>NW_027361711.1:39200000-40644914 GCF_039654945.1 Dendrobates tinctorius
ATTACAGTGCTAAAAATCCATCTATTTCAAACTGTGGTTTGTCCGTCACATGGATCTCATATAAGCCTGCTCAAAATTCTGCCATTTCTAACATCTATTTAAATTTTGTTGCAGTGTGTTAGTGAAGTTATTGACACCAGCTTGCTTTTAAAAATAATTACCTACAGGCCAGCTATTTAAAACTGTGGTTTGTCCGTCACATAGATCACATATAAGTGAGCTCAATATTCTGCCATTTCTGGCCTCAATTAAATTCTGTTGCAGTGTGTTAGCGAAGTTATTGACACCAGTTTCCTGTTAGAAATAGTTACCTACAGGCCTGCTAATTAAAACTGTGGTTTGTCCGTCACATGGATCACATATAAGTGCGCTCAAATTTCTGCCATTTCTGGCCTCCATTTAAATTTTGTTGCAGTGTGTTAGCGAAGTTATTGACACCAGTTTGTTGTTAGAAATAGTTACCTACGGGCCTGCTAATTAAAACTCTGGTTTTCCATCACAAGGATCACAGATAAGTTTGCTCCAAATTCAGCCATTTGTAGTGAACATGGAAAATATTATCCTTCATTTAAAATGGGCAAGGCACATGGCAAGGGATGGGGAATTGGACGTGATGGTGATGGTGTATGCAGAGGCCGAGGCCATGGGCAAGCTGAAATTGTGCCACAACAAACACCCACATCTTCTCGCCTGACCTTCCTGTCCCAATTACTACGGGACCGCAGAACACCACTATTGAACCCAGAGCAGTGTCAAAAGGTTGTTGGTTGGATAGCAAATAATGCTTCCAGTCACTTTGCCACCACCACCACCCTTTCTTCCACACGGTCATGTCACAACTGCAGCCGCAGACGCGGCCCAGCAGGCGCTTCCACGCCGATGGCGAGGGGGCGGGCATCCCCCTGGGGACACAATATGGACCCTCTATACCACAGAGGGGGACCCGGGCCTACCTGAACTAGGGAAGGGCAGTGACTGGGATACTGTGGTAGCTGAGAATGTGGACAAAGAAGACACATAGGACTTGATGACACCGCACAACTTCAGGTATAAATAAAGTAAAGTTTACTTAAAGTAAAGTCACAGTACATAGACAAAACAGGGCTAAACCAGGCTCCCGATTCCACACCTCACAGAAGGGTACCACCCAGTGGACCCCAAGGCACCATCGGATCACCGAGGCACTCATAAGGGGACATCGGGACACAAGCAGCATGTCAGGACACGCGAGGTCATCAGGACACACGAGGTTATCAGGAAATCAGGACACACGAGATCATCAGGATACACAAGGTCATCAAGACGCAGGCAGGACATCAGGGTACACAAGGTCATGAGGACATCAGGGTCACGCACAGGACCTCAGAGTCACCGGCAGACATCAGACGGGAGTCGTTTGGTGCCGGACATCCAACACGACCTACAGGCACCACTGCAGTCATCCAGCTCCAGGCTCCAGGCAGCGGTCGTCAGGTTCCAGACTGCGGTCGTCAGGCTCCGGGGCATCGGACCTAGGAAGTAACTCAAACGTGATGGTGCTAACACCGCAGGATTGCTGGGCCTGCATGGAGCTAGCACCGCATGGTAGTCAGAGCACAGCACAGTAGATGCTCAGCAGGAACATTGGTTACAAGAGTCTCTGAGTCATTGGGTGCAGGGATCCAAACACAGAGGGATTCCAGGAACACAACATAGCAGACAGTTCAGACATGGTCAGGTACAGGATAGGTACAGGATAGGTACAGGATCAAGGATTCAAGCCTGGATACACCGCCTCCAGGCAAGGCGAATTTAGACAGGGTCAGGTACAGGACAGGTACAGGAGCATGGATTCAGGCCCGGATATACCGCCTCTGGGGCAGGGCGAGGGAACAGGACAAAGCAGGAATCAAGGCAGGGAGTTTGGTACCATAACCGAGACAGACGAGGTCCAGAGACACAGACATGAGACACACATGGCAAAGTCCAGGAGCTTTGTGAGTTGTGAGTAGCTCTGGCCCCGCCCATAGGGCAGGGTAAGGTTATAAAGGAGCTGCCCCTCAGCAATTGGCTGGGGACAGCATCTCAAGTACACACTTACCCTGATAAAAGCAGGGAAGGTGTGGCTGCGCATGCCCAAAGCACACACAGAAACCATTACAGCACAGTCAGTGCAGGAACTGCAGCCTAGAGCACCTGGCAATGGCTGCCAGCCAAGACACATGTGGAAAGACATGCACCAGCTGTAAATGACCTCGCAACCCACGGACAGCTTCCACAGCGACGACCAGGGACCGCACATGCGAATCGTCAAGCAGCAGAGCAAAGACCCAACACCACATGTGCAGCTACGTAGCAGAGCAGGGAACCAAGCAGGCTCCATACAGGTAAAAGCCAGCAGTATCCCAGCTCAATTAGGGGGAAAGCAGTAAGGGGTTAAAGCAAAAAACATGCATTGTCACGCCGACAACCAAATACAAAGAGAACGGCGTTGGTAGGCATCGGATTTCTGTCGCTGCACAGAGAGAATCCCAAGCCTTGCCTCCGACGGTCACCCATTCCTCTCCAGCCGCAGAGGAGGTTGCTCAGCATACTCGTCGGTCCCGGTGCTCTGCCCAGACCTGCTCCGTGAGTTTGCTTGCTGCTGCCACCTCTGGCAAAGCTATGGCAAAGCATGCTGCTCAGCAGCGAGATTCTCCAGGGACTAAGTCCTCATGTCGGGCCACTGAGCATGCCCGTGGAGTGATCTCCCATTGGAGATCGAAGGTCACGTGCTCAGGTCCTGCTCGTGTTCGGATTGGCCCATCCGAGAAGCAAGGAAGGTCCCGGACGCTCGCAGCTATAAAAGGTTCGCATGGCCGCTCGGCCACGCACTAGGATAGGCTGTATTTTCAGACTATGAGGAGTGAGTGGTGTATGCACGTATGAATGTCTCTGGTGACTGACTCATTAAGAAACCCCTACCCTTGGTATGCATGTGTTATGCAGCCTAGCCTGCTAGTGCCCAGGCTTAGGTGTAGGTAGGTCAGAGTTGGAGTCAGGCTTTAGTCCACACCAGTGACTCGGCACGCCTCAGTGCGAGTGCTCCACACTCCATAGCCAGTGTCTTTAGCGGCGCTCGTGGCAGCGACGCCGCGCGCTCAGTGTGCCTAGAGGGACTCTAACCCCGTGTCCTTGGGGTAGAGTTCTGTTGCCGTTCACTGTGCGCTCTTTTGGCCGGGCTCTGTGAGCTAAACAGGCTCCGGCATTTACGTTCAGCGGTGGTGCGGCTCTGTGAGTTAACAGAGTTTGCTACTGTTCACATTGGGTGACGTAACCCACGTGTGACTGTTTTCACACCACTTAAGTCTCCCACCATTTTCTAGCAGCAGCGTACCACCTCTGCACGGTGGACCCCGGGCTGCGAATGCACCTACTACTATTTTATAAGTTGGTGCATTCCACCAGCCGTAACAGGCGTGACAGGTCAAGTCTCAAGTAGCCGTGAGTCTGGACCGTATATTCCTCACTCTGAGCCTTCTTCTTATTTCCACCATGGAGAGTGCCCGGAGACGACTGATCCAGCACTTGGACACTCCGAAGAGCTGTTCACTTTTCCATTTATAGATTCAGGCTTCTCGCATGGTCCACTTGAAGCAGGGCAAGAGGAGATCGCATGTAGCAATGCCCAAATATTTGAGCAGCCAAGGTCATAAGAAAGCGATGGTGGGAATCTGTCACAAGAGGTGGATGATGATGAGACACAATTGCCTGAAAGTCAGGAGGAGGACCAGGGTGCGGAAGTTGAAGATGAGGTGGTGAATGATATAGTAACTGACCCAAACTGGCAGGCTGTGCTGAAGCTAATATGCTTAGGTGACAAACCACACAATGCTGAAGAGTTGTGGACAGCTCTGAAAGAGCAGGCAGATCTGTGGCTGACTCCGCTGAACCTACAGCCAGGCATGGTCGTGAGTGATACTGGCCGGACCCTGGTGTCAGCTCTGAGGCGAGGTGAACTCACACACGTAACCATGCCTGGCCCATGTGCTAAACCTTGTGGTTCAGTGGTTTCTCAAAACCTACCTGGAGCTGCCGGATCTGCTTGTCAAAGTACTACGCCTGTGTGCCCATTTTAGAAAGTCAACTACAGCTTCTGCCGTTGCTGTGCTTCAGCAGTGTTTGTAGCTTGTGGCTCACCGACTGGTGTGTGATGTCCCCACCCATTGGAACTCTACACTGCAGATATTGAGAAGGATTTCTGAGCAGAAGAGGGCAGTTGTTGACTACCAGCATCAACAAGGCCGTCGGTATTCAGTTCAGACTCCACAAATAAGACCTCAGGAGTGGACATGGATGTCAGACATATGTACCATCCTCCAAAACTTTGAGGACTCCACCAAGATGGTGAGCGGCAATGACACCTTAATTAGCATCATTATCTGGCTTCTCTGTATTCTGAAATGCTCTCTGCTCACAATCAAAGAGGATGCATTGCAGGCGGAGCACGATGAGATGGAGCATGGAACCATGCAGGGTGATTACACACAGCCCAGCCTAATCTCATCCCAACATGGATTGGTTGACAATGAGGAATAGGAGGAGGAGGAAGAACAGGAGCTACTTTCATGCACTATAGGTGGTACTACAAGCACAACTATCATACCGTCTGTTTATCGTGGATGGTCTGAGGACAGGGAGGAGGAGAGAATGGTCAGTCTCCTCTTGTAGAGGACACGGAAGTCTTGCCTGTTAGTAGTCTGCCAAGCATGGCTGAATTTATGTTGCACTGCCTTTCCCATGACCCTCGTATTGTCAAAATTTTGACTGACAGTCATTACTGGTTGGCGACACTTCTAGACCCACGATACAAGGAGAGCTTTCAATCTCTTCCTCCAGAGGCAGACGCGTGTACTAAAACATTGCAGTACCAGAAGGCCCTTGTTGCGGAATTATTTAAAAAATTTCCATCTGAAAACGCTGGCGGCAGAGGTCACAGCTTGTTGGACAACCAAGGAGTACAGGCGAGAGAGACCCAACTCCAATTCAGCAGAGGCAGGGGAACACCGGCAGAGTTCTGGGAGACCCTCCCATCACAGTGGCCCTGAGGTGCGGGGTATTCTCACAAGGAGTGCAAAGTTTTGGAAGATGGTGAGGGAGTACCTTGCTGACCGTAACAATTTCCTCCAAGATTCCTTTGTGCCTTTTAATTATTGGGACTCAAAGCTGGATGCGTGGCATGAACTGGCTCTCTACGCCTTGGTGGTCCTGGCCTGTCCTGCTGCTAGCATTTTGTCAGAGCGCATCTTTAGTGCCGTTGGTCAAATTATAACTGATAAGCGCATCCGCCTGTCAACTGAAAATGCTGATAGGCTGACTCTTATAAAAATGATCAAGGGCTGGATTGGGCCAGACTACTGTACACCAACGCATGATAACAGTGAAACCTAACCTCAAATCCAGTGTCTTTTTTTGGGAGGTATATTCCCATGCACCTTTTCACACCTACATATGGGTATATGCTTCCTGATTTTGGCTATTTGCTGTTATCCTCCTCCTTCTCCTCATCCTCATCATCCACCATCACTAGATCACTATGGTGATCGTGGTACGTGATGCAACAGCCACTAGAAATTTTTCAAGGATGTTTATGATGCCCGTAACAACTTTTTTAACAAATATGTTGATGTGTACCCCCCCGGGGAAAATGTTTTCCAGCCTATACACTTAGTGTATGTGCATTACAAGTATAGGAGCTCCTTTAAACTGGGAAAACATTGTTCCATAACGTGTTCCATAATGCAACAGCCACTATTCTTTTTTGCAAGGGTGTTTATGATGGCCGTAAAAATAATATTTACACAGTAGGTTAATGTGTACCCCCAGGGGGAAATGTTTGTGAGCCCATACACTTAGTGTATGGACAATACAAGTATAAGAGACCCGCTCCTGTAAACTGGGAAAGCAGTTTTAGTAGGCCATCCTCCACGTCTCTTCTGACACCACCACTAGATCACCAGTGTGAATGTGTTCCGTGATGCAACAGCCAAGTAATTTTTTTCTAGGGTGTTTATGATGCCCGTTCCAAAAATGTTTACACTCTATGTTGAGGTTTTCCCAAAGGGGAAAATGTTTTTCCGCCTATGGACTTTGTGTATGGGCATAACAAGTATAGGAGACCCGCTCCTTTAAACTGGGAAAACATTTTTTGGAGACCATCCTCCACATTTCTTCCTTGGGGGATTGGAGTGTGAACAAATATTGGCAGACCTTGTATTAACTTCATGGGCAAACTTTAGGTGACTTAAAAAATCAGAATAATGATGGAAACTTTGGTTTCATGTGGCCATCCAGTACGTGTGTTCAAAGGCTTATTGGGGTGCGTGTAACTGGTGCAGGGCAGGCCTTGCATTCAATGCACAAGCCAACAGTGTGACTGTACCAAATGAATACTTGGAACTTTAGTTGCATGTAGTCATCCATAACATCTGTTGAATGGGTTGTTGGGGTGCATCCAAATTTTGGGAAGCCCTGCCACTCACTGCATACGCAATAACAGTATAAGGGACCCAATGTTTAATAATGGGAACAACAAAGCATAGCCGGTTGATGGCTCTCTAAGACTAGTGAGGGCCGACTGCAGGCCCTATAAAAATAGACTTTGTGACTTTCAGAGTCCCTCCTTCAAAAACAAGATGTGTCTGATGATGTGTCACACACCAAATGGCCAAATAAAGTTATAAACTGTTAAAATGACATTTCCCAGTGAATGCATATGTCTTGGTTGAAAGCTATGGTAAAGTTGACAAACGCATCAAAAATGCTACATGTGAACATAGCCCAAGTGGTGGAGGAATATTTTTGTTTTGAGTTATTCATTTTGCCTTGTAAGACTCGGACAACATTGTTCACAGCTATGACCTGGGAGTCAGAAATGCTTCCAGGCGTCTTCACCATAATGTTCCCATGTCATTTGAGCACTGTTCCCATCATTTTTGACATTTTTAAACCCTAAAAGGGCCCCCGGGGGGGCATGGTAAAAATACTTGGTTTTCCCATAGACTTACATTGGGCTCGTTGCTCGGATCGAGCAACCGAGCATTCCAATTTGCTCGACCAAAGTAACGAGCACCCGAGCATTTAAATGCTTACTCATCACTATTAGTGATATAAATTTCTTTAGAAATAAAAAATTTCTTTCTCAAAATGGCGCCTTGCTCGACTGCGCAGTAGCATAATTTGGAAAGCAATAGATGCTACTACACAGTTGCCAGTGCCGGTGCCATTTTGCTAGAGAAAAATCAATTGTCTCCACCAAGATGGCGCTGGCGGCTCCCTACAGTAGCATCTATCGGATTGCCAATGCATGATGAATGTAATTTTTTTTTTAA
The DNA here is from genome assembly GCF_039654945.1 of Dendrobates tinctorius. Lineage (NCBI taxonomy): Eukaryota > Metazoa > Chordata > Amphibia > Anura > Dendrobatidae > Dendrobates > Dendrobates tinctorius. Next base: position 39,207,350 of record NW_027361711.1, read on the forward strand.
ACAATAAGATATTCAGTATGCAAAATAGGGGGCAGGTCACTGAGGGATCAGTGACCTGTCGTAAGCCATACAGAGCAGAGCACCACATAGAGACCCCCCACCACCACCAGCCGCCGCAAATCACGAGACTCTCATGAACTGAAAAGTACAAATAAAGATTAACCCCTTCACTGCCGGAGCTTTTTTCGATTTTTCGTTTTCGTTTTTCGCTCCCCTTCTTTCCAGAGCCATAACTTTTTTATTTTTCCGTCAATATGGCTATGTGAGGGCTTATTTTTTGCGGGACAAGTTGTACTTTTAAATGACACCATTGGTTTTACCATGTCGTGTACTTGAAAACGGGAAAAAAAATCCAAGCGTGGTGAAATTGCAAAAAAAATGCAATCCCACACTTGTTTTTGCTTGGCTTTTTCGCTAGGTTCACTAGTTGCTAAATCTAACCTGCCATTATGATTCTCCAGGTCATTGCAAGTTCATAGACTTCAAACATGTCTATGCTCTCTTTTATCTAAGTGGTGAAAAAAATTCCAAAGTTTGCTAAAAAAAAAAAAATTGCGCAATTTTCTGAGACCCATAGCATCTCCATTTTTCGTGATCTGGGGTCAGGTGAGGGCTTATTTTTTGTGTGCAGGGCTGACGTTTTTAATGATACCACTTTTGCGCAGATGCAATCTTTTGATTGCCCGTTATTACATTTTAATGCAATGTTGCGGCGACAAAAAAAACGTAATTCTGGTGTTTTGAATTTTTTTCCCACTACACCATTTAGCGATAGGGTTAATGCTTTTTTTATTGATATATTGGGCTATTCTGAACGTGGCGATACCTAATATGTGCATGTGGGAATTTTTTTATTGTTTTATTTTGATTGGGGTGAAAGGGGGGTGATTGAACTTTTAGGTTTTTTTAATTTTTTTTTATTTTTAAACATTTTTTTTTACTTTTAGCATGCTTCAATAGCCTCCACAGGAGGCTAGAAGCATTCACAACCCGATCGGCTCTGCTACATATGGGCGATGAGCAGTTCGCCCATATGTAGCAGATTTACTGCTGTGCTTTAAGCCATCTACCTGGAACAGCCATAGAGGTCTCATAGAGACCTGTGGTTGTCCAGGCAATATGATGCCGACCCCCGATCATGTGACGGGGGTCAGCAATGAGCTCATTTCCGGCCCGGCGGCCGGAAATGCTGTGAAAATGCCCGCTGTCAAATCTGATTTAACTAGTTAATAGGCACTGGCAGACGGCAATTCTGCTTGCGCCTATTGCGGGCACATGTCAGCTGTTCATAACAGCTGACATATTGCGGCTTTAAGGTGGGCTCACCGCCGGAGCCCACCTCAAAGCGGGGGACCTTACCGATGACGTACTATTCCGTCATCGGTAAGGAAGTGTTAAACAACCTCAAGACGGATTTCATCAGCCAAGATATCATTTTAATCAGTATAACAGCACCAACCTGACACTGTCTGTAGGTTACTCTGCACAATCCTGCTGATATGTTTCCATTAAGCCTGAAAAAATATTTTAAATGACTCCCATCTTAGTGGCACAGTAAATGCAGGATCTAATTATTATCACATATCAAAGTAATATAGGGTTTACTGTCGTAGTTGGTGGGGCTTATTGAGAGCTAACAAGCCTAAAGCAGTTACTCTAAATACAGGATAAACTAAATACATCTAAAGCTGAAGAAACTGGATTAAGAGGAACCATTCATAAGAAAAAATATTATATGTATTCTATTGTCTTCTGAGGAGTGGCTGTACGGTTTTGATTATATTATTTGTGGGTCAGCATTCTCTACAATTTTTATTTCTTATTTATATGCTTATCATTTTTGATAGTGCTGCCCCCATATAATAATACTAAATATTAATTAATATTCTTTTATGTATGGTACTTTTAGAATTATTCATCTTCTGTTAACCCCTTCACTACCAAGGGTGGTTTGCACGTTAACTCCCGGGCCAATTTTTACAATTCTGACCACAGTCCCTTTATGAGGTAATAACTCTGAAACGCTTCCATGGATCCCAGTGATTCTGACACTGTTTTCTCGTGACATATTGTACTTCATGATAGTGGTAAAATTTAATTCAAATAACTTGCGTTTATTTGTGAAAAAAATGGAAATTTGGCGAAAAATTTTAAAATTTTGCAATTTTCCAACTTTGAATTTTTATGCCCTTAAATCACAGAGATACAGCACACAAAAAACTTGATAAGTAACATTTTCCACATGTTTACTTTACATCAGCACAATTTTGGAACCAAAATTTTTTTTTGTTAGGAAGTTATAAGGGTTAAAAATTAACTAGCGATTTCTCATTTTTGCAACACCATTTTATTTTTACGCACCACAATCACATTTGAAGCCACTTTGAGGGGTCTATATGATAGAAAATACCCAAAAGTGACACCATTCTAAAAACTGCACCCCTTAAGGTGCTCAAAACCACATTCAAGAAGTTTATTAACCCTTCAGGTGCATCACAGGAATTTTTTGAATATTTAAAAAAACATGAACATTTAACTTTTTTTCACAAAAAAAATACTTCAGGTTCAATTTTTTTATTTTACCAAGGGTAACAGGAGAAATTGGACTGCAAAAGTTATTGTGCAATTTGTCCTGAGTACGCTGATATCTGATATGTGGGGGGAACCACTGTTTCGGCGCATGGCAGAGCTCAGAAGGGAAGGAGTGCCGTTTGACTTTTTCAATGCAAAATTGGCTGGAATTCAGATCGGACACCATGTCGCGTTTGGAGAGCCCCTGATGTACCTAAACAGAGGAAACCCCCCACAATTGACCCCATTTTGGAAACTAGACCCCCCAAGGAACTTATCTAGATATGTGGTGAGAACTTTGAACCCACAAGTGTTTCACAGAAGTTTATAACGTACAGCGGTACAATTAAAAAACCATATTTTTTCCACAAAAATGATCTTTTCACCCCCAATTCTTATTTTTCCAAGGGTAACAGGACCCTAAAAGTTATTGTACAATTTGTCCTGAGTACGCTGATACCCCACATGTGGGGGTAAACCACTATTTGGGCATATGGCAGAGCTCGGAAGGGAAGCAGCGCCATTTGACTTTTTGGCTGGAATTGAGGTCAGACACCATGTCGCAATTGGAAAACCCCTGATGTACCAAAACAGTGGCAACCCCCCACAAATGACACCATTTTGTAAACTAGACCCCCCAAGGAACTTATCTAGATGTGTGGTGAGAACTTTGAACCCCCCAGTGCTTCACAGAAGTTTATAATGCCTGGGCGTGAAAATAAAAAAATCATATTTTTTCCACAAACATGATCTTTTAGTCACCAATTTTTTTATTTTCCCAATGGTACCAGGAGAAATTGGACCCCAAAAGTTGTTATCCAATTTGTCCTGAGTATGCTGATACCCCATATGTGGGAGAAAACTACTGTATGGGCACACGTCGGGGCTCGGAAGGTAAGTAGTGACATTTTGGAATGCAGACTGACGGAATGGTCTGCGGGTGTCATGTTGCTTTTGGAGAGCCCCTGATGTACCTAAACAGTGGAAACCCCCAACAAGTGACCCCATTTTGGAAACTAGATCCCCTAAGGAACTTATATAGATGTGTGGTGAGCACTTTGAACCCCCAAGGGCTTCACAGAAGTTTATAATGCCCGGGCATGAAAATAAAAAAAATTGTATTTTTTCCACAAACATGATCATTTAGTCCCGTATTTTTTTATTTTCCCAAGGGTGCCAGGAGAAATTGGACCCCAAAAGTTGTTGTCCAATTTGTCCTGAGTACACTGATATCTCATATGTGGGAGAAAACTACTGTATGGGCACACGTCGGGGCTCGGAAGGGAAGTAGTGATGTTTTGGAATGCAGACTTTGATGGAATGGTCTGCGGGTGTCATGTGCGTTTGGAGAGCCCCTGATGTAGCTAAACTATTGAAACTCCCCACAAGTGACCCCATTTTTGAAATGAGACCCCCCACAGAACTTATCTAGATGTGTGGTGAGCACTTTGAACCCCCAAGTGATTCACAGAAGTTTATAACGCCCGGGCGTGAAAATAAAAAAATCATTTTTTTCCACAAAAATGATATTTTTGCCCCCAATTTTTTATTTTCCTAAGGGTAACAGGAGAAATTGGACCCCAAAAGTTGTTTTGCAATTTGTCCTGAGTAGGCTGATACCCTATATGTGGGGGTAAAACACTGTTTGGGCGCATGGCAGAGCTTGGAAGGGAAGGAGCACCATTTGACTTTTTCAACGCAGAATTGGCCGGAATTGAGATCCCACGCCATGTTGCATTTGGAGAGCACCTGATGTGCCCAAACAGTGGAAACCCCCAATTCTAACTCCAACCCTAACCCCAACACACCCCTAACCCTAATCTCAGCCCTAACTCTAGCCCTAACCCTAACCCTAGCCCTGGCCCTAACCCTAGCTCTAGCCCTAATCCTAATGGGAAAATGGAAATAAATACATTTTCTTTTCATTTTATTATTTTTCCCTAACTAAGGGGGTGATAACGGGGGGTTTGATTTACTATTTATGGTGGGTTTTTATATTTGGCAGCTGTCACACGCTAAAAGATGCTTTTTATTGTAAAAATAGTTTTTGCATCACCACATATTGAGAGCTATAATTTTTCCTATTTTGACCCACTGAGTCAAAAGATTTTTGGGACGCAGAGTGAACAAAAACCAGCGTTTCATGAATTTCTTTTGGGGGGTGCGTTTACACCATTCCGCGTGCGGTGAAATTGATTAGACGGTTTTATTCTTCGGGTCGGTACGGTTACAGCGATACCTCATTTATGTTTTTTTATGTTTTGGCGGTTTTATGCAATGAAAACTATTTTATATAAAAAATAATTATTTTTGCATCGCTTTATTCTGCGAGCTATAACTTTTTTATTTTTTCGCTGATGATGCTGTGTGGTGGCTCATTTTTTGCAGGACTAGATGACGTTTTCAGCGGTACCATGGATATTTATATGCGTCTTTTTGATCGCGCGTTATTGCACTTTTTGTTCGGCGGTATGATAATAAATCATTATTTTTTGCTTCGTTTTTTATTTTTAATTTTTAAGGAGTTCGCTAAAGGGGTTAACTAATGGGACAGTTTTATAGGGCAGGTCGTTACAGACGTGCTGATACCAAATATGTGTACTTTTATTTTTTTTTTTTATTTCCAAAAAATAAATTTATTTGGGAATATTTTTTTCTTTTCTAATTTATTTAGCGATTTTTTTTAAATTATTTTTACATTTTTTTAAATTTTTTTTAACTTTATTAGGTTGTCCTGTGACAGATCGCTGATCTGTCACATCACAGATAACTGTGATAGATCAGCAATCTGTCACAGGCATAGATGCAGACTTCCTCATGCCTGCGTTTTGCAGGCACTGTGGAAGTCAGCTCCTTACAGGCCCCCGAAGATCCCCGTCGCCATCTTGGATCCGGGGACCTGTAGGGAAAGAGACCCCCGTAGCAGCGCTGCACATTGCGCTGCTGTGGGGGGCTCAGGGAAGCACGGAGGGAGCCCCCTCCCTGCCGATGCTTCCCTTTAACCCCCGGTACACTGCGATCGTTTTTGATCGCGGTGTGCAAGGGGTTAACGTGTTGGGGGCGGTCCGTGACCACCCCTGACGCATTGTGCCAGGTGTCAGCTGTGATAATCAGCTGAGACCCGGCTGCAATCAGCGGAGCTCACCACGTGGGCGCCGCTGATCGCTATGATGTAATGTTCCGTCCATGGGACTTAGGGCCCAGGTCACATGGACGGAAAATTATGTCCAATGTAGGAAAGGAGTTAATATGCTTGGCAGTACTGTCTGTATAATGTACGTTCTAGTTCTTCCTTTTGTGTGCCATTAACTGTCACGATGTAGTTGTAGTAATTTGTGCACATTTGCCAGTTTCCAATATGGTGGTGAATATTTCATTTTCGTTACTGCACCTGTGTGATTCTCGCAGTACTTCCTGTGCTGACGTCGAGAGCTATGGACGTCTGGTCACGCGGGGCCCCGCGAGATGTGGGCGTCACACCTCCCTATCGTCATGCCTGGAGGGGCGCGGTCGTCTCCCAGGCAACAGTTGACACTACTGCTGGAGCTTATTACTGATGCACGCGATCGCGTGCGCGTCACCTAGGAAACCTATGATCACTTCCGATTGCGCCGTCAGGGGCCCTTCCGGTAGATGCCTGCTAGTTAAACAGTGTTTTTTATTTTATTTATTGCGCCCCCTGACAAAGGTCTTCCGAAAGGCGCGTTAGGGTGGACACAGGGACTCTCTGTCTGCCAATTGCTACAGCGTCCAGGTAATGATATATAATGTTCATATGAATTATCGTTGATTTTTGCTGGATTTGCTGCTTATCAGCCGGGCTATTTATTTATGTATCATCGATATTTTATTGTATAGAGTCGGCTGCCAGGCTTCTATTACACCTTTCGGTATATGGAATTGACATTAAATTATGAGAATTTTTGAGTGTAGCATTGGCAACATGGTCTGCTGTGCCCTTATCCGCTGTTAATGATTTTATATAGCTATGAAGCATGTTGCATTTGTTCCTTGCCTTACCGCTTTAATAAAGCAATTTTATTATGACCATTGGTTGTGTTTTGGATTCGTCCTCCCCCTTATGTTATGTATGTTGTTACAACTGGTCAATTACAGTCCTTGGGAGTACATGTTGGTAGTATGCTGCTTATAATTGCATTTGATAGACACATTAGATTTCCCCATATGACACATGTACCGGTGTTCACTACCCTTTCTATTTATTATTTTGTCAACAAAACAGTAGCATAAAAAAACTGCATATTTTAAATAACTTTTAATTTTTGCCATCCAACCCCCCTCTCACTATTCTAGAATCTATGAAGTCCCATTAATATAACAATCAGAAAATAATGATAAATAATGATAAATTCTCATTCTGACTCAGGTATGTGTTATGTCATTTATGTGTTCTATCCCTGACCTTTCCAATGCAATTACAGTTATTTACAACTGCAAGATATCCAGGGAACGTATGAGTAATGACAGCATTTAACTTATATCTGGCTTAGCTACATTTTCTTCAAAATAAGAAATCTAGTTAGAGCTATAAATCTACTCCTATGTTCTTCTGGGTAAACAGTAAAAACTAAATTTGTGTTTTTAACTTATTTAGTATTTATATGGTAACTTCCAAGTTTTTTGGTCTGTATGGTAGATTCTAAATACAATTGTATCTTTTGGCAGCTTCAACAAATTTTTCCCCAAAATTTGATTTGCAGCAATTCAGTTTCCTGCAAATCTTAAGTGTTGCTAAACCCATAATTGCCCAGAAAAGATGTGCAATGCTTTGAAGTCTCTTAGGTCTATTTAACGTCTAGTTCTTTAATGCAAATATTTTAAAATTAGAAAAACGATTTGCCCTCCTTAGGCAAAAAGGGAGTGTACGGACAGGGTTCCAACCCTTATGATACAAAATATGTGGAATCCGGCACTCTCAAAAAAATATTTTCTTGCAATCAAGAAATAGGCAACAGACAACCATTGTAGACAACCATTGCAACGGACGTTGCACCGCGGTACTGCTCCAGGCATTCCTGGTTTCCAAGCACAGGGGCTGACATTTATGAAATTATATGTTACTAGTGTATATCTGAAGGTCATCTAGACCGAAATGTTATACATTGATACACTATTTCTTGATTGCAAAAATAATTTGCCCTTTTATTGAAATTGTTGGATTCCACATATTTTACAGATGCCAGTAACCTCAACAAATATGACTATAGGTAAATGATTGGTAACTCATGGTGAACAGCCAACCTGTTTAAGAACACTGTACAGACAGAGTTTTCATGCTTTTTACAATACAAAAAAGTGCCCAAAATATATTCCTCTCAGTCTTTTGTGATGGGGCACACCTTTTTGTCATTGCCTGCAAATCCATAAGAGCCACGAACATTCACTGTACAAGGGCCAACTCAGAATTTACTTGCCTAAGCCTGTCTTCTACACCAAACCTAATTGGCCATGCACTTTATAAATGATGCATGGGGGGTGCCAGACTTGATGATGGTCATCCATTCTTGTGAGAACATTGTTTATCTATGTGTTTTATCAGCTGGGTTATAAGGGGTAACAATTCTCCTTGTGGAGTTTGACATGCCTTACAAACTAGTGTAAGAAGATTAATAGATCATGCAATGCTCTTTTGGAAAATTTAATATTTTGAAAGAGGGCTTGAACTCTGGTGCTACCTATTGGAAGTAGCAATCTTAAAGGTTGATATCAATTCTGGATGGTACTTGTCCGTGGGTATCAAAGTCCAGACCGCAAAAATGGAGATTCAGGGTTTGTTTCCTCAAGTGATCATGTTAGGAGTGGCGGAAGGCACTAAGTAAAATATAAATAAAGTGCCTTCGCCACTCGGGGTCCACCGTGCAGAGGATGTAATAACTGCAGCTAGGTGACGACAGAGCAATCTGGCGGTAGTGTGCACAGGGTTAACTGCACCCAATGTGCACTGCACAGACTTTGTTGTACTTACAGAGTCCTAGAAACAACAATAAATGCAAAAACGCTGAGTCTGTTTAGGACACAGAACTACAGCGCTGCACCCGCAGTATCTGGTCTCAGGAGTAACACTAGATGGCGGTACTTACTCCGTCTAGACCTACCGACAAGGATCGGGTGTAGAGCGTCACAACCGTGAACGCAGACAGAGCTGCAACTGCAGCGCGGCAAGAACAGAGCCGCTGCAAAGACACTGCTAACTAGCAGGCGCAATGCTGACACTAGGCTGCTGAAGCAATGGAGCAATAGCGCACTGGTGCTGATGCTGATACTGGCAATAACTCAGGCACTCTAACAGAAGTAGTATCAGAGGGTAGGGGTTTCCAATGAGTCATTCACCAGTCCATGCATCCATCAACAAACATACAGCAGCAGTATGGCTATACTAGCACATGGCGGAACAGCCATGCGCACTTTTTATAGCGAACGGGACCTTCCGGAAATCTCCAGGTCTCCAAGAGGAGCCAATGGGATCCGACACAGGACCTGAACACCTGACTCCCGAACTCCAATGGGAGTTCGTCCCATGAGCATGCTCAGACGCAGGAGTAGAGGACTTAGCCTCTGGAGAGAGTTGCCGCAAGGCAATCTCCTCTGCAGTCTCCTCTACAGCAGATGAGGAGCAGGAGACTGCAGAATGTGAGGATCTAGATTTCAGAAAAGGAGAGGCAGAAATCTGACTCCTAACATTACCCCCCTCCTAGGGCCCCTCCCTCCCTGAGCCTTCCGGACCATCAGCCTGTGCCCAACAGTGGCATAAGGCACAAACTCGCCCCAAGGCGAGCTTTGTGTCCTGGTGGGTGACACAGTGAACCGGGACACATGGAAGGCATCAGTGGAGGCAAGGTCACCAGATTTCAGAAGAGAAACCTGGGAGATAGCTGGAGCAGGCGAAGCAACAGAGCGCCGCCGACAGTTGGCGACCGTCACCACTCTCCGCCTAGGAATTCTATCCTGAGGACATGAGGCGCTGGCCTGAATAAATCTTTTGATGTCCCGAGCCCTGTGGGGCCATCAATACGCGCGCCGGCTAACAGCTTCGTAGTTTGCATATAGCCCCGATAGTTATGCGCATTGGACGCGTGAGCCCAGGCGAGGACCTGAGCCCTATGATGAGGAGGGACAAAGGTCTAGTCGACCGGCTCAGAGTCCGACCATTGTGGGGAGCTGGCTTCCTGAGAAGCAGCACACACATGATGACAACCACAAATGGAAACTTGAGCCGGAGCTGTATCAAAACTGGTACAAGACACCTTCATGGGCTCTGGGGGTAGAACCTCTGGCTCAGGCAGCTCCAGAGGCTCAAAAAATTTGAGAGCCGTACTAGCTCTCCGCTTGGAGTGAGCACGCTCCATACCGCGCTCCGAAAAATGGAGGTCAATACGTGAGGAGACAGAAATTAGCTCCTCCAAGGTAGTGGGGATCTCTCTAGTAGAGAGAGCATCCTTGACATGCTCCGCTAGCCCTCGCCAAAAAACGGGAATCAGGGCCTTGTCGGACCATTCCAACTCAGACGCCAGTGTCTGAAAACGGACGGCATACTGGCTAACCGAGAGGGATCCCTGAGTAAGAGCGAGTAGCTGCAGAAACGTGTCGTGCATGACCCGTGGGCTGAGGAAAACCTGCTTGATAGCCATTAACAGGTGACCTGCGGTCCAAATATGAGGGTCACCGCGCTCCCACAAAGGCGTAGCCCATTCCAAGGCCTTGCCCGACAGTAGGGAAATAACAAATGCCACCTTGGCCCATTCCGTAAGGAATTGCGCGGCCAGTAGCTCCAGGTGGATTGAGCACTGGCTGATGAAGCCCCTACAGGAGGCGCCATCCCCAGAAAACTTAACGGGTAACGGGAGGGGGGTGACTGTCGGTGCGAGGGTAGACACGGACATACGGACCACCGCATCAGTTAGAGCCTGTACAGCAGCATCAGTTGCTTGTGCAGCGGCAAGAGCCTTTTCAAGAGTAACTAAGCGTTTCTCAAGCTGCCGTATGCACTGCATGAGTTGCTGCTGATCTGCCATCACTAGCCAGACCCTGGTGTTAGTATAATGTTAGGAGTGGCGGAAGGCACTAAATAAAAATATAAATAAAGTGCCTTCGCCACTCGGGGTCCACAGTGCAGAGGATGTAATAACTGCAGCTAGGTGACGACAGAGCAATCTGGCGGTAGTGTGCACAGGGTTAACTGCACCCAATGTGCACTGCACAGACTCTGTTGTACTCACAGAGTCCTAGAAACAACAATAAATGCAAAAACGCTGAGTCTGTTTAGGACACAGAACTACAGCGCTGCACCCGCGGTATCTGGTCACAGGAGTAGCACTAAATGGCGGTACTTACTCCGTCTAGACCTACCGACAAGGATCGGGTGTAGAGCATCGCAACCGCGAACGCAGACAGCGCTGCAACTGCAGCGCGGCAAGAACAGAGCCACTGCAAAGACACTGCTAACTAGCAGGTGCAATGCTGACGCTAGGCTGCTGAAGCAAAGGAGCAATAGAGCGCTGGCGCTGGCACTGATACTGGCAATAACTCAGGCACTCTCACAGATGTAGTATCAGAGGGTAGGGGTTTCCAATGAGTCATTCACCAGTCCATGCATCCATCAACAAACATACAGCAGCAGTATGGCTATACTAGCACATGGCGGAACAGCCATGCGTGCTTTTTATAGCGAATGGGACCTTCAGCAAATCTCCAGGTCTCCAAGAGGAGCCAATGGGATCCGACACAGGACCTGAACACCTGACTCCCGAACTCCAATGGGAGTTCGTCCCATGAGCATGCTCAGACGCAGAAGTAGAGGACTTAGCCTCTGGAGAGAGTTGCCGCAAGGCAATCTCCTCTGCAGTCTCCTCTACAGCAGATGAGGAGCAGGAGACTGCAGAATGTGAGGATCTAGATTTCAGCAAAGGAGAGGCAGAAATCTGACTCCTAACAGATCACCTCTCGATCGAGGTGACTTATAAATGACACTGCTGAATGAAACTATTTTGAAGAATTGTGATATTGCAGCTTAACTTTGCCTTATTAGCTGTACCTTAAGAAATTTAATATATGTTATGAATCATGTTATGAATTAGATTAAAAAAAATCCAATATCCCTGGACACCTGGCAGCATTTCCTCTGTGATAATTAAAATAGTGAGGAGTCAGCCAATCTATGGTTAGACCAAATGCTCTCTGCATGTTTTCTCACTAGCAAAGAGGTGCTAATTAGAGTTGAGCGAAACGGGTCGAAAAAATTCAAAAGTCGCCGACTTTTGGCAAAGTCGGGTTTCATGAAACGAAACCCGACCCTAGGATGAGGTCGGCCACGAGGTCGGCGACTTACGCGCCAAAGTCGCGTTTCAAAAGTTTGTTTTGCGCTCTTTTTCAGCCAATCAGGATCCACGGACACTGTGGGCAACGTGATGACATAGGCACGGGTCACCACCATCTTTCAGAAGGGCATGCAAGTGATTGGCTTGCTTTGGTGGGCGTCACAGGGGGTATAAAAGGGCGTGCACGCCGACCACCATCTTACTTCTGCCGATCTTAGTATAGGGAGAGGTTGCTGCTGATTCTGTAGGGAGAGCGTTAGGCAGGGAAGAAGACAAAAAAACTGCTTCTGCTGCTAGCGATTTGGCCTGCACAACACACAAGTCACTGTGTGTGCAGTGCAAGGGGAGGCTATATTGTCGTGTATCAGTGGTGTTGGTTGTTGGGCTGCCTTCTAAGGCTTCCTGACACCCTGGCATTGCTGTTTACCCACTGCTCTGCAAACTGCTTTTTTAAAAGCAATCCAATCTCCATTATCCTCTCGTCACTTTGGTCACAGGCAGCTGTGCCATCGAGCGTGTCACATAGCGCTCAGATATCAGTGGGCCGCACACAATCCACAAGTGTCCAGTGTCCAAAAGTGTACGCAGAGATTCAAAATCTCCATTATCCTCTCGTCACTTTGGTCACAGGCAGCTGTGCCATCGAGCGTGTCACATAGCGCTCAGATATCAGTGGGCCGCACACAATCCACAAGTGTCCACTGTCCAAAAGTGTACGCAGAGATTCAAAATCTCCATTATCCTCTCGTCACTTTGGTCACAGGCAGCTGTGCCATCGAGCGTGTCACATAGCGCTCAGATATCAGTGGGCCGCACACAATCCACAAGTGTCCACTGTCCAATAGTGTACGCAGAGATTCAAAATCTCCATTATCCTCTCGTCACTTTGGTCACAGGCAGCTGTGCCATCGAGCGTGTCACATAGCGCTCAGATATTAGTGGGCCGCACACAATCCACAAGTGTCCACTGTCCAATAGTGTACGCAGAGATTCAAAATCTCCATTATCCTCTCGTCACTTTGGTCACAGGCAGCTGTGCCATCGAGCGTGTCACATAGCGCTCAGATATCAGTGGGCCGCACACAATCCACAAGTGTCCAGTGTCCAAAAGTGTACGCAGAGATTCAAAATCTCCATTATCCTCTCGTCACTTTGGTCACAGGCAGCTGTGCCATCGAGCGTGTCACATAGCGCTCAGATATCAGTGGGCCGCACACAATCCACAAGTGTCCACTGTCCAATAGTGTACGCAGAGATTCAAAATCTCCATTATCCTCTCGTCACTTTGGTCACAGGCAGCTGTGCCATCGAGCGTGTCACATAGCGCTCAGATATCAGTGGGCCGCACACAATCCACAAGTGTCCACTGTCCACAAGTGTACGCAGAGATTCAAAATCTCCATTATCCTCTCGTCACTTTGGTCACAGGCAGCTGTGCCATCGAGCGTGTCACATAGCGCTCAGATATCAGTGGGCCGCACACAATCCACAAGTGTCCAGTGTCCAAAAGTGTACGCAGAGATTCAAAATCTCCATTATCCTCTCGTCACTTTGGTCACAGGCAGCTGTGCCATCGAGCGTGTCACACAGCGCTCAGATATCAGTGGGCCGTACACAATCCACAAGTGTCCACTGTCCAATAGTGTACGCAGAGATTCAAAATCTCCATTATCCTCTCGTCACTTTGGTCACAGGCAGCTGTGCCATCGAGCGTGTCACATAGCGCTCAGATATCAGTGGGCCGCACACAATCCACAAGTGTCCAGTGTCCAAAAGTGTACGCAGAGATTCAAAATCTCCATTATCCTCTCGTCACTTTGGTCACAGGCAGCTGTGCCATCGAGCGTGTCACATAGCGCTCAGATATCAGTGGGCCGCACACAATCCACAAGTGTCCAGTGTCCAAAAGTGTACGCAGAGATTCAAAATCTCCATTATCCTCTCGTCACTTTGGTCACAGGCAGCTGTGCCATCGAGCGTGTCACATAGCGCTCAGATATCAGTGGGCCGCACACAATCCACAAGTGTCCACTGTCCAATAGTGTACGCAGAGATTCAAAATCTCCATTATCCTCTCGTCACTTTGGTCACAGGCAGCTGTGCCATCGAGCGTGTCACATAGCGCTCAGATATCAGTGGGCCGCACACAATCCACAAGTGTCCACTGTCCAATAGTGTACGCAGAGATTCAAAATCTCCAATATCCTCTCGTCACTTTGGTCACAGGCAGCTGTGCCATCGAGCGTGTCACATAGCGCTCAGATATCAGTGGGCCGCACACAATCCCCAAGTGTCCAGTGTCCAAAAGTGTACGCAGAGATTCAAAATCTCCATTATCCTCTCGTAACTTTGGTCACAGGCAGCTGTGCCATCGAGCGTGTCACATAGCGCTCAGATATCAGTGGGCCGCACACAATCCACAAGTGTCCACTGTCCAATAGTGTACGCAGAGATTCAAAATCTCCATTATCCTCTCGTCACTTTGGTCACAGGCAGCTGTGCCATCGAGCGTGTCACATAGCGCTCAGATATCAGTGGGCCGCACACAATCCACAAGTGTCCAGTGTCCAAAAGTGTACGCAGAGATTCAAAATCTCCATTATCCTCTCGTCACTTTGGTCACAGGCAGCTGTGCCATCGAGCGTGTCACATAACGCTCAGATATCAGTGGGCCGCACACAATCCACAAGTGTCCAGTGTCCAAAAGTGTACGCAGAGATTCAAAATCTTCATTATCCTCTCGTCACTTTGGTCACAGGCAGCTGTGCCATCGAGCGTGTCACATAGCGCTCAGATATCAGTGGGCCGCACACAATCCACAAGTGTCCAGTGTCCAAAAGTGTACGCAGAGATTCAAAATCTCCATTATCCTCTCGTCACTTTGGTCACAGGCAGCTGTGCCATCGAGCGTGTCACATAGCGCTCAGATATCAGTGGGCCGCACACAATCCACAAGTGTCCAGTGTCCAAAAGTGTACGCAGAGATTCAAAATCTCCATTATCCTCTCGTCACTTTGGTCACAGGCAGCTGTGCCATCGAGCGTGTCACATAGCGCTCAGATATCAGTGGGCCACACAATCCACAAGTGTCCACTGTCCACAAGTGTACGCAGAGATTCAAAATCTCCATTATCCTCTCGTCACTTTGGTCACAGGCAGCTGTGCCATCGAGCGTGTCACATAGCGCTCAGATATCAGTGGGCCGCACACAATCCACAAGTGTCCAGTGTCCAAAAGTGTACGCAGAGATTCAAAATCTCCATTATCCTCTCGTCACTTTGGTCACAGGCAGCTGTGCCATCGAGCGTGTCACATAGCGCTCAGATATCAGTGGGCCGCACACAATCCACAAGTGTCCAGTGTCCAAAAGTGTACGCAGAGATTCAAAATCTCCATTATCCTCTCGTCACTTTGGTCACAGGCAGCTGTGCCATCGAGCGTGTCACATACCGCTCAGACATCAGTGGGCCGCACACAATCCACCAGTGTCCAGTGTCCAAAAGTGTACGCAGAGATTCAAAATCTCCATTATCCTCTCGTCACTTTGGTCACAGGCAGCTGTGCCATCGAGCGTGTCACATAGCGCTCAGATATCAGTGGGCCGCACACAATCCACAAGTGTCCAGTGTCCAAAAGTGTACGCAGAGATTCAAAATCTCCATTATCCTCTCGTCACTTTGGTCACAGGCAGCTGTGCCATCGAGCGTGTCACATAGCGCTCAGATATCAGTGGGCCGCACACAATCCACAAGTGTCCACTGTCCAATAGTGTACGCAGAGATTCAAAATCTCCATTATCCTCTCGTCACTTTGGTCACAGGCAGCTGTGCCATCGAGCGTGTCACATAGCGCTCAGATATCAGTGGGCCGCACACAATCCACAAGTGTCCACTGTCCACAAGTGTACGCAGAGATTCAAAATCTCCATTATCCTCTCGTCACTTTGGTCACAGGCAGCTGTGCCATCGAGCGTGTCACATAGCGCTCAGATATCAGTGGGCCGCACACAATCCACAAGTGTCCAGTGTCCAAAAGTGTACGCAGAGATTCAAAATCTCCATTATCCTCTCGTCACTTTGGTCACAGGCAGCTGTGCCATCGAGCGTGTCACATAGCGCTCAGATATCAGTGGGCCGTACACAATCCACAAGTGTCCACTGTCCAATAGTGTACGCAGAGATTCAAAATCTCCATTATCCTCTCGTCACTTTGGTCACAGGCAGCTGTGCCATCGAGCGTGTCACATAGCGCTCAGATATCAGTGGGCCGCACACAATCCACAAGTGTCCAGTGTCCAAAAGTGTACGCAGAGATTCAAAATCTCCATTATCCTCTCGTCACTTTGGTCACAGGCAGCTGTGCCATCGAGCGTGTCACATAGCGCTCAGATATCAGTGGGCCGCACACAATCCACAAGTGTCCAGTGTCCAAAAGTGTACGCAGAGATTCAAAATCTCCATTATCCTCTCGTCACTTTGGTCACAGGCAGCTGTGCCATCGAGCATGTCACATAGCGCTCAGATATCAGTGGGCCGCACACAATCCACAAGTGTCCACTGTCCAATAGTGTACGCAGAGATTCAAAATCTCCATTATCCTCTCGTCACTTTGGTCACAGGCAGCTGTGCCATCGAGCGTGTCACATAGCGCTCAGATATCAGTGGGCCGCACACAATCCACAAGTGTCCACTGTCCAATAGTGTACGCAGAGATTCAAAATCTCCAATATCCTCTCGTCACTTTGGTCACAGGCAGCTGTGCCATCGAGCGTGTCACATAGCGCTCAGATATCAGTGGGCCGCACACAATCCCCAAGTGTCCAGTGTCCAAAAGTGTACGCAGAGATTCAAAATCTCCATTATCCTCTCGTAACTTTGGTCACAGGCAGCTGTGCCATCGAGCGTGTCACATAGCGCTCAGATATCAGTGGGCCGCACACAATCCACAAGTGTCCACTGTCCAATAGTGTACGCAGAGATTCAAAATCTCCATTATCCTCTCGTCACTTTGGTCACAGGCAGCTGTGCCATCGAGCGTGTCACATAGCGCTCAGATATCAGTGGGCCGCACACAATCCACAAGTGTCCAGTGTCCAAAAGTGTACGCAGAGATTCAAAATCTCCATTATCCTCTCGTCACTTTGGTCACAGGCAGCTGTGCCATCGAGCGTGTCACATAACGCTCAGATATCAGTGGGCCGCACACAATCCACAAGTGTCCAGTGTCCAAAAGTGTACGCAGAGATTCAAAATCTTCATTATCCTCTCGTCACTTTGGTCACAGGCAGCTGTGCCATCGAGCGTGTCACATAGCGCTCAGATATCAGTGGGCCGCACACAATCCACAAGTGTCCAGTGTCCAAAAGTGTACGCAGAGATTCAAAATCTCCATTATCCTCTCGTCACTTTGGTCACAGGCAGCTGTGCCATCGAGCGTGTCACATAGCGCTCAGATATCAGTGGGCCGCACACAATCCACAAGTGTCCAGTGTCCAAAAGTGTACGCAGAGATTCAAAATCTCCATTATCCTCTCGTCACTTTGGTCACAGGCAGCTGTGCCATCGAGCGTGTCACATAGCGCTCAGATATCAGTGGGCCGCACACAATCCACAAGTGTCCACTGTCCACAAGTGTACGCAGAGATTCAAAATCTCCATTATCCTCTCGTCACTTTGGTCACAGGCAGCTGTGCCATCGAGCGTGTCACATAGCGCTCAGATATCAGTGGGCCGCACACAATCCACAAGTGTCCAGTGTCCAAAAGTGTACGCAGAGATTCAAAATCTCCATTATCCTCTCGTCACTTTGGTCACAGGCAGCTGTGCCATCGAGCGTGTCACATAGCGCTCAGATATCAGTGGGCCGCACACAATCCACAAGTGTCCAGTGTCCAAAAGTGTACGCAGAGATTCAAAATCTCCATTATCCTCTCGTCACTTTGGTCACAGGCAGCTGTGCCATCGAGCGTGTCACATACCGCTCAGACATCAGTGGGCCGCACACAATCCACCAGTGTCCAGTGTCCAAAAGTGTACGCAGAGATTCAAAATCTCCATTATCCTCTCGTCACTTTGGTCACAGGCAGCTGTGCCATCGAGCGTGTCACATAGCGCTCAGATATCAGTGGGCCGCACACAATCCACAAGTGTCCAGTGTCCAAAAGTGTACGCAGAGATTCAAAATCTCCATTATCCTCTCGTCACTTTGGTCACAGGCAGCTGTGCCATCGAGCGTGTCACATACCGCTCAGATATCAGTGGGCCGCACACAATCCACAAGTGTCCAGTGTCCAAAAGTGTGCGCAGAGATTCAAAATCTCCATTATCCTCTCGTCACTTTGGTCACAGGCAGCTGTGCCATCGAGCGTGTCACATAGCGCTCAGATATCAGTGGGCCGCACACAATCCACAAGTGTCCACTGTCCACAAGTGTGTGCAGAAATTCTAAAACTCCCCTGTCCTATAGACACCTTGTACCTTGTTTTACATTACTACTATATAGTTTGTTGGATTTTGTCTACATTTCTACCAAAAATGAGGAAGGCTGGTGGAAGAGGCCGTGGAATTGGGCGGGGGATGGCAGCTGGTAATGATGGTGTTGGTGGTGGATCTGATGGTAGTGGCAAGAGCAAAATAGGACCAAATGCAGGAGGTGCTGACCCTGCGTCATCGTCTGTCTACATAAGGCCTCGAACGCTTAGTTTTCTAGGAGTTGGCAAACCGCTTTTAAAGGCAGAGCATCAGGAAAAAGTTTTGTCTTACATTGCTGACTCAGCCTCCAGCTCTATCGCCTCCTCTTCTTCAGTTGTAAAAAGTAAAAGCACTGAGTCGTCATTGGAGGCTCATGTTCATGAACCACACCTTTCCTTGTGTCCTTCACCCCAACCAAGATTGAAGGATGACGCAGGCCATACTACTGATTACTCCATGGAGCTGTTTTCACATACCATGCCTGGATTATCAAGTCAAATGGTGAATTACCCAGGCCAAGATGAATCTGACATGGAGTGCACTGATGCACAGCCGCTGATGGATGATTCTGCTGGTACATTCACTCAGAGCACTACATTGTCCTCGCAGTGTACAGAGCCAGATTTTGACCCTGATGAGACTCAGGTGCCCCTTCCCACACACTATACCACCATACACGGTGACACAGAGAAAGGTGCACATGACATAGAAGAGGAGGTGATGGATGACCCAGTTGTTGACCCAGATTGGCATCCATTGGGGGAAGAGGGTGCTGCTTCCAATAGCTCAGATGAGGAGCATCCACAGCAGACATCGACATCGCAACAGCTGTTATCTGGCAGGCCCGGAGCACTCCAAAGACAGGTTCCAAACATCAAAAGAGTTGCTGGACAGCTTGTCCAGAGGGTCAAAAGATCACAGCGTGCTAGGCCGCAAAATGTCTGCCAAAGTAGGAAGAGTGCAGTGTGGCAGTTTTTTGACCAAAATCCTCATGATCAGGCCAAGGTTATCTGTAAGAAGTGCGCAAAGACCTTTAGCAGAGGGAAAAATCTGAAAAATTTGAATACCAGTTGCATGCTTAGACATTTAACCAGCATGCACTTGCAAGCGTGGACACAACACCAAACCTCAAGTGCCACATGTGCAACTGATCACAACGAAGGTAGTCAGCAACGCTACATTGTTTCCCCCACTGTAAGCCCACCGGTTAGCACAGCAGCAAATGTTGAGGTGTCGTTGCAAGGCCACAGCAGTCAGGGAATCCCACTGTTATATCAACGAAAGACTGATTCTAGGCCATCAGAAAGAACACCAACTCCATCACCATCATCAACCCTCTCTCAGTCCGCCCTGTCCACCGCTACTTCCACCATATGCAGCTCTCAAGTCCAGCTCACCCTCCCAGACACTATGAGTAGGTCAAGAAAGTACTCAGTCACTCATCCGCGTACAATGGGTTTGAACGCCCACATTGCCAAACTAATCTCGTTTGAGATGATGTCCTTTCGGTTGGTGGAAAGCACAGCTTTCCGCGAACTCATGGCCTATGCAGTACCACGCTATGACCTACCCAGTCACCACTTCTTCTCTCGCAAAGCCATCCCAGCCCTCCACCATCATGTGAAAGACCGCATTGTCCATGCACTCAAGCAGTCAGTGAGCGGAAAGGTGCACCTCACAACTGATGCATGGTCCAGTCGGCATGGCCAGGGCCGTTACGTGTCCATCACTGCGCACTGGGTTAATGTGGTGGATGCAGGGTCCACAGGGGACAGCGGTGGTGGGACAGTGCTGCCTAGCCCACGGTCTAGGAAACAGTTGGCTGTAGGCGTTCGACCCTCCTCCTCCTCCTCCTCCTCCTCCTCCAGAAGCGACAGCTCGTCCACAGAGCGCAGTCGTACGAGCACTCCATCTGCAGCTGCCACTGTTGCACACGATGTGTCCCCCTATCGAGCAGCTAGTGGAAAGCGTCAGCAGGCTGTGTTGCAGATGATGTGTTTGGGCGACAGACACACCGCCGAGGTGCTGGCCGAGTACTTGAAGCGACAAACTGAGTCATGGCTGGGCAGTGTACATCTTGAGGCAGGCAAGGTAGTTAGTGATAACGGCCGTAATTTTGTGGCAGCCATAGCCCTTTCAAAACTCAGCCACATACCTTGCTTGGCTCACACCTTGAACCTGGTGGTGCAGTGCTTCCTCAAAAATTATCCGGAGTTAACAGCCCTGCTCCAGAAGGTGCGAAGACTGTGCGCGCACATCCGCCGGTCGCCTGTACACTCCGTTCGTATGCAGAAGCTGCAGCGATTGCTCCACCTTCCCAACCACCGCCTCATTATCGACATTGCAACAAGGTGGAACTCCACCCTGCACATGGTGGAGCGGTTGTGCGAGCAGAGGCAGGCCATAATGCATTTGTGGGAGGATACACGGCCAGGCACTTTGAGAGCAGACATGGAGTTGACAGGCGTGCAGTGGTCGAAGCTGAAAGACCTTTGTAAAGTCCTTCAGTGTTTTGAGGAATGCACACGGCTGGTAAGCGCAGACGACGCCATCCTAAGCATGAGCATTCCACTTATGCGTCTGCTCATGCAAACTTTGATGCACCTTAAGGAGCAGGCGTCTGCAGCCAATGTTGATGAGGAGGAAGAGGAGGAGGGAATCCTTGATGACATTCAGCCATTGTCTGCTCAGGGACCTCTCCTGGACGAGGTGGAGGAAGAAGAGGAGGAGGAGGAGGAGGATGATGGGGATGATTACTTAGGGGAGGAGGATGCATCTCGTGGGGCAAGTGAAAATGTTGGCGTGGCAAGGTCTGGTACAGGGTTTGTGCGTGACTGGAGGGATGTGGATTTGCCAGAAAGTGCTCCTCCAACCAGCACTCGCAGTGCATCATTGACACCGGGAACATTGGCCCACATGTGAGATTATGCCTTGTGGATCCTAAAAAGGGACCCCCGCATTGCCAAAATGATGAACGATGACGACTACTGGTTGGCCAGCATCCTGGATCCACGCTATAAAGGCAAATTAGAAAACATCATGCCACAAGAGAACCTTGACCTAATATTGGCTAATAAACAAGCAACTCTGGTAAATCGGTTGCTTGAGGCATTCCCAGCACACAGCAGCGGTGATGGTTCTCACACGAGCCGTACGGGCCGGGGGCAGCTTGGCAGAGGTGTTCGTGGTGCACACAGCAGAAGTGGTGTTGGAGACAGGGGTTTCATGACAATGTTGTGGACTGATTTTTCAAATACCGCTCACACAACTGGTAATACTGCATCGATGGAAAGTGACAGGAGACAGCAGTTGTCAACTATGGTTACAAACTACTTTTCCTCCCATATCGATGTTCTCCCACACAGGTCATTCCCCTTTGACTATTGGGCCGCTAAACTGGACACCTGGCCTGAATTGGCCCAATATGCCTTACAGGAGCTCGCTTGCCCAGCTGCAAGTGTGCTATCGGAAAGAGTCTTCAGTGCAGCTGGATCAATCCTGACAGAAAAAAGGACCCGTCTGTCAACCCAAAATGTGGATGATCTAACCTTCATTAAAATGAACCACGCATGGGTTTCCAAGGATTTTGTCCCACCTTCCCCTGATGACACATAGGGTGACAGAAAAATGGCTTGCTTTGGTCCACCTCTTCCTGGGACTTCACCTATTTCGCCTTTTGCATCAGTTGAATGTCCAACATCAACATATGCCACTTTCTAAAACTCCCTAACTGTGCTGCCTTCCCCCCCATGGCCGGGGTCACCACCTAGCGCACGACACCATGCGAGTGCCGTTGCCCTGGACAGGTGGGTAGGCCGACTCTTGGGCGCGGGCACTGGCACAGGGTCCCTCATAGTGCAATCAAGTGTATCTGACGGTGGTGGTGCACACCCGCCGTCAGACACACCGCTGTACTATGAGGGGCCCAGTGCCAGTACCGACGAGTGGGCCCCCCTTGCTTGGCCAGGGCCCCAGCATTTGCAATCTTTACCTCTCCCTGCTCCTCCGCTGTGTAATCTGGGCCGTCAAATCCATACTGTGCCTGACACCGTCTGAGCCTGCCTCCTGATGTATAGACATATATTTTGAATGTGTACGCTATCCATACATGTTATCCGTGGATACGGTACCCCTTCTAACCTTTGTGCAATGACGTGCAATCCATACTGGGCCTAACACCGTCTGAGCCTGCCTCATGCTGTATAGACATATATTTTGAATGTGTACGCTATCCATACATGTTATCCGGGGATACGGTACCCTTTCTAACCTTTGTGCAATGACGTGCAATCCATACTGGGCCTAACACCGTCTGAGCCTGCCTCATGCTGTATAGACATATATTTTGAATGTGTACGCTATCCATACATGTTATCCGGGGATACGGTACCCCTTCTAACCTTTGTGCAATGACGTGCAATCCATACTGGGCCTAACACCGTCTGAGCCTGCCTCATGCTGTATAGACATATATTTTGAATGTGTACGCTATCCATACATGTTATCCGGGGATACGGTACCCCTTCTAACCTTTGGCAATGACGTGCAATCCATACTGGGCCTAACACCGTCTGAGCCTGCCTCATGCTGTATAGACATATAATTTGAATGTGTACGCTATCCATACATGTTATCCGGGGATACGGTACCCCTTCTAACCTTTGTGCAATGACGTGCAATCCATACTGGGCCTAACACCGTCTGAGCCTGCCTCATGCTGCATAGACGTATATTTTGAATGTGTACGCTATCCATACATGTTATCCGGGGATACGGTACCCTTTCTAACCTTTGTGCAATGACGTGCAATCCATACTGGGCCTAACACCGTCTGAGCCTGCCTCATGCTGTATAGACATATATTTTGAATGTGTACGCTATCCATACATGTTATCCAGGGATACGGTACCCTTTCTAACCTTTGTGCAATGACGTGCAATCCATACTGGGCCTAACACCGTCTGAGCCTGCCTCATGCTGTATAGACATATATTTTGAATGTGTACGCTATCCATACATGTTATCCGGGGATACGGTACCCCTTCTAACCTTTGTGCAATGACGTGCAATCCATACTGGGCCTAACACCGTCTGAGCCTTCCTCATGCTGTATAGACATATAATTTGAATGTGTACGCTATCCATACATGTTATCCGGGGATACGGTACCCCTTCTAACCTTTGTGCAATGACGTGCAATCCATACTGGGCCTAACACCATCTGAGCCTGCCTCATGCTGTATAGACATATATTTTGAATGTGTACGCTATCCATACATGTTATCCAGGGATACGGTACCCTTTATAACCTTTGTGCAATGACGTGCAATCCATACTGGGCCTAACACCGTCTGAGCCTGCCTCATGCTGTATAGACATATATTTTGAATGTGTACGCTATCCATACATGTTATCCGGGGATACGGTACCCCTTCTAACCTTTGTGCAATGACGTGCAATCCATACTGGGCCTAACACCGTCTGAGCCTGCCTCATGCTGTATAGACATATATTTTGAATGTGTACGCCATCCATACATGTTATCCGTGGATACGGTACCCCTTCTAACCTTTGTGCAATGACGTGCAATCCATACTGGGCCTAACACCATCTGAGCCTGCCTCATGCTGTATAGACATATATTTTGAATGTGTACGCTATCCATACATGTTATCCGGGGATACGGTACCCCTTCTAACCTTTGTGCAATGACGTGCAATCCATACTGGGCCTAACACCGTCTGAGCCTGCCTCATGCTGTATAGACATATATTTTGAATGTGTACGCTATCCATACATGTTATCCAGGGATACGGTGCCCTTTCTAACCTTTGTGCAATGACGTGCAATCCATACTGGGCCTAACACCGTCTGAGCCTGCCTCATGCTGTATAGACATATATTTTGAATGTGTACGCTATCCATACATGTTATCCGGGGATACGGTACCCCTTCTAACCTTTGTGCAATGACGTGCAATCCATACTGGGCCTAACACCGTCTGAGCCTGCCTCATGCTGTATAGACATATATTTTGAATGTGTACGCTATCCATACATGTTATCCGGGGATACGGTACCCCTTCTAACCTTTGTGCAATGACGTGCAATCCATACTGGGCCTAACACCGTCTGAGCCTGCCTCATGCTGTATAGACATATATTTTGAATGTGTACGCTATCCATACATGTTATCCGGGGATACGGTACCCCTTCTAACCTTTGTGCAATGACGTGCAATCCATACTGGGCCTAACACCGTCTGAGCCTGCCTCATGCTGTATAGACATATATTTTGAATGTGTACGCTATCCATACATGTTATCCGGGGATACGGTACCCCTTCTAACCTTTGTGCAATGACGTGCAATCCATACTGGGCCTAACACCGTCTGAGCCTGCCTCATGCTGTATAGACATATATTTTGAATGTGTACGCTATCCATACATGTTATCCAGGGATACGGTACCCTTTCTAACCTTTGTGCAATGACGTGCAATCCATACTGGGCGTAACACCGTCTGAGCCTGCCTCATGCTGTATAGACATATATTTTGAATGTGTACGCTATCCATACATGTTATCCGGGGATACGGTACCCTTTCTAACCTTTGTGCAATGACGTGCAATCCATACTGGGCCTAACACCGTCTGAGCCTGCCTCATGCTGTATAGACATATATTTTGAATGTGTACGCTATCCATACATGTTATCCGGGGATACGGTACCCCTTCTAACCTTTGTGCAATGACGTGCAATCCATACTGGGCCTAACACCGTCTGAGCCTGCCTCATGCTGTATAGACATATATTTTGAATGTGTACGCTATCCATACATGTTATCCGGGGATACGGTACCCCTTCTAACCTTTGTGCAATGACGTGCAATCCATACTGGGCCTAACACCGTCTGAGCCTGCCTCATGCTGTATAGACATATATTTTGAATGTGTACGCTATCCATACATGTTATCCAGGGATACGGTACCCTTTCTAACCTTTGTGCAATGAATTGCAATCCATACTGGGCCTAACACCGTCTGAGCCTGCCTCATGCTGTATAGACATATATTTTGAATGTGTACGCTATCCATACATGTTATCCGGGGATACGGTACCCCTTCTAACCTTTGTGCAATGACGTGCAATCCATACTGGGCCTAACACCGTCTGAGCCTGCCTCATGCTGTATAGACATATATTTTGAATGTGTACGCTATCCATACATGTTATCCGGGGATACGGTACCCCTTCTAACCTTTGTGCAATGACGTGCAATCCATACTGGGCCTAACACCGTCTGAGCCTGCCTCATGCTGTATAGACATATATTTTGAATGTGTACGCTATCCATACATGTTATCCGGGGATACGGTACCCCTTCTAACCTTTGTGCAATGACGTGCAATCCATACTGGGCCTAACACCGTGCTGTATAGACATATATTTTGAATGTGTACGCTATCCATACATGTTATCCAGGGATACGGTACCCTTTCTAACCTTTGTGCAATGACGTGCAATCCATACTGGGCCTAACACCGTCTGAGCCTGCCTCATGCTGTATAGACATATATTTTGAATGTGTACGCCATCCATACATGTTATCCGGGGATACGGTACCCCTTCTAACCTTTGTGCAATGACGTGCAATCCATACTGGGCCTAACACCGTCTGAGCCTGCCTCATGCTGTATAGACATATATTTTGAATGTGTACGCTATCCATACATGTTATCCGGGGATACGGTACCCCTTCTAACCTTTGTGCAATGACGTGCAATCCATACTGGGCCTAACACCGTCTGAGCCTGCCTCATGCTGTATAGACATATATTTTGAATGTGTACGCTATCCATACATGTTATCCGGGGATACGGTACCCTTTCTAACCTTTGTGCAATGACGTGCAATCCATACTGGGCCTAACACCGTCTGAGCCTACCTCATGCTGTATAGACATATATTTTGAATGTGTACGCTATCCATACATGTTATCCGGGGATACGGTACCCCTTCTAACCTTTGTGCAATGACGTGCAATCCATACTGGGCCTAACACCGTCTGAGCCTGCCTCATGCTGTATAGACATATATTTTGAATGTGTACGCTATCCATACATGTTATCCGGGGATACGGTACCCCTTCTAACCTTTGTGCAATGACGTGCAATCCATACTGGGCCTAACACCGTCTGAGCCTGCCTCATGCTGTATAGACATATATTTTGAATGTGTACGCTATCCATACATGTTATCCGGGGATACGGTACCCCTTCTAACCTTTGTGCAATGACGTGCAATCCATACTGGGCCTAACACCGTCTGAGCCTGCCTCATGCTGTATAGACATATATTTTGAATGTGTACGCTATCCATACATGTTATCCAGGGATACGGTACCCTTTCTAACCTTTGTGCAATGACGTGCAATCCATACTGGGCCTAACACCGTCTGAGCCTGCCTCATGCTGTATAGACATATATTTTGAATGTGTACGCTATCCATACATGTTATCCAGGGATACGGTACCCTTTCTAACCTTTGTGCAATGACGTGCAATCCATACTGGGCCTAACACCATCTGAGCCTGCCTCATGCTGTATAGACATATATTTTGAATGTGTACGCTATCCATACATGTTATCCGTGGATACGGTACCCCTTCTAACCTTTGTGCAATGACGTGCAATCCATACTGGGCCTAACACCGTCTGAGCCTGCCTCATGCTGTATAGACATATATTTTGAATGTGTACGCTATCCATACATGTTATCCGGGGATACGGTACCCCTTCTAACCTTTGTGCAATGACGTGCAATCCATACTGGGCCTAACACCGTCTGAGCCTGCCTCATGCTGTATAGACATATATTTTGAATGTGTACGCTATCCATACATGTTATCCAGGGATACGGTACCCTTTCTAACCTTTGTGCAATCACGTGCAATCCATACTGGGCGTGAGAACGGCTGGCGAGCTGTTAAGCAAGCTACAGCACCTGTCCAGACAAGTACAGGGATTCCCTAGCGAGGAGACTTATTTGATTGTTTTCTATGTTGGGACAGCAATTTTTGGGGAGCACTATACTCTGGAGAATGATAGATGGGGCCCACCATACACTGGAACATTCCAAAGGTGGACATCAGACACTGGAGCAGCATTTACAGGGCCCATTATACACTAGAGCATTACAAATGGGGCCCATTATGTTTGGAGCATTATTTGGGCCCATAAGACAGTGGAGCTTCATCCATGGGGACCAACATATACTGTAGCATTATTTGGAGCTCATCATATACTGTTTCAAACATTATATGGGACCAATGATTTTGTATGGAGAAATAGATGGGCCTCGTCATGAGATGTAAAAAGTGAGGTATTTTTCATTGTACTATACCGCTATTTCTCTGCCGTATCGGAGCATGATGAGTTGTGGTATGTGTTAAAGGGGCGCTCTTTCGCCCAGGGCACATGAAAACCTGCAGCCAGCCCTCCCCCCCCCACAACTTTAGCCAAATAACCCCCATTTTTCAGTGCGTAACTTGTATTATGAAGTTAATTAAGGTTGACAAGCTTAAGTAAGAAGAATTGATGCTTTTGGCATTCAAATGGGCACTGTAGGTGTGTTTCCTGTCCTCCTCTCACTGCCGACTTTTATTCCCCATTGACTTACATTGGGTTTCGTGTTTCGGGACGACCCCGACTTTTCCCTATAATCGGACGATCTTGCTCGACCCGACTTTTGGAAAAGTCGGGTTTCACGAAACGAAACGCGACCCTAAAAAAGCAAAAGTCGCTCAACTCTAGTGCTAATATGTACAATGAAGATAAATGCTGCTAAAGTAGACTGGACATCTCCAGGCTATACGAAGGACATCACATGGCGCAAAGGAAATGCAATATTTTCATGCCATATGGATAATGATCTGCTGTCAGCACAATTTACAAATTTAATTTTGTGTTTTCCATGAAAACTCATACTTTTATTAATCAAATGAGTTGCCGAATGAATTTAAAATCTAGTCCAGACATTGATAAGGTTCGAAAAAAAGATTTTTATTTCAAATCATAATTTTCTCCTTCAAACTTTGCTTTCGTCAAAGAATGCTCCCTTTGCAGCAATTACAGTATTGCAGACCTTTGGCATTCTAGCAGTTAATTTGCTGAGGTAATCTGGAGAAATTTCACCCCATGCTTCCAGAAGCCCCTAACACAAGTTGGTTTGGCTTGATGGGCACTTTTTGAATACCATAAGGTCAAGCTGCTCTCACAACAGCTCAATGGGGTTTAGATTTGGTGACTGCGCTGGCCACTCCATTACACATAGAATACCAGCTGCCTGCTTCTTCCCTAAATAGTTCTTGCATAATTTGGTTGTGTGCTTTGGGTCATTGTCCTGTTGTAGGATGAAATTGGCTCCAATCAAGCGTTGTCCACAGGGTATGGCATGGCATTGCAAAATGGAGTGATAGCCTTCTTTATTCAAAATCCCTTTTAGTTTGTTCAAATCTCTCACTTTATCAGCACCAAAGCTACCCCAGACCATCACACTACCTCTACATGCTTGACAGATGGCATCAGGCACTCTTCCAGCAACTTTTCAGTTGTTCTGCATCTCACAAATGTTCTTGTGTGTGATCCATACACCTCAAACTTGGATTCGTCTGTCCATACCACCATTTACCAATCTTTCGCTCTCCAATTTCTGTTCTTTTGCCCATATTATTCTTTTCCTTTTATTATCCAGTCTCAGGTATGGCTTTTTCTTTGACACTGGCATTTTGCAGGCACTATTTAATGAAACTGCCAGTTGAGGACCTGTGAAGCGTCGATTTATCAAACTACAGACTCTAATGTACTTGTCTTGTTGCTCAGTTGTGCAGCGGGGGCCTCCCACTTCTCTTTCTACTCTGGTTAGAGCCTGTTTATGCTCTCTTCTGAAGGGAGTAGTACACACCGTTGTAAGAAATCTTCAGTTTCTTGGCAATTTCTTGCATGGAATAGCCTTCATTTCTAAGAACAAGAATAGACTGTCGAGTTTCACATGAAAGTTCTTTTTTTCTGGCCATTTTGAGAGTTTAATGGAACAAACAAATGTAATGCTCCAGATTCTCAACTAGCTCAAAGGAAGGTCAGGTTTATAGCTTCTCTAATCAGCCAAACTGTTTTCAGTTGTGCTAACATACTTTCACAAGGGTTTTCAAGGGTATTGTAACCATCCATTAGCCTTCTTACACAGTTAGCAAACACAAAGTACCATAAGAACACTGGAGTGATGATTTTTGGAAATGGGCCTCTATACACCTATGAACCTACACCTATGAAGATATTGCATTTCACACCAGACATTTGCAGCTAGAATAGTCATTTAACACATTAACAATGTATAGAGTGTATTTCTGAATCATTTAATGTTAGCTTCATTTGAAAAAAATGATTTTCTTTAAAAATAAGGACATTTCTAAGTGACCCTTAACTTTAATGGTAGTGTATTTATAGCATCAAGGAGTGGATATAGAATCATAGAATTGTAGAGTTGGAAGGGACCTCCTGGACCATCTGGTCCAACCCCCTGCTCAAAGCAGGATTCGCTAAATCATCCCAGACAGATGTCTGTCCAGCCTCTGTTTGAAGACTTCTATTGATGGAGAACTCACCACCTCTTGTGGCAGCCTGTTCCACTCATTGATCACTCTAACTGTCAAAAAGTTTTTTCTAATATCTAATCTGTGTCTCCTCCCATTCAGTTTCATCCCATTGCTTCTAGTCTTTCCTTGTGCAAATGAGAATAAAGATGATCTTTCTACAATGTGACAGCCCTTGAGATATTTGTAGACAGTTATTAAGTCTCCTCTCAGTCTTCTCTTTTGCAAGCTAAACATTCCCAAATCCTGTAACCTTTCCTCATAAGACAGAGTTTGCAGACCGGCCACAATTCTGGTTGCTCTTTTCTTAATTTGCTCCAGTTTGTTGATATCTTTTTTGAAATGTGGCACCCAAAACTGGACACAGTATTCCAGATGAGTTCTGACCAAAGAGGAGTAGAGTGCAATAATGACTTCAAGTGATCTAGACTGTATGCTTCTGTTAATACAGTCATGGCCAAAAGTTTTGAGAATGACACAAATATTATATTTTGACATGATCTGCTGGCCTCTGGTTTTTATGTGTGTTTGTCAGATGTTTTTATCACATACAGAAATATGATTTCAATCATATTATGAGTAACAAAAGGTTATATTGACAGTTAGAATGAGTTAATGCAGCAAGTCAATATTTGCAGTGTTGACCCTTCTTCTTCAGGACCTCAGCAGTTCTCCCTGGCATGCTCTCAATCAACTTCTGGATGAAATCCTGACTGATAGCAGTCCATTCTTGCAAAATCAATGCTTTTATTTTGTCTGAATTTGAAGGTTTTTGTTTGTCCACCCATCTCTTGATGATTGACCACAAGTTCTCAATGGGATTAAGATCTGGGGAGTTTCCAGGCCATGGTCCCAAAATCTCTATGTTTTGTTCCCTTAACCATTTAGTTATCACCTTTGCTTTATGGCAAGGTGCTCCATCATGTTGAAAAAGGCATTGTTGATCGCCAAACTGCTCTTGGACGGTTGGGAGAAGTTGCTCTTGGAGGACATTCTGGTACCATTCTTTATTCATGGCTGTGTTTTTAGGCAAGACTGAGAGAGAGCCTATTCCCTTGGCTGAGAAGCAACCCCACACATGAATGGTTTCAGGATGCTTGACAGTTGGCATGAGACAAGACTGGTGGTAGCGCTCACCTGGTCTTCTCCGAATAAGCCGTTTTCCAGATGTCTCAAACAATCGAAAAGGGGAAGCATCAGAGAAAATGACTTTACCCCAGTCCTCAGCAGTCCACTCCCTGTACCTCTTGCAGAATATCAGTCTGTCCATGATGTTTTTCCTGGAGAGAAGTGGCTTCTTTGCTGCCCTCCTTGAGACCAGGCCTTGCTCCAATAGTCTCCACCTCACAGTGCGTGCAGATGCACTCACACCTGCCTGCTGCCATTCCTGAGCAAGCTCTGCACTGCTGGTAGCCTGATCCCACAGCTGAAACACTTTTAAGAGACGGTCCTGGCGCTTGCTGGTCTTTCTTGGGCACCCTGGAGCCTTTTTGGCAACAAGGGAACCTCTCTCCTTGAAGTTCTTGATGATGCGATAGATTGTTGACTGAGGTGCAATCTTTCTAGCTGCGATACTCTTCCCTGTTAGGCCATTTTTGTGCAGTGCAATGATGACTGCATGTGTTTCTTTAGCGATAACCATGGTTAACAGAAGAGAAACAATGATGCCAAGCACCAGCCTCCTTTTAAAGTGTCCAGTGTTGTCATTCTTACTTAATCATGACAGATTGATCTCCAGCCCTGTCCTCATCAACACCCACACCTGTGTTAATGGAGCAATCACTGAAACGATGTTAGCTGGTCCTTTTAAGGCAGGGTTGCAATGATGTTGAAATGTGTTTTGGGGGATAAAGTTCATTTTCTAGGCAAATACTGACTTTGCAAGTAATTGCTGTTAAGCTGATCACTCTTTGTAACATTCTGGAGTATATGCAAATTGCCATTAGAAAAAATGAAGCAGTAGACTCTGTAAAAATTAATATTTGTGTCATTCTCAAAACTTTTGGCCATGACTGTACATGCAAGAATTGAATTTGCCTTTTTTGCTGCTGCATCACACTGTTGACTCATATTCAGTCTGTGATCTATTAGTATACCCAAGTCTTTTTCACATGAGATGTTGCTTAGCCCTATTCCTCCCATTCTGTTTATGCTTTTTTCATTTTTATTGCCCAGATGTAATACTTTGCATTTTTCCCTGTTAAAAATCATTCTGTTAGTTGCTGCCCACTGCTCAGTTTATTTATATCTTTTTGAATCCTCTGTCTCTCTTCTCTAGTATTAGCTATCCCTCCTAGCTTTGTGTCATCAGCAAATTTAATCAGTTTACCCTCAATTCCTTCATCTAAATCATTGATAAAGATGTTGAACAATACAGGGCCCAGGACAGGGCTCTTTGGTACCCCACTTGAGACATTCTTCCAGCTGGATGTGCAGCCATTTACGACCACTCTTTGTGTCCGATCACTAAGCCTTTTATAAATCCACCTAACAGTTGCCTTGTCCATTCCATACTTAGCCATTTTTTTTTCAATAAGGATTGTGTGATATACTTTGTCAAATACTTTGCTGAAGTCAAGATATACTATATCTACAGCATTTCCCTGATCCACCAAATCAGTGATTCTGTCATAGAAGGAAATTAAGTTAGTCTGACATGACTTATTAGTTACAAACCCATGCTGACTCTGTTTAATCACTTCATTCTTATCCAGGTACTGACATACATGTTGTTTAAAAATTTGTTCAGAGATCTTTCTTGGAATAGAAGTCAGACTCACCGGCCTATAAGTTGCCTGGGTCCCCCTTCTTTCCTTTTTTGAAGATAGGAACAACATTTGCTCTTCTAAAGGCTTCTGGAACTTCTCCTGTTCTCCAAGAATTTTTGAAGATTATGGAGAAGGGTTCAACAATTTCTTCTGCTATCTCCTTCAGTACTCTGGGGTGTAATTCATCTGGACCTGGAGACTTGAATTCATTTAGGTTAGCTAAGTGTTTCCTCACTAGCTTTCTGTTTATAGATATCCTGGATTCTTCTATTCCTTTAATAGGACAGTGAAGAATAGTTGATGTTACATTTCCTTTCTGAGAGAAAACAGATGCAAAATAGGAATTTAAAAGTTCGGCCTTCTCAACATCCTGTCTTACCATTTCATTATTTTCATCCTGTAAAAATCCTATAGCATCTTTGACTTTTCTTTTACTTTTGACATATTCCCAAAATCCTTTAATATTGCTTTTGACGTTTCTTGCAAGCCTCAATTCATTGTCAGCTTTAGATAATCTGATTCGTGCCCTGCAGGTTCTGCAGACAGCATTATATTCTTCTTTATATATGCCTCCCTCTTTCCATTTTATAAACATTTCTTTCTTCCATGTGCTTAAGTTCTGTGTTCATCCATCCTGGTTTCCTTAAACGCTTCCTACTCTTCCCTCTTTTTGGAATTGTTAACAATTGTGCTTTGAGAATTTCATTTTTTTTGTCCTTAAGGATCTGCCTTTCTGAAATCTAACCTTGACGTCTGAGTCTTCACAGGTCTTCCTCCTCTAGTTATCCAAAATTCTAAAATAGCATGGTCGCTACTTCTTAGGGTCCCAGCTACTTTTACCTCATCAACCATTTCCTCCCTGTTTATAAGGATTAGATCCAAGGTAGCAGATCCCCTTGTTTTCTCCCCTACCTTTTGGAAGATATAGTTGTCAGCAAGAGAGGATAAGAATTTCCTTGACCTGTTAGTTTTGCCTGAGGGAGATTCCCAACAAATGTCTGGATAGTTAAAATCTCCCAAGTCAACTATGTCATACTTTTTGGAGAACTTGGCCATTTGATGCATAAAGAGTTCATCCATGTCTTCAGTGTTAGGCGTCGGGTTCCTGCAGCTGCACAGCAGGAATCCAGAGCCTTGCATTCAGCGGTCTCCCATTCTCCACCGACCACTCAGGAGCCTGCACAGCAATCCTGGCGTCCCAGACGCTCTGCTCAGACCTGCTCTGTGGGTCTGGCTGGTGCTGCCACCTCTGGGCCAGCAATAGCATCGCAGGCTGCTCAGCAACAAGCCACTCCGGAGGCTAAGTCCTCCCGTCGCTCTACTGGGCATGCTCACGAGACGATCTCCCATTGGAGATCGGGAGTCACATGCCCAGGTCTTTCTCGTGATCTGATTCGTCCATCTCAGGGATCTGGAAGCTTCCAGAAGGTCCCGGCTATAAAAGGTTCACATGGCCGCTAGGCCATGCTCTAGTGTAGTCTCTAGTGGCTAACTGTGTGAATGATGATGGATGCATGTACATGCGAATGACTCATTAAGATCCCCTCCCTCTGATATTACGAGTGTGTATAGGAACTTAGGTTTAGAGTCAGCGCCAGCCAGTGGCAAGCTACAGCCACAATAGCATCCTCCACAGTGCTAGCATCCGACAGTGCGCCTGCTACCGGGCGTTGTCGATTAGCGGCAGTGTCTGTCGCCGTGCTGCAGTCTGCAGCTCCTATTGGCGTCTGCAGTAGCGACGCCACACGCACGGTAGGCCTAGATGGACGCTGACCCTCTGCCTAGGGCCCAGCTCCTGTGACCATATACTGTACGTGCACTTCTCTGAGACCTGTAATGTTAACAGGTTTCAGCCTTTTGTGTTTAGCATCTAGGCGTCTCTGTGAATAAATAGAGATCGCTCAGCGCACCCGGGTGACATTCAACCCGCTTGCGTTATACCTCCATATTGTACGTCCGCCATTATCTAGCAGCAGTGTTAACATCTTCTGCACGGTGGACCCCGGACGGCGAAAGCACTTTACGTTATTTAATATTTAGTGCGTTCTGTTGTCCCTAACATTCAGCTTGCACAGGTGGCCTGTAGTAAATGCCTTCAATGGTGTCCTTTTTATTGTTCTGTCCTTGTATTCTTACCCAAACAGTTTCCACAGAACTCCCAGTCTCTGAAGCTTCAATCTCTGTGCAGATATACGTGTTTCTAAAGCCCCCGTCACACACAACGATCTCACTAGCGACACCCCGCCGCGATCAGCGGCACTCCCACTGAGTATCCATCGAGTATGACGTACTATTCCATCCATGGGACTTAATTCCCAGGTCACATGGACAGAATAGTATGTCCAATGTAAGGAAGGGGTTAAAAATCAAAGCTTGTCCAGCACAAAAACCCAAAAAGATGTCCTAATACAGTTACAGGAAATATATAAAAGTTATGAGTTATGAGTGTCAGAATATGATGACCAGAAAAAAGAAATAAATAAAGTTGGTGTTAGTGTTCATCGAGCCAACCCAGAGAATAAAGCCAACAAGACAATTATAATATAATGTGTTTAGAAAATAAATAAAAAAAAAAGAATTGATACAAGCTCTCAAAAAAGTTATGGCTCCTGGAACGTGACACTATAAACGTAAAAGAAAAAAAGAAAAAAGATCTGGCATAAAGGCTAAAAGAGGCTGTGGTGGCAAGGGGTTAAGCGTCAATGAGAAGAAACCAAATGTTTCAGGGAAGAAATAGTGAAGTGAACATTTTATAGTGTGAAAGAATGTAGACCTATTTATTATTTATGACTTTGGCTCTTCATAGCAAAGAATATCAAAAAACGAAAACTGCAGAAAGCTTTCTTGATTTTATCAGAGATTAATAGTGTATGTACACTGCCCTATCAGTTCATGGACTTTTCTACAATGTCTTCTAAGAAGGATTTACTATACCGTAGATACACTATTTTACTATTGTGTGTACAAGGCCTCTTTTTTTAACATTATAATCATTTTATAAATATCAGTAATGAGTGTTTTGTTAGAATGAACAGCACCTTTTTCAAGTCAGGGTCCTTGTGAAAGCAGTGTTTTTTTCACAATGGACACACAGCAACATTAGACCCTTTGGGGTAGTGAGGAGGTGGATCAGCTGCGGTGTTGCCCCCTAAAGACATCAATTCTACTGTGGTATAGAATATATAGGATGTGAAAATAATGTTTTGTTTCTAATATGTGTTCTTGTAGTAACAAGTGATAAATTTCCTTGTGGCCTTCAGTACTAACTACAAAATGTCAATATCTCCCTCTTTGCTTTTGCACAACAATGGGTAAAAGGTAAAGTGTCATGCACAGGGTAGGAAAGACTAAGTGCAACACAAAGGGATGAAGGGAAGGAAGCTCAAAACTAGGGAAGTGGGGAGTGGAGACTCCTATGATGATCTAAAGTCACCCTGTCTGTCCTAAATGCTCCTATAAAGGTTTTGCACTAATCACTGAGCAGAAACCTAATCCTTGCCTGACCCTGGCAATAAGTCCTGATTAGGGAAGGATGGGGTAAGCACAAGTCGAGGCCCACTACCGCTAAAGACAGCTGGGATAGACGATCAAGGGGAACATTTACTTTGAGTAGACTCAGAGATGTAACACAGACGTCCTCCAGCAACACCAAAGAGGAAGAAATCCGACTGCTATAACCTCAAGCTTCAGCAGGGGGAAATGGAAATATCATTGGCGATTCCAAGCAGTAGGCTTGGAATCTATAAACACCCAGGTCTAGGTGTGTCAATTAGGCCTCTTTCACACATCAGGTTTTCGCCGTCAGGCGCGATCCAGCGCTTTTGACAAAAAACGGATCCGGCGAAATGCAATGCCGGATCCGGTTTCCCCCCCATTGACTTGCATTTGCGCCGGATGGCCATGCGTTTCATCCGGTTTTCGCCGGATCCGGCAATGTGTCGCAATCCGGTGTCTGGAAAAAACGGCTACTGTAACGTTTTTTGTCTCCGGCGAAAAAGCCGGACACGCCGGATCCGGCGCGTCCGGCTTTTTCACACAATGAAAGCCTATGAGCGCCGCAATGCGCCGGATCCGGCGACAGCCGGATCTGGTGGCCGGATCCGGTTTTTTTGGTCTGAGCATGCTCAGTAGCTCTGCCCACAAGACACATATATAAAAGCATGACAGTGGGACCCTCAGCCACACCCAACATGCCACCCAAGACAGCAACCATGCGCAGGAGAAGGCAGGAGACCACTGCAGCAGCACCATCAGCACCACCACCACCCCAAATGGAGCAGCATGCTGAACAACGGGAGGGGAGTCCAGCAGCAGATGAGAGACGGTAATTATCAAATCCCCCATTCCTCCAAACTAGGGCCATGGAATATCAAGATATTCATTGCCCCTTTGTTTCTCTTTATTCAACAGCCGCCCAAGAGATGCAGCAGCAGCAACAGTGGCAGCACTGGAAGCACTGGCAGCAGCAGTAACACCACCCACAGGCATGGAGTCTGGCCAGCAGGAAGACAGCACATCATCTTCTGGGAGCCCTCCCTCGCATCGTCAGCATTTGTCGGTAAGTTTTTATTTCCAAAATCCATCATCTCTGTAATATATGTCTATTCATTGCCTTTTATTTCAAAACAGGAATCACAAGATGAAGAGGAGCTCCCAGAAGAAGAAGGAAGCGGTTGACAGACACCTGGAGTGGGCTCACAATTGGTAATTTTTTTGCATCAAACGCAGAAACACAACATCACACTACACACAACACATAGAAAACAATGTTCTGCAGACCACACACAGCAAACAAATGCCTACATCCAAAGACATAACATTTTTTGTTTTCTTCTCTAGTCTTCCCAATCTGGTGCTCGGCCAAGAGGTCCTCGCAGTGCCTCCCAGGGTCGTCGGCGACAGCAACGCGGCGGTCACCAGAGTGTAAGTATAAATATTTGTGTTTTGTTTTTTTGCACTTTTTATTTCATTTCTTTTGTGGAGGCTAATTATGTTAGTTTTGTCTTTTTCTTTAACAGCCTTCACAGCGTGCTCCCGACTCTGACGGTGAGGATGGAGGGATTGATGTGGACCACCTCATCGATCTCGTCAGAGAAAGGGAGCCGCTCTGGAATATGGCTGACCGCCGCCATGCTGACCTGATCGTTACCCGACGACTCTGGGAGGAAATCTGTTCGCTCCTTGTGGGCCGCTGGGAGGACCTCGATGTTCGGGCCCAGATAACAGAGCGTAAGTATATACAGTACCGGTTGCTTGATGTAAACCAGTGTTTCCCGAACTCCAGTCCTCGTGGTCCCCACAGATCATGTGTTCAGGATTTCCATTTACTATGGAAATCCTGAAAACATGACCCCTGGGGACCATGAGGACTGGAGTTTGGGAAACACTGATGTTGTATACTAACCACTCCTTTCTCATTTCAGGGGACAGAATTGTGAAGCGGTGGCGGTCTGTGAGGGATCGTTTCAAGAAGGAGTTCAATAAAGAGATGCGGGCCCCAAGTGGATCTGGAGGACGCAGGAGCAAGTACAAGTACGCACAAGCCCTGTCTTTCCTCCGGGAAACAATGGTCACCAGAAGGTAAATATTACACAGCACATGTGAAAAAAAATGTTTCTATGTAACTTTTTTTTTTTCAGCCAGGGCCATACCATGTCACTATTTTAATTGTTTTTTTTCTCTTTATTCCACAGCACGGTGAGCAGCACTCGGGAGCCTGCACAATTGGACCCTTCTGAGGCGATCCCTGAGGAGACCGGCACCGAGGGACACTTCGACCGCCCCGGTACATCTGCACCTTCCCAGCCTTCCCACACATTCGACCCATCTGTCCTATCCACCAGCACAGGAGCATTGTGGCCGCCTACATTACATGAAGCTGCTGGTGAGGAGATCGCTTTCCCTTTACCCCACCCTTCTGCCCCTGCCACCTCTAGTACACCTGCGGGTACTGGGCGGCAGCGGCAGAGGGGTCAGGAAAAGACTTATGCGCCAGAGTTCTTGCATCTGAATGCATCTTTCCAGAACTGTCTAAAAGTCTTGTCAGAGCAAATCTCCGCAGGCTTTCAGCAGATCAACTCCAGCATTCTGGAGGTGAAGACACTTCTGCAAACCATGCATTCAGAAGCAAGATCTTCGCCAAACCACACCTTTTTCAGGTCTGTTGTGGAGCGCATGGAAACGCTCTCTCCTACCCAGCAGATGCATGTAATGCATTCATGCCACGGTGCTCTCCAGCACGTTACCTCCCAACCTCCTCCTCCCACCACAGTAGTTCCTCCACCTGCACCCCCTCCAGCCACTTTCCATCCTCCCCCTCCTATTACATACCATCCACCTCCCCAGCACCAGCCACCTCCCCAGTACCAGCAACCTCCCCAGTACCAGCAACCTCCCCAGTACCAGCAACCTCCCCAGTACCAGACATCTCCCCACTTCCAGCAACCTGCCCCGTACCAAACTCCTTCCCCTACCAAACTCCTTCCCCATACAACTTGCCATCAACATCATCTGCTCCTACAGTCCCTGCCCAACCCTCCACTCCACCGCCCACCATCTCTTCTGCCTCCCACATGTCCACCCATTCTGTAGCTTTTTCCACACCTTCACCTCTAACTGTTCCTTCCCCACCACGATCCCAGTCCTCTCTCCACACTCCCAGTGTCGAAGTGTCCCGCAGCCCCTCCAGCAGTATTTCCACCCCACACTACACAGATTTGTAATGTGTTTTTTAATAAAAATGCCTATTGTTTTTAAAACCTTTATTAAAAAAGTTTTTTGCACATTAAAAACATTTTACAAAAAAAAAATATTTTAAATAAAAGTTAAATTATCGTTTCACAATGGTTGTCTGTCCTTTCTTTCTGCGGCGAACTATGTTTAAAAAAAAGGTTAAATACAGGGTATTTCAAAGGTAAAAAGGTATTCAAAGCCAGGTATATAGCTGTGGGTACATTTTACCTTTTTGCCACAGTTGTGTTCCTGGTTGTGTTTGAAGCAAAGTATTTCACCTAAAAAGTTGTGTTTATTGTTGGTGATTTCCTAACAATGTACACAACTTTTGTTACAAGGTGAAATACTTTGCATAAAACACAACCAGGTACACACCTGTGGCCTAAAGGTAAAAATAGTAAGACCATGACAAGATAGCCAACTTTGGTTGGCAAAGGTATATACTGTTGGTACAGAAGGTACACAAGTTTGGTTAAGGGCACAAATCTTTCACACTCTGTCATCCTGCCAGTGTACTCTGCCTTGAGGTGACATAAAGTATAGTGCAAAATTGTCCCTCATTACTGAAACCGTCACAGAACTTCTAGTGGTAATGTCATGGTAATCTTGCAAGGTGGTTTCTTCAGAGGTGTCCTCAATGGAAATGGGTTCCTTGCAGATAACAAAATTGTGAAGTACCACGCAAGCTTTGATCACCTCGTCCACAGTTTCTGTCTTGAGGTTGATCGCAGTCAATAGGACCCGCCATTTGGCTGTCAGAATACTAAAGGTACATTCAACCATTCTTCTTGCTCTTGTGAGGCGGTAATTAAAAATGCGTTTTGTTCTTGTCAATCCTCTGCTACCGTACGGTTTCAAAAGGTGTTCTGACAGCTGGAAGGCTTCATCCCCTACACAGACAAATGGCATAGGTGGACCAGATGTTTGCGGCAGCGGTCTAGGGGGTGGGAACTGGAAGGTGTTTCCATACAGTTTACGCCCCATGGCAGACAGTTTGAAAACTTGAGAGTCATTGGAGCGGCCATAGGCCCCAATATCAACAGCAATAAATTTGTATTCTGCGTCAGCGATGGCCATGAGGACAATGGAAAAATATTTCTTGTAATTGAAATATTCCGATCCCGATCCGGCTGGCTTTACAATGCGGATATGTTTCCCGTCCACAGCGCCCAAGCAGTTCGGAAACTGACATATCTGTTGAAACTTTTCAGAAATTTCAATCCACCTCTCTGTTGTGGGCTCTGGTAAAAACTCTTCAGCTAAGGAGTCCCACAGTGCACGGCATGTGTACTTCACTATTCCAGATATGGTGGAAATCCCGAGTCTGTACTGGAAATGCAGTGACGAAAGGGATTCTCCAGTTGCAAGAAATCTGTGGGGAATTAAAAAACAATCAATTAGTTTAAAATCACAGCATTACATACCAAAACTCAGCTATAACACTTGGAGATACAAACTACCACCAACAAGATTGCAGTGAAAGTGTGCTCTGATGCGAGCATATCCAATAAATGTGGCTTACCTTAAAGTCACCATCAGACGCTCTGCGGGTGAAACAGAGAAGCGGCAATAGGTGTCCGCTTTTCTTATGAGGTGTGCAATGCGCTCCATCAAGTAATCAAAATTCTCCATTTTCATCCGAACATATCCAAAAAATGTATCTGGGTTTCGTCTAAGGTCCATGCAGAGTGTAGAATACACCCCAGGCGTCATTCTCTTGGCTGTGATGGGGTGGATCCACAAACGTGGTCTACGATGCCTGATGCGCTGCTGTCTCGCTCTCTCCTTCTCCAGAACAATCACCCTCAAACGATTCGCCTCCGCTGTAAAATCCGCCAAATTCTTCAAAATATTTCCAATCACAACATCCATCTTCGCCAGTAACTTGCTCTTCTCTCCAACCTGCACTTTCTCCTCTACAACCTGTCAAAGAAGGGCTGTAGGAACACGCTATATATAGTTTTTCAGTAGCCAATCCCGTTCGGAAGGCCACAAGGGTCAATTTTAAAAACCGGATCCGGCGTAATCCGTTAAAAAACGGAACAAAAACCGGATTAACCGGATGAGACGGATCCGGTTTTGTCTGTCAAGAACAAGACGGATCCGGCAGAAAAACGGATCCGTCACATCCGGTTTTACGAAATATTTGCCGGATCCGTCGCTCCGGCACGACGCCGGATCGCGCCTGACGCCGAAAATCTGATGTGTGAAAGTAGCCTTAGAGCTGAAGAAAGGTTGCCACTGGGTCAAAGTGTAAGAAGGGTTATGAAGCTGTCTGCAAAACCAAACACTGAGACCTTCTGCAGCTTGATGCATTGCCACTGTCTGCAGCTTCTGACATACACGTGACAGTAACCCTCCTTCTACGAGTGGCCTCCGGACTCTCAGGACCAGGTATTTAAGAATAAGAGGAGTGAAATGAACAAACTAGCCTGGGAGCATTCACTTCCGATGCTTAGAACCAAATTCTTTCTTCTGGACCGCAACTAGAGTTGAGCGAAACGGGTCAGTCATATTCAAAAGTCGTCGACTTTCGCTGAAGTCGGGTTTCATGAAACTAAACCTGACCATAGCATGAGGTCGGCCACGAGGTCGGCGACCAGTGCGCCAAAGTCGCATTTCAAAAGATGCTTCCAGCGCCCTTTTTCAGCCAATGATGGAGGACGCAAACTGTGGGCAACGCGATGACATAGGCATCGGTCACCACCATCTTTGAGAAGTGCATGCAAGTGATTGGCTGGCTTTGTGTGGCATCACAGGGGCTATAAAAGGGCATGAACACCGACCGCCATCTTACTTATGCCGATCTTAGCATAGAGAGAGCAGCTGCTGCTGCTGATTCTGTAGGGAGAGCGTTAGGCAGGGAAGAAGAACCAAAAAACTGCTTCTGCTGTTAGCGATTTCCACTTACAACACAACACTTTGTGTACAGTGACAGGGGAGGCTATATTTTTTGTGCATCAGCTCTGTTGGTTATTAGGCTGCCTTATAAGGATCCCTGATAGCTGCATTGCTGTTTGCACACTGCTGTGCAAACTGCTTTTTTAAATGCAAAAATACTTTTCTTCCTCTTTTCTGCACAGTTACCAAGGGTTCATTTTTCCACCCTTTTGTGTGTGCACTGTGCAGCAGTCCAGCTTATTAGGCTGCCTGCGTCTATACTTGGACCGAGAGCATCATTGTCAGCGTCCTCAAATCTCTAGTGACATCCAAAATCTCACCAATCCTATAGACACCCTTTACCTTGTCTTCACCATCCAATTTCAGCCTGTTACATTGAGATGTAATCTCTACTGGGCCAGAGACAATAGTTCTGCGTCCTCAAATCTATTGTGAGATTCAAAATCTCACCAATCCTATAGACACCCTACACCTTGACATACACCATCCAATTTCAGCCTGTTACATTGAGGTGTAATCTCTACTGGGCCAGAGACAATAGTTCAGCGTCCTCAAATCTCTAGTGAGATTCAAATTCTCATCAATAGTAGATACACCTTCTACCTTGTTTTACAGTACCATATAGCTTGTGGTATTTTGGGTACATTTTCACAAAAATGAGCAAGTATGGTGGAAGACGCCATGGAAGTGGGCTGGGGTTTCCAGCTGGTCCCGATGGTGGTGGTGGTGGTGTTGCATCTGTTGGTAGTGGCAAAAGCACAATAGCACCTAAGGCAGGAGGTGTTGAGCCTGCATCATCATCTGGCTCCACAAGGCCTCGAAGGCTCTCTTTTCTGGGAGTAGGTAAACCACTTTTAAAGCCGGAGCTTCAGGAA
Source organism: Dendrobates tinctorius (assembly GCF_039654945.1). Taxonomy (NCBI): domain Eukaryota; kingdom Metazoa; phylum Chordata; class Amphibia; order Anura; family Dendrobatidae; genus Dendrobates; species Dendrobates tinctorius. The sequence continues at coordinate 39,250,654 of NW_027361711.1, forward strand.
CAAGTTTTGGCTTACATTGCTGACACAGCCTCCAGCTCTCTCGCCTCCTCTTCTGAAGTTTCAAAAAATAAAAGCACTGAGTCATCATTGGAGGCTCCTGGTCAGGAACAACACCTTTCCTTGTGTCCTTCACCCCTACCAAAAGAGAAGGATGTGGCAGGCCACACTACTGATTACTCCATGGAGCTCTTTTCACATACCATGCCTGCATTAGCAAGTCAAATCGTCAATTCCCCAGTCCAAGATGAATCTGACATGGAGTGCACTGATGCACAGCCACTGATAGATTTTTCTGCTGCTACATTCACTCAGAGCACTACATTGTCGTCGCAGTGTACTGAGGCAGAATCAGACCCTGATGAAACTCAGGTGCCCCTTCCCGCATACTATACCACCTTACACGGTGACACAGAGGAAGGTGCACATGAAATTGAAGAGGAGGTGATGGATGACTCAGTTGCTGACCCAGATTGGCATCCATTGGGGGAAGAGGGTGCCGCTGCCAATAGCTCTGAAGAGGAGGAGGATCCGCAGCAGGCAACGACATCGCAACAGCTGTTATCTGGCAGGGCCGTAGCAGCCCAAAAACGTGTTACAAAAACCAAAAGAGTTGCAGGACAGCTTGGCAAGACGGTCAAATTAGCACAGCGTGCAAGGTCTCAAAATGTCTTCCATAGTAGGAAGAGTGCAGTGTGGCATTTTTTTTAACAAAATCCTAATGATCAGGCAAAAGTTATCTGTAAGAAGTGCGCAAAGACCTTTAGCCGAGGGAAAAATCTGAGAAATTTGAATACCAGTTGCATGCTTAGACATTTAATCACCATGCACTTGCAAGCGTGGACGGACTACCAAACATCACGTACCACATGTGCACCTGCTCAGAATGAAGGTAGTCAGCAATGCTACATCGCTTCCCCCACTGTAAGCCCACCGGTTAGCACACCACCAGCAGCAAATGTCGAGGTGTCGTCGCAAGGGCAAAACAGTCATGGAATCACAATGTTATTGCTACGAAAGACTGAATCTAGGCCATCAGCAACACCACCAACACCATCACCAACCCTCTCTCAGTCCACCATGTCCACCGCTAGTTCCACCATATGCAGCTCTCAAGTCCAGCTCACCCTACCAGAGACTCTGAGTAGGACAAGAAAGTACTCATCCTCTCATCCGCGTGCACTGGATTTGAACGCCCACATTGCCAAACTAATCTCGTTAGAGATGATGCCCTACCGGTTGGTTGAAAGCAAAGCTTTCTGCGAGCTCATGGCCTACGCAGTACCACGCTAAGACCTACCCAGTCGGCACTTCTTTTCACAAAAAGCCATCCCAGCCCTCCACCTGCATGTGAAAGACCGCATTGTCCATGCACTCAGGCAATCAGTGAGTGGAAAGGTGCACATCACAACAGATGCATGGTCCAGTAGGCATGGCCAGGGCCATTACGTGTCCATCACTGCGCACTGGGTTAATGTGGTGGATGCAGGGTCCACAGGGGACAGCGGTGGTGGGACAGTGCTGCCTAGCCCATGGTATAGGAAACAGTAGACTGTAGGCTTTCGACCCTCCTCCTCCAGAAGCGAAAGCTCATCCACAGAGCGCAGTCGCACGAGCACTCCATCCGCAGCTGCCAGTGTTGCACACAAGGTGTCCCACTATCGAACAGCTAGTGGTAAGCGTCAGCAGGCTGTGTTGAAGATGATGTGTTTGGGAGACAGCAGACACACCACGGAGGTACTGGCCTACTACTTCCAGCGACAAACTGAGTCATGGCTGGGCAGTCTACATCTTGAGGCAGGCAAGGTAGTTAGTGATAACGGCCGGAATTTTGTGGCAGCCATAGCCCTTTCAAAACTCAGACACATACCTTGCTTGGCTCACACCTTGAACCTGGTGGTGCAGTGCTTCCTCAGTAATTATCCGGAATTAACACCCCTGCTCCATAAGGTGCGAAGACTGTGCTTGCACATCCGCCGGTCGCCCGTACACTCCAGTCGTATGCAGAAGCTGCAGCAATTGCTCCACCTTCCCAAGCACCGCCTAATTATTGACATTGCAACAAGGTGGAACTCCACCCTGCACATGGTTCAGAGGCTGTGCGAACAGAGGCAGGCTGTAATTCATTTGTGGGAGGATACACGGGCAGGCAGTTTGCAGGCAGACATGGAGTTGTCTGGTGTGCAGTGGTCGAAGCTGAAAGACCTCTGTAAAGTCCTTCAGTGTTTTGAGGAATGCACACGGCTGGTAAGCGCAGACGACGCCATCATAAGCGTGAGCATCCCACTTATGCGTCTACTCATGCAAACTTTGAAGCACATTAAGGAGCAGGCATCTGCAGCCGAGGAGGAAGAGGAGGAGTGAAGCCTTGATGACAGTCAGCCATTGTCTGCTCAGGGAAGTCTCGTGGACGAGGTGGAGGAAGAAGAGGAAGAGGAGGAGGAGGAGGATGATGGGGATGAATATTTTGGGGAGGAGGATGCTTCTCAGGGGGCAAGAAAAAATGTTGGCGTGGCAAGGTCAGGTACAGGGTTTGTGCGTGACTGGAGGGATGTGGATTTGCCAGAAAGTGCTCTTCCACCCAGCACTCGCAGTGCATCATTGACACCTGGAACATTGGCCCACATGTCTGATTATGCCTTGCAGATCCTAAAAAGGGACCCCCGCATTGCCAAAATGATGAACGATGACGACTACTGGTTGGCCAGCATCCTGGATCCACGCTATAAAGGCAAATTCCAAAACATTATGCCACAGGAGAACCTAGAGCTAAGGCTGGTTTCACACTTGTGTTTTTTTGCGCTGCTTTTTAGCACAAAAAAAGCATGCGTTTTTTCCCCTATACTTTAACATGGGTGCGCATATGTGTACATACATATGCGCACCTACGCGTTTGTATGCGCATGCGTTTTTTTGCAGTGTGCACTTGGGCGCACAAAATGCATCCTGTTGCATTTTTTGTGCGTCTGACTTGCCCCAAAAAAACGCATGCGCACGCAATGCGTTTTTTTACAGCAAAACACCCATTAAAGTCTATGGGTACGCATACGTGTAATGCGCACGTATGCACAAAAAAAGCATGCAGTTATTTTTAAAAAATGCGCCAAAACCCGCAAAAAGCACACACAAACGCATGATGCGTTTTTTTCATGCGTTTGTGTGCGCAAAAAACACGCAGCAAAAAAACGCAAGTGTGAAAGTAGCCTAATATTGGCTAACAAACAGGAAACTCTGGTAAACCGTTTGTTTGAGGCATTCCCAACACACAGCGGTGGTGATGTTTTTCCAACAAGCCGTAGAGGGCAACATGAAAGAGGTGTTCGTGGTGCACACAGCCGAAGTTGCGTTGGACACAGGGGTTTCATGACCATGTTGTGGACTGATTTATCAAGTACCGCTCACACGACTGGTAATACTGCATCGATCGAAAGTGACAGGAGACAGCAGTTGTCAACTGTGGTAACAAACTACTTCTCCTCCCATATCGATGTTCTCCCTCACCGGTCATTCCCCTTTGACTATTGGGCCAGTAAACTTGACACCTGGCCTGAATTGGCACAATATGCCTTACAGGAGCTCGCTTGCCCTGCTGCTAGTGTGTTATCTGAACGAGTCTTCAGTGCTGCTGGATCAATCCTGACAGAAAAAAGGACCCGTCTGTCGACCCAAAATGTTGAGGATCTAACCTTCATTAAAATGAACCATGCATGGGTTTCAAAGGATTTTGTCCCACCCTCCCCTGCTGACATGTAGGTTGCCAGAAAAATGGCTTGCTTTTGTCCTCCTCTTCCTCGGACTTCTCCAGTTACTCCATTTGCAGCTGCTGAATGTCCAACATAAACATATGCCAATTTTTCCACCTCCCTAACTGGGCTGCCTCCCCCCACAGGGTCGGGGTCACCACCTGGCGCACGCACCCTTGCGAGTGCCGTTGCCCTCGACAGGTGGGTGGGCACACTGTTTGGCAATGGCACTGGCACAAGGCCCCTCATAGTACAATCAAGTCTCTCTGATGGTGGGGGTGCACACCCGCCATCAGACACACCGGCGTACTATGCGGGGCACTGTGCCAGTGCCGTCGCCAATGAGTGGGCCCCCCCTGCTTGCTCAGGATCACAGCACTTGCAAAATTGAAATACTTACCTCTCCCTGCTCCACCGCCGTGACGTCTTCCGTGTTTCCTGACAGTGACATTCTGGTCAGAGAGCGCGATGACATCACGTCTGTACGCCCTCTGCCTAAACAGTCCAAATGCAGTGAGATGGAAGATGGGGACGGCGAGGAGTCCAGACTAGTACAGGGATTCCCTAGCGTGGAGACTTATTTAATTGTTTTCAATGTTGGGACAGCTATTTTTGGGGAGCACTATACTCTGGAGAATGATACATGAGGCCCACCATACACTGGAGCATTCCAAAGGTGGACATCAGACACTGGAACAGCATTTACAGGGCCCATTATGCACTGGAGCATTAGAAATGGGGACCATTATATGTGGAGCATTATTTGGGCCCATAACACAGTGGAGCTTCATCCATAGGGACCAACATATACTGTAGCATTATGTGGAGCTCATCATATACTGTTTCAAACATTATATGAGACCAATGATTCTGTATGGAGAAATATATGGGCCTCATTTCTCTGTATAGTGCACTATGCGGTGGCCATAATACTGTATGGAGTAATATACTGTCCATTTTTGGAGCTATTGGAGAATTTAAAATGGATATCAGTCATGAGATGTAATAAGTGAAGTATTTTTCATTGTACTATACTGCTATTTCTCTGCCATATCAGAGGATCATGAATTGTGGCATGTGTTAAAAGAGCCCAGTGACACTCTTTGGCCCAGGGCCCACGAAAATCTGAAGCCCGCCCTACCCCCCCCACAACTTTAGCCAGATAACCCCCAGTTTTCAATGCCTAACTATTATTATAAAGTAAATTAAGGTTGACAAGCTTAAGTAATAAGAATTGATGTTTTTGGCATTAAAATGGGTACTGTAGGTATGTTTCCTGTCCTCCACTCACTGCCGACTTTTCTTCCCCATTGACTTGCATTGAGTTTCGTGTTTCAGTCAGCCTTCGGCTTTTCACGATAATCGGCCGATTTCGTTCGACTCGACTTTTGAGAAACCCGACTCGACCCGAAAAAAGGCAAAGTCGCTCATCTCTAACCCTAACCCTTCCAGTGCACAACGTATTGTAGGGAGCAACTTTGTACGTGAGAATCTACAATCTTCGAAATCTGAAAATCGATATTTCCATCAACCATTATTGGGGGTGGTGGGAGGGGTGAGGGTTCAAGAGGATCCACATGCTTCTTGAGCAAAGACCTATGGAACACATTGTGGATCTTACGAGCATGAGGTAGCTCAAGACGAAACGCTGTTGGATTAATGACGGTAGATATTTTATAGTGACCAATATATCTAGGTCCCAAATTCCAGGAAGGAACCTTCATCTTGAAATTCCTTGAAGACAACCACACAAAGTCGTTCACATTTAGGTCCCGACCTGGCAAGTGTTTTCTGTCAGCCATATGTTTGTATCTGTCTCCCATAATTTTCAAATTACTCAGAACCCCCCTCCACACTAAGGAGAGCGATAAAGCAAAACTTTCCTCTTCCGGAACTCCCAAAGTTCCTCCCCCGCTAAAAGTACCAAACTGCAGATGGTAACTGTGTACACTAAAGAACAGTGACCTGCTGGTAGATTCTTGACTGTGATTATTGATAGCAAAGTCTGACAGCGGTAAGTAGGATGCCCAATCCTTCTGATTTTCGGAGACTAAACACCTGAGGTAGGACTCCAAATTCTGGTTAATGTGCTCAGTCTGTCCATTCGACTGGGTATGGAAGGCAGAGGAAAAGGACAGCTGAACCCCCTGTTGAGAACAGAATGCCTTCCAGAACTTGGAAACAAACTGGGTCTCCCAATCTGACACCACTTTGGAGGGAACCCCTGTAAAGCTTTACGATCACATTGATAAACACCTGAGCCGGAGTCTTGGCATTCGGAAGTGCTGGTAATGTGACCAAATGAACCATTTTACTGAACTTTTCTACAACCACTAAAACCACAGTCTTGCTTGCAGATACCGCCAGTAATAAAATCCTTGGACAAGTGTGTCCATGGTCTACTAGAAATAGGTAGTGGAAGCAGGGTATCAGATGGATGGGTAGGCGATACTTTGGAAGGTGCGCAAACAATGCAAGCAGCTACTTGTTTAACCACATCCCAATGCAACTCCGGCCACCAAAAATTATGAGAAAGGAGTCTGTGGGCCTCCAACACCTCATCCTCCAGTTCAGGGTACAATGCTGAAAGGACTACCCCCTTCTTTAAAATCAGGACAGGGTCCTCATGGTCACCACTACCAGGGAAGCTCCAGGACAAAGCATCAGCTTTGTCATTTTTGACCCCTGGACGGAAAGTGACCACAAAATTGAACTTGGCAAATAACAGGTACCATCTAGCTTGCCTAGGGTTGAGATGTTTAGCCGATTGAAGATCTGACACATTCTTATGGTCGGTGATAATGTCCCCCACTGTGTAGAAAAGACTAGGTGCAACATGAAGGGATGAGGGGAAGGGAGCCCAACACTAGGGAAGGAGAGTGGAGACTCCTAGGCCAACCTAAAGTCACCCTGTCTTCCCTAAATGTCCCTATATACAGTAAGGTTTGCACCTATCACCAATCAGGAACCTAATCCCTGCCTGACCTTGGTAATAATCCCTGCTAAGGGAAGGACTGGGGTGAACACTAGTCGATCCCCATTGCCACTAAAGATGAAAAGAGGAACACTTTATCTTGAGTAGACTCAGAGATGTAACACAGACGTCCTCCAGCAACACCAAAGAGGAAGATAGCTGACTGCTATAGCTCCAAGCCTCAACAGGAGGAAATGGAAATGTTATTGGTGATTCTCAGCAGCAGGCTTGGAGTCTATATACACCCAGGTCCAGATGTGTTAATTAGAGCTGAAGAAAGATTGCTGCTGTGTCAATGAGTCGGAAGGGTTAAGAAGGTGTCTGCAAAGCTAAATTCTGAGACCTTCTGCAGCTAGATGCAGTGCCACTCTCTGCAGCTTCTGACATACCCATGACATAAAGTCTGCCCAGAGACAGAGAGTGGAACAGAGACAGTTATAATAGGGTTAACTGTAGGCCAGCCCAGTTTGGGGAGGAGGACTAGGGATTGTGGGTTACTGACAAGAAAAGGAAATTCAGTTAGTAAGTTTGGGAAAAGAAAGGGACTTCGATAAGGGAGAATGTTACAGGATCTTATAGTGACCAAAGAACCTAGGAACCAGTTTCCAAGAGTGAAACTTAAACTTAAAGGGAATCTGTCACCCCTTTTTTGAGATATCATATAATGATAGCATTCAATTGTGTGTCACATAAGGATTCTCTTAGTACTTTTGCCTCCCCCTGACCCCGCACCTTTCATACACAAATACCTTTTTTATATCGGTTCAGATGTATGTAAACTGCCGCTGTCCGGTCCGCTGGGCGGGGCTTATTCACCTGCTCCCCCTCCCTGTTATGCTCTACGCATTTCTTCTTGTGTAGAGCAAGACAGGGAGGGGGAGCAGTTGAATAAGCCCCGCCCATCGGACCGGACCGTGGCAGTTTACATACATCTGAACCGATATAAAAAAGGTATTTATGCATGAAAGGTGCGGGGTCAGGGGGAAGCAAAAGTACTAAGAGAATCCTTATGTGACACACAATTGAATGATATCATTATATGATATCTCAAAAAAGGGGTGACAGATTCCCTTTAATGTTCCTTGAGGACAACCACACCAATCACTAACACACAGGTCCGGACGCACCAAACGTCTCTTATCAGCCATACTCCTATATTTGGAACACAAATGATCAAGAACCCCTTGCCACAATGATGTAATTGATGATGAAACATATTCTTCAGGTATTCAAAAAGAACGATTCCTCTTAAATGAGCTTAACTGACATGAAACCCTCAGTTAGGACACCCCTTTGATCCAAGAGATATTCACTGTACTGTGTGTGAAAGAGGAGACCAGAGAAGCAGATACACAGTAAGTAGTGATGAGTGGGCATGCTCGGATATCATGTTATCCGAGTATGCTCTGGTGTTATCTAGAGATGGGTGAACTCGAACAGTAAAGTTCGGCATGCGTATCGAACAATAGAAAAAGAAAAAAGCCAGTTCACCAGTAACACTTGCAGAAACACGGAGCTCCATCCGGACCAACGTCAGAGATACAAAAAAAGAAATTGGCTCCAGCTGGATAAAATTCTTCTTTATTTCAAATGCTTAAAATAGCACATAATACATGATGAAAACTCTCCCAATGACTGCACCAGAACAGGATCGTGCAAGGCTACGCGTTTCGACCTACATGGTCTTTGTCAAAGCCATACTGACTTGCTGACTGAATTTGGCTATATACATGAAACTGACCAATGAAAATGCATACATGTATCACATGATAATCAGTAAGGTCCTGTGTAAAGGAAAAAAAGCCCTATATTTGTTTTCAATATAGTCCGCAATTTTCAAGTATCGAAAAGATTGTAAATAAATATTTACCTATTTTGTATGAAGATGACAAATTGGAAAAAATTTTGATATCTGGTGTTAATGTAGTGTCACGTAGAGCTCCTTCTCTGGGTAATTTATTATCCCCAAGCATGTTTGTATCACATAAAAAACCCAGGGATAACTGGCTCATAAATAGGGGTTTTTATAGATGCAGCGCCGATTGCTGCAAAATGTGCAAACATGTTTTGATATCAAAAGAATTTAGTAACAGTGATGACACTTTAAAATTCAAGATCAATAATTATATAAATTGTAACTCTAAAAATATAGTGTATAAAATCACTTGTGATGCATGTAGTTTGTCCTATGTTGGATGTACAACTAGACAATTAAAAGTACGTATCAGGGAGTATCTTCACGATATCACCAATTTAAATAATTTTGAGAGAAACACATCTGCAGCTTCTAAACATTTTATTCAATGTCACGGTAGAAATACATCCCACTTTAAAATACAGGGAATTGAACAAGTGAGGTCGTCATCTCGGGGAGGAGACATTAGGCGGCGCCTCCTCACAAGGGAGGCTTTTTGGATTTATCACTTAAATCCAAGGTACCCAAATGGCCTTAATAAGAGACATGATTTGATGTTGCACTATCATTAATAGTTGTTTTTTTAAATTGTTGTAAATATATGTTTTTGTTATTTATTTTTCTTCCTTTACACAGGACCTTACTGATTATCATGTGATACATGTATGCATTTTCATTGGTCAGTTTCATGTATATAGCCAAATTCAGTCACCAATTCAGTATGGCTTTGACAAAGACCATGTAGGTGGAAACCCGTAGTCTTGCACGATCCTGTTCTGGTGCAGTCATTGGGAGAGTTTTCATTATGTATTATGTGCTATTTTAAGCGTTTGAAATAAAGAAGAATTTTATGCAGCTGGAGCCAATTTCTTTTTTTGTATCTCATGCGTACCGAACACCTATTGTTTGGGCACAGACACCGAACACGGACTTCACAAGGAAGTCCGTGCTACTGTTTGGGTTCGACTGCCCAAACACCGGGTATTTGTTGCACTCATATACATGACAGAGCGGCAACCACCTCTTCTGATCGGCTGTGAAATTATCACCACCGGTCAGAGAGCCGCAGTTCCCATGCTGTCAAAGACAGTGTGGGCACTCAGTTGTGAGTGGAGGTATAAAGTTTACCTCCAGTCACTGATGTCAGTGGATGGGACTACCGCTCCCATCATCAGACACCTGCTGCCGCTAATAACAACGAGAGCAGGAGCTGCTGATGGGAGTATTCATTAACCGACTCCTGCGCTGGAAATAAACAAGAAAAAAAACTATGTGGGTTCCCCTGTATTTTTGATAACCGGCCAGGCAAAACTCACAGCTGGGGGCTGCAACCCTCAGCTTATCAGCTTCAACAAGGTTAGTTATCAAGAACAATGGCGTCTGCATGCCGTTTTTCTGAATTATTTAAATAAATAATTAAAAAAAACAGACTGGAGTTCCCATATTTTTGACAACCAACCTTGCTAAGCAGACAGCTGGCAGATGGTATTCTCAGGCCGGTAAGGGCCCATGCATATTGGCCCCCCAGCCTAAAAATTGTAGCCTGCAGCTGCCAAGAAAAGGAACATTAGTTTTGTCAATTCTGGCGCTTTCCCCAGTTTTTCCCCCTTTCTCTGTAGAGGTGGCAAGTGGGGTTCATATTTGTGGAGTTGATGTCACCTTTGTCTTGTCAGGTGACATAGGTAATGGATAAGTGTCTATAAGACACCTATCCATTACTAATCCTATAGCTATATTGTAAATAAACACACAGCCAGAATAAAGTCTTTTATTAGAAATAAACCAAAACACATTTACTTTTTTAACACCATAAAAACCACCGATATTGGCTTTTAACGGTGGTAGTTAAGGATACTTATTTCTCAGCACCGCTTTTTAATGGCGCTGAGAAAAAAGATTATAGCACCCTCCCATCTTGAAAATTTCTCTGAGGGGGAGCTGAAACCCTGGAGAACATGATTTGGGTCGGTTTTTACTGACCCCAGTGTTACGATCACCGTTATTCACTGAATAAAGGCGATCACAAAAAAAGTCAGATTTCCCATTTATAGCTCTCTCCTCTGATTTGATCTAGTACATCAGAGGAGAGAGAAATGGGGTCCCCCGATCTCCCCAGTACCTGCGATGTCCCCTGGTCCCTCTGGCTGTGTCCCCTGACCCTCGGCATCTTCTTCTGGGAAAAAAATGGCATGTGCATGCGCAGTGTTCCCGCCGAGATCTTCCTGTCGACACCCAGCCACAATAGGATATTTCTCCTGTTGGTTCATTTTCATGACTGTGATAGACCCTATTAAAGTGATCAAAATAAATAATAGTAAATCAAACCCCTCTTTATCACCCCCTTAGTTAGGTAAAATTAATAAAATATTTTTACATTTTTTTTTCTCCATTTTTCCATTATTGTTATGGTTGGGATTATAGTTTGGGTAATAGCTAGGATTAGGGTTGGGGCTAGGGTTTTTGTTGAGGTTATAGTTAGGATTATAGCTAGGGCTAGGGTTAGGGTTATATTTGGAGTTATGGTTGGGGTTATAGCTAGTGTTAGCGTTGGGCTAGTGTGAGGGTTGGGGCTAGGGTTAGGATTAGAGTTGGGGTTATAGTTGGGGTTTTAACTAGGGTTCAGGTTGGGCTAGGGTTCGTGCTATGGTTGAGGTTATAGTTGGGGTTATAGTTAGGGCTAGAATTAGGGTTATGGTTGGGGTTATAGTTGGGGATATAGCTAGGGTTAGAGTTGGGCTAGGGTTAAGGTTGTGGCTAGGGTTACGGTTGAGACTATGGTTAGGGTTGGGGCTAGGGTTGGGGTAAGGGTTGTTTGGGGTTAGGGTGGTGTTGGGGTTAAAGGTATGTTTAGGGTTATGGGTGGGGTTGGGCTTAGGGTTAGGGTGTGTGTTAGGTTTAGAGTTAGAATTGTGGGGTTTCCACTATTTAGACACATCAGGGGGTCTCCAAATGCGACAAGGTGCCCGCCATTGATTCCATCCAATTTTGGGTTCAAAAAGTCAAACGTTCTCCCTTCTGAGCCTAGCCATGCACCCAAACAGTGGCTTTCCCCCACAGACAGGATATCGGCATACTAAGGAGAAAATGCACAATAAATTTTATGGACCATTTCCTCCTGATACCCTTGTAAAAATAAAAAAGTTTGGTTCCAAAATAAATTTTTTATGAAAAAAAAGTAAAATGTTAATTTTTTCCTTCACATTGCTTTAGTTCCCATGAAGCACCTGAAGGGTTAGTAAACTTCTCGAATGTGGTTTTGGTGTCACTTTTGGGTATTTTCTATCATATTGACCCCCCAAATTCACTTCAAATTTGAGGTGGCGGCTAAAAAATGGTTTTGTAAATTTTGTTTTAACCCTTAAAAAAACAGAGTGGGGACCCCTCTCTTCTTGATAACCAGCCTTGTTGAAGCTGACAGCTGAGGATTGCAGCCCCCAGCTGTGAGTTTTGCCTGGCCGGTTATCAAAAATACAGGGGAACCCATGCTGTTTTTTGAAATTATTTATTTATAGCACAGGAGCCATCCAATGAATACTCCCATCAGCTGCTCCTACTCTTGCTGTTATTAGCGGCAGCAGGTGTCGGAGCGGTAGTCCCATCAACTGACTACAGTGACCGGAGGTGAACTTTATTCCTCCAATCACAGCTGAGCGCTCATGCTGTCTTTTGACAGCGTGGTAACCATGGCTCTCTAACAGGCAGTGATGATTTCACCGCCGATCAGGAGCAGTGTTTGCCGCGCTGTCATGTACATGACAGCTTGGCAAACACTGGATGTTCGACCCCCCAATTAAGTGAATTGGGTCTGGGTTCGGGTCCGGTTACTGTTCTGGTACCTGAACCTAAACTTTTTGCAACTGTTCGGCCAAACCTGCTGGACCCGTTCATCCAGGGGTCTGCCCCTCTCTAGTGTTAACAGATTATCTCAGGCATGCTCCAGTTCCATATGTTTCGGACTTTCCAAAGGAAAGGAAAGTGGGGGGTGCGTCTTATAGTCTGATCTTATAGCCTTTAGCCTCGCTGTGGATGGGGGTGGCAGTGGGAGGGTCGGCAGCAGCAGAGAAGCAGGTTACAGGAGGCAGGTGCGGCTGCTGCAGCTGACATGTGTGCCCGCTGCTAATGAGAATGAATATTAACTGCTCCCCACCCCAAACTCCCTCCCACTCCTATTCACTAGAGCTGGTGCCGAGAGGTGGGAGGGACTATGGGTGTGTGGAGCTGTGAATATTCATTCTGTTTAATAGCAGCCACAGTGTTAGCCAGATCCTCTGGCTTCCTGCAGCATCTGGGCAATCACGTGTGTCCACTTTTAAACAGAATACATATTTACTGCTCTCCACAGCCATGTGCATAGAGAGCTGTGAATATTCTTTCTGTTTAATAGCGAGCACAGTGTTAGGTGCAGCCACCAGCTTTCTGTAGCAGCTGGGCAGTCACGTGTACCCGCTATTAAACAAAATGAATATTCACTGCTCCCCACAACCATAGTCCCAGGCGTAAAGAGCAGTGAATATTCCGGTGGCTGATCTTGGTGTGTGACAGCGCATGGCAGTGATGTCATGTGCTGTTACACACTGAAATCAGCTGCTGGCATCAGCACAGGACACAGTGTTGTGATGGAGAGGAAGGTGAGTATAATATTTTTTTTATTTGTGCACCATGATATGTGCCATGGATACCAGGATGAGGATGATGGCCATGGATACCAGGACGGGGATATGGGGACCACAGACACCAGGATGGGGATATGGTGACCATCGATACCAGGATAGAGATTTGATGGCCATGGATACCATGATGGGGATATGGTGGCCATGGGTACTAAGATGAGGATATGGTGACCATGGATGCCCGGATGGGGATATGGTGGCCATGGATACCAGGATGGAGATATGGTGGCCATGGATACCAGGATGGGGATATGGTGGCAATGGATACAAGCATGGGAATATGATAGCCATGGAACCAGCATGGGGATATGAGGCCAAGGATACAGGATGGGGATATGGGGGCCATGGGTACCAGGATTGAGATATTGGGGCCATGAATACCAGCATGGTGAAGAGGAGGCCATATATACCAGGCTGGGGATTATACATATACCAAGATGGGGGATATTAGTACAGAATTTTTTAAATCGGTAATAGAGTTTTCCTCCTTGACTTTCCTGGACATCCTCATTGAAAAAGGATATATAAAGGTGAGCTGATTACCTCTACCTATAGAAAACCAACAGCGACCAATGCTCTCCTACAATGGAGCAGTCATCACCCCGAACATCTTACAAGAGGTATACCTTAGGGTCAATACCTCAGGGTGCGTAGGAATTGCTCTAACGACTCTCTTTTTGAAACCAAGGCTAAGGAACTGAGGAACATATTCTTGGCCAGAGGCTATCCGCAGAATATCCTTACAAAAGCATATTGAGAGGTTAAAAACAAGGACCGAACAGACTTGTTAAATCCTGAACCTAAAAAGCAGGATAGCGATGTACTTAGATTTATTACCAGCACTGACAACGGCGCAACCTGTGTACGATACATTTTAAAAAAACACTGGCACATTCTAAACATGGACACGGATATCTTCACTTATTTGAGTAAAGAGCCATTAATCACATATAAGAAGGCGTGGCCTTTGAATGACAGACTGGTTCATGCCATTTTGTAAGTCCTTCAACAAAGACTTGGCTTAACAGCGATGTGAAAGGTTGTTTTAAGTGCGGCCATTGTGTAGCGTGCCAACATATCAATACGGTAACAGATTTGTGAATAATGTAACAGGAAGAAAATAATGGATTAAACAATTTGTGAATTGTAGTACTAAAGGCTTCATCTACAAAGCTATCTGTTCCTGCGGGTTGGAATATGTTGGCAAAGCTATAAGAGAATTCAAAAGGAGAGTTGGTGAGCATGTTGGGGACGTTGAACACAAAAGGGACACCGTTATCTCCTGTCACATTAATAATCAACACAATGGCCAAATTAGCAACCTAAAATTTATGGCAATAGAAAGAGTATCCAGACCAGAGAAGAGAAGAGAGAGAGAGGATTCAAAAAGATATAAATAAACTGGAGCAGTGGGCAGCAGGTAACAGAATGGTTTTTAACAGGGAAAAATGCAAAGTACTACATCTGGGCAATAAAAATGAAAAAAACATATACAGAATGGGAGGAATAGGGTTAGGCAACAGCACATGTGAAAAAGACTTGGGTATACTAATAGATCACAGACTGAATATGAGTCAACAGTGTGATGCAGCAGCAAAAAAGGCAAATGCAATTCTAGGATGTATTAACAGAAGCATACAGTCTAGATCACGTGAAGTCATTATTGCCCTCTACTCCTCTTTGGTCAGACCTCATCTGGAATATTGTGTCCAGTTTTGGGCGCCACATTTTAAAAAAGACATCAACAAACTGGAGCAAGTTCATAAATGAGCGACCAGAATGGTGACCGGTCTGCAAACCCTGTCTTACGAGGAAAGGTTGCAGGATTTGGGAATGTTTAGCTTTCAGAAGAGAAGACTGAGAGGAGAATTAATAGCTGTCTACAAATATCTCAAGGGCTGTCACATTGTAGAAGGATCATCTTTATTCTCATTTGCACAAGGAAAGACTAGAAGCAATGGGATGAAACTGAATGGAAGGAGACACAGATTAGATATTAGAAAAAACTTTTTGACAGTTAGAGTGATCAATGAGTGGAACAGGCTGCCATGAGAGGTGGTGAGTTCTCCTTCAATAGAAGTCTTCAAACAGAGGCTGGACAGACATCTGTCTGGGATGATTTAGCGAATCCTGCTTTGAGCAGCGGGTTGGACCAGATGGCCCAGGAGGTCCCTTCCAACTCTACGATTCTATTATTCAGTAAGAGGGGGCAACTGGGATCAGTTGTTGTTACTGAAGGAAGCCAAGTGGATTTTTTATCTTTATATTACAGTACCAGTGGTCTCAATGATGAAATCGATTATGGATTTTTTATCTGAAGACCTTTCTCTTGGTTTTCTAATTATATCTAAGTATTAAACAGGCAAGGTTAATTCCACTCATACTTAACAAATCCTGTATTCTTTGTGCCATCCACGTATAGGATTAGCATGTATCCGTTTATATCTATGATGACATCTTTTCATCCTTGTTTCCTATACATGGTATCAATTTCTTCTTGTTATTCCACTGAGGTCATTCGGTTTTCTTATAGCACCTACTCATGTTGGATCAAAACCCTACATATCCATTTGTTATTAATAGCTAATTGGTTTAAATTTTATTTATTTACCTTTCATATGACTGATCATAGGCATGCATGTTCATAAATAAAATGTTCTCCGGTGATGCGTGCCATATCTTTGTGCTTGCGTTCAAGTGACGATGAGTACCGGTCGCTTGTTGATTACGCAAGCACCTATGCTCCTTTTACCTTCCTGGCTTGCGTTCCAGTGACCGGAAGTTTGGAAAACTTCAGTCACATGTCTGTGATGCAGGCTTTCCTTCGCCGCCTGTCAGCATGAGAGGAGTGGTAATGTTATTGTGTTACCGCCCGCTGACCTCCCTGGCGTCCGTCACAATAACCGAAAGTGTTACAGATAGCGATCTGCCACAAGTAAGTTGAAGGGTGGTAGTTATGCGAGTCAACAAAACCACCCCAGCTTTTGTTCCACCAACCGAAAATGCTATAGAAGAGCTCTTGTCTGCTCATTTGATTACATGTTTGCCTCATGATGGAGATGGTACCTGACTATGTTATCTGTAGGAATCGTTCAACAGGAAGTGGTGAGTGTTTTTTTTTTTAAGAAACCACTTCTTATTTAAGGCAGCCCTGCTTTTCCCTCACTCTTTGCAGAACAGGTTAGAGAGTGGAGGGATTACATGTCTCTTAAGCACAGCACTTAAGCACTTTATCTCCTATTACAAGCGAGTCCCCTGATGATTTGGCTTGGAAGAAACTCTTTGGTTCAACAATTGGGGGAGATTGCAGGGCATGTTTAGTATAGGGGTAGAGGTGGACTGCCCTTGTTAGGGCGGGAGTATTGGGGATAGATTACTGCTAGCCCCATAGGGACTGACAGGGTATTGTCTATCCAATGAGTCACCTGATGAATCGTTTGTGATCCAGGACTATCTCCCCTCTTTATACAGCCATCTAAATCGGTGATATTGTTCCTTTTTTACTTTATTCATTCTCACAACTGTCTATTCTACAGATTTATTATCATTGGTGGTGATATTTTTTGCCATACATATTATTTATATATGCAGCCAGGGTCACAATGTTGCGTTATTTGTGACTAGTCTCCATTCATAGAGTATAAGATTCTACACCTACAACATTGTGCCTTGTGCCATATAGATACTGCAGGAGGAATCTATTTTATCCTAGGGGAGTTGTCTTTCCTGGTCTGATGCTACATTGATTTCTATGGACAAAAACATAACCCGTCACCATTTATATAACTAAAGGTGGCACTTTCTTTTACATTTTAATAGATATATTATAAGTTATAGTTTAATTCTCACTTTATGCTGTATATTATATTGCACATACAGTAAAGAGGTTAGTCATAGGTGCTTCATTTATATGGTTCCTGAAAAGTGAGCTTAAGATAGCGAGCACAAGAAAAGTGGGGCCCGTACTGCAAGCCACAGGCTGTAGAGGGGAGGGCCTCATGACCAGGATATATGCAAGGCCCTAATAGGGGTTAAGCAGAAGTAATGATGGAGGCTCTATTCCAGGACTTTTCGAAGCTGATAGGAGGGGTTTAGGTTTAAATTATGGTGGGAGTTAGTAAGAGGGGCGTGAATGGGGTCATTTGATTGGTTAAGGGGACTAGGTATATAAGGGGTGATTGGAAGGGGCAGGCAAAGTCTATTAGTACAACTGAGTCCCACCCATCCGCCCAAGGAAGCTGATAGGAGGTAATTATGGTTTTATTTAGGGTGACTTATGAGGTCTGGGGGGTTGATCGGTTGATTGTATGTCATGGCAGTTGGCGGGAATGGGTCTGTGGAGAGCCAGGTGATGGTAGCAGACGGGGGGTGTAGGGGGCTCGTTTTGGTGGGGCAGTTACCTACCCCTCCCCTCTTTTGCTTCATTTGGTGGTCAGAGTATAATTTAAATAAAAAGGGTCTCTACTGGGCTGAGGTCTCAGCGGGACAATTTAGTTATTGTAGGTTGAGTCAAATATTCCTAGGTCAAGAGCAGCAAATGTGTCATAGCTGTCTAGGAAGCTTAGAAGACCCTAACTCTACTTAGAAGTTTTACCAACTGTGTTGTGGTATTCGCAGGTACGCAGGATGCAGTGACAAAGCGGAGATGGAGAAAGTTTAAATTCACCTTTTATATACAGTTGTGGCCAAAAGTATTGACACCCCTGCAATTCTGTCAGATAATACTCAGTTTCTTCCTGAAAATGATTGCAAACACAAATTCTTTGGTTTTATTATCTTCATTTCATTTGTCTTAAATGAAAAAACACAAAAGAGAATGAAGCAAAAAGCAAAATATTGATCATTTCACACAAAGCTCCAAAAATGGGCCAGACAAAAGTTTTGGCACCCACAGCCTAATACTTGGTTGCACAACCTTTAGCCAAATTAACTGCGACCAACTGCTTCCGGTAACCATCAATGAGTTTCTTACAATGCTCTGCTGGAATTTTAGACCATTCTTCTTTGGCAAGCTGCTCCAGGTTCCTGATATTTGAAGGGTGCCTTCTCCAAACTGCCATTTTTAGATCTCTTCACAGGTGTTCTATGGGATTCAGGTCTGGACTCATTGCTGGCCACCTTAGAAGTCTCCAGTGCTTTCTCTCAAACCATTTTCTAGTGCTTTTTGAAGTGTGTTTTGGGTCATTGTCCTGCTGGAAGACTTATGACCTCTGAGGGAGACCCAGCTTTCTCACACTGGGCCCTACATTATGCTGCAAAATTTGTTGGTAGTCTTCTGACTTCATAATGCCATGCACACGGTCAAACAGTCCAGTGCCAGAGGCAGCAAAGCAACCCCAAAACATCAGGGAACCTCCGCCATGTTTGACTGTAGGGACCGTGTTCTTTTCTTTGAATGCCTCTTTTTTTCTCCTGTTAACTCTATGTTGATGCCTCTGCCCAAAAAGCTCTACTTTTGTCTCATCTGACCAGAGAACATTCTTCCAAAACATTTTAGGCTTTTTCAGGTAAGTTTTGGCTACTCCAGCCTGGCTTTTTTATGTCTCGGGGTAAGAAGTGGGGTCTTCCTGGGTCTCCTAACATACAGTCCCTTTTCATTCAGACGCCAACGGATAGTACGGGTTGACACTGTTGTACCCTCGGACTGCAGGGCAGCTTGAACTTGTTTGGATGTTAGTCGAGGTTCTTTATCCAACATCCGCACAATCTTGAGTTGAAATCTCTTGTCAATTTTTCTTTTCCGTCCACATCTAGGGAGGTTAGCCACAGTGCCATGGGCTTTAAACTTCTTGATGACACTGAGCACGGTAGACACAAGAACATTCAGGTCTTTGGAGATGGACTTGTAGCCTTGAGATTGCTCATGCTTCCTCACAATTTGGTTTCTCAAGTCCTCAGACAGTTCTTTGGTCTTCTTTCTTTTCTCCATGCTCAATGTGGTACACACAAGGACACAGGACAGAGGTTGAGTCAACTTTAATCCATGTCAACTGGCTGCAAGTGTGATTTAGTTATTGCCAACACCTGTTAGGTGCCACAGGTAAGCTACAGGTGCTGTTAATTACACAAATTAGAGAAGCATCACATGATTTTTCGAACAGTGCGAATACTTTTGTCCACCCTCTTTTTTATGTTTGGTGTGGAATTATATCCAATTTGGCTTTAGGACAATTCTTTTTGTGTTTTTTCATTTAAGACAAATTAAATGAAGATAATAATACCAAAGAATTTGTGTTTGCAATCATTTTCAGGAAGAAACTGAGTATTATCTGACAGAATTGCAGAGGTGTCAATACTTTTGGCCACAACTGTATGGGCTATTTGGATAACTGGCTAGCTGACAATAATTGTCCTCAAAGGGAATCAAACAATAATACACACAGATAACACGATATTAACTACCCGGTCGGAGCCGGTAACTATATCGCCGTGGTATGGCCGACTATGAGTCCAAGAACTATAATTAGCTAACGATGAATTGTCACTTATCTTTCTCTGATGTCCTGCAGAGTGATTGTCCGGGAGGTGTCCGTTCGGCGTTTCAGCAGCTGGGCCCAGCCGACGAGGAGTTGACGTAAGCTTCTGGCGTTCCTACGCCCTGGTGGAGTGAGGGCACAGTATTCCCCTGTAGAGTCCCTCAGCATGGGGCCCCCTGGCGGAAGCGAGATGGTGACGGCTGTGGGCCCGAACGTATAGCCAACAGCCACAGATCGGAACGGGGCAGTGGCCGCCACAGGATGCAGCGTTCGTGCCGCAGCCGCAGGCTGGAGTCGGGCAGCGGCGACCGCAGGCGGTAGTGGGCAGGCCACAGCCTGCGACTGGGTCGGGCAGTGGTGGCCGTGGGTGGCAGCAGGCAGGCCTCAGCCACAGGCTGGAGTCGGGCAGAGGCGGCCGCAGGTGGCAGCGGGTAGGCCGCTACCATGGTAAGGCCGGTTTCACATTAGCGCATTTTCTGCGCGCGCACGGCCGGGGGTAGCTCCGCCCCCGAGCCGGCTCTCTGCCCGGCGTGCCCGCCCCTTGCTTGTAGCGCCGCCTACTAGCGGACAGCGGCGCCTGCGATCGGCGCACCCTATCTTTAGCATAGGGTGCGCAGATCGTGCGCAGGCCTGCGCTAGTTGCGCTTTGACCTGCGCTGCGCACTTTTGACGGTGCGCCGTGCGCGCCAAAATCCGAAAAGTTTGATTTTGGCGCGCACGGCGCACCGTCAAAAGTGCGCAGCGCAGGTCAAAGCGCAACTAGCGCACGGCCTGCGCACGATCTGCGCACCCTATGCTAAAGATAGGGTGCGCCGATCGCAGGCGCCGCTGTCCGCTAGTAGGCGGCGCTACAAGCAAGGGGCGGGCACGCCGGGCAGAGAGCCGGCTCGGGGGCGGAGCTACCCCCGGCCGTGCGCGCGCTGAAAATGCGCTAATGTGAAACCGGCCTAAGGGTCGAGGCCCCTGCGGTCACGGGTGTCGGTGTCTGGAGTGCGACTATAATCGTCCTGTCGGCGTCCCCCTGCTGCGCTGCTCGATGCTGTCCTCTCCCTGATACCGGTGAGTCCCCATCCAATCTCCCTGGTAGGTGCTGACTCCTTCTGGCTCTCTGGTGCCACCTAGGCTTCCTGTCTTTCTCTCCCGCTCTGTTGAGTGCCCCCTGCTGGCGTTTTGCGTTCCTTTTATATCCACCCTGCCCCCACTCCTTCTGGAACTGTCTCTGGTCAGCCCTCTAATTATGTCCCATGGAAACAGTTCTCCTAGGAACCTTGATGACTAGAGATGAGCGACTTTGCATTTTTTAGGGTCGAGTCGGGTTTCATGAAACCCGACTTTCTCAAAAGTTGAGTCAAACGAAATCGGCCGACTATCGGGAAAAGTCGAAGGTCCAACTGAAGCACGAAACCCAATGCAAGTCAATGGGGAAGCAAAATCGGCAGGGGGGTGTAGGACAGTAAAGACACCTACATGCCGGACGGCTTTTTTAAAGTGCACAAAATCTCTCTCTCTCTCTCTCTCTCTCTCTCTCCCCGGACGCTGCACATGTCATCTCGTTGCCCACAGTGTACATCCTTGCTCAGTGGCTGAAAAAAGTCACGTGCAAGCATTCTGGGAAATCCAACTTTGGCACTCGTTTTGCCGACCGCATGGCCGACTTCACGCTGTTGTCGGGTTTCGGTCGGCGAAAACCGACTTTGCCATAAGTCGGCGACTTATGAATCTGGCCGACCTGTTTCGCTCAACTCTATTGGTGACAGCCCCCTTGGTTCCGGCCTGGTTACACAGCAGAAACTCTCCCTCCTACACTGTCATGGAAAATGTTTGTTGAAGGCATGCCACTGTTCTGACACCCAAAGAAAGATGTCTGTATCTCCCGCTGGGCTGTGTTGATGACTAAAATAGACAGTAAAGTTTAACTTCTGTTTATAAAATGTTGTAGTCTTCTGGTCATGGGGTCGCAAGGAATTACAGCCACACTACAAGTGGAAGACCAGAGGAGTCAGAAGGTGTCCACAGTCACAACAACAACACACACATCCAAAGCAGGCCTCTGTTTTGTGTAACATGCTGCGGTGTTGGACTCAGGACACTCGCCTACGGCTACCACCCTGGGCACCGTTACAGGGTTATTCTTATGTATGTTTCACTTTACAGGCCACTCCACTTCCTTAAAAACTGAGATTTGTACAGTATTACTCTGGTCTGCTAGGAGAAGCTTTTTTCATATCATATGCATAAAATGTTGTGAATGCGAAGCAGAGACAGATTTCTGAATAATGCCTAACTGACAAATGGATGCTTCTGATAAAAAAACTCATTCATATTTTCCATTGGAGATATAAATGCAAAAATCTGAATCAGTCATTTTCATTTTATTTCAGTGCTGAGGTATACTTATTTGTGTTTGCATCCTGTAGTAAAAAGCTATGAAAATATTTTTTCCAGTCAACCTAGTTTCCAGTAAGATGGTATTTAAGAGGTTGTACAAGATTAGCTTAAAATACTTTATCTCACTTTTGTCCATGTAATGGATCTGATAGTTCAGCCAGATTCAATGTAAAATAATAATAATAATACTGAAAACCTTTTTCCATTTTGTTTCTAATAAACACAAATATATTAACTCCTCAACATTGAAATCCCAACACCAAGAAGAAAGTTGTGAAATTATAGACATGTTAATGATATGCAAATAATGGAAAAATGGAAACAACATTTTCAAAATCTTTCCATTTGTTCTGTATCAAATATGAGCACCATGCACAGAAATATGCACCTTTTACAAGTTATCAATGAGATCATTAATGGTTGTCTGAGGAAACCTGAATGCACTTACACATGAAAATCATCAAGATCTGGTACTGGCAGGTTCTTTACCAATTTGCCACCTAATGATGTTCCAGATGTGCCCGATAGGAGACGAGAAGTTTAGGCCATGCAGACTATTCACACTAGCATGAGCAACATGCGACTTGGCATCTTCATGTTCAAAAATGGCTCCTGGGACACTTTTGAGAAATGACTGTACCACTGGTTCCACCATGAAATCAATGTAATGCCAAGAGGTTAGTGTACCTAGGATAAAAACTAGAGGGGTCTGGGTACTGTACATTATGCTACTCCACACTGTGTATTTCGGCATGTTGTCTCACACAGGTTACTGAATAAATCAAGATGCTTTGAAAATGTTTCCTTTCTTTATCATTTGCAAATCATTATCATGTCTATCGTGTGATTTCCATAATTGCATGACTTTTCCTTCTTGATGTTACAAATTAAATGTTGAGAAGCGTATTTATCAATCTACATATAATGCATAATTTAGAGAAGTTATTTTTTCATTTCTAAATTAAAGAGAATCTGTTGTGGGACATAGAATAGATTTATTTGTGCAAATAATTTTTACCTGATTCTCATAGCAACACGCAGCCTTAGGCCTGTTTCACACTTCAGTTTTGGCATGCTTCAATAGCCTCCATAGGAGGCTAGAAGCTTGCGCAACCCGATCGGCTCTGCTACATATGGGCGATGAGCAGATTGCCCATATGTAGCAGATTTACTGCTGTGCTTTACGTGCCGACCACCAAGTGTCAGCTTTGACAGCGGCATTTAACTAGTTAATAGGAGCGGGCGGACGGCGATTCCGCTCGCGCCTATTGCGGGCACATGTCAGCTGTTCATAACAGCTGACATGTCCCGGCTTTGACGCGGGCTCAGCGCCGGTGCCCTCATCAAAGCAGGGGAAATGTCTGATGACGGACTGTGTCCGTCATTGGACATTAAGGGGTTAAGACTCCTTTAGATGTGTTTATTTTTGTTTGTTTCCTTCTGTCACATTTATACACTTGTATATTATTATAAGTATGTTTTGTACTGTAAACTCTGTTTGCACATTTTCACATATACAGTGATCTGCAAATAAGGCCATTTTAAAGTATTTGAAATTAATACATTCAATATAATAGTTTGAACTAGATGGACTTTTTAAAGCTCTTTTAGCTATAGTAGTAACTGGTATGTGTGTACTATATAGTTTTTGTACTTTTTATGTTAATGAGTAAATATCTGAAATTTCATTTTCCAGCAGTTCAAAACTAAGCAGTTTAGCAAAGTGTTTCTGTAATCAGTGCTGGCTCTTCTTTTTTTTTTTTTTTTTAAATCTTTATTTAGAATTTTCAAATACAAGAAAACATAAAACATACAAGGACCTTCATCTGCAAAAAATCAGCAAGGGGGATATACCTCCCCGCCAGAGAGTTGAAAAGACAGCAGGCAAAAGTCAGTATGAGTATAGCATAACAATACAACTATCAGGTATATTGTAGTGTACAAATAATCTTAAAGCAATAGCTCTGGGAAAACTGAACACGAAAACCAGAGCCATTTATAGGGTTGAGACATATTAGATCATAAAAGGCACTGAAATCAGGTTATAAACAAGGTGAGCAATAAAGAGTAAAATGAAGACTAAGCTGAGGAAGTCAAAATAAACTAGGAGTTCGGGTCCAAACACTGCGACTTTAGGGCCACACAGAGAGTCGTGAAAATTAGATTACTGGGGGAGGAGCACAAAAATCATGTGGGCGGATATGAAAAGCGTAACCAGGGATACCATATCGTAAGGAATTTGTCACGTGTACGTGAGTCCCAACTGGACAATTCTTCCATCCTACGAACATCATGGACCTTAGTTATCCATTCACTTAATGAGGGAGGGGACGTTTGCCTCCAATGTAATGAAATCAGATGTTTTGCTGTGGCGACCAGTAGAGGGAGCAATGCATGTTTCTTAGGATTATAAGAGTTTGTAGGGAGAGACAGCAGAACTTCTTGGGGAGTTAAATTTTTTCTGTTATACCCAACTGGCGAAGGTACTTAAATATTTCGTCCCAATAAGTAGCAATCATTGGGCACTGCCAGAAGATGTGGAAAAAAGAGCCCACCGAACTCAAACATCTCCAACAGAGAGGGGAATCAGTAAGACCTATGTGATGGAGTCTTTCAGGGGTTCCATACCAGCGTGAAAGAATTTTAAAAGCATTTTCCTGTAACAAAACACATCTGGAAAAACCATGCGAATTAGCCAGAATATGATTTGTCTCACGAGGAGATAAAGACAATCCAAGTTCTGTTTCCCATGAGGATAGGTAGAGTGGTTTCAAATGAGAGGAGGGAGAAATAAGGTTAAGATATATTTTAGAGAAAAGTTTTGGAGGTAGGGATTTTAACGTAAGAAGAAGTTCAAGCCAGAGCCAGTCGGTGTTATGTGTGACTTCGGACTTAAATTTAGAGATGATACGTTGTGTATGGTATTTTTGTAGGAAGTCACAAGGTCGTTTTTTGGCCTCTCGTGGCCACCCATCCACACACTGAATCTGATTAGAGAGAAGATGTGAGATAGGTGGATTAGGTAAGGTATCCCACAAATCATATGCATCCACATAATTCGAGTCCGTGAGCCAAGGGATAATTTTTAAAGAGATCTTATCCAGAAACAGGCACTGCCGTAGTCTATTGGGGATAACGTCTCGTGTAGTAGCTAACGTGTTGCTTGTTATTGCATCTATTGAGTGGGGTGGGGGGACACAAGAGGTCCAAAGATAAATCTCTGCCATCTTACCTAACAGAATAAGTTCAAGGTTGGAAGCATTACGGTCAGGCCTAGGTTTAACCAGGTTTAACCAATGGGCCATCTGTATTGCGTGGTAGTACACCCTGAAGTTGGGAAGGCCATGACCACCAGCATTTTTAGGTAGGGAGAGGATTTTGAAGGGAAGTCTAGCTCTCTTAGCTCTCCATACAAATTTGGATATCAGTTTATTTAGGAAGGAGAAGAACAACTTAGGGAGAGATATGGGAATCATATTCATAAGGTAGAAAATTTTGGGGAGAATATAGGATTTGATTATATTAATCCTGCCGATCCAGGAAAGGTAGGGTAAATTATATAATTTGAGTAAGGATTGCAGTTTATCTAACAGAGGAGGGAAATTATGTTTGTATAGCGTAGAGGGATCCGTTGTTAGGAAAACACCAAGATATTTCAGCTTCTCAGAAGGCCTATTAAAAGGGGTGAATTGTTTAAGTCTGGAAACAACCAACTCCGGAGCCGAGACATTCAAGGCTTCGGATTTGTTCATGTTAACCTCGAAGTTGGAAACAATTCCAAACTCTTCAAGCAAGGCCAGGAGACTGGGAAAGGCTGTTTCAGAGTTCGAAACAAGGAGCAAGAGGTTGTCTGCAAAGTCTTAAATTCATATTGGTCTATTACAAGACCTCTTACCTCTGCCTCCTGTCTTAGTCTCTGAATCAGAGTCTCCATCACCAGCACGAAAAGGGTAGGGGCGAGAGGGCAGCCCTGCCTGGTGCCATTTCCAATCGCGAAGGGGCTCGAAAGCAAACCATTAAACTTAGCAGTCGGGGTTGAGTATAGAGTCATAACGGCATCGATAAAAGGAGGGGGAAAATCAAATTTCCGTAAGGTGCTTACCATAAATATGCCAGCTGACTCTATCAAAGGCCTTCTCGGCATCAGTTGATAGGATGGTCAGAGGGGACCCAGAGCGCCTCGTGTAGGAAATGGCTAAAAGAATTTTTGTGGCATTATCTTTACCCTCACGACCTTTAACGAAGCCAACCTGATCAGGGTGTATTAAAGAGTCCAGGACAACATTAATTCTGGGGGTGAGGATTATTGCCCATAATTTTATTTCTGTATTGAGCAATGAGATACAGTAGGTCTGTAGTTACCACAAAAGCCGCCATCTCTCCCCTCCTTAGGGATAACTATAATGTGAGCCTCAAGAGTCTGCTTAGATGGGGTGTCTCCTGCCAGAAATGCATTAAAAAGAGAAACTAGCTGAGGGAGGAGTAAGCCTAAGAATTTCTTATAGTAACCCACAGGGAAACTTTCTGGACCTGGAGTTTTATTATTCGCCTTTGATTGTATGGTGTCTTTAATTTCTTGAGGAGTGATTTGGGAGAGTAGGGCTGAATAATCTTTTGGTTGAACTTTTGGTAGGGAGAGGGGGGATAAGAATTTCTGAATCCTTTCCACCGCGGCCAATTGGTCCTTCATAGGTTCGGGTGGGTCTAAGTTATAAAGGGATTCATAATAAAGTCTGAACGCCTCTGCAATCTCATCAGACCTATCCACCTTTACATTGGATTTTGTATGTATATGATTTATAAATTTATTTCCATTTTGGTTTTTGATCAAACGGGAAGTGAGCTGACTGCTCTTGTTCCCGTGGACATAGCATCTATGTCTACAGTGGCTCTACGGTACCTATTTGGTGTAAAAGAGACATAATTTCCCTATCTTTTTCTTGGAATAAGAACTAATAGAGATGAGTTCGCCTCTAAGTACAGCCTTATGTGCTTCTCATATATTAGGTGTGAGTATGCCCTCCGTAATGTTTTCTTCGAAATAATGTGAGATGGCGGATTTTACCTTTTCAAAATTCTGTGGGGTGTCCAATAAAGATTCATTTAATCTCCAGGCCATTGCGGGATGGGGTAAGGTTTGGATGGTGATATCAATAAAGATTGGGGCATGGTCAGAGATTGTGATCGAACCTATATCAGCAGACTTAATTAAGCGTAGGGCTTGGGACTGAATAAGGCGGAGGTTGATTCGATGATAAGGGGAGTGTGGAGGGGAATAGAATGTGTAGTCCTTAGTGGTGGGATGGAGAATCCGCCAGGGATCTATAAGATGCAAGGAATTCAACTTGTGTAGAAGGTTCCTTCTTAGACCTTGGGAAATGGGTGATGAGCCACTAGATGCGTCTATTTCAGGGTTGAGAGTTAAATTGAAAAGTGTTGGCTCTTCTGATGTGCACACACAAGCATGTTACATGACCCCATGGTCCACTCAAAGCACCCTAGAAAATATAGGACTAAATAATTCACTCTGTTGGAAAGTGTCTAAAGGCCCCGTCACACATAGCGATCTCGCTAGCGAGATCGCTGCTGAGTCACAAGTTTTGTGACACAACAGCGATCTCACCAGAGAGATCGCTGTGTGTGACAGAGATCAGTGACCGGCCCCCCTGCCTGTATCGCTGATCACTGTAGGAAAGCCCAGGACTTTTCTTTGGTCGCTGGTCTCCCGCTGGCCAGCACGCATCGCTGCGTGTGACAGGCGGGAGACCAGCGATCAGCTGGTAACTAACGTACACATCGGGTATCCAAGGGACGTGTGTCCCTTAGAAACCCGATGTGTACGTTAGTTACCAGCGCACTGATGCAGGGAGCTGGTACCTAACGTACACATCGGGTATCTAAGGGACGCACGTCCCTTGGATACCCGATGTGTACGTTAGTTACCAGCCCCCTGCATCAGCGCGTTGGTAACTAACTAACACAGCGACGCCGCGCGCTCGGTGTCGCTGTGCTGATTGCTGGTGAAGCTGTCTGTTTGACAGCTCACCAGCGATCACATAGCGACTTACCAGCGATCCTGACACGTTGATATCGTTGTCGGGATCGCTGGTGAGTCTTTATGTGTGACGGGGCCTTAACTGGTACTGATCAAATAAAAGGTTTAAGAAGTGATTGCAGATTACAGAAGTTCTCAAATCATGACCTAAGCCTGGAGAAGCTGGGGAGCTCTTGAGGACAAGGAGCTGATAAGCTCTGTATTAACTATAGAAATTTCGCAGTAACATGCATTATGCATAATCACGAAATAAAAATGTAGCAAAATAACAGGTGGCAAAACAAAAATGTTAAAAGTCTGTCAGCTTCTTGTTATCTAAAGAAAATAACATTTGCTCTATGCATAGTCATGAGCTAATGTATATTAATACTGGAAGAGCAGCATAAATTAATGTTTAATGCTTTTCCTTACTGAAAAAGCTCCCTAACTAATTACTGATAGAAGAAACAAAACTTCAGTTTAGGGCTAAGTATGGATTGAACAGAGCCGTTATATCAAAGCTACAGACGTGTCTACCATTACCATTGTTTAACCCCTTCCTGACATGAGACGTACTATCCCGTCCACGGTACCCGGGCCCGTATGACCGGGGACGGGATAGTACGTCTACCGCGATCAGCGGCGCCCACGTGGTGAGCGCCGCTGATCGCGGCCGGGTGTCAGCTGATTATCACAGCTGACACCCGGCACAATGTGTCAGGGGCGGTCACGACCGCCCCCGACACGTTAACCCCTTGCACACCGCGATCAAACATGATCGCGGTTTACCGGGGGTTAAAGGGAAGCATCGGCAGGGAGGGGGCTCCCTCCGTGCTTCCCTGAGCCCCCCACGGCAGCGCAATGTGCAGCGCTGCTGCGGGGGGCTCCTTTCCTCCAGGCCCCCGAATCCAAGATGGCGTCGGGGGCCTTCGGGGGCCTGGGGAAGCTGGCTTCCTCAGTGCCTGCAAAGCGCAGGCATGAGGAAGCCTTGTGCACTGCCTGTGACAGATTGCTGATCTGTCACAGTGATCTGTGATATGACAGATCAGCGATCTGTCACAGGACAGTGATGTCCCACCTGGGACTATGTAATAAAGTAAAAAAAAAATTAAAAAAAAGTGTAAAAATAAATTAAAAAAAATCGCCAAATAAATTAGTAAAAAAAAAAAAAAATATTCCCCAATAAATTTATTTTTTGAAAATAATAAAAAAAAAAAACAATAAAAGTACACATATTAGGTATCGCCGCGTCCGTAACGACCTGCCCTATAAAACTGTCCCAATAGTTAACCCCTTTAGCGAACCCCTTAAAAAACAAAAATAAAAAACGAAGCAAAAAATAATGATTTATTATCATACCGCCAAACAAAAAGTGCAATAACGCGCGATCAAAAAGATGCATATAAATATCCATGGTACCGCTGAAAACGTCATCTTGTCTCGCAAAAAACAAGCCGCCATACAGCATCATCAGTGAAAAAATAAAAAAGTTATAACTCGCAGAATAAAGCGATGCAAAAATAATTATTTTTTATATAAAATAGTTTTCATTGCATAAAACCGACAAAAACATAAAAAAACGACCTAAATGAGGTATCTCTGTAACCGTACTGACCCGAAGAATAAAACCGCTTTATCAATTTTACCGCACGCGGAACGGTGTAAACGCACCCCCCCCAAAAGAAATTCATGAAACGCTGGTTTTTGTTCATTCTGCGTCACAAAAATCAGAATAAAAAGCGATCAAAAAATTCCACGTGCCCGAAAATGGTACCAATAAAAACGTCAACTCGTCCCGCAAAAAATAAGACCTCACATGACTCGGTGGGTCAAAATACAGAAAAATTATAGCTCTCAATATGTGGTGATGCAAAAACTATTTTTACAATAAAAAGCGTCTTTTAGCGTGCGACAGCTGCCAAACATAAAAACCGCCATAAATAGTAAATCAAACCCCCCGTTATCACCCCCTTAGTTAGGGAAAAATAATAAAATAAAAAAAATGTATTTATTTCCATTTTTCCATTTAGATTAGGGCTAGGGTTAGGGCTAGGGGTGTGTTGGGGTAGGGTTAGGGTAGGGTTAGGGTTAGGGCTAGGGCTAGGGTTAGGGCTAGGGTTAGGGCTAGGGTTAGGGCTAGGGTTAGGGCTAGGGTTAGGGGCGTGTTGGGGTTCGGGTTGGAGTTAGAATTGGGGGTTTCCACTGTTTGGGCACATCAGGGGCTCTCCAAATGCAACATGGCGTCTGATCTCAATTCCAGCCAATTCTGAGTTGAAAAAGTCAAATGGTGCTCCTTCCCTTCCAAGCTCTGCTATGCGCCCAAACAGTGTTTTACCCCCACATGTAGGGTATCAGCCTACTCAGGACAAATTGCAAAACAATTTTTGGGGTCCAATTTCTCCTGTTACCCTTAGGAAAATAAAAAATTGGGGGCAAAAATATCATTTTTGTGGAAAAAAATGATTTTTTTATTTTCACGCCCGAGTGTTATAAACTTCTGTGAAGCACTTGGGGGTTCAAAGTGCTCACCACACATCTAGAAAAGTTCCGTGGGGGGTCTAGTGTCCAAAATGGGGTCACTTGTGGGGAGTTTCAATAGGTACATCAGGGGCTCTCCAAACGCACATGACACCCGCAGACCATTCCATCAAAGTCTGCATTCCAAAACGTCACTGCTTCCCTTCCGAGCCCCGACGTGTGTCCATACAGTAGTTTTCTCCCACATATGGGAAATCAGCGTACTCAGGACAAATTGGACAACAACTTTTGGGGTCCAATTTCTCCTGGTACCCTTGGGAAAATAAAAAAATGGTGACTAAAAGATCATGTTTGTGGAAAAAATACGAATTTTTTATTTTCACGCCCGGGCGTTGTAAACTTCTGTGAAGCACTGGGGGGGTCAAAGTGCTCACCACTAGAGTTGAGCGATACCGTCCGATACTTCAAAGTATCGTATCGGATGGTATCGGCCGATCTTTAAAAAAAGTATCGGTATCGCCGATTCCGATACCGGAAGTCCCATTCAAGTCTATGGGACTTCCGGTATCGGAATAAGAAAAACCCTTTCCTGCCCTTGTACAGCCTCTCTGGGGTCTGTACGGGCCTTTCGGGGGGCTGTGCCGGCCTGCCAGGGGGTCTGTGCAGGCTCCGGTGGTCTGTGCCGGCCTGCCGGTGGTCTGTGCAGGCTCCGGGGGGCTGTGCCGGCCTGCCGGGGGGCTGTGCCGGCCTGCCGGGGGGCTGTGCAGGCTCCGGGGGGCTGTGCCGGCCTGCCGGGGGGCTGTGCCGGCCTGCCGGGGGGCTGTGCCGGCCTGCCGGTGGTCTGTGCAGGCTCCGGGGGTCTGTGCAGGCATCGTCCGATAGGACTACAAGTCCCATCGGGCGATGCCTGCTACCATGACAGTGATTGACACATTAGCCAATGATGGGACAGTAGTAGTCCCATCATCTGGCTAATGTGTTAAATGTAAAAAAAAAAAAATAAAAAAAAAAAAAAAATTACATGCTACATACATACAACATGCATACTACATACATGCTACATTCATACTACATAAATACTACATGCAACATACATACTACATATATACTACATGCATGCTACATACATACTGCATGCTACATACATACCACATATATACTACATACATACTACATGCATGCTACATGCATGCTACATGCTACATACATAACACATATATACTACATGCATGCTACATACATACTACATGCTACATACTACATATATACTACATGCATGCTACATACTACATGCTACATACATACTACATATATACTACATGCATGCTACATACATACTGCATGCTACATGCATGCTACATACATACT
The DNA here is from genome assembly GCF_039654945.1 of Dendrobates tinctorius. Classification (NCBI taxonomy): domain Eukaryota; kingdom Metazoa; phylum Chordata; class Amphibia; order Anura; family Dendrobatidae; genus Dendrobates; species Dendrobates tinctorius. Next base: position 39,282,697 of record NW_027361711.1, read on the forward strand.
ACATACATACTACATGCTACATATATACTACATGCATGCTACATGCATGCTACATACATACCACATACATAACACATATATACTACATGCATGCTACATACATACTACATGCTACATACATACCATATACATACTACATGCATGCTACATACATACTACATGCATGCTACATACATACTACATGCTACATACATACTACATATATACTACATGCATGCTACATACATACTACATGCTACATACATACTACATATATACTACATGCATGCTACATACTACATGCTACATACATACTACATATATACTACATGCATGCTACATACATACTACATGCTACATACATACCACATACATACTACATATATACTACATGCATGCTACATACATACTACATATATACTACATGCATGCTACATACATACTACATGCATGCTACATACATACTACATGCTACATACATACCACATACATGCTACATATATACTACATGCATGCTACATACATACTACATATATACTACATGCATGCTACATACATACTGCATGCTACATGCATGCTACATACATACTACATACATACTACATGCTACATACATACCACATATATACTACATACATACAATACATTCATACAATACATACATAGACATACAGTACATATAACATAGAGTAACATACTTACCAATACTTGTCACATTGTTCCCCGAAGCCATTGTCGTCTACGGAAATTCCCACGCAGCAATGGCATAAAGTGAGACTAGGGACTTTTTTTTTTTTAAGTGGCGGAGGAATACAGTGCGGAAGGATACCTACCTTCCGTCATTGGATTCCTGCAGCCCGTAGAGAACGGCAGCATCATCTGATGCTGCAGTTCTCTACCCAAGATCGTCGTGGGACACACTCGTGGACTGCTTCGGATCGTGGGTGAGTATTTTTGTGGTTTGTTATGTTAATATTTATTCCGTAGACGACAATGGCTTCGGGGAACAATGTGACAAGTATTGGTAAGTATGTTACTCTATGTTATATGTACTGTATGTCTATGTATGTATTGTATGAATGTATTGTATGTATGTAGTATATATGTGGTATGTATGTAGCATGTAGTATGTATGTAGTATGTACGTAGCATGCATGTAGCATGTAGTATGTATGTAGCATGCATGTAGTATATATGTAGTATGTATGTAGCATGCATGTAGTATATATGTAGTATGTAGCATGTAGTATGTATGTAGTATGTATGTAGTATGTATGTGGTATGTATGTAGCATGTAGTATGTATGTAGCATGCATGTAGTATATATGTAGTATGTATGTAGCATGTAGTATGTATGTAGTATGTATGTAGTATGTATTGTATGTATGTAGTATATATGTGGTATGTATGTAGCATGTAGTATGTATGTAGCATGCATGTAGTATATATGTAGTATGTAGTATGTATGTAGTATGTATGTGGTATGTATGTAGCATGTAGTATGTATGTAGCATGCATGTAGTATGTATGTAGTATGTATGTAGTATGTATGTAGTATGTATGTAGTATGTAGTATGTTTGTAGCATGCATGTAGTATATATGTAGTATGTATGTAGCATGCATGTAGTATGTATGTAGTATGTATGTAGTATGTATGTAGCATGCAGTATGTAGCATGTATGTAGTATATATGTAGTATGTATGTAGCATGCATGTAGTATGTATGTAGCATGTATGTAGTATGTATGTAGTATATATGTAGTATGTATGTAGCATGTAGTATGTATGTAGCATGCATGTAGTATGTATGTAGTATTTTTTTTTTTTTTAACATTTAACACATTAGCCGGATGATGGGACTACTACTGTCCCATTATTGGCTAATGTGTCAATCACTGTCATGGTAGCAGGCATCGCCAGATGGGACTTGTAGTCCCATCGGACGATGCTTGCACAGACCCCCGGACATCAGCACAGCCCCCCCCCCCGGCAGGCCGGTACAGACCCCCACAGGGTGCACAGACCACCGGCAGGCCGGCACAGCCCCCCGGCAGGCCGGTACAGACCCCGGGCAGTCCACACAGCCCCCCGGCAGGCTGGCACAGCCCCCCGGCAGGCCGGCAGAGACCCCCGGAAGGCCCGAAATGACGGCGCATCATGATGCGCACACACCGCGCATCATGATGACGTCAGGCCGTCAATCAACTGAACTTCCGATTCCGATGCCGAATTCCGATATTGAAAAAATATCGGAAGTCGGTATCGGAATTCCGATACAGCAAGTATCGGCCGATACCCGATACTTGCGGTATCGGAATGCTCAACACTACTCACCACACATCTAGATAAGTTCCTTGGGGGGTCTAGTTTACAAAATGGTGTCATTTGTGGGGGGTTTCCACTGTTTAGGTACATTAGGGGCTCTCCAAAGGCAACATGACACCCGCAGACCATTCCATCAAAGTCTGCATTCCAAAACGTCACTACTTCCCTTCCGAGCCCCGACGTGTGCCCATACAGTAGTTTTCTCCCACATATGGGGTATCAGCATACTCAGGACAAATTGGACAACAACTTTTAAGGTCCAATTTCTCCTGGTACCCTTGGGAAAATAAAAAAATGGTGACTAAAAGATCATGTTTGTGGAAAAAATACGAATTTTTTATTTTCACGCCCGGGCGTTGTAAACTTCTGTGAAGCACTGGGGGGGTCAAAGTGCTCACCACACATCTAGATAAGTTCCTTGGGGGGTCTAGTTTACAAAATGGTGTCATTTGTGGGGGGTTTCCACTGTTTAGGTACATTAGGGGCTCTCCAAAGGCAACATGACACCCGCAGACCATTCCATCAAAGTCTGCATTCCAAAACGTCACTACTTCCCTTCCGAGCCCCGACGTGTGCCCATACAGTAGTTTTCTCCCACATATGGGGTATTGATACTCAGGACAAATTGGACAACAACTTTTGGGGTCCATTTTCTCCTGGTACCCTTGGGAAAATAAAAAAATGGTGACTAAAAGATCATGTTTGTGGAAAAAATACAAATTTTTTATTTTCACGCCCGGGCGTTGTAAACTTCTGTGAAGCACTGGGGGGGTCAAAGTGCTCACCACACATCTAGATAAGTTCCTTAGGGGGTCTAGTTTCCAAAATGGTGTTATTTGTGGGGGGTTTCCACTGTTTTGGTACATCAGGGGTTTTCCAAACGCGACATGGTGTCCGATCTCAATTCCAGCCAAAAACGTCAAATGGCGCTGCTTCCCTTCCGAGCTCTGCCATGCGCCCAAATAGTGGTTTACCCCCACATGTGGGGTATCAGCGTACTCAGGACAAATTGCACAATAACTTTTAGGGTCCTGTTACCCTTGGGAAAATAAAAATTGGGGTGAAAAGATCATTTTTGTGGAAAAAATATCATTTTTTAATTGTATGGCTTTATGTTATAAACTTCTGTGAAGCCCATGGGGGTTCAAAGTTCTCACCACACATCTAGATAAGTTCCTTAGGGGGTCTATTTTCCAAAATGGTGTCATTTGTGGGGGGTTTCCACTGTTTTGGTACATCAGGGGTTTTCCAAACGCGACATGGTGTCCAATCTCAATTCCAGCCAAAAACGTCAAATGGCGCTGCTTCCCTTCCGAGCTCTGCCATGCGCCCAAATAGTGGTTTACCCCCACATGTGGGGTATCAGCGTACTCAGGACAAATTGCACAATAACTTTTAGGGGCCTGTTACCCTTGGGAAAATAAAAATTGGGGTGAAAAGATCATTTTTGTGGAAAAAATATGATTTTTTAATTGTACCGCTGTACGTTATAAACTTCTGTAAAGCCCTTGTGGGTTCAAAGTTCTCACCACATATCTAGATAAGTTCCTTGGGGGGTCTAGTTTCCAAAATGGGGTCACTTGTAGGGGGTTTCCACTGTTTAGGTACATCAGGGACTCTCCAAACGTGACATGGCGTCCAATCTGAATTCCAGCCAATTTTGCATTGAAAAAGTCAAACTGCGCTCCTTCCATTCTGAGCTCTGCCATGCGCCGAAACAGTCGTTCCCCCCCACATATCAGGTATCTGCGTACTCAGGACAAATTGCACAATAACTTTTGCAGTTCAATTTCTCCTGTTACCCTTGGTAAAATAAAAAAAATTGAACCTGAAGTATTTTTTTTATGAAAAAAAGTTAGATGTTCATTTTTTTTTAAATATTCAAAAAATTTCATGTGACGCACCTAAAGGGTTAATAAACTTCTTGAATGTGGTTTTGAGCACCTTAAGGGGTGCAGTTTTTAGAATGGTGTCACTTTTGGGTATTTTCTATCATATAGACCCCTCAAAGTGGCTTCAAATGTGATGTGGTCCTAAAAATAAAATGGTGTTGTAAAAATGAGAAATCGCTGGTCAACTTTTAACCCTTATAACTTCCTAACAAAAAAAAATTTTGGTTCCAAAATTGTGCTGATGTAAAGTAATCATGTGGGAAATGTTAGTTATCAAGTTTTCTTTGTGCCGTATCTCTGTGATTTAAGGGCATAAAAATTCAAAGTTGGAAAATTGCGAAATTTTCAAAATTTTCACCAAATTTATGTTTTTCTCACAAATAAACGCAAGTTATTTGAATGAAATTTTACCACTAACATGAAGTACAATATGTCACGAGAAAACAGTGTCAGAATCACCGGGATCCATGGAAGCGTTCGAGAGTTATGACCTCATAAAGGTACAGTGGTCAGAATTGTAAAAATTGGCCCGGTCATGAACGTGCAAACCACCCTTGGGGGGTGAAGGGGTTAAAGAATGCAATTTCCCACAAAGCATAATGACTATACTATGGTGACATACTATTGATAAATAGTCAATATGGCTATTATAATCTATAAGATAGCAATTCTGCTTACCTTCATTAATAATTGAGTTCTGATTATAATCGAGTATATATCATACTGCATTGCACATTTTTCTGATTGAAGGCGCAAAATATTTTGAAAACAAATATTTAGCATAGAGATTTCTTGTCTGAAGGACAATGCTGGCTTTGTTATCAGTGTGTGAACCACTATGTTGATCGCTAGAAAAATAAAAATGATCCTTGAAATTCTGTAAATTGCAAACCTGACTCTTCATAAAATGTAGTATTATTTTGTTTGGGCATACACAAAAGTATGTGTACCAACATTATGACATAAAGTGGTTGCCTGGGACTTTTATATTGATGGCCTATCCTTAGGATAGTTTATCAGTATCAGATTAATTGGGGTGTTTGAGCCAATAATTCCAAAGATTAGCTGTTTTCTGTGCTGGCAGCAACCGGATGCTCTCAGCTGCAGAGCTGAACTACACAGCTCTGTCAACTGCATATTGACCACAGTCGGGTATTACATATCCATCCCTTATTGTTTTGGATCTACAGTACCCGGCCATGGCCACTATACAACAGCTGATTAGCAGGGGTGCCAAGTGTTCCTATGCAGTGATGAGCGAGCACTATAATGATTGGGTGCTCATTGCTTGGGTTGAGCAAACTGGAATACTCTGTTACTCGACCTGAGCAACGAGCCCAATGTAAGTCTATGGAAAAATCGAGTATTTTTCCGCGACCCCCCCTCCGGAGTCCTACTACAGTCTTAAAATATCTGAATATGATGGAAACAGTGGTCAAATGACATGGGAAAATCATGGGAATGCCCCTGAAAGCATTTCTGACTCCCAGGTCACAGCTGTGAACAATCTTGTCAGAGTCTCACGCCATTTGGCGCACCAAAAAACATACAAAAACGAAACCAAAATGTATTTTCCTGGGAAATATGTTAAGGAGCATCCTTTTCAGGGTAATGACTTTTATATTTGGCAAAATAATTAACCCAAAACAAAAATGTTTCTCCACCACTTGGGCTATGTTCACTCGTAGCGTTTTTGATGCTTTTTTCAACTTTAGCATTGCTTTCAACCAAGACAAATGCATTCACTGGGAAATGTCATTTTAACAGTTTACAACCTTTTTTGGCCATGTGGTGTGTGACACATCATCAGACACATCCTGTTTCATTTATGAAGGAGGGACTCTGAAAGTCACAAAGTCTATTTTTACAGGGCCAGCAGTCGGCCCTCACTATTCTTAGAGAGCCATCAGCCGGCTATGCTTTGTTGTTCCCATTATTAAACATTGGGTCTCTTATACTGTTATTGCATATTCAGTGAATGGCAGGGCTGCCCAAAATTTGGACACACTCTAACAACCCATTGAACAGACTTAATGGATGACCACATGCAACCACAGTTCCCAGTGTTTATTTGGTACTCCCATACTGTTTGTTTATACATTGAATGCAAGGCCTGCCCTGCACCAAAGTTACATGCACCCCAATAAGCCTTTGAACACACATACTGGATTGCCACATGAAACCAAAGTTCCCATTATTCTGTTTTTTTTAAGTCACCTTAAAGTTTGCCCATGAAGTGAATGCAGGGTCTGCCCAAAATTTGCACACACTCTAATCCCCCAAGAAAGAAATGTGGAGGATGGTCTCCGCAAGATGTTTTCACAGTTTACAGGAGCGGGTCTTGTATACTTGTAATGCCCATACACTAAAGCTGGAGTCACACATAGCAATCTCGCTAGCGAGATCGCTGCTGAGTCACAACTTTTGTGACGTAACAGCGATCTCACCAGTGAGATCGCTGTGTGCAACAGCGATCAGCGAGCGGCCCCCCTGCCGGTATCGCTGATCGCTGTAAGAAACCTCTGGACATTTTTTTGGTCGCTGGTCTCCCGCTGGCCAGCACGCATCGCTGCGTGTGACAGGCGGGAGACCAGCGATCAGCTGTAAAAAAATAGAATTAAAATTAAAAATATTGTTATTCTCACCTTCCGACGTCCCGCGCAGCCATCCTGCCTCTCTCCACACTCCGGTCCCAGTGATCCTTTGCACGAATGACCGCGAGACTTCGCGCTCCCGCGAGACCGTGACATCTCGCGGTCATTCTTGCAAAGGATTACTGGGACCAGGAGCGTGGAGAGAGGCTGGATGGCTGCGCGGGACGTCGGAAGGTGAGAATAACAATATTTTTTATTTTAATTCTATTTTTTACAGGGATGGCAAGCGATGCCGCGCGCTCGGCATCGCTGTGCTGATCGCTGGTGCAGTTATCTGTGTGACAGCTCACCAGCGATCACATAGCGACTTACCAGCGATCCTGACACCTTGATATCCTTGCAATGCCCATACACTAAGTGTATGGGCTGACAAACATTTCCCCCTGGGGGGTACACATCAAACTACTGTGTAAATATTTTTTTATGGCCAACATAAACACCCTGGCAAAAAAGTATAGTGGTTGTTGCATCACGGAACATGTTCATGCTCGTGTTCTAGTGGTGGTGTCTGAAGAGATGTGGAGTATGGCCTCCGAAAAATGTTTTCCCAGTTTACAGGAGCTGGTCTCCTAGACTTGTAATGCCCATACACTAAGTGTATGGGCTGACAAACATTTCCCCCTGGGGGGTACACATCAACCTACTGTGTAAATATTTTTTTTACGGCCTCCATAAACATTCTGGCAAAAAAGTATAGTTGCTGTTGCATCATGGACCATGATTACCCTGGTGATCTAGTGGTGGTGTCAGAAGAGACATGGAGGATTGCCCACTAAAACAGTTTTCACAGTTTACAGGAGCCAGCTTCCTATACTTGTAATGCCCATATACTAAGTGTATGGACTGAAAAATATTTTCCCCTGGAGGGGGGACACATAAACATAGGGTGTAAACATTTTTGGAACGGGCATCATAAACACCCTTGAAAAATATTTACTTGGCTGTTGCATCACGGAATTCGTTCACGCTGGTGAGCTAGAGGTGATGTTGGAAGAGACGTGGAGGATGGCCTCCGAAAAATGTTTTCACAGTTTAAAGGAGTGGGTCTCCTATGCTTGTAAAGCCCATGCACTAAGTGTATAGGCTGAAAAACATTTTTCCCTGGAGGAAAACACCTCAACAGAGAGTGTAAACATTTTTGTAACGGGCATTATAAACACCCTTGCAAAAATTTCTAGTTTCTGTTGCATCACGGACCAGAGTCACCATGGTGATCTAGTGGTGGTGGATGATGAGGTTGAGGAGAAGGAGGAGGATAATAACAAATATCCAAAATCAGGAGGCATATACCCATGTTTGGATGTGAAGAGGTGCATGGGAATATACAGTACCTCACAAAAAAAGACACTGGATTTGGGGTTAGGTTTCACTGTTATCATGCGGTGGTGTACAGACTTCTGCCCCAATCCAGCCCTTGTTCATTTTTATAAAAGTCAGCCTGTCCTCATTTTCAGTTGACAGGTGGATGCACTTATCAGTTATAATTCCATCAGCGGCACTAAAAACACGCTCTGACAAAACGCTAGTGGCAGGACAGGCAAGGACCTCCAAGGCGTAGAGAGCCAGTTCATGCCACGCATCCAGCTTTGAGACCCAATAATTAAAAGGCACAGAGGAATCTTGGAGGACATTGGTACGGTCAGCAAGGTACTCCCTCACCATCTTCCAAAACTTTGCACTCCTTGTGAGAGTATGTCGCGCATCATGACTAGAGTTGAGCGACTTTTGTTTTTTTAGGGTCGAGTTTCGTTTCATGAAACCCGACTTTTCCAAAAGTCGGGTCGAGCAAAATCGGCCGACTATAGGGAAAAGTCGGGGGTCCGACCGAAACACGAAACCCAATGTAAGTCAATGGGCAATTAAAGTCGGCAGTGAGAGGAGGACAGGAAACACACCTACAGTGCCCATTTGAATGCCAAAAGTATCAATTCTTATTACTTAAGCTTGTCAACCTTAATTTACTTCATAATACTAGTTACGCACTGAAAAATGGGGGTTATTTGGCTACAGTTGTGGGGGGGTAGGGCTGGCTCCAGGTTTTCGTGGGCCCAGGGCCAAAGAGCGCCCCTTTAACACATACCACAACTCATGATGCTCCGATACGGCAGAGAAATAGCAGTATAGTACAATGAAAAATACTTCACTTCTTACATCTCATGACTGATATCCATTTTAAATTCTCCAATACCTCCAAAAACGGACAGTATATAACTCCATACAGTATTATGGCCAGCGCTTAGTGCGCTATACAGAGTAATGAGGCCCATATATTTCTCCATATGGAATCATTGATCCCATATAATGTTTCAAACCATATATGATGAGCTCCACATAATGCTATAGTATATGTTGGTCCCAATGGATGAAGCTCCACTGTCTTATGGGCCCAAATAATGCTCCATATATAATGGGCCCCATTTCTACTGCTCTAGTGTATAATGGTCCCTGTAAATGCTGCTCCAGTGTCTGATGTCCACCTTTGGAATGATCCAGTGTATAGTGGGCCCCATATATCATTCACCAGAGTATAGTGCTCCCCAAAAATTGCTGTCCCGACATTGAAAACAATTACATAAGTCTCCTTGCTAGGGAATCCCTGCACTACTCTGAACTCCTTGTCGTCCCCATCTTCCATCTCACTGCACTTGCCTGTTTAGGCCCTCCCACCGGCAGAGACACTTTTGCGTACTATGTGGTGCCCTGTGCCAGTGCTATCGCCCATGAGTATGCCCCCCACCTGCTCAAGGAACCTGCACTTTCATCTGCACCTTCCTCTTTGTCACTGTGTAAGGTGGTATAGTATGTGGGAAGGGGAACCTGAGTTTCCTCTGGGTCAGATTCTGGCAGTGTAGAGTGCGAGGGGAATGTAGTGGTCTGGGTCAATGTACCAGCAGCATCATCCAGCAGTGGCTGGGCCTCAGTGCACTTGTGGCGTCCCCCAGAGTACGGTCGCCACTGTGGCATTACCTTCCTCCTAGGGAGTGTGCTGTCAAGCTTGGGAGCAACGAAGGATCTCTCTAGCAGTGAAACCAACACACAACACATTTCCCACTCCAGGCTAGCAGGGAGACCTCTGAACCTGACTGCTGAGGAGCTGCTCTCTGTGGTCGGGAGGAGGTAAGTTAGGGCACTCTGTGCAGGGAAGGGGAAGTGTGTGGACGTGAGAAAGGGAGCAGGAGGATGAGCAGAGTTAAGGCTCACTCCTAGCTGGAGCGCATGGTCCCGATTCCGGTCTCCGAGTTTGTATGGACACTGACGTTCCTGCAGCAGAAACCGGGGGAAGAAGCAGCTGTAAATGCTCTGTACCCAACTAAGGCTCGGAAGCCCCAGCGTCGACGTGTGGGAGCCAGAAGGAAAAGGCTACAGCTGTCTGCCATACAAGTAAAGTCTGAGGAGCATCTGTTAGACAGGAGGCGTTTCAGTGAACCACGGTCCTGTGAGTGCTTCCCCCACAAGCGCTAGAAAGGAGACGTTCAGGAAGGTACATGTTGGCGGAGTGTTGGAAGGGAGCTTTCCATTTTGGTCCCGGAGGTTGGCTGAGGTCCTGACCCGGAGGACACAGCACGGAGGCAGGCATCTGTGTAACCCTCAGACTGTGAGTAAAGCTTTGGAACTGCATGCTCTGGTGTCCTACAGTTATTCCAGCACCGCTACATCTGGGTACCAGCACCTACACTGCCTGTGCCTTTCCCCCATCACTACATCTACACTTCCCTGGGAATCCAGCTCCACCTGTGGGGAGCTTCACCATCTTTGCTGCACAACACCATCAGTCCCAGAGGATCTGCATGCAACGTCGGCCTAACATCTATGTTGCCGAACACCACAGGTGGCATCAAACTATCTATATAAACTCTTTACCATTATACCACTCCATTTACATGGGTGCCCAGGGCCACCGTCCGGGTCACTGCTGCTGTGACACATCCCACTGACACCGGCCCGGTACCGAGTACCCCACAGCCCTGGGAGGGCGACCCATATGCCGACTGCTGATCGGGCGGCGTTATTCCCACGAACCTCCAAACAGCATCCATGAAGGCAAAGTTTTTGGTTTCCGGGGGCAGTATGATTGCAAAGCTGAATCTTAAAGGAATGTCCAAAAGGGCACCACCAGGAGTGGAGCCTGTGGCTTAATTGGACTCCAACCGGGAAACCACAACCATGCCACCTAAAGAAAAGATGCACACTTTGAAAGCTTTGTCGATTCTGTGTGTGGTGTGGTATGTGTGTTTGTAGTTGTGCTAGCGATTTCTCAGCTTTATTCCGTTAACAACCGAGACTCCGGCATGCCCCCGCAGTACGCGTCAAGCTTACTAGAGGGATAAGCGAGGCTCTGGCACGTGAGATCGAGCAATGACAGGTTTATCATTCCCGTACATGTCCAGGGCTGCATGCACGCTACACTGAAAGGACCAGCTTTTGTCGCTTACAGGTGCAGATAACCTGCTGAACTCCGTTAGTGATGGGGATCTGGGATTCAGATTATTCCCCGCGAACGATGATTTCCCAGTAAGTTCAGGTCAACCGCAATTCCGCAGTTAGGCCTAACCGTCATTCCTGAAAAAATTACGTGTCCAAACCACAGGTGCTTTAGCTTGCTTAACAGCTCGGCAGCCATTCTCAGGCCCAGTATGGATTCAACAACATTGTAGAAAGTTGATAAAGGGTGCAGTTTCACCGGATAACACGTATATATGTAGCCTAGTTTACACATTAAAAATATATGTCTATAGATCAGGAGGCAGACTCAGATGTTCTCAGGCCCAGTATGGATTTGACCAGATTGTACAAAGTTGAGAAAGGGTACTTTATCACTGGATAGCAGGTATATATAGCATAGTTTAAACATGTAAAATCTCTGTGTTCTCAGTATGGATTACACAGCAATCTAAAAAGTGGAAAAAAGGAAATGCATTTGAGGCATACACAACTATATACTTTTGGTGTTATTTTTAAATCTTCATATATATTTCTGTCTCAGTAATACAGTCCAGCCTCTCCGCAATAGGAAATGAGATGCATACAATTACTGACATAAAGGCTAGTGATTGCAGAAATCTAGGAATTACTATTCACGGGAAAAACTTCTGTCACAATTCTCATAGGCGATGCTGACCCTCAATTAATTTGTGTGTTGAGACAGTGAAAACATTTTTTGTGGCATGAGAGGGCACATTTTAAAATGTGCGCTGGAATGTCACACGTTTGTGAGTAGGAAAACTGTGAAAGCTGATGATAAACCACCACTGCATGTCATTGTGAGTCGACGTCCATAAGAAATGGAAGCCATTGATCATCTGGAGCTAGAGCCCGGCCAGCAGGACAGGGCATAGCTACATCTTAACCATCATCTTTCAGTTCAATCAATTTGTAGTGGCACTCCCAGTGAAGGATTTGACAGCCCAGACTACACAGCGGAGGAGCAGGGAGAGGTAAACATTGCAAATGCTGGGGCCCTGCCCAAGCAAGGGGGGCACATTCGTGGGCGTCAGTACTGGCACTGGGCCCCTCATAGTACGGTGGTGTGTCCGACGGCGGGTGTGCACCACCACCATCAGAGACACTTGATTGCACTATGAGGGACCCTCTGCTAGTGCCCGCGCCGAAGAGTCGGCCTACCCACCTGTCCAGGGCAACGGCACTTGTACGGTTTCATGCACTAGGTGGTGATCCCGGCCATGGGGGGGGCAGCCCAGTTAGGGCGGTTTACAAAGTGGCATATTTTGATGTGGGACATTCAGCTGCTGCAAAAGGTGAAATAGGTTCAAGGTGTGAGCCAGGCAAGGTATGTGTCTGAGTTTTGAAAGGGCTATGGCTGCCACAAAATTCCGGCCCTTATCACTAACTAACTTTCCTGCCTCAAGATGTAGACTGCCCAGCCATGACTCAGCTTGTCGCTGCAAGTAGTCGGCCAGTACCTCCGTGGTGTGTCTGTTGTCGCCCAAACACATCATCTTCAACACAGCTTGCTGACGCTTACCACTAGCTGTCCGATAGTGGGACACCTCGTGTGCAATGCTGGCAGCTACGGATGGAGTGCTCGTGCGACTGCGCTCTGTGGACGAGCTTTCGCTTCTGAAGGAGGAGGGTCAAACGCCTACAGCCAACTGTTTCCTATACCGTGGGCTAGGCAGCACTGTCCCACCACCGCTGTCCCCTGTGGACCCTGCATCCACCACATTAACCCAGTGCGCAGTGATGGACACGTAACGGCCCTGGCCATGCCGACTGGACCATGCATCTGTTGTGAGGTGCACCTTTCCACTCACTGACTGCTTGAGTGCATGGACAATGCGGTCTTTCACATGATGGTGGAGGGCTGGGATGGCTTTGCGAGAGAAGAAGTGGCTACTGGGTAGGTCATAACGTGGTACTGCATAGGCCATGAGTTCGCGGAAAGCTGCGCTTTCCACCAACCGATAGGGCATCATCTCTAACGAGATTAGTTTGGCAATGTGGGCGTTCAAACCCAGTGTACGCGGATGAGAGACTGAGTACTTTCTTGACCTACTCATAGTGTCTGGGAGGGTGAGCTGGACTTGAGAGCTGCATATGGTGGAAGTAGCGGTGGACAGGGCGGACTGAGAGAGGGTTGATGATGATGATGGAGTTGGTGTTCTTTCTGATGGCCTAGATTCAGTCTTTCGTTGATATAACAGTGGGATTCCCTGACTGCTTTGGCCTTGCAACGACACCTCAACATTTGCTGCTGTGCTAACCGGTGGGTTTACAGTGGGGGAAACAATGTAGCGTTGCTGACTACCTTCTTTGTGATCAGTTGCACATGTGGTACTTGAGGTTTGGTGTTGTGTCCATGCTTGCAAGTGCATGCTGGTTAAATGTCTAAGAATGCAACTGGTATTCAAATTTTTCAGATTTTTCCCTCGGCTAAAAGTCTTTGCGCACTTCTTACAGATAACCTTGGCCTGATCATGAGGATTTTGTTCAAAAAAGTGCCACACTGCACTCTTCCTATTTTGGAAGACATTTTGCGGCCTAGAACGCTGTGCTATTTTGACCGTCTGGACAAGCTGTCCAGCAACTCTTTTGATTTTTGGAACCTGTCTTTGGAGTGCTCCGGGCCTGCCAGATAACAGCTGTTGCGATGTCGATGTCTGCTGTGGATGCTCCTCTTCCTCATCTGAGCTATTGGAAGCAGCACCCTCTTCCCCCAATGGATGCCAATCTGGGTCAACAACTGGGTCATCCATCACCTCCTCTTCAATGTCGCGTGCACCTTCCTCTGTGTCACCGTGTATGGTGGTATAGTATGCGGGAAGGGGCACCTGAGTCTCATCAGGTTCAGAATCTGGCTCATTACACTGCGAGGACAATGTAGTGCTCTGAGTGAATGTACCAGCAGAATCATCTATCAGTGGCTGTGCATCAGTGCACTCCATGTCAGATTCATCTTGGCCTGGGTAATTCACCATTTCACTTGATAACTCAGGCATAGTATGTGAAAACAGCTCCATGGAGTAATCAGTTGTATGGCCTGCTTCATCCCTCAATCTTGGTTGGGGTGAAGGACACAAGGAAAGGTGTGGTACATGAACATGAGCCTCCAATGACGACTCAGTACTTTTATTTTTTACAACTTCAGAAGAGGAGGCGATAGAGCTGGAGGCTGAGTCAGCAATGTAAGCCAAAACTTTTTCCTGAAGCTCTGGCTTTAAAAGTGGTTTGCCAACTCCTAGAAAACTAAGCCTTCGAGGCCTTGTGGAGCCAGACAATGACGCAGGCATGAGGACTAGTGAATATGACACCGCTATGTCACAGGCTCAATGTCACAGGTGTGAAAAATGTCACTATAGGACAGGGGAGATGTAGAATTTCTGAACACACTTGTGGACACTGTTGGATTGTGTGAGGCCCAGTGAATATCACACCGCTATGTCACAGGCTCAATGTCGCAGGTGTGAAAAATGTCACTATAGGACAGGGGAGATGTAGAATTTCTGAACACACTTGTGGACACTGTTGGATTGTGTGAGGACTAGTGAATATCACACCGCTATATCACAGGCTCAATGTCGTAGGTGTGAAAAATGTCACTATAGGACAGGGGAGATGTAGAATTTCTGAACACACTTGTGGACACTGTTGGATTGTGTGAGGCCCAGTGAATATCACACCGCTATGTCACAGGCAGAAATTGGCTAGTGTATGACAAACTACAAGGTGTATATAGAATTGGGCAGAATAGGAATCTCCCTAGAGTGTAGGTCTGTAAGAACGGAACATGTCCTCGACTTATCCTTACAGAGTGACACACAGATAGCTTCACTGTGGCCGTGATAACAGCCGTTACACGGTACTGAGAGAGGAGCGTGCACGTACACCGCTGTCCGGTGTCTGTAAAATTGTCAAGCTCCGTGTTTTTTAAGTATACGGACTGACACACGCTGTCTCTCTATAGTTTTGAATGTGATCAAACAGCAAATATACTTAACTGTTTGAAAACCAGACAAAACTAGAAGGTGGAGGTCTGTAAGAACGGAACATGTCCTCGACTTATCCTTACAGAGTGACACACAGATAGCTTCACTGTGGCCGTGATAACAGCCGTTACACGGTACTGAGAGAGGAGCGTGCATGTACACCGCTGTCCGGTGTCCGTAAAATTGTCAAGCTCCGTGTTTTTTAAGTGTACGGACTGACACACGCTGTCTCTCTATAGTTTTGAATGTGATCAAACAGCAAATATGCTTAACTGTTTGAAAGCCAGACAAAACTAGAAGGTGGAGGTCTGTATGAACGGAACAGTTCCTCGACTTATCCTTACAGAGTGACACACAGATAGCTTCACTGTGGCCGTGATAACAGCCGTTACACGGTACTGAGAGAGGAGCGTGCACGTACACCGCTGTCCGGTGTCCGTAAAATTGTCAAGCTCCGTGTTTTTTAAGTATACGGACTGACACACGCTGTCTCTCTATAGTTTTGAATGTGATCAAACAGCAAATATACTTAACTGTTTGAAAACCAGACAAAACTAGAAGGTGGAGGTCTGTAAGAACGGAACAGGTCCTCGACTTATCCTTACAGAGTGACACACAGATGGCTTCACTGTGGCCGTGATAACAGCCGTTACACGGTACTGAGAGAGGAGCGTGCACGTACACCGCTGTCCGGTGTCTGTAAAATTGTCAAGCTCCGTGTTTTTTAAGTATACGGACTGACACACGCTGTCTCTCTATAGTTTTGAATGTGATCAAACAGCAAATATACTTAACTGTTTGAAAACCAGACAAAACTAGAAGGTGGAGGTCTGTAAGAACGGAACATGTCCTCGACTTATCCTTACAGAGTGACACACAGATAGCTTCACTGTGGCCGTGATAACAGCCGTTACACGGTACTGAGAGAGGAGCGTGCATGTACACCGCTGTCCGGTGTCCGTAAAATTGTCAAGCTCCGTGTTTTTTAAGTGTACGGACTGACACACGCTGTCTCTCTATAGTTTTGAATGTGATCAAACAGCAAATATGCTTAACTGTTTGAAAGCCAGACAAAACTAGAAGGTGGAGGTCTGTATGAACGGAACAGTTCCTCGACTTATCCTTACAGAGTGACACACAGATAGCTTCACTGTGGCCGTGATAACAGCCGTTACACGGTACTGAGAGAGGAGCGTGCACGTACACCGCTGTCCGGTGTCCGTAAAATTGTCAAGCTCCGTGTTTTTTAAGTATACGGACTGACACACGCTGTCTCTCTATAGTTTTGAATGTGATCAAACAGCAAATATACTTAACTGTTTGAAAACCAGACAAAACTATAAGGTGGAGGTCTGTAAGAACGGAACAGGTCCTCGACTTATCCTTACAGAGTGACACACAGATGGCTTCACTGTGGCCGTGATAACAGCCGTTACACGGTACTGAGAGAGGAGCGTGCACGTACACCGCTGTCCGGTGTCTGTAAAATTGTCAAGCTCCGTGTTTTTTAAGTATACGCTCTGACACACGCTGTCTCTCTATAGTTTTGAATGTGATCAAACAGCAAACATACTTAACTGTTTGAAAACCAGACAAAACTAGAAGGTGGAGGTCTGTAAGAACGGAACATGTCCTCGACTTATCCTTACAGAGTGACACACAGATAGCTTCACTGTGGCCGTGATAACAGCCGTTACACGGTACTGAGAGAGGAGCGTGCACGTACACCGCTGTCCGGTGTCCGTAAAATTGTCAAGCTCTGTGTTTTTTAAGTATACGGACTGACACACGCTGTCTCTCTATAGTTTTGAATGTGATCAAACAGCAAATTTACTTAACTGTTTGAAAACCAGACAAAACTAGAAGGTGGAGGTCTGTATGAACGGAACAGTTCCTCGACTTATCCTTACAGAGTCACACACAGATAGCTTCACTGTGGCCGTGATAACAGCTGTTACACGGTACTGTGTGAGGAGCGTACACCACTGTATGGCGTGAAAAAATGCACGCTCAGTACCTCACCAGGACAAAAAAAAAATTTGGATTGCTTTTGAAAAAGCAGTTTGCAGAGCAGTGGGAAAAGGTCTCACCGGAAAATATCTGTGTAACCGGTCACACCAAGCAGTCCCAACATGCGTTTCGCTTGGGCTTCCTCAGGGGACTGTGTGACTCAGACGGTCTCAGGCCCAGTATGGATTCGACAAGATTGTAGAAAGTTGAGAAAGGGTACAGTATCACCGGATAACAGGTATATATGTAGCATAGTTTACACATTACAAATCTATGTCTATATATCAGGAGGCAGACTCAGACAGTGTCAGGCCCAGTATGGATTCGACAAGATTGTAGAAAGTTGAGAAAGGGTACAGTATCAACGGATAACAGGTATATATAGCATAATTTACACATTAAAAATCTATGTCTATATATCAGGAGTGAAAATTGAAAAAATTCAAAGATGGGTTGAAATAAAAACCAAGATGAAAAAGATGATAAAAAATAATAATAATAACAATAATAATGAATGATACAATATAATATAAAAATACCTTTATTGAAATATTGGCACAACAATTAAATGCATAAAATTGTGTATATATATAAAATAAAATAAGATAATATAATGACATATACAACCACAAAAGCAATATATTTATGGACAATGGAAAAACCAGTCCATAACAAAAGGCTTAATTAATGATCCAGATAAAAAAAGTGCATAAATAAAGTAACATAAAATATCTAATAAATGTGTCCAAAAGTGCAAAAAAGTGCAAAAAGGTGCTGATGTGCAAAAGAATTATACATATAAATCGCCGTGAGGCGAGTGCAAGACACAAAATAATACCTGTAAGCCAATTGGTGCTATATGGGTTGTATAAGAACGCGCCCCGACGCGCGTTTCGGAAATAGAATCTCCTTCGTCAGGGGGATAAATGTAATGTAGCGTAGATCGACGGCTTATTTATAGGGGAATCAATTGCATACAAAGTGCCATAAAGACGCATGCGCCGTCACAAATACCCGGAAGTCAAAGACAAATCCAGATCATGTGATTAACTGCTTCCGGGTTATAGAGTCATTAGACGCCGTTGCTATGCAGACCAAAATAATAACAAATGCGTGTAATTTAAATACTTGCTAAACAAAATTAAGATAGCAATATATGTAACGGCGCATAAATGAAGCGGCGGCATATGGCACAATAATTAAATAATGAGGGAGGACATGGGCAGAGAACATAACGGCGCATGCGCAGACGTGGCAAAATGGATCCTGGATGGAGGCAAGCAATATAGCGCCGCCACCATACAAATCACCGATGCCAAGAAAGCGCATGCGCACAGTCAAATGCCAATGACTACCTCATACAATTTAAATGGGAAACAATGAATACTAAGAATAATAAAAATACCATATGCAATTTTATGTAATCACATAGTAATTAGGATACATATAAATGTGAAATATGTGACAAAAAAACATATCATCATGCATACAAATTACATAAGTGCAAGTGTATATATATAAATAGTGCCACAATATTGCAGTAATTATTAATGCAATAATAAATAATTTTTCATTACTTCCTTCTTCCAAAATTGATGCAGTGATCCTCATAAAACAAAAATAAGATAGCAATATAACAATATATGTAACGGCGCATAAATAAAGCGGCGGCATATGGCACAATAATTATATAATGAGGGAGGACACGGGCAGACAACATAACGGCGCAGACGTGGCAACACGGATCCTGAATGGAGGCAAGCAATGTAGCGCCGCCACCATATAAATCACCGATGCCAAGAAAGCGCATGCGCACAGTCAAATGCCAATGACTGCCTCATACAATTTAAATGGGAAACAATGAATACTAAGAAAAATAGTGATACCATATGCAATTTTGTATAATCACATAATGATTATAATACGTATAAATGTGACATATGTGACATATAAAAATAAAAAATCAATAATAAACAAACATATAATATCATCATGCATACAAATTACATAAATGCAACTAAATAGTGCCACAATATTGCAGTAATTATAAATGCAGTAATAGATAGTTCTTCATTGCTTCCTTCTTCCAAGATTGATGCAGTGATCCTTATAAAAATACAACCGACATAACACTAAAAAAAAAGGTGAAAAGAAAATGATTAAAAATACACAAATTATAAAAATGGAATGAACGAGAGACTCTCATTGAGACCAAGTGGGGACACAGTACCTAGTGTCCATATCCACTGTGTCTCAAGTTGCGCAAGAAGTTTACTGATATTGCCCCCTCTATCACCCGTATACACCATATCGATGCCAATTACCTTCAATAATGAAGAATCACAATTATGGTGTGTTTTAAAATGTCTAGGCAGGGTTTTAAGCGAGGCAATATCTTCAACATCAGCAGCTGCCCTTATGCCTAAAACATGCTCCCGCACCCTCACCTTGAGCTGGCGAGTGGTAAGGCCCACATAGATGAGGGGGCAGGGGCAAGTGGCATAATAAATGACTGCCGTAGATGAGCAAGTTATGGATTTTTTAATATCAAAGACATAAGCATTATTGGAGCTATTAAATGTGCGTGCTCTGACAATGTTAGGGCAAGCTATACACTGTCCACATGGTTTACAACCCGTGATTTGTTTAAACTGTGTAATAAAATTGTTAACCGGTGTCTGAACATAGTGGCTTTTTACTAGGCAGTCACGTAAATTGCGTGATCTCCGAAATGTAATGTTAGGATAATCACCAATATACTTGGCAATAATGGGATCTGCCTTCAAAATTGGCCAAAATTTTTTCAAACAAGATTTGAATTCTTCATTTTGGCCATTGAAGTTAGTAATGAATCTAACTACTTCCTTAGAATTTGATTTCACCTCATTGTTGTCATAAAGCACACTGTGCCGAGATTGATGTCTTGCTCTATTGAAAGCCCTTTTTACAGCACGTCGACTATACCCCCTCTCAAAAAACCTTTCTTTCAACAGTTCTGCTTGTCTCAAAAAATCCATCTCTGTAGAACAGATGCGTCTTAAGCGCAAAAATTGCCCAATTGGAATGGAATTAATTAGGTTACGAGGGTGTGAAGATGAAGCATGAAGGAGAGAATTAACTGCTGTTTGTTTCAGTTTGCAAACAATCATGACTATCCCTCACCACCTTGACATCCAGAAAATCAATAACCTCACAACTACACCGGAAGGTAAGATGCACATTGATGTCATTCAAATTAAGTGTTTCAATGAATTTGGATAACATGTCGGGGGAACCTTGCCAAATAAAAAACACATCATCGATGTAGCGCGTCCAGAATGGGACGCTCTCAATCGATACATGATTGCCAGATAAAAAGAGGTCCCTCTCCCACAGACCCAGGAACAGATTGGCATACGATGGGGCAAAAGAAGCACCCATCGCCGTTCCCTGGGTCTGTAGGAAGAAGGACCCCCTAAAAATAAAAAAATTATGACATAAGGCAAAATTTAATAAATTGATAAAAAATACAACAAATGAACGTGAATAAGATGAATGTTGTAAAAAATAAGATACGGCAGTGATTCCATCGTCATGTTTAATATTAGTATATAAAGACTCCACGTCACATGTGACTAACATGGAGTCCTTATCAATGTGCATACCATCAATCTTTTTGAGAAAATCACCGGTGTCCCTGGTGTAAGATGGGAGGGATGTAACAAAAGGCTGCAAAATAAAATCAATATATTTATTGACATTTTCCAAGAAATTGCCTCTCCCTGATATAATTGGTCTGCCTGGTGGTATATTGGTGTTTTTGTGTATTTTGGGAAGCAGATAAAGGGTGGGAATGGTTGGCTCTGAAATTAGTAAAGACAAAAAGAGATCATTAGTGATAATGTTATCGTCTCTAGCATCCTGTAGGAATGATTTTAACTCCGCCTGAAATTTCAATAGAGGGTTAAATGTTAACCTCCTATAACAATCTGGCAATCATGTATCGATTGAGAGCGTCCCATTCTGGACGCGCTACATCGATGATGTGTTTTTTATTTGGCAAGGTTCCCCCGACATGTTATCCAAATTCATTGAAACACTTAATTTGAATGACATCAATGTGCATCTTACCTTCCGGTGTAGTTGTGAGGTTATTGATTTTCTGGATGTCAAGGTGGTGAGGGATAGTCATGATTGTTTGCAAACTGATTTATTCAGGAAACAAACAGCAGTTAATTCTCTCCTTCATGCTTCATCTTCACACCCTCGTAACCTAATTAATTCCATTCCAATTGGGCAATTTTTGCGCTTAAGACGCATCTGTTCTACAGAGATGGATTTTTTGAGACAAGCAGAACTGTTGAAAGAAAGGTTTTTTGAGAGGGGGTATAGTCGACGTGCTGTAAAAAGGGCTTTCAATAGAGCAAGACATCAATCTCGGCACAGTGTGCTTTATGACAACAATGAGGTGAAATCAAATTCTAAGGAAGTAGTTAGATTCATTACTAACTTCAATGGCCAAAATGAAGAATTCAAATCTTGTTTGAAAAAATTTTGGCCAATTTTGAAGGCAGATCCCATTATTGCCAAGTATATTGGTGATTATCCTAACATTACATTTCGGAGATCACGCAATTTACGTGACTGCCTAGTAAAAAGCCACTATGTTCAGACACCGGTTAACAATTTTATTACACAGTTTAAACAAATCACGGGTTGTAAACCATGTGGACAGTGTATAGCTTGCCCTAACATTGTCAGAGCACGCACATTTAATAGCTCCAATAATGCTTATGTCTTTGATATTAAAAAATCCATAACTTGCTCATCTACGGCAGTCATTTATTATGCCACTTGCCCCTGCCCCCTCATCTATGTGGGCCTTACCACTCGCCAGCTCAAGGTGAGGGTGCGGGAGCATGTTTTAGGCATAAGGGCAGCTGCTGATGTTGAAGATATTGCCTCGCTTAAAACCCTGCCTAGACATTTTAAAACACACCATAATTGTGATTCTTCATTATTGAAGGTAATTGGCATCGATATGGTGTATACGGGTGATAGAGGGGGCAATATCAGTAAACTTCTTGCGCAACTTGAGACACAGTGGATATGGACACTAGGTACTGTGTCCCCACTTGGTCTCAATGAGAGTCTCTCGTTCATTCCATTTTTATAATTTGTGTATTTTTAATCATTTTCTTTTCACCTTTTTTTTTAGTGTTATGTCGGTTGTATTTTTATAAGGATCACTGCATCAATCTTGGAAGAAGGAAGCAATGAAGAACTATCTATTACTGCATTTATAATTACTGCAATATTGTGGCACTATTTAGTTGCATTTATGTAATTTGTATGCATGATGATATTATATGTTTGTTTATTATTGATTTTTTATTTTTATATGTCACATATGTCACATTTATACGTATTATAATCATTATGTGATTATACAAAATTGCATATGGTATCACTATTTTTCTTAGTATTCATTGTTTCCCATTTAAATTGTATGAGGCAGTCATTGGCATTTGACTGTGCGCATGCGCTTTCTTGGCATCGGTGATTTATATGGTGGCGGCGCTACATTGCTTGCCTCCATTCAGGATCCGTGTTGCCACGTCTGCGCCGTTATGTTGTCTGCCCGTGTCCTCCCTCATTATATAATTATTGTGCCATATGCCGCCGCTTTATTTATGCGCCGTTACATATATTGTTATATTGCTATCTTATTTTTGTTTTATGAGGATCACTGCATCAATTTTGGAAGAAGGAAGTAATGAAAAATTATTTATTATTGCATTAATAATTACTGCAATATTGTGGCACTATTTATATATATACACTTGCACTTATGTAATTTGTATGCATGATGATATGTTTTTTTGTCACATATTTCACATTTATATGTATCCTAATTACTATGTGATTACATAAAATTGCATATGGTATTTTTATTATTCTTAGTATTCATTGTTTCCCATTTAAATTGTATGAGGTAGTCATTGGCATTTGACTGTGCGCATGCGCTTTCTTGGCATCGGTGATTTGTATGGTGGCGGCGCTATATTGCTTGCCTCCATCCAGGATCCATTTTGCCACGTCTGCGCATGCGCCGTTATGTTCTCTGCCCATGTCCTCCCTCATTATTTAATTATTGTGCCATATGCCGCCGCTTCATTTATGCGCCGTTACATATATTGCTATCTTAATTTTGTTTAGCAAGTATTTAAATTACACGCATTTGTTATTATTTTGGTCTGCATAGCAACGGCGTCTAATGACTCTATAACCCGGAAGCAGTTAATCACATGATCTGGATTTGTCTTTGACTTCCGGGTATTTGTGACGGCGCATGCGTCTTTATGGCACTTTGTATGCAATTGATTCCCCTATAAATAAGCCGTCGATCTACGCTACATTACATTTATCCCCCTGACGAAGGAGATTCTATTTCCGAAACGCGCGTCGGGGCGCGTTCTTATACAACCCATATAGCACCAATTGGCTTACAGGTATTATTTTGTGTCTTGCACTCGCCTCACGGCGATTTATATGTATAATTCTTTTGCACATCAGCACCTTTTTGCACTTTTTTGCACTTTTTGACACATTTATTAGATATTTTATGTTACTTTATTTATGCACTTTTTTTATCTGGATCATTAATTAAGCCTTTTGTTATGGACTGGTTTTTCCATTGTCCATAAATATATTGCTTTTGTGGTTGTATATGTCATTATATTATCTTATTTTATTTTATATATATACACAATTTTATGCATTTAATTGTTGTGCCAATATTTCAATAAAGGTATTTTTATATTATATTGTATCATTCATTATTATTGTTATTATTATTATTTTTTATCATCTTTTTCATCTTGGTTTTTATTTCAACCCATCTTTGAATTTTTTCAATTTTCATTTATACCCGGATGGTCTGCCATCCCCTTTTTTTTTTTGGGGGATTGATTCCAGCACACATTTGATATTGATAATTTTATTATTATATTCTTCTGAAATCATTGCATCTTATATAGGCACTGTGTGATTGGTTCTTTTCCCCTGTTTATTCTTATATTTCTGTGTTTTGCACAGGGCGGTCTTTTCAAGGATGGATTTTAAAACCAGGGAATCATCCTGGCAGGGCCAGGTGAATGATGTGTTTGGGAAAACTGGCACTACCACTACAATTTTTGATGGTCTAACATTAGACTCTCTATCTAGATCTATTAAGAAATTATTATTTAAACGCACACGAATATGGTGGACAAAAGCCTTCTTGGAAAATTATATAAAAAAACAATTAATACCTAGAGGTTTGAGAGTACGGGTGACCCCGTCGTTTATAGTTGAAGATGAAGTTTTTATAGATTCATGGGAGAAAATTTGCAATGAGACTTCCTGGAAACTTATGGAGCTTTTGATTGGTTTTAATGCCAAATCCATTACAAGTGTAGACAAAGAGTTGGATGAACTATTTAATAAAGCTAAGTCTAATCTCTCTCCCGAACAATTTATTAGTCTTAATGGGTCCCTTGATAAAGACTTGGAATCATTAGTTAAGGATATACAGCGTAAACATATTAATAAACTGACTAGGGACCAAAATGATCTATCTTCACGGAGGATTTATTACTGGAAAAGACATATCAATGACAGTCACAATAGGGACCGTTCCATGTCCATTGCTTCAAATCATTCAATCGGTGATGCCTCTGTTGCCTCCTCTTCCGCCTCTGTATCCTCTATGGTTACTCCTAAAAGGAAAAGGAATTTGCGTTTTCTTCCTAACAAAAGGAATTATTCTCCGGAATTAAATTCCAATCAGTTAAAGGTAATTAATTTAAGTAATCATACTTTTTCATTTACTGAACTTGACATTTTAAGTAAGGGGTTAATGTTCTGCCCTACGGCGAAATTTGACTGTTTTACGGCAGTCAAGGATTTACATTTATTTGCTAGGAAGTTATTGTTTAAACGCATCTTTCATGATAAACAAACTTTTGATCTTTTCCCGACAGAGGCGGAACAGAAGGCGTTAACTGATTTGGAGCAGTTGTCTAGAGAACATAACATTAAGGAAGGTGAGGTTCCACAGGTCATTAAAAAATCATCCACTAAATTTCCTCCATTGTCAACCTGTCCAAGTGTTGATGTATTTGTTAAAACAGTGAGTAGAGAATTACATAACATCACACCAAAGATACATATGGACAATTTGAGCAGTGAAGAAAGATTGAGTCTTAAGAGATTGGTTGGTCTGCAGGATGTTGTGTATAAACAAGCGGATAAGGGTGGAAATGTAGTGGTATGGCCAAAGAACATGTACGAAATTGAGGCATATCGCCAGTTGAATAACCCTGAATGTTATAGGAGGTTAACATTTAACCCTCTATTGAAATTTCAGGCGGAGTTAAAATCATTCCTACAGGATGCTAGAGACGATAACATTATCACTAATGATCTCTTTTTGTCTTTACTAATTTCAGAGCCAACCATTCCCACCCTTTATCTGCTTCCCAAAATACACAAAAACACCAATATACCACCAGGCAGACCAATTATATCAGGGAGAGGCAATTTCTTGGAAAATGTCAATAAATATATTGATTTTATTTTGCAGCCTTTTGTTACATCCCTCCCATCTTACACCAGGGACACCGGTGATTTTCTCAAAAAGATTGATGGTATGCACATTGATAAGGACTCCATGTTAGTCACATGTGACGTGGAGTCTTTATATACTAATATTAAACATGACGATGGAATCACTGCCGTATCTTATTTTTTACAACATTCATCTTATTCACGTTCATTTGTTGTATTTTTTATCAATTTATTAAATTTTGCCTTATGTCATAATTTTTTTTTTTTTTTTTTTTTTTTTTTTTTTTTTTTTTTTATTTTTAGGGGGTCCTTCTTCCTACAGACCCAGGGAACGGCGATGGGTGCTTCTTTTGCCCCATCGTATGCCAATCTGTTCCTGGGTCTGTGGGAGAGGGACCTCTTTTTATCTGGCAATCATGTATCGATTGAGAGCGTCCCATTCTGGACGCGCTACATCGATGATGTGTTTTTTATTTGGCAAGGTTCCCCCGACATGTTATCCAAATTCATTGAAACACTTAATTTGAATGACATCAATGTGCATCTTACCTTCCGGTGTAGTTGTGAGGTTATTGATTTTCTGGATGTCAAGGTGGTGAGGGATAGTCATGATTGTTTGCAAACTGATTTATTCAGGAAACAAACAGCAGTTAATTCTCTCCTTCATGCTTCATCTTCACACCCTCGTAACCTAATTAATTCCATTCCAATTGGGCAATTTTTGCGCTTAAGACGCATCTGTTCTACAGAGATGGATTTTTTGAGACAAGCAGAACTGTTGAAAGAAAGGTTTTTTGAGAGGGGGTATAGTCGACGTGCTGTAAAAAGGGCTTTCAATAGAGCAAGACATCAATCTCGGCACAGTGTGCTTTATGACAACAATGAGGTGAAATCAAATTCTAAGGAAGTAGTTAGATTCATTACTAACTTCAATGGCCAAAATGAAGAATTCAAATCTTGTTTGAAAAAATTTTGGCCAATTTTGAAGGCAGATCCCATTATTGCCAAGTATATTGGTGATTATCCTAACATTACATTTCGGAGATCACGCAATTTACGTGACTGCCTAGTAAAAAGCCACTATGTTCAGACACCGGTTAACAATTTTATTACACAGTTTAAACAAATCACGGGTTGTAAACCATGTGGACAGTGTATAGCTTGCCCTAACATTGTCAGAGCACGCACATTTAATAGCTCCAATAATGCTTATGTCTTTGATATTAAAAAATCCATAACTTGCTCATCTACGGCAGTCATTTATTATGCCACTTGCCCCTGCCCCCTCATCTATGTGGGCCTTACCACTCGCCAGCTCAAGGTGAGGGTGCGGGAGCATGTTTTAGGCATAAGGGCAGCTGCTGATGTTGAAGATATTGCCTCGCTTAAAACCCTGCCTAGACATTTTAAAACACACCATAATTGTGATTCTTCATTATTGAAGGTAATTGGCATCGATATGGTGTATACGGGTGATAGAGGGGGCAATATCAGTAAACTTCTTGCGCAACTTGAGACACAGTGGATATGGACACTAGGTACTGTGTCCCCACTTGGTCTCAATGAGAGTCTCTCGTTCATTCCATTTTTATAATTTGTGTATTTTTAATCATTTTCTTTTCACCTTTTTTTTTAGTGTTATGTCGGTTGTATTTTTATAAGGATCACTGCATCAATCTTGGAAGAAGGAAGCAATGAAGAACTATCTATTACTGCATTTATAATTACTGCAATATTGTGGCACTATTTAGTTGCATTTATGTAATTTGTATGCATGATGATATTATATGTTTGTTTATTATTGATTTTTTATTTTTATATGTCACATATGTCACATTTATACGTATTATAATCATTATGTGATTATACAAAATTGCATATGGTATCACTATTTTTCTTAGTATTCATTGTTTCCCATTTAAATTGTATGAGGCAGTCATTGGCATTTGACTGTGCGCATGCGCTTTCTTGGCATCGGTGATTTATATGGTGGCGGCGCTACATTGCTTGCCTCCATTCAGGATCCGTGTTGCCACGTCTGCGCCGTTATGTTGTCTGCCCGTGTCCTCCCTCATTATATAATTATTGTGCCATATGCCGCCGCTTTATTTATGCGCCGTTACATATATTGTTATATTGCTATCTTATTTTTGTTTTATGAGGATCACTGCATCAATTTTGGAAGAAGGAAGTAATGAAAAATTATTTATTATTGCATTAATAATTACTGCAATATTGTGGCACTATTTATATATATACACTTGCACTTATGTAATTTGTATGCATGATGATATGTTTTTTTGTCACATATTTCACATTTATATGTATCCTAATTACTATGTGATTACATAAAATTGCATATGGTATTTTTATTATTCTTAGTATTCATTGTTTCCCATTTAAATTGTATGAGGTAGTCATTGGCATTTGACTGTGCGCATGCGCTTTCTTGGCATCGGTGATTTGTATGGTGGCGGCGCTATATTGCTTGCCTCCATCCAGGATCCATTTTGCCACGTCTGCGCATGCGCCGTTATGTTCTCTGCCCATGTCCTCCCTCATTATTTAATTATTGTGCCATATGCCGCCGCTTCATTTATGCGCCGTTACATATATTGCTATCTTAATTTTGTTTAGCAAGTATTTAAATTACACGCATTTGTTATTATTTTGGTCTGCATAGCAACGGCGTCTAATGACTCTATAACCCGGAAGCAGTTAATCACATGATCTGGATTTGTCTTTGACTTCCGGGTATTTGTGACGGCGCATGCGTCTTTATGGCACTTTGTATGCAATTGATTCCCCTATAAATAAGCCGTCGATCTACGCTACATTACATTTATCCCCCTGACGAAGGAGATTCTATTTCCGAAACGCGCGTCGGGGCGCGTTCTTATACAACCCATATAGCACCAATTGGCTTACAGGTATTATTTTGTGTCTTGCACTCGCCTCACGGCGATTTATATGTATAATTCTTTTGCACATCAGCACCTTTTTGCACTTTTTTGCACTTTTGGACACATTTATTAGATATTTTATGTTACTTTATTTATGCACTTTTTTTATCTGGATCATTAATTAAGCCTTTTGTTATGGACTGGTTTTTCCATTGTCCATAAATATATTGCTTTTGTGGTTGTATATGTCATTATATTATCTTATTTTATTTTATATATATACACAATTTTATGCATTTAATTGTTGTGCCAATATTTCAATAAAGGTATTTTTATATTATATTGTATCATTCATTATTATTGTTATTATTATTATTTTTTATCATCTTTTTCATCTTGGTTTTTATTTCAACCCATCTTTGAATTTTTTCAATTTTCATTTATACCCGGATGGTCTGCCATCCCCTTTTTTTTTGGGGGATTGATTCCAGCACACATTTGATATTGATAATTTTATTATTATATTCTTCTGAAATCATTGCATCTTATATAGGCACTGTGTGATTGGTTCTTTTCCCCTGTTTATTCCTATATATCAGGAGGCAGACTCAGACGGTCTCAGGCCCACTATGGATTCGACAAGATTGTAGAAAGTTGAGAAAGGGTACAGTATCACTGGATAACAGGTATATATGTAGCATAGTTTACACATTAAAAATCTATGTCTATATATCAGGAGGCAGACTCAGATGGTCTCAGGCCCAGTATGGATTCGACAAGATTGTAGAAAGTTGAGAAAGGGTACAGTATCAATGGATACCAGGTATATATAGCATAGGTTAAACATTAAAAATCAACTTGTATATTTCCGTAGTTCGACAAAGACACTCACAGCCTCAGTATGGATTAGACAAGAATCTAAAAAGTAAAAAAAGGGTAATGTATTCGAAGCGTACACCAGTATACACTGTTGGGGTATTTTTCAATCTTCATATATATTTCAGTCTCAGTAAGACAGTCCAGACTCTCCGCAAGAGGAAACGAGATGGATACAAGTACAGACGGAAAGTCGAGTGATTGCAGAAATTTGGGAATTACTAATCACAGGAAAAACTCCCAGGAGAATTCTCAGAGGTGATGCTGACCCTCAATTACTTTGTCTGTGGAGACAGCAAAAACAGTTCTTGTGAAGAAAGGTTTGCTGTTTCGCAATACCGTGGATCCCATCACCGTTACTCATCTCCATCAAATTGTGATCACAGGGACAGATGTAGACATTGTCCTCACTGCCTATCATGATCTGTCAGGTAACTTTGGAGTGTAAAAAACAGAAGACACAGGCCGTAGGCGATTCTATTGGATTGGCATGAGAGGACACATTTAAAAATGTGGGCAGGAATGTCACACGTCTGTGAGTCGGAAAACCGTGACAGCTGATGATAAACCACCACTGCATCTCAATGTGAGTCGACGTCTATAACAAATGGAAGCCATTGATCATCTGAAGATAGAGCCCAGCAGGACAGGGCATAGCTACGTCTTAACTGTCATCTATCAGTTCACCAATTTTGAATTGACAGTCCCAGTGAAGGATTTAACAGCCCAGACTACACAGCAGTGGAGAAAGGAGAGGTAAGTATTGCAAGTGCTGGGGCACTGAGCAAGCAGGGGGGCCCACTCGTGGGCGGCGGTACTGGCACATGGCCCCTCATAGTACGCTAGTGTGTCTGACGGCGGGTGTGCACCCCCCCACCGTCAGAGACACTTGATTGTACTATGAGGGACCCTGTGCCTGTGCCGTCACCCAAGAGTGGGCCCACCCACCTGCCCAAGGCAAGGGCACTCGCACGGGTGAGTGTGCCAGGTGGTGACCCTGGCCGTGGGGGGAGGCAGCCCAGTTAGGGAGGTTGAAAAAATGGCATATGTTGATGTTGGACATTCAGCAGCTGAAAATGGAGGAATTGGAAAAGTCAGAGGAAGAGGAGGAAAAAAGCGATCCATTTTTTGGGCAACCTATGTGTCAGCAGGGGAAGGTGGGCCAAAATCCTTTGAAACCCATGCATGATTCATTTTAATGAAGGTTAGATCATCAACATTTTGGGTCGACAGACGGGTCCTTTTTTCTGTCAGGATTGATCCAGCAGCACTGAAAACTCTTTCACATAGCACACTAGCAGCAGGGCAAGCGAGCTCCTGTAAGGCATATTGTGCCAATTCAGGCCAGGTGTCCAGTTTACAGGCCCAATAGTCAAAGTGGAATGACCTGTGAGGGAGAACATCGATATGAGAGAAGTAGTTTGTAACCGTAGTTGACAACTGCTATCTCCTGTCACTTTCAATCGATGCAGTAATACCAGTCGTGTGAGCGGTACTTGAAAAATCAGTCCACAACATGGTCATGAAACCCCTGTGTCCAACGCCACTTCGGCTGTGTGCACCACGAACACCTCTTCCATGTTGCCCCCTACGGCTCGTGAGAGAACCATCACCGCTGCTGTGTGCTGGTAATGCCTCAAAAAAACGGTTTACCAGAGTTGCTTGTTTGTTAGCCAATATTAGCTCTAGGTTCTCCTGTGGCATGATGTTTTGGAATTTGCCTTTATAGCGTGGATCCAGGATGCTGGTCAACCAGTAGTCGTCATTAGAGTTGAGCGACTTTTGGTTTTTTAGGGTCGCGTTTCGTTTCGTGAAACCCGACTTTTCCAAAAGTCGGGTCGAGCAAGATCGTCCGATTATAGGGAAAAGTCGGGGTCGTCCCGAAACATGAAACCCAATGTAAGTCAATGGGGAATAAAAGTCGGCAGTGAGAGGAGGACAGCAAACACACCTACAGTGCCCATTTGAATACCAAAAGCATAAATTCTTCTTTCTTAAGCTTGTCAACCTTAATTAACTTCATAATACAAGTTACGCACTGAAAAATGGGGGTTATTTGGCTAAAGTTGTGGGGGGGGAGGGCTGGCTGCAGGTTTTCATGTGCCCTGGGTGAAAGAGCGCCCCTTTAACACATACCACAACTCATCCTGCTCCGATACGGCAGATAAATAGCGGTATAGTACAATGAAAAATACCTCACTTTTTACGAGGCCCATCTATTTCTCCATACAGAATCATTGGTCCCATATAATGTTTGAAACAGTATATGATGAGCTCCACATAATGCTACAGTATATGTTGGTCCCCATGGATGAAGCTCCACTGTCTTATGGGCCCAAATAATGCTCCAAACATAATGGGCCCCATTTCTAATGCTCTAGTGTATAATGGGCCCTGTATATGCTGCTCCAGTGTCTGATGTCCACCTTTGGAATGTTCCAGTGTATGGTGGGCCCCATCTATCATTCTCCAGAGTATAGTGCTCCCCAAAAATTGCTGTCCCAACATTTAAAACAATCAAATAAGTCTCCTCGCTAGGGAATCCCTGTACTTGTCTGGACAGGTGCTGTAGCTTGCTTAACAGCTCGCCAGCCGTTCTCACGCCCAGTATGGATTACACGTGATTGCACAAAGGTGAGAAAGGGTACCGTATCCCCAGATAACATGTATGGATAGCGTACACATTCAAAATATATGTCTCAGGAGGCAGGCTCAGACGGTGTTAGGCCCAGTATGGATTGCACGTGATTGCACAAAGGTTAGAAAGGGTACCGCATCCCTGGATAACATGTATGGATAGCGTACACATTCAAAATATATGTCTCAGGAGGCAGGCTCAGACGGTGTTAGGCCCAGTATAGATTGCACGTGATTGCACAAAGGTTAGAAAGGGTACCGTATCCCTGGATAACATGTATGGATAGCGTACACATTCAAAATATATGTCTCAGGAGGCAGGCTCAGACGGTGTTAGGCCCAGTATGGATTGCACGTGATTGCACAAAGGTTAGAAAGGGTACCGTATCCCTGGATAACATGTATGGATAGCGTACACATTCAAAATATATGTCTATACAGCATGAGGCAGGCTCAGACGGTGTTAGGCCCAGTATGGATTGCACGTGATTGCACAAAGGTTAGAAAGGGTACCGTATCCCTGGATAACATGTATGGATAGCGTACACATTCAAAATATATGTCTATACAGCATGAGGCAGGCTCAGACGGTGTTAGGCCCAGTATGGATTGCAAGTGATTGCACAAAGGTTAGAAAGGGTACCGTATCCCTGGATAACATGTATGGATAGCGTACACATTCAAAATATATGTCTATACAGCATGAGGCAGGCTCAGACGGTGTTAGGCCCAGTATGGATTGCACGTGATTGCACAAAGGTTAGAAAGGGTACCGTATCCCTGGATAACATGTATGGATAGCGTACACATTCAAAATATATGTCTCAGGAGGCAGGCTCAGACGGTGTTAGGCCCAGTATGGATTGCACGTGATTGCACAAAGGTTAGAAAGGGTACCGTATCCCCGGATAACATGTATGGATAGCGTACACATTCAAAATATATGTCTCAGGAGGCAGGCTCAGACAGTGTTAGGCCCAGTATGGATTGCACGTGATTGCACAAAGGTTAGAAAGGGTACCGTATCCCTGGATAACATGTATGGATAGCGTACACATTCAAAATATATGTCTATACAGCATGAGGCAGGCTCAGACGGTGTTAGGCCCAGTATGGATTGCACGTGATTGCACAAAGGTTAGAAAGGGTACCGTATCCCCGGATAACATGTATGGATAGCGTACACATTCAAAATATATGTCTCAGGAGGCAGGCTCAGACGGTGTTAGGCCCAGTATGGATTGCACGTGATTGCACAAAGGTTAGAAAGGGTACCGTATCCCTGGATAACATGTATGGATAGCGTACACATTCAAAATATATGTCTATACAACATGAGGCAGGCTCAGACGGTGTTAGGCCCAGTATGGATTGCACGTGATTGCACAAAAGGTTAGAAAGGGTACCGTATCCCTGGATAACATGTATGGATAGCGTACACATTCAAAATATATGTCTCAGGAGGCAGGCTCAGACGGTGTCAGGCACAGTATGGATTTGACGGCCCAGATTACACAGCGGAGGAGCAGGGAGAGGTAAAGATAGCAAATGCTGGGGCCCTGCCCAAGCAAGGGGGGCCCACTCATGGGCGTCGGTACTGGCACTGGGCCCCTCATAGTACAGCGGTGTGTCTGACGGTGGGTGTGCACCACCACCGTCAGAGACACTTGATTGCACTATGAGGGACCCTGTGCCAGTGCCCGCCCCCAAGAGTCGGCCTACCCACCTTTCCAGGGCAACGGCACTCGCACGGTGTCGTGCGGTAGGTGGTGACCCCGGCCATGGGGGGGAGGCAGCACAGTTAGGGAGTTTTAGAAAGTGGCATATGTTGATGTTGGACATTCAGCTGATGAAAAAGGCGAAATAGGTGAAGTACAAGGAAGAGGTGGACCAAAGCAAGCCATTTTTCTGTCACCCTATGTGTCATCAGGGGAAGGTGGGACAAAATCCTTGGAAACCCATGCGTGGTTCATTTTAATGAAGGTTAGATCATCCACATTTTGGGTTGACAGACGGGTCCTTTTTTCTGTCAGGATTGATCCAGCTGCACTGAAGACTCTTTCCGATAGCACACTTGCAGCTGGGCAAGCGAGTTCCTGTAAGGCATATTGGGCCAATTCAGGCCAGGTATCCAGTTTAGCGGCCCAATAGTCAAAGGGGAATGACCTGTGTGGGAGAACATCGATATGGGAGGAAAAGTAGTTTGTAACCATAGTTGACAACTGCTGTCTCCTGTCACTTTCCATCGATGCAGTATTACCAGTTGTGTGAGCGGTATTTGAAAAATCAGTCCACAACATTGTCATGAAACCCCTGTCTCCAACGCCACTTCTGCTGTGTGCACCACGAACACCTCTGCCAAGCTGCCCCCGGCCCGTACGGCTGGTGTGAGAACCATCACCGCTGCTGTGTGCTGGGAATGCCTCAAGCAACCGATTTACCAGAGTTGCTTGTTTATTAGCCAATATTAGGTCAAGGTTCTCCTGTGGCATGATGTTTTGTAATTTGCCTTTATAGCGTGGATCCAGGATGCTGGCCAACCAGTAGTCGTCATCGTTCATCATTTTGGCAATGCGGGGGTCCCTTTTTAGGATCCGCAAGGCATAATCTGACATGTGGGCCAATGTTCCCAGTGTCAATGATGCACTGCGAGTGCTGGGTGGAGGAGCACTTTCTGGCAAATCCACATCCCTCCAGTCATGCACAAACCCTGTACCAGACCTTGCCACGCCAACATTTTCACTTGCCCCACGAGATGCATCCTCCTCCCCTAAGTAATCATCCCCATCATCCTCCTCCTCCTCCTCTTCTTCCTCCACCTCGTCCAGGAGAGGTCCCTGAGCAGACAATGGCTGAATGTCATCAAGGATTCCCTCCTCCTCTTCCTCCTCATCAACATTGGCTGCAGACGCCTGCTCCTTAAGGTGCGTCAAAGTTTGCATGAGCAGACGCATAAGTGGGATGCTCATGCTTAAGATGGCGTCGTCTGCGCTTACCAGCCGTGTGCATTCCTCAAAACACTGAAGGACTTTACAAAGGTCTTTCAGCTTCGACCACTGCACACCTTTCAACTCCATGTCTGCTCTCAAAGTGCCTGGCCGTGTATCCTCCCACAAATGCATTATGGCCTGCCTCTGCTCGCACAGCCGCTCCACCATGTGCAGGGTGGAGTTCCACCTTGTTGCAATGTCGATAATGAGGCGGTGGTTGGGAAGGTGGAGCAATCGCTGCAGCTTCTGCATACGAACGGAGTGTACAGGCGACCGGCGGATGTGCGCGCACAGTCTTCGCACCTTCTGGAGCAGGGCTGTTAACTCCGGATAATTTTTGAGGAAGCACTGCACCACCAGGTTCAAGGTGTGAGCCAAGCAAGGTATGTGGCTGAGTTTTGAAAGGGCTATGGCTGCCACAAAATTACGGCCATTATCACTAACTACCTTGCCTGCCTCAAGATGTACACTGCCCAGCCATGACTCAGTTTGTCGCTTCAAGTACTCGGCCAGCACCTCGGCGGTGTGTCTGTCGCCCAAACACATCATCTGCAACACAGCCTGCTGACGCTTTCAACTAGCTGCTCGATAGGGGGACACATCGTGTGCAACAGTGGCAGCTGCAGATGGAGTGCTCGTACGACTGCGCTCTGTGGACGAGCTTTCGCTTCTGGAGGAGGAGGAGGAGGAGGAGGAGGGTCGAATGCCTACAGCCAACTGTTTCCTATACCGTGGGCTAGGCAGCACTGTCCCACCACCGCTGTCCCCTGTGGACCCTGCATCCACCACATTAACCCAGTGCGCAGTGATGGACACGTAACGGCCCTGGCCATGCCGACTGGACCATGCATCAGTTGTGAGGTGCACCTTTCCGCTCACTGACTGCTTGAGTGCATGGACAATGCGGTCTTTCACATGATGGTGGAGGGCTGGGATGGCTTTGCGAGAGAAGAAGTGGCGACTGGGTAGGTCATAGCGTGGTACTGCATAGGCCATGAGTTCGCGGAAAGCTGTGCTTTCCACCAACCGAAAGGGCATCATCTCAAACGAGATTAGTTTGGCAATGTGGGCGTTCAAACCCAGTGTACGCGGATGAGAGACTGAGTACTTTCTTGACCTACTCATAGTTTCTGGGAGGGTGAGCTGGACTTGAGAGCTGCATATGGTGGAAGTAGCGGTGGACAGGGCGGACTGAGAGAGGGTTGATGATGGTGATGGAGTTGGTGTTCTTTCTGATGGCCTAGAATCAGTCTTTCGCTGATATAACAGCGGGATTCCCTGACTGCTGTGGTCTTGCAACGACACCTCAACATTTGCTGCTGTGCTAACCGGTGGGCTTACAGTGGGGGAAACAATGTAGCGTTGCTGACTACCTTCGTTGTGATCAGTTGCACATGTGGCACTTGAGGTTTGGTGTTGTGTCCACGCTTGCAAGTGCATGCTGGTTAAATGTCTAAGCATGCAACTGGTATTCAAATTTTTCAGATTTTTCCCTCGGCTAAAGGTCTTTGCGCACTTCTTACAGATAACCTTGGCCTGATCATGAGGATTTTGTTCAAAAAAGTGCCACACTGCACTCTTCCTACTTTGGCAGACATTTTGCGGCCTAGCACGCTGTGATCTTTTGACCCTCTGGACAAGCTGTCCAGCAACTCTTTTGATGTTTGGAACCTGTCTTTGGAGTGCTCCGGGCCTGCCAGATAACAGCTGTTGCGATGTCGATGTCTGCTGTGGATGCTCCTCATCTGAGCTATTGGAAGCAGCACCCTCTTCCCCCAATGGATGCCAATCTGGGTCAACAACTGGGTCATCCATCACCTCCTCTTCTATGTCATGTGCACCTTCCTCTGTGTCACCGTGTATGGTGGTATAGTGTGCGGGAAGGGGCACCTGAGTCTCATCAGGGTCAGAATCTGGCTCTGTACACTGCGAGGACAATGTAGTGCTCTGAGTGAATGTACCAGCAGAATCATCCATCAGCGGCTGTGCATCAGTGCACTCCATGTCAGATTCATCTTGGCCTGGGTAATTCACCATTTGACTTGATAATCCAGGCATGGTATGTGAAAACAGCTCCATGGAGTAATCAGTAGTATGGCCTGCGTCATCCTTCAATCTTGGCTGGGGTGAAGGACACAAGGAAAGGTGTGGTTCATGAACATGAGCCTCCATTGACGACTCAGTGCTTTTACTTTTTACAACTGAAGAAGAGGAGGCGATAGAGCTGGAGGCTGAGTCAGCAATGTAAGACAAAACTTTTTCCTGATGCTCTGGCTTTAAAAGCGGTTTTCCAACTCCTAGAAAACTAAGCGTTCGAGGCCTTATGTAGCCAGACGATGACGCAGGGTCAGCACCTCCTGCATTCGGTCCTATTTTGCTCTTGCCACTACCATCAGATCCACCACCAACACCATCATTACCAGCTGCCAACCCCCGCCCAATTCCACGGCCTCTTCCACCAGCCTTCCTCATTTTTGGTAGAAATGTAGACAAAATCCAACAAACTATATAGTAATGTAAAACAAGGTACAAGGTGTCTATAGGACAGGGGAGATTTTGAATTTCTGCACACACTTGTGGACAGTGGACACTTTTGGATTGTGTGAGGCCCACTGATATCTGAGCGCTATGTGACAGGCTCGATGGCACAGCTGTGACAAAAGTGACTAGAGGATAAGGGAGATTTTGAATCTCTGCACACACTTTTGGACACTGGACACTTTTGGATTGTGTGAGGCCCACTGATATCTGAGCGCTATGTGACAGGCTCGATGGCACAGCTGTGACAAAAGTGACTAGAGGATAAGGGAGATTTTGAATTTCTGCACACACTTGTGGACAGTGGACACTTTTGGATTGTGTGAGGCCCACTGATATCTGAGCGCTATGTGACAGGCTCGATGGCACAGCTGTGACAATAGTGACTAGAGGATAAGGGAGATTTTGAATCTCTGCACACACTTTTGGACACTGGACACTTTTGGATTGTGTGAGGCCCACTGATATCTGAGCGCTATGTGACAGGCTCGATGGCACAGCTGTGACAAAAGTGACTAGAGGATAAGGGAGATTTTGAATCTCTGCACACACTTTTGGACATTGGACACTTTTGGATTGTGTGAGGCCCACTGATATCTGAGCGCTATGTGACAGGCTCGATGGCACAGCTGTGACAAAAGTGACTAGAGGATAAGGGAGATTTTGAATTTCTGCACACACTTGTGGACAGTGGACACTTTTGGATTGTGTGAGGCCCACTGATATCTGAGCGCTATGTGACAGGCTCGATGGCACAGCTGTGACAAAAGTGACTAGAGGATAAGGGAGATTTTGAATCTCTGCACACACTTTTGGACACTGGACACTTTTGGATTGTGTGAGGCCCACTGATATCTGAGCGCTATGTGACAGGCTCGATGGCACAGCTGTGACAAAAGTGACTAGAGGATAAGGGAGATTTTGAATTTCTGCACACACTTGTGGACAGTGGACACTTTTGGATTGTGTGAGACCCACTGATATCTGAGCGCTATGTGACAGGCTCGATGGCACAGCTGTGACAAAAGTGACTAGAGGATAAGGGAGATTGGATTGCTTTTAAAAAATCAGTTTGCGGAGCAGTGGGTAAACAGCAATGCAGGAATGTGAGGAAGCCTTAGAAGGCAGCCCAACAACCAACACCACTGATACACCACTATATAGCCTCCCCTTGCACTGCACACACAGTGACTGGTGTGTTGTGCAGGCCAAATCGCTAGCAGCAGAAGCAGTTTTTTTGTCTTCTTCCCTGCCTAACGCTCTCCCTACAGAATCAGCAGCAACCTCTCCCTATACTAAGATCGGCAGAAGTAAGATGGCGGTCGGCGTGCACGCCCTTTTATACCCCCTGTGACGCCCACCAAAGCAAGCCAATCACTTGCATGCCCTTCTGAAAGATGGTGGTGACCCGTGCCTATGTCATCACGTTGCCCACAGTGTCCGTGGATCCTGATTGGCTGAAAAAGAGTGCAAAACAAACTTTTGAAACGCGACTTTGGCGCGTAAGTCGCCGACCTCGTGGCCGACCTCATCCTAGGGTCGGGTTTCGTTTCATGAAACCCGACTTTGCCAAAAGTCGGCGACTTTTGAATTTTTTCGACCCGTTTCGCTCAACTCTAGTCGTCATCGTTCATCATTTTGGCAATGCGGGGGTCCCTTTTTAGGATCTGCAAGGCATAATCACACATGTGGGCCAATGTTCCAGGTGTCAATGAGGCACTGCGAGTGCTGGGTGGAGGAGCACTTTCTGGCAAATCAACATCCCTCCAGTCATGCACAAACCCTGTACCTGACCTTGCCACGCCAACATTTTCTCTTGCCCCCTGAGAAGCATCCTCCTCCCCTAAATAATCGTCCCCATCATCCTCCTTCTCTTCCTCTTCTTCCTCCACCTCGTCCAGAAGAGTTCCCTGAGCAGACAATGGCTGACTGTCATCAAGGCTTCCCTCCTCCTCTTCCTCCTCGGCTGTATACGCCTGCTCCTTAATGTGCATCAAAGTTTGCATGAGCAGACACATAAGTGCGATGCTCATGCTTATGATGGCATCGACTGCGCTTATCAGCCATGTGCATTCCTCAAAACACTGAAGGACTTTACAGAGGCCTTTCAGCTTCAACCACTGCACACCAGACAGCTCCATGTCTGCCTGCAAACTGCCTGCCCGTGTATCCTCCCACAAATGCATTACAGCCTGCCTCTGTTCGCACAGCCTCTGAACCATGTGCAGGGTGGAGTTCCACCTTGTTGCAACGTCGATAATTAGGCGGTGCTTGGGAAGGTGGAGCAATCGCTAAAGCTTCTGCATATGACTGGAGTGTACGGGCGACCTGCGGATGTGCGAGCACAGTCTTCGCACCTTAAGGAGCAGGGGTGTTAACTCCGGATAATTATTGAGGAAGCACTGCACCACCAGGTTCAAGGTGTGAGCCAGGCAAGGTATGTGTGTGAGTTTTGAAAGGGCTATGGCTGCCACAAAATTCCGGCCGTTATCACTAACTAACTTGCCTGCCTCAAGATGTAGACTGCCCAGCCATGACTCAGTTTGTCGCTGCAAGTAGTCGGCCAGTACCTCCGTGGTGTGTCTGTTTTCGCCCAAACACATCATCTTCAACACAGCCTGCTGACGCTTACCACTAGCTGTCCGATAGTGGGACACCTCGTGTGCAACACTGGCAGCTACGGATGGAGTGCTCGTGCGACTGCGCTCTGTGGACGAGCTTTCGCTTCTGAAGGAGGAGGGTCGAACGCCTACAGCCAACTGTTTCCTATACCGTGGGCTAGGCAGCACTGTCCCACCGCCGCTGTCCCCGTGGACCCTGCATCCACCACATTAACCCAGTGCGCAGTGATGGACATGTAACGGCCCTGGCCATGCCTACTGGACCATCAATCTGTTGTGAGGTGCACCTTTCCACTCACTGATTGCTTGAGTGCATGGACAATGCGGTTTTTCACACGCAGGAGGAGGGCTAGGATGGCTTTTCGAGAAAAGAAGTGCCGACTGGGTTGGTCATAGCGTGGTACTGCGTAGGCCATGAGCTCGCGGAAAGCTTCGCTTTCAACCAACCGGTAGGGCATCATCTCTAACGAGATTAGTCTGGCAATGTGGGTGTTCAAACACTGTGTACGCGGATGAGAGGATGAGTACTTTCTTGTCCTACTGAGAGTCTCTGGTAGGGTAAGCTGGACTTGAGAGCTGCATATGGTGGAACTAGCGGTGGACATGGTGGACTGAGAGAGGGTTGGTGATGGTGTTGGTGGTGTTGCTGATGGCCTAGATTCAGTCTTTCATAGCAATAACATTGTGATTCCCTGACTGCTTTGGCATTGTGACGACACCTCAACATTTGCTGCTGCTGGTGGTGTGCTAACCGGTGGGCTTACAGTGGGGGAAGCGATGTAGCGTAGCACATGTGGTACGTGACGTTTGGTAGTCCGTCCACGCTTGCAAGTGCATGGTGGTTAAATGTCTAAGCATGCAACTGGTATTCAAATTTCTCAGATTTTTCCCTCGGCTAAAGGTCTTTGCACACTTCTTACAGATAACCTTTGCCTGATCATTAGGATTTTGTTCAAAAATGTGCCACACTGCACTCTTCCTACTATGGAAGACATTTTGAGGCCTTGCACGCTGTGCTAATTTGACCGTCTGGCCAAGCTGTCCTGCAATTCTTTGGGTTTTTGTAAACTGTTTTTGGACTGCTACGGGCCTGCCAGATAACAGCTGTTGCGATGTCGATGCCTGCTGCGGATCCTCCTCCTCCACTTCTGAGCTATTGGCAGCGGCACCCTCTTCCCCCAATGGATGCCAATCTGGGTCAACAACTGGGTCATCAATCACCTCCTCTTCAATTTCATGTGCACCTTCCTGTGTGTAACCGTGTAGGGTGGTATAGTATGTGGGAAGGGGCACCTGAGTGAATGTACCAGCAGAAAAATCTAGCAGTGGCTGTGCATCAGTGCATTCCATGTCCGATTCATCTTGGACTTTGGAATTCACGATTTGACTTCATAACCCAGGCATGGTATGTGAAAAGAGCTCCATGGAGTAATCTGCAGTGTGGCCTGCCGCATACTTCACTTTTGGTAGGGGTGAAGGACACAAAGAAAGGTGTTGTTCCTGACCAGGAGCCTCCACTGAAGACTCCGTACTTTTATTTTTTGAAACTTCAGAAGAGGAAGCGATAGAGCTGGAGGCTATGTCAGCAATACAAGCCAAAACTTGTTCCTCAAGCTCTGGCTTTAAAAGCAGTTTACCTACTCCCAGAAAAGGGAGCCTTCAAGGCCTTGTGGAGCCAGACGATGACGCAGGCTCAACACCTCCTGCCTTAGTTGCTATTGTGCTTTTGCCACTACTAGCAGATGCACCACCACCCCCACCACCATCAGTACTAGATGGCAACCCCCGCCCACTTCCATGGCCTCTTCCACCATACTTCCTCATTTTTGGAAAAATGTACCCAAAATACCACCAGCTATATGGTACTGTAAAACAAGGTACAAGGTGTATATAGTATTTGGGAGAATTGGAAGCTCCCTAGAGATTTTAGGAGGCTGAACTATTATCTCAGGCCCACTATAGATTACACCTCAATTTAACAGGCTGAAATTGGCTGGTGTATGACAAAGTACAAGGTGTGTATATAGTATTGGGAGAATTGGAAGCTCCCTAGAGATTTTAGGAGGCTGAACTATTATCTCAGGCCCACTATAGATTACACCTCAATGTAACAGGCTGAAATTGGCTGGTGTATGACAAAGTACAAGGTGTGTATATACGAGGGGCGATCCAAAAGTAATGATAATCAATAATAAACACAATGAATATAGTCAAAAATTTTTTTTATTTTTCTACATAGTCTCCAACAAGTCTATACATTTAGTCCATGTATTTTCTAAACTTAGAATTCCCTTCGAAAAAAATTCTCGATCTTGACCCTCAAAAAACTCCCCAACAGCGGTTATCACGTCACTATTGTCGTCAAATTTCTTGCCCTGGAGGTGTTCCTTGAGCCAAGGAAAGAGAAAGAAGTCACTGGGGGCTAGATCTGGCAAATAGGGGGGGTGTTCCACCAGTTCAAAGCCCGCTTCTTGAATGGTAGCCATGGCAACTGCAGCTTTGTGAGCCGGTGCGTTATCTTGGTGAAACAGCACTCCAGCCCGCAGTTTGCCGCATCTTTTCTCCTTGATAGCCTCCCGCAATCTTCTTATTTGTTCTGCGTAGTAGGAGCCCATAATAGTGGCTCCCTTCTCCAAATAGTCCACCATAATAATTCCTTCAGCGTCCCAAAAAACGGACGCCATAGCCTTCCCTGCTGAGCTTGACACTTTGAATTTCTTCGGCGTCGGTTTGTCGGCTCGTTTCCATGTCATCGATTGTTGTTTAGTTTCGGGATCAAAGTGGTGGATCCAGGTCTCATCCATGGTCAAAAAACGTGACAAAAAATTCTCCTTGTCTGCTTGGAACTTTTCCAGATTTGCTATTGAAATCTCAACTCGTTTCTTCTTTTGCTCGTCGGTTAACATTTTTGGCACCCAACGAGCGGAGACCTTACTCATATGCAAGTCTTTTGCAAGGATTCTTTGAATACTGCCATATGAGATCCCTGTGACCTCAGCTACATGCCTGATAGTCACTCTTCGATCTGCCAACACAACTTCTTCAACTTTTTTCACGTTTTCTTCATTGAGGGACGTGGATGGGCG
Source organism: Dendrobates tinctorius (assembly GCF_039654945.1). Classification (NCBI taxonomy): domain Eukaryota; kingdom Metazoa; phylum Chordata; class Amphibia; order Anura; family Dendrobatidae; genus Dendrobates; species Dendrobates tinctorius. The sequence continues at coordinate 39,326,242 of NW_027361711.1, forward strand.
TCCTTCGCGATGTTCATCTTCCGTCGATGTTCTTCCCAGCTTAAATTTCTTGGCCCAGCGTGCAACTGTGGAATATGGAGGAGAAGAGTCCCCCAATATTTCCACCAAGTCGCTGTGTATGTCTTTGGTAGACATTTTTTTCAAGCAGAGGTATTTGATGACAGCTCTGAGCTCGTTTTTTTCCATTTTGATGTTCACTCCTTGGCAGTTCATATTCAAATGAATGTAGCTCCCGGGAATCGTGGCCTATTTAAGTGATTTTTTTTTCCTGGACTAGTGGGTACCTAAGAGAGAAGAAAACATTTTATTTTAATTTCTGTGTGCAATAGAAATAACCGATTACCATTACTTTTGGATCGCCCCTCGTAGTATTGGGGAGAATTGGAGCTCCCTAGAGATTTTAGGAGGCTGAACTATTATCTCAGGCCCACTATAGATTACACCTCAATGTAACAGGCTGAAATTGGCTGGTGTATGACAAAAGTACAAGGTGTGTATATAGTATTGGGGAGAATTGGAAGCTCCCCAGAGATTTTAGGAGGCTGAACTATTATCTCAGGCCCACTATAGATTACACCTCAATTTAACAGGCTGAAATTGGCTGGTGTATGACAAAGTACAAGGTGTGTATATAGTATTGGGGAGAATTGGAAGCTACCTAGAGATTTTAGGAGGCTGAACTATTATCTCAGGCCCACTGTAGATTACACCTCAATGTAACAGGCTGAAATTGGCTGGTGTATGACAAAGTACAAGGTGTGTATATAGTATTGGGGAGAATTTGAATCTCACTAGAGATTTGAGGACGCTGAAATAGTATCTCAGGGCCAGTAGAGATTACACCTCAATGTAACAGGCTAAAATTGGATGGTGTATGACAAGGTGGAGGGGGTGTATAGCACTGGTGAGAATTTGAATCTATTTGAGGACGCTGAACTATTGTCTCAGGGCCAGTTGAGATTACACCTCAATGTAAGAGTCTGAAATTGGATGGTGTATGACAAGGTGTAGAGTGTCTATAGGATTGGTGAGAATTTGAATCTCCCTAGAGATTTTAGGAGGCTGAACTATTGTCTCAGGCCCAGTAGAGATTACACCTCAATATAACAGGCTGAAATTGGCTGGTGTATGACAAAGTACAAGGTGTATATAGTATTGGGGAGAATTGGAAGCTCCCTAGAGATTTTAGGAGGCTGACAATGATGCTCTCAGTCCAAGTATGGACGCAGGCAGCCTAATAAGCAGGACTGCTGCACACACAAGGGTGGAAAAATGAACGCTTGGTAACTGTGCAGAAAAGAGGAAGAAAAGTATTTTTGCTTTTAAAAAAGCAGTTTGCACAGCAGTGTGCAAACAGCAATGCAGCTATCAGGGAGCCTTATAAGGCAGCCTAATAACCAACAGAGCTGATGCACAAAAATAGAGCCTCCCCTGTCACTGCACACAAACTGTTGTGTTGTACAGTGGAAATCGCTAACAGCAGAAGCAGTTTGTTTGTTCTTCTTCCCTGCCTAACGCTCTCCCTACAGAATCAGCAGCTGCAACCTCCCCCTAATGCTAATATCGGCAGAAGTAAGATGGCGGTCGGTGTCCACGCCCTTTTATAGCCCCTGTGACGCCACACAAAGCCAGTCAATCACTTGCATGCCCTTCTCAAAGATGGTGGTGACCGATGCCTATGTCATCGCGTTGCCCACAGTGTTCGTCCTCCATCATTGGCTGAAAAAGGGCGCTGGAAGCATCATTTGAAACGTGACTTTGGCGCTCTGGTTGCTGACCTCGTGGCCGACCTCACGCTATGGTCGGGTTTCGTTTCATGAAACCCGACTTCAGCGAAAATCGCCGACTTTTGAATTTGACCGACCCGTTTCGCTCAACTCTAGTTCTCAGTTCTATTACATTGGAATAACCTGCCTATATCACTCAGACTGTCATAGTCTCAGAAGGCTGACTCTGCAGCAGGATGGTTAAGTTGCAGCAAAACAGAGAGGATGGATTTTCTGCCCACACATTTCTCTCTGGTGGGCAGCATGATAAGAAAGAGAGGCACAGCAGTAAGTGGGGCAAGACCAGTAAGTGAAACTGACTTTCTGTCTCCCTGCAGTGACCCCCTCTGAAGTCTGGCAGCTGGTATCTTGTGTGACTACACCAGTTAGACATAGGTAAAATCTTAGTCAGGCTGGTGATGCGCCAGTAGAAAAAATTTGAGAAGCTCTGATTTATCTCCTTCCCAACGTGGCCATTTTCTGTTTTTGCGTTTTCGTTTTTTCCTCCCCTTCTTCCTAGAGCCATAACTTTTTTTTATTTTTCTATCAACATGGACATATGAGGGCATGTTTTTGCAGGATAAGTTGTACTTTTGAATGTCACTATTCATTTTACCACATAATTTACTGGAAACAGAAAAAAATTCCAAGTGCGATGAAAAGAACGCTATTCTGAAATAATTTTTTGCAAATTGTTTTTACAATGTACATTTTGTGGTAAAAAGGACCATGCAATATGATTTTGCTGATTAGTATTGTTACGGCGATCCTTAACATGTCAAGGATTTTTTGATTCCTTTAGTGATTTTTGCTACAAAAACTAATGCTTGTTAGGTATCATCCATTATTGTACCAAAAAGCTATTTCTGCCAGGTTTGGGCACAAAATGCAAGAGGTTTTTCAACAAAAAGCAATGAACTGGAATATAAGTTGGTGTGCATGCCGTGTGCAGGTGCAAATTCACACTGGCCACTAAACAGACAAAAACCGAAGACAAAAACAAAATGAGCAAATACCCTGCAGTAAACAAAATAGTGAATCAAAATAACATACTGTATGGTACTTGGTTAACATATTTTTAATTAAAAAACTTAAAAGTCATCCCAGCACGTTACGGTGACCCTATTCGGAACAGTCCTAACCTCTAATATTAAAACCTTACCATGTGTCTAATGACGTATTTGTGAATAAGGGAAAAAAAGGAGCGAGGTCCCGACTAATGGACACCCAGCAGTGGGGAGCTTTTTAAATGTAATATCCAGCTTAATAAAAAAAAGTGAGTCCCTGCCCCTATTTGTGCAGGTTGCAGAAACTGAAACAGAAATCAAAACAATGAACTGGGCTATAAGTTGGTTGCATGCAGCGTGTAGGCGCATGTGTACACTGGCCAGTAAACAGACAAAAATATGTTAACCAAGTACCCTATATTATTTTCTTGTACTATAGCTGTTTATTTACTGCAGGTTATTCTCTCATTTCGTTTTGGTCTTTGGTTTTGTAAGCTTTTATGTACAACAAATTTATTGTACAGTGGGTACAGAAAGTATTCAGACCCCTTTAAATTTTTCACTCTTTGTTTCATTGCAGCCATTTGGAAAATTAAAAAAAGTTCATTTTTTTCTCATTAACGTACACTCTGCAAAAAACAGATATGTACAAATTTTTGCAAATGTACTCAAAAAGAAAAATGGAAATATCACATGGTCATAAGTATTCAGACCCTTTGCTCAGACACTCATATTTCAGTCACATGCTGTCCATTTCCTTGTGATCCTGCTTGAGATGGTTCTACTCCTTCATTCGAGTCCAGCTGTGTTTAATTAAACTGATAGGACTTAATGTGTAAAGGCACACACCTGTTTATAAAGGCCCCGTTACATTTAGCGATGCACCAGCGATCCCGACCACGATATGACCCGGTCAGGATCGCTGGTGCATCACTAAATGGTCGCTAGTGAGCTGCCAAACAAGCAGATCTCACGAGCGATGCAGCAGCGGTCGGCGGTCATACTCACCTGTCAGACGCGGCCAGGGTGACCGTCTTCCGCCCACGTCCTTGACTTGCTCGTCGGCGCCAGCAGGAAACCGATGACGAGAAATGGACCAGGCCGATCTTGCGCGATCAGTGATAGCCAGCGGGGGAGCCGGTCTGAGGTGAGTGTCACATGTAGCGATATTGCTAGCGATATCGCTGCTTCGTCACAAAATCGGTGACGCTGTAGCGATATCGTTAGCGATATCTCTTTGTGTAAAGGGCCCTTTAGACCTCACAGCTCACTGTGCATGCCAGGCCAAATGAGAATCATGAGGTCAAAGGAACTGGCCAAGGAGATTAGAGACAGAATTGTGGCAAGGCACAGATCTGGCCAAGGTTACAAAAGAATTTCTGCAGTACTCAAGGTTCCTGATGTCATGATCCAGGTTGGATATGACAGGTTTTGAATAAGTAACCTTTTTTTTCCTTTGAGCTGGTTACTTGGAGTTGGTTTTGCCCCCGGTGGTTATTGGGGTTATTGCACAGTGGTGTCTTTTGTTCTAGTTTGCCCCGGTGGTGGTGAGCGTTATTGCACTGGAATCTCTAACAGGTGTGAGATTCTGGCTCCTAACTATAGAGGTGTGTCAGGTGTTCTCACTCACTGTTGGTGATATTGGTGTTTTCCATCCGTCCTTGGTGAAGGAAGGAACTTGAGAAGAGTCCCGGGCAGCCCAGTCAGAATCCTGGAGTGGCAGCTATGGTGTCAGCGAGGAGTTCTTAAAGCTTGGAGGTGTGGCAGCTATGGTGTCAGTGTGGAGTTCTTGCAAAGCTTGGTGTCGTGGCAGCTATGGTGTCAGCGAGGAGTTCTTGCAAAGCTTGGTGGAGTGGCAGCTATGGTGTCAGCGAGGAGTTCTTGCAAAGCTTGGTGGAGTGGCAGCTATGGTGAAAGCTGCACTCAGATGCTGGACTCTGTTGCTGGAAGAGAGCTGCACTCAGATGCTGGACTCTGTTGCTTGAAAGCTGCACTCAGATGCTGGACTCTGTTGCTGGAAAGCAGCACTCAGATGCTGGACTCTGTTGCTGTAAAGCTGCACTCAGATGCGGGACTCTGTTGCTGGAAAGCTGCACTCAGGTGTTGGATGCGGTTGGAGGAAAAGATGCACTCAGGTGTCGGACTCTGTTGCTTAGAGCATTAGCAACAGAGCAAAGCTAAGTGGTGTTTCCCTGTTTGTCACTTTCCTCAATGTGTGTTTTAGTGCAGTGGTGGGATTAGTTTCTGCACCATCCACTTCACTAGTAAGGGATTGATTCAGGGCGAGCTAGGGATTTCAGGTATCCTGATTGGCGCTCGGTGCAGAACCGGCCTAGGGATCGTTAGGAGTGTAGAGACACTGACTCAGGGGATTGCAGGAGGTCTCCACGTCCCCCTTCCCTATCGCAGGACCACCACTGTAATTGTTTTCCTGGTTTTCCCCTTTATTCTGAAAGTCACCCTGCTGGAGGCGGTGTATCCAGACATACGTGTACTACTGAAATTCGCCTGCTGGAGGCGGTGAATCCGGCTGCACATTTTATTATTTAAATTCGCCCTGCTGGAGGCGCTGTATCCAGGGTCATGCGTGTCATATCAATTCGCCCTGCTGGAGGCTGTGTGTCCAGTCACACGTGACCATGACACCTGAGAGCACAGTGGCCTCCATAATACTTAAATGGAAGAAGTTTGGGAACACCAGAAGTCTTCCTAGACCAGGCCGTCCAGCCAAACTGAGCAATCATGGGAGAAGAGTAGTGTTGAGCGATACCATCCGATATTGAGAAATATCGGATCGGATTGGATCGGCCGATATCCAAAAAGTATCGGGTATCGCCGATTCCGATCCCGGAAGTCCCATTCAAGTCAATGGGACCGAAATAGCGGAATTAAAAAAAACCCTTTCTTTCCTTGTAGGTTAACTCTACATGAAGAAAAACAACTAAGAATAATGTAGAATGTATTGGGGGAGGTGGAGGAGACATTAAAGGCATAGAGGTTTAGCCCAATCAAATGGAATAGCAGGAATAATTTTTTTTTTTAAGACGTTCGGAGTTACAAAGATATTGACTATGTTAACCTCTTTAATATTTTGTCAGATATGTATGTTTCACTACTTCCATGCTCTTCACCTTCTTTTTTACTTCTCCCACACTTTCTCCTTCATGATCCTCAGCAGCAGCATCTTTTTCATCAACTTCTTCTTCACCTTATTCTTCTTCTTCTTCACCTTCTTCCTATTATTCTTTTTTTTTACATTCTTCATATTCTCTTATTCAACTATTATTCTTCTTCATATTCTACCTCATCTTCTTCCTATTCTTCTTCTTCATCATATTCTTATTTGTGACAGCCATTCCTGTAGTTGTTATCTATAAAAGTTTGAAGATTACACCTTCCGTTCTGCCTGTCACAAAAGATTTACAACAGGATTTGTCCGCGTTCAGTTTGGCCTGCAGCAGCAGGCATTTTCCAGGGGCACCACAGGAGGAACGGACTCACCCCATACACTGCTTAGTCTTCTTCTGCTTATAATTTAGATAATATCATTTGCTCTGATTTTTAGTCTTATGCTTAATGTTCTTCTTCTTTTGGTTTTTCTGCTTCTTGGTCTTCTGTCTTTTGTTGTTCTGCATCTTGGTGGTTGTCTTCATGTTCTTTGCCCTCTTGGTTATCTTCTTCAGGGTCATCTTTTTGGTCTTCTTTGGTGTGGTCTTCAGGGTCGTCATCTTCAGGGTCGTTGTCAGGGAGATCCAGAGTGAGATCCAAAAACCATTTCCACAAGCTCGAACTTGAAAAAGTAGCAGAAGGTACAAGAAGGCTGAGGAACTGCTGAGAACCAGCTGACGGTACTGGAACCCAGATGGTTAGCAGAAGGAACAAGAGCAAATGGAACTAGCGAGGACCAGTTGACGGTGCTGGAACCAGGAGGGGCAGCATAAGGAACAAGAGCCAATGGCACAACCGTGGACCAGCTGACGGTGTTGGAACACGGTTACTAAGCAGGAGGTACCTGTGCTAGAAAGCACTACCAAGGACCAGCAGACGTTGCTGGAACTCGGATACCGAGAAGGAGGCACCTAGGCCAAAGGCACTGCCGAGAACCAGCTGACGGTGCTGGAACCCGGATAGGTAGCAGAAGCTGCTAGAGAAAATGGAAATAGCGAGGACCAGCTGACAGTGCTAAAACCCGGATGGTTAGCAGAAGGAACAAGAGAAAATGGAACTAGCGAGGACCAGCTGACAGTGCTGGAACCAGGAGGGGCAGCATAAGGAACAAGAGCCAATGGCACAACCGTGGACCAGCTGACGGTCCTGGAACACGGTTACTAAGCAGGAGCTACCTGTGCTAGAAAGCACTACCAAGGACCAGCAGACATTGCTGGAACTCGGATACCGAGAAGGAGGCACCTAGGCGAAAGGCACTGCCGAGAACCAGCTGATGGTGCTGGAACCCGGATAGGTAGCAGAAGCTGCAAGAGCAAATGGAGCTAGCGAGGACCAGCTGACGGTGCTGGAACCCGGATGTTAGCAGAAGGAACAAGAGCAAATGGAACTAGCAAGGACCAGCTGACGGTGCTGGAACCCGGAGGGGCAGCAGAAGGAACAAGAGCCAATGGCACAACCGTGGACCAGCTAACGGTGCTGGAACACCGTTACTAAGCAGGAGGTACCTGTGCTAGAAAGCACTACCAAGGACCAGCAGACGTTGCTGGAACTCGGATACCGAGAAGGAGGCACCTAGGCCAAAGGCACTGCCGAGAACCAGCTGACGGTGCTGGAACCCGGATAGGTAGCAGAAGCTACAAGAGTCAATGGAACTAGCGAGAACCAGCTGATAGTGCTGGAACCCAGAGTGGCAACTGCAGAAACAAGAGTCAATGGCACAACCGTGGACCAGCTGACGGTGCTGGAACACGGTTACTAAGCAGGAGGTACCTGTGCTAGAAAGCACTACCAAGGACCAGCAGACATTGCTGGAACTCGGATACCGAGAAGGAGGCACCTTAGCCAAAGGCACTGCCGAGAACCAGCTGACGGTACTGGAACCCAGATGGGTAGCAGAAGGTGCCCATGAAAAACAAAGTTGCAAGGCCGTGAGCCAGCCGCAGTTACCGAAACCCACAGTTCAACAGGGGGTGCTTGTCCTATTGGCACTACGGAACCAGCCTTTATTACCAGAACCCGCAGCCCACATAGGAAGCACCGAAACTGCAGGCACCATAGACTCGGCTAACCCGACCGCAACACGACAGGACAACGTATTGGTGGCAAAGTGACGTTGACACTACCCGGAAACAGCAGGCGTGCTGGAACCAGGCAGGGCTGGAAGGAGTACCCGTGCCAATGACACTGCCGAGAACCAGCTGACGGTGCTGGAACCCAGATGGGTAGCAGAAGCTACTAGAGTCAATGGAACTAGCGAGAACCAGCTGACAGTGCTGGAACCCAGAGTGGCAGCTGAAGGAACAAGAGCAAATGGCCCGGAAACAGCAGGCGTGCTGGAACCAGGCTGGGCAGGAAGGAGTACCCGTGCAAAAGACACTTCTGAGCAGTAACTGACGATGTTGGAGCCCTGGATCAATCAGGGTGTAGGCTGAGGCCTAATTTCTTCAAGTTTAATATCTGTTGTAGACTACTACTGATTTTAAACGTGCTCCAACTAGGCCACTGGCTCCACTCTGTCTCTAGTATTTACCCTGGCCTCCAACACCGCAAGTTGCTGCTCAGAAGTGGCACCTGCACAATCAACACTTGTTCCTGTGTTACTGGGGTTCAGTAACATCTGCTGATCCCCTGATGTGTGTCCGGCACTGTCTCCTGCTCTGTCCACATTCCCACTAATAGTAGAAATACTAGAGACAGAGTGGAGCCAGAGGCCTAATTGGAGCAAGTTTGAAATCAGTAGTAGTGTGAATGTGGAGGCAGCAGGAGACTTTGCCGTCCACACAGCAGGGGAGCAGCAGGCATTACTGAACCCCACTAACACTGGAGCATGTGTTTTTCTCTGTGCAGACGGCACTTCCGAGCAACAACTGGCTGTGTTGAAGCCCAGGATCAATCATGGAGCAGGCTGAGGCCTAATTGCAGCAAGTTGTATATGTGATGTAGTTTGAATGTGGAGGCAGCAGGAGATATTGCCGTCCACACAGTAGGGGAGCAGCAGGCATTACTGAACCCCACTAACACTGGAGCATGTGTTTTTCTCTGTGCAGACGGCACTTCCGAGCAACAACTGGCTGTGTTGAAGCCCAGGATTAATCATGGCGCAGGCTGAGGCCTAATTGCAGCAAGTTGTATATGTGATGTAGATTGAATGTGGAGGCAGCAGGAGATATTGCCGTCCACACAGTAGGGGAGCAGCAGGCATTACTGAACCCCACTAACACTGGAGCATGTGTTTTTCTCTGTGCAGACGGCACTTCTGAGCAACAACTGACTGTGTTGAAGCCAAGGATCAATCATGGAGCAGGCTGAGGCCTAATTGCAGCAAGTTGTATATGTGATGTAGTTTGAATGAGAAGGCAGCAGGAGATATTGCCGTCCACACAGCAGGGGAGCAGCAGGAATTACTGAACCCCACTAACACTGGAGCATGTGTTTTACTATGTGCAGACAGCACTTCCGAGCAACAACTGGCTTGTGTTGAAGCCCAGGATCAATCATGCGGCAGGCTGAGGCCTACTTGGAGCAACTAGAAAATCGGATGTAGTGTCAATGTGGAGGCAGCAGGAGACTTTGCCGTCCACACAGCAGGGGAGTAGCTGACGTTACTGAACCCCACTAACACAGGAGCTGGTGTTTTTCTCTGTGCGGACGGCACTTACGAGTGACAACTGGCTGTGTTGAAGCCCAAGATCAATCATGCAGCAGGCTGAGGCCTACTTGGAGCAAGTAGAAAATCAGATGTAGTGTCAATGTGGAGGCAGCAGGAGACTTTGCCGTCCACACAGCAGGGGAGCAGCTGACATTACTGAACCCCACTAACACAGGAGCTGGTGTTTTTCTCTGTGCGGACGGCACTTACGAGCGACAACTGGCTGTGTTGAAGCCCAAGATCAATCATGCGGCAGGCTGAGGCCTACTTGGAGCAAGTAGAAAATCAGATGTAGTGTCAATGTGGAGGCAGCAGGAGACTTTGCCGTCCACACAGCAGGGGAGCAGCTGACGTTACTGAACCCCACTAACACAGGAGCTGGTGTTTTTCTCTGTGCAGACGGCACTTCCGAGCGACAACTGGCTGTGTTGAAGCCCAGGATCAATCATGCAGCAGGCTGAGGCTTACTCGGAGCAAGTGGAAAATCGGATGTAGTGTCAATGTGGAGGCAGCAGGAGACTTTGCGGTCCACACAGCAGGGGAGCAGCTGACTTTACGGAACCCCACTAACACAGGAGCTAGTGTTTTTCTCTGTGCGGACAGCACTTCCATGCGACAACTGGCTGTGTTGAAGCCCAGGATCAATCATGCAGCAGGCTGGGGCCTAATTGCAGCAAGTTTTATATAGGTTGTAGACTACTACTGATTGCAACCATGCTCCACTTAGGCCTCTGGCTCCACTGTCTCTAGTATTTCCCCTGGCCTCCAACCCCGCCAGTTGCTGCTCAGAAGTGGCGTCTGCACAATCCACACTTGTTCCTGTGTTACTGGGGCTCAGTCACATCAGCTGATCCCCTGATGTGTGTCCGGCAATGTCTCCTGCTCTGTCCACATTCCCACTACTAGTAATGGGAATGTGGACAGAGAAGGAGACATTGCCAGACACACATCAGGGGATCAACTGACGTGACTGAGCCCCAGTAACACAGGAACAAGTGTGGATTGTGCAGATGCCACTTCTGAGCAGCAACTGGCGGGGTTGGAGGCCAAGGGAAATAGTAGAGACAGTGGAGCCAGAGGCCTAAGTGGAGCACGGTTAAAAATCTGTTGTAGTTTGAATGTGGAGGCAGCAGGAGACTTTGCCATCCACAGAGCAGGGGAGCAGCTGGCGTTACTGAACCCCACTAACACAGGAGCTAATGTTTTTCTGCAGATGGCACTTCTGAGCAACAACTGGCTGTGTTGAAGCCCAGGGATTACAGTTCAGGTGTTAGAAACATGAACACAACAGGAGACCTGGATACTGTTGCCAACCAATTATTTATTCAGGAAGAGGACTGGCAAATTCTGGCAAGATCCAGGCCTTGTTCATTTTCAGAAAAGTAAGCCGGTCAATGTTATCGGAGGATAGTCATGTGCGACGGTCTGCTAGTACACCACCTGCGGCACTAAAGACGCGTTCCGATAATACGCTGGCAGTAGGGCAAGCCAGCACCTCCAATGCATACTGGCTAAGCTCTGGTCATGTATCCAGCTTAGAGACCCAAAACTTGAAGGAGGAAGAGCCGTCTGGGAGTACACTGACAGGGCAAGACATGTAGTCTGTCACCATCTGACGGAAACGTTGCCTCCTGCTGACTGGAGCCGTCTGTGATGGTGTAGACATTTGTGGCGGGCACACAAAACTTTGCCACATTTGGGCCATACTGGTCTTGCCTTGTGCTGAGGCGCTGCCTCTGCTCCCTCTTTGTGCAGAGCTTCCTTCACTGCCTCGACGCACAGAGCTGCTTTGTAAAGCACTAGCAGCACTGCTCTCGGGTGGAATGGAGAAAATGATGGACTGCACCAGTGTCTTTTGGTACTCCTGCATTTTACGCTCCCGGTTCAACTGTGTTATGAGGCTTTGTAAGTTGTCCCGGTAGCGAGGATCTAGGAGGGTGTTCACCCAATAATCAGTCGTGTTGAGAATGTGGGCAATGCAGCGGTCGATTATCAGGCACTGCAGCATGAAATCAACCATGTGCTGCAGACTCCCAACTGCCAAAGAAACGCTGTCCCCTGCTTGAGGCGTCATCTCTGCCTGCTCTGCATCACCCCACCCTCGCTGTACATAGTGACTAGAGCATTGTGTACCTCCCTCCTGTGGAGAGATGTCTTCCTCCTCCATTGACTCCTCCTCATCCTCCTCACAAAGTGTCCCCTGCCTAGGCCTTTGTGAGGAACCACGTAGCGCAGACTGTCCAGAAGCAGATGGCATTTGTGACTCCTCATCCTCCACCTCTTCCAAAACCTCCTCCGTTAGTGCTTGCAGTGTTTTTTGAAGCAGGCAGATAAGGGGGACAGTCATGCTGACTAGTGCATCATCTGCACTCGCCATCCACCTGGAATCATCGAAGGCACGCAAAACGAGGCAGATGTCCTTCATAGAGGCCCACTCAGTGGTGCTGAAGTGTGACCGGCGCACAGTGCGACTTGTTTGCGCCAGATGCAGCTGGTACTCCATGACTGCTGCCTGCTGCTCACACAACCGCTCCAACATATGTAACGTTGAATTCCACCTGGTGGGTAGGTCACATATGATGCGATGTTCCAGAAGGCGTAATCGGCGCTGCAGAGCTGCAATGCGCGATCTTGCCGTGCTGGAACGCTGCAAGTGAGCGCACTCTATGTGGACCTTGTGCAGTAGTGCATCACGATCTGGATAGTCCCTCAGAAAGCTCTGAACGACCAAGTTCAGCACATGTGCCAGCCATGGAATGTGAGTGAGGTTGCCTAGGCCCAGAGCTGCCACCAGATTTCGGCCATTGTCACACTCTCCCAAGCCTGGCTGGAGATTCGCTGGCAGAAACCACACGTCGCTCTCCTGCTTGATGGCATTCCAGAGCTCCTGTGCCGTGTGGCTTCGATTCCCCAAAGAAATTAATTTCAGTTCGGCCTGTTGACATTTGGCCATGGCTGTGCTCATATCAGTCGTAACAGGCTCCTGCATCGCTGATTCTGAGGAACTGGAGTATGAGGAGGAGTCAATGTGTACAGACTGGATTCCTGCAATCCTTGGAGTTGGCAGAACACGTACAATGCCACTCTCAAGATCTGTACCCGGCTCCACAACATTGACCCAATGGGCAGTGAGGGAAAGGTATCGTCCCTGTCCATGGTTACTGGTCCATGCATCGGTGGTCAGGTGGACCTTGCTACTGACGGTGTTTAGTATCGCATGTTTAATTTTTCCCTCCACATGCTTTTGCAGGGCAGGGATGGCTTGCCTGCTGAAATAAAAGCGGCTGGGCACGTTGTATTGTGGGACTGCCAATGCCATGAAGTTCCGGAAGGTGTCAGTCTCCACCAGCCTGAATGAGAGCATTTCAAGGGCCAGTAATTTGGCAATCCCAGCATTCAGAGCCTGTGCTCGGGGATGGTTTGCCAAGTATGGCCGCCTTTTCTCCCATGCCTGTGCTACCGATGGCTGTCGAGTGGCCTGGGAGTGTGAGGATGAACGGGAACGTGGTGCTGTGGGTGGAATGTCACTGGGTCTCTGGACAACAGTGCCAGAGGTTCTTCCATGGCGATCCTGTGAGAAAGTCGAACCAGCTGTGTGTGAGCTGGAGGACGAAGCTACAACACGAGCTGAAGAGGTGGTAGGTGGTGCTGTAGGTTGGCCTACGTCTTCAGTGTGTCTCTGTAACTCCACCACGTGCTTGGTCCGCACATGTTTCCACATATTTGTGGTATTGAGGTTGCTGACATTTTTCCCTCTTTTAACTTTCTGATGACACAGCTTGCATTTGACAAAGCAAATGTCATCTGCAACTGTGTCAAACAAGGGCCACGCACTGCAAGTCTTGGGAGCGCCCGTTTTGGCTTTTGGAAGAGGAATGCTCCTAATGGGTGCCTAAGTGGAGGCTACAGGCAACCAATTCTGCCCCCTCCCTCTCCCTCCTGTTTTGGCTGTTCGGGGAATCTCTTCCTCAGAGCTGCTCCCACCACCTTCCTGTTCCTCACGCCATGATGGGTCAAGGACCTCATAATCTACACTCCCCTCTTCAAACACCTGCTTCTCCTGGGTAGTCTCGCCAGCACCGTAAGCACCAGAAAGAGGCAACTGAGTCTCATCATCACCTGATGTATACTGAGGTGTGCTGACCATAGGCACTGGCCCACCCGCCTCTTCAGATTCAGAGGGACAAAGCAGTTGCGCATCACTGCATACTCCCTCTTCTTCACATTCTTGAATGCTGCTTGGCTGGCCCCTCTTTCAAAGCCAACAGATTCAGAGAACAGAAGTAGAGACAGTGATGGCTCCTGTCCAGGGCTCTCTGACTGCCTGGGCACTTTGGCAGGTGGTGAAGAGACAGATGGTTGCTCTTCAGTGCTCTGGCCCTGAGAGGACATGGAAGTCATTGAAGTTGATGCGTTAGCTGCCAACCATCCGACAATGGCTTCAATTTGTTCCTCCCACAGCAGTGGGGTACGGCGAGGTCCAACAAAGCTGCGCATAAAAGACTGTTGCCTGCTAAAACTGGGGGATGCTGACTCACTGGTGCCCGCAGCAGGCACAGAATCCCCACATCCTCCCCCTACAGAATCCTCACGTCCTCTCCCTGCTGAAACCCCACGCCCACGTGCCTTACTCCCTGCCTTCTTCATCGTGGTAGTCTGATAAAGATAGGCAGAAAAGTACAAAGGGGGGGCTTAGTGTGTTTACTCCTAAACAGCTGCTAACAGGTATAAGAAACACTAATTTTATAAAGTGTGTGTGTGGACTTCACTTTAATATGAGCTAATGTGGCCTACACGACTGTCAAATGTAGTGTTTGGTGAACTTTATTGTTTTTTTTTGTTTTTTCAAAAAAACAAAAAGGATGTGACCAAAGATTTGAAAGCGATAGTATCACAAACTTTTGGGAGCTATTACAATGCAGGAAGGTAACCTACAATGCAAAAGATGAGGCATCAAAAAATAGGATAATACTAATCTGGCTGCGGCTGAAGGGCACAAGCCAGAAAAAAGGCTCCTCTATCTACTCCTATATAGTGTTTGCAACCAACAAATGTAGATGGATACGAATGGATGCACACTAATAGGAGAATGAAAAATGAGCTGCAATAAAAGAAAAATATGTGTGAGGCAGTGACGCACGCTGAGCGGCCTACAACCACACATAGCTGCAGGACACACAACAACGTGAGCTGCCCTCACACACAGAGACCTCTCAGATAGCCACGAACAGTGCAGAAAACTGGGCACTAGCACTGAAAGGCTGCAGAGAGGCTCCACTGTCTACTCCTATAGTGTTTGCAACCAACCAATGTAGATGGATACGGATGGATGCACACTAATAGGAGAATGAAAAATGAGCAGCAAAAAAAGAAAAATATGTATGAGGCAGTGACACACCCTGAGCGGCCTACAACCAGACGTGGCTGCAGGACACACTACACAGCGTGAGCTGCACTCACACAGACCTTGCAGACAGCTGTGAACACTGCTGCAAGGCAAAAGAAAGCTACAGTGGTTGGTTATGTAACCTGGGTAGAGCACAATATGATTTTGAAAATCACTAACTCTAACTGTCCCTCACAGTCTTGAACAGCAGCCTGTCCCTAACTGAATTCACAGCAGAGTCAACCCGAAATGGCAGCGGCGGCTTTTATAGTGCATCATGACATCATTTCAGCAGCCAATCACAGCCATGCCATTAGTTAACATACCTAATGTCATGATCCAGGACGGGATTTCGCTTTGACCCGTCCTGGTTAGACTATGTGTTAATTGTGCTGCCTCTCTCTGGCAGAAAGAGGCTATTTAGTGCTCACTGGACCTGGGTCCGGTGTCAGTTATACTCCAGCCCTCGGCTGAGTTAAGTGACCTCTTGTATACGTGTGCCTTGTGCCTGATAACTTGTTGCCTGCTTGGTTGTGATCTGGTTCTGTCCCTGTTACGAGTTCTGCCTGACCCTCTTGTACTGCGCTACCTCTCGTGTATGACTCTCTGCTTGTGACCCGACTTCTCTCTGCTTGTCCCCTTGGTACCATGTCGCCCTCTTGTGTATGACCTTTGGCTTTGTCTGACTACCCGTCTGTTTGTCCCTCCTGTGCCTTGTTTGCCCGTACTGTTGTGACCTCCGTTTTGCCTGACTCTGTGTTGTTGTATGGTGTCCTGACATATCTGAAAGCAGGATGCTAAGCCCCGCCCCCTTGCAGTCACATGACCATAGGTCCTGTGCCAGCTTGCTCATTTTCAGTGTCCGCAGGTCCTGTGCCTCTTTACTTTCCAGCGCTGACTGGACCCTGACACTATTAGCTTGAAGCACGCCTGGTCACCGCTGCTGCCCTGCTCCCCAGGTAACTTTTAGCACTGCTTCTGTACTCAGGACACGCGCACTGGCTCTATGAGCAAGTGTAGTGCGGTGTCTCTGACACCTACATGCCTAACAGGATGTGCCCACACTTCTGAGGATTGTCATTGGCTGAATCAAATCAAACTGGGTAATAGCATTATGGGAACTTCCGATTCTGGTATTCGATATGCTAAAAGTATTGGAACTCAGTATCGGAATTCCGATACCATAAATATCGGCCAATACCCGATACTTGCGGTATCGGAATGCTCAGCACTAGAGAAGAGCCTTGGTGAGAGAGGTAAAGAGGAACCCCAAGATCACTGTGGCTGAGCTCGACAGATGCAGTAGGGAGATGGGAGAAATTTCCACAAAGTCAACTATCACTGCAGCCCTCCAACAGTCAGGTATTTATGGCAGAGTGGCCTGACGGAAGCCTCTCCTCAGTGCAATACATATGAAAGCCCACAAATAGTTTGCTAAAAAACACATGAAGGACTCCCACACTTTGACAAATAAGATTCTCTGGTCTGATGAGACGAAGATAGACCTTTTTGGCGATAATTTTAAGCTGTATGTGTGGAGAAAGCCAGACACTGCTCATCACATGCCCAATACAATCCCAACAGTGAAACATGGTGGTGGCAGCATCATGCTATAGGGGTGAGGATTGCGAAAAAGGGCAAAATTATTTAAAATTATTACACCAAAATTATTTAAATTCTTTTAAGTGAAACCTTCCTTGAAAAAATGTAGAGGGTTGTCAACAGTATTTATGACTGGATGCTGCCTCTCCTCCCCCTTCAGAGTCATCACCTTACCAACTATGTGTTCCCTGTGCAGAGCTGGTTAAAATGGGAATAATATTTAAAAAATATTTTAGAGGAGGCTAGCTGCCATATTACCAGGAAAACCTATGTTCTTTATAACTGCATTTATGACCACATGACCACTGTGCATTCACTGCAGAACCAGCACTTCTCAACATGTGCTGCCTCTGCGCAAGGCAGAATAGAAATGGCAAAATAGGCAGAAAAGGTATAATTGTCTAAACTAAAATTATCAAATCAAAATTACAAGGTTGTTGCAGCACCACTTACAGTTTATATGACATGATGGGCTAGATTGTCTACTAGATGGTCTGAACAGAGTTGCACCACCAAAACAGCCAGGTTCAGTTTTAACTACGCTGTGTCCTTTCTCAATCAGATATCCTAAGCTCCATTCTGTAACATCCATGTGTGAAATCGCTCCTGTCATGTCCACCAGGCAGTGTGGCTTTAAGGCCGCAGTTGATACTGGGCAATATAAGCATTGCTCAGCTAAAACCTAGGCCTGACAGACTGGTATTCTTTCTATTTTTTGTTCTGGTACTGCAGGAGTAAACTTTGACTAGTTTTCTGCTAGAGTCATGGGAGGGATTCTTTGCTGTCTAAACCTTCAGTATTCAGTCCATGGCTGCCAGTTATATAGCTTTGCTCTTGGTTCATTGGTATCTTCTGTTATCAGTGAATATCCTTCTATTGACTCTCGATTTTCCTCTGACTATCCTCTTGCATGATGATTCTACCTATGTTTCCGGATTTCCTGTTTTTTTACGTGGTTTTCCTGACCTCCCCTCGTCTGCCTGTCCTGATCTCTAGCAGTACTGCCCATTACATTAAAACTGATTCAAAAAATACTCATTGAGCAACTCCAAGTGGTTGTGGAGCAAATGCAATTTCTCATTCAGCTGGTCAAGGACATGGTGATCCACCTCCAGCTCTAGGCCCAAGAGATGGTGGCAGCACTAGCAAACCCTGACTGTTGACTATGAACTTACCTGACCATTTTTCTGGTAAAAAAAAGTTTCATTTAAGGAGAGTTGTAAATTCTAATTTTGTCTCCGTCCACACTTTTTGAGTTGTGAAAATCAATTTGTGGGACTGGTAACATCTCCTTGCTGCAGGGTATACCAGGCTTGGGCTTTCTGTCTTCCTCCTGATGCTCATCAAATTTCCTCAGTTGTCATCTTTTTTGGGGACCTTGGTTCTTTGTACTATGACCCTGACACAGTGGAATTTTCAGAAAACAAGCTGCTGCAGAGGAATACTGCATAGAATTTTGGTGTTGGACTACTATTTCGGTTGAATAGAAAAAGATTTCTCCAGCGAGGTAAAAGTAAAACGTCACATTTATTTATAACACATTAAAAGGGTATATCAAAAGCACACTGAGGAGTCTGGAGGGACTAATGGCCAATGCATTTCAACTGTGAGATCTTAATCTCAAGACCATGATTAAGACCTCACAGCCGAAACACATTGGTCGTTAGTCCCTCCTGATTCCTCAGTGTGCTTTTCTATATTGCCTCAGTGTGCTTTTCTATATTGCCTTCATCTACGCCCAGGACTGGGGTGGCTCCGTGCAAAGATTCTGCTTTCCAATAGTGAGCTGACTCTCCCATATCCTCCTTTCCCTTTTTACATGTGTCAACTATTTGGGTTGTGGTTGACACGTTTAGTAAACGTTTCATTTTTTTCCCCTTGCTGGGTTGCCTAACTCACAAACCTTAAAGCAAATTGTTCATTAAAGACATTGTATGTCTACATTGCATTCTGCAAATTATTATCTCCAACTGAGGAACTCAGTTTGTGTCCAGATTCTGGAGGGCATTCTATAATTAGATTAAAGTAGAATTGTCCTTTTCTTCTGCTTATGACTCAGAAACCAATGGTCATACTGAATTTGCCAACCAAACACTCAAGGAGTGGTGGAATATCTGCCTTTAGCCAAATTTGCCATCAATAATCATTATCAAGCGTCTATTTTGCCATTTTTGTAACCTTTTTGTAACCCTCGCTTTGGTTCTTTCTCGTCATCTGAACTAGATACTCCAAAAGCTGGCAAATCTATGGATAAATTGAAATTGATCTCTTCCAAGGTTAGTGGAAACCTGAGGAAGGCACAGGGGAGACAGACCTCATCTGCTAATAAGAGACACATTACAATGGACTTCAGGGTCTACAGACCGGACCAGTGGCAAGAAATGACACAGTTTTCTATGGATGTACTGTCATGTCCAGCCTCCACTGTAATGTCAGTGAGGGTGTTCAGTGTGGCTGGTGAAGTTGTCACACTCTAGCACAGCATTTTATCTTCTACAAGCACAAAAAAATCCAATATTTGTCAAAAAGAATCAGAAGTGGATCAGTGCCAACTGTCATTCACCTATGGCTGATCCCAATAATTGGACATGCTAACTGCGTTCCTGACCATCGATTGTCTTTCTTCTACACCATTCTGCCACTACTGCTAATAGTCCACAATGAGCTGG
The DNA here is from genome assembly GCF_039654945.1 of Dendrobates tinctorius. NCBI lineage: Eukaryota > Metazoa > Chordata > Amphibia > Anura > Dendrobatidae > Dendrobates > Dendrobates tinctorius. Next base: position 39,345,489 of record NW_027361711.1, read on the forward strand.
GCATCTACTTCCTTTTCCTCATGTTATTTATACTGTGCTACTTCTGCTGTAAAATCCTGAGTGACAACCTCCTTCCCTCTGCCAGGACATTAAAAATGCGTCGTGACTTGGTCTTCCAGCAAGACAATGACCCAAAACATACAGCCAAGGCAACAAAGAAGTGGCTCAAAAAGTAGCACATTAAGGTCATAGAGTGACCTAGCCAGTCTCCAGACCTTAATCCCATAGAAAACTTATGGAGGGAGTTAAAGCTCCGAGTTGCCAAGTGACAGCTTCAAAATCTTAATGATTTAGAGATAATCTGCAAAGAGGAGTGGACCAAAATTCCTCCTGACATGAGCGCAAACCTCATCATCAACTACAAAAAAGTCTGGCTGCTGTGCTTGCGAACAAGGGTTTTTCCACCAAGTATTAAGACTTGTTTGCCAGATGGATCAAATACTTATTTCTCACTGCAAAATGCAAATTCATTTATATAATTTATACAATGTCATTTTCTGGATTTTATATTTGATATTCTATCTCTCTGTTAAAATTAACCTACCCTTAAAATTATGGACTGTTCATGTCTTTGTCAGTGGGAAAACTTACAAAATAAGCAAGGGATCAAATAGTTATTTCCTTCTCTGTATATATAAAAGTTCCTGTTAGAATGTGAGATGAACTGATTTTTTTTGCCACAATCACAAATTTATTTTCCACAACCATGGATTATTTGTGCTGTGGTGTGTGAATTTTAAAAAAAAAATAATTTTTGTTTTTAGGTATTTTCTTTCTATTTTTCTTATGCAATTATTTTTATGGAATAAGGATTTTATGTGATAGCATTTTTTTGTTCTGTTTTGGAATTATTTGAATAATCTTTTTTTTTACTGAAATAAATGTCGACACCCAGTTTGACGGATTAATATCATATCATCATGTTCTTAAATCTGATGAAAACGGCAGCAGTCATTAATGCAATATGTCAAAGCCATTACCTGCTCATTTAGGCTTTACGTGGATATACCATAATGGAAAAAAATACATATAATGTTCACAGTAAATGTAACTAAAAATAATACCCCAAAAAATGTATGCAATATGTGATTAACTTTGACAACTTGGCTCTTGAATATACCACAATGGAAAAAATGCTCATAGTTAATGCGACCTGAGAGTTTAACATTGAAGAATTTATCACAGAGATCCTATTCCCCTGAACAAACTAGAGAAATCTCCTTTTTGTTTAAAATCAATGATCCTTTGCGAATGGATGTATTACCTGAGTAAAATTATCTTTAGAGACTTGATCCACATTGGAAAATTTGAAGATATAATAGTGTGCATAAAGTTTAGGCAGGTGTGGAAGAAGGATTCTCCAAAGTAAGAATGCTTTCAAAAGTAACAGTGTTAACAGTTTATTATTATCAATTAACAAAAACTAAAATGATTGGATAAAAGAGATCTAAATTAAAACAATAATAGGTGTGACTAGAGTTGGGCGAATCATTTGAAATTCAAATTCTCCATCTTCATCAAATTCAAAACATAAATAGATAGTAAATAAATTTACAATTCGAGCTGTACACTACAATATTATAAATCTCTCCATTTCAAAGTTGCTTGTTTTTGACGACACAACCCTTTTATGTTTATTCTGGAATACAATACTAAAGAAAATCGCAATCATCATGTAATAAAGTGACCATGTGTCTGTACTACAAGTGGCATCTTCTCAACACTGAATTTATATAGAATCTGAGATCCTCTTGGTTTCTAAATGCATCACATACAAGTCAATAAAAAACTTAGCTCTACTATTAATCATCATTTCAAACATTAAGAACATGATAACTCCCATCGACTTTTACATATCCTATTGACCCTTCAGACCTAACACACTCAACATCACGTTCTGCATTGTTGAAGTGGAAATATTGAAGAACGGATTATTAAAAACCCCTTCAGTGTTCTCTCTGGCATGAAATTGTTAGTTCCATCCGAAACAACGAACACCAGTGTTCTGCCAACTAATTTCATTTTTGAATAATTATCATTTAATGTTTCTGGCTTGCTAATCTTCATCTATTTATTTGTGATTTTCATAGCATAGTCAGTTAGTGGCCATTGCTCCAATGTTGTTTCTAAGGCAATTAGCTCAGCTTGTAAAAGCTTTAGTTAAACTTGAAACCCTGAATAACCATTATCACTTAAATGACAGCATGAAGCGCATCGGGCACTGTCAGTGCATCTGTGCGAATGATTTGTCAGAGCTCAACACTCAGGAGTTCAAGTAAGGCAAATGGAGAAGTAGCCTGCTGCTTGCCACACATTTTATTATACATCTATCCCGGGCAAGCTTGTAATATAGTAAAGTGTTCCCAATACAATGTGACTGAGCTAAACAGATTTTTTTTTTGGAAAATGAATTGAATTAAATAGTAGGTCAGATAAAACAGATTCCTTTAAGGACCATAATCATTTTCATTGTCTCTAATATAGTGTATACAGTATGTGCTGCTTTAATAGTTCTAGAGGTTCTCCCACTCTCAACTTTATACTAATTTTATGAAAAACTCCAATTTCTCATTAATCAAAATTTAAACATTGCCACTCTTTATGGCATAAAGGCATTTTCTGTTCCTTATATCTCAGTGCAGAGGATGATAAAGGCATGGTTGGATGAATTCTTAATTATAGCTATAGACATTTAAGATCAATATGACCAATTAGATATGAACACGCCATTCCTTATCTACAAGATAAGGAAAAAAAAAGGACTGTGAAGTCAGGTCACCACTGTATAGACTCCTCGTTAGACAGCTGGCACTCAGCATGGTTCCATTGAAGCAAACATATATAACAACAGGAGGGAAGGATCCAGCGAGAAAATAGCAGTCTAAAAGATATTGACGAAGATTGCAAAGTCGAAACGTGTTGATCTGACAGCAATGTGTTTTTTTGCCTGACAACTTTGTGCCGTCCATGTTTTTAAATAATGGATTAAAAGTTATTTTTTAGACTGCTATTTTCTCGCTGGATCCTTTCCTCCTGTTATTCCTTATCTACATATGCATAATGCAATATAATAGGTATTTACTAGAGTTGAGCGACTTTTGCTTTTTTAGGGTCGAGTTTCGTTTCATGAAACCCGACTTTTCCAAAAGTCGGGTCGAGCAAAATCGGCCGACTATAGGGAAAAGTCGGGGGTCCGACCGAAACACGAAACCCAATGTAAGTCAATGGGGAATTAAAGTCGGCAGTGAGAGGAGGACAGGAAACACACCTACAGTGCCCATTTGAATGCCAAAAGCATCAATTCTACTTACTTAAGCTTGTCAACCTTAATTAACTTCATAATACTAGTTACACACTGAAAAATGGGGGTTATTTGGCTAAAGTTGTGGGGGGGTAGGGCTGGCTCCAGGTTTTCATGTGCCCTGGGCAAAAGAGCGCCCCTTTAACACATACCACAACTCATGATGCTCCGATACGGCAGAGAAATAGCGGTATAGTACAATGAAAAATACTTCACTTTTTACATCTCATGACGAGGCCCATCTATTTCTCCATACAGAATCATTGGTCCCATATAATGTTTGAAACAGTATATGATGAGCTCCACATAATGCTACAGTATATGTTGGTCCCCATGGATGAAGCTCCACTGTCTTATGGGCCCAAATAATGCTCCAAACATAATGGGCCCCATTTCTAATGCTCTAGTGTATAATGGGCCCTGTGAATGCTGCTCCAGTGTCTGATGTCCACCTTTGGAATGTTCCAGTGTATGGTGGGCACCATCTATCATTCTCCAGAGTATAGTGCTCCCCAAAAATTGCTGTCCCAACATTGAAAACAATGAAATAAGTCTCCTCGCTAGGGAATCCCTGTACTAGTCTGGACTCCTCGTCGTCCCCATCTTCCATCTCACTGCATAGTATTTCAACCTTGCAAGTGCTGTGATCCTGAGCAAGCAGGGGGGGCCCACTCGCTGGCGACGGCTCTGGCACAGGGCCCCTGATAGTACGGTGGTGTGACGGCGGGTGGGCCGAACCTGCACTTTCATCTGCAGCTTCCTCTTTGTCACCGTGTAAGATGGAACTGTATATGGGAAGAGTAACCTGAGTTTCATCAGGGTCAGATTCAGGCCGTGTAGCATGCGAGGGGAATGTAGTGGTCTGGGTCAATGTACCAGCAGATTCATCGAGCAGTGGCTGGGCATCAGTGCACTTGTGTTGCCCCCAGGAGTACGGTCGCCACAGTGGCATTACCTTCCTCCTAGGGAGTGTGATGTCATGCTTGGGAGCAACGAAGGATCTCTCTAGCAGGTTAACTGATTGGGCGGCGTTATTCCCACAAGTCACGACCCTCCAAACAGCGTTCGTGAAGGCAAAGTGTTTGTTTTACGTGGGCAGTATGGTTGCAAAGCTGAACCTTAAAGGAATGTCCAGAAGGGCACCACCAGGAGTGGAGCCTACGGCATAATTTGACTCAACATGGGCAACCTCAACCATCCAGCCACAAAAAAGATGCACACATTGCAAGCTTAATTCCGTTAACGAACGAGACTCCATCATGCCCCGCGGTCTGAGTCCGGCTTACTAGAGGGACAAGCGAGGCTCTGGCACGTGAGATTGGCCAATAACTGGTGTGTCATGCCCTAACATGTCCGTGGCTGCATATGCGCTACACTGAAAAGGCCAGCGTCTGTCGCTTACAGGTACAGATAACCCGCTGAACAACGTTAGTGATGGGGATCTGGGATTACAATTATTATCCGCGAATGATGATTTCACAGAAAGTGCAGGTCAACCGCAGTTCCGGAATTAGGCCTAACCGTCATTCCTGAAAAAATGAAAAACTTACGTGTGCAAACAACAGGTGCTGTAGCTTGCTTAACAGCTCGCCAGCCGTTCTCAGGCCCAGTATGGATTACACGTGATTGCACAAAGGTGAGAAAGGGTACCGTGTCCCCGGATAACATGTATGGATAGCATAGTGTACACATTCAAAATATATGTCTATAGATCAGGAGGCAGGCTCAGACGGTGTCAGGCCCAGTATGGATTACACGTGATTGCACAAAGGTGAGAAAGGGTACCGTATTCCCAGATAACATGTATGGATAGCATAGTGTACACATTCAAAATATATGTCTATAGATCAGGAGGTAGGCTCAGACGGTGTCAGACCCAGTATGGATTACACGTGATTGCACAAAGGTGAGAAAGTGTACCGTATCCCCGGATAACATGTATGGATAGCATAGTGTACACATTCAAAATATATGTCTATAGATCAGGAGGCAGGCTCAGACGGTGTCAGGCCCAGTATGGATTACACGTGATTGCACAAAGGTGAGAAAGGGTACCGTATCCCCGGATAACATGTATGGATAACATTGAGTACACATTCAAAATATATGTCTATAGATCAGGAGGCAGGCTCAAACGGTGTCAGGCCCAGTATGGATTACACGTGATTGCACAAAGGTGAGAAAGGGTACCGTATCCCCGGATAACATGTATGGATAGCATAGTGTACACATTCAAAATATATGTCTATAGATCAGGAGGCAGGCTCAGACGGTGTCAGACCCAGTATGGATTTGATGGCCCAGACTACACAGCGGAGGAGCAGGGAGAGGTAAAGATTGCAAATGCTGGGGCCCTGCCCAAGCAAGGGGGCCCACTCGTGGGTGTCGGTACTTGCACTGGGCCCCTCATAGTATGGCGGTGTGTCTGATGGCGTCAGAGACACTTGATTGCACTATGAGGGACCCTGTGCCAGTGCCCGCGCCCAAGAGTCGGCCTACCCACCTGTCTAGGGCAACGGCACTCGCACGGTTTCGTGTGCTATGTGGTGACCCCGGCCATGGGGGAAGGCAGCACAGTTAGGGAGTTTTAGAAAGTGGCATATGTTGATGTTGGACATTCAGCTGATGCAAAAGGCGAAATTGTTCAAGTCCCAGGAAGAGGAGGACCAAAGCAAGCCATTTTTCTGTCACCCTATGTGTCATCAGGGGAAGGTGGGACAAAATCCTTGGAAACCCATGCATGGTTCATTTTAATGAAGGTTAGATCATCCACATTTTTGGTTGACAGACGGGTCCTTTTTTCTGTCAGGATTGATCCAGCTGCACTGAAGACTCTTTCCGATAGCACACTTGCAGCTGGGCAAGCGAGCTCCTGTAAAGGCATATTGTGCTAATTCAGGCCAGGTTTCCAATTTAGCGGCCCAATAGTCAAAAGGGAATGACCTGTGCGGGAGAACATCGATATGGGAGGAAAAGTAGTTTGTAACCATAGTTGACAACTGCTGTCTCTTGTCACTTTCCATCGATGCAGTATTACCAGTTGTGTGAGCGGTACTTGAAAAATCAGTCCACAACATTGTCTTGAAACCCCTGTCTCCAACGCCACTTCTGCTGTGTGCACCACGAACACCTCTGCCAAGCTGCCCCTGGCCCGTACGGCTCGTGTGAGAACCATCACCGCTGCTGTGTGCTGGGAATGCCTCAACCAACCGGTTTACCAGAGTTGCTTGTTTATTAGCCAATATTAGGTCAAGGTTCTCGTGTGGCATGATGTTTTGTAATTTGCCTTTATAGCATGGATCCAGGATGCTGGCCAACCAGAAGTCGTCATCGTTCATCATTTTGGCAATGCGGGGGTCCCTTTTTAGGATCTGCAAGGCATAATCTGACAAGTGGGCCAATGTTCCCGGTGTCAATGATGCACTGCGAGTGCTGGTTGGAGGAGCACTTTCTGGCAAATCCACATCCCTCCAGTCACGCACAAACCGTGTACCAGACCTTGCCACGCCAACATTTTCACTTGCCCCACGAGATGCATCCTCCTCCCCTAAGTAATCATCCCCATCATCATCCTCCTCTTCTTCCTCCACCTCGTCCAAGAGAGGTCCCTGAGCAGACAATGGCTGAATGTCATCAAGGATTCCCTCCTCCTCTTCCTCCTCATCAACATTGGCTGCAGACGCCTGCTCCTTAAGGTGCGTCAAAGTTTGCATGAGCAGACGCATAAGTGGGATGCTCATGCTTAGGATGGCGTCGTCTGCGCTTACCAGCCGTGTGCATTCCTCAAAACACTGAAGGACTTTACAGAGGTCTTTCAGCTTCGACCAATGCACACCTGTCAACCCCATGTCTGCTCTCAAAGTGCCTGGCTGTGTTTCCTCCCACAAATGCATTATGGCCTGCCTCTGTTCGGACAGCCGCTCCACCATGTGCAGGGTGGAGTTCCACCTTGTTGCAATGTCGATAATGAGGCGGTGGTTGGGAAGGTGGAGCAATCGCTGCAGCTTCTACATATGAATGGAGTGTACAGGCGACCGGCGGATGTGCGCGCACAGTCTTCACACCTTCTGGAGCATGGCTGTTAACTCCGGATAATTGTTGAGGAAGCACTGCACCACCAGGTTCAAGGTGTGAGCCAAGCAAGGTATGTGGCTGAGTTTTGAAAGGGCTATGGCTGCCACAAAATTACGGCCGTTATCACTAACTACCTTGCCTGCCTCAAGATGTATACTGCCCAGCCATGACTCAGTTTGTCGCTGAAAGTACTCGGCAAGCACCTCCGCGGTGTGTCTGTCGCCCACACACATCATCTGCAACACAGCCTGCTGACGCTTTCCACTAGCTGCTCGATAGGGGGACACCTCGTGTGCAACAGTGCCAGCTGCAGATGGAGTGCTCATACGATTGCGCTCTGTAGACGAGCTTTCGCTTCTGGAGGAGGGTCGAACGCCTATAGCCAACTGTTTCCTATACCATGGGCTAGGCAGCACTGTCCCACCACCGCTGTCCCCTGTGGACCCTGCATCCACCGCATTAACCCAGTGCGCAGTGATGGACACGTAACCGCCCTGGCCATGCCGACTGGACCATGCATCTGTTGTGAGGTGCACCTTTCCACTCACTGACTGCTTGAGTGCATGGACAATGCGGTCTTTCACATGATGGTGGAGGGCTGGGATGGCTTTGCGAGAGAAGAAGTGGCGACTGGGTAGGTCATAGCGTGGTACTGCATAAGCCATGAGTTCGCAGAAAGCTGCGCTTTTCACCAACCGATAGGGCATCATCTCTAACGAGATTAGTTTGGCAATGTGGGCGTTCAAACCCAGTGTACGCGGATGAGAGACTGAGTACCTTCTTGACCTACACATAGTCTCTGGGAGGGTGAGCTGGACTTGAGAGCTGCATATGGTGGAACTAGCGGTGGACAGGGCGGACTGAGAGAGGGTTGATGATGGTGATGGAGTTGATGTTCTTTCTGATGGCCTAGATTCAGTCTTTCGTTGATATAACAGTGGGATTCCCTGACTGCTTTGGCCTTGCAACGACACCTCAACATTTGCTGCTGTGCTAACTGGTGGGCTTACAGTGGGGGAAACAATATAGCATTGCTGACTACCTTCTTTGTGATCAGTTGCACATGTGGTACTTGAGGTTTGGTGTTGTGTCCACGCTTGCAAGTGCATGCTGGTTAAATGTCTAAGCATGCAACTGGTATTCAAATTTTTCAGATTTTTCCCTCGGCTAAAGGTCTTTGCGCACTTCTTACAGATAACCTTGGCCTGATCATGAGGATTTTGTTCAAAAAAGTGCCACACTGCACTCTTCCTACTTTAGAAGACATTTTGCGGCCTAGCACGCTGTGCTATTTTGACCATCTGGACAAGCTGTCCAGCAACTCTTTTGATTTTTGGAACCTGTCTTTGGAGTGCTCCGGGCCTGCCAGATAACAGCTGTTGCGATGTCGATGTCTGCTGTGGATGCTCCTCCTCCTCATCTGAGCTATTGGAAGCAGCACCCTCTTCCCCCAATGGATGCCAATCTTGGTCAACAACTGGGTCATCCATCACCTCCTCTTCAATGTCATGTGCACCTTCCTCTGTGTCACCGTGTATGGTGGTATAGTATGCGGGAAGGGTCACCTGGGTCTCATCAGGGTCAGAATCTGGCTCATTACACTGCGAGGACAATGTAGTGCTCTGACTGAATGTACCAGCAGAATCATCTATCAGTGGCTGTGCATCAGTGCACTCCGTGTCAGATTCATCTTGGCCTGGGTAATTCACCATTTCACTTGATAACCCAGGCATGGTATGTGAAAACAGCTCCATGGAGTAATCAGTTGTATGGCCTGCGTCATCCTTCCATCTTGGTTGGGGTGAAGGACACAAGGAAAGGTATGGTTCATGAACATGAGCCTCCAATGACGACTCAGTGCTTTTATTTTTTACAACTTCAGAAGAGGAGGCGATAGAGCTGGAGGCTGAGTCAGCAATGTAAGCCAAAACTTTTTCCTGATGCTCTGGCTTTAAAAGCGGTTTGCCAACTCCTAGAAAACTAAGCCTTCGAGGCCTTGTGGAGCCAGACGATGACGCAGGCTCAACACCTCCTGCATTCGGTCCTATTTTGCTTTTGCCACTACCACCAGATCTACCACCAACACCATCATTACCAGCTGGCAACCCCCGCCCAATTCCACGGCCTCTTCCACCAGCCTTCCTCATTTTTGGTAAAAATGTACACAAAATCCCACAAACTATATAGTAATGTAAAACAAGGTACAAGGTGTATATAGGACAGGGGAGACGTCGAATTTCTGAAAACACTTGTGGACACTGTTGGATGTGCGAGGCCCAGTTAATATCACACCGCTATGTCACAGGCTCAATGCCGCAGGTGTGAAAAATGTCACTGTAGGACAGGGGAGATGTAGAATTTCTGAACACACTTGTGGACACTGTTGGATTGTGTGAGGCCCAGTTAATATCACACCGCTATGTCACAGGCTCAATGTCGCAGGTGTGAAAAATGTCACTATAGGACAGGGGAGATGAAGAATTTCTGAACACACTTGTGGACACCCAGTTAATATCACACCGCTATGTCACAGGCTCAATGTCGCAGGTGTGAAAAATGTCACTATAGGACAGGGGAGATGTAGAATTTCTGAACACACTTGTGGACACTGTTCAATCAATCAAATTCAATCAAATTTATTATTATCGCAAAGTACATATTACATATATACAAGGAATTCTTTGTGGCAAAGAGGCAACATAATATATAACAACAGATACAACAAGTAACATCTAACAAGACAGATACAGTATATAGTCTACACATGACGATTTAATTGTTGAACAGAGAGTGGATAGAAGCTGTTCATATGGCGGTTGGTGCTGCATTTGGGGACTCTGAAGCGACGTCCTGAAGGGAGTAGTTGGAATGACGTGTGTCCCGGGTGAGAGGGATCGGATGAAATTTTCAATGCGTGGGATCGAATACTCTTATCATAAAGATCCTGGATTTTAGGCAGGGGGGAACCTATAATTCTCTCTGCTGTTCTGAAAGTCCTTTGTAAGCGGAGTTTGTCATGCACTCCCCCATACCAGACTATCAGAGAGGAACAAATCACAGATCTGATGACAGCATTAAAAAATAAGATCAGCAGATTCTTAGACAAACCATATCTTTTCAGCTGACGCAGGAAGAACATCCTCTGTTGTGCTTTTCTTATAACAGCATCCACATTTTCCCCCCATTTAAGATCATGAGAGATGATAACACCCAGGAATTTGGTCTCTGTGACCCTAAGAACCACTTTGTCATGGATGTAGATTGGAAGTATCTCATGTTGATCTTTCCTAAAATCCACAACCGTCTCAGCAGTTTTTTTAGTGTTGAGTACAAGATTATTGGCTTTACACCAGTCACATATTCTTTTCAGCTCACTCCGATACAAGTGTTCAGCATTTCCCCTGATGAGACCAATCAGTGTCATATCATCGGCAAATTTCAAGATTTTTACTGAGTCTGCTGAAGAGATGCAATCATTCGTATAGAGAGAAAACAGTAACGGGGACAAAACACACCCCTGAGGTGCCCCGATGTTTGTGACCAAGGTGTCCGAAGTGAATGGTCCAACTTTTACACTCTGTATCCTGGCTGTCAGGAAGTTATAAATCCACAAGCATAAGTTGAGAGGGACTCCAAGAGCTACCATTTTCTTATGAAGTAAATTTGGATTAATGGTATTGAACGCTGAGCTAAAGTCCATGAAAAGAATCCGGACATATGAGTGCAGTTCATCTGTATGATCCAAAATGTACTTCAGTGCCAGATTGACAGTGTCGTTTGCCGACCGATTCTCCTTATAGGCAAACTGAAGCGGGTCCCATAGCTTCTGCGTGAATTTTATCAGGTGGGACATCATAATTCTTTCGAAGACTTTCATAGCTACAGATGTGAGTGCTACTGGTCTATAGTCGTTCAACTCAGAGGATCCCACTTTCTTGGGGACAGGGATAATTGTGGAACTTTTCCAACACTGAGGTACAACGCACTCTTTCAGTGACACATTGTATATATTTGTCAGTATAGGGGCAAGCTGGGTAGCACATACTTTCAGACACATTGGAGATACACCATTAGGGCCAGGTGCCTTTTTGACCTTAAGTCCCTTCAGGATGCATATCACCTCTGCCTAGGAGATCACTACTTGGGTGTTGCACAATGAATGATCTTTATATGAACAGACTGAGGAGCTTAGAGATGAATAGCCACTGTGTGTAGAGCTTGCCTCAAATCTGCAGTAGAATTCATTTAACTCTGCTGCCAGACTTCTGCTGGGGTTCACTATAGTGGGGTGGCTTTTATAATTGGTGACCTCTCTTAATCCTCTCCATGCAGATCTAGTATCTTTTGATGAGAACCTTTCCTCCAGAATCTTTGCATACTCGTGTTTGGCTAACTTGATCTCTTTAGATAGCGAGTTCCTAAGTTTCTTGAATTCAGTAATATCGCCTGCTTTATAAGCCTCCTCTTTTCTCTTACGGATCAACCTGACTTTATTTGTAAACCACGGCTTGTTGTTTCCCCAAAAGTGGACAGATTTGGATGGAATAAACGTGTCTTCACAAAAACGGATATATGAGGACACTGCATCAACCCATTCATCCAGACCCGAGCATGTTTCCTGGAATACCTCCCAGTCCGTGCATTCAAAGCATGCTTGTAGTTGCAATTTTGCCTCCTCAGACCATGTCTTCTTTGTATAAACTGTAGGTTTGGATGTTTTCAACCTTTGCCTGTAGGCTGGAATTAAATGAATTAGACAATGATCTGAAAAGCCCACTGCTGCTCTCCTCACTGCCCTGTAGGCCCCTTTTATGATTGTATAGCAGTGATCAAGCGTATTGTTCTCTCTCATGAAGCAGTTTATATGTTGAGTAAATTTGGGGAGATCCAGGTTGAGTTTTCCTTTGTTAAAGTCCCCCATTACGATCACAAATGCTTCTGGAGATCCTTTCTCCCATTCTGATATTTTGCAAGCTAATTCACCAATAGCAGCTTTAACAGATGCTTGAGGGGGAATATATACTGCAACCAGAACCATAGATGAAAACTCTCTTGGAGAGTAAAATGGTCTACAATTGAGTGCAAGGTACTCTAGATCTTGAGAGCAACCTTTTCCCAGTATGTTAACATCACAGCACCAACTAGTGTTGATGTAGAAACATACCCCTCCCCCCCTTTGTTTACCTGAAGCTACACAATCACGGTCAGCTCTGTAGATAACAAAACCAGGTAGATCCAGACTGCAATCAGGGATGGTCTCATTCAACCAGGTCTCAGTAAAACAAAGAGCAGCTGAATTGGCCATATCAGATCTCATGTTACAAAGTAAGCTCAGATCCTCCATTTTGTTAGATAAGGAACGGACATTAGCCAAGTGGAGTGAAGGAAGAGCTGTTCTGAACCCTCTCCTCCGAAGGCGTGCCAGGACGCCTCCTCTCCTGCCTCTCTTGCAGTACACCTCCACAGGTTTCACAGAAGTAATGGATTTTATGTACTCAATTGTTGAATTAGCAATCATGCTCCAAGAAGGGGAGTCCATGAGAAATTGCGGATGATTCCAGAATAATAAATCGTCCCTTGAAATCATAAGAGTAGGTTTACAGAGTGCAGTGGCCATGATTACACTCAGCTTGTAGCTATAAAGACTGAACAGTCACAGCTTAGCAGAGTTAAATGTACAACTTTCCTTAAAGGGTGCTCCCAGCACTGCTGGGGGGGAGGGCATGGGTGCAACAAGACAGGGACATCAGGGGACACGCCAACAGTCAGTCCAAACCTGCCCAGCTCACCCCTTCAGCTCCACCTGGACCACAAGATCTCCAGAACATCTCCAGCACCGCACACTCCACCAGTTTTCCTATCCCAGGATCATCTGCTTGCTGGAAATGGGTACAAGTTGTAGGAAAGTTGGCAGGCAGCCAGCAGCTTCACTCTCTCCCAGCTGGATCCAGGCACGGAGCTCCACGAGGACAGAAAGACACCGGTCCCAGCTGATTGCAGTCTCCACACTACTCCCAGCTCTGCCGAATCCTGTAGCTACGCAATGGTGAGTGAACCAAAGTGAGAATTAACAATTAAGCGGGGAAAAAAACTAAAAAACTCAGGAGCCTCATGCCAGAGCAGCCATCTCTCGGCGCTCCTCCTCCTCCTGTTGTGTGAGGCCCAGTTAATATCACACCGCTATGTCACAGGCTCAATGTCGCAGGTGTGAAAAATGTCACTATACGACAGGGGAGATGTAGAATTTCTGAACACACTTGTGGACACTGTTGTGTGAGGCCCAGTTAATATCACACCGCTATGTCACAGGCTCAATGTCGCAGGTGTGAAAAATGTCACTATAGGACAGGGGAGATGTAGAATTTCTGAACACACTTGTGGACACTGTTGTGTGAGGCCCAGTTAATATCACACCACTATGTCATAGGCTCAATGTCGTAGGTGTGAAAAATGTCACTATAGGACAGGGGAGATGTAGAATTTCTGAACACACTTGTGGACACTGTTGGATTGTGTGAGGCCCAGTTAATATCACACCGCTATGTCAAAGGCAGAAATTGGCTAGTGTATGACAAACTACAAGATGTATATATTGAATTGGGCAGAACAGGAATCTCCCTAGAGTGTAGGTCTGTAAGAACGGAACATGTCCTCGACTTATCCTTACAGAGTGACACACAGATAGCTTCACTGTGGCCGTGATAACAGCCGTTACACGGTATTGAGAGAGGAGCGTGCACGTACACCGCTGTCCGGTGTCCGTAAAATTGTCAAGCTCAGTGTTTTTTAAGTATACGGACTGACAGACGCTGTCTCTCTATAGTTTTGAATGTGATCAAACAGCATATATACTTAACTGTTTGTAAAGCAGACAAAACTAGAAGGTGTAGGTCTGTAAGAATGGAACATGTCCTCGACTTATCCTTACAGAGTGACACACAGATAGCTTCACTGTGGCCGTGATAACAGCCGTTACACGGTATTGAGAGAGGAGCGTGCACGTACACCGCTGTCCGGTGTCCGTAAAATTGTCAAGCTCAGTGTTTTTTAAGTATACGGACTGACAGACGCTGTCTCTCTATAGTTTTGAATGTGATCAAACAGCAAATATACTTAACTGTTTGAAAAGCAGACAAAACTAGAAGGTGTAGGTCTGTAAGAATGGAACATGTCCTCGACTTATTCTTACAGAGTGACACACAGATAGCTTCGCTGTGGCCGTGATAACAGCCGTTACACGGTACTGAGAGAGGAGCGTGCACGTACACCGCTGTCCGGTGTCCGTAAAATTGTCAAGCTCCGTGTTTTTTAAGTATACGGACTGACACACGCTGTCTCTCTATAGTTTTGAATGTGATCAAACAGCAAATATACTTAACTGTTTGAAAAGCAGACAAAACTAGAAGGTGTAGGTCTGTAAGAACGGAACATGTCCTCGACTTATTCTTGCAGAGTGACACACAGATAGCTTCGCTGTGGCCGTGATAACAGCCATTACACGGTACTGAGAGAGGAGCGTGCACGTACACCGCTGTCCGGTGTCCGTAAAATTGTCAAGCTCCGTGTTTTTTAAGTATACGGACTGACACACGCTGTCTCTCTATAGTTTTGAATGTGATCAAACAGCAAATATACTTAACTATTTGAAAAGCAGACAAAACTAGAAGGTGTAGGTCTGTAAGAACGGAACATGTCCTCGACTTATTCTTACAGAGTGACACACAGATAGCTTCACTGTGGCCGTGATAACAGCCTTTACACGGTACTGTGTGAGGAGCGTACACCGCTGTATGGTGTGTAAAAATGCAAGCTCAGTACCTCACCAGGACAAAAAAAAAAATTTGAATTGCTTTTAAAAAAGCAGTTTGCAGAGCAGTGGGAAAACAGCAATGTAGCTATCAGGAAGCCTTATAAGGCAGCCTAACAACCAACAGAGCTGATCCAGAAAAATATAGCCTCCACTTGCACTGCACACACAGTGACTGGTGTGTTGTACAGGCAAAATCGCTAACAGCAGAAGCAGTTTTTGGTGTCTTCTTCTCTGCCTAACGCTCTCCCTACAGAATCATCAGCAGCAGCAGCTCTCCCTATTCTGAGATCAGCATGAGTAACATGGCGGTCGGCGTGCACGCCCTTTTATACCCCCTGTGACGCCCCCTAAAGCAAGCCAATCACTTGCATGCCCTTCTCAAAGATGGTGGTGACCCCTGCCTATGTCATCACGTTGCAAACAGTGTCCGTGGATCCTGATTGGCTGAAAAAGGGCAGAAAACAAACTTTTGAAACACGACTTTGGCGCTAAAGTCGCCGAGCTCGTGGCCGACCTCACCCTAGGGTCGGGTTTCGCTTCATGAAACCCGACTTTACAAAAAGTCGGTGACTTTTGAAATTTTTGACCCGTTTCGCTCAACTCTAGTATTTACACAAAAACTAAGCTCATAGAAAAATCCTATGTGAAAGAAGTTCATTCAATAAATATACAAAAGATCGTTCCTATAGTTCAGTTAATTTATAATTTTAGTATCCACTTTGCTTTTTTAACCCCTTAGTGACCACCAATATGTTTTTTTACCGACCTGAGATAAAAGAGAGTATTATTCCCCAGCAGGTGAAAATTCAGCATCTGCCTGCTGTACACTATAGCAGGCACCCTGTTGCATCAACCACGATTGGTGTTGGCACTGAACATGGCTGTTTAAACCCTTAGATGTTGCTGCCAACAGTGAGTATGGCATGTAGATGAGTACCAGAGTGAGATGGCCCCCTTCTTTAACCCCATTGGCACTCTAAGATCATGATTGTATGATCCTGGCAATTCACAGTCAAGTATTGGCCTTTGGGTCTCTCAAGAAGTAATGGTCTGCTCTATAGTGTATAGTTCGAGCCAAGAAGAATATCACCCGTTAATAATATTCAGAAAAAATTTTGGACCCAGATTCAGAGAAAACATTGGCACTGAAATAGTGAGATAGTAAGCTGCTTTATCATAAAGTGATTCTTTAATCCATCCAGACCAATGCATACAGATAATGTTCGATGTTTTGGCTGCGTTGGATTTGTCAAGGTTAGGGTGGTTTCACATTAGTGTTTAAGGCCGCAGCGTCGGCCTGCACACGGCCGCCGCTAAGCCCCGCCCCCTGCCACACTTCCGCCTCTGATCATACCTTTTTGTATGTATGCGCAGGTATGCGTTTGGCGGCGCATGCGTCCTTTTGACAGGTGCGCCGACCAGCGCCAAATGTAACCTGTTGCAATTTGGTGCGCTCGGCGCACCGTCAAAAGGACGCATGCGCCACCAAACGCATACCTGTGCACGGCCTGCATCCCCAGTGCTAAAGATAGAGGAAGCAGGATGCATGCAGCATCGTGCGCCCATAGGCGGAGCTACCGGCGGAGGCGCAGCAGGGGGCGGGGCCTAGCGGCAGCCGTGCACAGGCCGACGCTGCAACCTGAAACGCTAATGTGAAACCACCCTTACCTGCATGAAAACAGTGTATACATTGTTAATTATGAGCCGTATAGATTATTTAAAAATATACAAAAAGGTATGATCAGAGGAAATTCTTTTGGTAGCTAATGATCATAACTGTAAACACATTCTTCATGTGATGTAAAGTTACTTAAGCAGAATAAATATATGAAACAATTTGTCATGTGTAGGAGGTTCAGTGAATATCTCCATAGGTACATGAGTACTAGTTATCGAGTGATGACATTCACAAACAGAATGCAGTCAATAATATGAACGATATCCCTGTGGAAAAAGGGAGAGGTAAGTATATTTCAGGAAAGATAAGTTTCAGAAAGAAAAGAAAATGAAAAAATGAAAAAAAAATGAACATAAAAAAAAGTTGTGCAGGTGCCTCAGAATACGTGATTTGTGATGTAAAGCTGTGGATTCAAACAGGAATGTGGTGAGCAATAAGTAGACTTTACTATTCTATATTATGTCCCATTTTAGTATTTAGCTTTGGAAAATCATTTATGTTTTAGAGTGCTTTTATTGGTGGTGTAAATTTATCTCTAGTGTTCTGATCTATACCTTTATCTCAAGTGATGTCAAGGGCTTGCCTGCTTAGTTGGATTCTCTAAGCTGTAGGTCAGATTTAGCAGCATGAACTGAAGGTGCAGTTGAGTGGGTCTGGCCAAATGGCATATGGATAAGTTAGGACCAGGATAGTAGGGTATGCAGTATGCAGACAGACAAATGGAGAAAGAAGCACCAGATCCAGCAAAGCTACATGTGCAGATACACACTGGAGCAGAAAATGTATAGGTAATCTGGTAACTTGCGTACAGATTTGCAGTTTCACATAGGAATAATAGAATAGGTAATCTCGTCACTTCATTGCAGGGCACCAGTCACCCACATGAATAATAGATCTATAGAAAATCTGGTAACTTGCTTGCACAAATGTGGTTACATACTGGAATAGAAGAGCTGTGAGTATAGAAAGTACTAGCTTGGCCCATGTGAAATTTTCGCACATTGGTCGTCGGGGCGCAGGCAATTTCAGAAAAGGCAAGCTGGTCAAATGTAACTGTATTTCATGAGATGATGAACATAGACAGGTATTTATATATGTAGCTTGGTAATTCAATAAATTGTTTTAATAAGTAGAGGCCAAAAAATGTCTTCTGGTTGAGGTGCCACCTGCAGGTCATTGTGTCTTTCTGTACGTTTATGAAAATGAATGTTTAAACTGTATTTAGTGATAAAATCGTGAATGGGTGGTTTGTTTGGTTCTTTTCTTGCTGAAGGGAGCAAGTTTACCTTTGAAATGGTGTATCATTTGTGTGTGTGTGGTGAAGTAATCACCGAAAAAGCAGTGCATGTATACAAATGTGTTTGTGTAGGGGAAGTGGACTGACCTATGGACCTGTCTGCAGCAGGTGGGTTACTGTACAATGTTCTGGACATGGATTGCTGTATATGAAGGTGGGAGACAGCTAGACAGAGGAGAAGGATGATGAAGTACTGGGCTTTGCCACTAGGGGGAGACCAAGGACAGCAGAAACAGAAGAAGGTGTAGTACTGCAGTTTGGCCACAAGTTGGGAGCAGAGCGCAGTGAGAAAAGGGCTTTACATCAGCTTAAGGCTGCGAAACCACACAGTCATGGGGGCGGAGTTACAGGAGCTCTAGAGGGGAATTCCCGGGGAGGGGAATAAATAGTTGTAGAGAGTTCCAGAAGAGTCAGTCCAGGGAGAAGAGCTTAAAGGAAGAAGAGAAAGAAGGAGGAGATGGACAGAGAACAAGCTCCAGCAGGGACTGAGGAGGAAGACAGTCAGGGGGTGGCCCTGACAGGAGGAGCCGCAGAACAGAGACAGCCTGGGGTACCACAAACGGATGGACTCGGATGGGTGAAGCACTGTGGTGGTAGGCCTAGGGCAGCCACAGTGAAAGAGCCCTGTGAGGGCTTCAATTAGGAAAAGGAAGGAAGTGAAAGTGCCCGGGCCTGTGTGCGGAGTCGAGCAGCTGCTGTGTGGTGCAGTGGAATTGAGCAGCTGCTGTGTGGTGCTGTGGGTCGTTGAGAGGACGGCCAATAAAGAGGACCTGTTGGACGCACTTCAGTCTCTGTCTCAGTCTGTTCGTGGTGGCAAGAGGACCACCCCCCAGTTGGTCCACCTACCTACATTTGCATATGTGACTCACCTGCAGTGAAGTGTGCAATCCTCCAATGTGCCTGAAATAGGCTGGGCAAGCACTTGAGCAAGCTGGAAAGACCCCAAGGCAAATGTTTGGATTTGTTTGTTATGTCTGTAAGCAGCTTTGTGGTAGTGTAGTTTGGGTAGTGGGCTGCCTCCTGCAGGTCATTTGACCTTTCAAATGGTGTATCATTTGTTTATGTGGGTGGAGTATGAACAGAGCAAGTGTGCAATTCAATAGGCAGTACATGTTTACAAATGTGTTAGCATATGTGCCTCACCTGCAGTGAAGTGTGCAATCCTCCAATTTGGCGAAAATAGGCTGGGCAAGCAGTTCGGCAAGCAGGAAAGCCCCCAAGGCAAATGTTTGGATTTGTTTGTGATGTCTGTACGCAGATTTGTGGTAGTGAGCTTTGGGGTACTGTGGTGCCACCTGCAGGTCATTTTTCCTTACTGTAGGATTATGAAAATTAATGTTTAACCCCTTCCTTACCAATGACGGAATAGTATGTCATCGGTAAGGATCCATTGCTTTGAGGTGGGCTCCGGCGGTGAGCCCACCTCAAAGCCGCGACATGTCAGCTGTTATGAACAGCTGACATGTGCCCTCAATAACCGCGAGCGGAATCGCCATCCGCCAGCACCTATTAACTAGTTAAATCCCATTGTCAAAGCTGACAACGGGCATTTAAATAGCACTTCCGGCCGCCAGGCCGGAAATGAGCTCATCGTCAACTCCTGTCATGTGATCGGGGGTCGGCGACTCATTGCCCTGACAACCAGAGGTCTCATAGAGACCTCTATGGTTGCTGCAGGCAGATCGCTTTGAGCGCCGCCCCGGGGACTGGCGCTCAAAGCACAGCAGTAAATCTGCTGCATATGGGCGATCTGCTCATCGCCCATATGTAGCAGAGCCGATCGAGTTGTGCATGCTTCAAGCCTCCTATGGAGGTTATTGAAGCATGTCAAAAGTAAAAAAAATAAAAAAAACCTAAAAGTTCAAATCACCCCCCTTTCGCCCCAATCAAAATAAAACAATAAAAAAAAATCACACATACACATATTAAGTATTGCCACGTTCAGAAGCGCCCGATCTATCAATAAAAAAAGCATTAACCCGATCGTTAATGGCACTGCGAGAAAAAAAATCAAAACGCCAGAATTACGTTTTTTTGGTCACTGCGACATTGCATTAACCCCTTCCTGACATCCGACGGTATATCCCGTCCATGGGACCTGGGCCCCTATGCCCATGGACGGGATAGTACGTCAGGCGCGATCAGCGGCGCCCACGTGGTGAGCGCCGCTGATCGCGGCCGGGTGTCAGCTGATTATCACAGCTGACACCCGGCACAATGTGTCAGGGGTGGTCACGGACCGCCCCCGACACGTTAACCCCTTGCATACCGCGATCAAACATGATCGCGGTGTACCGGGAGTTAAAGGGAAGCATCGGCAGGGAGGGGGCTCCCTCCGTGCTTCCCTGAGCCCCCCACGGCAGCGCAATGTGCAGCGCTGCTGCGGGGGACTCCTTTCCTCCAGGCCCCCGAATCCAAGATGGCGACGGGGGCCTGAGGAAGCTGGCTTCCTCAGTGCCTGCAAAGCGCAGGCATGAGGAAGCCTTCTGCAGTGCCTGTGTCAGATCGCTGATCTGTCACAGTGATCTGTGATGTGACAGATCAGCGATCTGTCACAGGACAGTGATGTCCCACCTGGGACTATTTAATAAAGTAAAAAAAAAATAAAAAAAAGTGTAAAAATAATTAAAAAAAAATCGCCAAATAAATTAGAAAAAAAAAAAAAATATTCCCCCAATAAATCCATTTTTTGGAAATAATAAAAAAAAAAACCAATTAAAGTGCACATATTAGGTATCGCCGCATCCGTAACGACCCGCCCTATAAAACTGTCCCATTAGTTAACCCCTTTAGAGAACCCCTTAAAAAATAAAAATAAAAAACGAAGCAAAAATAATGATTTATTATCATACTGCCAAACAAAAAGTGTAATAACGCGCGATCAAAAAGACACATATAAATATCCATGGTACCACTGAAAACGTCATCTTGTCCCGCAAAAAACGAGCCGCCACACAGCATCATCAGCGAAAAAATAAAAAAGTTATAGCTCGCAGAATAAAGCGATGCAAAAATAATTATTTTTTATATAAAATAGTTTTCATTGCATAAAACCGACAAAAACATAAAAAAACGACCTAAATGAGGTATCGCTGTAACCGTACTGACCCGAAGAATAAAACCGCTTTATCAATTTTACCGCACGCGGAACGGTGTAAACGCACCCCCCCAAAAGAAATTCATGAAACGCTGGTTTTTCTTCATTCTGCGTCCCAAAAATCGGAATAAAAAGCGATCAAAAAATTTCACGTGCCCGAAAATGGTACCAATAAAAACGTCAACTCGTACCGCAAAAAATACGGAAAAATTATAGCTCTCAATATGTGGTGATGCAAAAACTATTTTTACAATAAAAAGCGCCTTTTAGCGTGCGACAGCTGCCAAAAATAAAAACCGCCATAAATAGTAAATCAAACCCCCCGTTATCACCCCCTTAGTTAGGGAAAAATAATAAAATAAAAAAAATGTATTTATTTCCATTTTTCCATTAGGGTTAGGGCTAGGGTTAGGGCTAGGGGTGTGTTGGGGTAGGGTTAGGCTAGGGTTAGGGTAGGGTTAGGGTTAGGGCTAGGGTTAGGGTTAGGGTTAGGGCTAGGGTTAGGGCTAGGGTTAGGGCTAGGGGCATGTTGGGGTTCGGGTTGGAGTTAGAATTGGGGGTTTCCACTGTTTGGGCACATCAGGGGCTCTCCAAATGCAACATGGCGTCTGATCTCAATTCCAGCCAATTCTGAGTTGAAAAAGTCAAATGGTGCTCCTTCCCTTCCAAGCTCTGCCATGCGCCCAAACAGTGTTTTACCCCCACATGTAGGGTATCAGCCTACTCAGGACAAATTGCAAAACAATTTTTGGGGTCCAATTTCTCCTGTTACTCTTAGGAAAATAAAAAATTGGGGGCAAAATATCATTTTTGTGGAAAAAAAATGATTTTTTTATTTTCACGTCCGAGTGTTATAAACTTCTGTGAAGCACTTGGGGGTTAAAAGTGCTCACCACACATCTAGATAAGTTCCGTGGGGGGTCTAGTGTCCAAAATGGGGTCACTTGTGGGGAGTTTCAATAGTTTAGGTACATCAGGGGCTCTCCAAACGCACATGACACCCGCAGACCATTCCATCAAAGTCTGCATTCCAAAACGTCACTACTTCCCTTCCGAGCCCCGACGTGTGCCCATACAGTAGTTTTCTCCCACATATGGGGTATCAGCATACTCAGGACAAATTGGACAACAACTTTTAAGGTCCAATTTCTCCTGGTACCCTTGGGAAAATAAAAAAATGGTGACTAAAAGATCATGTTTGTGGAAAAAATACGAATTTTTTATTTTCACGCCCGGGCGTTATAAACTTCTGTGAAGCACTGGGGGGTTCAAAGTGCTCACCACACATCTAGATAAGTTCCTTGGGGGGTCTAGTTTCTAAAATGGTGTCATTTGTGGGGGGTTTCCACTGTTTAGGTACATTAGGGGCTCTCCAAAGGCAACATGACACCCGCAGACCATTCCATCAAAGTCTGCATTCCAAAACGTCACTACTTCCCTTCCGAGCCCCGACGTGTGCCCATACAGTAGTTTTCTCCCACATATGGGGTATCAGCATACTCAGGACAAATTGGACAACAACTTTTAAGGTCCAATTTCTCCTGGTACCCTTGGGAAAATAAAAAAATGGTGACTAAAAGATCATGTTTGTGGAAAAAATACAAATTTTTTATTTTCACGCCTGGGCGTTATAAACTTCTGTGAAGCACTGGGGGTTCAAAGTGCTCACCACACATCTAGATAAGTTCCTTGGGGGGTCTAGTTTACAATATGGTGTCATTTGTGGGGGGTTTCCACTGTTTAGGTACATTAGGGGCTCTCCAAAGGCAACATGACACCCGCAGACCATTCCATCAAAGTCTGCATTCCAAAACGTCACTACTTCCCTTCCGAGCCCCGACGTGTGCCCATACAGTAGTTTTCTCCCACATATGGGGTATCAGCATACTCAGGACAAATTGGACAACAACTTTTGGGGTCCAATTTCTCCTGGTACCCTTGGGAAAATAAAAAAATGGTGACTAAAAGATCATGTTTGTGGAAAAAATACGAATTTTTTATTTTCACGCCCGGGCGTTATAAACTTCTGTGAAGCACTGGGGGGGTCAAAGTGCTCACCACACTTCTAGATAAGTTCCTTAGGGGGTCTAGTTTCCAAAATGGTGTCATTTGTGGGGGGTTTCCACTGTTTTGGTACATCGGGAGTTTTCCAAACGCGACATGGTGTCCGATCTCAATTCCAGCCAAAAACGTCAAATGGCGCTGCTTCCCTTCCGAGCTCTGCCATGCGCCCAAATAGTGGTTTACCCCCACATGTGGGGTATCAGCGTACTCAGGACAAATTGCACAATAACTTTTAGGGTCCTGTTACCCTTGGAAAAATAAGAATTGAGGGTGAAAAGATCATTTTTGTGGAAAAAATATGATTTTTTAATTGTATGGCTTTATGTTATAAACTTCTGTGAAGCCCATGGGGGTTCAAAGTTCTCACCACACATCTAGATAAGTTCCTTAGGGGGTCTAGTTTCCAAAATGGTGTCATTTGTAGGGGGTTTCCACTGTTTTGGTACATCAGGGGTTTTCCAAACGCGACATGGTGTCCGATCTCAATTCCAGCCAAAAACGTCAAATGGCGCTGCTTCCCTTCCGAGCTCTGCCATGCGCCCAAATAGTGGTTTACCCCCACATGTGGGGTATCAGCGTACTCAGGACAAATTGCACAATAACTTTTAGGGTCCTGTTACCCTTGGGAAAATAAAAATTGGGGTGAAAAGGTCATTTTTGTGGAAAAAATATGATTTTTTAATTGTACCGCTGTACGTTATAAACTTTTGTAAAGCCCTTGTGGGTTCAAAGTTCTCACCACATATCTAGATAAGTTCCTTGGGGGGTTTAGTTTCCAAAATGGGGTCACTTGTAGGGGGTTTCCACTGTTTAGGTACATCAGGGACTCTCCAAACGTGACATGGTGTCCAATCTGAATTCCAGCCAATTTTGCATTGAAAAAGTCAAACGGCGCTCCTTCCATTCTGAGCTCTGCCTTGCGCCGAAACAGTCGTTCCCCCCCACATATCAGGTATCTGCGTACTCAGGACAAATTGCACAATAACTTTTGCAGTCCAATTTCTCCTGTTACCCTTGGTAAAATAAAAAAAATTGAACCTGAATTATTTTTTTTATGAAAAAAAGTTAGATGTTCATTTTTTTTTAAATATTTAAAAAAATTCCTGTGACGCACCTAAAGGGTTAATAAACTTCTTGAATGTGGTTTTGAGCACCTTAAGGGGTGCAGTTTTTAGAATGGTGTCACTTTTGGGTATTTTCTATCATATAGACCCCTCAAAGTGGCTTCAAATGTGATGTGGTCCTAAAAATAAAATGGTGTTGTAAAAATGAGAAATCGCTGGTCAACTTTTAACCCTTATAACTTCCTAACAAAAAAAAATTTTGGTTCCAAAATTGTGCTGATGTAAGGCTAGTTTCACACTTGCTTTTTTTTGCAGCGCGTTTTTCCCGCAAAAAAACGCATTAAAAAAACGCATACAAATGCATACAAACGCTGCGTTTTTTTCCAGCATTTTAATGCGCATGCAGGAAAAAAACGCAGCGTTTTTGCGCGTTTGTATGCGTTTTTTGTGCGTTTGCGTTTTTTTACAGATTTTGGAAAAACCCCACAAAAAAGAAAATACAACCATTCAACAACACACAAGACCAATGGGACTTCATTGTGGGTGTGGTATGTTAATATATATAGACCTTGTCTACAGTATTCTTCACATTTGCTTGATTCTTCTCGTAACCATGGATCTGCGCTGGAAGAGTTTTCACTTCAACTTGGATTTGGACATCGCGATGGCTCAGGCGTATGCAGTTGCTTGCCATGAACAAAGGAAGAGAGAGAGGCAGCGAAGACGGCGGCGTATGTGGATACATCCGATTGTTGAACTCCGGGAGAGCCGTGGGGCATACCACACCCTCTACAGCGAGCTACGTGCAAACCCGGAGAAATTTAATGATTATATCCGGATGTCCCACGAAAGTTTCATGGATTTGCTTGCTCGTGTCCAACAATCCATCCGGAGACAGGACACACAGCTCCGTCGTGCGATTCCTCCTGAGGAACGGCTACTGGTGACATTACGGTATGTTTTAAAAACAAAGGGGTGTGGTCTGATGTTTTTTTATGGAAATTTAGTATTCAAAACCTTGGGTAATTAGTTTTCGTGAATGTACTAATATCTTATTTTATAGTTTTTAAAAATAATATACATAAATATTAATTTTACTTCTTTGTCTGTTCACAGATTCCTGGCGACTGGAGAAACCCTATCCTCACTACACTTCCAGTACCGTATTGGAATCTCTACCTTGTCTGGAATTGTTGCTGACACCTGCCGGGCTCTCTGGAATGTTCTTTGCCCAGAATTTATGCCCCTGCCCACCGCTGAAAAGTGGATGGAAATTGCTGACAAATTCTGGACAGTATGCAATTTTCCCAACTGTTTGGGAGCTGTTGATGGGAAACACATACGGATCATCAAACCCCAAAGAACGGGATCTGAGTACTATAATTACAAAAAGTACTTTTCAATAGTACTCATTGCAATTGCGGATGCCGGATGTATGTTTGTAGCAGTGGACATTGGAGCATTTGGCCGTGGTAATGACTCGCAGGCTTTTAAAAACTCAGACATGGGCCGGAGGTTGTATGGCAACCAATTTAATTTCCCTATGCCACGGCCTCTTCCTCACACCGAAGCTCCGCCACTGCCCTTTGTAATGGTTGGCGATGAGGCTTTTCAAATGTGCGGAAACTTACTGAAACCCTACTCCAGCCGGGACTTGGACCACACCAAAAAAATATTTAATTACAGGCTGACCAGGGCCAGAAGAACTGTCGAGTGTGCTTTTGGGATTCTTGTTTCCAGATGGCGAATTCTGGGCACGGCCATTAATCTTAAACTTGAAACAGTCGATGAGGTGGTGAAGGCCTGTGTGGTTCTACATAACTTTGTGATGGCTAAAGAGCACCCGACCTTTGAACTGGACGATGATGCTCCTAACCCATTGCCTGAATTCACTCAGCACACTCTCAGGTCATCCGTTGAAGTTGGCCAAATGAGGGACAAATTTGCGGCCTACTTTATTTCTGATGTAGGACGGGTGCACTGGCAAGATGAAATGGTGTAATGTTGTAGTTTATGGTAATAAAAATCCTTATTTGATACCATTACTGAGTGCACTATATTTTTTAAACTCCAATTAATTAAAAAACTTCCCATGTATAACTGAATTTTTTTATGTTCACACACCTGGGCAGGTAAATACACATATGAGTTAAAATTCAGCATTGCTAGTCTGCGTGAAATATATTGGAATGAGCAAAGCTGCAGGCCATGAATCATGAAACAATTTTTTTTTCAATCGAAAATTGTGCAACTAGTTTAAAACAAAGTATGTGATTTTCTCAAAACACAACCCTCAAAACCCAACCCAAATGAAAGTCCATGGGGAATACAAGTAAGTTACACTAGGCCTTGGAATGACTATACTAGGCCGTGGTATTTCAAATATGAGTATATTAGGCCTTGTGCCTACTAGTATATTCATATGTGAAATACCACGGCCTAGTATAGTCATAACAAGGCCACAAGGCCTACTCGATTTTGGCAAACTAGTATCTTGTTTCACAAAACTTGACAAGTTTCAACAGTTTGGTAAAACTAGAGTTATTACACTAGGCCTTGTAATGACTATACTAGGCCGTGGTATTTCAAATATGAGTATAGTAGGCCTTGGGGCTAGTAGTATAGTAATATGTGAAATACCACGGCCTAGTATAGTCATACCAAGGCCTACTGTAATAACTCGATTTTTAACAACTAGCATCTTGTTTCACAAAAAACAAACTGGTGAAACTAGAAAGAAACTTATTTTTTAGACAAGTTTCAACAGTTTGTTTTTCATGAAACCAGATTCTATTTGGTAAAAATAGAGTTATTACACTAGGCCTTGGAATGACTATACTAGGCCGTGGTATTTCAAATATGAGTATAGTAGGCCTTGGTGCTAGTAGTATAGTAATATGTGAAATACCACGGCCTAGTATAGTCATACCAAGGCCTACTGTAATAACTCGATTTTAAACAACTAGCATCTTTTTTCACAAAAAACAAACTGGTGAAACTAGAAATAAACTTATTTTTTAGACAAGTTTCAACAGTTTGTTTTTCATGAAACCAGATTATATTTGGTAAAACTAGAGTTATTACACTAGGCCTTGTAATGACTATACTAGGCCGTGGTATTTCAAATATGAGTATAGTAGGCCTTAGTAGTATAGTAATATGTGAAATACCACGGCCTAGTATAGTCATACCAAGGCCTACTGTAATAACTCGATTTTTAACAACTAGCATCTTGTTTCACAAAAAACAAACTGGTGAAACTAGAAAGAAACTTATTTTTTAGACAAGTTTCAACAGTTTGTTTTTCATGAAACCAGATTCTATTTGGTAAAAATAGAGTTATTACACTAGGCCTTGGAATGACTATACTAGTCCATGTTATTTCACATATGACTATACTAGCCCTTGGGTTTGTTTTTAACATGTATTTACCCATCAGTGTGTGTGAGCGGCGCAAACAACATTAATGAAACTTATTAATGGTGAACCACAAATGTAAATTTATTTTTTATCACAAAAATAAAACTAAAAATTATTTTTTACGGCGTTTGGGGGCAGATGGTTTCAATTTGGGGGTGTGCAGGGAATATGCAACACTTGCAGTTGAAGACGGTGTTTGAGGGGAAGGGGCAACAAAACTTGTGGGGGAAGGTAGTCCAGTTAAGGGAATTAAAGTAGGAACACTTGTAGGAGAGGAAATCTGTTCAGGTACATTAGTTGTAATGGCATGTCGCCGTAGGCTTGTGTGCCTGGACCGACTTTGGCCCAATGCCCGCCTTGATTGATTTCGCCTAGAACTAGGGGCAAATATGGAATGCAGGTCCCCCGTCTGCTGGTATGGCTGCTGCTGCTGAGGTGGCGGCTGCTGCTGAGGTGGCGGCTGCTGCTGAGGTGGCTGCTGCTGCTGAGGTGGCGGCTGCTGCTGAGGTGGCTGCTGCTGCTGAGGTTGCGGCTGCTGCTGAGGTGGCTGCTGCTGCTGAGGTGGTTGCTGCTGCTGCTGAGGTGGCGGCTGCTGCTGAGGTGGCTGCTGCTGAGGTGGCTGCTGCTGCTGCTGAGGTGGCTGCTGCTGCTCTTCGTTGTCAGTGCTCGTCCTTGCAGGAGGACTGGTGGCGGCAGTGATGGTCCAGGTTTGCAGAGTGGTGGTGGCAGGGCTACTACATGTTGTTGTAGCGGCAGGGCTGTTCCATGTTTGCCTAGTGGTGGCTGAGCTCCACGCATGCATGGGATTGGCGGTGGTGCTCCAGACAGGAGCAGCGCTTGCCATGGTGGTGTCGGTGAAGTGACCAGCTGCACTCAGACTTGTGGTGGTGTAACGGTGGGTGTCCTGGCTTTGAAGAGAGGTGTCCGTGCAGTGGTATGCAGCACAAGTCGGTAGTGAGGTGAAGCGAGTCAATGGTGGCACAGGTGGAAAGGACACCACTGACTGCTGACCGTACCGATTATGCTGCATAGCCTGCAAGAAAGCATTGTTGCAGGCCTGCAGCACATTCAGCTGTTGATCAGGACTAAGGTGTTCCGCCATGCCCTTTTCAATCTTACTAAAAAAATGGTGTGCTGGTCTGTTGAGGTCGGCCTCCAGACGGTCAAGGCGCTGTTCTACAGAATTGAAGCGGTGTTCAAAGTGGTTAAAACCACGTTCCATCAGTGCAAAACCGCTTTCAACTCTGTCGGACAGTGACTTGAGGCTGGAATTAAATGTCTCGCTCAAATGCATAAACTCGGGCAAGACATTCCTGTCCAAGGCCCTCTGCCGCTGGCGGGTAGTGCCCGCATAACCAGTGGCAGAGACCTGGGACAGGGGAACACCTGATGGCCCAGCTTCCTGGTCACCAGCTGTGTGTGTGTGGGACCTGCAAGGTGCTTCCTGGCTGTCGGATGGCTGGGACGGGTCAGAGGACGTCCGAGGAAGGACCGCTCCAGGGCCAGGTTGCAGGGTGCTGCTCCAGGTGCTGTGGAAGAAAGGAAAATCATTACTACCATGCCTTTACAAGAAGCATCAGCTGTGGATTAGAAAAACACAGATTAATAAAAATAAAAACCCAAAATGTATAATACTTATGATCTTGTGGCAAGGACCGGTCTTAGGAACTGCAACGCGTGATAGTGACGGTATCTAGTTCTGGTCCTTGACGCAGATCCACTGCGAACCTGGCCCTCAGCACGAACATCACTGTTGAAGCGGTCCTTGATCGAACGCCAACGTGTTCGGACTTTGTCCACTGTTGATAAAAAAAAAAAACAGTGCCGTCAAGGACAACAGTCACTGCGGCACAATGTAGCAATACAATACTCAAAGCAGTCACTGTAGACCCCGACGACACTGTTGGGTTTCCTGCTAGAATACGCCTAGCACGAAACCCAACAGTGCCGTCAAGGACAACAGTCACTGCGGCACAATGTAGCAATACAATACTCAAAGCAGTCACTGTAGACCCCGATGACACTGTTGGGTTTCCTGCTAGAATACGCCTAGCACGAAACCCAACAGTGCCGTCAAGGACAACAGTCACTGCGGCACAATGTAGCAATACAATACTCAAAGCAGTCACTGTAGACCCCGATGACACTGTTGGGTTTCCTGCTAGAATACGCCTAGCACGAAACCCAACAGTGCCGTCAAGGACAACAGTCACTGCGGCACAATGTAGCAATACAATACTCAAAGCAGTCACTGTAGACCCCGATGACACTGTTGGGTTTCCTGCTAGAATACGCCTAGCACGAAACCCAACAGTGCCATCAAGGACAACAGTCACTGCGGCACAATGTAGCAATACAATACTCAAAGCAGTCACTGTAGACCCCGATGACACTGTTGGGTTTCCTGCTAGAATACGCCTAGCACGAAACCCAACAGTGCCGTCAAGGACAACAGTCACTGCGGCACAATGTAGCAATACAATACTCAAAGCAGTCACTGTAGACCCCGATGACACTGTTGGGTTTCCTGCTAGAATACGCCTAGCACGAAACCCAACAGTGCCGTCAAGGACAACAGTCACTGCGGCACAATGTAGCAATACAATACTCAAAGCAGTCACTGTAGACCCCGATGACACTGTTGGGTTTCCTGCTAGAATACGCCTAGCACGAAACCCAACAGTGCCGTCAAGGACAACAGTCACTGCGGCACAATGTAGCAATACAATACTCAAAGCAGTCACTGTAGACCCCGATGACACTGTTGGGTTTCCTGCTAGAATACGCCTAGCACGAAACCCAACAGTGCCGTCAAGGACAACAGTCACTGCGTCACAATGTAGCAATACAACACTCAAAGCAGTCACTGTAGACCACGATGACACTGTTGGGTTTCCTGCTAGAATACGCCTAGCACGAAACCCAACAGTGCCGTCAAGGACAACAGTCACTGCGGCACAATACAGAGCAGGGAAATACTCACTAAACGCCTTTTTGGCGGATGCTGTGGCGCTGTCCCAGCCATCCATCAACGCTGCGGCCACCTCATTCCATAGCCGCCGGGTCACCACATTGTCCTTGTACAGCCGGTCACGGCTGTCCCACAACGGCGAACGCTCCTGGACCAGGCTGATGAGCTGCTCATTATCCAGGTAGACGTCTTCATCCCGTTGTGGAACCTAGACAAAACACATTCATTAGAATAATCAAATTTAAATTGACTAAAAAGTTACAAAAAAAGAAACAAAAAAAAGAGTAAAAATAGAAGATAAAAAAAAAATAAAGAACATTACAAATCATTTGATACTTACATTCCGTATCACCACCGGGACTTGGCTTCGCTGCTCCTGCTCTTCGCCCTCACTATTCCCGTCCACAGATGATGATGACGATGTCTGAAAGTTGAAAAAAACGTAAGAGATTTGGAGAAGCAGCAGATATACTTACCAGATGCACGAAAATAATCACCTCACGGTCTGCTTGCGCCAATTCCTGCCGCGATGGGGAATACTCAGATTCTGAAGACATACTGCATGTAAAAATAATAAAAATCATTAGTACATACATAATTTAAAAGGACAGGCATATAATGTAATATACTCACATTCTTCGCTGATATAATGGGTTCTTGGTTGAATGTCTGCTCTTCAATCTGTCTAGTGTAGTAGTGGCAGAGTTTTGGCAGGCACCTCCTTTATATAGACTTTTTTTTTTTGACTTTAGAAGATTCTAACTAGGATAAAAAGTGGACACCACCCAAAAAACGCAGCGCTAAAAAATCGCATACCTGCGCATGCCAGTGCGCACGTATGCGCATCCATAGGCTATAATGGCCATTTTTAGCGCAAAACGTGCGCATACGTGCGCATGCGATTTTTTCAAGGACCAAAAAATGCAACATGCAGCGTTTGGAAAATACCAACGCACACCCCAAAAAAACGCAGCGCATGAAAATCGCATACATGCGCTTACAAGCGCGCAGGTATGCGCACCCATGTTAAATATAGGGGAAAAATCGCATGCGCACGTATGCGTTTTTTTCCAGCGCTAAAAAACGCAAATGTGAAACCAGCCTAAAGTAAACATGTGGGAAATGTTATTTATCAAGTTTTTTGTGTGCCGTATCTCTGTGATTTAAGGGCATAAAAATTCAAAGTTGGAAAATTGCGAAATTTTCAAAATTTTCGCCAAATTTCCGTTTTTCTCACAAATAAACGCAAGTTATTTGAATGAAATTTTACCACTAACATGAAGTACAATATGTCTCGAGAAAACAATGTCAGAATCACCGGGATCCATGGAAGCGTTCCAGAGTTATGACCTCATAAAGGTACAGTGGTCAGAATTGTAAAAATTGGCCCGGTCATTAACGTGCAAACCACCCTTGGGGGTGAAGGGGTTAAAATGCAATAACGGGCGATCAAAAGAACATAGTTGCACAAAAGAATTTTTTTTCACCACTTAGATAAAAAAGAACATAGACATGTTTGGTGTCTATGAACTCGTAATGACCTGGAGAATCATAATGGCAGATTAGATTTAGCATCTAGTGAACCTACCAAAAAAGGCAACCAAAAAACAAGTGTGGAATTGCACTTTTTTGCTATTTCATCACACTTGGAATTTTTTTCCCGTTGTCAAGTGCATGACATGGTAAAACCAATGGTGTCGTTTAAAAGTACAACTCGTCCTGCAAAAAATAAGCCCTCACATCCATATTGACAGAAAAGTATAAAAGTTATGGCTCTGGAAAGAACGGGAGCGAAAAACGAAAACGAAAACTCGAAAAACGCTCCGGGAGTGAAGGGGTTAAACTGTATTTTGTGATCAAATTGTGGATGTATGGTTTGTTTGGCTATTTTCTTGCTGAAGGGGGCAAGTTTACCTTTCAAATGGTGTATAATTTGTGTGTGTTGGAGCAGTATGAACGGAGATACAAAGTGATCACTGAAAAACAGTGTTTAGAAATAAGAGAATAGATAGAATAACAGAGATGAATAATAAGTTACTTCACTTATAGAAACCAAGGTGTGAACAGCACCAGTATTAACAAAGACAAATTCTCTTTTAGGAAGTTTGTAGCAGAGGAATTGAGAATGTAATAGCATCAGGATTCACAGGACTTTGAAAATATACTGGTCAAAAAAATAAGGGGAACCATTAAACAATAAAATGTAACTCCAAGTCAGTCACACTTCTGTGAAATCAACATTGATTGTGATTCAGTTTCTCCTGCTGTTGTGCAAATGGAATAAACAACCATTAGAAATGATAGGAAGGTCACTAACATCCATGAGTCTGCTCAGTAAGAGTGTCCAGGGATCCCTTTATTTTTTTGAGCAGTATAGTTGCAGATTGTTGGTCCATACAGGCATTTGCTACAGATATGATAAGGCTGGCTGGAGCTCAGATGAGGGAATGTTTAGGCAAACTCCCCTCAAAACACGTGCTGGTGAATACTTAGGCAACATGTGCGCCTAAGCCAACCTTAAAAGTTATAGGGTGATGACCATAGAGATGTTTGCCATTTTACAAGAGAAACCTGGCATGTAGTACTACAGAGAGAGTCAACTATAGGAGAATGGAGTAAGGTAACAGGTTCACTAATGCCACCCTCGTCCTGATCTGATGACCCTTTCCTTAGAATTGTTACTTTTTTCACTAAAAATACCAACACAAGTTAAAAAAAAGTGGTGTATTTAGGGGTGAGGGTCAAGAGGAAGTGTGTTTTCAAAGTTAGCTGTAGAACCATTCATCATTTTATCAGATTTCAAATAAGGTATCCAGCATTTGGCATTCCCAGCAGGGCCAAGGAACTGGTGAGATCACCACTAGTGAGAAAAAGTCTCAATGGGAGAATTTCACTGCGGTGAATTTGAACTGCGGTGAACTTGTCTCTTGTACAGTGAGATTTTTTCTGACTGTGCTAGTGTTGATCTCACCGGAGGGAACACACAGCAGTTCATTGGCCCTGCTGGGAATGCAGCCTCAGTGTTGTGAACTCATTTTCTGGTTTACCTCTGTCTTCTGGTGAGGGTGGTGGAGCTGGAAGTGTTGACAGAGGAGTCGTGAGTTCTCCATCCGGGCTCCCTCTGGTGGTGACAGCAGGTAATGAAGCTGATCTAAATTGCAGAGACCTGCCACCTGAGGAGGAGGACTGTGAGTGGACATCAGGAGTCTCTGACTGGATTTAAGACAGCCGACTCCCTAATTCTCTGCTGGTGATTTTCCTGCTCTGAGGTTCTGGTTTCCAGTTCTGTTCCTGCCTTCTCAAGATAAGTGTGCTCTGCTATTTTTTCACATGAGATTTGGTCTGATTTTTTTCAGTTTTTGTTGTCAACCAGCCCCTGCTGGGGCTGTGCTGAATTTCCATTCTTATATCTCTGTTTTTGCCAGTTTGCTTTTTGTCCCTGATCAGATTGGTCTCTTTTTGCTCTGTCTTCAGAACATACCAGAGTGCTGATATAGGGAATTGAAGTCTAGTGACTTCAGGGTTTTTGTTATCAGAAAGTGTTGGACATATTTTGGCAGGGTTTTGTGCGTGATTGCAGACAGCATCTTTCCTTTCCTGTCCTTTCTAGTTAGTGTGGGCCCCATCATTTGCTCAGCCTATTTTTCTATCTGTGTTTGTGTTTTCATCTTG
The DNA here is from genome assembly GCF_039654945.1 of Dendrobates tinctorius. Lineage (NCBI taxonomy): Eukaryota > Metazoa > Chordata > Amphibia > Anura > Dendrobatidae > Dendrobates > Dendrobates tinctorius. The sequence continues at coordinate 39,379,937 of NW_027361711.1, forward strand.
TCTCACCGACAATACATGTTTGGGGGCTGTCTATTGCTTTGGGGTCTGCTCTGGGACAGTTTAGATTTCCCCTTTTCTTGTTTTAGGTTTATTTAGTTCTCCGGCTGTGACGAGGCATCTAGGATCATCGTAGGTACGCTCCACGGCTACTGCTAGTTGTGTGGATAGGATCAGGGGTCTGCAATCCGCTTAGTTACCAACCTCTCTGGTTTTCTGTGGCTAAGCTTGTTTTTGTTTTTCCTCCTCGGTGACTCCTTCATAACACTCAGTGACCTGCGGTAACCTCAATGAGGTCACCGCTACTCACTAATCCTGCACTTGCAGCAGCTCATTCCCCAATAGTCAATAGTTCTTAACCTGGATGGTCACATCTTGGCTTCAGAACAACTCTGTGACCATTCTTGACTGGTTTAGCCAGAGCCCAGACCTAAACCCAATTGAGCATCTCTGGAGAGACATGAAAATGGCTGTTCACCATCCAACCTGATGGAACTGGAGAGGATCTGTTCAAATCCAGGTGTGAAAACTTGTTGCATCATTCCCAAGAAGACTCATGGCTGTACTAGCTCTAAAGGGTGTTTCTACCCAATACTGAGCAAAGGTTCTGAATACTTATGGCCATGTGATATTTCAGTTTTTCTTTTTTAATAAATTTGCAAAAATGTCTACATTTCTGTTTTTTCCAGTCAAGATGGGGTGCAGAGTGTACATTAATGAGAAGAAAATGAACTTTTTTGAATTTATCAAATGGCTACAATGAAACAAAGAGTGAAAAATTTAAAGGGGTCTGAATATTTTCCATACCCACTGTACATTAATTCTTTTGTATTGCTGTGTATAGCAAAAATCACAGTATACAGTAGTATTGCTATGCATATTGTCACAGCGCTTCCTGCGCACGCTGTCCGGCACGCTCCTGCCTCTCTGCGTGTCCCCGCGCCCGGCCTCCGGCTCCCTCGGCACCGGGCTCCTGCCCACGGCGCTCAGCCTCCTTGGTAAGCTGACGCGCTAGGCCCCTCCCCCAAGATGGCAGCGCCCACCGCTACATATGGCCGGAGTCAGCCCTGGTAAGACGCCTCATTATCTCATGCGGTGACGCTTTCCACAGCTTCGCCCTCTATGTCCTCAGGCCCCTCTTGTTCTCTGTCTTTACTGCGTGTTGTACCGTGGTTCCTCCTGCCTAACCTCGGTCTGCCTTTTCTGTGCTCTGCCCTCCCTGTCTCCCTGGTGCTTTCCCTCCTCTGTCCTGCTTCCTACTTCCCTCTCCACATCTCAGTTATTTGCCGTACAGCCTGTATTCATTTATTTGCTTCTTTACATCTACAGCCTCCGTTCCTGTGCGCCCCTGGGCCCCCGGTTCCGCACCCACTGGGTTATGCCTCACCCTATACGCTGTCTCCTGCTCTCTTACCTCAGTCGTCCCTTTGGTTCCGGCTGTCGCGGCTCTATCCCTGGGAGATCTGTCCCTAACACTCCCTGTATAGGGGGTGATCCTCACCTGGACAGTCGCCTCTGGGGGCTCTGGAGCCGTGACCCAGAGGGTCCACTTCCAGGTACACCTTTGCTTTTCCCGCCACACCGTAACACATATATAGTCATATAAAATCATATATATATATATATATAATCATAATCTTCTATGAACTATAGGCTAGATTTCAACAGAGAATCGTCAAGATACAGTGCCTTGCGAAAGTATTCGGCTCCCAGGAACTTTTCAGCCTTTTCCCACATATCATGCTTCAAACATAAAGATACCAAATGTAAATTTTTGGTGAAGAATCAGCAACAAGTGGGACACAATTGTGAAGTTGAACGAAATTTATTGGTTATTTTAAATTTTTGTGGAAATACAAAAACTGAAAAGTGGGGCGTGCAATATTATTCGGCCCCTTTAACTTAATACTTTGTTGCGCCACCTTTTGCTGCAATTACAGCTGCAAGTCGCTTAAGGTATGTCTCTATCAGTTTGATACAGGAAAGATGTATATCTTTGTACTGTGTTAGCCAGTAGAAAAATATTCAGAATTGAGAGTCCTCAGTGGTTGATACCTTTTAATGGCTAACTGAAAAGATGGTAATGCATTGCAAGCTTTCGAGACTAATCAGGTCTCTTCATCAGGCATTGACTAATACAAAATCTGAAGAGTCACATATTTATGCACAGCACAGCACAGAAAAAATGCAGTAGATAAGACAAGTGATGTGAAGCAGAACTATCATTATGGGATAGGGAGAAACATAAATATTGGACCAGTTCATAGATAAGGAGTCTGGATGTTTTATTGTCCTCTGACTGGGGTCTCCTAACGTGTTGTGATGCCCCCACAAGGTCTTAGGAGCAAATTCCTTAATTGATGAAAAAAGACATAAATCCATGTGACACATTCATTCCAGCATTGAGAGTGTCAAAGGTCATCATGAGCTTGTACTCCAAGACTCTTCTCTCTCTCTGAGATGTGAAGTTACTTTTCAATACCAGTAATTTCATATCCATGGTGTTGTGATCAGGCATACAAAAAATGTTTTGCCACAGGTAGATCCATTCATTCTAAAGAAGAATATAATGCTGTCTGCAGAACCTGTTAAACACCGCTTCATGATGCTCTCTGTGCTTCAAAAAGACATAAAGGATGAATTATCATCGTCACACAATAAGAGAAAAAAGAATGGATCATAGAATCATAGAATCGTAGAGTTGGAAGGGACCTCCTGGGCCATCTGGTCCAACCCCCTGCTCAAAGCAGGATTCGCTAAATCATCCCAGACAGATATCTGTCCAGCCTCTGTTTGAAGACTTCTATTGAAGGAGAACTCACCACTTCTCGTGGCAGCCTGTTCCACTCATTGATCACTCTAACTGTCAAAAAGTTTTTTCTAATATCTAATCTGTATCTCCTCCCATTCAGTTTCATCCCATTGCTTCTAGTCTTTCCTCATGCAAATGAGAATAAAGATGATCATTCTGCAATGTGACAGCCCTTGAGATATTTGTAGACAGTTATTAAGTCTCCTCTCAGTCTTCTCTTTTGCAGGCTAAACATTCCCAAATCCTGCAACCTTTCCTCATAAGACAGGGTTTACAGACCAGTCACCATTCTGGTCGCTCTTTTCTGAACTTGCTCCAGTTTGTTGATGTCTTTTTTAAAATTTGGCACCCAAAACTGGACACAGTATTCAAGATGAGGTCTGAGCAAAGAGGAGTAGAGGGCAATAATGACTTCACGTGATCTAGACTGTATGCTTCTGTTAATACATCCTAGAATTGCATTTGCCTTTTTTGCTGCTGCATCACACTGTTGACTCATATTCAGTCTGTGATCTATTAGTATACCCAAGTCTTTTTCACATGTGCTGTTGCTTAGCCCTATTCCTCCCATTCTGTATATGCTTTTGTCATTTTTATTGCCCAGATGTAGTACTTTGCATTTTTCCCTGTAAAAAACAATTCTGTTAGTTGCTGCCCACTGCTCCAGTTTATTTATATCTTTTTGAATCTTCTCTCTCTCTTCTCTAGTATTAGCTATCCCTCCTAGCTTTGTGTCATCAGCAAATTTAATCAGTTTACACTCAATTCCTTCATCTAAATCGTTGATAAAGATGTTGAACATTACAGGGCCCAGGACAGAGCCCTGTGGTACCCCACTTGAGACATTCTTCCAAATGGATGTGCAGCCATTTCTGACCACTCTTTGGGTCCGATCACTAAGCCAGTTATGAATCTACCTAACAGTTGCCTTGTCCATTCCATACTTAGTCATTTTTTCAATAAGGATTGTGTGAGATACTTTGTCAAATGCTTTGCTGAAGTCAAGATATACTATATCTACAGCATTTCCCTGATCCACTCAGTAATTCTGTCATAGAAGTAAATTAAGTTAGTCTGACTAGACTTATTAGTTACAAACCCATGCTGACTCTGTTTAATCACTTCATTCTTATCCAGGTACTGACATACATGTTGTTTATTAATTTGTTCAAATATCTTTCCTGGTATAGAAGTCAGACTCACCAGCCTATAGTTGCCTGGGTCCACCTTCTTCCCCTTTTTGAAGATAGGAACAACATTTGCTCTTCTCCAGTCTTCTGGGACGTCTCCTGTTCTCCACAAATTGTCAAAGATTATGGAGAGCGGTTCAAAAATTTCTTCTGCTATCTCCTTCAATACTCTGGGGTGTAATTCATCTGGACCTGGAGACTTGAATTCATTTAGGTTAGCTAAGTGTTTCCTCACTATATTTCTGTTTATAGATATCCTGGATTCTTCTATTCCCTTAATAGGACAGTGAAGAATAGTTGAAGTTACATTTCCTTTCTGAGAGAAAACAGATGTAAAATAGGAATTTAAAAGTTCAGCCTTGTCAACATCCTGTCTTACCATTTCATCATTTTCATCCTGTAAAAATCCTATAGCACCTTTGACTTTTCTTTTACTTTTGACATATCTCCAAAATCCTTTATTATTGCTTTTGACGTCTCTTGCAAGCCTCAATTCTTTGTCAGCTTTAGATAATCTGATTTGTGCCCTACAGGTTCTGCAGACAGCATTATATTCTTCTTTAGATATGCCTCCCTCTTTCCATTTTATAAACATTTCTTTCTTCTTTTTTAGCATGTGCTGAAGTTCTGTGTTCATCCATCCTGGTTTCCTTAAATGCTTCCTATTCTTCCCTCTTTTCGAAATTGTTAACGATTGTGCTTTGAGAATTTCATTTTTCAAGATTTCCCATCCTTCCTGGACATTTTTGTCCTTAAGGATATCCAGCCATTGGATCCCTCCAATTCACTTTCTGAATACCTTAAAATCTGCCTTTCTGAAATCTAACCTTGATGTCTGAGTTTTCACAGGTCTTCCTCCTCTAGTTATCCAAAATTCTAAAATAGCATGGTCGCTACCTCCTAGGGTCCCAGCCACTTTTACCTCCTCAACCATTTCCTCCCTGTTTATAAGGATTAGATCAAAGGTAGCAGTTCCCCTTTTTTTCTCTCCTACCTTTTGGAAGATAAAGTTGTCAGCAAGAGAGGATAAGAATTTCCTTGACCTGTTAGTTTTGCCTGAGAGAGATTCCCAACAAATGTCTGGATAGTTGAAATCTCCCATGACAACTATGTCATATTTTTTGGAGAACTCGGTCATTTGATGCATAAAGAGTTTATCCATATCTTCAGCTTGCACAGGCAGCCTGTAGTAAATGCCTACAATGGTGTCCTTTCCATTGTTCTGTCCTTGTATTCTTACCCAAACTATTCCCACAGAACTCCCAGTCTCTGAAGCTTCAATCTCTGTGCAGATATACGCGTTTCCAACACCTCCTCCTCGTTTATCAAGTCTCTTTCTTGCAAATAAGTTGTATCCTTCTAGCCTTGTATTCCAATCATGTGTATTGTCCCACCAAGTTTCTGAGATTCCAATGACATCATATTTTATTTCCTGCGTTAGTAGTTCCAATTCTCCTTGTTTGTTGCCCATGCTTTGTGCATTAGTATAGAAACATTTTAGTTTGTGATTGGTTTCTCTTTCTCCAATATTCTTATTATTTAGATTCTTTTGTCTTTGTTCTTCCTTTCCACTTCTAATAGCAGAGTTCTCAATAGTATTTGTCAGGTGTATGGCTTTTTCTGGCCTATTGCTTCCCTTCCCACATTGTTCTAGTTTAAAGCTCTCCTTATAAGTATAGCAAGGCGACTTCCAAATACATGTTTTCCAGTCTTCGTAAGGTGCACCCCATCTCTAGCAAGTAGTCCATTGTATAGGTAATTCACTCCGTGATCCAGAAATCCAAATCCTTGCTGACTGCACCATCGACGTAGCCAGTTGTTCACCTGCAGAATCTTATTCCACCTCCTTGTTCCATGGCCATCCACTGGAAGGATGGAAGAGAAGACCACCTGCACTCCCAGTTCTTTCACTTTCTTACCTAAGTTTTCAAAGTCACTGCAGATGGTTTCCAGGTCGTTTCTTGCCGTGTCATTTGTCCCCACATGTATTAGGAGGAATGGGTCGTCATCAGTAGGTTTGAAGAGTCCTGATATCCTGTCAGACACATCTTTAATTTTTGCACCTGGAAGACAGCACATTTCTCTTGAGGTTATATCCGGTTTGCAGATAGCGGCCTCTGTTCCTCTCAACAGGGAATCCCCCATGACCACCACTCTCCGTTTCTTCTTCACAACATTTTTCTTTCTCCATCCAGGACGACTCTGAGGGCGTACAAGGTTGCTGTTTGTGGGCAAAGTCTTATCCTGATGTATTTCTTCATCCTTCGCGTAAGAGCCTGGTACTGGTTCCTGAGCAATATGGGTGCTGACTGCCTCCCGATCCTCCTGCTTCTCTGGGTCACATGTTTCCATTCCTCTGTTTCTTCAGGTGCACTTCGAATTTCTTCTCTTTCTGTAACATGAAGAGATAATTCTGTTCTGTCTAAGAACTCTTCACCTTCCTTAACGATTTTCAATGTAGCTAACCTCTCTTTGAGATTTTGCAACTTTTCCTCCAACAGGGACACAAGATTGCATTTGTGGCATGTGAAGTTTGGCTTTTCCACTGGTAAGTCTGTGAACATGTAGCAAGAAATGCAGCTCACCAAATGGCTCCTGGCCTCTTCCATATTGTTATTATTAAAGAGATTTCAAAGCAATGAAAAATGAGCCAAAATTCTCTTCCCCTGGTTTACCAATTTCCTTTTTTCAGCTGCAACCGCCAAAACCCAGTGATCATTGAGCTCGCAGAGACTCTTCACCTATCCCAGAAGGCACTGGGAATATGCAAATTATCTCCTCAGGACTCTTCCCCTGGATGAAGCTGCACTCATCAGATTGCTTGTGCTACACATAGCAGGGCTTCAGCCCTGCTATGTGTAGCTGAAATCATCTTCTGTTATGAACAGCAGCAGGGGAAAGAGGGACACGACAAAGGGAGGGACACAACCTATGCGGTACCTATACGTCAGAGGTCGTGAAGGGGTAAAGAACGGAAAGCAAACAGATGGCATCCCTGTGCTAACTGTGATTTTCACGGACCCATTGACGTGTATGGATCATTTTTTGTGGATCATTCTGTCCACAAAAAACACAGACATATAAACAGCTACATAGACAATAATGGGTTCATATTCCACCCATGTGAAACACGCACTTCCGAAAGAGGCCTAAGATTTTAGTAAATATTTCCTGATTTTAATATGAATGTGATCTTAAAGGTGTTAGATTTATTACATTAATTGATTATTGTATTAATGACAAAAAATATACAAAACTCCCTTACTTGAGTAAATATAAAAATTATATATGAAAATAAAGCCCTCACTTGGTTTTTATGGCTCTTACTGTGATTCGCTGGAGTCCCAAAGTTTTAGAAATGACTTTAGAACCTTTTCCAGACTGATAGATCTCAATTACTTTAGCTTCTCATTTGTTTCAGAATTTTTTTGGATCGCATCATGGTATCTAGCTTTTGAGGATCTTTTGGTCTACAGCACTTTGTTAGGCAGGTTCTATATGAGTGATTTCTTGATTGAAAACCGGTGTGGCAGTTTCAGGCTTCGGTGTGGCAAGGGAATTTGAACTTAGCATCCCAAAGATGCGATAAACCACAGTTAATTTATGTTTTTAGAGGGAGGAAATCACTCTTTCACACAAAGATACCATAAAACATAAACACCTTCATTTAAAAACTGTATTTTGTGTTTATGTATATATATATACAGTATATATATATATATATATATAAATTGTTTTTGGGAAGCCAATAAAACCCTAAACTAGGGGAATGCTTTCAAGAGTAGATTAGAAACTGTTATCGTCCCTACGTCCCTAACACCAAAACCAAGCCAAACTAGTGAAATATTCTGAAATGACTACAATATTATATATTTTTCACTACATTTTTACTTTCTATTGTAGTCATTTAGTCTCTTTTCATTTCATAAACAATTTAAATCTGGAAATTACAGACTACTGGAATTATATGATTCTTAATAATTCTTACTTTTTCTGAACCTTTGAAGAAATGTAATCTCTGTTTGATATTGGTTGATGCATAGGATTGAGTATGTACCCAGTTTGCCCCAAGGTAAACTAAGGACAGCTTAGTCAGTGGTTTGTTCTGATAATCCATTTTAAGCCAGACACAACAGAACAATGTTAAATGATATCCACTGTTAGCAAATAATTTCAGCACCACTAATCATGCAAATACATTTCTAGAGAAATGCCTCATCTCACTGATCTAGTGTTTGATTTAGACATCAGTCAGTGAGGAAAACAAGCAAACTAATATCAGCTCTGTGTGAGTCTAAAAAATAAATTATAGTTTTTATTAGTGAAATAGATTTATGGTATTCTGTAAAGATGCAAAAACTAAAAAAGTTATGCATGATTTTCTATCTTTTTCTATTTCTTGTCCATAATGTATAACATAGAGAATAAAAATCTTTATAGGATAATATTTGCTCCAAACTGGCACAATCCATTCTATACTTGCGCTCATCAGGTTTCAGTACTCTATTGTATCTGTGTATGCTTCCATTTTATAATAGATTAGAGACTCATAGATTCAAAAACAAAAGTAGAATGTTTCTTACTACTGCAGTACATGGAGCAGACACACGCGAAGGTTATGGTGTGGAGCCGAAGCAATCTTTATGCTTCCATACAGCTCTGCTTAATGCACAAAGTGGACTCCTTTCATCCATACATTTGTATAATCAATTTGTAATATTAATTGATTTCTGTTTTCCATTCATAGATGTGTTTTGTTAGCTATCAAAGTGTTTTTATCCTCAAACTATGAAAATCCTGGATGATGTTAAAGGACACATCTTGGGTACATTTTTTTATTTATAGGTTTTGGCTGGTTTTCCATTTAAAGTGTTAAGCATAAAAATTACCCTTTGATGCCTCCATATTACATTAAAGCCATAGAAAAGTAGGATGCCACAATGAGCATTCCAAAGGGATCAAAAAGCAATCTACTGGGGTCCTTTTACAGCTCTATAAAATGTGGATATGTATGAGGTCCAGGTTCATACTGTATTGTGCAGCATATTTTTTCCATACCTGCCTAAAATTTTTGGCAAATTAGTATGCTTTCAGAAAGTATTAATAGTTTATCTTTATCATATGACAAAAGAGAAATCTAAATGAAATCAATATTTGCTGTTTTAAGGGCTTGCGGAATGTACCAAATAAGACTGCTCATACCTCAAGAAAAATCCTTGCCCCTTTTCCCCCCAACGCAAAGAAAGAATCCAGTCTTTAACGAAAACATATCTTTAATGGAGAGTAACACATTTACAATAACTCATCTTCTCAAAAACCCATTGTTGGAGGGGTAAGGTCGCAGCTCTGGATTAATTAAACATCGGAAGCTGTGGGTGATATGCCACCGGACTCCCGGCACATGTTAACCCGACTTATTCTTCCGCCAAGGAGTAGCGAGACGCAGTAGACCTGCGACCCCCCACACAGAACAAATAGCGCCTCTTGAATACCATCTTGTAAACCTGAAAGAAAATCTGTCCAAGCCAAATATCCATTGAATGTACCCCATCTCGACGCATCAGCCTGGCATTGTTACCTTCCAATTGCCTGTGCCGAACTGTAACACCCCCCATGAAATGAAAAAATGAGTTATTCGGTGATTTACTGTATAGCTCTCCAAGAACATTCGATGCCAGCCCACTCTCGAACACCGCGCCACACCACCCTGGGGATTATTTCTGACCAAACTATGACAAGTTGGGAGAAAAACCGGGAACTTTATCAATATCCGCTCGCATTAGTGTGAGAAGCTCCGTCAGTTGTAAATCGTTTTCCCCCGCATGCAGCACCAAGATAACTGTGGAGGCCATCAATCTAGAGATGTGAACCACTTCAATCAGCACTTGCGACCATGATAGCCCTCGAATGCCTTTCCAATTCACATCGATATTGAAGAAACCAAGCGATCTCCCGCCAGTACGCAACTTCACCCTCAGTTCAGCCCACCAGACATAAGAATGACCCAAAATCCATACACTTGGTCTTGCACCACCTATAATGAGAAAATTGAAATTCAACTGTACATTAATTAATATGAAATTAGCAACTCTGGCCTTATGTAATGAAAGAAACAAGTGGAACGCCACCTGCGTATTCTATGTTTTCCTCAACCATGAAAACCCACCCGAGCCGCTACCATCGCAGCACCAATTCTGAAAGAATGGGTACAAAAAATCCCCTGATGGAAGACCCAAAGCTATAAAAATTTAGACGCATGACTGCCAAGAAATGAAATCTGATTTACGGGGACCTGTCAGTCATGCGCAAAAATGCTTGGCTCTCTGGCCTAAACACCAATTACTGAGTAATCAATTTAATAGGGCACACTGGGCCTGAATGAAAAATAAAGGAAACCATGCTCCCTTAACTGTGATTAGTTTTTGAAAGCCGAATACAAACACGAATACCACTATTGCAAAGCAATACATCATTATGCTGCAATCCCCCTTTGTATACGAGCCGAAGGTGCAGCCACTCACTAATAAGCAATGCTCAAAAAATTGCAATCTCGAATGCTGCAGAAAATAGAGCAGATACACACTGGGAGCTACAAATCGTATTTGTGCTATTAATAATTCTGGCCAACCGAGAAAAAGAGATTGGCCGTCAAAGAAAATTAAGATTTTTTTTTGTGTAATTTCCCAACCCTTAATAATAATAATAACAATAATAATAATAATAATATTAATGATAATAATACATTTTATTTTTATAGCACCGACATATTCCGCAGCACTATACATTTCAGAGGGGATTTGTACAGACAATAGACATTACAGCATAACAATAATCACATACAGTAGATTATAACAAATACCAAGAGGAAAGAGGGCCCTGCTCACAAGCTTACAGTCTATGAGGAAAGAGGTAGACACGAAAGGTGGGTGGTAACAGTTGCCCTGATTGTATGGACCAGCCATAATGTTAAGTGTGTAACAGTACAAACACAGAGGGCTAATGGATGCATAAAGCATGTGGGAACATGATGCGGGAAATCTGGTTATGGTAAAACTTTTGGCTGTGCCACACAGGGATAGATTAGGTTAATGTGTTGAGGCGATAGGCTAGTCTGAATAAATGCGTTTTCAGGGCACGCTTAAAATTGTGGGGATTGGGGACTAATCGTATTGACCTGGGAAGTGCATTCCAAAGAATTGGCGCGGCACGTGTAAAGTCTTGGAGACGGGAGTGGGAGGTTCTGACTATTGAGGATGCTAACCTCAGGTCATCAGCAGAACGGAGGGCGCGGGTAGGGTGGTATACTGAAACAAGGGAGGAGATGTAAGGTGGTGCTGAGCTATGGAGGGCTTTGTGGGTGAGGGTAATAAGTTTATACTGAATTCTGGAGTGGATGGGTAGCCAGTGTAATGACTGGCACAAGGTAGAGGCATCGGTGTAATGATTGGTGAGGAATATGATCCTGGCTGTAGCATTCAAGACAGATTGGAGAGGGGAGAGTTTGGTAAGAGGGAGACCGATTAGAAGAGAGTTACAATAGTTGAGACGAGAATGAATAAGAGAAACAGTAAGAGTTTTTGCAGACTCAAAAGTAAGAAAAGGTCGAATTCTAGAAATGTTTTTGAGGTGCAGATGACAAGAGCGAGCCAGTGATCGAATGTGGGGGGCAAAGGAAAGTTCGGAATCAAGTATGACCCCAAGACAGCGGGCCTGTTCCTGGGGAGTAATAGTGGAACCACACACAGAAATGGCAATGTCAGGTAGAGGTACATTAGTAGAGGGAGGAAACACCTTAATAGCCTGATGTAAAATAAAAAATTTTTAGTGACATCTTCCCTCCCACGTATCTTGAACTGAAAAGACAACCCTGCTAACTTGTTCCTGGCAACCGCTGCCGAGGAACCGCGAATGTATGTGCTCTAAATAAATCTCTATCACTTCCAACCTTGCCTCGTTAGAGGATCCATCGGGAGACTTCTTGCAAAAACCCCCCACTCCTGCCACGCCTTACCATATGCTGACCACGTTGCCGGAGCCACCGACGCCCTGTCCAATGGCATTAAGAGACTTCCGGAATTTTCCACCGGTATCCTGGACACTGAATTCCTTGTTGCCTATCCGATGGGCGAGATCTTGAAATTTCTGAAAGTCAAAACTTAAAAAGGGGCATAAGCAATAGCATTTTTACTACTTGGTACATGCCGCGATCGGAACCAGATATTAAAATGCCAGCACCTCAATACCAGGAAACAAATCAACTTTTTGACAGGAATACAAGATGACGACTAATGATTTATTGTCTGAACCACTCTTTCATTGTCAGACCAAAAGCAAGTGCGTGAATTGACCAACTGATCACCCCAACTCCACACTGCCACCACCAAAAGGAAAAACTCAAGTATAGTAAATTTCTTTGTTCAACCATTTTGAAACCAATTAAGCAGCCAATGTCCTGCACACACTGATCCCACAGGATGAACAAAGACCGACAGACCCAGCAGAGTCTAAAATAATTAAATATTCTAACTCGCCCTTTCTTCCCTTTGAAAGGCAGATCGTCATTCAAAGGAAGACCAAGCCGAATCATATGATGAGGAACTTGGCACCCCGTGTGGCAATCGCCAGCCGGTGAGAAAAATTCCTGCCCATAGGCATAACACGTCACGCAAATGCCAATAAAACCAGCAGGGATTGCATTTGTATACAGCGTCACTTTTTTTTTTTTTTTTTTATAGAAATGAAAACATCAATCAAATATAACAAATTGTCAATAAGTCATGGGGCAAACAGAACACCATATTTACCGAATCAATCTTAATGCCAAGAAAAACAAAGGCGAGTAGACGGACAAACCACTTCTACTCCGATAATTGTACCCCAAATACTTTCATTATTCCCGGAAACTGTCCCAAACTTTTTTTTTTGCAACTCTCTGACTCTGCTGGCCCTACAAAAAAAGAAATCGTCTCAATGAGTCACCCATCGCGATCCTGTTTCCCATATTAACCACCATTCGAGGAAACTACTAATAATTCGAAATATCTGCAAAAATAACACAACCCATGGGAAGGCAAGTGTCATAATAATGGATACATCCACAAAACAATCTAGCAACTGATAATAATCAAGAGAAACTGAAAGAAGACGGAAAACGGAAGCGATATCCGATTTTGCCATCAATGCACCATGCCCTGCCTGATGCAACAGCCTAACTGCCTGATCAAAAGAAGCATAGCCACTGAAGCCTCTTTCACACTAATGCCATCATTCACCCTGCGACCCTATGGGTGCGACAAGTGATGTATCAGTCTGAACTTACCAGTTTTTGTTTTTTTTTAATTAATGACACCTAACAGGGCTACCCTGAGGTTGAAAAAAGGTGGGGAAGGAAAAGGCCCATCATGTGACCTATAGAGACTTCCTTTTCAATTTTATTTGGCAAAACTAACGGGAGCTCCTTAGCCGATTTTAAATATCAGAAAAAACAACTAGCTTTTGGAAAATTTAAACAGTATGAAGCAACCATATGTGAACCCCATAGAACAATAAAAATTGAGGGGGCACCACAGAGCGAATTATAGGGGATCCTGACCTTAGCCTATAGAAAACATGAGCCCAATACAACCAAAGAGAAAGTATAGGCTATAATGAGGGGATCACCACATGGCATAGAAATCACATGTAAATTTTATTAAACATATAAAGACACACAAAGCATTTTAAAAACTTTAAAATGGTCACACATGTAACACACAGATGTAATACAAAGGCTCATAATAAAGCCCTATCCCACAAGACTCAAATGTGTGTAAAATGTCTAATACCTATATAAATAGCAAACTGTACCATCAATAAAGAAACCTGACCAGTCCACTATTAAAAAATATATCCAGAAAAATTCACACTTATAACCCCAATAAAGCCAAATTCATGTTGAAAAAAGGGGGCACTCAGGTGGCTTGCAAGAAATTTGAACTATTTAAATATAGTGAGACCTATAATAGAGTGCAGCTTTGGTTGTATTGGACATATGTGCACCCCACTCGCAACTCAGCTGCCGCCACTTTATTGTGGTATTTGCTATCCACCGCTCCATCGCAGTGATACTCAGCAGGGTCCTTGCTCTCATGCTGTGGGTTTTGCCTCGTGATCATAGCCTTTTAGGGAGGGCAGGAACATTTTGCCGCTACTTGCAAAACGCCGCAGAACAAGCATTATTACTTATACTTGCATAATCCCTAGTATCTGCAGTGGCAATCATTGAACACACCGCTGCCTGTCCACCGAGCCGTGCTCTGACTAGGGGGAACAACTGATTTCCCAGCAGGTGCTGGGCACGACTGGTCTGCTCCATCAGAGGAAGCCAGCAACCCTCCTTGCTGCTGCGAGAAAAAAAAAAGCCCCAAGAATAAAGAGGCACACGCAGAGGATGAATTAACAACCAGGTCTGCACTGCAGCCCTCAGCAATGAGAAATTAAAAAGATACATCATTATTCCTGATGCTTGTGAAGTATTAACCCCTTAATCCCATATGACGTACAATCCCGTCCATGTGCCCTGGGACTTATTTCCCAGGGACGGGATAGTATGTCATAGCGATCAGCGGCGCCCACGTGGTGAGCGCCGCTGATCGCGGCCGGGTGTCAGCTGATTATCACAGCTGACACCCGGCACAATGTGTCAGGGGCGGACATGGACCCCCCCGACACGTTAACCCCTTGCACACCGCAATCAAACATGATTGCGGTGCACCGGGGGTTAAAGGGAAGCATCGGCAGGGAGGAGGCTCCCTCCGTACTTCCCTAAGCCCCCCACGGCAGCGCAATGTGCAGCGCTGCTGCGGGGGGCTCCTTTCCTGCAGGCCCCCGAATCCAAGATGGCGACGGGGACCTTCGGGGGCCTGCAGGGAGCCGGCTTCCTCAGTGCCTGCAAAGCGCAGGCACCATAAAGCCTGCTGCACTGCCTGTGACAGATCGCTGATCTATCACAGTGATCTCTGATGTGACAGATCAGCGATCTGTCACAGGACAGTGATGTCCCACCTGGGACAATGTAATAAAGTAAAAAAAAAAAAAAGTGTTAAAATAATTTTAAAAAAATCGCCAAATAAATTAGAAAAAAAAAAATATTCCCCCCAAGAAATTCATTTTTTGGAAATAAAGAAAAAAAAAACAATAAAAGTACACATATTTGGTATCAACACGTCCGTAATGACCTGCCCTATAAAACTGTCCCATTAGTTAACCCCTTTAGTGAACCCCTTAAAAAATAAAAATAAAAAACGAAGCAAAAAAATAATGATTTATTATCATACTGCCGAACAAAAAGTGCAATAACGCGCGATCAAAAAGACGCATATAAATATCCATGGTACCGCTGAAAACAACATCTTGTCCCACAAAAAACGAGCTGCCATACAGCATCATCAGCGAAAAAATAAAAAAGTTATAGCTCGCTGAATAAAGCGATGCAAAAATAATTATTTTTTATATAAAATAGTTTTCATTGCATAAAACCGACAAAACATAAAAAAAGACCTAAATAAGGTATCACTGTAACCGGACTGACCCAAAGAATAAAAGGGCTTTATCAATTTTATCGCACGCGGAACGGTGTAAACGCACCCCCCCAAAAGAAATTCATGAAACGCTGGTTTTTGTTCATTCTGCGACCCAAAAATCGGAATAAAAAGCGATCAAAAAATGTCACGTGCCCGAAAATGGTACCAATAAAAACGTCAACTCGTCCCGCAAAAAATAAGACCTCACATGACTCGGTGGATCAAAATACGGAAAAATTATACCCCTCAATATGTGGTGATGCAAAAAATATTTTTATAATAAAAAGCGTCTTTTAGCGTGTGACAGCTGCCAAACATAAAAACCAGCCATAAAGAGTAAATAAAACCCCCCCATTTTCACCCCTTTAGTTATGGAAAAATAATAAAATTAAAAGAAAATGTATTTATTGCCATTTTCCCATTAAGGTTAGGGTTAAGGCTAGGGCTAGGGTAAGGGCCAGGGCTAGGGTTAGGGCTAGGGTTAGGGCTAGGGGTAGGGCTAGGGTTAGGGTTAGGGCTAGGGTTAGGGCTGAGATTAGGGTTAGGGGTGTGTTGGGGTTAGGGTTGGAGTTAGAATTGGACGTTTCCACTGTTTGGGCACATCAGGTGCTCTCCAAATGCAACATGGCATCTGATCTCAATTCCAGCCAATTCTGAGTTGAAAAAGTCAAATGGTGGTCCTTCCCTTCCAAGCTATACCATGCGCCCAAACAGTGTTTTACCCCCACATATAGGGTATCAGCCTACTCAGGACATTGCAAAACAACTTTTGGGGTCCAATTTCTCCTGTTACCCTTAGGAAAATAAAAAATTGGAGGCAAAAATATCATTCTTGTGGAAAAAAATTATTTTTTTATTTTCACGCCCGGGCGTTATAAACTTCTGTGAAGCACTTGGGGGTTCAAAGTGCTCACCACACATCTAGATAAGTTCCGTGGGGGGTCTAGTTTCCAAAATGGGGTCACTTGTGGGGGGTTTCAATAGTTTAGGTACATCAGGGGCTCTCCAAGCGCACATGACACCCGCAGACCATTCCATCAAAGTCTGCATTCCAAAACGTCACTACTTCCCTTCCGAGCCCCGACATGTGCCCATACAGTAGTTTTCTCCCACATATGGGGTGTCAGCGTACTCAGGACAAATTGGACAACAACTGTTGGGGTCCAATTTCTCCTGTTACCCTTGGGAAAATAACAAAAATGGGGACTAAAAGATCATGTTTGTGGAAAAAATAAGATTTTTTTATTTTCATGCCCGGTCGTTATAAACTTCTGTGAAGCACTGGGGGGTTCAAAGTGCTCACCACACAACTAGATAAGTTCCTTAGGGGGTCTAGTTTCCAAAATGGGGTCACTTGTGGGGGGTTTCCACTGTTAAGGGGCTCTCCAAAAGCAACATGACACCCGCAGACCATTCCATCAAAGTCTGCATTCCACAACGTCACTACTTCCCTTCCGAGACCCGATGTGTGCCCGTACAGTAGTTTTCTCCCACACATGGGGTATCAGCGTACTCAGGACAAATTGGACAACAACTTTTGTGGTCCAATTTCTCCTGGTACCCTTGATAGAATAAAAAAATTGGTGACTAAAAGATCATGGTTGTGGAAAAAATACGATTTTTTTATTTTCACGCCCTGGCGTTATAAACTTCTGTGAAGCACTGGAGGGGTCAGAGTGCTCACCAGACATCTAGATAAGTTCCTTAGGGGGTCTAGTTTCCAAAATGGGGTCACTTGTGGGGGGTTTCCACTGTTAAGGGGCTCTCCAAAAGCAACATGACACCCGCAGACCATTCCATCAAAGTCTGCATTCCACAACGTCACTACTTCCCTTCCGAGACCCGATGTGTGCCCGTACAGTAGTTTTCTCCCACACATGGGGTATCAGCGTACTCAGGACAAATTGGACAACAACTTTTGTGGTCCAATTTCTCCTGGTACCCTTGATAGAATAAAAAAATTGGTGACTAAAAGATCATGGTTGTGGAAAAAATACGATTTTTTTATTTTCACGCCCTGGCGTTATAAACTTCTGTGAAGCACTGGAGGGGTCAGAGTGCTCACCAGACATCTAGATAAGTTCCTTGGGGGGTCTAGCTTCCAAAATGGTGTCATCTGTGGGGGGTTTCCACTGTTTTGGTACATCAGGGGCATTCCAAACGCGACATGGTGTCCGATCTCAATTCCATCCAAAAACGTCAAATGGCGCTGCTTCCCTTCTGAGCTCTGCCATGCGCCCAAATAGTGGTCTACCCCCACATATGGGGTATCAGCGTACTCAGGACAAATTGCACAATAACTTTTAGGGTCCTGTTACCCTTGGGAAAATAAGAATTGAGGGTGAAAAGATCATTTTTGTGGAAAAAATATGATTTTTTAATTGTACCGCTGTACATTATAAACTTCTGTGAAGCCCTTGTGGGTTCAAAGTTCTCACCACATATCTAGATAAGTTCCTTGGGGGGTCTAGTTTCCAAAATGGGGTCACTTGTGGGGGGTTTCCACTGTTTAGGTACATCAGGGGCTCTCCAAACGTGACATGGCATCCGATCTGAATTCCAGCCAATTTTGCATTGAAAAAGTCAAACGGCGCTCCTTCCCTTCTGAGCTCAGCCATGCGCCGAAACAGTGGTCCCCCCCCACATATCAGGTATCAGCGTACTCAGGACAAATTGCAGAATAAATTTTGCAGTCCAATTTAAAAAGTTAAATGTTCATTTTTTTTAAATATTCCAAAAATTCCTGTGACGCACCTAAAGGGTTAATAAACTTCTTGAATGTGGTTTTGAGCACCATAAGGGGTGCAGTTTTTAGAATGGTGTCACTTATATCATATAGACCCCTCAAAGTGGCTTCAAATGTGATGTGGTCCGTAAAAATAAAATGGTGTTGCAAAAATTAGAAATCGCTGGTCAATTTTTAACCCTTATAACTTCCTAACAAAAAAAAAATTTGGTTCCAAAGTTGTGCTGATGTAAAGTAAACATGTGGGAAATGTTAGTTTTGTGTGCTGTATCTCTGTGAATTAAGGGCATAAAAATTCAAAGTTGGAAAATTGCAAAATTTTCAAAATTTTCGCCAAATTTCCATTTTTTCACAAATAAACACAAGTTATTTAAATGAAATTTTACCACTAACATGAAGTACAATATGTCACAAGAAGACAGAATAACCGGGACCCATGGAAGCGTTTCAGAGTTATTACCTCATAAAGGGACAGTGGTCAGAATTGTAAAAATTGGCCCGGTCATGAACGAACAAACCACTCTTGGGGCTTAAGGGGTTAAATAATGCAGCTGACACCAGAGCTGTAAATAAACTAAAGAGAGTTAGGTAGCTGATATACCTGGGAAATAGGAAAAAACATCAGCTGCCGATTAGCTTGAGGTAATTGTGAAAACTGACTCACAACTAGAAACTAATGTGGTCAGGTGGGGGTTAAATACCGCAAGTAAATTATCTGTAGCCACCATGTCCACTAACAAAGCGCTCCCCACTAGTCTGAGATAAAAGTACTGGCTGCTGTGTAGAGTCGTGGGCCGGGCTGGGGGGTGGTCCCTCTGTATACCGCGCAGTGACGTACAGACACAAGAGTGAGGCAAGTTTCGGGTGCAACGGGTCCAAGTTTATTTTCCACCATCCGACTGACGGCCCTCACAGCACACCGCAATATCTTGTTATCACGACCCTCCGTGTCCAGGGCCGCTTCACACACCGTACTTTACACCAGGGATGTATTCATACGTACTACCCCTTTTTCACTCTGTGATGATCCTGTCAGCTCAGTCACTGTGGCCACCTTAGGCCCGTACACCATCAGCACTTTACTGGTCAGTTTCGTCGTTCCAAATACGGTGTCCTACACCCAGAGCCTCGTCTATACTGCGGTTCTTCCTGTCAGGACCACCCCCCTGACTTCCTTTCACCTTAGTCCCCCTGGTCTAGTTTTCCTCACAGTACACAAACTGTCGTAGTCCTCCTGTCACTGGAGCTCCCCCTGGGGACTGGAACTTTCTGGAACCCACCTGTCAAATTTATATCATTCCCGGTTCCCTGTAACTCTGCCCCCATTACCAATGGTTTCCTAAGCCCTAAGCTGATGTCAAGTCCTTTGCTCACACTCCTCCCTGCCCTCTAATGGTCAACCCAAGGTACTGCACGTCCACTACACTTTCTCAGCTGTTTCCCCACTGTAGTAACTGACACCTGTCTAAACTGTGCAAACCTTCCTTTCTCTATTCTGACTAGTCCGTCCATCTGCCAGGTCACCTTCCCTACAGCTGAATAGCAGCACTACTACTCCCAGCATCATCCAATGAGGATGAACTGGCTCTATGTATGCCTCCCATATGACACAACTGAGCAGCCTCCTTGTTATATAAAATTAGGGCTAAAGCTGTGACAGGCACTATACTCAGGTGTGAGGCGACCTGGGCACAGGACCTGACAAGCCCTTGAACTGCGCTCAGCAATTTCCCGCCTTTGCCTGCGAGGCCACACAAGGAGGACATGAATCCTCCCCCGGTGTCGGCAAAATTACAGGAGGCGAGGATGGGCTTAATCACTCTGGGGGACGTGGCCTCTGCTGCGACCTCCGTTCACTGAAAGCTGACTGACCCGACGGCACACTTGGACCCAGCTCCAGCAATAATGCTGCCAACCACCCACTGCATCCCTGCAACTATTTCTCTAATGACGTCTTCTAATGGTAAAGACATCCCTAACCTCATTTACCTCACGCACCTCTGGGAGTGTGAAAGCTCCTTGCTCCCAGGTTCAAAAGAGGCCCAGCAGCCTCAGGCCCCGCCTTATATACCCCTTAGGGGGAGAATGAATGATTCACATACAAAAATTAAAGGGGGGTGGAGTTTTTGCTTCCTTTAACCCTTTCCCTGCGCCTAGGAAAAGAGGGCAATGCACATTAAACCCACAGACTGATCAGTCAGGGGCCCCCGGCAAATAAAGCCGGATTCCCTCATATTAAAGTAAAGACAAGGTGCGTTCGCAGCCCGGGGTCCATTGTGCAGAGATGATATCTGCTGCCAGGTAATGGCGGATACAAAATGGCGGTATCACAAACATACGTGGGTTAACCTCACCCGGTATGTAGAAGGCGAACCCTGTTGCTTCACAGGGCCGCAATACCACAGGGTGAGCACTAGTGTCCTGGTCACAGGACCCTGCCCCAAGGACACGGGGTTAGAGTCCCTCTAGACCCACTAGAGTTCAGCGCCGCAACTGCGGTGCCAGGAAAGGTAACAAAAGTTAACCACACGAAGTGCATACAGCGTCGCTCTAGCGGACGCCATAACCAACCTTAGCTTAGGTCTGGAAAGTGCACTTATTGTGCATGGCACCACTCTGATGGACGCTGCTGTGAATGCGGTACAGTCGTGCCTTATGCGGGATGGCACAAGCTGGCGCTAACTCTCGTGAAGAGGACTGGGAGCACTGTGGCGCATAGGCAATGCTACTACTAGACGCTGATTCTAACTCCAATAACCCTATTACATGCACAACCAAAGGGAGGGAATCATAAGGAGTCAGTCACCAGAAACATGCATCTATCATCACACACGCGAGTATATTATTCTATACTAGCACATGGCTGGGCGGACATGCAAACCTTTTATAGTTGCAGCCTTCCGGGACCTTCCTAATGGTCCAACCGGAGCAACAACAGGACCTGAGCATGTGACCTCCGACCTCCAATGAGAGGCCGTCCCACGGGCATGCTCAGTAGACGGAAAGAAGGACTTTGTCTCAGGAGCTGCTCACTGCTGGCTAGTGTGGATTGCTATAGCTGGACCAGGAGTGACAGCAGCAACCAATCCGACAGCACTAGCCTGGGCAAGACGCCGGGATCGACGCCTCTGCTGAGCAGCCTCCTCTGCGGTCGGGACTGAATGGAAGACCGCAGAAGGCAAGGGTCAGGATTCCTCCTGTGCAGGGAAAGAAACCCGACACCTAACATGATGTGAACAGCCTTCGCCTTCAAAACTGCATCAAAGCATCAATTCTCCTAGGTACACTTGAACAAAAGTTTTGAAGGAACTCACCAGGGATGTTGTTCCAAGTATCTTGGAGAACTAACCATAATTTTTCATTGAATGTAGGTTTGAGCAAATACTTCCATTTCTTCATGTAATCCCAGACTGACTTGATGATGTTGCGATCATGGATCTGAGGGGATCATATAATCACTTTCTGGACCCCAAGACGTAATGCTACTGGGCAGCATGGTGGTTCAAGTGGCTAGTGTTGTAGCCTTGCAATGCTAGGGTCCTGGATTCAAATTTATTTATTTAGTTTACTCGTTTATATAGCACCATTAATTAAACAGCGCTTTACAGACATTATCAACACTGTCCCCTTTGGGGCTCACAATCTAAGTTCCCTGAAAGTACTGTATGTCTTTGGAGTTTATGAGGAAAAAAGTTTGTGTGTTTTCCCCATGTTTCGGTAGTTTTCCTCTGGGTATTTCGGTTTCCTCCCAGACTTCAAAGACAAACTCATAGGGAATTTAGATTGTGAGACCCAATGGGGACAGCAATAATTATCCCTGTAAATTAATGGTGCTATATATAAGCAGGAAATAAAAAAAAAAAAAAAATAATAATAATAATAAATACATTGGCTAAGACTAGCACACATTGCCATTTTTGAGTGATTTCTGTGCTCACTAGTGCTGAAAAGTTAGAGGAGGAGATGACCAATGTCAGAAGCGAGGAGGTAGTGATTTGTGTACTCTCTCACCAACTGGGCCAGTGATCATATTTTAGGATTATCTTCACACAGTACTGGCTCTGGGCAAGACAGCACTTTCAATCAACATAGAAGAAGTGTCAATAATTTAAATAACTGGTTGGAGTGATGTACCAAGGCAATTGTATCCGGATGCAGCTTATTCAGTTAGTGCTATAACTTGACGAATAAGGAGGGAGCCGAAGATATTCGCTCATCTCTAGTAACAGGTTCCTTTTTCATTGTGTGTTTAATGAAATATTTAAACACATTTTGTTTTAATAATTTTTTTAAATAAAATAATATCTCTATTGAAGAATAATTCCACAACACTGTACCATGGGGTGGACAATTTATCTAGAGCTGTAGGAATGTGTAGCGCTCCACCAGAACCATGCATTAAACTCTGCTGTGTGGTTAAAGTTGAATGGACACATTTCATACATACTGTATATCAGAATTTCCTCGTATCCAAAATATATAAGATTAAGCTTCAGGCATGCAAATGTTACAAATGCATTATGACAAATAAGTGGTATCATGCATTTTAACCACTGTAGTTTATAAATGATATCTGAAGTATCACATGAATCACAAAAAGTTATAAACTACTATAAATGCAAACTGCCTCTTCAGAGAGGAAAAGTACTTGAACTCTAGTGCCTTCTATTGGAAGTAGCAATCCTAAAAGTCAATATTGACCTTTTAACAAGTCTTGCCATATGACTTCAGGGCCTGTCACACTAAGCGATATCGCTAGCAATATCGCTGTTACGTCACTGGTTTTTGTGACGTAGCAGCGATATTGCTAGCGATATCGTTATGTCTGATACTTACCTCCGACCGGCTGCCCCGCTGATTATCGCTGCTCGCACGAGAACGTCCTGAACCGTTTCTCGTCGTCAGCTTCCTGCTGGGCTTCCTGTGGCGCCGACGAGCGACGCGTGGATGCGGGCGGGAGGACGCCAGGATCGCCTCGTCTGACAGGTAAGTAGCGACCCCCGACCCCTGCGATGTCGCTGGTGAGATCTGCCTGAGTGGCAGCTCACTAGCGACCACTTAGCGATTCACCAGCGATCCTGACCACGTCATATCGCTGGTCGGGATCGCTGGTGCATCGCTAAGTGTGACAGTACCTTTAGGGTAAAAAACAAACTAGTCTCTCAAATTATTAACATACTACCGTAGCCCATTTTTCTCAACTGAGAAGCAGGCAACACTCCATAATACCTAGAACCATGCAGAAATTAAGTTGCAAATGGATCCAAAGTGTAATAGACAAATGAGATAAAATACAAAATGTTTTATTTCAAAATAGATTAGAAATAGACACAACAAACTAACATAAAACAGGGATGCCTCAAACCATAAAAAATGGGGAGAACAGCAGCAGTGATAGGACAAAATCAAGTTGGTATTAATACCCTATCTGATAATATGAACAAATCTCCACCTTATGTGATCAATTTACACAGACATAATCAGTGACTTGTATTTTTCAGACTAAGTAGCATTTTAGGGATAAATCCCTCATGTTTTAAAAAATATAAGCAATATACTCTCTAAATGTTAAAGGGTAAGTCCCCATATCCTCTAAAAAGCAGCATTAACCCCTTTATCCCAAGGGTGGTTTGCATGTTAATGACCTGGTCAATTTTTACAATTCTGACCACTGTACCTTTATGAGGTAATAACTCTGGAACGCTTCCATGGATCCCGGTGGTTCTGACATTGTTTTTCTCATGACATATTGTACTTCATGGCAGTGGTAAAATTTCAATCATATATCTTGCGTTTATTTGTGAAAAAAATGGAAATTTGGCGAAAATTTTGCAATTTTCCAACTTTGAATTTTTATGACCTTAAATGACAGAGATACGGCACACAAAAAAACTTAATAAGTAACATCTCTTACATGTTTACTTTACATCAGCACAATTTTGGATCAAAATTTTTTTTTAGGAAGTTATAAGGGTTAAAACTTGACCAACGATTTCTCATTTTTAAAGCACTATTTTATTTTTAGGGACCACATCACATTTGAAGTCACTTTGAGGGGTCTACCCAAAAGTGACACCATTCTAAAAACTGCACCCCTTAAGGTGCTCAAAATCACATTCAAGAAGTTTATTAACCCTTCAGATGCTTCACAGGATTTTTTTGAATGTTTAAAAAAAATGAACATTTAACTTTTCTTCACAAAAAAATTACTTCAGGTCCAATTTTTTTTTATTTTACCAAGGGTAGCAGGAGAAATTGGACAGCAAAACTTATTGTGCAATTTGTGCTGAGTACACTGATACCTGACATGTGGGGGGAACCACTGTTTCGGCGTATGGCAGAGCTCAAAAGGGAATTCAGATCGGATGCCATGTCATGTTTGGAGAGTCCCTCATGTGCCTAAACAGTGGAAATCCCCCACAAGTGAC
This sequence comes from Dendrobates tinctorius, assembly GCF_039654945.1. Lineage (NCBI taxonomy): Eukaryota > Metazoa > Chordata > Amphibia > Anura > Dendrobatidae > Dendrobates > Dendrobates tinctorius. The sequence goes on from NW_027361711.1 coordinate 39,404,671, forward strand.
CCCATTTTGGAAGCTAGATCCCCAAGGAACTTATCTAGAACTTTGAACCCCCAAGGGCTTCACAGAAGTTTATAATGTACAGCTGTACAATTAAAAAATCATATTTTTTCCATAAAAATGATCTTTTCACCCATAATTTTTATTTTCCCAAGGGTAGCAGGACCCCAAAAGTTATTGTGCAATTTGTCCTGAGTACGCTGATACCTCATATGTGGGGATAAACCACTATTTGGGCTCATGGCAGAGCTCAGAAGGGAAGCAGCTCCATTTGATTTTTTTTGGCTGGAATTGAGATCAGAAGCCATGTCGCATTTGGAGAGCCCCTGATGTGCCTAAACTGTGAAAAAAACCCACAAGTGACCCCATTTTGGAAACTAAACCCCCAAAGAACTTATCTAGATGTGTGGTGAGCACTTTGAACCCCCAAGTGCTTCACAGAAGTTTATAACGCCCGTGCGTGAAAATAAAAAAAATCATATTTTTTCCACAAACATGATCTTTTAGTCCCCAATTTTTATTTTCCCAAGGGTAAGAGGAGAAATTGGACCCCAAAAGTTGTTGACCAATTTGTCCTGAGTATGCTAATACCCCATATGTGGGAGAAAACTACTGTATGGGCACACGTCGGGGCACAGAAAGGAAGTTGTGATGTTTTGGAATGCAGACTTTGATGAATGGTCTGTCGGTGTCATGTCACATTTGGAGAAACTCTGATGTGCCTAAACTGAGTAAACCCCCCACAAGTGACCCTATTTTGGAAACTAGACCCCCCAAGGAACTTATCTAGATATGTGGTGAGCACTTTGAACCCCCAAGTGCTTCACAGAAGTTTACAACGTAGAGCCATCAAAATAAAAAAAATCATATTTTTTTCCTCAAAAATGTTATTTTTGTTCCCAAATTTTTATTTTCCCAAGGGTAACAGGAGAAATTGGACCCAAAAAGTTGTTGTGCAATATGTCCTGAGTATGCTGATACCCCATATGTGGGTGTAAATCACTGTTTGGGTGCATGGCAGTGCTTGGAAGGGAAGGAGCACCATTTGACTTTTTCAACTCAGAATTGGCTGGAATTGAGATCAGACGCAATATTGCATTTGGAGAGCCCCTGATGTGCCTAAACAGTGGAAACCCCACAATTCAAACTCCAACCTTAACCCCAACACACCCCTAACCCTAATCTCAGCCCTAACCCTAGCCCTAACCCTAGACCTAACCCTAGCCCTAACCCTAACCCTAATGTGAAAATGGAAATTAATACATTTTATTTATTTTACTATTTTTCCTTAACTAAGGGAGTGATAAAGGGGGGTTTGATTTACTATTTATAGCTTTTTTATGTTTGGCAGCTGTCACACGCTAAAAGACGCTTTTCATTGTAATAATAGTTTTTGCATCACCACATTTTGAGAGCTATAATTTTTCCGCATTTTGACCCATAGAGTCATATGAGGTCTTATTTTTTGCGGGACAAGTTGAAGTTTTTATTGGAACCATTTTCGGGCACGTGACATTTTTTGATCGCTTTTTATTCCGATTTTTGGGACACAGAATGAACAAAAACCAGCGTTTCATGCATTTCTTTTGTGGGGGGCATTTACACCGTTCTGCGTGTTGTAAAATTGATAAAGCAGTTTTATTCTTTGGGTCAGTACGATTACAGCGATACCTCATTTATATAATTTTTTTATGTTTTGGCGCTTTCATACAATAAAATCTATTTTATATAAAAAAATAATTATTTTTGCATCACTTTATTCTGCGAGCTATTTCTTTTTTATTTTTTCTCTGATGATGCTGTATGGCAGCTTGTTTTTTGCGGGACAAAATGTCGTTTTCATGAGTATAATGATTATTTATATCGGTCTTTTTGATCACGCGTTATTGCTTTTTTTTTATTTGGCGGTATGATGATAAAGCATTGCTTTTTGCTTTGTTTTTGTTTTTTTTTTAATGGGTTCACTAAAGGGGTTGTGATGGAAATATATATGTATTTCATATAGATTTCACTTGCATGCACATGGCTATATACAGACATATACTGTACATATATACAGTGGGGAAAAAAAGTATTTAGTCAGTCAGCAATAGTGCAAGTTCCACCACTTAAAAAGATGAGAGGCGTCTGTAATTTACATCATAGGTAGACCTCAACTATGGGAGACAAACTGAGAAAAAAAAATCCAGAAAATCACATTGTCTTGTGATATATTTGCTAGACATGAGAAAAGGGGAAGTAGGAACAGATGTACCAGTCGATTTCTGATTTTTGCTGAATGGCAGGAAAATGGCTACAGTAAATCATGTGTTGCTAAATCACCCTTTTGTTGAACACTTCCATATACGTCTATATACTCAAACCAGCCAATAAGACAGAAGTTCAGCCTTATGTTAATTTACTAACCACTCCTTTCTATACGTAATTATAAAATTATGTATGTGCAATAAACCTCCAGAGTTCTGGTGGAATGTTTGCCGCTATTATCAGTGTATAGTGTTTTAATTCCTTTGAGCGCTCAAAAAGTTTTAATTGGGAAGCAGCCGCAGCACGCACAGGGATAGATCTATCCATCCAAATTTCCATAACAGGGTTAACTAGTGGGACAGTTTTATAGGGTGGGTCGTTCCGGCCAGGCAAAACTAAATATGTGTATTCTTATTGTTTTCTCTTTTATTTACAAAAAAAAAGAATTTATTGGGGATATTTTTTTTTAATTTATTTAGGAATTTTTTATTAATTATTTTTACACATTTTTTTTTTTTTTGCTTTATTATATTGTCCCGGATGGTACAATATAATAAAGTGTCAGATCGCTGATCTGACACTTTGCACAGCACTGTGTAAGATCAGCGTTCTGACAGGTGCTGCACAGGCTTCCTCAGTGCCTGCTCTCAGCTGCTCCGAGGGTCTTAGGGAAGCACGATTCTTCCCTATGCCCCCTGTACACTGCATTCATGTTTAATCGCAGTGTGCCATGGGTTAATGTGCCAAGTGCGGTCCATGATCGCCCCTGACAGATAGTGCAGGGTGTCAGCTGTGATAATCAGCTGACACCTGGCTGCGATCAGTGGCGCCCCCCCGGGAGCGAGTATAATATAACTCATTTTTCTTATCTTTTAGGTTACATCGGGGACGTATCTACAGCATTACAGAATGCTGTAGATAAGCCCCTGATGGCGGTGCCAGCAGCTGATGGGGTGACAGATTCTCTTTAAGTCCCAAGTCACATGGACGGGATAGTACGTCAGATGACAGAAAGAGGTTAAGGGGTGAATTCATATGTCTGTAAACATCTTGATAAAACAGCAGATGGGAAAATATAATTGCATATCCAAAGTCATGGAAACATAACAAAAGTGTCAACGCAAGCACATTAAACTTCCAACCAAGGAGCAGTTAAGAGATAAGCCAATTTACTATAAAATACTCTATTCAGAGAGGTCATAGCATGTCAGTCAATCCTGCCAGCATGCGGCAGGCATTGTAGAGCTAGACATTGCTAACCGAGCAATTTTAGAATGTCATATTGACCGTATACATATTACCTTAGTCCAGGCTACTGCAAACATGAACGCCACAGTGGCGTGCTGCTACCCACGTTTCGTGCTGTTCTTCTGCCTGGGCCATGTCTAAGTGGGGAATATCATCACAATTATGGTGGCCCGCCACCAATGGGATCAGTCAGGGGGAGGTCTCAATTTGCAGACAGTGTGTTTTCTGAGTATTGCCCCTCATCAGTGCAAAGTATGATATCTGATTTTGCTGTATGAGAGGCTTTTGAAAGGGATCTACTGTAAGTGGTAACATTTCTCCTGTGGAAAGTGACATGCCAGGCCTGGCATGCCAATGTAATTAGTCTTATAACTTATATGACTGTAAGGATACTATGGACCTCATGTACATAAGTTGTAGCTAAAGCAACAGATTTGATCATTGCTTTCAATTTCTATACTGATAGTTTGCAATGGGCAGCCATCACTGGAGGTCCCATATCTGAAGGAAGGGGTGCACAATTTTACATACAGTCTGCACTAAGAAACTTTTATGGTCTGCTCAGTTGATGCAATCACACTCACTAGAATTTAAAGAGCTTGATATAGGTGAAAGATTCCCTTGAAAAACTATATTATATTTCCTCTGCTGACATTTTTTTGCAAATAAGGCCCACTGCACATGAAGGGTGACAGTTGTTCATATTGCTACGCCAGAGGGAGCATAGAAACTCCTTAAGGCCCCGTTAAACATAACGATATCCCAGCGATCCCACCAACGATCCGACAGGGATGGGATCGCAGGGACATCGTTAGGCTGATCGCTGGTGAGCTGTCACATAGACAGCCCCTCCAGCTATCAGGACCAGCAAGCAAGCTGGTATCTAAGGTAAACAGCGGGTATCTAAGAGCCGCGCGGCTCTTGGATACCCGCTGTTTACCCTGGAAACCAGCGTGCACGCTGGTATCTATGCTAAACAGCGGGTTTCTAAGAGTCGCGCGGCTCTTAGATACCCGCTGTTTACCTTAGATACCAGTGTGCACGCTGGTTTCCAGGGTAAACAGCGGGTATCCAAGAGCCACGCAGCTCTTAGAAACCCGCTTTTTACCTTAGATACCAGCGTGCAGCGTCACTGATCATTACTCTCCCACTGCCACACGCAGCAATGCATGCTGGCCAGCGAGAGAACAACAATCAAAAAATGGCCCAGGACGATCCTGCACGATCAGCGATACCCGGCGGGGGTGGGGGTGGTCGCTGATGTGTGTCACACACAGCGATGTCACTGGCGAGATCGCTGATGCGTCACAAAATCAGCAATCATGCTAGCGATCTCGCTGTGTGTGACAGGGCCTTTAGAATTATAACTCTGTACTAAAGGTTCTCCTCATATCTTTCTCCACTGATGGTAAATCTTATTAAGTTACCCGGCCTGACACTTTTATTGCACAATTCAGTCAATGATTTAAAAATACTTTCCAGTCTGTCTCTTTTTCACTTCAGCTAAATTCAATTAACATTGGTAACCTGAAGCCATGTTGCTCTGCTATGCTTGCTTCTTATTCTCTTTAACACTTTGCGTATTGTTACCTGTTGTGTTGTTTAGGTTGACTAAAGACCCTTTTACACTTAGCGATGCACCAGCGATTTGACCAGCGATACGACCCGGTCAGGATCTCTGGTGCATCGCTAAATGATCGCTAGTGAGCTTCCACACGGGAAGATCTCACAGCGATGCAGCAACGACGCAGCGGACGATACTCACCTTTCACACACAGCGATCCAGACGTCCTCCCGCCCGTGTCCAGCGTCGCTTGTCTCACACAGCAAGAAGCCCAGCAGGAAGCAGATGACGAGAAATGGAGCCGCCCGATCTTGCGCGATCAGCGACAGACAGCGGGGAGGAGCCGGTCGGAGGTAAGTATCACACATAGCGATATCGTTAGCAATATCGCTGCTACATCACAAAATCAGTGACGTTTTAGCAATATTGCTAGCGATATCGCTATGTGTAAAACCCCCTTAAGTTTTTGTCTATGTAATGCAAGCCTTAATTAGTTTCAAGGCTGTTTTTGACTTCAAAACCATTATCTACTATAGCTTTTGGGCCTACATGCAAAATACACGATCTATTGTTAAAATTGAAATTCTGTTTCTTTCCATTTTTATTTGCGCTTCTAATTTCACTGCATTTCGCGACATTGTCGTTTCAGTATGTTATTACATTCTATCAATTAATTGAAATTAAATTATACAAACATTGTTCCAGAAACCTTTTGACACAGTCAGAGTCTGGGAGTTCTTGTAAAGTAGATTTCTGCAGATATAAATTAGTGTGTTCTCTGCAAATTATATTCAGAAAATATATTTTTCAGCAAAGACCTGGAAATTATGTTGCTTCATTGGGCATTATATATTGGAATTATTTAAATTGATGGTTTAAATATGGCATTTTGAAAATAGATTTTTGCAAATGTGTAAATTGTTAGGTGGTTGCATTCACTTCTACCTTTACTATTACCTTGTAGACAATAGAAATGTTAGAAATTAAGTCACTGTTGAGTGAACTTTAGACATAAATAGTAAATTGAACTTTATGAAATTCGCTTGTGTTTGATGTAAATGTGATTCCTCAAAAATATTTCAAAATATCTAAAAGGATTAAAGAGGCTTTCCAGTGCAAACAAGTTGTCACTTATTCACTGAATAAGTAACAACTAGCTGCTCGGTTGGGGTCTGTACCACTGTGACCTGCACCAGTTAAAAGAAAAGAGAATTTTTATTCTCTATGGGACACTTTTATCCTCGTTGCAAAATTGTGTAGCAAATTGGACTCCCAACCACTGTTTCATGGGGCTGGAGGAAAAAGTTGAGAGCAACACTGTACTTCTGCCCCAACTTTTTTTTTTTACCTTGAAAGCCACATTCCTCTCTGAGAGATGGTCGGAAGCCACAATCTGTACAAAAAAAAAGCAGATAAGGCACATTGCAATCAACGACGGATAGCTAGATTTTAAAGGGTTATCACTAGACGTTAAAGGGTTATTCTGGGTTTTCCATGTTAATGTGTGTCAGTGGGTGAGTGTATCTACTACTCATTATTATGCTACATTCACACGGCTGTTGTAAAACTTGGGCCAGTCATAATTACAAATTTAGAAATTGACTTTCTCTGTGTGCAGCTCTGTCTGATTAGGTGCAGAAACCATCTGCAATTTCCTTGCATTTGATAGTACATGGGTTGAAAATAAGTTTGAACATAGCGATAGGCTGAATTTTTCTATGGTGGTTTTTACTGAACAGGATCTATCCCACTGGATTGTACAAGAGAAGTTGCCAAAACTGTCTATGACATCACTTCCTCCTGGACATCTGTTGGCTGAAGATGCATCTCACAGACTTCTTGTTCTACCTTACCATGCTCTTGTTTGCCTCCTCCTGTATTTGAAACAGGAAGCATGGGAATTATCTGAAATCTAGCCAATTTGTCCATTAGCAAGCCAGAAATAGTGTCCATCCAGTCCTGCTGAATTAGAGACACATTTTGGATGAAATCACAGTTAGGTCACCCCTAGCTTTCTAAGAGCAGAAAGCTACACAAAGATAAACAGCTAATGTCTTGTTCTGCTTTAGTTAACCCCTTTGCTTTTTGCTCCCATTCTTCCCAGTGCTATAACTTTTTATTTTTGCACTAATTTGGTCAAGTGGGGTCTTGTGTTTTGCAGGACAAGTTGTCCTTTTGAATGACACCATTGGTTTTACCGTATCCTGTACTGAAAAATGGGAAAAAAATTCAAACTGCAGTGTAATAGCAAAAAAGGTGCAATTCCACTGTGAAGGAGAGAATGGCTAATGAAATCATTTATTAACCTTACATAAGCTAATTCAGATGTAGTGTGACAAGATGGCGTCTGCATCCTGGAACAACACCCTGGAAGGAATCCTTGGGATGTGAAGTGGATACACCAAAGACTATATATGGAGCAGAGTCCAAAAGCGAATATATTCAGCTCACCTTTTTTACTTGTCACGTTGGAGGCAGTTCTTTGCTGAAGGTGCTAAGAAATGTCGCAAGCAGACATAAATAGAAAGATCCAAATATTCCAGCACATCGTCTTACTTAAAAATAGAATCTTTATTGAGAAATCTTCATTAAAAAATCCAAAAGTAGGATACAGGTTAAAAAACCATGGTGAAGACAGGCATTTACGCGTTTTGACTCGACAGAGTCTTACTCATAAAGTTACTCATATGAAGATCTGAAACTAAAAGATGTACAGACAGAAATTTCTTCTATTAAAACCAGTCATGCACGACAGGTGGATGAAGTACAGTTCAACATTTCTTTGGAGAAAATCCATCAAAATATTTCTAAACTGGAAAACACGGTTATTTCTCGTAAGAAAACAAAGTTTCAATGTGATCTCAAAGATTATCAGGATGACCAGGTGTATGAATGGGGGAGGTGGCAAAGAACTCCTAAAACAACCCACTCCATTCTTAAACGTGCTAGCAACACCTTTGAGTCTCCTGGTCTGAGAGTATCCTTTAGTTCAAATGAGCATGTATCGTTTGACAGTAGTTCACACGAGGTCTCTCATGAAATTTCTTCAGACGACAATACTTATTACAGACGACCAAAAAAGCAGCTTTTTTCACCAAAAAGCGTCCAAAACGGCGGGCGGGCCGCAAACACCGCCACAGCCGCAGGAATGACAACTCGTCATCGCAAGAAAAATTAAAGGACTGTTTTTCAAATGTTTTGAATCTTTCTAGCCGCACATTTACAGAGGATCAGATGTACATTCTTTCCCTGGGATTGAACTTTGCATCGGATAAACGCTATGATTTGTTTAATACCCTATTGGATGTGAACAAGTTTGTACGAAATCTCACAATTAAAAGACATTTTTTTCTTCAGATAGCACAGATGTGGAACCACCGGATGTAAGCATCAATGAATACCTCATGTTTTCCTTTGCAGAGCAGAGGGCCTTGAAAAATTTACCAGAATTGAATCAAGAGGATGTGTCAAGGGTTAAAAATGTTCATCAATCTGATAGACTGGCTGTAAAAAATCCTGATATTTATCCTATTAATTCTCGTGTTGAATGTATGGATTGTTTCCAAAATGTCATTGAAAGAGAATTAAAAAATCTAGATAGATTAACCAAAAACAACAGTCATGCCAATTTAACCCCTTCTCAATATAAAGCAATAAATGAAATTAAGAACATGACAGACATAGTTGTAAAAATGGGTGACAAGGGAGGCTTAGTAGTAGCAATGGATTCTTCTGTTTACCGAGATCAAATTAATTTTTTATTACAGGTTGATACTACCTATATCAAATTGAGAAGTGACCCCACTATACTATACAATATCAAAGAGAAACATTTAAATTGATTGAGGAGGGACTTTCTCCGGGGGTTATCAGTAAATCACAGTATGATTATCTTAGGATTGATTGCCCGGTACTTCCAATCATGCATGCTTTGCCTATAGTTCACAAGGGTGTTTTACCGCCACCAATGCGCCCCATTATTTCTGGGTTAGGGTCAGTCACTGAACATCTTAGTCAGTGGCTTGACTCTATATTACAACCCCTCTGCATTCACACACCCGGCTTCCTTAGGGATACTAAGGATGTTTTTGAACAACTGTCAGATGTAGTATGGAAGGATAATTTTTGTTGGATTAGTTGTGATGTAGTTTCACTATATACATCAATACCTGAAAAGGTTTCTATTATGGCTGTGGAACATCATTTGCATAAGTATAGTGAACACATGGCTGATTTTTCACAATTTGTCTTGCAGGTGTTGCATTTTTTATTACATCATAATTATTTTATGTTTGATCAGAATTTTTATCTTCAATGCAGAGGAGTGTCCATGGGTGGCAAACATTCCCTTCGGTGGCTAATTTGGTAATGTCCTATTGGGAGGAACTTTTTCTTTATTCCTCGTGTAACCCTTTTGTGTCTTCGTTATTCTGGTATGGCAGATATATTGATGATACCCTCCTTGTTTGGAGGGGCGATGTATCCGCCATACCGGAATTTGTCAATTATCTGAACAGCAATGAATTCAATCTGAGGTTTACCTGTGAATCTGACAATTTTTCAATCTCTTTTTTAGATCTCACATTGCGGGGTCATGTTGGTATGTGCATTTCTACTACTACTTACTCTAAACCTATGTCTGGGAATAGTATTCTACATGCCCGCAGTAGCCATCCACATCATACAACCAGATCCATCCCTGTGGGAGAATTAATTAGAGTATCGAGAAATTGCAATGATTCTGTAGAAACTAAGAAACAGATGGAATTGTGTTGCAATAAATTAAGAAAGAGAGGATATCCTGAATGGTCTTTAAATAGAGCTACTAATATTGTGCGGAAGAAAAACAGGTGTGACTTTTTTGCTCCCAAGTACAATAAACCAAGTGATTATTTACACAAAAAATGGTGTTATCTGTACAATATAGTCCACAATTTAATTCGATTAAATCGATTATTCAACCGCATCTTCCCATTTTATACGAAGATAACATTTTATCATCCATTTTGTCACCTGGTTGTCATATAGTAGCCAAAAGGCAATTACCATTGGTAACATCATTTCACCTAGTTTATTTTTTCCAGATAAAATTCAAAAAACATGGCTTAATTTTTCTGTTTTTTTTAAGTGCGGTTCTATGTGTTGTAGAACATGCGCTCACTCTGTGATGAGTTTTCTAACTATGACAATTCCAAACAATACAGGATTTCTCAATAAATTAATTGTAACTCTAGGAATGTTGTGTATGTGATTAACTGCATGATAAGTAATCTTAGTTACGTTGGGTGTACTATCAGACATCTAAAAACCCGCATTTCCAAACATATTACGGATATTATTTTGGTAGGGAGCTTTAACCGCAATGTTTCTTCAGCTTCTAAACATTTTATTTCTCACCATCAGAGAAACATTTCAACTCTCACAATAACAGGCATTGAAAGAATTATGAAGCAACCGCTAGGAGGGAATGTCAGAAAACGCTTATTAACAAGAAAAGCTTATTAATAATAATAAATTAATAATAATAAATTTTATTTCTATAGAGCCGACATATTCCGTAGCACTTTACATTTCAGAGGGGATTTGTACAGACAATAGACATTACAGCATAACAATAATCACATAGATCATAACAGATACCTAGAGGAATGAGGGCCCTGCTCGCAAGCTTACAGTCTATGAGGGAAAAAGGGAGACACGAAAGGTGGGTGGTAACAGTTGCCCTGATTGTATGGACCAGCTATAATGTTAAGTATGTAACAGTACAGACACAGAGGGCTAATAGATGCATAAAGCATGTGGGAACATGATGCGGGGAACCTGGTTATGGTAAAACTTTTGGCTGTGCCACACAGGGATAGATTAGGTTAATGTGTTGAGGCGATAGGCTTATTGGATTTTCTGTTTGGGAACATGCACACTGAGCGGTTTAAATGCATGAAAAGAGATCTTATATCAATATTAATGTGCGGATATTGAGTTGTTAAATTATGCAAACAATTATGGTGGTGTTTTTTTTTTTGTGGGTTTTTTTTGCGTTTTCTTATTTCTTGTTATTAATGGTGGTTAACTGCTAAATGCTTTTCTATATGTCTTGGTAATTGATATATTCTTTTCTACATGTCTTAGTAATTCTTACCAATATGGGGTAATTTTAATTAATTGTATGTGACACATGTGTATCATCATTTTCTATTGGCTATAGCTGTATACAAAAAGGCATTTGCCAGCATTGTCATCAGCTTTTTTGATAAAGAACACAGTGTGGGTGTTCGAAACGCATAATAGAGACAATTATGTGAACTCTGTCTTACTTTTCACTCAATAAATGGATCTTATACGTAGTAGCTGGAATTTTTTTCTTTTTTCTGTTTAGTAGTAAGCAGGAGGGAGAGGAGGTGATCTGTGGTAAGTTGAGCACAAGCTTCTGTGTGCTCTCAGATTCTCGAAGCGGTTTCGAGTGCGGAGGGATAGCGTGTTTGGACCACGAGGGTGCAAGAAATGAGCAGGCACCACTTCAAACCCTATTACTGCACACAAGATCTGAGATGGAAATCCCAGAGCAGGCTGTTTTTTCTGTTCATTTGTCCGTCAGATTAGTGTGTGTGTGTGTCTGAGAATGTTGTCTAACTTCCGGGATTACCCATCTCTCCTGTGACAGCAAACTAGGAATGGGGAGGTGTTCTGTGGCCTGGTGAGCGCGGGTTCTGTGTGCTCCCAGATTTTCAAAGTGGTTCTGAGTGCAGAGGCATTGCCTGGTTGGACCACGAGGATGCAAGAAGACTGGCAGACTCCTCTCTGAACCTCTGCACTGTGCACAGATCTGGGTTGGGATCTCTGGTGACTGAGAACACTCAGTTTCTTTTTGTTTGTCTAAAAGCAGTGAGATAATGGAAAAGCTTTTATGGTTCTGTAAGGGAGGGGGAAATGTGATGATGGCAGATTAGACTGCAGCACTTTAGTGGCTATCAGGGAGGGGAAGAAGCATGTACAGAATATGAGACGATTGATGAAAGTGGAATGGCGAAAAGTTATCAAAGAAAAGAAAGGGAAGTTGGAAGATGAGGGAATGTTGCAAGCAGCTTTAGCGTGGTACAGAACAGCTGTCTAAGGAAATTTGGGTGGAGAAGGAGAGGAAAGATGGAGAGGGTAATGTAATGTATTATATGTATTTCAAAGGCACTGCTGACCAGCAACCACCCAATAATGGTGGCCAGGGTGGTTGGACTTGCTAAAATTGTGGTCAACAGATTCCTGATTTCCATGATACATGCTCCGCCTCTGGTGCACCCCACTCATATCCAGACAATGCACTTGTCCCACCCCCACCTGCCCCAGTCCTGGTGACACAGTCGGTGTGCCTGGAGGTCCAGCCCCCAGCTTCCATTGGCGACCATCTTGGGATACCCAAACCACACCCCTTCCAGCCCCCAGCCTCCATCGGTGTCCATCTTGGATCACCCAAAACACACCCATCCAGCCCCCAGCCTCAATCGGCGGCCATCTTGGGACACCCGAATCACACTCCGAGAAGGCCTTGGCTGAAATCACAGCGGTGCCTGCAGCAGCCTACCCCGCCCTCACCATTAATGGTCAATTTTACACTCCACCACTGATCCATCGGCACCTATATCTTCAATGTCACAGTTATATCCTTACATCCAGTCCCCCCCTGGACTCAGCCTTCACCCACTTGTCCACAATGCTGAAGGTAATCTGAGTTCCGAGTATCCAGCCATTGTCCTGTCCACCCGGGGACATGCACCACCCCCACCCCCATATATTCTGGGTGAACCAGGAGGGGCACCCAGTCTCCCCGGGGTTCACTTATACTAGTACCCAAACCCCTCAAGTACTGAGTGGAATGATGCCTCAACCTTAACAGGCCCACCCCCAGAACAATGAACACCTCTCTTCGAACAACACCTTCCCTGTCGTTGTCAGTGGGCAAACTTACAAAATCAGCAAGGGATCAAATACTTATTTCCCCCGCTGCATATGTGGTACTGATGCCCCAACGTACGTATCACCCTTTGCTTCATCAGGGGGCATTTATTTACCCTCCAGTTGGCATTGGAACTGTCCTGTAGTTCCAGGGTTCCTGGTCGATCATGGAGACTGCAGTTTATGTCAGTGTGCCGAGTCTAAAAAGGAGGTTCTACTGTGAGGGGTGATGTCACAGAAAGGGGAAGAGCTTATGTTATTACACTTGGAAAGCTCATGCCAGGAAGCAGTGGTGTGACTACTGGTAACTAAAAAAAAATGTATTGCAGGATGGGTTGTATGCAGGGTTTGAAGGCTTACTGCATGATAAGACTTTTTGTAGAGGCTGAGAAGAATAATATGCTGTGGGAGTGGGTTGAAATGAATGTTACACTGCAGCATAGGCTATATAATGGGGCTGAAAGGAAATATATACAGTACTTTAGGAATGGGCTATATGTAGAGTACTGAAAGAACTGAATAGAGGAGCTAAGCTGGTTTATCTGTTTCTGTTGCCTGCTGCTGAGAGTCTCAGTGAAGTGAAACTGTAAATGCCACTCTATTAATTCATACAGCAGAAGTTTATCTTCTACTATGTGTATCAATATAACAGCATTTGCAGCTTTACAAAATGAATCTGTCAGAAGCAGACAACAAGCACAGCTCTGCACTCCTGATGAGGATGAGAGTTGTGCTCTGCTTTAACTTGCTAATGGTGAAAAACCACACATGCAAGAATTTTGATGTCAACGGCAGAAAATAAAAATTAGTCAGGCAGGTTACTGTGCAGGAGCAGCCTGTAGGAGAAATTGTGGTCTGAAATGGAGTAGCTTTTGCAGATAAGAATATGACCACTCATTCCGCTATGTACGGTTGAATGCACAGAGGGGCAACTAGAAATGAAAACAGACACAAAGTACAAGAAAGAATCTTTATATTGGTCTTAGTTTGCATATTAACAATAAATATGCTTTGTGAAAATTAATGCAAATGTTTACTAGATCACCTCTTTATGCCTCTGAGTAATTGAGACATTATCTTTTCTTCACAATCATTGGATTAAACAGAATACTTATTGTTACAGTTTTTTAAAGCTACTACGGATGTTCCTCTGTATTTTATACATTTAAAACTTCCTTCAGGTGGTGAAATGATGGCTTCAATAGCTCAAAGTCTCTTGGAAACATACCTAAATTTACCAGTTCCTTAACAATTGTCTCTATACTGTTTTGGCAACATATCGGATCGCCAGCTAAACATTACGGTTGTTGGAAAATTAACTTTATCAATCTCTGAAATTTTTTTAAATTTTGTAATACATTGCTTTCTTTGTGGTTAGAATGGTCACTTCCTGTATAATTATTAAGTATAGTCTTTATCCATCTGTTACACAATATCATTTTTATAAGCTATTTTACATAATGAATATAAGGGCCCAAATATATCCACAAGATTTTCATGAAAAAGTGTTTCTGGAAATGCTTTTTTTCATGATAGTTTTGTAGTCTAAACCATCTGCCTATCACCTGAGAAATGAGAAAATTGTTCGCTCATTGGGTGAAACGATTTTTTTGTGCTGCACAGAGGTAATTCTTTTCTGCAGCACGTATTCCTGTGTAAAAATAACCTGTGCTCACGAGAACAATGGTAGCTTACTGTCACTGAATGATCTATCACTGGCGATTCAGTACGAGAAGAAAAAATTGGAGTACGGTATATATCTACCAATATATAGTGAACAATAAAGTTTTATTGGACAAAACAAAAAATCAAATCAGAGGTGAAAACGTGGCCAAGAAACAATTGGTAAAAGGGAGGGTAGCATACCAAGAGGTCAATATATAGTACATGGATAGACAGTAGATCACTGGATTATATAGTATGACACCAAAGTCAAAAGTAAAAAGAGGTATCAACAGCCAAATCCCTATGGCTTAACCATTGCTTCCTGTGTCATGTCAAGTTTCATCAACCCCTGATTTTTGACAGTTCTTTTTACTTTGGTGTCAATTTTTACTTTATAATCCAGAGATCTACTGTCAATCCATGTATTATATATTTACTCCTTGGTATGCTAGCTTCCCTTTTACTAAATATGTCATGGCCTTGTATAACTTTCATCTGAGTCTTCACCTCCGATTTTATTGATATTATTATAACTGTATCTACTTTTGGTTTTGTCTAAAAAAACTTTATTGTTCACTAGATGTTAGTGGATTTATGCTCTAATTTTTTCTGTAGGAGTTATATATGGTATTGGAGTTCCCCTGTAGACTTTGAGTACATGGTTACTTTTGGCCAATTTTTATTTGGTCAATGTTAACTTGGTAGTTCAGATGTTATTAATATTTATGTTCAGTAGTATGTATCATTTGCCATGCAAAAAAAGGGGAGAAGCCAGCGCTGCTTGTGGTCAGAACGCAATACATAAAGTGCATATGCACATATTGATTTCTAACTGTATTTCAAAATGAGACATTTGGCAAAAAATTGATCAATTATTTGAGCCACCCCGCCACGCCAAGGCAATCTCATATGGGGCAGTCCTACTCTACGTCTTTTATATTCGCTGTGCCATTACGGCCTCCTAAGTGTATTAAAAGCAAGACCACATTAAATGAAAACTGTACCTGGAGCGTTTCTCAATCACTCCCATGGAACCAGAAAAGGCGAGCGCAGATAAAGGTGGACCAGGTCTGGACATAGACATTTCAGGTCTAACTTCCACACTGCCTGACCAGCACCACAGATGAAGAGTGAAACAGGCCCAAACACAGGCACACAGTCAAACAGAGCCTGGGGCAGGGCAGGGCTTCTGTATGTGTATACAGCAGCCTAGATCAATCACAATGAACACAGAAAGAACGGCGAACGTAACCCAGCGCACACGGCAACAGTGGTGGTCAGCCACAAACCAATATCAAATAAAAAAAAGGAGAGAAGCCAGCACTGCTTGTGGTCATAAAGTGCATATGCACATATTGATTTCTACCTGTATTTTAAAATGAGACAGCGCTGGCTTCTCCCCTTTTTTATTATCCTTTGCCATGGTCTGCCTGTGTAAACAAGCTGTTACGTAATTGCTGAATAGTAAAAATCAGAGAGAATATCATATCCCAAATGCCTGGTCGGTGCTCATCTTGAGAACCTCTGATGCTTTTTCGGAGGTCTCTATTGAGCCTTCTTTTTCTCTTCTTTGTTAAGTGTTATTTCCTGCAACTTCTGCAGTGATTGCTGTTGATCTCAAAATGTACCCCATTGAAAACTATAAACTGTAGGTATGAATAAATGATGTACCGGAATTATGGTTTATATGTGATTTATTCAGTTTTCCTTTAAACCTTCTAAAAGAAATATCAGGAATAATACAGCTGTCCGACACACATATTGAATTCACCTTGATTCATAGTTACTGTTGTTTTTTGTATACGTGTAATGTGGTAGTAGGAACTATTAATCACATTTTTAATTGCTAACAGTAATTCAAATAAAGGAAGCGTTATAACATGTCTGCTTGCTCTAATTGCATTTTAACTTGCCATTAATTGCTCTGTTCAAGATACTGGTCCAAAAGTTATTCATTCAGTGTGTGTTATCACTACATTTCAGAATGCAATTTAAGAGAAAGGCTTTTAGTGATTCAAATTAATCTGCCTTTCCACACAGAAAGAATAATATATGCATCTCTGCAGTTTTATAATGTAAATTAAATGGAGACATTTACAAATTCCAATTCTTACAAAATATATGCCACCAAGAATATTCTTACTCAGAAAACTAATTTGTGTGAATACAGTTTTAAACATCAGTTCTATCAGCACACACTGGACTGGAGCCTGCAATTCCCTCATTAGTCCTTTGGAACGTTTATACTTGATTTCCTCATGGATCTATAAATTGGGCTAGCCCCAAACTGCTTTACTCTGCCCTCACCTTCCTGGACTTCTGGCTTTGTAAGGGTATGTGCACACGTTGCGAATTTGCCTGCAGAATTTTCCGCACAGAATCTGCACCTCTTGGCAGAAAACGCAGGTAAAAATCAGCACATTTTTAATGTGTTTTTCATACGGATTTTCCTGCGTTTTTTTCATGTGAATTGTAAGCATTTTTGTAAGCTAAATAAAGATATGTTATTTAACAAAAAAAGATTTGTTATGTCATTTCTTGTCCAACCTCCTCCTTTACATTTGTCCAACTCACACTCCATTACACACAGAGAGGGAAAGCCAGCGACTGCGGGCCAATGTTTATAGCCTGAGAAGGGGGTAATGCCCATGGCCCCTTCCCCGGCTATGAATATCAAAAAATGATGTGGGGTCCCCCTATAATTAATAGCCAGAAAGTCTATGCAGACAGCTGCGGGCTGATATTCATAGCCTAGGAAGGGGCCATGGATATTGGCCCCCCTGGCTACAAACAGCAGCCCGCAGCCGCCCCAGAAATGGCACATCTCTAAGATGTGCCCATTACGGCACTTAGCCCCTCTCTTCCCACTGCCGTGTAGCAGTAGCATATGGGGTAAAAGGGGTTAATGTCACCTTTGTATTGTAAGGTGACATTAGGTTCGGTTAATAATGGAGAGGCATCAATAAGACGCCTATTTATTATTAATCTTATAGTATCAAAGGGTTAAAAAAACACACATAAGAATAAAGTATTTTAATGAAATTAAACACAACATGGTTTGCCATCTTTATTGCACACCCAATCCATGTGACGCCACCATTCTCCTGTAATAAAAAGTAAAAAATAAACCAACAGTATACTCCCTGTCCAACGCAGTCCAATTAATAATGAGTGTCCCACGATGATATCCCCTATAGAATAGTGACATCAGGTGATGTCTCTGCTCTATAGGGCCTCCCAGTGATGCAGTGACAGGGGATAATGGCTCCTGCAGTGCATCACTGAGGTTACATGACTTCAGGTTCTCACTTTACCGCAATGCTGCTTGGGAATTTTCTGACCCAGCATTGCCAGTGAGAGAATGAACTTAAGTGACCTCACTCTCCCAGCGGCGGAGGGATATACACCGCGGAGGATTACCTCCACTGTCAGTGCATCGTGGAACCCCTGTAGAGCACTGACATCACCTGATGTCAGTGTTCTACAAGGGAGATCATCGTGGATCACTCGTTAATAATTGGACTACGTCAAAAAGGTAAGTATAGGTTGGTTTATTATTTTATTTTTATTAAAGGAGCTGAGAGCATCGGGGACTAGGTGATTGGTAAGTATAATATATATAATGCAGGATTGTCTGGCACAGGCTTGCTAGGGGGGACCGCACATGCGGGTGGTCATGCAGCGCAGCGGATCCACGCACGCATGTACGGCTACAGGTATAGCACAGGCGCAGTAGGAGAACATCAGACGTTGACCTCAGGCAGACTTGGTGATGGCAGAGGTCTTCATGGGTAAATGCAATCCAGGGTTAACTGGCTCCGGCATACTAGGATGGCCTCTCTCTCAGACCTCAGAAGTAGCACTGGCACAGCGGGAGAGCATCAAACACCAACCTCAAGCAGCCTCCAGGCTATGGTAGGAGCCATCACGGGTAAGACCCAAGGGAACCAGCTGGACATCAGGAACATGGAGTGGACATCAGGAACATGGTGTGGACATCAGAAACATGGAGTGAACATCAGGAACACGGAGTGGTCATCAGGAACACGGAGTGGACCTCTGGAAAACGGAGTGGTCATCAGGAACACGGAGTGGACATCAGGAACACGAAGTGGGCATCAGAACCACGGAGTGGACATCAGGACCACGGAGTGGACATCAGGACCATGGACTGGACATCAGGACATCTGGTGGACATCAGGCGGACATCAGGACATCAGGCGGACATCAGGACATCAGGCGGACATCAGGACATCTGGCGGACATCAGGACATCTGGCGGACATCAGGACATCTGGCGGACATCAGGACATCTGGTGGACATCAGGACATCAGGTGGACACCAGGACATCGCACATCAGAAGAGGTCGTCAGACACCGGACATCAGGCCATGGACATCAGGCTCCGAATGAAAGGCCACGGTTATCAGGCTCCGGACATCTGGCAGTGACCTGGAAAGGAACCCAAGTGGTCTGGTGCAAACCCTGCTGGGTTGGACAGGAACCGGCAGGGAATTGCACCGAATCCCCAGCTGAGCACAGACTATTAGAAACTCAGCGGACACACTGGACTCCTACTTCCTAGATGAACCCAGGTTAGATCATGGAAAGTCAGGTAGAACAGAGTCACAGTCACTGGGTGCAGGATTCAGGACACGGAAGGACCTCAAGGAGCATCACACAGTGAACACAGTTCAGACAGGGTCAGGTAAAGGAGCAGATCCAGGATTCAGGAAACAACACATCAACATACACGGGCCTCGATATGCAGCCTCCAGGAAGAGCGATCTGGGTATTTCTGCCCCCAGAGCAGGCGGAGAAACAAGACACAATTCAGACAGGCCTGGATATGCAGCCTCCAGGAAAGGCGATCTGGGTATTACTGCCCCCAGAGCAGGCGGAGATACAAGACACAGTTCACAGAGAGACAAAGAGCAACAGTTCCCCCAGAACAGAACAGAATCAGCGCAGGAGCAGAGCACAAGCTCACATGGCGAGGTTCAGGAACTCAATGCGAAGCTCTGGCAATGCCTCAAAGGGAGAGGGACCTTTATATAGGAGCTGCCACACAGCCATAGGCTGAAGCAGCAATTGTAGCACACACCCATTCCTGATAAAAGGAAGGGAGGTGTGGCCGCACGTACCCTAAGCAAAGCAAAACATAATCAGCAATGCAAAGGACACCTGGCAGGAGCTGAAGCCTGAACACACGTGGTAAGTCAGGCAGGGTACAACAGACCTATTAACCCATGGGTGACTGCCAGGGACCGCACACACGAGTGGTCATGCAGCGCAGTGGAACCACGCACGTATGTACGGCTATGCAGCGGAGCCGGGCACTGAGCAGCATCCAAACAAATAACTGACAAAAGCATTCCAGCACATTAGAAGGAAAAGAGTGAAGGGTTAAAGCAGAGATGCAGAGTAACGCCATGAATCAAGGTCCAAACACAGCGGCAACACAATAATCTTGTAGTTATGATACCTTTTAATGGCTAACAAAATTAAAATAAATGATGCTACAAAGCAAGCTTTCAGGACTTCTTAGGTCCCTTCCTCAGGCATGTGCATATATTTTCAGAAACACAAATATATGCAGTGAAATGCAGCGTTATCCACACTGAGCAGTGATAAGGCAGTGACCCAGCAAAGTTCAAAGAAAAGTCTCTTTAAATGTTCAAAACTCACATAAACACAGCACACGATATCCTTTGGATGACAGCTGGGAAACATATCCTTTGGATTGCAGTCAATAAACACACCAGTCCACCTCTGGATCGCAGCCAGGCACAGGACAGTCCAACTCCGAGTCCTGTTGCTGTGGGCGACTGCACCGCCATGTATGCTGTGGATGCCAGGTCTTTCAGCTCCCTTGGCTGTTTAGCTCTGCTTGCCTGTGTTACCTCACACAGGTGTAGCTCTGCAGAGCCTTCTGATCTGCACTCTTGCAAAAACCAAACTGACACTAACCCTGACACACCCAAACCCTTTACTGCAGGGTTTTTAACTGAAATCTGTGGCCATGGGCCACATAGAAAACCCTAGCTGGGGGAGGAAACAGACTGCCCACTACCATCCTGTATTCCATTTAACCCCTTCATGACCAAGCCTATTTTGACCTTAATGACCAGGCCATTTTTTGCAATTCTGACCAGTGTCCCTTTATGAGGTAATAACTCAGGAACGCTTCAACGGATCCTAGCGATTCTGAGACTGTTTTTTCCTGACATATTGGGCTTCATGATAGTGGTAAATTTAGGTCGATAATTTTTGCGCTTATTTGTGAAAAAATCAGAAATTTGGCAAAAATGTAGACAAATTTTGCAATTTTCAAATTTTGAATTTTTTTTCTGCTAAACCAGAGAGTTATGTGACACAAAATAGTTACTAAATAACATTTCCCACATGTCTACTTTACATCAGCACAATTTTGGAAGCAAAATTTTTTTATGTTAGGAAGTTATAAGGGTTAAAAGTTGACCAGCGATTTCTAATTTTTACAACAAAATTTACAAAACCATTTTTTTTAGGGACCATTTTTGAAGTCACTTTGAGGGGTCTATATGGCAGATAATACCCAAAAGTAAACACCATTCTAAAAGCTGCACCCCTCAAGCTACTCAAAACCACATTCAAGAAGATTATTAACTCTTTAGGAGCTTCACAGGAACTAGAGCAACGTGGAAAGAAAAAATGGACATTTTAATTTCTCCAACAAAAATTTTCTTTTAGCATCATTTTTTTCATTTTCACATGGGCAACAGGATAAAATGGATCCTAAAATTTGTTGGGCAATTTCTCCTGAGTACACCGATACCTCATATGTGGTCATAAACCACTGTTTGGGCGCACGGCATGGCTCAGAAGAGAAGGAGTGCCATTTGACTTTTTGAATGGAAAATATGCTGGAATATTTAGCGGTTGCCATGTTGCGTTTGGAGAGCTCCTGTGTGCATAAATATTGGAGCTCCTCCACAAGTGACCCCATTTTGGAAACTAGACCCTCCAAGGAACTTATCTAGATGCATATTTTAGCCTGTTTTTTCATTTTCACATGGGCAACAGGATAAAATGGATCCTAAAATTTGTT
The DNA here is from genome assembly GCF_039654945.1 of Dendrobates tinctorius. Taxonomy (NCBI): domain Eukaryota; kingdom Metazoa; phylum Chordata; class Amphibia; order Anura; family Dendrobatidae; genus Dendrobates; species Dendrobates tinctorius. Next base: position 39,426,425 of record NW_027361711.1, read on the forward strand.
AAAAAATTTCTCCTGAGTACACCGATACCTCATATGTGGTAATAAACAACTGTTTGAGCACACGGTAGGGTCCGGAAGGGAAGGAGCGCCATTTGACTTTTTGAAATGCAAATTACTTCTAATCGTTAGCGGACACCATATCGTGTTTGGAGAGCCCCTGCGTGCCTAAACATTGGAGCTCCCCCACAAATAACCCCATTTTGGAAACTAGACCCCCTAAGGAACTTATCTAGATGCATAGTGAGCACTTTTAACCCCCAAGTGCTTCACAAAAGTTTATAACGCAGAGCCATGAAAATAAAAAATATTTTTTTTTCCTCAAAAAAATTATTTTTTAGTGCGCAATTTTTTATTTTCACAAGGGTACGAGGATAAATTAGACCCCAAATTTGTTGTCCAGTTTGTCCTGAGTACACTGGTGCCCGATATCTGGGGGGGAACCACTGTTTGGGCACACGTTGGGGCTCGGAAGGGAAGTAGTGACATTATCAAATGCTGACTTTGATGGAATGGTCTGCGGGCACCATGTAACATTTGCAGAGCCCCTGATGTACCTAAACTGTGGAACCCCCCCACAAGTGACCCCATTTTGGAAACTAGACCTTTCAAGGAACTTATCTAGATGTGTGGTGAGCACCTTGAACCCCCAAGCGCGTCACAGAAGTTTATAACGCAGAGCCGTGAAAATAAAAAATAATTTTTTTTCCTCAAAAAAAAAGATTTTCAGCCAGCAACTTTTTCTTTTCACAGGGGTAACAGCATAAATTGGACCCCAAAAGTTGTTGTACAGTTTGTCCTGAGTATGCTGGTGCCCCATATATGGGGGGAACCATTGTTTGGGCACACATAAGGGCTCGGAATGGAAGTAGTGACGTTTTGAAATGCAGACTTTGATGGAATGGTCTGCGGTCGTCGTTACGTTTGCAGAGCCCCAGATGTGCCTAAACAATAGAAACCCCCCAACAAATGACCCCATTTTGGAAACTAGACCTCCCAAGGAACTTATATAGATGCCTGGTGAGCACTTTGAACCCCCTAGTGCTTCACAGAAGTTTATAACACAGAGACGTGAAAATTAAAAAAAAAAAATTTCCACAAAAATATTTTTTTAGCCCCCAATCTTTTATTTTCCCAAGGGTACCAGGAGAAATTAGACCCCCAAAGTTGTTGTGCAATTTTTCCTGAGTACGCTGATACCCCATATGTTGGGGTAAACCACTGTTTGGGCACACGTCGGGGCTTGGAAGGGAGGGAGCACCGTTTAACTTTTTGAACGCAAAATTGGCTGGAATCAATGGTTGCACCATTTCGCGTTTGGAGACCCCCTGATGTGCCTAAACAGTGGAAACCCCTCAATTCTAACTTCAACCCATCCCCAACACACCCCTAACCACAGCCCTAACCCCAACACATCCCTAACCCTAATCCCAACCCTAACCCCAACACACCCCTAACCCTAATCCCAACCCTAACCATAACCCTAACCAGAAGCCTAACCCTAATTCCAACCCTAACCCTAATTCCAACCCAAAACCTAATTCTAACCCTAATTCCAACCCTAACCCTAATTCCAACCCTAACCCTAACCCTCTTTCCAACCCTAACCCTCTTTCCAACCCTAACCCTCTTTCCAACCCTAACCCTCTTTCCAACCCTAACCCTCTTTCCAACCCTAACCCTAACCCTCTTTCCAACCCTAACCCTATCCCTCTTTCCAACCCTAACCCTAATGGAAAAATAAAAATAATTTATTTTATTAGTTGATCCTGCCTATGGGGGTGATAAGTGGGGGGTTTATTTACATTTCATTCTATTTTGATCACTGTGAAAGTGATCAAAATGAATGAGTGGAAATTGGAGCCGACTGGCGCACTGCGCATGCGCCCGCCATTTTCCAATATGGCGGTGCCCATGGTCTGGGACCGCGGGACACCAGGAGCCATAACGGCACTCGGTGAGTACCAGGGGGTGGGAGGGGGGACGATCGGAAGCCGGGGGAGTGGAGGAAAGGCGGGGGGGAGATGATGACAGCGGCGGCACATCGCCGCTGTCATTCAGTGGTGGGGGGCAGATCGCCCCCGTTAACGGGAGGGGGGGTGGTTGGATCGCTTTCACCAGCCATGTCCGATGCTACATCAGTGTCGGACATGGCTGGATTGCAATATTTCATCAATTTTCATTGATGAAATATTACTATCGCTCTGATTGGCTGTTTCACTTTTAACAGCCAATCAGAGCGATCGTAGTCACGTGGGGGTGAAGCCACGCCCCCTATGCTGAAGAACAAAGCCCCCTGTATCTGCGGGTCTGGTGACCTTTCAGTGACCTAGGTCACCCGACCCACAAGGGGGCTTTAAAGTCATGACGCCACATAGGCATCATTGGTCAGATTTGCACCAATTTTCATGACGCCTATGTGGCGTCATTGGTCGTGAAGGGGTTAACCCCTTCATGACCAAGCTTATTTTGACCTTAATGACCAGGCCATTTTTTGCAATTCTGACCAGTGACCCTTTATGAGGTAATAACTCAGGAACGCTTCAACGGATCTTAGCGATTCTGAGAATGTTTTTTTGAGACATATTGGGCTTCATGATAGTGGTAAATTTAGGTCAATAATTTTTGCGTTTATATGTGAAAAAATCAGAAATTTGGCGAAAATTTTGCAATTTTCAAATTTTGAATTTTTATTCTGTTAAACAAGAGAGTTATGTGACACAAAATAGTTAATAAATAACATTTCCCACATGACTACTTTACATCAGCACAATTTTGGAAGCAAAATATTTTTATGTTAGGAAGTTATAAGGGTTAAAAGTTGACCAGCGATTTCTAATTTTTACAACAAAATTTACAAAACCATTTTTTTTAGGGACCACCTTACATTTGAAGTCACTTTGAGGGGTCTATATGGCAGAAAATACCCAAAAGTGACACCATTCTAAAAACTGCACCCCTCAAACTACTCAAAACCACATTCAAGAAGATTATTAACTCTTTAGGTGCTTCACAGGAACTAGAGCAACGTGGAAAGAAAAAATGGACATTTTAATTTCTCCAACAAAAATTTTCTTTTAGCATCATTTTTTTCATTTTCACATGGGCAACAGGATAAAATGGATCCTAAAATTTGTTGGGCAATTTCTTCTGAGTACACCGATACCTCATATGTGGTCATAAACCACTGTTTGGGCACACGGCAGGGCTCAGAAGAGAAGGAGCGCCATTTGACTTTTTGAATGGAAAATATGCTGGAATATTTAGCCGTTGCCATGTCACGTTTGGAGCTCCCCCACAAGTGACCTCATTTTTGAAACTAGACCCCCCAAGGAACTTATCTAGATGCATAATGATTGATCACTTTGAACCCCCGGGTGCTTCACAAATTGATCTGTAAAAAAAAAGTACTTTTTTTCACAAAAATTTTATTTTAGCCTCAGTTTTTTCATTTTCACATGGGCAACAGGATAAAATGGATAATAAAATTTGTTGAGCAATTTCTCCTGAGTACACTGATACCTCATATGTGGTCATAAACTTTTTGAATGGAAAATTAGCGCAAATCGTTATCGGACACCATGTTGCATTTGGAGAGCCCCTGTGTGCCTAAACATTGGAGCTCCCCCACAAGTGACCCCATTTTGAAAACTAGACCCCTTATGGAACTTATCTAGATGTGTAGTGAGCACTTTGAACCTCCAAGTGCTTCACAAAAGTTTATAACACAGAGCAGTGAAAATAAAAAATATTTTATTTTCCTCAAAAATGATTTTTTAGCACGCTATTTTTAATTTTCACAAGGCTAACAGGAGAAATTGGACCACAAAAGTTGTTGTCCAGTTTGTCCTGAGTACGCTGGTACCCCATATGTGGGGGGGAACCACTGTTTGGGCACACGGTAGGACTCAGAAGGGAAGGAGTGCCATTTGACTTTTTGAAATGCAAATTGCTTCTAATCGTTAGCGGACACCATGTCGTGTTTGGAGAGCCCCTGTGTGCCTAAACATTGGCTCTCCCCCACAAATGACCCCATTTTGGAAACTAGACCCCCTAAGGAACTTATCTAGATTGCATAGTGATCACTTTGAACCCCCGAGTGCTTCACAAAAGTTTATAACGCAGAGCCGTGAAAATAAAAAATATTTTTTTTCCTCAAAAAATTATTTTTTAGTGTGCAATTTTTTATTTTCACAAGGGTACCAGGATAAATTGGACCCCAAAAGTTGTTGTCCAGTTTGTCCTGAATGCGCTGATACCCCACATGTGGGTGGGGACCACTGTTTGGGTACATGTCGGGGCTCGGAAGTAGTGACATTATGAAATGCTGACTTTGATGGAATGGTCTGCGGGCATCATATTACATTTGCAGAGCCCCTGATGTACCTAAACTGTGGAACCCCCCCACAAGTGACCCCATTTTGGAAACTAGACCCCCCAAGGAACTTATCTAGATGTGTGGTGAGCACCTTGAACCCCCAAGTGCTTCACAGAAGTTTATAACCTAGACCCGTGAAAATAAAAAATATTTTTTTTTCCTCAAAAAAATGATTTTTAGCCAGCATTTTTTTATTTTTACAAGGGTAGCAGGATAAATTGGACCCCAGATGTTGTTGTGCAGTTTGTCCTGAGTACGCTGGTACCCCATATATGGGGGGGAACCATTGGTTGGGCACACATAAGTCCTTGGAATGGAAGTAGTGACGTTTTGAAATGCAGACTTTGATGGAATGGTCTGCGGTCGTCGTTACGTTTGCAGAGCCCCTGATGTGCCTAAACAATAGAAACACCCCACAAGTGACCCCATTTTGGAAACTAGACCCCCCCAAGGAACTTATATAGATGTCTGGTGAGCACTTTTAACCCACAAGTGCTTCACAGTCATTTATAACGCAGAGACGTTAAAATTAAAAAAAAAAAATTTTCCACAAAAATAATTTTTTAGCCCCCAATTTTTTAATTTCCCAACGGGTAACAGGAGAAATTAGACCGCCAAAGTTGTTGTGCAATTTTTCCAGAGTACGCTGATACCCCATATGCTGGGGTAAACCGTTTGACTTTTTAAACGCAAAACTGGCTGGAATCAGTGGTTGCACCATGTCGCTTTTGGAGACCCCCTGATGTGCCTAAACAGTGGAAACCCCTCAATTCTAACTTCAACCCTAACCCCAACATACCCCTAACCACAGCCCTAACCCCAACACACCCCTAACCCTAATCCCAACCCTAACCATAACCCTAACCACAAGCCTAACCCTAATTCCAACCCTAACCCTAATTCCAACCCTAACCCTAATTCTAACCCTAACCCTAATTCCAACCCTAACCCTAATTCCACCCTAACCCTATTTCCAACCCTAACCCTAACCCTCTTTCAACCCTAACCCTCTTTCCAACCCTTACTCTAACCCTCTTTTCAACCCTAACCCTAACCCTAATGGAAAAAAAGTAAAAATAATTTCTATATTTTATTGTTTGTTCCTGCCTATGGGGGTGATAAAGGAGGGGTTTATTTACTTTTCTTTCTATTTTTTTTGTGAGAGTTTATCACAGTGATCAAAATGAATGAATGGAAATTGCAGCCGGCGGGCGCACTGCGCATGCGCCCGCCATTTTCCAATATGGCGGCGCCCATGGTCCGGGACCGCGGGACACCGGGAGCCATAGCGGCACTTGGTGAGTACCAGGGGGTGGGAGGGGAGCGATTGGAAGCCGGGGGGAGTGGAGGGAAGGCGGGGGGCAGATGATGACAGCGGCAGCCCATCGCCGCTGTCAGAAAGTGGCGGGGGGCAGATCGCCCCCGTTAACCGGTGGGGGGGTCGGATCGGTGTCACCAGCCATGTCCGATGCTACAGCAGCGTCGGACATGGCTGGATTGTAATATTTCATCAATTTTCATTGATGAAATATTGCTATCGCTCTGATTGGCTGTTTCACTTTTAACAGCCAATCAGAGCGATCGTAGCCACGTGGGGGCGAAGCCACGCCCCCCATGGTGAAGTACAAAGCCCCCTGTATCTGCGGGTCGGGTGACCTTTCAGTCACTTCGGTCAGCCGACCCATAGGGGGGCTTTAAAGTCATGACGCCACATAGGCATCACTGGTCAGATCGGCACCAGTTTTCATGACGCCTGTGTGGCGTCATTGGTCGTGAAGGGGTTAAGGACATGGAGGGCTAATGGATTTATGTAAAAAATTCTTTAAAAACAATTTTCCTTGCGAAAAAAAGATTTTTTACTAAAAAAATTTTCTGTACTTAAGATTTTGTTTCTAATACTGTGTCATGAAGTCAGCCAATTGTATATGAAAATATTGTAAATTTGTGGGTTTCTATGGCTACAGGGATAACAGATATATTGCCCTTTAGTTGCCAAGGTGAATCAGGTGACCTGAAGAAGGTTATGTAGCGCACAGGAGTGACTATTTGGATAAACCGGAGACAACCTGGTAAGGGTGTTGTCCGGGGTTCCAGGGCGACTATAAACGCTGTTAAAATCCCCATAAATGCATAGAAAAACATTAGCAGCTATAAAAAGAGATAATGACCCAAAAAAAGGTATTATATATAGTGGTGCAGTATAGCTGAAGCAAAACGCTTGGCTGAATGCAGTTTATTAATGGAAATGTAGGTTTTGTGACGTTATATGAAAAATTGACCTTCTGCCAAACACAAGATGGCGCTTTGGAAGGGATAACCATGCTAATTAGTGTTGAGCGATACCACCCGATACTGAAAAATATCGGATCGGAATGGATCGGCTGATCTAAAAAAAAAGTATCGGGTATCGCCGATTCCGATCCCGGAAGTCCCATTCAAGTCAATGGAACAGAAATTTCGGAATTAAAAAAAAAAACTTTTTTTCCCTGTAGGTTAATTCTACATGAAGAAAAACAACTAATAATAATGTAGAATGTATTGTGGGAGGTGTAGGAGACATTAAAGCCAGAGAGGTTTAGCCCAATCAAATGGAACAGCAGTAATTTGTTTTTTTTTTAAAGACGTTCGTAGTTACAAAGATATTGACTATGTTAAAGTCATTAATATTTTGTCAGATATGTATGTTTCACTACTTCCATGCTCTTCACCTTCTTTTTTACTTCTCCCACACTTTCTCCTTCATCATCCTCAGCAGCATCTTTTTCATCAACTTCTTCACCTTATTCATCTTCTTCTTCTTCACCTTCTTCCTACTTTTTTTTTTTTTTTACATTCTTCATAGTCTACTTCTTCATCTTCTTCCTATTCTTCTTCTTCATCATATTCTTATTTGTGTCAGGCATTTCTGTAGTTGTAATCTATAAAAGTTTGAAGATTACACCTTCCGTTCAGCCTGTCACAAAAGATTTACAACAGGATTTGTCCGCGTTCAGTTTGGCCTGCAGCAGCAGGCCTTTTCCAGGGGCACCACGAGGAGGAACGGACTCACCCCCATACACTGCTTAGTCTTCTTCTGCTTATAAATTAGATAATATCATTTGCTCAGATTTTTAGTCTTATGCTTAATGTTCTTCTGCTTTTGGTTTTTATGCTTCTTGTTCTTCTGTCTCTTGTTGTTCTGCATCTTGGTGGTTGTCTTCATGTTCTTTGTCCTCTTGGTCATCTTCTTCAGGGTCATCTTTTAGCTATTCTTCTGTGTGGTCTTCAGGGTCGTCGTCTTCAGGGTCATTGTCAGGGAGATCCAGAGTGAGAATCAAAAACCATTTCCACAAGCTTGAACTTGGAAAAGTAGCAGAAAGTACAAGAAGGCTGAGGAACTGCCGAGAACCAGCTGACGGTACTGGAACCCAGATGGGTAGCAGAAGGAACAATAGCAAATGGAACTAGCGAGGACCAGCTGACGGTGCTGGAACCCGGAGGGGCTGCAGAAGGAACAAGAGCCAGTGGCACAAATGTGGACCAGCTGACGGTGCTGGAACATGGTTACTAAGCAGGAGGTACCTGTGATACAAAGCACTACCAAGGACCAGCAGACATTGCTGGAACTCGGATACCAAGAAGGAGGCACCTAGGCCAAAGGCTCTGCCGAGAACCAGCTGACGGTGCTGGAACCCGGATGGGTAGCAGAAGGAACAATAGCAAATGGAACTAGCGAGGACCAGCTGACGGTGCTGGAACCCGGAGGGGCAGCAGAAGGAACAAGAGCCAATGGCACAACTGTGGACCAGCTGACGGTGCTGGAACACGGTTACTAAGCAGGAGGTACCTGTGCTACAAAGCACTACCAAGGACCAGCAGATGTTGCTGGAACTCGGATACCAAGAAGGAGGCACCTAGGCCAAAGGCTCTGCCGAGAACCAGCTGACGGTGCTGGAACCCGGATGGGTAGCAGAAGGAACAATAGCAAATGGAACTAGCGAGGACCAGCTGATGGTGCTGGAACCCGGAGGGGCAGCAGAAGGAACAAGAGCCAATGGCACAACTGTGGACCAGCTGACGGTGCTGGAACACGGTTACTAAGCAGGAGGTACCTGTGCTACAAAGCACTACCAAGGACCAGCAGATGTTGCTGGAACTCGGATACCAAGAAGGAGGCACCTAGGCCAAAGGCTCTGCTGAGAACCAGCTGACAGTGCTGGAACCCGGATGGGTAGCAGAAGGAACAATAGCAAATGGAACCCGGAGGGGCAGCAGAAGGAACAAGAGCCAATGGCACAACTGTGGACCAGCTGACGGTGCTGGAACACGGTTACTAAGCAGGAGGTACCTGTGCTACAAAGCACTACCAAGGACCAGCAGATGTTGCTGGAACTCGGATACCAAGAAGGAGGCACCTAGGCCAAAGGCTCTGCCGAGAACCAGCTGACGGTGCTGGAACCCGGATGGGTAGCAGAAGGAACAATAGCAAATGGAACTAGCGAGGACCAGCTGACGGTGCTGGAACCCGGAGGGGCAGCAGAAGGAACAAGAGCCAATGGCACAACTGTGGACCAGCTGACGGTGCTGGAACACGGTTACTTAGCAGGAGGTACCAGACATTGCTGGAACTCAGATACCAAGAAGGAGGCACCTAGGCCAAAGGCACTGCCGAGAACCAGCTGACGGTGCTGGAACCCAGATGGGTAGCAGAAGGTACCCATGAAAAAAACAAAGTTGCAAGACCGTAAGCCGGCCGCAGTTACCGAAACCCACAGTCCTACAGGGGGTGCTTGTCCTATTGGCACTACGGAACCAGCCTTTATTACCAGAACCCACAGCCCACATAGGAAGCACCAAAACTGCAGGCACCATAGACTTGGCTAACCCGACCGCAACACGACAGGACAACGTATTGGTGGCAAAGTGACGTTGACACTACCCGGAAAAAGCAGGCGCGCTGGAACCAGGCTGGGCAGGAGGGAGCACCCGTGCCAAAGACACTTCTGAGCAGCAACTGGCGATGTTGGAGCCCAGGATCAATCACAGAGCAGGCTGAGACCTACTTGGAGCAAGTTTTAGATCGGTTGTACACTACAACTGATTGTAACCGTGCTCCACTTAGGCCTCTGGCTCTACTGTCTCTAGTATTTCCCCTGGCCTCCAACCCCGCAAGTTGCTGCTCTGAAGTGGCGTCTGCACAATCCACACTTGTTCCTGCGTTACAGGGGCTCTGTCACGTCAGTGGATCCCCTGATGTGTGTCCGGCAAGGTCTCCTGCTCTTTCCACATTCCCACTACTAGTAATGGCAGTAGAGGCAGAGGCCTAAGTGGAGCATGGTTAAAAATCAGTAGTAGTGTGACTGTGTAGGCAGCAGGAGACTTTGCCATCCACACAGCAGGGGAGCAGCTTGCGTTACTGAACCCCACTGACACAGGAGCGAGTGTTTCTATCTGTGCGGACGGCACTTCCAAGCTACAACTGGCTGTGTTGGAGCCCATGATCAATGCTCCGAGCAGGCTGAGGCCTACTTGGAGCAAGTAGAAAATAAGATGTTGCGTGATTTTGGAGGCAGCAGGAGACTTTGCCATCCGCACAGCAGGGGAACAGCTGGCGTTACTGAACCCCATTGACACCGGAGCGAGTGTTTCTATCTGTGCGGACGGCACTTCCAAGCTACAACTGGCTGTGTTGGAGCCCAGGATGAAGCATGCAGCAGGAGGAGGCCAACTTGCAGCTGGTTTTATAGAGGTTGTAGACTACTACTGTCCACATTCCCATTACTACTAGTAATGGGAATGTGGACAGAGCAGGAGACCTTGCCGGACACACATCAGGGGATCAACTGACGTGACTGAGCCCCAGTAACTCAGGAACAAGTGTGGATTGTGCAGACACCACTTCAGAGCAGCAACTGGCGGGGCTGGAGGCCAGGGGAAAAACTAGAGACAGTGGAGCCAGAGGCCTAAGTGGAGCACGGTTAAAAATTAGTAGTAGTTTGAATGTGGATGGAGCAGGAGACTTTGCCATCTACACAGCAGGGGAACAGCTGGCATTACTGAACCCCACTAACACAGGAGCTAGTGTGTTTTTCTCTGTGAAGACGGCACTTCTGAACACCAACTTGCGTTGTTGGAGCCCAGGTTGAGGCATGGAGCAGGCTGAGGCCTGATGTTGTTGGCATGTGGAGTCAGCAGGAGACATTGCTGTCTACACAGCAGGGGAACAGCTGGCGTTACTGAACCCTACTTACACAGGAGCTAGTGTGTTTTTCTCGTGAAGACGGCACTTCTGAACACCAACTGGCGTTGTTGGAGCCCAGGATGAGGCATGCAGCAGGCGGAGGCCAACTTGCAGCTGGTTTTATAGAGGTTGCAGACTACAACTGATTGTAACCGTGCTCCACTAAGGCCTCTGGCTCCACTGTCTCTAGTATTTCCCCTGGCCTCCAACCCCACCAGTTACAGCTCTGAAGTGGCATCAGCACAGTCCACACTTGTTCCTGTGTTACTGGGGCTCAGTCCCGTCAGTTGATCCCCTGATGTGTGTCCGGCAAGGTCTCCTGCTCTGTCCTCATTCACACTACTAGTAATGGGAATGTGGATGGAGCAGGAGACTTTGCCGTCCACACAGCAGGGGAGCAGCTGGCGTTACTGAACCCCACTAACACAGGAGCTAGTGTTTTTCTCTGTGCAGACGGTACTTCTGAGCAACAACTGACTGTGTTGAAGCCCAGGGCTTACAGTTCAGGTGGTAGAAACATGAACACAACAGGAGACCTGGATACAGTTGCCAACCAATTATTTAGTTGGGAAGAGGACTGGCAAATTCTGGAGATATCCAGGCCTTGTTCATTTTCAGAAAAGTAAGCCGGTCGACGTTATCGGAAGATAGTCACGTGCGACGGTCTGTTAGTACACCACCTGCGGCACTAAAGACGTGTTCCGATAATACTCTGGCAGCAGGGCAAGCCAGCACCTCCAATGCATACTGGCTAAGCTCTGGCCATCTATCCAGCTTAGAGACCCAAAACTTGAAGGGGGAAGAGCCATCTGGGAGTACACTGACAGGGCAAGACATGTAGTCTGTCACCATCTGACGGAAACGTTGCCTCCTGCTGACTGGAGCCGTCTGTGATGGTGTAGACAATTGTGGCAGACACACAAAACTTTGCTACATTTGGGCCATAGTGGTCTTGCCTTTTGCTGAGGCGCTGCCTCTGCTGCCTCTTTGTGCCGAGTTTCCTCCACTGCCTCGACGCACAGAGCTGCTTTGTAAAGCACTAGCACCACTGCTGTCGGGTGGAATGGAAAACATGATGGACTGCACCAGTGTGTCTTCGTACTCCCGCTGTTTACGCTCCCGGTTCTACGCTGGTATGAGGCTTTGTAAGTTGTCCCGGTAGCGAGGATCTAGGAGGGTGTATGCCAAATAATCAGCCGTGTAGAGAATGTGGGCGATGCGGCGGTTGTTTCTCAGGCACTGCAGCATGAAATCAACCATGTGCTGCAGACTCCCAACTGCCAAAGAACCGCTGTCCCCTGCTAGAGGCGTGATCTCTGCCTGCTCTGCATCACCCCACCCTCGCTGTACATACTGACTAGAGCTTTGTGTACCTTCCTCCTCTGGAGAGATGTCTTCCTCCTCCATCGACTCCTCCTCATCCTCCTCACAAAGTGTCCCCTGCCTAGGCCTTTGTGAGGAACCACGTAGCGCAGAATGTCCAGAAGCAGATGGCATTTGGGACTCCTCATCCTACACCTCTTCCAAAACCTCATCCCTTAGTGCTTGCAGTGTTTTTTGAAGCAGGCAGATAAGGGGGACAGTCATGCTGACTAGTGCATCATCTGCACTCGCCATCCGCGTGGAATAATCGAAGGCACGCAAAACGAAGCAGATGTCCTTCATAGTGGCCCACTCAGAGGTGCTGAAGTGTGACCGGCGCACAGTGCGACTTGTTTGCGCCTGATGCAGCTGGTACTCCATGACTGCTGCCTGCTGTTCACATAACCGCTCCAACATATGTAACGCTGAATTCCACCTGGTGGGTAGGTCACATATGATGCGATGTTCCTGAAGGCGTAATCGGCGCTGCAGAGCAGCAAGGCGCGATCTTGCCGTGCTGGAACGCCGCAAGTGAGCACACTCTAGGCGAACCTTGTGCAGCAGTGCATCAAGATCCGGATAGTCCCTCAGAAAGCTCTGCACGACCAAATTGAGCACGTGTGCCAGACATGGTATGTGAGTGAGATTGCCTAGGCCCAGAGCTGCCACTAGATTTCGGCCATTGTCACTCACTACCAAACCTGGCTGGAGATTCGCTGGCACAAACCACACATCGCTTTCCTGCTTGATGGCATTCCAGAGCTCCTGCGCTGTGTGGCTTCGATTCCCCAAAGAAATTAATTTGAGTACAGCCTGTTGACGTTTGGCCACGGCTGTGCTCATATCGGTCGTAACAGGCTCCTGCTGTGCTGTTTCTGAGGAACTTGAGTAGGAGGAGGAGTCTATGTGTACAGACTGGATTCCTGCAATCCGTGGAGTTGGCAGAACACGTACAGCGCCACTCTCAGATCTGTACCAGGCTCCACAACATTGACCCAATGGGCAGTGAGGGAAAGGTATCGTCCCTGTCCATGGTTACTGGTCCACACATCAGTGGTCAGGTGGACTTTGCTGCTAACGGTGTTTAGTAGCGCATGTTTTATTTTTCCCTCCACATGTTTCTGCAGGGCAGGGACGGCTCGCCTGCTGAAATAAAAGCGTCTGGGCACGGTGTATTGCGGGACTGCCAATGCCATGAAGTCCCGGAAGGTGTCAGTCTCCACCAGCCTGAATGACAGCATTTCAAGTGCCAGTAGTTTGGCAATGCCAGCATTCAGAGCCTGTGCTCGGGGATGGTTTGACGAGTATGGCCGCCTTTTATCCCATGCCTGTGCTACCAATGGCTGTCGAGTGGCCTGGGAGTGTGAGGATGACTGGGAACGTGGTGCTGTGGGTGGAATGTCACAGGGTCTCCGGACAACAGTGCCAGAGGTTCTTCTGTTGTGAGCTCATTTTCCCCTTCGTCACTGAGGTCTGGTGAACTCCCTATTCTGGTAAAGGAAGGTAATGAGCCTGATTATCAGGCACCTAAGCCTAATGAGGATGACTGGCTGAGTGGAGTCACGGACTGGATATAAGGCTGCCGACGCCCTTCTGCCCTGCGGGTGATTTCTCTGTGGACTTCTAGGACACCAGTCTGATTCCTGCTCCTCTAAAGCTAAGTTTTCTGCTTTGCCTGTTAGCATTTGTTTTTTGTTTTTGTTTTCCTTGCTTTTCTGGATTCTGCCATTCCCTGCTGGGGTGAGCTGAATCTCCTTTTGCCTGTTGCTCTGTCTTCAGAATATTCCTGAGTACTGACATAGCTTTTTTGAAGCCTAGCATCTTCAGGGCCTTTTTCACTGTCAGTCTGTTGGCTCTTATTTTTATAGGGTTTTTCACGGATTGCAGACAGCAGCCTTCCTGTCCTTTCCTATCTAGTTAGCTTGGGCCCCGTTTTTGCTCAGTCTATCTTTCTGTCTGTGTTAGTGTTTTCATCTTGCTTCACCGTCATTATATGTTGGGGGCTGCCTATTGCTTTGGGGTCTGCTCTGGGGCAGTTTAGATTTCCCCTTTCTTTAGGCCTATTTAGTTCTCCGGCTGTGATCGAGGGGTCTAGGGCATCGTAGGAACCCCCCACTGCTACTGTTAGTTGTTGTGGATAGGATCAGGGGTCTGCAATCCGATAGCTGCCAACCTCTCTGGTTTTCTGGACTTAGCTAGCATTTCTGTTTTTGCCTCCTACGGTGACTCAATCATAACAGAATCACCCGCCTTACCATAGATCCTAGGGTACTCAATAGCAGGAAAGAATTGTGTTTAAAAAAAAAAAAAAAGTGTGTGTATATTCTTTCCTCTATATCTCTGAGGCCGTAGGTGGAATTTTTTTTTCTCTCAATGAAGATAAAGCAATTGTCTGATCGTGTGGAGCAGCTCGCTGCGGAAGTGCGGGGGATTTCCGCCTACCTTGCTCGTTCGCATGCTGTTGAACCAAAGATCCCTACACCTAATGTATTTTTTGGGGATCGATCTAAATTTTTGAGTTTCAAAAATAATTGTAAATTATTTTTTGCCTTGAAGCTTAACTTGTCAGGGAGCTCTGCGCAGCAGGTTAAAATTGTCATCTCTTTGCTGCATGGCGATCCCCAGGATTGGGCGTTTGAAACCAGATGATCCTATTCTGACTAATGTGAACGCATTCTTTCAAGCTTTGGGGTTGTTGTATGATGAACCTAATGCTATTGATCAGGCTGAAAAGACCTTGTTGGCATTGAACCAGGGTCGAGATTCTGCAGAGCTGTACCGTCAAAAGTAACGAAAGTGGGCGGTCCTTACTACCTGGAATGATAATGCCTTGGCTGCTCTCTTTCGGAAGGGTTTGTCAGAAGCCGTAAAAGATACTATGGTGGGATTTCCTGTTCCCTCTGGTCTGGACGATTCTATGTCATTAGCCATTCAGGTTGATCGGCGTTTACGTGAACGCAGGATTGCACGAGAGGTGTTGCCACCGGTTGAACAGACATCTGAACCTATGCAATGTGATAGAGTTTTGTCTAAGGTGCAACGTCAGGAGTTCAGAAGGCGTAATAAGCTGTGTTTTTTCTGTGGAGATGCCTCGCATATTATTTCTGTTTGTCCTAAACGAGAGAAACGCTTTGCACACACGTTTTCTGTTGGTGGTGTTCAACCTAAGTTTCTTCTGGCAATTACTCTGATCTGCTCCCTGTCCACATTTTCCGCCAAGGCTTTTGTGGATTCGGGAGCAGCGCTAAACCTAATGGACTTGGATTTTGCTAAACGTTGTGGATTTCCGATGACACCTCTGCAGACGCCTATCCCTTTGAGGGGGATTGATGCTACTCCTTTGGCTAAAAATAAACCTCAGTTTTGGACCCAGGTGGTCATGCGGGTCGCCCCAGACCATCAAGAAAATTGCAGATTTTTGGTGTTGCATGGTCTGCATGATGCCGTTGTTCTGGGGTTTCCCTGGTTGCAAATTCATAATCCAGTTTTGGTTTGGAAATCTGTGTCTGTGGTGAGTTGGGGTTGTCGGTGTGCCTTTAGTGAGGCTCCGGTTTTTTCCACCTCTCCTCAGTCGCATGATGTTCCTGACTATTTGGCGGACTTTTATGATGTATTTAGTGAGAATGAGTCTGCGTCCTTGCCTCCTCATAGGAGTTATGACTGTGCAATTGAACTAAGCCCGGGGTGTAAATTTCCCAAGGGTCGGCTCTTCAATTTATCTGTACCCGAGCACGAGGCTATGCGGTCCTATATTAAGGAGGCGTTGGAGAAGGGTCATATTAGACCATCCTCTTCACCCTTAGGTGCCGGTTTTTTTTTTGTGGCCAAAAAGGATGGTTCTTTAAGGCCTTGTATTGATTATCGTGCCCTCAATAAGATTACTATTAAATATCAGTATCCGTTACCCCTGATTTCAGATCTATTCTCTAGAGTTAGAGGTGCTTGCTGGTTTACCAAGCTTGACCTCAGGGGGGTGTATAGTCTTATCCGCATTAAGCAGGGGGATGAATGGAAGACGGCGTTTAATACTCCGGAGGGACATTTTGAGTACCTGGTGATGCCTTTTGGGCTCACTAATGCCCCTTCCGTCTTCCAGTGCTTCATGGACGATATTTTCCGAGACTTTGTCGATAAATTTTGGATTATCTATCTGGATGATATTTTGATCTTCTCCAAGGATTGGGATTCTCAAGTGGAACATATTCGGACTGTGTTCTGGATCTTGAGGGAGAATTCCCTGTATGTCAAAGGATCGAAATGCCTTTTTGGAGTACAGAGGATTTCATTTTTGGGATTTATTTTGTCGCCGTCAACTATTGAAATGGACCCGGCCAAGGTACAGGCCATTTATGATTGGGTTCAGCCCACTTCTTTGAAGGCCCTCCAGAAGTTTTTGGGTTTTGCTAATTTTTATCGGAAATTTATAGCAAACTTTTCTAGTATTGCCAAGCCATTGACTGATCTGACTAAGAAGGGTGCTGATGTGTTGAATTGGTCTCCGGAGGCTGTTGCTTCCTTTCAGGAGCTGAAGCGAAGATTTACCTCCGCCCCGGTTTTGCGGCAACCTGATGTCTCACTCCCGTTCCAG
Source organism: Dendrobates tinctorius (assembly GCF_039654945.1). Lineage (NCBI taxonomy): Eukaryota > Metazoa > Chordata > Amphibia > Anura > Dendrobatidae > Dendrobates > Dendrobates tinctorius. The sequence goes on from NW_027361711.1 coordinate 39,442,970, forward strand.
GTAGAGGTGGATGCTTCTGAGATTGGTGCAGGAGCTGTTTTGTCCCAAAAGGATCCTGTAACATCTAAAATGAATCCCTGTGCTTTCTTTTCCCGAAAGTTCTCTCCATCTGAACGTAACTATGATGTGGGGAATCGGGAACTGTTGGCCATGAAATGGGTATTTGAGGAGTGGAGACATTGGTTGGAGGGAGCTAAACATCAAGTTGTGGTCCTCACTGACCACAAGAATTTGATTTACCTAGAGTCGGCTAAACGCTTGAACCCTAGACAGGCTAGGTGGGCCTTGTTTTTTACACGTTTTGATTTTGTGGTCTCTTTTCTTCCTGGAACTAAGAATGTCAAGGCAGACGCCCTCTCTAGGAGTTTCTTTGCTGATTCTCCTGTGGTGACCAAGCCTGCACCCATCTTAGGTGAAGGGGTAGTTCTTTCTGCCATCTCGCCCGATTTGAGACTTGCTCTGCAAGAGTTCCAGGAAAACAAACCTGAGCGTTGTCCCAGTGGAAAGTTGTATGTTCCTGACCATTGGAAGAAGAGAGTGATATCTGAAGTTCATTGCTCTGCATTGGCTGGTCATCCAGGTATTTTTGGTATTAGAGATCTGGTGAGTCGCTCTTTTTGGTGGCCCACCTTGTCTCATGATGTCAGGAATTTTGTGCAGTCCTGTGGGACTTGCTCCCGGTCTAAATCTTGTTCTCGCTCTAGTGGGTTGTTGATGCCTTTGCCGGTCCCCAGGAGGCCATGGACCCATATTTCAATGGATTTCATCTCTGATATGCCGGTCTCTCAAAGAATGACTGTTATTTGGGTGATTTGTGATAGGTTCTCTAAGATGGTTCATCTTGTACCACTCCTTAAGTTGCCATCTTCCTCTGAGTTGGTGCCCCTGTTTTTGCAACAGGTGGTTCGCTTACACGGGATTCCTGAGAACATTGTATCTGACAGAGGAGTTCAGTTTGTGTCTAGATTTTGGAGGACTTTCTGTTCCAAGCTGGGAATTCAGTTGTCCTTCTCCTCTGCTTTTCACCCCCAGACCAATGGGCAGACAGAGAGAACAAACCAGACCTTGGAGTCGTATTTGAGATGTTTTATTTCCGCTGATCAGGATGATTGGGTTTCATTTTTGCCCTTGCCCGAATTTGCTTTAAATAATAGAGCTAGTTCTGCCACTTTGATGTCACCTTTTTTTTGTAACTTTGGGTTTCATCCTCGATTTTCTTCAGGGCAGGTGGAGCCTTCTGCCTGCCCAGGTGTTGACTGTGGTGGAGAGAATGCACCAGATCTGGTACCAAGTGGTGGATAAGTTATCTCTCTCCCAGGAAAAGGCCCAGCGGTTTTCCAATCGACATAGGACCATTGGTCCCCAGTTTAAGATTGGTGATATGGTGTGGTTATCATCAAAAAATATTGCTATGAGGGTGGCTTCTCCTAAGTTTAAGCCTAGATTTATTGGACCTTACAAGATTTTGGAGATTATTAATCCGGTCTCTTTTCGTTTGGCTCTTCCTGTCACATTTAAAATCCATAATGTGATCCATAAGTCCTTGTTGAAGAGGTTTGTTGAACCAGTTGTTCCTGGGGTGGCACCTCCGGACCCTATATTGGTTGAAGGTAACATGGAATATGAGGTAGAGAATATACTGGATTCCCGTCTGGCTAGACGGAGACTCCAGTATTTGGTTAAGTGGAAGGGTTATGGTCAGGAGGATAATTCCTGGGTCTCTGCCTCTGATATTCATGCCAAAAGATTGGTGCTTGCCTTTCATCGGGCTCACCCTGATCGCCCTGGTGGCGTGGTTGAGAGTTCGGTGACCCCTCCTCAAGGGGGAGGTACTGTTGTGAGTTAATTTTCCCCTTCGTCACTGAGGTCTGGTGAACTCCCTATTCTGGTAAAGGAAGGTAATGATCCTGATTATCAGGCACCTAAGCCTAATGAGGATGACTGGCTGAGTGGAGTCACGGACTGGATATAAGGCTGCCAACGCCCTTCTGCCCTGCGGGTGATTTCTCTGTGGACTTCTAGGACACCAGTCTGATTCCTGCTCCTCTAAAGCTAAGTTTTCTGCTATGCCTGTTAGCTTTTGTTTTTTGTTTTTGTTTTCCTTGCTTTTCTGGATTCTGCCATTCCCTGCTGGGGTGAGCTGAATCTCCTTTTGCCTGTTGCTCTGTCTTCAGAATATTCCTGAGTACTGACATAGCTTTTTTGAAGCCTAGCATCTTCAGGGCCTTTTTCACTGTCAGTCTGTTGGCTCTTATTTTTATAGGGTTTTTCACGGATTGCAGACAGCAGCCTTCCTGTCCTTTCCTATCTAGTTAGCTTGGGCCCCGTTTTTGCTCAGTCTATCTTTCTGTCTGTGTTAGTGTTTTCATCTTGCTTCACCGTCATTATATGTTGGGGGCTGCCTATTGCTTTGGGGTCTGCTCTGGGGCAGTTTAGATTTCCCCTTTCTTTAGGCCTATTTAGTTCTCCGGCTGTGATCGAGGGGTCTAGGGCATCGTAGGAACCCCCCACTGCTACTGTTAGTTGTTGTGGATAGGATCAGGGGTCTGCAATCCGATAGCTGCCAACCTCTCTGGTTTTCTGGACTTAGCTAGCATTTCTGTTTTTGCCTCCTACGGTGACTCAATCATAACAGAATCACCCGCCTTACCATAGATCCTAGGGTACTCAATAGCAGGAAAGAATTGTGTTTAAAAAAAAAAAAAAAGTGTGTGTATATTCTTTCCTCTATATCTCTGAGGCCGTAGGTGGAATTTTTTTTCTCTCAATGAAGATAAAGCAATTGTCTGATCGTGTGGAGCAGCTCGCTGCGGAAGTGTGGGGGCTGCCTATTGCTTTGGGGTCTGCTCTGGGGCAGTTTAGATTTCCCCTTTCTTTCTTTAGACCTATTTAATTCTCCGGCTGTGATCGAGGGGTCTAGGGCATCGTAGGAATCCCCCACTGCTACTGTTAGTTGTTGTGGATAGGATCAGGGGTCTGCAATCCGATAGCTGCCAACCTCTCTGGTTTTCTGGACTTAGCTAGCATTTCTGTTTTTGCCTCCTACGGTGACTCAATCATAACATTCTTCCTTGGCAATCCTGTGAGGAAGCCGAACCAGCTGTGTGTGAGCTGGAGGAAGAGGCCCCAACACGAGCTGAAGAGGTGGTAGGTTGTGCTGTACGTTGGCCTACGTCTTCAGTGTGTCTGTGTAACTCCACCTCGTGCTTGGTCCGCACATGTTTCCACATATTAGTGGTATTGAGGTTGCTGACATTTTTCCTTCTTTTGACTCTCTGATGACACAGCTTGCATTTGACAAAGCAAATGTCATCTGCAACTGTGTCAAAAAAGGACCACGCACTGCAAGTCTTGGGAGCGCCCGTTTTGCCTTTTGAAAGAGGAATGCTCCTAACGGGTGCCGAAATGGAGGCTACAGGCAACCAAGTCGGCCCCCTCCCTCTCCCTCCTGTTTTGGCCGTTCGGGGAATCTCTTCCTCAGAGCTGCTCCCACCACCTTCCTGTTCCTCACGCCATGATGGGTCAAGGACCTCATCATCTACACTCCCCTCTTCAAACATCTGCTTCTCCTGGGTTGTGTCGCCAGCACCGTACACACCAGAAAGTGGCACCTGTGTCTCGTCATCATCTGATGCGTACTGAGGTGTGCTGACCATAGGCACTGGCCCACCCACCTCTTCAGATTCAGAGGGACAAAGAAGTTGCGCATCACTGCATACTCCCTCTTCTTCACATTCTGGAATGCTGCTTGGCTGGCCCCCTCTTTCCAAGCCAACAGATTCAGAGAACAGAAGTAGAGACTGTGATGGCTCCTGTCCAGGGCTCTCTGACTGCCTGGGCACTTTGGCAGGTGGTGAAGAGCAGATGGTTGCTCTTCGGTGCTCTGGCCCTGAGAGGATGTGGAAGTCATTGAAGTCGATGCGTTAGCTGCCATCCATCCGACAACGGCTTCAATTTGTTTCTCCCGCAGCAGTGGGGTACGGCGAGGTCCTACAAAGCTGCGCATAAAGGACTGTTGCCTGATAAAACTGGGGGCTGCTGACTCACTGGTGCCAGCAGCAGGCACAGAATCCCCACGTCCTCTCCCTGCAGAATCCCCACGTCCTCTCCCTGCTGAAACTCCACGCCCACGCCCACATGCCTTACTCCCTGCCTTCTTCATCTTGCTAGACTGATAAAGATAGGCAGAAAAGTACAAAGGGGGGGCTTAGTGTGCTTATTCCTGAACAGCTGGTTACAGGTAGAAGAAACACTAATTTTATGAAGTGTGTGTGGACTACACTTTAATAGGAGATAATTGGCCTACACAACTTTCAAATGTAGTGTTTGGTGAACTTTATTGTTTTTTTTTGTGAAAAAAAACTAAAAGGATGTGACCAAAGATTTGAAAGTGATAGTATCACCAACTTTTTGGAGCTATTACAATGCAGGCAGGTAACCTACAATGCAAAAGATGAGGCTCCAAAAAAATTGGGTAATAATCCGGCTGCAGATGAAGGGCACAAGCCAAAAAAAGGCTCCTCTATCTACTCCTATATAGTGTTTGCAAACCAACCAAAGTAGATGGATATGGATGGATGCACACTAATAGGAGAAGAAAAAATGAGCTGCAATTAAAGAAAAATATGTGTGAGGCAGTGACGCACGCTGTGCGGCCTACAACCAGACGTAGCTGCAGGACACACTACTCAGCTTGAGCTGCACTCACACACAGTCAGAGACCTCTCAGACAGCCGTGAACAGTGCAGCTAAGTGGGCACTAGCACTGAAAGGCTGCAGCAAGGCTCCGCTGTCTACTACTAGTGTTTGCAACCAACGTATATGGATACGGATGGAAGCACACTAGATATAATTTTTGAAAAATAAGCAGCTCAAAAAGAAAAATATGTATGAGGCAGCAGTGAGGCACGCTGGGCGGCCTACAACCAGACGTGGCTGCAGGACCCACTCCACAGGGGGAGCTGCACTCATACAGCCCTTGCAGACAGCTGTGAACACTGCTGCAAGGGAAAAGAAAGCTACAGTGGTGGTTTATGTAGCCTGGTTAAAGCACAATATGTTTGGTAGAATCGCTATTTCTAACGGTCCCTCACAGTCTTCAACAGCAGCCTGTCCCTAACTGAATTCACAACAGAGTGACAAGAAATGGTGGCGGCGGCGGCTTTTATAGTACATCATGACATCATTTCAGCAGCCAATCACAGCCATGCCAATAGTTAACATGCCTACATGCCTAACAGGATGTGCCCACACTTCTGAGGATTCCCATTGGCTGAATCAAAGCGAGCGGGCTCATAGCATTATGGGAGCTTCCGATTCCGGTATGCGATATGAAAAAAGTATCGGAAGTCAGTATCGGAATTCCGATACAGCTAATATCGGCCGATACCCGATACTCGCATTATTGGAATGCTCAACACTAATGCTAATGCGCCTGTGCTTCAAGGAAAATGCAACACAATGTCTCCTTTTGGCCAGTGAAGTATGACAGCGGTAATGACACATAGAACATGCGCAGTAGAGCTGTAGGAATGCCGGACACAGCGTTCATAGCGTTCATGGTGTCCTCCATGTGGCAGTATGTAAACTAAAGGGGCTATATGAGACACTGTACTACTGTATAACCAATGCAAGTGATGAGCGATTGTGTAGATAATGATATGGAAATGAAATTTTGTAAAAAGCACAAAGCACTTTTGGCACTACTTGCACATGTGGATTATATGGATGGCAATGAAAGAAAACTGATGCACTTTAAAGTTTTTTGTAATGTACTATGTAAAATGATTGGCACTAGAGTTGAGCGAAACGGGTCGAAAAATTTCAAAAGTCGCCGACTTTTGGCAAAGTCGGGCTTCATGAAACGAAACCCGACCCTAGGATGAGGTCGGCCACGAGGTCGGCGACTTACGCGCCAAAGTCGCGTTTCAAAAGTTTGTTTTGCACTCTTTTTCAGCCAATCAGGATCCACGGACACTGTGGGCAACGTGATGACATAGGCAGGGGTCACCACCATCTTTCAGAAGGGCATGCAAGTGATTGGCTTGCTTTGGTGGGCGTCACAGGGGGTATAAAAGGGCGTGCACGCCGACCACCATCTTACTTCTGCCGATCTCAGTATAGGGAGAGGTTGCTGCTGATTCTGTAGGGAGAGCGTTAGGCAGGGAAGAAGACAAAAAAAATGCTTCTGCTGCTAGCGATTTGGCCTGCACAACACACCAGTCACTGTGTGTGCAGTGCAAGGGGAGGCTATATAGTGGTGTATCAGTGGTGTTGGTTGTTGGGCTGCCTTCTAACGCTTCCTGACATTCCTGCATTGCTGTTTACCCACTGCTCCGCAAACTGCTTTTTTAAAAGCAATCCCAATTTTTTTTTTTTGTCCTGCTGAGAAGAAAAAAAAACTGCTTCTGCTGCTAGCAATTTGGCCTGCACAACACACCAGTCACTGTGTGTGCAGTGCAAGGGGAGGCTATATTGTGGTGTATCAGTGGTGTTGGTTGTTGGGCTGCCTTTTAAGGCTTCCTGACAGGCTGGCATTGCTGTTTACCCACTGCTCTGCAAACTGCTTTTTTAAAAGCAATCCAATCTCCCTTATCCTCTAGTCACTTTTGTCACAGCTGTGCCATCGAGCCTGTCACATAGCGCTCAGATATTCATTGGGCCTCACACAATCCAAAAGTGTCCAGTGTCCAAAAGTGTGTGCAGAGATTCAAAATCTCCCTTATCCTCTAGTCACTTTTGTCACAGCTGTGCCATCGAGCCTGTCACATAGCGCTCAGATATTCATTGGGCCTCACACAATCCAAAAGTGTCCAGTGTCCAAAAGTGTGTGCAGAGATTCAAAATCTCCCTTATCCTCTAGTCACTTTTGTCACCGCTGTGCCATCGAGCCTGTCACATAGCTCTCAGATATTCATTGGGCCTCACACAATCCAAAAGTGTCCAGTGTCCAAAAGTGTGTGCAGAGATTCAAAATCTCCCTTATCCTCTAGTCACTTTTGTCACAGCTGTGCCATCGAGCCTGTCACATAGCGCTCAGATATTCATTGGGCCTCACACAATCCAAAAGTGTCCAGTGTCCAAAAGTGTGTGTAGAGATTCAAAATCTCCCTTATCCTCTAGTCACTTTTGTCACAGCTGTGCCATCGAGCCTGTCACATAGCGCTCAGATATTCATTGGGCCTCACACAATCCAAAAGTGTCCAGTGTCCAAAAGTGTGTGCAGAGATTCAAAATCTCCCTTATCCTCTAGTCACTTTTGTCACAGCTGTGCCATCGAGCCTGTCACATAGTGCTCAGATATTCATTGGGCCTCACACAATCCAAAAGTGTCCAGTGTCCAAAAGTGTGTGCAGAGATTCAAAATCTCCCTTATCCTCTCGTCACTTTGGTCACAGCTGTGCCATCGAGCCTGTCACATAGCGCTCAGATATTCATTGGGCCTCACACAATCCAAAAGTGTCCAGTGTCCAAAAGTGTGTGCAGAGATTCAAAATCTCCCTTATCCTCTAGTCACTTTGGTCACAGCTGTGCCATCGAGCCTGTCACATAGCGCTCAGATATTCATTGGGCCTCACACAATCCAAAAGTGTCCAGTGTCCAAAAGTGTGTGCATAGATTCAAAATCTCCCTTATCCTCTAGTCACTTTTGTCACAGCTGTGCCATCGAGCCTGTGACATAGCGCTCAGATATCAGTGGGCCTCACACAATCCAAAAGTGTCCAGTGTCCAAAAGTGTGTGCAGAGATTCAAAATCTCCCTTATCCTCTAGTCACTTTGGTCACAGCTGTGCCATCGAGCCTGTCACATAGCGCTCAGATATCAGTGGGCCTCACACAATCCAAAAGTGTCCAGTGTCCACAAGTGTGTGCAGAAATTCAAAATCTCCCCTGTCCTATAGACACCTTGTACCTTGTTTTACATTACTATATAGTTTGTTGGATTTTGTCTACATTTCTACCAAAAATGAGGAAGGCTGGTGGAAGAGGCCGTGGAATTGGGCGGGGGTTGGCAGCTGGTAATGATGGTGTTGGTGGTGGATCTGATGGTAGTGGCAAGAGCAAAATAGGACCGAATGCAGGAGGTGTTGAGCCTGCGTCATCGTCTGGCTACATAAGGCCTCGAACGCTTAGTTTTCTAGGAGTTGGCAAACCGCTTTTAAAGCCAGAGCATCAGGAAAAAGTTTTGTCTTACATTGCTGACTCAGCCTCCAGCTCTATCGCCTCCTCTTCTTCAGTTGTAAAAAGTAAAAGCACTGAGTCGTCATTGGAGGCTCATGTTCATGAACCACACCTTTCCTTGTGTCCTTCACCCCAACCAAGATTGAAGGATGACGCAGGCATACTACTGATTACTCCATGGAGCTGTTTTCACATACCATGCCTGGATTATCAAGTGAAATGGTGAATTACCCAGGCCAAGATGAATCTGACATGGAGTGCACTGATGCACAGCCGCTGATGGATGATTCTGCTGGTACATTCACTCAGAGCACTACATTGTCCTCGCAGTGTACAGAGCCAGATTCTGACCCTGATGAGACTCAGGTGCCCCTTCCCGCACACTATACCACCATACACGGTGACACAGAGGAAGGTGCACATGACATAGAAGAGGAGGTGATGGATGACCCAGTTGTTGACCCAGATTGGCATCCATTGGGGGAAGAGGGTGCTGCTTCCAATAGCTCAGATGAGGAGCATCCACAGCAGACATCGACATCGCAACAGCTGTTATCTGGCAGGCCCGGAGCACTCCAAAGACAGGTTCCAAACATCAAAAGAGTTGCTGGACAGCTTGTCCAGAGGGTCAAAAGATCACAGCGTGCTAGGCCGCAAAATGTCTGCCAAAGTAGGAAGAGTGCAGTGTGGCACTTTTTTGAACAAAATCCTCATGATCAGGCCAAGGTTATCTGTAAGAAGTGCGCAAAGACCTTTAGCCGAGGGAAAAATCTGAAAAATTTGAATACCAGTTGCATGCTTAGACATTTAACCAGCATGCACTTGCAAGCGTGGACACAACACCAAACCTCAAGTGCCACATGTGCAACTGATCACAACGAAGGTAGTCAGCAACGCTACATTGTTTCCCCCACTGTAAGCCCACCGGTTAGCACAGCAGCAAATGTTGAGGTGTCGTTGCAAGGCCACAGCAGTCAGGGAATCCCACTGTTATATCAATGAAAGACTGATTCTAGGCCATCAGAAAGAACACCAACTCCATCACCATCATCAACCCTCTCTCAGTCCGCCCTGTCCACCGCTACTTCCACCATATGCAGCTCTCAAGTCCAGCTCACCCTCCCAGACACTATGAGTAGGTCAAGAAAGTACTCAGTCTCTCATCCGCGTACACTGGGTTTGAACGCCCACATTGCCAAACTAATCTCGTTTGAGATGATGCCCTTTCGGTTGGTGAAAAGCACAGCTTTCCGCGAACTCATGGCCTATGCAGTACCACGCTATGACCTACCCAGTCGCCACTTCTTCTCTCGCAAAGCCATCCCAGCCCTCCACCATCATGTGAAAGACCGCATTGTCCATGCACTCAAGCAGTCACTGAGCGGAAAGGTGCACCTCACAACTGATGCATGGTCCAGTCGGCATGGCCAGGGCCGTTACGTGTCCATCACTGTGCACTGGGTTAATGTGGTGGATGCAGGGTCCACAGGGGACAGCGGTGGTGGGACAGTGCTGCCTAGCCCACGGTATAGGAAACAGTTGGCTGTAGGCGTTCGACCCTCCTCCTCCTCCTCTTCCAAAAGCGAAAGCTCGTCCACAGAGCGCAGTCGTACGAGCACTCCATCTGCAGCTGCCACTGTTGCACACGATGTGTCCCCCTATCGAGCAGCTAGTGGAAAGCGTCAGCAGGCTGTGTTGCAGATGATGTGTTTGGGCAACAGACACACCGCCGAGGTGCTGGCCGAGTACTTGAAGCGACAAACTGAGTCATGGCTGGGCAGTGTACATCTTGAGGCAGGCAAGGTAGTTAGTGATAACGGCCGTAATTTTGTGGCAGCCATAGCCCTTTCAAAACTCAGCCATATACCTTGCTTGGCTCACACCTTGAACCTGGTGGTGCAGTGCTTCCTCAAAAATTATCCGGAGTTAACAGCCCTGCTCCAGAAGGTGCGAAGACTGTGCGCGCACATCCGCCGGTCGCCTGTACACTCCGTTCGTATGCAGAAGCTGCAGCGATTGCTCCACCTTCCCAACCACCGCCTCATTATCGACATTGCAACAAGGTGGAACTCCACCCTGCACATGGTGGAGCGGCTGTGCGAGCAGAGGCAGGCCATAATGCATTTGTGGGAGGATACACGGCCAGGCACTTTGAGAGCAGACATGGAGTTGACAGGTGTGCAGTGGTCGAAGCTGAAAGACCTCTGTAAAGTCCTTCAGTGTTTTGAGGAATGCACACGGCTAGTAAGCGCAGACGACGCCATCCTAAGCATGAGCATCCCACTCATGCGTCTGCTCATGCAAACTTTGACGCACCTTAAGGAGCAGGCGTCTGCAGCCAATGTTGATGAGGAGGAAGAGGAGGAGGGAATCCTTGATGACATTCAGCCATTGTCTGCTCAGGGACCTCTCCTGGACGAGGTGGAGGAAGAAGAGGAGGATGAGGAGGATGATGGGGATGATTACTTAGGGGAGGAGGATGCATCTCGTGGGGCAAGTGAAAATGTTGGCGTGGCAAGGTCTGGTACAGGGTTTGTGCGTGACTGGAGGGATGTGGATTTGCCAGAAAGTGCTCCTCCAACCAGCACTCGCAGTGCATCATTGACACCGGGAACATTGGCCCACATGTCAGATTATGCCTTGCAGATCCTAAAAAGGGACCCCCGCATTGCCAAAATGATGAACGATGACGACTACTGGTTGGCCAGCATCCTGGATCCACACTATAAAGGCAAATTACAAAACATCATGCCACAGGAGAACCTTGACCTAATATTGGCTAATAAACAAGCAACTCTGGTAAATCGGTTGCTTGAGGCATTCCCAGCACACAGCAGCGGTGATGGTTCTCACACGAGCCGTACGGGCCGGGGGCAGCTTGGCAGAGGTGTTCATGGTGCACACAGCAGAAGTGGCGTTGGAGACAGGGGTTTCATGACAATGTTGTGGACTGATTTTTCAAATACCGCTCACACAACTGGTAATACTGCATCGATGGAAAGTGACAGGAGACAGCAGTTGTCAACTATGGTTACAAACTACTTTTCCTCCCATATCGATGTTCTCCCACACAGGTCATTCCCCTTTGACTATTGGGCCGCTAAACTGGACACCTGGCCTGAATTGGCACAATATGCCTTACAGGAGCTCGCTTGCCCAGCTGCAAGTGTGCTATCGGAAAGAGTCTTCAGTGCAGCTGGATCAATCCTGACAGAAAAAAGGACCCGTCTGTCAACCCAAAATGTGGATGATCTAACCTTCATTAAAATGAACCACGCATGGGTTTCCAAGGATTTTGTCCCACCTTCCTCTGATGACACATAGGGTGACAGAAAAATGGCTTGCTTTGGTCCACCTCTTCCTGGGACTTGACCTATTTCACCTTTTGCATCAGCTGAATGTCCAACATCAACATATGCCACTTTCTAAAACTCCCTAACTGTGCTGCCTCCCCCCCCATGGCTGGGGTCACCACCTAGCGCACGACACCGTGCGAGTGCCGTTGCCCAGGACAGGTGGGTAGGCCGACTCTTGGGCGCGGGCACTGGTACAGGGTCCTTCATAGTGCAATCAAGTGTCTCTGACGGTGGTGGTGCACACCCGCCATCAGACACACCGCCGTACTATGAGGGGCCCAGTGCCAGTACCGACGCCCACGAGTGGGCCCCCCTTGCTTGGGCAGGGCCCCAGCATTTGCAATCTTTACCTCTCCCTGCTCCTCCGCTGTGTAGTCTGGGCCGTCAAATCCATACTGTGCCTGACACCGTCTGAGCCTGCCTCCTGAGACATATATTTTGAATGTGTACGCTATCCATACATGTTATCCGGGGAAACGGTACCCTTTCTAACCTTTGTGCAATCACGTGCAATCCATACTGGGCCTAACACCGTCTGAGCCTGCCTCCTGAGACATATATTTTGAATGTGTACGCTATCCATACATGTTATCCGGGGATACGGTACCCTTTCTAACCTTTGTGCAATCACGTGCAATCCATACTGGGCCTAACACCGTCTGAGCCTGCCTCCTGAGACATATATTTTGAATGTGTACGCTATCCATACATGTTATCCGGGAAAACGGTACCCTTTCTAACCTTTGTGCAATCACGTGCAATCCATACTGGGCCTAACACCGTCTGAGCCTGCCTCCTGAGACATATATTTTGAATGTGTACGCTATCCATACATGTTATCCGGGGATACGGTACCCTTTCTAACCTTTGTGCAATCACGTGCAATCCATACTGGGCCTAACACCGTCTGAGCCTGCCTCCTGAGACATATATTTTGAATGTGTACGCTATCCATACATGTTATCCGGGGATACGGTACCCTTTCTAACCTTTGTGCAATCACGTGCAATCCATACTGGGCCTAACACCGTCTGAGCCTGCCTCCTGAGACATATATTTTGAATGTGTACGCTATCCATACATGTTATCCGGGGATACGGTACCCTTTCTAACCTTTGTGCAATCACGTGCAATCCATACTGGGCCTAACACCGTCTGAGGCTGCCTCCTGAGACATATATTTTGAATGTGTACGCTATCCATACATGTTATCCGGGGATACGGTACCCTTTCTAACCTTTGTGCAATCACGTGCAATCCATACTGGGCCTAACACCGTCTGAGCCTGCCTCCTGAGACATATATTTTGATTGTGTACGCTATCCATACATGTTATCTGGGGATACGGTACCCTTTCTCACCTTTGTGCAATCACGTGCAATCCATACTGGACGTGAGAACGGCTGGCGAGCTGTTAAGCAAGCTACAGCACCTGTGGTTTGCACACGTAAGTTTTTCATTTTTTCAGGAATGACGGTTAGGCCTAATTCCGGAACTGCGGTTGACCTGCACTTACTGGGAAATCATTGTTCGCGGGTAATAATTGTAATCAGTGATCCCCATCACTAACGTTGTTCAGCGGGTTATCTGCACCTGTAAGCGACAAACGCTGGCCTTTTCAGTGTAGCGCACATGCAGCCACGGACATGTAAGGGCATGACACACCAGTTATTGGCCAATCTCATGTGCCAGAGCCTCACGTGTCCCTCTAGTAAGCCGGACTCGGACCGCGGGGCATGACGGAGTCTCGTTCGTTAACGGAATTAAGCTTGCAATGTGTGCATCTGTTCTGTAGCTGGCATGGTTGAGGTTTCCCAGGTGGAGTCGAATTTAACCGTAGGCTCCACTCCTGGTGGTGCCCTTCTGGACATTCCTTTAAGGTTCAGCTTTGCAACCATACTGCCTATGTAAAACAAACACTTTGCCTTCATGAACGCTGTTTGGAGGGTCATGACTCGTGGGAATAACGTCGCCCAATCAGTTAACCTGCTAGAGAGATCCTTCGTTGCTCCCAAGCATGACATCACACTCCCTAGGAAGAAGGTAATGCCACTGTGGCGACCGTACTCCTGGGGGCGACACAAGTGCACTGATGCCCAGCCACTGCTCGATGAATCTGCTGGTACATTGACCCAGACCACTACATTCCCCTCGCACGCTACACGACCTGAATTTGACCCTGATGAAACTCAGGTTACCCTTCCCATATACAGTTCCATCTTACACGGTGACAAAGAGGAAGCTGCAGATGAAAGTGCAGGTTCGGCCCACCCGCCATCAGACACACCACCGTACTATCAGGGGCCCTGTGCCAGTGCCGTCGCCAAAGAGTGGGCCCCCCCCTTCTTGCTCAGGATCACAGCACTTGCAAAGTTGAAATACTGTGCAGTGAGATGGAAGATGGGGACGACGAGGAATCCAGACAAGTACAGGGATTCCCTAGCGAGGAGACTTATTTGATTGTTTTCAATGTTGGGACAGCAATTTTTGGGGAGCACTATACTCTGGAGAATGATAGATGGGGCCCACCATACACTGGAACATTCCAAAGGTGGACATCAGACACTGGAGCAGCATTTACAGGGCCCATTATACACTAGAACATTAGAAATGGGGCCCATTATGTTTGGAGCATTATTTGGGCCCATAAGACAGTGGAGCTTCATCCATGGGGACCAAGATATACTGTAGCATTATGTGGAGCTCATCATATACTGTTTCAAACATTATATGGGACCAATGATTCTGTATGGAGAAATAGATGGGCCTCGTCATGAGATGTAAAAAGTGAGGTATTTTTCATTGTACTATACCGCTATTTCTCTGCCGTATCGGAGCATGATGAGTTGTGGTATGTGTTAAAGGGGCGCTCTTTCGCCCAGGGCACATGAAAACCTGCAGCCAGCCCTCCCCCCCACAACTTTAGCCAAATAACCCCCATTTTTCAGTGCGTAACTTGTATTATGAAGTTAATTAAGGTTGACAAGCTTAAGTAAGAAGAATTGATGCTTTTGGCATTCAAATGGGCACTGTAGGTGTGTTTCCTGTCCTCCTCTCACTGCCGACTTTTATTCCCCATTGACTTACATTGGGTTTCGTGTTTTGGGACGACCCCGACTTTTCCCTATAATCGGACGATCTTGCTCGACCCGACTTTTGGAAAAGTCGGGTTTCACGAAACGAAACGCGACCCTAAAAAACCAAAAGTCGCTCAACTCTAACTGGCACTATTAAGAGATTGTTATAAATAGACACCACTTGGTAACACCCACTGCTTGAGAAAGGCTCAGTTGAGCTGAAACGTTGCCTAGATATGTGGGTTCAATAAACTCACTACCACTTGAAAGACTAACTATGGAGTGCTGCCTTTATTTGGAATGAGTATTGGATGTTGTGGCTGAAACAGGACTTTTTGTCTGGGGCCGTGCACCCGAAGCTAAGTACTGTGCTGTTTCCTTTTTTTCTAACTTTCTATATTTTACAGTAATACCGCTCTTATCTACAATTTGTCTACGGTTTGGTGTGGCACTATTTATAGCATATTACAGGCATCAAATCAGGTATTAATGCCATTGTAAATTAGAAGCCTTTCTGCTGCTTTTTTCATGCACTCATTGACCAATTCATGTTTGTTGCGGTGATCTGTACTCAAATTCATCAAAGCTGGTTGGCAGTGTTTCTTGCATTCCTCCAGAGTTTGTTGTTGCCATGTACAAGAAAATATCTTTTCAGGATTGGTAGAAATGCCTTCTATATCCTACAATAATACTGCTTTTATCTGCAATTCCTCTACGTTGAGGTGTTGAGGACATCATTGCTACATGGGTTGGCTGCATCCTGTAGTGCATTTATTCAGAGACCTGGACAGGTAAGCAGTAGTGTTGAGCATTCCGACACTGCAAATATCGGGTATCGGCCGATATTCACTGTATCTGAATTCCAATACTGAGTACCGATATTTTTTCATTATCGGATACCGGAATCGGAAGTTCCCATAATGCAATGAGCCAGTGTTGTGGCTGTGATTGGCTGCTGAAATGATGTCATCATGATGCGCGGTCTGTGCCGACTGCGGGGGGTCTGTACGGGCCTGCCGGGGGTCTGTATGGGCTGCCGGGGGTCTGTACGGGCCTGCCGGGGGCCTCTGCCAGCTGCCGGGGGACAGTGCAGGCCTGCCGGGGGTCTTGTGTGTGTGCCTGCTACAATGACAGTGATTGACTTATTAGCCAATGATGGGACAGTAGTAGTCCCATCATCCGGCTAATGTGTTGAATGTAAAAAAAAAAAATACTACATACATACTACATATATACAACATTCATACAACATACATACTACATACATACTTCATATAAACTACATTCATACAACATACATACTACATACATACTACATATATACTACATTCATACAACATACATACTACATAATACATACTTCATATATACTACATTCATACAACAGACATACTACATACATACTACATATATACTACATTCATGCAACATACATACATACTACATATATACTACATTCATACAACATACATGCATACTACATACATACTACATATATACTACATTCATACAACATACATACATACTACATTCATACAACATACATACTACATACATATATACTACATTCATACAACATACATACATACATACTACATACATATATACTACATTCATACAACATACATACATACTTACTACATACATACAATATACATACAACATGCTACAGACAAACAATATACATTCAACATACATACTACATACATACTACATACAACATACATACTACATTCAATACATTCATACATTCATACAATACATACATACTACATTCATATAGCATACATAGTACATACATACTACATACATACAACATGCTACAGACATACAACTTACATACTACATACATATTACATACAACATACATACTACATACAATACATTCATACAATACATACATACTACATATATACTACATTCATACAACATACTTACATAGTGCATACTACATACATACAACATGCTACAGACATACAACATACATTCTACATACATACTACATACAACATACATACTACATACAATACATTCATACATTCATACAATACATACTACATATATACTACATTCATACAACATACATAGTACATACATACTACATACATACAACATGCTACAGACATACAACATACATACTACATACATACTACATACAACATGCATACTACATACAACACATTCATACAATACATACTACATTCATACAACATACATACATAGTACATACAACATGCTACAGACATACAACATACATTCAACATACATACTACATACAATACATTCATGCATTCATACAATACAGACATACTACATATATACTACATTCATACAACTTACATACATAGTACATACATACTACATACATACAACATGCTACAGACATACAACATACATACTACATACAACATACATACTACATACAATACATTCATACAATACATATATACTACATTCATACAACATACATACATAGTACATACTACATACATACAACATGCTACAGACATACAATATACATACAACATACATACAACATACAATACATTCCTACATTCATACAATACATACATATAGACATACAGTACATATAACATAGAGTACATACTCACCATCACTTGTCACTTTGATCCCCGAAGCCAGTGTCATCTATGAAAAAAATTAGAAAAAACAAACAAGCAATATACTCCCTGATCCACAGAAATCCACGAGTGTCCCACGACGATGTGCTGCACTGCATCAC
Source organism: Dendrobates tinctorius (assembly GCF_039654945.1). NCBI lineage: Eukaryota > Metazoa > Chordata > Amphibia > Anura > Dendrobatidae > Dendrobates > Dendrobates tinctorius. Next base: position 39,460,326 of record NW_027361711.1, read on the forward strand.
TGAGAGGTTACTATGGTTCACTAGTCTCACTTTATGGCAAAAGCTGAGTGGGAACTTTCTCACACAGCAATGCCAAAAGTGAGACTAGGGGCTATTTTTTTACAGTGGCGGAGGAATACAGTGTGGAAGGATACCTACCTCCCGTCATTGGATTCCTGGAGCCCCTAGAGAGCAGTCGCATAAGCTGATGCTGCTGTTCTCCACGGGAGATCAGCGTGGGACACATGTGGATTTCTGCGGATCAGGGAGTATGTCGGTTGTTTGTTATTTTCAGATTTTTTCACAGATGACACTGGCTTTAGGGATCAAAGTGACAAGTGATGGTGAGTATGTACTCTATGTTGTATGTACTGTATGTCTATGTGTATGTATTGTATGAATGTATGAATGTATTGTATGTAGTATGTATGTTGTATGTCTGTAGCATGTTGTATGTATGTTGTATGTATGTAGTATGTATGTATGTTGTATGTATGCTGTATGTTGTATGAATGTAGTATATATGTAGTATGTATGTTGTATTTATGTAGTATATATGAAGTATGTATGTAGTATGTATGTATGCTGTATGAATGTAGTATATATGAAGTATGTATGTATGTATTATGTATGTATGTTGTATGAATGTAGTATATATGTAGTATGCATGTATGCTGTATGAATGTAGTATATATGAAGTATGTATGTTGTATGAATGTAGTACATATGTAGTATGTATGTAGTTTGTATGTATGCTGTATGAATGTAGTATATATGAAGTATGTATGTAGTATGTAGTATGTATGTTGTATGAATTTTGTATATATGTAGTATGTATGTAGTATGTAGTATGTTGTATGAATGTAGTATATATGTAGTATGTATGTAGTATGTATATATATATTTTTTTTTACATTCAACACATTAGCCGGATGATGGGACTACTACTGTCCCATCATTGACTAATGTGTCAATCACTGTCATTGTAGCAGGCATAGCCCGATGGGACTTGTAGTCCCATCGGACGATGCCTGCACACAGACACAAAGACCCCCAGCAAGCCCGCACAGACCCCCGGAAGGCCCGCACAGACCCCCGGCAGCCGGCACAGACCCTCGGCAGGCCTCTACAGACCCCCGGCAGTCCGCACAGACCCCCGACAGCCAGAACAGACTCCCGGCAGGCCCGCACAGACCCCCGGCAGGCCCGCACAGACCCCCGGCAGGCGGCACAGACCCCCGGCAGGCCCGCACAGACCCCCGGCAGGCCCGCACAGACCCCTGGCAGGCCCGTACAGACCCCCGGCAGTCCGCACAGACCCCCGGCAGCTGGACAGACCCCCGGCAGTCCGAACAGACCCCCGTCAGGCCTGTACAGACCCCCGGCAGGCCCGTACAGACCCCCTGCATGCCCGCACAGACCCCGCCCGCACACACACACGCACAGTGTCCGCCCACGCACCGCCCACACTCTTCCCCCCTCCCGAACAGGATGTGCAAGTACAGAAAGGGTTTTTTTTTAATTCCGATATTTCTGTCCCATTGACTTGAATGGGACTTCCGGTATCGGAATAGGCGATACCCGATACTTTTTGGGTATCGGCCAATTCAATCCGATCCGATATTTCTCAATATCGGACGGTATCGCTCAACACTAGTAAGCAGTACTGCCACTTTTTTAGCTGCATTAATACTGGAGGATTTTTAGTCCTCTTCTTTGGCTTTACTACTAAGTTTAGTGTTTAGACTACCAAGCGTGAGGACCCTTGACGTTGGGTTGCGAGCTTGCATATCTTGGCCAAAATATCGTCCAATAACTCACATATTTACCGTGTATATATTTTGTGCACTTTATTTTTCAAGGTGCGCCAAGCCCAGCACGTTAGGTTTCGTTAACAGGGGTGTCCACATGGGATGCATTTAGAGAGGGCTGGCCAGCCACCTGATCAAATAGCATGGGCTTGACTAATAGACTGTAAACAAGCATTACCTTCATGTGAATAGTGCCCTATACAAGCCTCTATTGTGCAAATATATACTGGGAAGTCACCCCTTCAATTAAATGGTAGGCTGTGAGTGGCTGTCTTAGGCTAGTTTCACATTTGCGCTTTATAGCGCTGCGACGGCCTGCGCACGGCCGCCGCTAAGCCCCGCCCCCTCCTGACTCCCTGCCCGCCCCATCCGGTCATCGCCTCCTACTAGCGCACATGGGCGCTTGCGATCTGCGCACCCTATCTTTAGCATAGGGTGCGCAGATCGTGCGCTGGCCGTGCACTAGCAGGATTTTGCCGTGCGCTGCGCACTCTTGAAGGTGCGCCCGTGTGCGCCGAGCGCAGCATGTTGCATTTTGGCGCGCACGGCGCACCTTCAAAAGTGCGCAGCGCACGGCAAAATCCTGCTAGCGCACAGCCAGCGCACGATCTGCGCACCCTATGCTAAAGATAGGGTGCGCAGATCGCAAGCGCCTATGTGCGCTAGTAGGAGGCGATGACCGGATGGGGCGGGCAGGGAGTCAGGAGGGGGCGGGGCTTAGCGGCAGCCGTGCGCAGGCCGTCGCAGCGCTATAAAACGCAAATGTGAAACTAGCCTTAATAGTATTTTGCACCTGTGTTGCCGACATCTTTGCTACATGGGTTAGCTGCAGCCTGTATTACATTTGTTCCGACACTTAGGCAGCTAAGCAGAGCTGCCCTTTTATCAGCTGTATTAATACGTTGAGGTGTGGCAGTAGTTATAGCATATGACAGGCATCTAGGCAGGGATTATTGCCTTATAAATTCTAAGCCTTGCTGCTGCTTTTTTTCCACACGTTACTGACCCATTCATTTTTTATGGTGATCTGTACTCAGAAATTCATCAAAGCAGGCAAAATTAACTGATTTAATGTGTCCATTCATAATTTTACTGTAGCAGCTGTAAGTAAGATGTAGCAGTAAGAGACTTTAAGGTACTGGAGTAGGAAAAAACACTTCTGTTTCAATTAATTTCTGGGTGCTTCTTTTTCTATGTTTGGGGTCATTTTCCTGCAGAAAGACCCATGACCTAGGTTGCAAACTCAGTTTTCTGACTCGGGCACAACATTGCGACACAAAATCCTTTGGGAATCTTTATGATCCCTAGCACACAGTCAAGGCACCCAGGGCCAGAGGCAGCAACACAGCCCCCAAATGTCTTTGAATCTCCATCATATTTGACTGTAACTACTTTGTTCTTTTATTTGTAGGCTTCATTCCATTTACAGTAAACAGTTGAATGATGTGCTTTACCAAAAAACTCTATCTTGGTGTCATCTGTCCACAAAATGCCTTCTGTCCATCTAGCAATAGTGAATGCCGTTGGCTGACCCTGTAACTCTAATAAAGTCACCTTATGGCCCTCTACAGAGGGCTGCCTGATGGCCGTGAAAAAAAAGTGACTTTAAGAGTCACAACTTCATAAATCGAACAGGAAGTGTTAGATCATGTCTCACACACCACATGGGCAGATAAGGTAGTAAAATGTTAAAATTCCATTTCCTGGTGAATGTTTTTTCACCAGGAAATGTCCAAGGCGAGGAGGAGCATTTTTTTCTCTAATTTATTTTGCCTTATATACAAGTCATTATCCTGGAAACAATGTGTCATAACATTTTTTTCAAATAAAATCCAGTTTAACTTTGGTTTTGTATGTTTTATTGTCAGTTTGTAAAAGTGGTGCAATACTCTGACAACATTGTCCCCAATAGCGAAAATTTCCAGGGTGTCTTGCCCATGCCGTTCCCATACTATTTCAGTGTTGTTTCTTTTAATTTCAGCAATTTTTACACCCTCTCCAGACCTCCGGTGAGGGTTAACAGAAAAATATTTGAGTTTCCCTTTGACTTCTATTATACTCATTATTCTGGTCAAGCACCCAAGCATTACGAATTGCTAGACTCGATAAACGACTAACCGAGAATTTTAGTGCTTGCTCATCACTACTGACTACCAGGGGTCAGCGGGCAGGGATGTGCAGTGGGCAGGGAGAGATCCCTGCAGTCTCCTCTGCCTGGTAGAGAAAATGGCAGCAGAGCTGCAGCGATCTGTCACACAGTCAGCAGCGTGGCTGGATGATGCCATCATTCAGCGCCACGGCTGTGTGACAGAGAGGAAGCTGCCGGCGATGGTGATGCTGTGGGAGAGCATACGGAGAGGTGAAAGGTGCTGTGTGTGTAGGTGGATAAGAGGACAGAGATAGGGGAGAAGGCAATGATGAGGGTAGTGGGGAGAAGGTAATGATGGTGGCAGTTGAAGGGACAATGATGGGGTGGTGGGAGAGGAGGAAACAATGGAGGTGGTGGAATAGACAATGATGGGGTGGTGGGGGAGAAAGCAATGATGGTAGCAGTTGAAAGGACAATGATGGGGGTGGTGGGGGAGGAGAAAATGATGTTTTAAAAATGTATTTAAAAATAACAAAGTTATACTCACCTTACGCCCATTTCATTGAAACTCTTGTTCATTGTAATAAACAGAAAATAATGGACAAAAATACTCATGTTATGCCCAATCCATCAATGCCCATGTCCCCTGTAAAAAAAGAAAACTAATAAACAACCATATCCCTCACTTGTCTGAAGTGAAGTGAAGATGTCCCATGTGTAAGGTAGCGCTTGTTATTCAGATAGGGGACACTCGCTTGGCAGCCAATAAATCACATCCGGCACAGGTTTCTTAACATAACTCCAACAGTCCATGCGGTTTATTAGGCATCATAAACCAGGAACAGCAACAGAAAGTTCATATAAACAGCATAGCATCCATGACAGAGCTTATCCTGTGGTCACACAGGTTGTGCAATGTCCAGTACACAGGCTCTCGAGCCTCACAGTTATATCCCCTGTCCGGGTTTACCTCATGGCTGCTTCTCAGCACAGATGTTCATTCACTCCAGGGAACTCTCAGACACTTGCAGCCATTACTCACAGCATTCACGTGCTGTCAGGCAGGAAGCCCCATCTCCCAGCGGCACCTTCCACAATGGACCAACCAGGTCTCAGCATTCAATCATGTGACCTACCCTGGCCACCTTATATGGTCCGTAGCCACGCCCACCGGGTCACATGGCTATGACCTCATCACAGGTCCTACAAGCATTCATACATTCTTTACTATGGCGTTCTAGACACACCCCTGACACATTGGAATGAAAGATCAGCTCTGCTGATCAGCACATAAGCAAGCCTTCATCTCAAGTCCACCCACCTTGAGATACATTACGATCATTCAGCATCCTACTCCTATGAGGACACTGGAAATGCTTATACGCCTGTCCTGGGACACCCACACAGCGCCCCCTAGTGGACACAGTGGTCACTACACCACACATGCCATAATCCATGTCTGCGATATGTGGTTTAAAACTAGACGGTGTCATGATGCAAACTTCTAGGCTGAAAGCCATGCTAGAATGTGGTGCTGCGAGCACAGTCTCAGTGACTCGCGGTGACATCATCGAGGTTACCACAGGTCATTGAGGCTGCATTCCCACACTTCACTGTGAGCTGGGACAAAGAATTGCAGTGACCTCAACAAGATCTACCGTGAGCACTGTGAATCTCATTGGGGTCACTGCAGATCAGCAGCTGAGGCAGCTGCAAGTTGCTATTTTTAGGCTGGAGAGCCAATTAGCAGCCCCCAGCCATCTGTTTTAGCTTGCATGGTTGTCAAATCTGGGGACCCCCCATCATATTGTAATTACTTATTAAAATAACTAGAAAAAAAACGGCGTGGGGACCCCACTATTCTTGATAACCAGCCATGTTAAAATGACACCTGAGTGTTGTAGCCAACAGCTGTCAGTTTTGTCATGCTACTTATCAAAAAGAGAACAGACCCCATGTCAGCTGATGAATACTCCCATCAGCAGCACCAGCTCTCACTGTTATCAACGACAGCAGGCATAGGTTGATGGGAGTAATACTCACATCAGACGATGCTTCTGATGACGCTGCTCACACTGTTATCTGACAGCGTGAGAGCCACAGCTCTCTGACCGACGGTAACAATCTTACTGCCAATCAGAGCCTTCAGTGTTTCTCGCTCTTCATGCAGATGACAACAAAACAGAAGTGGACTATAATAATGGTTGGTGAACCAGATGACATACTTTACTTCATGTTAGTGGTAAAATTTCTTCGATGTGACTTGCATTTATTTATGTCAAAATTTTTTAACATTTTGCAATTTTCAAACTTTACATTTTTATGCCCTTAGATTAGAGAGATACAGTATGTCACAAAAAAATACTTAATAAATAACATTTCCCACATGTTTGCTTTACATCAGCACAATTTGGAACCAAATTTTTTTTTGTTAGGAAGTTATAAGGGTTAAAAGTTGAACAGTGATTCCTCATTTTTACAACAAAATTTACAAAGCCATTTTTTTAGGGACCACATCACATTTGAAGTCACTTTGAGAGGTCAATATGACAGAAATGCCCAAAAGTGACACCATTCTAAAAACTGCACCACTCAAGGTGCTCAAAACTACATTTAAGAAGTTTATTAACCCTTTACGTACTTCACAGGAACTGAAGCAATGTGGAAGGAAAAAATTAACATTTAACTTTTTTTTACAAACATTTTAATTCAGAACCAATTTTATTTATTTTCACAAGTGTAAAAAGAGAAAGGAGAAATTGAACCACAAAATTTGTTGACCAATTTCTCCTGAATACGCCTAAACCCCATATGTGGGGGTAAACCAGTGTTTGGGCGCACGGCAAGGCTTGGAATGGAAGGAGCGCCGTTTGACTTTTTTAATGCAGAATAGGCTGCAATTGAGATCGGACGTCATGTTGCGTTTGGAGAGCCCCTGATGTGCCTAAACAGTGGAAACTCCCAACAAGTGACCCCATTTTGGAAACTAGACCCCTTAAGGAACTTATCTAGATGTGTGGTGAGCACTTTGCACCCTCAAGTGCTTCACAAAAATTTATAACTAAGAACAGTGAAAATAAAAAATCTTTTTTTCCTCAAAAATGATTTTTTTAGCCCGCTATTTTTTATTTTCCCAAGGGTAACAAGAGAAATTGGACCACAAAAGTTGTTGTGCAATTTGTCCTGAGTATGCTGACACCTCATACAGTTGTGGCCAAAAGTATTGACACCCCTGCAATTTTGTCAGATAATACTCAGTTTCTTCCTGAAAATTATTGCAAACACAAATTCTTTGTTATTATTATCTTCATTTAATTTGTCTTAAATGAAAAAACAGAAAAAGAATTGTCCTAAAGCCAAATTGGATATAATTCCACACCAAACATAAAAAAGAGGGTGGACAAAAGTATTGGCACTGTTCGAAAAATCATGTGATGCTTCTCTAATTTGTGTAATTAACAGCACCTGTAACTTACCTGTGGCACCTAACAGGTGTTGGCAATAACTAAATCACACTTGCAGCCAGTTGACATGGATTAAAGTTGACTCAACCTCTGTCCTGTGTCCTTGTGTGCACCACATTGAGCATGGAGAAAAGAAAGAAGACCAAAGAACTGTCTGAGGACTTGAGAAACCAAATTGAGAGGAAGCATGAGCAATCTCAAGGCTACAAGTCCATCTCCAAAGACCTGAATGTTCCTGTGTCTACTGTGCGCAGTGTCATCAAGAAGTTTAAAGCCCATGGCACTATGGCTAACCTCCCTAGATGTGGACGGAAAAGAAAAATTGACAAGAGATTTCAACGCAAGATTGTGCGGATGTTGAACCTCGACTAACATCCAAACAAGTTCAAGCTGCCCTGCAGTCTGAAGGTATAACAGTGTCAACCCATACTATCTGTCGGGGTCTGAATGAAAAGGGACTGTATGGTAGGAGACCCAGGAAGACCCCACTTCTTACCCCGAGACATAAAAAAGCCAGGCTGGAGTTTGCCAAAACTTACCTGAAAAAGCCTAAAATGTTTTGGAAGAATGTTCTCTGGTCAGATGAGGCAAAAGTAGAGCTTTTTGGGCAAAGGCATCAACATAGAGTTTACAGAAGAAAAAAAGAGTCATTCAAAGAAAAGAACACGTTCCCTACAGTCAAACATGGTGGAAGTTCCCTGATGTTTTGGGGTTGCTTTGCTGCCTCTGGCACTGGACTGCTTGACCGTGTGTATGGCATTATGAAGTCTGAAGACTACCAACAAATTTTGCAGCATAATGTAGGGCCCAGTGTGAGAAAGCTGGGTCTCCCTCAGAGGTCATGGGTCTTCCAGCAGGACAATGACCCAAAACACACTTCAAAAAGCACTAGAAAATGGTTTGAGAGAAAGCACTGGAGACTTCTAAGGTGGCCAGCAATGAGTCCAGACCTGAATCCCATAGAGCACCTGTGGAGAGATCTAAAAATGGCAGTTTGGGGAAGGCACCCTTCTAATATCAGGGACCTGGAGCAGTTTGCCAAAGAAGAATGGTCTAAAATTCCAGCAGAGCATTGTAAGAAACTTATTGATGGTTACCGGAAGCGGATGGTCGCAGTTATTTTGGCTAAAGGTGCCAATACTTTTGTCTGGCCCATTTTTGGAGTTTTGTGTGAAATGATCAATGTTTTGCTTTTTGCTTCATTCTCTTTTGTGTTTTTTCATTTAAGACAAATTAAATGTAGATAATAATACCAAAGAATTTGTGATTGCAATCATTTTCAGGAAGAAACTGAGCATTATCTGACAAAATTGCAGGGGTGTCAATACTTTTGGCCACAACTGTATGTGGGGGGAACCACTGTTTGGGCACATGGGAGATCTTGGAAGGGAAAGAGCGCCATTTTGGAATGCAGATTTTGATAGAATGTTCTGTGGGCGTCATGTTGCATTTGCAAGGCCCCTGATGTGCCTAAACAGTAGAAACCCCCCACAAGAGACCCTGTTTTGGAAACTAGATCCCCCAAGGAGCTTATCTAGATGTGTGGTGAGCACTTTGAACCCCCATGTGCTTTACAGAAGTTTATAACGCAGAGCCATGAAAATATTCCAAATTCCAACCCTAACCCTAATTCTAACCCAAAACTTAACCCTAATGGAAAAATAAAAATAAATATATTTTCTTTATTTCATTATATTTCCCTAACTAAGGGGGTGATAAGAGGGGGTATTTACTATTTATTTTTATTTTGATCACTTTGATAGGGTTTATCACAGTGATCAAAATGTACATTCAATGAATGAAATCTGCTGGAAAAAGATGGCGGCGCCCACCGGAGGATGCAGGAGGGCCCGAGGACCACCGGGAGGTACCGGGGGATCAGGGACCCTATTTCGCACATCAGAGGAGAAAGTAAATACAAAATCACGGCTTTTTTTCTTCTTAAGTTGTTGTTATAGATTAATAACAGCAATCGCAAAAGCGGGGTCGGTAAAAACTGACCCGAATCATGTTCTCTGGGGTCTTGGCTACCCTCGGCAGCCGAGACCCCGGAGAAAATCCAACTCTGGGGGGCGCTATACACTTTTTCCACAGCACAGTTAATTAACGGTGCTGTGGTTTAAGTACCCTTAACTACCGCCGTTAAAAGGTGCATTGGCGATCGTTAAGGGGTTAAACATTACTTCTATGTTACACAACTTCTCAGTGCCATATCTATGATCCTGTATTTGCTAAAATTCCATTTTTGAATACCTGTCCACCCAATCTGGGTGTGCGCCCCTTGGTCTGTTATCCTTGTCTATCACCTGATCTAAACAATAAATACCTTTTATCACCATTTTGCATACCCTGGCGTTTTTCTGGTTGGACAATTGTTTTTGGTTTCCCTCTCTTCTGAACTACAGTCCGCATGAGTTCAGAACTTGGCTGATCGATTACAACCAGATATATTTTGCTCTCAAATGCTGCAGTATTTCAGGGAAAACATACTTTGAAAAGCTGGTTGGGGACTATAAGGAGAGACCTGACTAGTTAAGCACGGCCCTCAGCAGACTTCAATGCTCCACCCAAGGTGATTGAGAGGTCTCACACATGTGAGATACATGGCAATCAACTGGAGCAGGACTGAGAGAAGATGACTTGGAGATGTGCCAGACTAGACTAGTTGGTCCTCAACTGGGCTCTCAAATTATGCTTTTTCTAAAACATCAAAGCAGGTTATCTAAATGACCCTCACCTAAAAATTATTTTTCTCTCATTATCTCTTTTTTTTCCATTTTTACAGAGCTCTTGTTGGTTAGACACATTTCAAGTATTCTACATAAGCATGTCTCTCTCCTTGAAATAAAAATTCATTTTAGTTTGAAAATTAATTTCAAACTGCTATCAGCCTAAAATAAATCCCCTTCCTGCATTACCTAAGATTTCTTGTAGACCACTAATGTGAAAATGATAAAGCTTGAAATCCTCTATAATTCAGGTTCCACTGAAATGTGTAGCCTATTTGATCTCTTGGAGCTCTGTTAAAGCCTGGAATCCCTTTGGCTCTAAGGAAAAGTCTTCTGTTATATTGGCTTTCCTTTTCTAATATGTTTAGCTAAGTGTGCATGTTAGTGTTGCAATAGAAAGATTATAACAGCAAGAAATGCTCAATATTTTGTCTTCTGCGATACGAGCCAACATTAACCATTTGTGCACATCATGTGTTTCTTTGGGGGAGTTTTCTAGCCTTATTTTGGGCCAGCAGGGTTTATTGTCATATCCATGACTTTTTAAATGTTTTTAATGGGTTATGTCCTTTTTTGTATCCAATAAAATGATTTTCCTTATCTACAGTCGGGAAAAAAAGTATTTAGTCAGTCAGCAATAGTGCAAGTTCCACCACTTAAAAAGATGAGAGGCGTCTGTAATTTACATCATAGGTAGACCTCAACTATGGGAGACAAACTGAGAAAAAAAAATCCAGAAAATCACATTGTCTGTTTTTTTTTCATTTTATTTGCATATTATGGTGGAAAATAAGTATTTGGTCAGAAACAAAATTTCATCTCAATACTTTGTGATATATCCTTTGTTGGCAATGACAGAGGTCAAACGTTTTCTGTAAGTCTTCACAAGGTTGCCACACACTGTTGTTGGTATGTTGGCCCATTCCTCCATGCAGATCTCCTCTAGAGCAACACAGACTTTCAACTCCCTCCAAAGGTTTTCTATAGGGTTGAGATCTGGAGACTGGCTAGGCCACTCCAGGACCTTGAAATGCTTCTTACGAAGCCACTCCTTCGTTGCCCTGGCGGTGTGCTTTGGATCATTGTCATGTTGAAAGACCCAGCCACATTTCATCTTCAATGCCCTTGCTGATGGAAGGAGGTTTGCACTCAAAATCTCACGATACATGGCCCCATTCATTCTTTCATGTACCCGGATCAGTCGTCCTGGCCCCTTTGCAGAGAAACAGCCCCAAAGCATGATGTTTCCACCACCATGCTTTACAGTAGGTATGGTGTTTGATGGATGCAACTCAGTGTTCTTTTTCCTCCAAACACGACAAGTTGTGTTTCTACCAAACAGTTCCAGTTTGGTTTCATCAGACCATAGGACATTCTCCCAAAACTCCTCTGGATCATCCAAATGCTCTCTAGCAAACTTCAGACGGGCCCGGACATGTACAGGCTTAAGCAGTGGGACACGTCTGGCACTGCAGGATCTGAGTCCATGGTGGCGTAGTGTGTTACTTATGGTAGGCCTTGTTACATTGGTCCCAGCTCTCTGCAGTTCATTCACTAGGTCCCCCCGCGTGGTTCTGGGATTTTTGCTCACCGTTCTTGTGATCATTCTGACCCCACGGGGTGGGATTTTGCGTGGAGCACCAGATCGAGGGAGATTATCAGTGGTCTTGTATGTCTTCCATTTTCTAATTATTGCTCCCACAGTTGATTTCTTCACTCCAAGCTGGTTGGCTATTGCAGATTCAGTCTTCCCAGCCTGGTGCAGGGCTACAATTTTGTTTCTGGTGTCCTTTGACAGCTCTTTGGTCTTCACCATAGTGGAGTTTGGAGTCAGACTGTTTGAGGGTGTGCACAGGTGTCTTTTTATACTGATAACAAGTTTAAACAGGTGCCATTACTACAGGTAATGAGTGGAGGAAAGAGGAGACTCTTAAAGAAGAAGTTACAGGTCTGTGAGAGCCAGAAATCTTGATTGCTTGTTTCTGACCAAATACTTATTTTCCACCATAATATGCAAATAAAATGCAAAAAAAACAGACAATGTGATTTTCTGGATTTTTTTTTCTCAGTTTGTCTCCCATAGTTGAGGTCTACCTATGATGTAAATTACAGACGCCTCTCATCTTTTTAAGTGGTGGAACTTGCACTATTGCTGACTGACTAAATACTTTTTTTCCCCACTGTAGGTGATCCTGGTTTAAGTCTGTAGCTTTTCTCTTTTTTTCATGGTTGTTGTTTTACAGACTTCTTGTGTATCCCTTATATGTGGTGCCCTCTAACTTTTCTATATTAAACAGCAAGAAATGTTCTATGGAATGGAAGAACTATAAGCATAACAGAGTTTAACTGCAATTTTTATGGTATAAGGTTCTTACAGTACAAAACAGTACAGAACAGTAAGAAGAACAAATCTGGCTATCGTCTATTTCTTTTTTACGTAGCAAAAACCTGATGAAAGATTCCCTTTAAATTGCTATCTCATCTGAGAGCAGCATGATGTAGGCAAAGAGACCCTTAATCCAGCAATGCATCACTTAGTATACTGGGTGCTGCAGTTCTGATACAGTTTTTAGATTTAACAATGCAGTGGAGCTGAGAACGCTGACCCCACCCACACCAAGCTCTAGATTTACATTGTCCATAAACAGTGAGCTGCTTATCACAGGAGGGGGAAAAATCTCAGCACACTGAGTGGCTCTGATAATTGGATCAGGTGCACCCTTACAAGTCTAAGAGGACAAGTGAAACATCAGACTGTACTGGGATGTCATCTGAGAGCAGTCCGATGTACGAATACATAGAAAATCGAGAGGATGGAGAAATTAGATTCTCCATCTTATTTGCACCTTTGATGCGATTCTCTCACACAATAGAATTGAAAACACTTATGCCACTTTCATACATTCAATATTTGGTGAGTTTTTTATGTCAGTATGTGTAAGCCAAAATCAGGAGTTAACCAGAGGAAAAGTATAATAGAAACAGATGCACCACTTCTGCATTTTTCACCTGCTCCTGCTTTTGGCTTACAAATGCTGATGTGAAATACTGATTAAATACTGAACCTGTGAATGTGGCTTAAAATGACACCCAGCTCAAAGTTTGATAATAGTGTCATTAGCATAAGTCCACATTCACAGCTTTTGTATCTTCTGTCAGTATAGTGTGTAGTCACAGTAGATGCTCCTTACCACTACCGTAGCACATGTCTCTCGCTCCAGCTGTCAACAGCAGTCCTTAGGTTAGTTCCTCACAATCAGACAATAGATATCACAAACATACACGTGTGTCAAGCTCCATCCAGCAACCTATCTCCTGTCTACATAGGCCATTCATAAAGTGGCATCAGGACCTCACCAACAGATCCTCACCCCTTGGAATCAGTGCACCAACTGCCACACTAAGCATGACGCTTACTGTTCCCCATTGGAATCAGCCCCTGGATAAGCAGAAGTGTTCACACCCTCCCACTTAAACATTTGCTTTTAGCTCAAAGAATGAAGAATCTTTCAGAAGCTGAGTCCACATCCTGTCTTCAGGGTTGTGAATATGAGATGCCTCCCGAAAGAGGAACAAAGACACACATGCCCCCACCAGATGCAGGAAAGAAATCATACACCTTATGTATACATGAGATTCAGCCCATACATCTTCCTCTGCTTACTGTCACTGAATGGAAACATTGATTCGTGAGGCTGTACACTTTCTAGGAGAGATTGGTGCACCTTGAACTGATGAGAAAGCAATTCTCTAATAAGCACAACAATAAGATTGATGTACCTGTGCTGCACCATGCAAAAAGTCCATGGTCAGCTCCTCACGCTACTCTCCCACTTTCTCTGTTTGGACACGAATGCAAGAGGTTTCACCTACATGAGAATGAAACTTTGCATCATCTAATTTCCTCAAAGCAAATTCCATGTCTTCCTTGCGAATAAACTCCACAATCCCAATTCCATCCTTGTGTACATCAGCATAACAGACATCGCTAGCTTCTCTCATATGATCAGTCAGATCCTGCTAATTCCCCGGTGGGGGATGCCCTGCGATGAGGACTACATATTCAGTTTGCTGGTTTGACCTGAGAAACTTTACACGTAACCGTTGATAGCCAAGCTCGTATCCATTGCATCCATTCACGACGTCCTCTGCATTCAGTTGATCCTGGAAGCTGATGAAGGCAAATCGTGTGGAGTGATTCACCCACGATTCTTTAGCTCAATTTTACAGATCTGCCTGTACCTATGGAACAACTCCTCCAGCTCCTTCTCCCATACATTGGCCAGTATATTGCCCACATAAATATGGAAGACCCAGTGTTCTGAAGTCCCTGGGCTTCCTCCCTGATGTCAGTTTCCTCCACTTGGTCACTTTCCTTCATGGTAACACTCATTATATTTTGTGCATTACTCACCACTGCAAGGGGTTAGTCTGCATGCTGATATCACTCTTATCCCTCTTGGCTGACGCAGTGGGAACCAGTCCTTTGCTTCTGGTTACGACATTAACCCAGTGGCACACCAACCCTGCTCCTAGGTTGTTTCCCAGCAACACATCTACTTGTAGGTGCTGAACTACTCCTACTTCCACATTCCATGACTGTGACCCCAGTCTAAATGTACTCGGGCCCTCCGATGGATCAGAGATTCTCCTCCGGTTGATTAAACATACAGTTGGCAAGAACAATACATTGATCCGGTACTTTGATCAATGTGACTGAGGCTCTAGAGTCATGGAGCCCCGCAGCTTCCATGCCCTCTATCTAGATGCTGGTTCATGGCTGCTGAGGTGTTCCATCTAGTCCGGGGCGCTTGTCCTTGTACCATATATATGCCTCATCCTCTTCCGGTTGGGGTAATGTTATCCTATCTCCCCCAGTATTCCAGCCCCATTGTAGCACGGTGTTCACCATTTGGGGAAATGAATGATGTGGATTAGAATGTTCCCAGTATTACCTGGCAAAATGTCCCATACGTACACAGTTATGGCAGCTTAATCTCCATCACTCGAAGCCAGCCATACTTGGAAGCTGAGGAAACCTCCCCTTCTTTGTATAGTCCGAAATCCCTGCAGTTCCTCCTCTCATTGGTCCATGGGTCTCACTGGCCCACCCTGGAAGCTCCTGCACCTTAAACATTAACATTCCCACCGTTGCTTGTCTGCTGCCTACATCTTGGTGACAGCACCCTGCTCACAGCACCACTTGAAACGATGGCGGGGGAACTACCACTGTGCAGGGAGACTACAGTACACAAGATGAGGTGTAAACAACAAAGGGTAAATTTATTGGAAGGCAAGGAATGAAGTGGATAAGGAACATGGAAACAGGGGTATGCAATGGCAAAAGATAGTTTACAATAGTTTGTATTCTTTAGCTGGGCCGTCAAATAGCACGATGCTCCCACTATTACAGGATCAATATACCGTATATATTAGAGTATAAGCCGACCCGAGTATAAGCCGACCCCCCTAATTTTGCCACAAAAAACCTGTACGTATTGACTCGAGTATAAGCCTAGGCTGGGAAATGCTTCATAGATTATTCCCCCATATGGTGTCCCCAGAAGAAGCTCCATAGATTATTCCCCCATATGCTGACCCCATAAGAAGCTCCATAGATTGTTCCCTCATATGCTGACCCCAGAAGAAGCTCCAGATTATTCCCTCATATGCTGCCCCCATAAGAAGCTCCATAGATTGTTCCCCCATTTGCTGACCCCAGAAGAAGCTCCAGATTATTCCCCCATATGCTGCCCCCATAAGAAGCTCCATAGACTGTTCCCCCATATGCTGATCCCAGAAGAAGCTCCATAGGTTATTCCCCCATATGCTGCCCCCATTCTGCTGCTGCATGTAAAAATAAAAAAAATGACATACTCACCTCTCCGTCGCTGGGTGTCAGGTGCCGGTGTCACTGCTGGCACCTGAGATACTCACGTGTCCTGCGTCCATGGCTGCTCACCACTATCTGCCACGTTATCAGTCAGTGACGTTCAGACTGCAGGGGGCGCGGCGCGCACTAACCATGTCACCGCGCCCTCTGCTGTCTGAAGTCACTGACCGATGACAGACAGCAGCAAGCAGCCATGGACGCAGGACAGGTGAGTATCACTATACTTACCCGTCCTGACGCTGTGTCTTGAGCCCCCAGCTTCTCCCCATGCTCTCTCTTCCTGCCTTCAGCGGTCATGTGGTACCGCTCATTAAAACTCATGAATATGCGCATATTCATGAGTTTTAATGAGCGGCACCACGTGACCGCTGAAGGCAGGAAGAGCGAGCACGGGGAGAAGCTGGGGGCTCAAGACACAGCGCCAGGACGGGTAAGTATGACCTGACACCCCCGCCCCCCCTCCCCCTCCGACCCCCTTTGTATATGACTCGAATATAAGATGAGAGGGGGACTTTCAGCCCAATTTTTTGGGCTGAAAATCTCGGCTTATATTCGAGTATATACGGTATATCACACGGGCAAATCCAAACAATAAACAAAGAATGTTGCTGCTCTACGTATAACCTCCCTGGCCTCTACTAAACAGGCCACACAGCTGCCGTGTTCTGTCTGTTGAAGCCTACACTAGGCCCTGACATGTGCACAAACGGGAACAAACTCACAGTGATGTTGGGGACTCAGGTCCATCCCCGGGGGCCCCCAACAGTCTTGAACGGTGGTGCGCACGTCTGTCTGGCAGATCCGTGAAATGTTGTCAACTCCTTGCTTCAGGGTCCTCCTGGAAACTGTAAATCCCTTTCTCGGTCTCTTCGTGGCTCCTCAAGATAGCACAGGACAGCCACCTTTGCTACACCCGAGAGTCTGTTCAATCTCCCAAGTCCACTAAATGCCCCTTTACATTTAACGATGCACCAGCGATCCCGACAATGATACGACCCGGTCAGGATTGCTGGTGCATCGCTAAATGGTAGCTAGTGAGCTGCCAAACAGGCAGATCTCACTAGCGATGCAGCTGCGGTTGGCGGTCGCACTTACCTTTCAGACGCGGCAAGGGTGTCCGTCTTCCGCCTGCATCCATGGCTCGCTCATCGGCGCTAGCAGGAAGCCGACGACGAGAAATGGACTAGGCCGATCTCTCGTGATCAGCGATAACCAGCGGGGGAGCCAGTCAGAGGTAAGTATCACATGTAGCAATATCGCTAGCAATATCGCTGCTGCGTCACAAAATCAGTGACGCTTTAGTGATATTGCTAGCGATATCGCTATGTGTAAAACCCCCTTAAGTCTCAGGCTGTGCAACCTTTTTACACAGCTCCATGCAGCAGCTTCCTGCTCACATGCTCTCACAGGCTCAACTCCTCCCCTCCTCAGCCTTGGGCAGTTCATTAACACAGTCCTTTACAGGGGGAGCAGATCATTCGATCACACCAGACAAGGGGGTGCTGTCTCTTAAAGCTGCACCGTGTTTCTTACTGTCCATAACAGCGCCACCCCCCTTACATAAACACGCAGTGTGAAACAGAACCCACAGCACACAGCTCTGTTAACTTCACATAGCAAAGAAGCTAAGGGTTGAACTCCCTCTGTAATCGACCTGTGCCAATCGCACATGTGGCCAAACAGAATCATAGTCCAAAAGCGAAATGCTACACTGACGCTAGTAAACTAAAGCAAAACCCTGTAACTCACAGGGGAGCAAAAAGGCTCAGTGGCTGGACTTGCTCTGTAACTCAGCTGTGCTAAAAGCACACACAACCGGATACAGATGCTGGAAGCCAAGCGGCAAGCAAAAACCCTATCTGTTTCAAAGGTGATAGAGAGCACCAACTCACACACATGTGCAGTCAGAGTGGTAGCGTATCCACTCACACACAACAAGCATGAATGACACTAGCGCGCCTGCGGGCCTTGCTGAGAGCCTTTTAAAGCCAAAACTCCACCCCATATACTCACATTGACATCGCCTGTGGGCCACATCACCAAAGCAGATTATGTCTGAGCACCAATGAGAAGGTGCCACCTCACGGACATGCTCAGTAAGGTGATTTCTAGACTTAGACTCCAGAGTGTCTGATCGCCATTGCCTATCGCTGGTTACCATAAACTTGGCTGGAAAGCCAGCATTAAGTAAACAGCATGAGCCTGGGCAAGATGCTGGGACTGACATCCCTGCTGAGCAGCTCCCGCAGCGGCTTTAAATGAAGGGGGGACCGCAGTGGCAGACAAGGCTTGGGATCTACCTTGTGCAGTATCCCGGCGCCTAACACAGAAGCTCATGCAATATGAAACAGTAGTAAATAGTAGTTATTGCAATATAAACAATAATAAGCATTATTCCAACATCTTATATAGCTGTCAGCTCTGCTTTACTGCCTTTCCTTCACACTGCCTGTGAGAAGAAAGATGAGGCACTTTGAGAAGACTGCAGCTGCAAAAGTGTTTGTAATGAGTCAAAGATCACTTCTGCTGAATCCATAGATTGTAACAGCTCATTTACATTACAGAAAGAGCATGGATTTTGTTTTTAAGAAAACGTCAGATCGCAGAAATCAAGGTATCATTTTATTCACCTTTCTATGTCCTGTATGCCCATATAGACTGCTTAGGATGGTTGATCCTACTGACAGATTCCCTTTAAGAGGCATACGACTCTTAATGAATTTGTCACATGTTATCAGTGGTGTGCACCTTGCCGAAATGTTACTCTAGTTAGAAACGCTGACACGTGCCAAGAATTTGACAGAGAGTAGTAGCTGCATACTACCTGCCCCAGCTCTGTCCATTGTGGTGGACGTGCCTGTACCTGGCATGAAAATGTCAATAGTCACAGAATTATTGCTCAACTCTGATTTGCGCAAAAAATTTTGCGTCTATTCAAGGTATTTTACAGGAACACTTTGATGTATTGGTCCCTATGAGTCTGTACTGCAAACTTTTTCTGCAGTTTATGTGCTGTTATGTGAACCGTTTTGTCAATAATCTTACTTTTTATATAGCTACCTGCATATTATTCACTTTTTTTCTCTTTTCTCTACTCTCTATTTTTCACTTAACTGGATTCATGGAGTTTTTATTTTTACTCCAGCAATATTTAAAAATGTTTCTCGATATTGTATGCAAGAAGAACTGCTAATAAATGAACCTATTAGAGATAATCAAAGCTAGATTTGTTTTCCTTTTCCATGAAATGTTTTTCTCAATACTAGCCAGTGGGACTCCCAATAATTTCTCTGCTGGCACCCTGCGCTCCTGACACACAGTCTATTATTTATTTCACAGGAAAGAATGAAGTAAGCAACGCACCTAGCTGAGATCCAAACAGATGCCTAAAAACTGTGCTCTTATCAAACAAATGTTTTTCAATGTGACAGCTTATTTCCCTTGAAGTGTTGTACCTCCCTGCTGTGAATTAATATACAAATTTGCCTAGGAAATTTCTCTACATGCTCTTTTAGATAGGTAATTGACCAATATGCTCCCTGCTGCTTGGAAACGCGCTATAATAGAAAATTGTTATACTGTTCAAAAATGTAGGAAAATAAATGTTAATATTATGAAATATATACACTGGTTTGAGTGGATACAATTTATGTATGGTAAAATATGTTCACAAAAAATGAAATAGAAACAGACACTTACCTGGCATGCCCACTAAGATGCATCATATAAATTACTCAAAACTACACCGATACAACAAGTCATTGCTAGCCAGCATTTCTGCTCGTAGGAAGTATAAGGCTGTGTGCCCACGTTGCGTTTTTTAAGTGTTTCCGCCGTGTTTTTGCAGCATCGGAAACGCTTAAAAAATGCTATCAAAGCTCATTGCCGTGCAATCCTATGGGACTCCACAATTGCTTTGCCCATGCTGCGGATTTTTCCGCTGCGGGATCGCGTGACCGCTATGTCATCAGAGGTCATTCGTGAAAGGCATCCCTGGGAACGGACGTTGCTGGCAGCACCGCTGAGGGCCCGGAGGAATCCACGGCTGACAGAGGGTAAGAATATCCCTATTTTGCATAGGCAGCATCAATAGTAACAAGTTGGTCACACTTGTCAAACACTATGCTTGACAACTGTGACCAACCTGTCAATCACTTTTCCAAGTGACGCTTCAAATTGCTTGGAAAAGCGCTAGCTTTCTGCAAGCTGAAAACGCTTGCAAAACGCTTGTTTTTTTGCGGGAAAACGCATGCGAATTCCGCATGCGTTTTACCCGCGGCGGGGAGTTGTGGAAATGCTGCGGACAATTCCGCAGCATTTCTGCAACGTGGGCACATAGCCTTAAGCAACAAGGGGCTACAGAGTCAGTCTCTATCAGCAAATTTTATAAAAGAATATACTGTAGTATCCATCCGACATTTCATTTACCGCGGAGAACATATTATGATATATACCTTGCAGAACCCTGTAATGCAGGTGGTCTCCCCTATGTTCGAGATCCTTGTAGACGTTCCAAGAGAATTGACAAGTTTGCCAATTTTTCATATATATCATTTTTTATCACCCTCTACTTCCTTAAGAAGAGGGTTTTGCAGTATGAAGTTTAAAGGGTATATCCGGGACTTTATAAACAACAAAAAATGTACCTAAGGCTAGTTTCACACTTGCTTTTTTTTGCAGCGCGTTTTTCCCGCAAAAAAACGCATTGAAAAAACGCATACATAAGCATACAACTGCTGCGTTTTTTTCAAGCATTTTTATGAGCATGCATGAAAAAAACGCAGCGTTTTTATGCGTTTGTATGCATTTTTAGTGCGTTTTTACCGCATTTGCGTTTTTTTCCAACATTTTTAGGTGGCCCCTCACACTACCCAAACCATGACTTTACTAACCCTAACCCTGACCCTAACCCTAACCCTAACCCTGACCCTAACCCTAACCCTAACCCTGACCCTAACCCTTAACCAAATCATACTTAACCCTAACCCAAACCCTAAACCCTAACTAACCCTAACCCTAACCCTGACCCTAACCCTAACCCTAACCCTGACCCTAACCCTAACCCTAACCCTGACCCTAACCCTAACCCTAACCCTGACCCTAACCCTTAACAAAACCATACTTAACCCTAACCCTGACCCTAACCCTAACCCTAACCCTAACCCTGACCCTAACCCTTAACCAAACCATACTTAACCCTAATCCTGACCCTAACCCTGACCCTAACCCTAACCCTAACCCTAACCCTGACCCAAACCCTTAACAAAACCATACTTAACCCTAATCCTGACCCTAACCCTGACCCTAATCCTTAACAAAACCATACTTAACCCTAACCCTGACCCTAACCCTAACCCTGACCCTAACCCTAACCCTAACCCTGACCCTAACCCTAACCCTAACCCTAACCCTGACCCTAACCCTTAACAAAACCATACTTAACCCTAATCCTGACCCTAACCCTGACCCTAACCCTTAACAAAACCATACTTAACCCTAACCCTGACCCTAACCCTAACCCTGACCCCAACCCTAACCCTAACCCTGACCCTAACCCTAACCCTAACCCTAACCCTGACCCTAACCCTAACCCTGACCCTAACCCTAACCCTGACCCTAACCCTAACCCTAACCCTGACCCTAACCCTTAACAAAACCATACTTAACCCTAATCCTGACCCTAACCCTGACCCTAACCCTTAACAAAACCATACTTAACCCTAACCCTGACCCTAACCCTAACCCTAACCCCAACCCTAACCCTAACCCTGACCCTAACCCTAACCCTGACCCTAACCCTTAACAAAACCATACTTAACCCTAATCCTGACCCTAACCCTGACCCTAACCCTTAACCAAACCATACTTAACCCTAACCCTGACCCAAACCCCAACCCTAACCCTGACCCTGACCATAACCCTAACCCTAAACCCCCTTAACTAACCCTAACTCTAACCCAAACCCCTAAATTCCATGGTTAAAAAAAAAAACGCATATGCAAAAAAACGCATACATGAGCATGCCAGTGCGCACATATGCGCATCCATAGGCTATAATGGCCATTTTTAGCGCAAAACGTGCGCATATGTGCGCATGCGCTTTTTTGCAGGGCCAAAAAATGCAACATGCTGCGTCTGGAAAATACCAACGCACACCCCAAAAAAACGCAGCGCATGAAAATCGCATACATGCGCTTACCAGCGCGCAGGTATGCGCACCCATGTTAAATATAGGGGAAAAAACGCATGCGCAGGTATGCGTTTTTTTCCAGCGCTAAAAAACGCAAATGTGAAACCAGCCTAAGCAGTAACAGGCAGGTAATTGCCACAATTGACAGAGTGTAACAGCATAGAAGCCTCCGCTCTATAGATGAAATGTCTGCAGAGGCTTCTGAATTCCCAGCATGAGCGGCCTGTGATCGCTCTGCGCCGATGAAGAATGGTGCCTGGCACAACAGATAACCTGCCTGTTAGTGCTTAGGTACAGTTTTTAATTTTTATAAAGTCCAGGATACACTCTTTAAAATAACCCCTCTGCCATCCTACTGCACCGAAGTGTGTTCATGGGACCAGACATTTCGTGCCAAGTACAGGGCATACGTACACAAGGCTTTCTTAACTTCAGCCATGTTACATTTGTGCTAGGAAAAGTGCCTGTGAAGCATATTGTTATCTAGTAGATTCAGGGGTGGACCTACCGCCCGTGCAGCCGGTTCATTGCACGGGACCCCTCCAGCCTCCAGCACCGCATGGCTAATTATGCATGCAAATTAGCCATGTGGACATGTGGAGGGAGCGCTGCAGAGCCAGCAAGGAGGAGAGCACCCCCCCTGCAGGAGGTAACGGGAGGGGTCTGACTCCTCCTGAGGCTGCGTGCTAGCGCGGCCCAGTGCAGAGGAGCCAGCCCTGAGGGCTGAGCCGGGCTGAGGTGAGAGATCATCAGCGATCAGCCAGCAGCCCAGCGTCAGTGCCGTGGGGGAGGAGAGGAGGGAAGACTGTGGTGAGAGTGAACCGAGATCATCAGCGACCAGCCAGTAGTGTCAGTGCCATGGGGGAGGAGAGGAGGGAAGACAGACTGTCAGACTGTCACTCACACTGCCGGCCCTGACTGTGGCGTTGGCCAGACGGTGACTGCAGTTTAGCCGCAGGTCAGTGTGACTGTGGGGGGCTATATACCATGCTGGGCTGTATTATTACATGCTGGGGGGCTATATACCATGCTGGGCTGTATCATACCATGCTGGGGGGGCTATATACCATGCTGGGCTGTATCATACCATGCTGGGGGGGCTATATACCATGCTGGGGTGTATCATGCCATACTGGGGGGCTATATACCATGCTGGTGGGGCTATATACCATGCTGGGGGGGCTATACACCATGCTAGGCTGTATTTTACCATGCTGGAGGGGCTATATACCATGCTGGGCTGTATCATACCATGCTGGGGGGGCTATATACCATGCTGGGCTGTATTATACCATGCTGGGGGTAGCTTTACACCATGCTGGGCTGTATTATACCATGCTGGGGGGCTTTACACCATGCTGGGCTGTATTATACCATGCTGGTGGGCTATATACCATGCTGGGCTGTATTATACCATGCTGGGAGGGGCTATATACCATGCTCGGCTGTATCATACCATGCTGGGGGGGCTATATACCATGCTGAGCTGTATCATGCCATGCTGGGCTGTATTATACCATGCTGGGGGGCTATATACCATGCTGGGTTGTATTATACCATGCTGGGCTGTATTATACCATGCTGGGGGGGCTATATACCATGCTGGGTTGTATTATAACATGCTGGGGGGGCTATATACCATGCTGGGGGGCTATATACCATGCTGGGGGCTATATACCATGCTGGGGGGGCTATATACCATGCTGGGCTGTATTATACCATGCTGGGGGGCTATAACCATGCTGGGCTGTATTATACCATGCTGGGCTGTATTATACCATTCTGGGGGGGCTATATACCATGCTGGGCTGTATTATACCATGGTGGGCTATATACCATGGTGGGCTGTATACCATGGTGGGCTGGGCTATATACCATGTGGTGCTGGGCTATATACTATGCGGCTGTTATATACCATGTGGGGTACATTTTACATTATATTCTATAAGGGGAGGCTGTGTTATATAATATGGGGGGGGCTACATTATATTCTATGGGGAGGTGGGCTGTATTATTTTCTATTTGGGGCTACATTATATTCTATAGGGGGCTGTATTATATTTATTATATTCAATGGGGGCTGCAATATACTATATGAGGAGGGCTACATTGTATTCTATGGAGGGGCTACATTATACTATTTAAGGGGCTGCATTATATCCTATGAGGGGGTTGCCAAATATTCTATGGAGGGGCTGCATTATACTATATGGGGGGGACTGCATTATATTCTATGGGGGGGTTACATTATGCTCTATACAGATATTATATCCAGCCCTGCATTGACTCAATATTAGATAACAACAAATAACAAATAACTTTGTTGCCCTATGAAGGGTTGGGGGGCCCGAAAAATTTCTTGCACAGGGTCCCACTACAGTCTGTGTCCACCCCTGAGTAGATTGCACAGTCAGTAAGAAAAGAGGGGCATATATATGCCAGTACAGAAAAAAGAATACATATATGCAACAATTTAACAATTTATCTGTGTAACTGGGTAATATTTAAAAAAACATTTATCAAAATCAGAATTATATGCATGAGTTCTCCTTTTTGACAACAGTTTGCACATGGATATGGCAGTAAAAAAACAAAATTTTCAAACAAAAGCTGCTTCTCGTATGTGACGTCTACTTGATGTTTGGTGCTTGGATGTTTTGTTTTCTTAAAGCATTTTGTTAACCCCTTCACCCTCAAGGGTGGTTTGCACGTTCATGACCGGGCCAATTTTTACAATTCTGACCACTGTACCTTTATGAGGTCATAACTCTGGAACGCTTCCATGGATCCCGGTGATTCTGACACTGTTTTCTCGTGACATATTGTACTTCATGTTAGTGGTAAAATTTCATTCAAATAACTTGTGTTTATTTGTGAGAAAAATGGAAATTTGGCGAAAATTTTGAAAATTTCGCAATTTTCCAACTTTGAATTTTTTTGCCCTTAAATCACAGAGATACGGCACACAAAAAACTTGATAACTAACATTTCCCACATGTTTACTTTACATCAGCACAATTTTGGAACCAAAATTTTATTTTGTTAGGAAGTTATAAGGGTTAAAAGTTGACCAGCGATTTCTCATTTTTACAACACCATTTTATTTTTAGGACCACATCACATTTGAAGCCACTTTGAGGGGTCTATATGATAGAAAATACCCAAAAGTGACACCATTCTAAAAACTGCACCCCTTAAGGTGCTTAAAACCACATTCAAGAAGTTTATTAACCCTTTAGGTGCGTCACAGGAATTTTTTTGAATATTTAAAAAAAAATGAACATCTAACTTTTTTTCATAAAAAAAATACTTCAGGTTCAATTTTTTTTATTTTACCAAGGGTAACAGGAGAAATTGAACTGCAAAAGTTATTGTGCAATTTGTCCTGAGTACGCAGATACCTGATATGTGGGGGGGAATGACTGTTTCGGCGCATGGCAGAGCTCAGAATGGAAGGAGCGCCGTTTGACTTTTTCAATGCAAAATTGGCTGGAATTCAGATTGGACGCCATGTCACGTTTGGAGAGTCCCTGATGTACCTAAACAGTGGAAACCCCCTACAAGTGACCCCATTTTGGAAACTAGACCCCCCAAGGAACTTATCTAGATATGTGGTGAGAACTTTGAACCCACAAGGGCTTTACAGAAGTTTATAACGTACAGCGGTCCAATTAAAAAATCATATTTTTTCCACAAAAATGATCTTTTCACCCCAATTTTTATTTTCCCAAGGGTAACAGGACCCTAAAAGTTATTGTGCAATTTGTCCTGAGTACGCTGATACCCCACATGTGGGGGTAAACCACTATTTGGGCGCATGGCAGAGCTCGGAAGGGAAGCAGCACCATTTGACGTTTTTGGCTGGAATTGAGATCGGACACCATGTCGCGTTTGGAAAACCCCTGATGTACCAAAACAGTGGAAACCCCCCACAAATGACACCATTTTGGAAACTAGACCCCCTAAGGAACTTATCTAGATGTGTGGTGAGAACTTTGAACCTCCATGGGCTTCACAGAAGTTTATAACATAAAGCCATACAATTAAAAAATCATATTTTTTCCACAAAAATGATCTTTTCACCCTCAATTTTTATTTTTCCAAGGGTAACAGGACCCTAAAAGTTATTGTGCAATTTGTCCTGATAAAACGCACCAACCAACCAATCAAAGGACCTCTTAACCATGAAGAACCAGACAGGGTGTATTTATTAAATTATATTTTATTTTATTTATACAAGTGGTTACATTAAAACCAATTAAAACCAAAAAGAGTGCACGTATAGGAACAGTTTCCACAAAGTTGTAAAATAATAAGACCCAGTTTATATATATATATCAGATATGCATACCCCACATGTTATAGAATAACAATTTGAAAAGGATTGTAAAAAAGGTGCAAAGATTACATAAAAATCATTATAATACATAAAAAATAAATAAATAACAAAAAAGTGCAATGTGCAATGTGCAAAAATTGTCACACTGTGAATCATATATAAGAAAAAATGTTTTAAAAGGGAAAACACATAACCGCATATGCTTTTAAATATCAATTGTGTATATTCACAAAGCTTCCATATATCCAAAGTAAAGTGCAGAGTGCCTGTGCAATAGAAACATGCACAATATGTGAAGCAACCAGTGCCACCTTTTCATTAGAGAATTATAACTCTTTACATATATAGAGGTATGCCATAGATAGATCCTTTACCTATAAGGGTCACCACGTTCCTATCACACGCTCCCCGACGCGCGTTTCGGAATCCTTCCTTCATCAGGGGGTGGCTACATAATGGATCCGGAGGTTTTTTATATGTGGAGGCTTAATCACGCCAATCTGCTTGTTGGCGCTGATTGCGATAGCGGTGCCCCGGGTGTGGGGGCGGCGCATGCGCAGTCCGGAGGTCCCACAATCCTGAGCGCCGGACCACGTGACCGGAACACACAGGCACCAGGCCCGACGTTACCAAGGTCACGAGGACGCAGCAGATCAGGACGCGGGACACGGAGCACGCATGCGCACCACCAGGAGCAGCGCATCAGATGTAATGAGGCAGAAATCCCACCATCATCCATTATATTATATTATATCCCTCAATTGTTAACAAAGGTTACCATCCACAGTACAATAATATAAATATATAGATTCCAATACATTATATAATAAGAGAAAATTTATAATATACAAAAATAAATAATTGAACAAATTAATAATATAAATCCATCAATAAACAATATAGAAGTGTATATATAAATATAATATTACACATACAATAACGATAAATAAAAAATAATAATTAATAATAGAATAAAAAATAATAAATAATAAAAAAATAAATAAATTAAAAATAAAAAAGAATAATAATAAGTAATGAAAATATAGTAAATATAGTATGAATATGATAATTAATAAAAATAATTAAAAAATACAAAAGGACATAATATATAGTATATAATAATCCTAACCAATAAATAATAATTATATAATAATAATAAATATATATATAAAATAATTTACACATTCAATATAAATACAAAAATAAATATAATATAAATAATAACTAATATACACACAATATAATAAAAATTAATAATAAATAATTATACAACCAAATAGTTAATAGAAAAATATTTCTTATATATAAATCACATAATAAATAATGAAATTATACAATAAATTATATAGTCCAATAGTATCGGAAAAAATTGAGATATGAATATCCAACAGGTAAAATCTTCATAACAGCTTCTTAGTTCCACAAAGTATCCACGAATCCAAAGAAGTTTATTATCATTGCAGCCAGGATATTATTTAACCGTATATAGAATAAAATAAATCTGTAAAAACATAAATAATAAAATAATTAAAAACGAAACGACTTATTATTAATTAAAATTGGTTTAAAAACTAAAATAGGCAAGGTTTACAAAAAAGGAATAAAACTCAAATTCTAATTCAAACCACTGGGAGACACAGTATCCAATGTCCAAATCCACCTAATTTCTTTTTTGGCTAAAAGATTTCCTATTTTTCCTCCTCTCTCATTTGGTTGTACCATGTCTATCCCTATCACTTTTAATAATGAAGCATCACAATTATGGTAAGCCTTGAAGTGTCTAGGGATAGTTTTTAATGTTGAAATGTCATCAATTTCTTTAGCGGCTATTATTCCCAATATATGCTCCCTAACACGGATTTTCAATTGACGTATGGTCATTCCAACATAGATTAAAGAGCAAGGGCACGTAGCATAATAAATAACTGCTCTAGTTGTACAAGTTATCGAATGTTTAATCCCATACGTCAATGTGTCCTTTGAATTCGAAAAATTTAGTGCCCTACTCATGTTGGGACATGCCACGCATTTCCCACATGGTTTAGAACCCAATGGTTTTGTTACACTCGATAAAAAGTTAACAGGGGATGGAGTAGATACGTAATGACTTTTCACTAGGTGATCTTTTATATTTCTTGATCTTCTAAAAGTAATGCTCGGAGTGTCCCCTATATAGTTAGACAATATAGGATCTACTTTTAAAATTCCCCAGGATTTAGTCAAAACTTCTCTCATTAGTAGAGTTGAGCGAAACGGGTCGAAAAAATTCAAAAGTCGCCGACTTTTGGCAAAGTCGGGTTTCATGAAACGAAACCCGACCCTAGGATGAGGTCGGCCACGAGGTCGGCGACTTACGCGCCAAAGTCGCGTTTCAAAAGTTTGTTTTGCGCTCTTTTTCAGCCAATCAGGATCCACGGACACTGTGGGCAACGTGATGACCTAGGCACGGGTCACCACCATCTTTCAGAAGGGCATGCAAGTGATTGGCTTGCTTTGGTGGGCGTCACAGGGGGTATAAAAGGGCGTGCACGCCGACCGCCATCTTACTTCTGCCGATCTTAGTATAGGGAGAGGTTGCTGCTTATTCTGTAGGGAGAGCGTTAGGCAGGGAAGAAGACAAAAAAACTGCTTCTGCTGCTAGCGATTTGGCCTGCACAACACACAAGTCACTGTGTGTGCAGTGCAAGGGGAGGCTATATTGTGGTGTATCAGTGGTGTTGGTTGTTGGGCTGCCTTTTAAGGCTTCCTGACACGCTGGCATTGCTGTTTACCCACTGCTCCGCAAACTGCTTTTTTAAAAGCAATCCAATCTCCCTTATCCTCTAGTCACTTTTGTCACAGCTGTGCCATCGAGCCTGTCACATAGCGCTCAGATATCAGTGGGCCTCACACAATCCACAAGTGTCCAGTGTCCAAAAGTGTGTGCAGAGATTCAAAATCTCCATTATCCTCTCGTCACTTTGGTCACAGGCAGCTGTGCCATCGAGCGTGTCACATAGCGCTCAGATATCAGTGGGCCTCACACAATCCACAAGTGTCCAGTGTCCAAAAGTGTGCGCAGAGATTCAAAATCTCCATTATCCTCTCGTCACTTTGGTCACAGGCAGCTGTGCCATCGAGCGTTTCACATAGCGCTCAGATATCAGTGGGCCTCACACAATCCACAAGTGTCCAGTGTCCAAAAGTGTGCGCAGAGATTCAAAATCTCCATTATCCTCTCGTCACTTTGGTCACAGGCAGCTGTGCCATCGAGCGTGTCACATAGCGCTCAGATATCAGTGGACCTCACACAATCCACAAGTGTCCAGTCCAAAAGTGTGCGCAGAGATTCAAAATCTCCATTATCCTCTCGTCACTTTGGTCACAGGCAGCTGTGCCATCGAGCGTGTCACATAGCGCTCAGATATCAGTGGGCCTCACACAATCCACAAGTGTCCAGTGTCCAAAAGTGTGCGCAGAGATTCAAAATCTCCATTATCCTCTCGTCACTTTGGTCACAGGCAGCTGTGCCATCGAGCCTGTCACATAGCGCTCAGATATCAGTGGGCCTCACACAATCCAAAAGTGTCCAGTGTCCAAAAGTATGCGCAGAGATTCAAAATCTCCATTATCCTCTCGTCACTTTGGTCACAGGCAGCTGTGCCATCGAGCCTGTCACATAGCGCTCAGATATCAGTGGGCCTCACACAATCCACAAGTGTCCAGTGTCCAAAAGTGTGCGCAGAGATTCAAAATCTCCATTATCCTCTCGTCACTTTGGTCACAGGCAGCTGTGCCATCGAGCGTGTCACATAGCGCTCAGATATCAGTGGGCCTCACACAATCCACAAGTGTCCAGTGTCCAAAAGTGTGCGCAGAGATTCAAAATCTCCATTATCCTCTCGTCACTTTGGTCACAGGCAGCTGTGCCATCGAGCGTGTCACATAGCGCTCAGATATCAGTGGGCCTCACACAATCCACAAGTGTCCAGTGTCCAAAAGTGTGCGCAGAGATTCAAAATCTCCATTATCCTCTCGTCACTTTGGTCACAGGCAGCTGTGCCATCGAGCCTGTCACATAGCGCTCAGATATCAGTGGGCCTCACACAATCCACAAGTGTCCAGTGTCCAAAAGTGTGCGCAGAGATTCAAAATCTCCATTATCCTCTCGTCACTTTGGTCACAGGCAGCTGTGCCATCGAGCCTGTCACATAGCGCTCAGATATCAGTGGGCCTCACACAATCCACAAGTGTCCAGTGTCCAAAAGTGTGCGCAGAGATTCAAAATCTCCATTATCCTCTCGTCACTTTGGTCACAGGCAGCTGTGCCATCGAGCCTGTCACATAGCGCTCAGATATCAGTGGGCCTCACACAATCCAAAAGTGTCCACTGTCCACAAGTGTGTGCAGAAATTCTAAATCTCCCCTGTCCTATAGACACCTTGTACCTTGCTTTACATTACTATATAGTTTGTTGGATTTTGTCTACATTTCTACCAAAAATGAGGAAGGCTGGTGGAAGAGGCCGTGGAATTGGGCGGGGGTTGGCAGCTGGTAATGATGGTGTTGGTGGTGGATCTGATGGTAGTGGCAAGAGCAAAATAGGACCGAATGCAGGAGGTGCTGACCCTGCGTCATCGTCTGGCTACATAAGGCCTCGAACGCTTAGTTTTCTAGGAGTTGGCAAACCGCTTTTAAAGGCAGAGCATCAGGAAAAAGTTTTGTCTTACATTGCTGACTCAGCCTCCAGCTCTATCGCCTCCTCTTCTTCAGTTGTAAAAAGTAAAAGCACTGAGTCGTCATTGGAGGCTCATGTTCATGAACCACACCTTTCCTTGTGTCCTTCACCCCAACCAAGATTGAAGGATGACGCAGGCCATACTACTGATTACTCCATGGAGCTGTTTTCACATACCATGCCTGGATTATCAAGTCAAATGGTGAATTACCCAGGCCAAGATGAATCTGACATGGAGTGCACTGATGCACAGCCGCTGATGGATGATTCTGCTGGTACATTCACTCAGAGCACTACATTGTCCTCGCAGTGTACAGAGCCAGATTTTGACCCTGATGAGACTCAGGTGCCCCTTCCCGCACACTATACCACCATACACGGTGACACAGAGAAAGGTGCACATGACATAGAAGAGGAGGTGATGGATGACCCAGTTGTTGACCCAGATTGGCATCCATTGGGGGAAGAGGGTGCTGCTTCCAATAGCTCAGATGAGGAGCATCCACAGCAGACATCGACATCGCAACAGCTGTTATCTGGCAGGCCCGGAGCACTCCAAAGACAGGTTCCAAACATCAAAAGAGTTGCTGGACAGCTTGTCCAGAGGGTCAAAAGATCACAGCGTGCTAGGCCGCAAAATGTCTGCCAAAGTAGGAAGAGTGCAGTGTGGCACTTTTTTGAACAAAATCCTCATGATCAGGCCAAGGTTATCTGTAAGAAGTGCGCAAAGACCTTTAGCCGAGGGAAAAATCTGAAAAATTTGAATACCAGTTGCATGCTTAGACATTTAACCAGCATGCACTTGCAAGCGTGGACACAACACCAAACCTCAAGTGCCACATGTGCAACTGATCACAACGAAGGTAGTCAGCAACGATACATTGTTTCCCCCACTGTAAGCCCACCGGTTAGCACAGCAGCAAATGTTGAGGTGTCGTTGCAAGACCACAGCAGTCAGGGAATCCCACTGTTATATCAACGAAAGACTGATTCTAGGCCATCAGAAAGAACACCAAGTCCATCACCATCATCAACCCTCTCTCAGTCAGCCCTGTCCACCGCTACTTCCACCATATGCAGCTCTCAAGTCCAGCTCACCCTCCCAGACACTATGAGTAGGTCAAGAAAGTACTCAGTCTCTCATCCGCGTACACTGGGTTTGAACGCCCACATTGCCAAACTAATCTCGTTTGAGATGATGCCCTTTCGGTTGGTGGAAAGCACAGCTTTCCGCGAACTCATGGCCTATGCAGTACCACGCTATGACCTACCCAGTCTCCACTTCTTCTCTCGCAAAGCCATCCCAGCCCTCGACCATCATGTGAAAGACCGCATTGTCCATGCACTCAAGCAGTCAGTGAGCGGAAAGGTGCACCTCACAACTGATGCATGGTCCAGTCGGCATGGCCAGGGCCGTTACGTGTCCATCACTGCGCACTGGGTTAATGTGGTGGATGCAGGGTCCACAGGGGACAGCGGTGGTGGGACAGTGCTGCCTAGCCCACGGTATAGGAAACAGTTGGCTGTAGGCGTTCGACCCTCCTCCTCCTCCTCCTCCTCCTCCTCCAGAAGCGAAAGCTCGTCCACAGAGCGCAGTCGTACGAGCACTCCATCTGCAGCTTCCACTGTTGCACACGATGTGTCCCCCTATCGAGCAGCTAGTGGAAAGCGTCAGCAGGCTGTGTTGCAGATGATGTGTTTGGGCGACAGACACACCGCCGAGGTGCTGGCCGAGTACTTGAAGCGACAAACTGAGTCATTGCTGGGCAGTGTACATCTTGAGGCAGGCAAGGTAGTTAGTGATAACGGCCGTAATTTTGTGGCAGCCATAGCCCTTTCAAAACTCAGCCACATACCTTGCTTGGCTCACACCTTGAACCTGGTGGTGCAGTGCTTCCTCAAAAATTATCCGGAGTTAACAGCCCTGCTCCAGAAGGTGCGAAGACTGTGCGCGCACATCCGCCGGTCGCCTGTACACTCCGTTCGTATGCAGAAGCTGCAGCGATTGCTCCACCTTCCCAACCACCGCCTCATTATCGACATTGCAACAAGGTGGAACTCCACCCTGCACATGGTGGAGCGGCTGTGCGAGCAGAGGCAGGCCATAATGCATTTGTGGGAGGATACACGGCCAGGCACTTTGAGAGCAGACATGGAGTTGACAGGCGTGCAGTGGTCGAAGCTGAAAGACCTTTGTAAAGTCCTTCAGTGTTTTGAGGAATGCACACGGCTGGTAAGCGCAGACGACGCCATCCTAAGCATGAGCATCCCACTTATGCGTCTGCTCATGCAAACTTTGACGCACCTTAAGGAGCAGGCGTCTGCAGCCAATGTTGATGAGGAGGAAGAGGAGGAGGGAATCCTTGATGACATTCAGCCATTGTCTGCTCAGGGACCTCTCCTGGACGAGGTGGAGGAAGAAGAGGAGGAGGAGGATGATGGGGATGATTACTTAGGGGAAGAGGATGCATCTCGTGGGGCAAGTGAAAATGTTGGCGTGGCAAGGTCTGGTACAGGGTTTGTGCGTGACTGGAGGGATCTGGATTTGCCAGAAAGTGCTCCTCCACCCAGCACTCGCAGTGCATCATTGACACCGGGAACATTGGCCCACATGTCAGATTATGCCTTGCGGATCCTAAAAAGGGACCCCCGCATTGCCAAAATGATGAACGATGACGACTACTGGTTGGCCAGCATCCTGGATCCACGCTATAAAGGCAAATTACAAAACATCATGCCACAGGAGAACCTTGACCTAATATTGGCTAATAAACAAGCAACTCTGGTAAATCGGTTGCTTGAGGCATTCCCAGCACACAGCAGCGGTGATGGTTCTCACACGAGCCGTACGGGCCGGGGGCAGCTTGGCAGAGGTGTTCGTGGTGCACACAGCAGAAGTGGCGTTGGAGACAGGGGTTTCATGACAATGTTGTGGACTGATTTTTCAAATACCGCTCACACAACTGGTAATACTGCATCGATGGAAAGTGACAGGAGACAGCAGTTGTCAACTATGGTTACAAACTACTTTTCCTCCCATATCGATGTTCTCCCACACAGGTCATTCCCCTTTGACTATTGGGCCGCTAAACTGGACACCTGGCCTGAATTGGCCCAATATGCGTTACAGGAGCTTGCTTGCCCAGCTGCAAGTGTGCTATCGGAAAGAGTCTTCAGTGCAGCTGGATCAATCCTGACAGAAAAAAGGACCCGTCTGTCAACCCAAAATGTGGATGATCTAACCTTCATTAAAATGAACCACGCATGGGTTTCCAAGGATTTTGTCCCACCTTCCCCTGATGACACATAGGGTGACAGAAAAATGGCTTGCTTTGGTCCACCTCTTCCTGGTACTTCACCTATTTCGCCTTTTGCATCAGCTGAATGTCCAACATCAACATATGCCACTTTCTAAAACTCCCTAACTGTGCTGCCTCCCCCCCCATGGCCGGGGTCACCACCTACCGCACGACACCGTGCGAGTGCCGTTGCCCTGGACAGGTGGGTAGGCCGACTCTTGGGCGCGGGCACTGGCACAGGGTCCCTCATAGTGCAATCAAGTGTCTCTGACGGCGGTGGTGCACACCCGCCGTCAGACACACCGCTGTACTATGAGGGGCCCAGTGCCAGTACCGACGCCCACGAGTGGGCCCCCCTTGCTTGGGCAGGGCCCCAGCATTTGCAATCTGTACCTCTCCCTGCTCCTCCGCTGTGTAATCTGGGCCGTCAAATCCATACTGTGCCTGACACCGTCTGAGCCTGCCTCCGGAGACATATATTTTGAATGTGTACACTATCCATACATGTTATCCGGGGATACGGTACCCTTTCTAACCTTTGTGCAATCACGTGCAATCCATACTGGGACTAACACCGTCTGAGCCTACCTCCTGAGACATATATTTTGAATGTGTACGCTATCCATACATGTTATCCGGGGATACGGTACCCTTTCTAACCTTTGTGCAATCACGTGCAATCCATACTGTGCCTGACACCGTCTGAGCCTGCCTCCTGAGACATATATTTTGAATGTGTACGCTATCCATACATGTTATCCAGGGATACGGTACCCTTTCTAACCTTTGTGCAATCACGTGCAATCCATACTGGGCCTGACACCGTCTGAGCCTGCTTCCTGAGACATATATTTTGAATGTGTACGCTATCCATACATGTTATCCAGGGATACGGTACCCTTTCTAACCTTTGTGCAATCACGTGCAATCCATACTGGGCCTAACACCGTCTGAGCCTGCCTCCTGAGACATATATTTTGAATGTGTACGCTATCCATACATGTTATCCGGGGATACGGTACCCTTTCTAACCTTTGTGCAATCACGTGCAATCCATACTGTGCCTGACACCGTCTGAGCCTGCCTCCTGAGACATATATTTTGAATGTGTACGCTATCCATACATGTTATCCGGGGATACGGTACCCTTTCTAACCTTTGAGCAATCACGTGCAATCCATACTGGGCCTAACACCGTCTGAGCCTGCCTCCTGAGACATATATTTTGAATGTGTACGCTATCCATACATGTTATCCAGGGATACGGTACCCTTTCTAACCTTTGTACAATCACGTGCAATCCATACTGGGCCTAACACAGTCTGAGCCTGCCTCCTGAGACATATGGCTGCACATCCAGTTGGAAGAATGTCTCAAGTGGGGTACCACAGGGCTCTGTCCTGGGCCCTGTATTGTTCAACATCTTTATCAACGATTTAGATGAAGGAATTGAGGGTAAACTGATTAAATTTGCTGATGACACAAAGCTAGGAGGGATAGCTAATACTAGAGAAGATAGAGAGAGGATTCAAAAAGATATAAATAAACTGGAGAAGTGGGCAGCAACTAACAGAATGGTTTTTAACAGGGAGAAATGCAAAGTACTACATCTGGGCAATAAAAATGAAAAAAGCATATATAGAATGGGAGAAATAGGGCTAAGTGACAGCACATGTGAAAAAGACTTGGGTATACTAATAGATCACAGACTGAATATGAGTCAACAGTGTGATGCAGCAGCAAAAAAGGCAAATGCAATTCTAGGATGTATTAACAGAAGCATACAGTCTAGATCACGTGAAGTCATTATTTCCCTCTACTCCTCTTTGGTCAGACCTCATCTGGAATATTGTGTCCAGTTTTGGGCACCACATTTTAAAAAAGACATCAACAAACTGGAGCAAGTTCAGAAAAGAGCGACCAGAATGGTGACCGGTCTGCAAACCCTGTCTTATGAGGAAAGGTTGCAGGATTTGGGAATGTTTAGTTTGCAAAAGAGAAGACTGAGAGGAGACTTAATAGCTGTCTACAAATATCTAAAGGGCTGTCACCTTGTAGAAGGATCAACTTTATTCTCATTTGCACAAGGAAAGACTAGAAGCAATGGGATGAAACTGAATGGGAGGAGACACAGATTAGATATTAGAAAAAACTTTTTGACAGTTAGAGTGATCAATGAGTGGAACAGACTGCCACGAGAAGTGGTGAGTTCTCCTTCAATGGAAGCCTTCAAACAGAGGCTGGACAGACATCTGACTGGGATGATTTAGCGAATCCTGCTTTGAGCAGGGGGTTGGACCAGATGGCCCAGGAGGTCCCTTCCAACTCTACGATTCTATGATTCTATGATTCTATGATTCTATATATTTTGAATGTGTACGCTATCCATACATGTTATCCAGGGATACGGTACCCTTTCTAACCTTTGTGCAATCACGTGCAATCCATACTGGGTGTGAGAACGGCTGGCGAGCTGTTAAGCAAGCTACAGCACCTGTCCAGACAAGTACAGGGATTCCCTAGCGAGGAGACTTATTTGATTGTTTTCAATGTTGGGACAGCAATTTTTGGGGAGCACTATACTCTGGAGAATGATAGATGGGGCCCACCATACACTGGAACATTCCAAAGGTGGACATCAGACACTGGAGCAGCATTTACAGGGCCCATTATACACTAGAGCATTAGAAATGGGGCCCATTATGTTTGGAGCATTATTTGGGCCCATAAGACAGTGGAGCTTCATCCATGGGGACCAACATATACTGTAGCATTATGTGGAGCTCATCATATACTGTTTCAAACATTATATGGGACCAATGATTCTGTATGGAGAAATAGATGGGCCTCGTCATGAGATGTAAAAAGTGAGGTATTTTTCATTGTACTATACCGCTATTTATCTGCCGTATCGGAGCATGATGAGTTGTGGTATGTGTTAAAGGGGCGCTCTTTCGCCCAGGGCACATGAAAACCTGCAGCCAACCCTCCCCCCCCACAACTTTAGCCAAATAACCCCCATTTTTCAGTGCGTAACTTGTATTATGAAGTTAATTAAGGTTGACAAGCTTAAGTAAGAAGAATTGATGCTTTTGGCATTCAAATGGGCACTGTAGGTGTGTTTCCTGTCCTCCTCTCACTGCCGACTTTTATTCCCCATTGACTTACATTGGGTTTCGTGTTTCGGGACGACCCCGACTTTTCCCTATAATCGGACGATCTTGCTCGACCCGACTTTTGGAAAAGTCGGGTTTCACGAAACGAAACGCGACCATAAAAAACCAAAAGTCGCTCAACTCTACTCATTAGATCAGTTTGGCCATGATACTGCGTGATGTATCTTACACAATGATTTGTTTCTCTAGTTTTATTCCCATAAAAAGCTTGATGTCTGGAGGTATTTTTTGCCCGATTATAGGCCTTTTTAATAGAGCGATGGCTATACCCACGTTCTAAGAATCTCTGTTTCAATTCTATAGCTTGTGATTCAAAATCCTCATCTCTTGAACAGATTCTTCTCAATCTTAAAAATTGTCCTATTGGGATAGATCGTATCATAGCCGGTGGATGTGATGAATTTGCATGGAGGAGGGAATTGACAGATGTTGATTTCCGAAAAATATCAGTGTGTAAACAGTCATCCTCACCTCTCCTAACACTGACATCCAAAAATTCCATTTTATTTTGATCAAACTGATAGGTCAAATGTATATTAGAAGAACTCTTCTAATATACATATGACCTATCAGTTTGATCAAAATAAAATGGAATTTTTGGATGTCAGTGTTAGGAGAGGTGAGGATGACTGTTTACACACTGATATTTTTCGGAAATCAACATCTGTCAATTCCCTCCTCCATGCAAATTCATCACATCCACCGGCTATGATACGATCTATCCCAATAGGACAATTTTTAAGATTGAGAAGAATCTGTTCAAGAGATGAGGATTTTGAATCACAAGCTATAGAATTGAAACAGAGATTCTTAGAACGTGGGTATAGCCATCGCTCTATTAAAAAGGCCTATAATCGGGCAAAAAATACCTCCAGACATCAAGCTCTTTATGGGAATAAAACTAGAGAAACAAATCATTGTGTAAGATACATCACGCAGTATCATGGCCAAACTGATCTAATGAGAGAAGTTTTGACTAAATCCTGGGGAATTTTAAAAGTAGATCCTATATTGTCTAACTATATAGGGGACACTCCGAGCATTACTTTTAGAAGATCAAGAAATATAAAAGATCACCTAGTGAAAAGTCATTACGTATCTACTCCATCCCCTGTTAACTTTTTATCGAGTGTAACAAAACCATTGGGTTCTAAACCATGTGGGAAATGCGTGGCATGTCCCAATATGAGTAGGGCACTACATTTTTCGAATTCAAAGGACACATTGACGTATGGGATTAAACATTCGATAACTTGTACAACTAGAGCAGTTATTTATTATGCTACGTGCCCTTGCTCTTTAATCTATGTTGGAATGACCATACGTCAATTGAAAATCCGTGTTAGGGAGCATATATTGGGAATAATAGCCGCTAAAGAAATTGATGACATTTCAACATTAAAAACTATCCCTAGACACTTCAAGGCTTACCATAATTGTGATGCTTCATTATTAAAAGTGATAGGGATAGACATGGTACAACCAAATGAGAGAGGAGGAAAAATAGGAAATCTTTTAGCCAAAAAAGAAATTAGGTGGATTTGGACATTGGATACTGTGTCTCCCAGTGGTTTGAATGAGAATTTGCGTTTTATTCCTTTTTTGTAAACCTTGCCTATTTTAGTTTTTAAACCAATTTTAATTAATAATAAGTCGTTTCGTTTTTAATTATTTTATTATTTATGTTTTTACAGATTTATTTTATTCTATATACGGTTAAATAATATCCTGGCTGCAATGATAATAAACTTCTTTGGATTCGTGGATACTTTGTGGAACTAAGAAGCTGTTATGAAGATTTTACCTGTTGGATATTCATATCTCAATTTTTTCCAATACTATTGGACTATATAATTTATTGTATAATTTCATTATTTATTATGTGATTTATATATATAAGAAATATTTTTCTATTAATTATTTGGTTGTATAATTATTTATTATTAATTTTTATTATATTGTGTGTATATTAGTTATTATTTATATTATATTTATTTTTGTATTTATATTGAATGTGTAAATTATTTTATATATATATATATTATTATTATATAATTATTATTTATTGGTTAGGATTATTATATACTATATATTATGTCCTTTTGTATTTTTTAATTATTTTTATTAATTATCATATTCATACTATATTTACTATATTTTCATTACTTATTATTCTTTTTTATTTTTAATTTTTTTTTTTTTTTATTATTTATTATTTTTTATTCTATTATTAATTATTATTTTTTATTTATCGTTATTGTATGTGTAATATTATATATATATATACACTTCTATATTGTTTATTGATGGATTTATATTATTAATTTGTTCAATTATTTATTTTTGTATATTATAAATTTTCTCTTATTATATAATGTATTGGAATCTATATATTTATATTATTGTACTGTGGATGGTAACCTTTGTTAACAATTGAGAGATATAATATAATACAATGGATGATGGTGGGATCTCTGCCTCATTACATCGGATGCGCTGCTCCTGGTGGTGCGCATGCATGCTCCGTGTCCCGCGTCCTGATCTGCTGCGTCCTCGTGACCTTGGTAACGCCGGGCCTGGTGCCTGTGTGTTCCGGTCACGTGGTCCGGCGCTCAGGATTGTGGGACCTCCGGACTGCGCATGCGCCGCCCCCACACCCGGGGCACCGCTTTCACAATCAGCGCCAACAAGCAGATTGGCGTGATTAAGCCTCCACATATAAAAAACCTCCGGATCCATTATGTAGCCACCCCCTGATGAAGGAAGGATTCCGAAACGCGCGTCGGGGAGCGTGTGATAGGAACGTGGTGACCCTTATAGGTAAAGGATCTATCTATGGCATACCTCTATATATGTAAAGAGTTATAATTCTCTAATGAAAAGGTGGCACTGGTTGCTTCACATATTGTGCATGTTTCTATTGCACAGGCACTCTGCACTTTACTTTGGATATATGGAAGCTTTGTGAATATACACAATTGATATTTAAAAGCATATGCGGTTATGTGTTTTCCCTTTTAAAACATTTTTTCTTATATATGATTCACAGTGTGACAATTTTTGCACATTGCACATTGCACTTTTTTTGTTATTTATTTATTTTTTATGTATTATAATGATTTTTATGTAATCTTTGCACCTTTTTTACAATCCTTTTCAAATTGTTATTCTATAACATGTGGGGTATGCATATCTGATATATATATATATATATAAACTGGGTCTTATTATTTTACAACTTTGTGGAAACTGTTCCTATACGTGCACTCTTTTTGGTTTTAATTGGTTTTAATGTAACCACTTGTATAAATAAAATAAAATATAATTTAATAAATACACCCTGTCTGGTTCTTCATGGTTAAGAGGTCCTTTGATTGGTTGGTTGGTGCGTTTTATCCGTAGTAGTGTGCAATCACTAATTTTACTAACACTGGTGGTATACAATTTTTATCATTATTACTGTTATTTTTATGGTTACTAAGAATTGATTGGTTTATTATATTCCAGTGCTGGTGTGTTTTTTCTAACTAATTACTGTGTTTAGCACAGGTCCTTTCTCAGCTACCGAACAATGGACTTTAAGGCCAGAGAATTGTCCTGGCAGGGACGGATCAATGCGGTATTTACTAATGGTGGTTCTACAATTACACCTGGCAATGGTTTACAATTTGATGAGTTGTTTAGAAATGTAAAGAATTTGATATATAAGCGCACAAGGTCTTGGTGGAATCGTGCTTTTTTGGAGAATTATATACAACATCAGTTGATACCCAGGGGTCTGAGGATTCAGGTAACCCCCTCATTCCCAGTCAATGATGATGAATTTATAAAGAACTGGGAAAATGTCTGTAATACGGCATCTAGACAATTGATGGAGTTGTTGGTTAAATATAATTCGAAAAATTTGGTGGAATTGGATAAACAGTTGGAGGAGTCTTTTGCTAAAGCTAAATCTTGTCTATCTACTGAGTTATATCAATCAATGGATGGTCAATTGGAGAAACATATTGACCAATGGACAAATGAGATTCAGGCTAAACAGACTGATAAATTATTGAGAGATCAAAGAGATTTTGCGGACGGGAGAATTTACAGATGGCGCAGATACCAAATGGGGGAGAAAAATCGTGATCGATCCATCTCTCTGTCATCTAATCCTGTGGCAGGGGATATTTCTGGTGCCTCCTCTTCCGCCTCTGTTTCTGCAATCTCTACACCGAAACGTAAAAGGGAACCTCGTTATGTACCAGTCAAGCGGACATTTAGATATTCCCCTGAGAACTACAAGAATAGTCTAAAGGTGATTAATTTAAGTTCACATAATTTTTCTGATATTGAAATGGAAATTTTGAACAAAGGTCTTATGTTTTGCCCTACAGCTCAATTTGATAAATTTTCTGCCATAAAGGATTTACATTTGTTTGCTAGAAAACTTATTTTTAAAAAATATTTCCATGATGAAAAAATATTGCAATTGTTCCCAACAGAGGCGGAACAGGACTCATTAGTCACCTTGAATGAATTGGCCCAGGAGCACAATGAATCGGAGGGAGGTAAGATTCCGGAATCCATACGCCCCAAGTCTTGGAAATTTCCCCCCTTGTCAGCCTATCCAGTGGTTGAGACATTTGTAAAAGTTGTAAGTAGAGAATTGGAGAAAATCCCTAAATTTCCTCATGTGGAAAATTTTACCAAGGAGGAGAGAATGATTTTAAAACAATTACAGGAAATACCGGACGTAGTATATAAACCAGCTGACAAGGGGGGTAATTTGGTGGTCTGGCCTAAACAACTTTATGAAAGGGAGGCCTTTAGGCAGCTGATGGATGAATCATGTTATAAAAAACTAACTTATAATCCATCTGATAAATTTCAAACTGAATTAATGGACATTTTAAAAGAGGCATTAGAGATGGATGTTATTTCAAAAGATTTATTTGTGGCATTACAGATGCCAGAACCGACGATACCAACATTTTATTTGTTGCCTAAAGTCCACAAAAATCAATCAATCCCGCCCGGTAGACCCATCATATCTGGATGTGGAAATTATTTGGAGAATGTCAATCGATTTGTGGACTCTAGACTACAACCACTAGTGGAAGAATTGCCTTCATTTATTAAAGA
The DNA here is from genome assembly GCF_039654945.1 of Dendrobates tinctorius. Taxonomy (NCBI): domain Eukaryota; kingdom Metazoa; phylum Chordata; class Amphibia; order Anura; family Dendrobatidae; genus Dendrobates; species Dendrobates tinctorius. The sequence goes on from NW_027361711.1 coordinate 39,503,139, forward strand.
TACAAATGAATTTTTGAAAAAGGTAGATGGGCTCCACATTGGCAGGGACACTTTATTAGTGTCATGCGATGTGGAATCACTTTATACGAACATTCGTCATAATGATGGTATTAAAGCTGTGGAATATTTTCTATATTCATCAACTATATAGAAATCTATGCGCCAATTTATTATGGAACTCCTAGAATTCGCTCTCTCACACAATTTCTTTCTCTTTAGGGGGTCCTTCTTCCTACAGCTCCAGGGCACTGCAATGGGTGCTTCTTTTGTGCCGGCTTATGCAAATCTATTCCTGGGGCTGTGGGAGAGGGACCTCTTCCTCTCTGGATTGGCATCATCAATTGAGCATGTCCTTATGTGGGTACGCTTCATTGATGATGTTTTTTTGATATGGGAGGGGTCGGTGGAATCCCTTCATGAATTTATGTCGGGTCTGAATAATAACTCTTCTAATATACATTTGACCTATCAGTTTGATCAAAATAAAATGGAATTTTTGGATGTCAGTGTTAGGAGAGGTGAGGATGACTGTTTACACACTGATATTTTTCGGAAATCAACATCTGTCAATTCCCTCCTCCATGCAAATTCATCACATCCACCGGCTATGATACGATCTATCCCAATAGGACAATTTTTAAGATTGAGAAGAATCTGTTCAAGAGATGAGGATTTTGAATCACAAGCTATAGAATTGAAACAGAGATTCTTAGAACGTGGGTATAGCCATCGCTCTATTAAAAAGGTCTATAATCGGGCAAAAAATACCTCCAGACATCAAGCTCTTTATGGGAAAAAAACTAGAGAAACAAATCATTGTGTAAGATACATCACGCAGTATCATGGCCAAACTGATCTAATGAGAGAAGTTTTGACTAAATCCTGGGGAATTTTAAAAGTAGATCCTATATTGTCTAACTATATAGGGGACACTCCGAGCATTACTTTTAGAAGATCAAGAAATATAAAAGATCACCTAGTGAAAAGTCATTACGTATCTACTCCATCCCCTGTTAACTTTTTATCGAGTGTAACAAAACCATTGGGTTCTAAACCATGTGGGAAATGCGTGGCATGTCCCAATATGAGTAGGGCACTACATTTTTCGAATTCAAAGGACACATTGACGTATGGGATTAAACATTCGATAACTTGTACAACTAGAGCAGTTATTTATTATGCTACGTGCCCTTGCTCTTTAATCTATGTTGGAATGACCATACGTCAATTGAAAATCCGTGTTAGGGAGCATATATTGGGAATAATAGCCGCTAAAGAAATTGATGACATTTCAACATTAAAAACTATCCCTAGACACTTCAAGGCTTACCATAATTGTGATGCTTCATTATTAAAAGTGATAGGGATAGACATGGTACAACCAAATGAGAGAGGAGGAAAAATAGGAAATCTTTTAGCCAAAAAAGAAATTAGGTGGATTTGGACATTGGATACTGTGTCTCCCAGTGGTTTGAATGAGAATTTGAGTTTTATTCCTTTTCTGTAAACCTTGCCTATTTTAGTTTTTAAACCAATTTTAATTAATAATAAGTCGTTTCGTTTTTAATTATTTTATTATTTATGTTTTTACAGATTTATTTTATTCTATATACGGTTAAATAATATCCTGGCTGCAATGATAATAAACTTCTTTGGATTCGTGGATACTTTGTGGAACTAAGAAGCTGTTATGAAGATTTTACCTGTTGGATATTCATATCTCAATTTTTTCCGATACTATTGGACTATATAATTTATTGTATAATTTCATTATTTATTATGTGATTTATATATATAAGAAATATTTTTCTATAAATTATTTGGTTGTATAATTATTTATTATTAATTTTTATTATATTGTGTGTATATTAGTTATTATTTATATTATATTTATTTTTGTATTTATATTGAATGTGTAAATTATTTTATATATATATATTATTATTATATAATTATTATTTATTGGTTAGGATTATTATATACTATATATTATGTCCTTTTGTATTTTTTAATTATTTTTATTAATTATCATATTCATACTATATTTACTATATTTTCATTACTTATTATTATTCTTTTTTATTTTTAATTTATTTATTTTTTTATTATTTATTATTTTTTATTCTATTATTAATTATTATTTTTTATTTATCGTTATTGTATGTGTAATATTATATATATACACTTCTATATTGTTTATTGATGGATTTATATTATTAATTTGTTCAATTATTTATTTTTGTATATTATAAATTTTCTCTTATTATATAATGTATTGGAATCTATAAATTTATATTATTGTACTGTGGATGGTAACCTTTGTTAACAATTGAGGGATATAATATAATATAATGGATGATGGTGGGATCTCTGCCTCATTACATCTGATGCGCTGCTCCTGGTGGTGCGCATGCGTGCTCCGTGTCCCGCGTCCTGATCTGCTGCGTCCTCGTGACATTGGTAACGCCGGGCCTGGTGCCTGTGTGTTCCGGTCACGTGGTCCGGCGCTCAGGATTGTGGGACCTCCAGACTGCGCATGCGCCGCCCCCACACCCGGGGCACCGCTATCACAATCAGCGCCAACAAGCAGATTGGCGTGATTAAGCCTCCACATATAAAAAACCTCCGGATCCATTATGTAGCCACCCCCTGATGAAGGAAGGATTCCGAAACGCGCGTCGGGGAGCGTGTGATAGGAACGTGGTGACCCTTATAGGTAAAGGATCTATCTATGGCATACCTCTATATATGTAAAGAGTTATAATTCTCTAATGAAAAGGTGGCACTGGTTGCTTCACATATTGTGCATGTTTCTATTGCACAGGCACTCTGCACTTTACTTTGGATATATGGAAGCTTTGTGAATATACACAATTGATATTTAAAAGCATATGCGGTTATGTGTTTTCCCTTTTAAAACATTTTTTCTTATATATGATTCACAGTGTGACAATTTTTGCACATTGCACATTGCACTTTTTTTGTTATTTATTTATTTTTTATGTATTATAATGATTTTTATGTAATCTTTGCACCTTTTTTACAATCCTTTTCAAATTGTTATTCTATAACATGTGGGGTATGCATATCTGATATATATATATAAACTGGGTCTTATTATTTTACAACTTTGTGGAAACTGTTCCTATACGTGCACTCTTTTTGGTTTTAATTGGTTTTAATGTAACCACTTGTATAAATAAAATAAAATATAATTTAATAAATACACCCTGTCTGGTTCTTCATGGTTAAGAGGTCCTTTGATTGGTTGGTTGGTGCGTTTTATCCGTAGTAGTGTGCAATCACTAATTTTACTAACACTGGTGGTATACAATTTTTATCATTATTACTATTATTTTTATGGTTACTAAGAATTGATTGGTTTATTATATTCCAGTGCTGGTGTGTTTTTTCTGCAATTTGTCCTGAGTACGCTGATACCCCACATGTGGGGGTAAACCACTATTTGGGTGCATGGCAGAGCTCGGAAGGGAAGCAGCGCCATTTGACGTTTTTGGCTGGAATTGAGATCGGACACCATGTCGCGTTTGGAAAACTCCTGATGTACCAAAACAGTGGAAACCCCCCACAAATGACACCATTTTGGAAACTAGACCCCCTAAGGAACTTATCTAGATGTGTGGTGAGAACTTTGACCCCCCATGGGCTTCACAGAAGTTTATAACATAAAGCCATACAATTAAAAAATCATATTTTTTCCACAAAAATGATCTTTTCACCCTCAATTCTTATTTTTACAAGGGTAACAGGACACTAAAAGTTATTGTGCAATTTGTCCTGAGTACGCTGATACCCCACATGTGGGGGTAAACCACTATTTGGGCGCATGGCAGAGCTCGGAAGGGAAGCAGCGCCATTTGACGTTTTTGGCTGGAATTGAGATCGGACACCATGTCGCGTTTGGAAAACTCCTGATGTACCAAAACAGTGGAACCCCCCCACAAATGGCACCATTTTGGAAACTAGACCCCCTAAGGAACTTATCTAGATGTGTGGTGAGCACTTTGACCCCCCCAGTGCTTCACAGAAGTTTACAACGCCCGGGCGTGAAAATAAAAAATTCGTATTTTTTCCACAAACATGATCTTTTAGTCACCATTTTTTTATTTTCCCAAGGGTATCAGGAGAAATTGGACCCCAAAAGTTGTTGTCCAATTTGTCCTGAGTATGCTGATATCCCATACATGGGAGAAAACTACTGTATGGGCACACATCGGGGCTCGGAAGGGAAGTAGTGACGTTTTGGAATGCAGACTTTGATGGAATGGTCTGCGGGTGTCATGTTGCCTTTGGAGAGCCCCTAATGTACCTAAACAGTGGAAACCCCCCACAAATGACACCATTTTGTAAACTAGACCCCCCAAGGAACTTTTCTAGATGTGTGGTGAGCACTTTGAACCCCCCAGTGCTTCACAGAAGTTTATAATGCCAGGGCGTGAAAATAAAAAATTCGTATTTTTTCCACAAACATGATCTTTTAGTCCCCAATTTTTTCATTTTCCCAAGGGTAACAGGAGATATTGGACCCCCAAAAGTTGTTGTCCAATTTGTCCTGAGTACGCTGACACCCCATATGTGGGAGAAAACTACTGTATGGACACACGTCGGGGCTCGGAAGGGAAGCAGTGACGTTTTGGAATGCAGACTTTGATGGAATGGTCTGCGGGTGTCATGTGCGTTTGGAGAGCCCCTGATGTACCTAAACTATTGAAACTCCCCACAAGTGACCCCATTTTGGACACTAGACCCCCCACGGAACTTATCTAGATGTGTGGTGAGCACTTTGAACCCCCAAGTGCTTCACAGAAGTTTATAACACGCGGACGTGAAAATAAAAAAATCATTTTTTTCCACAAAAATGATATTTTTGCCCCCAATCTTTTATTTTCCTAAGGGTAACAGGAGAAATTGGACCCCAAAAATTGTTTTGCAATTTGTCCTGAGTAGGCTGATACCCTACATGTGGGGGTAAAACACTGTTTGGGCGCATAGCAGAGCTTGGAAGGGAAGGAGCACCATTTGACTTTTTCAACTCAGAATTGGCTGGAATTGAGATCAGACGCCATGTTGCATTTGGAGAGCCCCTGATGTGCCCAAACAGTGGAAACCCCCAATTCTAACTCCAACCCGAACCCCAACACGCCCCTAACCCTAGCCCTAACCCTAACCCTAGCCCTAACCCTAACCCTAGCCCTAGCCCTAACCCTAACCCTACCCTAACCCTAACCCTAGCCCTAACCCTACCCCAACACACCCCTAGCCCTAACCCTAACCCTAATGGAAAAATGGAAATAAATACATTTTTTTTATTTTATTATTTTTCCCTAACTAAGGGGGTGATAACGGGGGGTTTGATTTACTATTTATGGCAGTTTTTATGTTTGGCGGCTGTCGCACGCTAAAAGACGCTTTTTATTGTAAAAATAGTTTTTGCATCACCACATATTGAGAGCTATAATTTTTCCGTATTTTGACCCACCGAGTCATGTGAGGGCTTATTTTTTGCGGGACGAGTTGACGTTTTTATTGGTACCATTTTCGGGCAAATGGAATTTTTTGATCGCTTTTTATTCTGATTTTTGGGACGCAGAATGAACAAAAACCAGCATTTCATGAATTTCTTTTGGGGGGGTGCGTTTACACCGTTCCGCGTGCGGTAAAATTGATAAAGAGGTTTTATTCTTCACATCAGTACGGTTACAGCGATACCTCATTTAGGTCGTTTTTTATGTTTTTGTCAGTTTTATGCAATGAAAACTATTTTATATAAAAAATAATTATTTTTGCATCGCTTTATTCAGCGAGCTATAACTTTTTTATTTTTTCGCTGATGATGCTGTGTGGCAGCTCGTTTTTTGCGGGACAAGATGACGTTTTCAGCGGTACCATGGATATTTATATGCGTCTTTTTAATCGCGCGTTATTACACTTTTTGTTTGGCGGTATGATAATAAATCATTATTTTTTGCTTCGTTTTTTATTTTTATTTTTAAGGGGTTCGCTAAAGGGGTTAACTAATGGGACAGTTTTATAGGGCGGGTCGTTACGGACGCGGCAATACCTAATATGTGTACTTTTATTGTTTGTTTTTTTTATTATTTCCAAAAAATGGATTTATTGGGGGAATATTTTTTTTTTTTTTTAATATATTTGGCGATTTTTTTTTTTAATTATTTTTACACTTTTTTTATTTTTTTTTTACTTTATTAAATAGTCCCAGGTGGGACATCACTGTCCTGTGACAGATCGCTGATCTGTCACATCACAGATCACTGTGACAGATCAGCGATCTGACACAGGCACTGCAGAAGGCTTCCTCATGCCTGCGCTTTGCAGGCACTGAGGAAGCCAGCTTCCTCAGGCCCCCGAAGGCCCCCGTCGCCATCTTGGATTCGGGGGCCTGGAGGAAAGGAGCCCCCCGCAGCAGCGCTGCACATTGCGCTGCCGTGGGGGGCTCAGGGAAGCACGGAGGGAGCCCCCTCCCTGCCGATGCTTCCCTTTAACCCCCGGTACACCGCAATCGTGTTTGATCGCGGTGTGCAAGGGGTTAACGTGTCGGGGCGGTCCGTGACCGCCCCTGACACATTGTGCTGGGTGTCAGCTGTGATAATCAGCTGACACCCGGCCACAATCAGCGGCGCTCACCACGTGGGCGCCGCTGATCGCGGTAGACGTACTATCCCGTCCACGGTCATACGGGCCCGGGTACCGTGGACGGGATAGTACGTTGGATGTCAGGAAGGGGTTAATATTTTCTTAGCTACTTTCACCAAATATTCTTGAGTAATTTCATGCATTTTTTGGGGATAATTTTATCACCTTTTCTAAAAAAAAAAAAAAATCCATTAAACAATGTATAAAAGGTTGTCTTTTTTAGGCTAAAATTCCCTAAAAACACACAATATTTTTAGCCTTTCCTTTGAATCCTATTGTAAAGTATAGAGCTGCCTCGTAGTGGTCAAAACTTGAAAAATGGTCAGATCACTTTATTTAAACACTTAGCATTTTTTAAAACAGAGTCATTTTCCAATAGAAATGAATAGGAAGAGTCCATCTACAGTTTCTGAGTGATTTTTCAGGAATTTTTCTGAACAGATCCACTACAAAACACTTGAAAGAAACGCTGTGAACATACTGTTAGCCATATAACATGGAATGAGTACTTGTTCACACACTGCGGAATTGATGCACATTTTTCTGCAAAATATTTGTCCAGAGAATTCTCAACAAAACACAGTAACACCACACTGGGTAACATTTCAACAAATATAGTTAACATGTTGCAGGTATTTTCCATGAGAATACTGACCTGCTTTTGCGGTATTAGGATAGAGCTATTTGTGGAAGCCTGCTGTTCTGGCACTATCGGGGCTCTGCAAATGTCGTTCGCCAACTATTCTAGCAAAATCTGTGCTCCAAAAGCCAAATAGCACTCCATCCTTCTCAGTCCTGACGTGTGGCCTAAAAGTAATTTCTGTCAACATCTGGAGCATCACCATGTTCAGGAGAAATTGCAAAATAAATTGTGGGGTCTAGTTTCAATTATTAACCCTTGGGTAATTGACAAATTTGCAGCAAATACAAAAATTGTATTTTTACCACTAAAATGGCATATTTCTACATCTCAATGTTATTAAATTCTGTGAGGCACCTATGGGTTCAAAATACCCCTAAATGAATTCCTTGAGGGGCCTAGTTTCCAAAAAGAGGTCACTTGTGGTGGGGTTCTGCTGTTTTCATAAGTCAAGGGCTCTTCAAATGTGACATGGAATTCACAATCTCTCCCAGGCAAATAGCCCTCTTTCCTTTTGTAGTCATGCCATGTGCCCAAGCGGAAGTTTTTGACCACATATTATCCATTCTGAAAATTATAAATTTGGGGCTAAAATTAATTTTTGTAAGAAATGTTTCAATATGACAAGCTATTGTCAAATTATGTGTAGTTCTGTGGTTTTAAAATGCTCACTATACCCCCCAAATAAAATCTTTGAGGGGTGTTGTTTCCAAAATGTGGTAACTTGTATTTTTTTTTCTGTTTAGGTACATGAGGGGGTCTCCAAATGTAACTTGGCACCCGCAGACCATTCCATTGTTACAGAATGTCACTCTTCCCTTTCCGAGCCCTACCGTGCACCCAAACAGTAGTTTTCCTCCACATATCGGGTATCAGCATACTCAGGAGATATTTCACAACAAATATTGGATTCCATTTTCTCATGTTACCCTTGTGAAAATAATAAAATTGGGGCTAAAATTCAGTTTTGTGGGTAAAATTTGATTTTTATTTATACAACTCCACGTTATAAACTTCTGTGATGCACCTGGGTGTTCAAGGTGCTCACCACACATCTGGTTACATTCCTTGAGGGGTCTAGTTTACAAAATGTGGTCACTTATGAGGGTTTCTAAAATGGATCTCCTTCTCTTCTGAGACCTGCCGTGCGCCCAAATAGTGGATTTCCCCCATATTTGGAGTATTGGCATACTCAAAATAGACTGCACAACAAATTTTAGTGTTTATTTTCTCCTGTTACCCTTGTGAAAATAACAAGTTTCGGGCTAAAGTAAAATTTTTGTGAAAAAAAGTTAAATGTTTTTTCCTTCCACATCGTTTTAGTTTCAGTGAACCACCTGAATGGTTAATAAACTTCTTGAATGTGATTTTGACTATATTGAGGGGTGCAGTTGTGGTATTCGCAGGTACGCAGGATGCAGTGACAAGGCGGAGACAGAGAAAGCTTAAATTCAACTTTTATCTAGGGTTTATTTGAGTAACTAGCAAGCTGACAATAGTTGTCCTCGCAGGGATTCAAACAACAATACACACAGATAACATGATATTAACTATCCGGTCGGGGACGGTAACTATATGGCCGCGATATGGCCGACTATGAGTACAAGAACTATAATTAGCTAACTACGAAGTGTCACTTATCCTTCTCTGATGTCCTGCAGAGTGGTTATCCAGGATGTGTCCGTTCGGCATCTCAGCCGCTGGACCCAGCCGACGAGGAGTTGACACAAGCTTCTGGCGTTCCTACGCTCAGGTGGAGCGGGGGCACAACAGACCCTTGGAGAGTCCCTCAGAGTTGGGCCCCCTGGCAGAGGCGAGATGGTGGTGGCCGTGGGCCTGAATGTATGGGCCGCAGCCGCGGACTGGAACGCAGCAGTGACCTCCATTTGGTGCAGCGGGCAGACCACAGCTGCAGGTTGGAGTCAGGCAGCGGGTGCTGCGGGTGGCAGCGGGCAGGCTGCAGCCGCGGAACAAAGCGAGGCAGCGGAGGCCACTGGTGGCAGTGGGCGGGCTGCAGCTGCAGGCTGGAGTCGGGCAGTGGCTGCCGCAGGGGGCAGCGGGCAGTCCGCAGCCGCAGGCTGGAGTCAGTGAGCGGCGGCAGCGGGCCTCGGTGTCTGGAGTGTGATCTCGGTCGTCCGGTCAGCGTCCTCCTGCTGGGCTGCTCGATGCTGTCCGCTCCCTAATACCGGTGAGTCCCCGTCCAATCTCCCTGGTAGGTGCTGACTCCTCCCAGCTCTCTGGTGTCACCTAGGCTTCCTGCTCTCTTTCTCTCCCACTCTGTCAAGTGCCCCCTGCTGGTGTTCTGCATTCCTTTTATATCCGCTCTGCCCCCACTCCTTCTTGAACTGTCTCTGGTCCGTCCTCTAATTATGTCCCCCAGGAACAGTTCCCCTAGTGACAGCCCTCTTGGTTCAGGCCTGGTTACACAATGGAAACTCTGCCCCTACACTCCCCCATCCTATATGCTCGTCAGTCCTCGGGCGAGGGCTTGGGGGGCTTGTATTTGTCTTTTGATATTGAAGTCTTTTCTGCCACGCGAACTGCTCCTGCTCATAGCGTTCGGGGGGGGTTTCCGGCTGTAGACTGCTTGGAGCATCGCAGTTCGACTGTGGTGGAGTCTTCTGGGGTGGTGGAAGGTGGTTGGGTGACCGGGCTCATCAGGATATTGGTCTTAGAAGTGTCTGCATGTATTATCGGAAGATCCTCCTCCTCGTCATCATTCCATATAACGGGTGGAGGCTCTGGGGGCCTGAGAAGAGGCCTCGGGTTGCTCGGGATCTGTGGAAATATAGGGTCGCAGCACATTGCGATGTACTGTTTGGGTGGGGTGGTTCCCCCTCTCTTTCAGATTGTATCTCAAACACTGGCCCATCTGGGCTTATTTGTCGCAGTACTCGGTAGGGATGTTCTTCCCAGCGGTGCCCCAATTTGTTTTGGGGGCGCTGGTCTCATACGAGTACGCGATCCCCTGTCTGGAATTCGGCGGGTTGGGACGGGGTCTTCTCTGGATGTTCCAGGTCCTGAAGTTTTGTATGGACTATTCGGTGCAGGTTTTGTTGACGATACCGGTGATTTCGCACCCATGAGGAGATTCCTGCCCATGGTTGCTCCTCTTCTGGGTCCAACTCCACCTCGGTGATTCCTTTGCCTTCTCGGCCAAAAAGTAGCGAATACGGGGTGGAGACGGTGACTCGGTGTACCCGGTTGTTATATACCCAGACCAGTTCAGGGATGTATTCGGGCCAACGGGTCTTTCGGTCGTCTTCCAGGGTACGTAACATTTGAATTAAGGTCCAGTTAAACCGCTCGCTGGCCCCATTCCCCTGCAGATGATACGGTGTGGTTCGGGATTTGTCGATGCTGTATAAATGATGTAGTTCCTCCATTACTTTCCCCACGAAGCAGGTACCTTGGTCTGAATGAATTCATTGGGGGCAGCCGTATACTTGAATAAAGTTCCTACAGATCGCGTAGGCGGCCGACTCTGCTGTTTGATCTAGGGTTGGGGTCACCACGGCAAATTTGGTAAAATGGTCCACCGTGACCAGACAGTGCTCGTACCCCTGGTGAGCAGGACCGATGGTTAAATAATCTATCATCAGGAGATCAAAGGGTGCTGTTGTTATTATCATTTGTACAGGAGCTCGTTGCTCAGGTGGTTTAGTTAACTCACACAGGCGGCATGCATGGCAAACTCCTTCCACTTCGGCTTGTAAACGGGGATGGTAGGCCACCTGTTGTAGCCACTGAAAAGTCTTTTGTGCCCCAATATGAGCTGTTTTTCCATGAGCCTCACGAACAAGTTCAGTGAGCTGGACTCCCGGCACCACTACCTGCCATGCTACAGTTGGTTCCGTGCGTAGCACTGTCTTTCGGTACAATAATCCACCTTTGATTATCACTTTCTCCCACTGGCGTAGCATTAGCAAAGTGTCCGTAGACAGCGTCTTTCTTTGGGTGTCGTTGGGCAGCTGTCTCGTGGCTACCCATCACCGTAGAGGACCAATTTCTCCATCTTCTTGCTGTTGTTGGATCTATTCATCCCGTGACTGTTCGAATTTGCCCGTAGTGGGTCCCATATTGGACTGTTCTCGTGTCACTGCTGTGATTTTGTCAGAGCCTAGGGAAAACGGTGTCTCTTCTTCTAGCTCTTCATCTCGGCTCCACTCGGGAGTCGTGCATCGAATTTGGGAGAGGGCATCGGTGTGTACATTCTCCGCTCCCCGTTTGTTAATGATTTTGTATTTGAACTTAGCCATCCGGGCCACCCACCATTGCTCCAAGGCCCACAGTTTGGAATTTTCAAGGTGGGCCAGCGGGTTGTTGTCATTTCGTACCACTACCTCAGAGCCTGCCAGGTACTCCGTGAACCGCTCCGTCATGTCCCACACTACCGCGAGAAGCTCAAGCTTAAAGGAGCTGTAATTGTCAGGATTGCGTTCGGAGTCGTGAAGTGATTGGCTACCGTAGGCGATCACCCTCTCCCGGCCACCCTGCACTTGGGACAACACAGCTCCCAGCCTGTGTAGGCCCCGTTGGTGTGCAGGATGAACAGTTGCGAGAAATCCACATAGGCCTACACTGGGGCTTCCGAGAGTGCGGTCTTGAGGTCTCGGAAAGCTTCTTCCTGTGGTTCACGCCATTGGACCTTCCAGCTATTGGCTCCGGCAGGGGCCCCCTTCAGCAGGTCTTGCAGAGCTCGGGCTCAGAGGGCAAAGTTTTTTAGAAAGCTTAAATTCAACTTTTATATAGGGAATATTTGAATAACTAGCAAGCTGACAATAGTTTCCTCGCAGGGATTCAAACAACAATTAACTAACCGGTCGGGGCTGGTAACTATATGGCCAAGGTATAGCCGAGTATGAGTCCAAGAACTATAATTAGCTAACTACGAAATGTCACTTATCCTTCTCTGACGTCCTGCAGAGTGTTGTCCGGGAGGTGTCCATATGGCATCTCAGCCGCTGGGCCCAGCCGACGAGGAGTTGAAGAAAGCTTCTGGCGTTCCTACGCCCAGGTGGAACGGGGGCACAACAGACCCACAGAGAGTCCCTAGGTGTTGGGCCCCCTTGGCAGAGGCGAGATGGTGGCAGCCGTGGGCCTGAACGTATGGGCCGCAGCCGCGGACTGGAACGCAGCAGTGGCCTCCATTTGGTGCAGCGGGCAGACCACAGCTGAACGTATAGGCTGCAGCCGCCGACCGGAACTGGGCAGTGGCCACCGTGGGGTGCAGCGGGCAGGCCGCAGCCGCAGGCTGGAGTCGGGCAGCAGCGGCCACGGGTGGCAGCGGGCAGGGCGCAGCCGCTGGATGAAGTCGGGCAGTGGCGGCCGCGGGGGGCAGGGGGTCGACCGCAGCCGCGGGCTGGAGTCTGGCAGCGGCGGCTGCGGGCCTTGGTCTCTGGAGTGTGACCGCGGTCATCCGGTCGACATCCCCCTGCTGGGCTGCTCGATCCTGTCTGCTCCCTAATGCCGGTGAGTCCCCATCCAATCTACCTGACTCCTCCTGGCTCTCTGCTGCCACCTAGGCTTCCTGCTCTTTCTCTCCTGCTCTGTCGAGAGCCCCCTGCTGGCGTTCTGCATTCCTTTTATATCTGCTCCACCCCCACGCCTTCTAGAACTGTCTCTGGTCCGTCCTCTAATTATGTCCCCCAGGAACAGTTCTCCTAGGAACCTTGGTGACAGCCCTCTTGGTTCCAGCCCGGTATTACAGCGGAAACTCTCCCCCCTACACAGTTTTTAGAATTGTACCAAGTTTGGGTATTTTGTGTCACAAAGGCCCCCCAAAGTCATTTCAAATGTGATGTGGTCCTTAAAAAAATGGTTTTGTAAATTTTGTTGGAAAAATGTGAAATTGCTGATCATCAACTTTGAAAAACAAAATATGTTTAAAAAATAATGCAGATGTAAAATAGACATGTGGGAAATGCTATTTCTTAACTATTTTGTGTAACATAACTTTCTAATTTAAGGGCATAAGAATTAAAAGTTTAAAAACTACGAAATTTTTGAAATTTTCACCAAATTTCTGATATTATCCCAAATGAACCCAAGTCGTATTGAACAAGTTTTACCACTTTTAAGAAGTACAACATGTTGCAAAAAATAATCTCAGAATCAGTGGGATTCGTTGATTAGTTATTACCACATAAAGTGACACTAGTGAGATTTCAAACATTTGGCCTGCTCATTAAGATCAAAATTGGCACGGTTGATAAGGGGTTAATAAACATTTTTTCCTGTACAATGACTTGTTTATAAGGCAAAAATTTAAAAATGAATTAAAAAATTATAATTTAAGTAAACCTACATTTTTTTAAATTTAAAAATAGCAAATTTCAGTTGAATTTATGAAGGAAGCAAGAACTACAAAAAATGAGGGACTGAGAGGGACACAGATACACCCTGCATTAGACATAAAGGAGGGCCTCATACACATTCTGTTCAAATTGTCATTTATTGGTACTCCTGGACTCATTGAGGCTATGAACTTTTAAGAGTTATATACCAAGGAAATGTATTCCAGGCCATGGAGTATTCTATGGGTGAGCAATATAATACCGATAAGGGAATGTGCACAAATTGAGTAAAATTTCTGCACCATTTTTGCTTCTCTTGGCAGGAAAAACGCAGCTGCAAAAATGCACATTTTTTTGTGCACTTTTGCCATGTTTTTGGTGCTTTTTTTGCCATGTGTTTTTGGTTCATTTGAACAAAATCAATTGTGAAAAACACAGGGTAAAAATGCATAGAGAATTGACATGCTGCAGATCATTTTCTGCACCAAATGTGCAAGTCAATAATACTTAACGCGTGCATGACTCGTCAGGTTTCTCATTCACTTTGCTTGCTGTCATCAGGTTTTATTTCAGGTTTTATCACCAATACGTGCCGAAAAACCAGAAAAAAATGCACCCAAGCTGCAACGCATGCACACAGCCTAAAATTTTGAACATGTTTTTGGAGGCTTATACAGCAATGAAATCTACCCAAGAAAAGGTTCAACTCTATGGATGAGCAATATAATACCGATAACAACCATAGATATACAAATGTAGTCATAGTGACATTTGTAGGTCACGAGCATAAAAGAAGTCAAAATTATATCACAGTAGGCAGATTCTTTGTTACCAAGCCTCAACAATTGTAATCCCCCTGTGCACATTGAACAGCCAAACGTGCGTTGGGGTACTGGGCAGTGTGGTTCTAGCTATCAAGGGACACATTCTGTATAGTCACTAACTTCAAGTGCATTATATTGATTTATATATTGCTGTTCAATGTGCACAGATGGATTGCGATTATTAAGGCTCAGTAACAAAGACCCTGCCTACTGTGACATAATTTTGTCTTCTCTACTAGTGTCCAAAACAGTACAATATTAACACCAGAGGGATCAATATTCAAAAGATAAATATTTTTTTATACTGTATATATATGTAAAATATCAAATAGCCCCGATATACTATCAAAGAAGAGTAAAAGCCACTCAAGGAAGGATAAAAAACTAACAACTATGGAAAGCCATAAAACACCCAGGCAGGATTATATAATTAAATTATATGCCTTTATTTAATATAATAGCAAGAGAGATACTAAATTAAAAACATGCGCACAACATAGGACACATTAAAAAGTATATTCCAATCACAACCTAAATAAAATCAAATGAAAAAAGGGTGGGCCATAAAATAAAAATATATATAGACCAGAGTAACAATATGGACACCTCAAAGAATACCGCTCAAAAGAAAATACATAAATATTTATAAAAAAAATCACATAGTGTAAAAACATCAATATAAATAGTGAAGGGAAAAGAAAAACCAGTGCAATTCTAGTAATCAGAGTGCAATAGTGTTACAATGGGAGGTAAGAAACATTCCATATAAAAGCAAAGTGGATGGTGCTATAATACCATAAAATATGGAAATAGGAGGTCTATAGCTTTAAGGTCCACCTGGTCACTATGGCACCTGGCAATATAAAAAGCTGACATCTTGTTTTTCTGGCACCATTTGGTCAGTGTCACAGTGCAGAGAGGTCTCTCCTGCGCTAGAGCTCAAAGTGCTGCTCAAATTGAGCTTGTCCTGTGTGAAATCAATCTTCCAGTATTGTGCAAAAACTGTGTGGCAGTCTCTGGAAGCCCCGTTAGCTGCTCCAAGTCGCTTGTGCTAAAACTGTATTTCAGTGGCAAACCAGAAGGCCAGATTTCCACTTAAAAATTCTTAGGCCTATTAGAGTGTTCCAGCCACAAGGCCCAATTAGCTACTTCAAATTGTTTGTGCTAAAACTGTGCTTCAGTGGCAAATCAGAAGGCCAGATTTCCACTTAAAAATTGTTAGGCCTAATATGATGGTGCAGCCACGAGGCGCAATTAGATAATGATTGTTCATTTAGTGACAGGTGACTGACAGCTATTGGCCTAAGGTTGTAAAATAGCAGGGTACAAGAGGGGAAGGCTACTTATAACATGAGTGAGAAAAAGCAAGGTCGTTGTGGAAGGGGAAATAGGTTTGGTGTTTGTGGGTTAGGTGTTAATGTGAAGGAAAGCTCAACTGAACAAATACCATCTTGTCATATTCAAAGACCACTGACAAAATCTGTTAAGGGCTGGCCTACTTGACTCCCATTCTTTGGCAGCCATACAGCAACATGCCTTGTAGTTGAAGCTCAGAAATAGTATGTGCTCCAGTGGATGGCAAGTGCTGCATCAAGTTGCCTCTCCTCCTCTTCCTCCACCTTAACATAACACACAGTACAATCCTCAGAGGTGGCACCCCAATCACCCTTGTTTCCCATGTGTTAAAAATTTCCAAATGCCCAACTAACTGTGGGGAACCACAGATGGGCCATTCTGCAGAGCTGTTCACACATTCTATTCCATGGGTATCGGAGGTCTGCTCCAAAGAATCACAGAATCCAGAGGTGAAAAGCATCTGCACCGATGACCAAAATGTTTTCATGTTAGATTCGGGGCAGTAGGGTCCGAGCAGAATCCAGACCCTAATCAGACTCAGATACCAGTGGCACACGTGGACTGCACTGTGGTGTCAGGGCAGGAAGAGGAGGAGGGTGACACTCAGGGTGAGGAGCGAGAGAACAGAGAGGATGACAATGAGGTTGTAGATCCCACTTGGTGTGAACCCAGAGGCATGCAGCTGAGTAGCACAGCAGAGGATGTGGAGGAGGAAGAAGATGAAGAAGATACATTGCAGGTTCCCACACAGACATGAAGTAATGCAACCACAACAAGCACTGCATCCTCAGACCCAACTCTGGCTGTGGCCAGCACTGGTTGCGAGTGTGCAGTTCACAGGGGCGGCAAGGGTTGCCTGGCCTAGATGGATTTTTGAGAACACAAAGGATGACCCAACACATGTAATCTGTCAAATTTGCAAAAAAACTGCAAAAATTGAAACAATTTCACAATGACATGGACAACAAGGTTTTTCCACCAAAATAGAAGAGGATTCTTTACTGTTAGGGCAGTGAGAATCTGGAATTCCCTGCCTGAGGAGGTGGTGATGGCGAACTCAGTCGAAGGGTTTCAAGAGAGGCCTCGATGTCTTCCTGGAGCGTAACAATATTGTATCTTACAGTTATTGTTAGGTTCTTTAGAAGGACGTAGATCTGGGGATTTATTCTGACAGAATTTTATAGGCTGAACTGGATGGACTAATGTCTTTTTTCGGCCTTACTAACTATGTAGCTATGTAATCCTTAATGTAGGAACCTCACTGTGGACTAGCGGGCCTCGCCAACCAACGGCCATTCCATCAACCCCATCTTCCTCTCCGTCACTATTCCAAATCTTCTCACACAGGTCTCAGGTCGCAGAAATTACAATTGTTTACCCACCACAGTCGGGATGAGTGAGAGCCGGTCAGCTGCTACGGAAGTAGACATGACTGCTGCTTTTGTGTCACCAAGCAAAACACATCTTTCTCATCCCACCAAACAATCTCTGTCTGCACCTCATTCACAGTCCAGCAATTTGTCCTGTTCTCCATACTTCCACCCTCTCTCAGCATAGCAGCCAGCCCTCGGTCCTGCAGTTGTCACCTGAAAGAATGTTTTCTCCTACACATGGCAAAGCTAAAAGCTTGAACTCCACCATCTCCAATCTATTAGCCACGGAAATGTTGCCTTTCCTCCTGTTGGATACAGACAGTTTCCGAAAGTTGATGGCCGTCGCAGTCCCCAGTACAAGTTGCCCACTCACCTTTACATCTCTAAGAAAGCTGTGTCTGTTCTGCAACAGCATGTTGCAGACAACATCACCTGTTCCCGAAAAAAATCTATGTCTGAAAGAATGCATTTCACCACTGTCACCTGGATGAGCAAACACGAGCAGGGGTGTTACATCTCGCTGACTGGGCACTGGGTGACTCTGGTGGCTGTGGGTGCAGGCAGTCAAGGGTCTGCTCTACAAGTCTTTGAATCCTCATGGCTTGCAGGACAAACCTCTGTATCTAACAGTTCATCCTCTGCTTATGCCTCCTCCTCTAGCCTCTCTATGGCCTCCACCTGCTCCCTCAATCTCTGCCGTAATGAGATAACCATTCCAACAGTGCAGAGCGAATCCCCACCACCTCCGTACTACACTGCCATGGCTCACCGCAACCAGGCAGTGTTAAAATTCATGCTTTGTCGATCACAGTCATACAGCTGAAGAGTTGTTGACACCTCTCCAGGCTAAGTTTAAGCAATGGCTATTTCTGCTGAACACGCATCCAGGGAAGGCCGTGTCCGATAATGGTGCAAACCTGGTTGCGGCCCTACACCAAAGTAAGCTCACAAACATGTCTTGTATGGCTCATGTCTTCAACCTGGTGGTACAGTGTTTCCCTCCGTCAGTGTTTCCCTCAGTGTTTCCTATCCTGACCTGGATGAGCATCTGCAGAAAGCATGGAAGCTGTGTTCTCACTAATGCCGTCTGCACCCCTTAGGTCATCGACTTGCATGAATACAGAGGTCTTTGTTCATGCCAGTTAACAATTTGATATGTGACATGGTGGAATTCCATGCTGCACATGTTGCAGCAACTGTGGCAGCAGCAACTAGCCCTGATGCAGTATGTCATGTTGTACAGTCTGGGCCAACACAATATGGACGTGGTGCATATCATGTTTATAGAGTGGGTACAGATTAAGGACCTCTGTACCCCTCTGCACAGTTTTGAAATTGCTACTAAGATGGTTAGCGCTGACAATGCTGTTATCAGCGTCACTATTCTGGTCATCTATATGCTGGAGCAGACTTTGAATAGCCTGCGGGAGGATGTGGTGGTCCCAGAAGAAGAGGAAGCAGAGGAGGATGTGGAAGTTATAACATTGTCTCAAAGTTCCAGACTGTTGTCACACAAGCAGGTACAAGGGAGGGTGGATTACTGGGATCGAGGGGGTCTGGTGATAACAGGCAAACTATTAGTGAGGGTGCAAGATCTGAGGAACAAATGGAGGAGGAAGAGGAGATGGACGAGCAAGTGTCAGGAGATGAAGAGGATAATCCTCTCCTCTCTGTTGGTCATGGTTGGTTGGAGGGGATGGAGGAAATAAGCATCAGTGTTACCCAGCCACCAACACAGCATGGGTTTGGACCTCATGGAAGAGCCCAACATATGAGTGACTTCTTGCTGCAATATCTGTAACATAATCCCCATATAGTTATGATTTGAAATAGTGCTGAATACTGGGTTGTGTGAGGCAGTGATTGGTGTTATATGTGAGGGCTACTATGTGTCCCCCACAATGCGCACAGAAGCGTATTAAGGCCGCGGTAGTGCATTGAAGCCACAGGCATAGCTGTGATTGCAATGCAAAATAAAAGTAAGCGTTGGTCTTGGGCAAGCTATTTGCCCAAGGTAGATTTAAGAAAACCTGCCATGGGCTTTTATTTTTGGAGTGGACTACAGATGGTAGTGGGACGGTCCGCTTCCTCCCGGCCAGGGCTTCCAAGTGGCTTATGACCACAGGTTCCTTGTAAAAACCCTGCAACAAAGGGTTTGGGTGTGTCAGTTTTTGTTTGCAAGCAAGCAGAGCAGGAGGCTCTGAGGAGCTCAACCTGTGTAAGGTAACATGGAGCCAAGCGGAGCCAAAAGGCCTGGTAACCCCTCAGCATGACAGTCTCGGTTACGGACTGTCTTGTTTCCCAGCTGCGTTCTGGAGGATACTTTTTGTGTTCCAGTTGTAAATTTATTTGGACATTAAGACATTTGGTTTGGACTTTTCTGTGGCTACTACCTGTCTGTCACACTGCACCAAACCCGCTGCACTACAGTTGCCACCCTGTTAGATCCACGTTATAAGACAAAATTTTGTCAAATGCTTCCCACCATGGAAAAGGACCCACAAATGCTGGAGTATCAAAACATGCTGTTACACAACCATAAGAGAAGTTTTCCCCAAGACAGCAGTGAGGCAAAAAGTGTGCGCCACAGCTCTAGACTTGTCTTCAGTGCTGCTGATGGTGTCCCGACTGATAGATGCAGCCGGCTGTCACCTGAAAGTGTAGACCACCTAACTTTTAACCACATGAACTAGTCATGGATCTCCAAGGACTTTTGCACCCCAATAACAGACTGTACAGACTAGGCGATGTTGAAGTCTTTAGTGTGCCGCATTGATCTCGTGTAATTGCACTCTGTGATATCTTTAGTGTGGCTTCTGTGCCTGCAATTGCTGCTAACACAAATTTGTGGAAATGTGAACAGTCATGGTTGGTCGCCATCTGCTGGGTTGGCTGTAGTGGAAGAGATGTTGCTCCCTATTATACTATTTCTACTGTGGTGAAATTGATAAAAGTTTATTTGTTTCTGCCACAAATTTTTGGAAATGTGAACACTCCTGCCTTCTGCTGGCAGTAATGGAAAATGAAAGACATGTCGCTCCCTTTCATTCTATTTCTACTGTGGTGAAATTGATGCCACTTTATTGGTATATGCTACTAATTTTTGGAAATGTGTACACTACTGGTTGGGTGTCCAGCTCCTGTGTTGGCTGTAGAGGAAGATGTGTCGGTCTCTATTATTCTATTTATACTCTTGTGAAATTGATGCCATTTCAGTGGTGTCAGGCCCTTATTTTTTAAAATTTGATGACTCCTGGTTGGATGTCCATCTGCTGGGTTGGCTGAAGTGGAAGATGTGTTGGTCCCTATTATGCTATTTCTACTGTGGTGAATTTGATGCCACCTTGTTGTCTGCCACCAATTGTTTGAAATGTGAACACTCCTGATTGGGTCTCTCTATCTGCTGAGTTGGCTGTAGTGGAAGACGTGTCAGTCCCTAATATACTATTTATACTCTCATGAAATTGATGCCACTTCGGTGCTGTCAGGCCCTCATTTTTTTAAATTTGAAAACTCCTGGTTGGGTGTCCATGTGTTGGGTTGGCTGTAGTTGAAGATGTGTCGGTCCCTATTATACTATTTCTCCTGTGGTGAAATTGATAAAGCTTTGGTAGTGTCAGGCCCTAATTATTTTAAATTTGAAGACTCCTGATTGGATCTCCATCTTCTGGGTTGCTGTAGTAGCAGTCGTGTCAGTCCCTACTACAATATTTCTGTTCTTGTCAAATGGATGCCACTTTGGTGGTGTTTGCCACTATTTTTTGGAAATTTGAACACTAGGGTTGATCGAATAGCTTTGGATAAGTGCTTATCCGAATAGCTATAGCGCTTACTGAACAAACAGGCTCTCCATGCATGTGTTGTGACTGTCACACAGCCGCAACACATGCAGCTGCGGGGCCAAACAGCTGATTATCGGGAGCTCCAGGTAACCAGGTTACCAGATGCAGCTATTCGGTAAGTGCTATAGCTATTCAGATAAGCGCTTATCTGAAGCTATTCGATTGACAATAGTAGTCTGCGAAACTGATATTTGTGCCACCTGAGTGTGGCTGAGCATGCAAGCTGGTTGAGCTGTTGCATGTGGTATCAGGGCACCCAGCACAGCAGGCCTACACCAATCCTTCACCCACCTCTTCTTAATTTGACGTTCAATGAAAAGCTGTAAATTCTGGCCCAGACCCAATACCTTATGCATGGCTGATTGCTACTGTGCCATGCTAAAATTTGTACTGTGGGTGAATTGAGGCCACTTTCCTAGTGTTTCCATCTTATTTGATGTGTTTTGGCAGCTTCTGGGCCCATTTGAAGGTGTTGTGTATGCGTTTGTTTTTGTCTCCCATTGACTTGAGTGGAATTTTTGATGAACATATCTGTGAATATTGCAAATTCTGCGATTGTAATCCAATTGAAATTGAAGCATTCTCTCCTCTCTATCCAAGAGGCATACATTTCTTTATTTTTCTGTCCACAAAGACATATGAGGGCTTGTTTTTGAGGGACAAGTTGTACATTTGACACCATTGATTTTACCAGATAGTGTTCTGGAAAGCGGAAAAAAAATTAAAGTTCGGTGAAATTGTGAAAGAAAAACAATTTTGGTATTGTTGCTTGGGAATTATTTTTAAGGCGTACATTGTGTTTTAAAAAATGACTTCACAATATGATTCTCATCAGCTTATGGTGAGCCCAAACTTGTCCATTTTTTTATTATTTTAGTGTTGAAAAGAAAATCAGAACTTTGAAAAAAATATTTTTTGGGGGGTGTCACCATTTTCCAAGACTCATCCTGGTTTAATTTTTTTGTCATTGGAGCTTATTTTTGCAGGGCAAGACAACATTTTTATTGACACCATTTTGGGACACATACAGTATGACATTTTCATTGCCTGTTAAAGCATTTTTTGTAACAAAATGTAAAATGGATTAATGTGAAGCTGTAATGTAGTTGGGGACTATTTGTCCATTACAGTGGGGAAGGTGACTAGTCATGTGGCAGCTGAGTCAATGAAGTAGAGGCAGCTGCAGTCACACGGGTCTTCTTTGAATCCCTCCCACAATCTCTTCTGTTCACTATGACATGAAGAGGCCACAAGCGAATCAGATAACATATAAAAACATATTTTTTATTCAAGTTATCCATTTTAAATATTTTTCTTTGAACATTTATACCTGATTGGGGGCTTTTCTCAGCAAAGTGTGTTGTTTCACAACCCCTGAAAATTTGATTCACATTCAATGAATTAGTTCATCTTTAAGTGTAAAGTATCTTAAAACAGAAATCAGCTTTCTTTCCAACTTCAGCCACTTCTTCCTCGCCCCTTGTCTCCTGAACTCACCATCTATTCTGAAAAAGCAACTTATGTCCTCATTCCTCAATAAAAAAGGACTGCCAGATCACTATTGTGGAATTCCATTATAATTTATGGAGATGGGAGGACGTAGAAGGAGAGAGGAGGAGCAGAGTGAGCTAACAAGCAGGAACAAAAAAGATTATGCTGAGCTTTCTTACAAGTCTTCTACCTCACTCCAGTGCTGGATTCATATCTATACTGAGCAATACTGCAGCGTAATTGCCTCCATGTTGCTGCTGCAGCTTTTATTTGTGTCGTAGAAATGCAATGAAGATCAGGAATCCTATGTGTTGTGTTTGGCACGAATAATTACAGACAGTCTCCTCCCACCAGCTCAGAGTTAATTTCTAGTAAAATGAATGATGGAGGCTGCAGAGGAGAAAAATGCAAGATAAAAGTCATGAAACGAAAATATATAGTGTTGTTCCGAATGTGTTCACATGGGATAGCTTATTCTTATAAGTTACATGAAAGTACAGTTACCAGAGATGGAGCAAAAAGATTTGCAGGACCCAGTCCATCGGCTACATCAGTAATCTGTGAGCTGTCAGACGGGAGCCCTGATGATTGCCTTCTATGTGCCAGCATCCATTGCTCATCCCTTGATGCATGTGCATCATGACACAATTAAGACATTGTGACAGACCGTCTAATCAAAAGAGGAGCCATTTATGTCATTAGGTAAGACGCAGTGAGCAGTTCTCCCATCCAGATTACTGACATGCTATCAAGACCAGATTCTGCTAATTGATCCACAACATCTTTCATAGTTACCCTTTATATCAGCCCATGGATGACTTTCTGGCACCTTCCACTAGGCTGATAAGACAACATGGAACATCTGGTTGTTCTTCAGAAGTAAAGTATGTTTGAAGTGAAGATATCTTATCTACATAATAAGGGGATTATTGTGAACTAATGTGAATTGCGAGCACTAAGCCTTTGAGATTAAATTCAAGAACATGATCATATCTAATTTCAGGCACTTTAAAATGATTGAGCGGTGCCCCCAAAGCATCACAGTAAACAGCAAAGAGTATCTCTAGAAAAATTGCAGCTCCAATCACTTCAGATGCAATATAATACAGGCTGAAGCTCGTACAGTAATAACATTTGCATGTCTGATTTGATTATGTGTAGCAAATAATAGTTTTTGTTTTCAATAGTTATTTGTCAGCCTCAGAGGTGGATGAAAAGGAGGGCAATCGGCTTCCACCCAAGGTTTAATGCTTTGGGGACAGGTAAATCCAGATGTCCCTATTATCAGTATGGCAAGGCAGGGAGCTGAAGATTGCTACCTATAGCATGGCTGCCTGTTTTATACATCTCTTAATAATGTTGATACAATTAGACAAAACAGCTGAGCTGCAAGAAACATTACTGGCTACCAGTCTGGTGCCTTGCC
This sequence comes from Dendrobates tinctorius, assembly GCF_039654945.1. NCBI lineage: Eukaryota > Metazoa > Chordata > Amphibia > Anura > Dendrobatidae > Dendrobates > Dendrobates tinctorius. The sequence continues at coordinate 39,527,062 of NW_027361711.1, forward strand.
TATAATGCAAGTGTTGCGATGATGTCATCGCAATGCCTGCATCAATCAGTGAGATCCCTACCAGAAGAAGCCAATGCCAGGAATTGTGGGAATGTGAGGAGTTGAGTGCATTTTTTTTTCTTACTGTCCTGCTGTGTTGATGAAGTAAAAGTAATAATACCACTATATTTAATTGAGGAGAGAAGTACTCCCAATAGTGAGTATTGGAGTTTTTAAAGCATTTATACAGGGGTGTGAAGAACTACGTATATAGTTTAAATAATAGTTGAATTATAATTATATTATCAACTGTGCATAGTTTTCTTGAATCTTTGATATATCTTCCCTAAAAAAGTGAATCTGGGTAAGTTCTGATGATCGATGTGGCCAGTCACCCAGGCCTTGTCTGCCTATCTACTTATATTAATAAAAATAATATGAATAGACTACATATGTACCCTCCTGTATATTTAGTGGGTAGGTGGGAAACAAATTAAATTCATATTTTTGATACAGGGGAAAGGGGGCATAATGATAAATAATTTATATTTGTAATGGGTGGGGGAGGAGTGGTTATTTAGTTTGTTTTGAAAGGGGTTATACTGGACCATTATATTTTTTTACTATGGGCCTGAGAACTAGCAGTCAGGTAGTAGCTAATAAAAATGGACTAACTTGTTCGCAAAACGTTCGCCAATCTCAAAGTCGACACGAACAATGCATATTCGGATTTGTGTTCGGATTCCTTAGCATTTTCCTCAAAATCGGCAAAATTCGGCCAAAGTTAGGTAAATGATCGAGTTTCCACCAATGCTTTTGCTAGGACTAGGATAGTGGTGCTGTATGATGGGGGGGACAAGTTTGATGAGGGAAAGTGGTGGGGAGATGTCAGGGCAGCGGCGGACTGTATTTTTTTTTGTATGAACTTGAAGTGTGGAGATTCTGCAGCCAATCAAGGCACAGAAACCACCACAACGTCCAGACACAAGGGCTTCTGTCATTGGCTGTCAAGCTCACATGTCTCTCTCCATATAAAAAGTGGACAAGTTGTTTTTGTGCCATTTTGCTAGTGTAAAAGCGCAGAGAGGCTGCTCCTGCTGCTGCTTCAAGTAGTCAGATAGTTCAGATAGATAGGATCCTGTGTGAAATCAACCTTCCAGCATCTAAATCGTTTGTGCTAATAGTGTGGGGCTGATGTTTATAGCCTGAGAATAGAGTAACACCCATGGAGGTTCTCAGGCTATTAATATCAGCTCACAGCTGTATACTTAGCCTTTACCGGTTATTAAAATGGGGGACCCCCCCAAAAGACTTTTCCCACAGCGCTTATGCTAACATGAGTGATTTGAACTGAGTTCATTTGCTGTGAACTCTCAGGACCTTTCTATTGGCACTACGAGCATGTGAACTTTTTCACACCCGCTGTGATATCAGTGATGTGACAGGAGTTCACTAAGAGACACTGAGCTGAGTAAGCATGCACAGCTCAATATCTCTGCTGGATGTCAGGCTGTATAGTTGCATCATGCAACAATACAGCCTGCCATCTAGATGTAGCAGAGCTAGATGCATCATGGGACAAATGGATTATCTTCTCAGCAGACAGGTGAAAAATGTTGTTTATTATTTTACTTCTGTTGCAGGGGACATTGGCTTCAGTGGACTGGGCAATTATGTGAGTATGGTTTAATTTAGATTCAATAAATGAGCCTGTGTCATTATTTCAATTAAAAGACTTGAAGAGGGCCCCTTCCTAGGCTATTAATATCAGCCTGAAGCTGTCTGTCTAGCCTTTGTTGGTTATTAATTATAGGGTGACTGATCCTACATCCTTTTTTGGTTGGGTATCCCATTTTAATAACAAGTCAAGGCTAAGCATACAGGTATGAGCTGATATTAATAGACTGGGAAACTCCATGGGTATTATGACCTTCCCAGTCTATAAATATCTTCCCCCAGCTGTCTGCATATCCTTTGCTGAGTAATAAAATATCAGGGAATCTCACTCCATTTTTTTCAGAAAATAATTTATTATGTAATAAAATGCATGTACAGTAACTTACACTAGCACTGTACTTGTTATATATGTGACTAACATATTTATATCTCTCCATTGCATGTGTACATACAGTATCAATTCTATCTATTCTACATTGTTGGGTCACGCTTTGATCGCGCCCATTGAATCGCATTGCTGAGTCTCATCTAATATACAAGGACAATCGCAGTATGCTCTGATCTTTTCGTCAGTCCGATTTCAGCTGAAAAAAAATTGAAGATGAGCTGTTACTGATAGCTTAATGCTTGAAAGCTCTACTGAGCAAAAACACTGGCTCGCCCTACCCAAACACAACTGATAACTTTTTACTGGACAGGCTACTTGTCTCCCTTTCTTTGGCAGCCACACAGCTATACGCCTTGTAGATGAGGGCCAGACAGAGCATGTGCTCCATTTGATGGCAAGCACTGCATCAAGTAATCTCTCCTCCTCTTCATCTACCTTAACATCACACAGAGTATAGTCGACAGAGGTGGCATCCCAAATACCCTTGTTTCCCCCATGTCACAACTCTCCAACTGCCCAACTGACCCAGAGTACAAATAGTATAATTATGCAGCATTTATGCGTGCGACAGGGTCTGGGACAGGGCTTGGACCAACATTTCTGTCTTGATTAGTAACAGGTGGATGAGTGACAGGTGTAGGTCTAGTGCTCTGAGAGCCCTGCCAAATTCAGGCAACACACATGAATGAAACTGAACTTGGAGCGCAAACATTTCCAAACATTAGCAGCATACACCAGTAAAAGTGGCATCAATAGACCCACAGTAGAAGTTTTATAATGGCACTGCAGCTGCCATTCATGGGCCATTTATGAGCCATGATCTTGGCAAGCATTTACAGTAGTGATGAGCGAGTATACTCGTAGCTCGGGTGTCCTCCGAGTATTTTGGCGTGCTCGGAGATTTAGCTTGTGTCAATGCAGCTGCATGATTTGTGGCTGCTGGACAGGCTGAATACATGTGAAGAATGCCTGTTTGTTAGGGAATCCCCACATGTATTCAGGCTGTCTTTTAGCCGTAAATCATGCAGCTACTTCGACAAAATCTAAATCTCCAAGCATGCCAAAATACTCGGAGGTCACCCGAGTGTGCTCGCAACGAGTATACTCGTTCATCACTAATTATAGCTTTGAATTTAAGTTAAAATTAAGAGGTGGGTGAGGGACCAGTGTAGGCCTACTGTTCTGGGATCCCTGATACCACATGCAACAGCTCAAACTGCTTTTCTGATCAGCCACTATCAGATGGTACAAATATAAGCTTTGTAAACTACTATGTAAAAAAAAATGTAAGGATAGCAACACAGGTAGTTGACTGAATGTGAGTTCAGGCCTGCTAGTCATGGAGCCCTACTGCTACAAGCAACAAACATTTCCAAAAATTAGGGGCAGACACCACTAAAGTGGTTTAATTCTCCATCCTTTGGAGTGCAGTGGTTTAGTTCTCCATCCCTTGGTGTCTAGTGGTTTAGTTCACAATCCCTTGGTGTGTAGTGGTTTAGTTATACAACCCTAGGTGTTTAGTAGTTTAGTTTTCCAACCCCTGTTGTCTAGTAGTTAAGTTCTCCATCCTCTGTTGTGTATTGGCTTAGTTCTCCATCCACAAGCTCCCTGGAAGCCTTGGGGATTCCAAGACTTGTGAAGCAGACCCTTTCCTGCCTGCCTCCAAAGCCACCAGAGTCACCCAGTGCCTAATCACTGAGATATAACACCCCTGGCAGCTTCCAGTCACCCAGAAAATGCACATCTATTAGATGCGCCAATTCTGGCGGCTACAGGCAGCTATTTTTATGCTGGGGAGGGTCAATATCCATGGCTGATTACCAGCCTGAGAGTACCAGCAACCAGTTGTCTGCTAGAGTAAGGCTGGTTGTCAAAAATGGTGGGCCTCCATGCCATTTTTTTTATTAATTATATAAATAATTAAAAAAACTGTGTGGGGACCTCTCTATTCTTGATAACCATCCTTGCTGAAGCTGACAGCTGAGGATTGCTGCCCGTAGCTAAGGATTGCAGCCCATTGCTGTCAGTTTTGCCTGACTGGTTATGAAAAATACAGGGCAACTGTAGCAATATGGTTTATGATGATGTGGCCTTTAGGGGTCTCACTACATTGATGTGTGGACTATAGAGTTTAAGAACTTGTTGGTTAGTTGTTGTTAGCAGACATCTTGTAATGGAGGAATGCTTCACAAGTCTCATGTAATAAAAAGCCTGGAGATATTCAAGAAGTGTGATCCATGACAGGAAACAAATAACAGAACATGGTGGCAGCTGGGCACATAACCTGCAAATCCTAAGAGCTTGTGTGAGGCTGGGACTGTACAGAGGATTGCAGAGGATCATAGCACTTGTAAGTATAGATTCCCTGCATTACTGCAAAATGGAGACTGGTCTGAAGCCCCCTCAGGGACTGGATATGACTTCATGTAATCTGTCCCAGACTTGGAGACATTGGAAGGAAGAGTTTACACTGTATATGGATCTCACAGTGGCCCCCAGTGATGAAAAATGGAAAGCAAAGCTGTTTTATTAATTTATTGGGGAAAATGGCAGAGAATTAGCCCACACCTTACTCCTAGACTCAGACAACCTCCTCCTAGCAGATATTGTGCAGGCATTTGATAAACACTGTGACTCAAAGAAGAATGAGACAGTGGAAAGATATAGGGATTTTTGTGTATTCACCGTGAAATCCTTTTCTCCGAGCCAATCATTGGGGGACACAGACAGTGGGTGTTATGCTGCTTGCCACTAGGAGGACACTAAGTAAACCAGAAAAAAAGTTAACTCCTCCCCTGCAGTATACACCCTCTCGCTGGATGAGATTTCTCCAGTTCGGTGAAAAATCAGTAGAAGCATAAACAGTTAACAATAACCATAACTATGTCAAAACCTAAGAATGCTACAGTGAGCCAATAGGCTAAACAGGGTGGGTGATGTGTCCCCCAATGATTGGCTCAGAGAAAAGGATTTTACGGTGAGTACACAAAAATCCCTATTTCTCCTACGCCTCATTGGGGGACACAGACAGTGGGACATCCTAAAGCAGTCCTGGGTGGGGAGTATACATCTGCTAATACCCCGTGTACCACTGACTTAACACTGTGGTGCTGCCAATTGCAGGATGCGTCTGCAGAGAGCTGCATCCGTAGAGGCCAGAGAATGAATTAGGTAATGTTTTGTAAAAGTATGCAGACTGCACCAAGTCGCAGCCTTGCAGACCTGTTCTGCCGAGGCCTGGTGCTGAATGGCCCAAGAGGTGCCCACTGAGCGGATAGAGTGCACCTTAATCCCTACTGGGACAGGCGCATTCCTGACACGGTGGGATTCCTGAATCGCCAAGCGAATCCACCTGGCTAGTGTTGCTTTTGAAGCGGCTAGACCCTTCCTATGCCCCTCTGGAAGTATGAATAGGGCATCTGACTTGCGGAAGGGAGCCGTTCACGAGATGTACTATCTCAAAGCCCTAACCACATCTAGGGTGTGGAGGGCCTTCTCAATACGATGGACTGGTGCCGAACAAAAGGAAGGCAAAACAATTTCCTCATTGAGATGGAAAGAGGATATGACTTTGGGTAGGAAGGATGGGGACATCCTGAGAAGGGCTGCAGGACAGAGCTGCCAATTCCAAAACTCGTCTGATTGACGTAATTGCCACTAGAAAGACCACCTTCCAAGAGAGGACGGTCAGTGGCACATCCTGCAGCGGTTCGCAGGTTAAGGTCCTATGACTCCAATGGCCTCCTATAAGGAGGTGCCACATGGGAGACTCCCTAAATGAACGTCTTGACCTGAAGTTTGGTGTCAATTTTGTGTTGGAATAGCACTAGCAAGGCCGAAATCTGGCCCTTGAGCGAGCTAAGCACAAGACCTGACTTTAATCCAGATTGAAGGAATTCCAATATGGCCAGAATGGAAAACACCAGAGGGGATCAACCATGATACATGCACCATGAAAAGAAGGTTTTCCAGATGCAGTGATAGATGCGCATGGAAACAGGCTTCCTAGCACTAATCATAGTGGAAATCACGTCGTGAGAGAACCCAGCCTCTGCTAAAATCCATGATTCAACGGCCACGCCATCAAAGACAGGGCCCCGGAGTTCTGGTGGTAAATCGGGCCCTGAGAGTGTAGATCAATGCGATCTGGAAGTCGCCAGGGGACGTCGGCGACCAGCTGTATCAGTTCTGCGTACCATGCCCGGCGCAGCCAATCTGGCGCGACTAGGATCACTGGTGCTCCCTCTGTTCTGATCTTCTTGATGACCCTCGGAAGCAAGGGAAGAGGGGGGAAGATGTACGGGAGCCAGAACTGGCGCCACGACAGAACTAGGGCGTCCGCTCCCGTGGCGCATGGATCGCACTATCGGGCATTGAATCGCGGAACCTTGTTGTTTAGTCTTGAGGCCATGAGATCCACATCCGGAGTCCTCCAACGATGACAAATCTGCTGAAAGACTTTTGGATGAAGAGACCACTCTCCCGAGGCAAGGCCCTGGCGACTGAGAAAGTCTGCCGCCCAATTCTCTACGCCCGGGATGTGGATTGTTGAGATGAGCGAATGGTTGGTCTCGCCCAATGGAGGATGTGACTCACTTCGAGCATGGCCATCCTGCTCCGAGTACCTCCCTGGCGGTTGATATACGCTACAGCCTTTGCATTGTCGGATTGGATCCTGATGGAGTGACCTGCGAGGAGATGGTGGAAACTCTGTAGAGCCAATCTGATCGCACGTATCTCCAAGATGTTGATGGGGAGAAGTGACTCTCGAGTTGACCAACAACCCTGTGCCATGTGGTGACGAAAGACCGCAACCCAGCCCAGAAGACTTGTGTTGGTGGTCACTACCAACCATCTTACTGGTAGAAAAGACCTCCCTTGACTCAGGGAGGACTTCAGTGTCCACCACTTGAGGGCTTGTCTGACCCGCAGGGGCAGAATGAACCGATGGTCCAGGGAGAATGGGTTCTTGTCCCAAGCTAAGAGCAACACATGTTGTAAGGGACAGAGATGGAACTGTGTGAATGGTATTGCTTCCATCGCTGCCACCATCTTTCCGAGAACTCTCATGCTGAAACGAATGTAGTGAGAATCTGGTCGGGAAAGAGTATGCGCTGCCTATTTTAAGGCTTGGGTCTTTTCTGGAGGGAGAATGACCAACCCGTGGGAAGTGTCCAAGATCATTCCTAAAAAGAAAATCTGCTGGGCCGGTTTTTGGAAACACTTTTCGAAGTTTGTCTTCCAGCCCAGGCGAGAAAGTGTATTTACTGTTATATCCATGGATTCCTCGCAGGCTGGAAGGGACGGACCCTTGATGAGCAGGTCATCTAGATACGGTAACACCACCACTCCCTGAGAGTGGAGAATGGCCATGACAGCCGCCATGACCTTGGTAAAGACCCTGGGGGCGGTGGTGAGTCCGATGGGCAAGGCACCGAACTGGAAGTGTTCCTTGTGAATTGCAAAACGCAGGAACTGCTAGTGGGATGGGCAGATCGGAATGTGAAGGTAAGCGTCCTTGATGTCGATGGATGCTAGGAACTCTCCTTTTTCCATGGAAGCGACAACTGATCGGAGCGATTACATTCGGAATCGCCGTACCTTGAAAAACTGATATAACAGTTTGAGATCCAGTATGGGCCGCATCGTCCTGTCCTTCCGTGGGACCACAAAAAGGTATGAATAAAAACCCCTGAATATTTCGTAATGAGGGACCGGAATGATGACTCCATCCTCTTGCAGAGCCTGAACAGCCCGAAGGAAGGCTCTTGTCTTTTTCTTGGGGGTGAGGACCTGAAAAAATGTGTCGGGGGGGGACGAAAAATCTATCTTGTATCCGGAGGACACCAGCCCCCTGACACACTTGTCGTGGACGACCGCGAACCAGGTGTGACTGAAGGAAAGTAGACAACCGCCTACTTTGTCGGTGTCTGCCGGATGCCGCAACAAGTCATTGTGTAGAAGATCTATGGGGTCTGGCTCCCCTAGATCCAGATGCCCTTGGCCTGGGCTTCCAAGAGCGGTTAGGTCTGTATGAGACCTGGGAGCCTCTGTCTCCACGCGGGGACCGACTTGATCCGGAAGAGAAGGTAGTGGAGGACCAACCGGAGTTGTTGCGAAAAGGTCAAAAATGCATCGGCTGTTGGCTCCGAAACGGCTGAGCAGCCTTTTGTTGAGGAAGGAATTTACTCTTTCCTCCCGGTAGTATCAGAAATGAGCTGGTCCAGTTTTTCTCCAAAAAGATGACCAGTCTGATAGGGCAGGGAAGTCAATGATCTTTTAGATGTGGCTCTTCTAATGGAGATCACGATAGTGGCAGTTTGAGCAGCGCAACTGGCGGCATCTAAAGAAGCGTCCACTACAAAGTCCGCTGCGTGAATTATCTGCCTGGCAACCCAGGTTGCCAGGAAAATTGGTACCCTGAAAGGCAGTAATTAAGACTTCTGCCCAAGCGGCCTTTGCCTTAGTGACCCAAGTCGCCGCAAAAGATGGAAAAAGCGCCGCTCCTGAAGCTTCAAAAACTGAGCGGGAAAGGTAGTCAATTTGATGATCGGAGGGTTTTCTGACTGAGGAGCCCTCAGAGACGGATAGGAGCGTTTTAGAAGCAAGACGCGATACAGGAGGGTCCATCAAAGGGGACTGTAACCAATCCTTCATTAGGTCTGGAGCAAAAGGGTATTTAGTCTCAGTAGACTTTAGTCCTGTGAACCGCTTATGTGACCGATCCCTATGTTTCTGGACAATGTCCTTAAACTCCGGATGGCTGGCAAATAACCTGCGTACTCGTTTGGTCCTCTTAAATGAGATAGCGTGTGCTGGAGCGGGAATATTTTCCTCATCCAACTTCAGAATCCTGTTGACTGATTCTATAAGAGAATCAAGCAACTCTTGGTCAGTTAGAGGATTCTGAGGGGCTGATGAGTTAGATTCAAATTCAGAGTCATGCTCGCTACAAACAATAGGTGAGGGAGAGTGAGAGACAGAACTCGCCAGTGCTGAAGTTTAAGCGTGACTAGGGGACGCGTCATGGGTCCGCTTTCTAGCCTGCGAGTACGGCCTCTGCTGGTGGACGGTTCCCCGCCATCGCCAGAGCCCTGCTCGTGCGGTAAAGACGCTTTCTGACTTAAAGAGGCTTCCCAGAGGGAGTCTATGGCCTGGGTCAGTGACTCCACCGACCGTGACAGGGACACAGCCCACGCAGGGGGATTAAATGCAGGAAGCCCCGCAGCAGCAGCGGCGAGGGGCGTTGGATCACAGGCCGGGGCGCAGTCCGGGGCGCAGGACGGGTCACAGTCCATGCATAATGGATTAGTCTGTGCACTGGGCAAGGCAGTCTTACAAGTTGCCATCCATGCAGGTCTTCTCATCCTCCTGGGCTGATGTAGCAGAGCTGGAGGAGTTCTTAAAGGGATATGCTCAATCGATCCACCCTATTGGTAGGGGGATGGAGAGCTATGGGTCTGATTCAGGGCATTCGGGAGCGCTGCAGGTAATCCTCTGGCAGTCTCCATTCACTCCATGCTGCGCTTGCCCTCATATCTGTCCACCGTAAGGAATCATGGTCAGAGGAATCAGCCCCGTTTGTTGCAGGAAAGTGTACGGGAAGGTATACTCTGCGTGCTTGATTGTTGTTGGTTCGGGGGAGAGTGGGCCATAGAAAGGAACCGTCGCTCACTTCACTCCGTTTATTAAAAAATAAAAATTTACAGAAAATTCAAAAATAAAATAAAAATGGTGGGGTCTGAACCAGACCCAAGTGCCTCCTGCAGACACTAAGTAAAAACTGGAGAAATCTCATCCAGCGAGAGGGTGTATACTGCATGGGAGGAGTTAACTTTTTTCTGGTTTACTTAGTGTCCTCCTAGTGGCAAGCAGCATAACACCCACTGTCTGTGCCCTCCAATGAGGTATAGGAGAAATAACTTTTTCTCAAGACATCAGGAGGATGGTGAAAATGTGGACAGATATCTGACAGAGCTGAGGAGGCTGGCAACAACATATGGTTTAGAAGAGATCAGGGACAGTCTAATCAAAGACAGAATGGTGTGTGGCATAAGAGACAGTCATCTCAAAGAAAGATTACTGAGGGAGGAAGACATGACTTTTGAGAAATGCATGCAAATCTGCAGGGCTGCTGAGCTGTCAAAACACAGCCTGAAGATGATGGCAGGCACCAGTGATAATGATGATGATAAGGTACATGCAGTATCTATGAAAGGAAAGACAAGACCAAGCTTCCCTATAAGCACTGTCCACTGCAAGTATTGTGGGAAAAGACATGAGAGATACAAATCCAAGTGTTCAGCATATGGTGAAACCTGCAGATCATGTGGAAAGAAGAATCATTTCTCAGCTGTCTGCAGGCAAGGAACAGGCAAACAGTATAGTAATGCTCCACACTGTGACACCAGACACTGACAGTCCAGAGGACATTACATGGCTACAATTGCAGCCTGCAGCAGAGAAAGTCAGTGTAGTCAGGCAGTCAGTAGGCAAGGATGCCAAGCAGCTTTATGCAACATTCTTGTTGGATGAGAAGCCCATTAGATTTCAGCTGGATTGTGGAGCAAGCTGCAATGTAATTCCATCTGCTCTGCTGAACAAACAGGTTTCTATTGAGCCAACTGACAAGGTACTGGTGATGTACAACAAAAGTGTTCTGAAACCGATGGGGACATGTAAGCTCAAAATACGGAACCCATGTAACAGAAAGCGTTATAGAGTTGAATTTACTGTGTTGCGTGGTGGTAACCATGTACCATTATTGGGAGTAAAAGCTGTTCAGGCAATTGACTTAATAAAAGTACAGTCTCAGAACATTATGTCTGTTGACGTTTCCCAGGATATGCCAAATCCCAAACTAAACACAGAGCACAACATGGATATTCAGAAAATAAAAAGGAAGTATGCTGATTTATTTGAAGGTGATGGGTGCTTTGAAGGTAAATATAGACTAGAAATTGACAACACCGTGCAGCCTACCAGATTGCCTACAAGGAGAGTGCCTGTAGCTTTAATGCAACCACTGAAAGTAGAACTGCAAGATTCAGAGAAGAGGCATGATAGCACCAGTCCATAAGAGCACAGATTGGATCAGCAGTTTGGTCATAGTGCAGAAACCATCTGGCAAGTTAAGAATATGCATTGATCCTAAGCCACTCAACAAGGCGCTGAAAATAAATCATTACCCCATGCCGACATTAGATGATGTTCTACCAGATCTATCAAAAGCTAAAATATTTTCTGTATGTGATGAGAAAAATGGATTTTGGCATGTGGCACTGACTGAAGAATCAAGTTTATTGACAACATTTTCTTCACCATTTGGACGTTTTAAATGGCTGAGAATGCCCATGGGACTAAAACCTGCTTCAGAGGTGTTCCAGCAGACATTAATGCAGGCTTTGGAAGGACTTCCTGGAGTGAAGACAATAGCAGATGATATACTAATAGTGGGAGAAGGTGAAGATATGGAATCTGCAATCAAAGATCACGATCAGAAGATGATACAATTTTTGGACAGATGCAGAACAAAACACATAAAGCTGAACTTGGACAAATTCAAACTGAAAATGACAGAAGTGGCCTATATTGGACATCATCTGACTTCAAACGGTGTAAAAGTGGTTCCTGAAAAGGTGAGAGCAATACAAGATTTGCCTACCCCTACTGATGTTTGTGGAGTACAACGATTTTTGGGCATGGTAAATTATCTCTCCAAATTTTGCAGTCATCTGTCAGACATGTATGAGCCACTGAGACAGATAACCCACAAAGATGTGCTCTGGGAGTGGACGGAAAGCCAGGAGACTGCTTTCCAATCAGTAAAGAAAGCTATTGCAGATGCAGCAACCCTAAAGTATTTCAATCCAGATCAAGAAGTAGTGGTACAATGTGATGCTTCAGAAAAAGGTCTTGGAGCTACATTAATGCAGAACAAACAGCCACTCACATTTGCAAGCAGAGCCCCTACAACAACAGAGCAGGGATATGCTCAGATTGAGAAGGAACTACTGGCTGTGGTATTTGGGTTGGAGAAGTTTCACCAATACACCTATGGTCGACAGGTAAGAGTACAGTCTGATCACAAACCTTTGGAGAGCATTACAAAGAAACCACTACTAAATGCCCAAAAGAGACTACAGCGCATGCTGTTATGACTTCAGAAATATGATTTTGACATCGGGTACTGTCCAGGAAGAGACTTACTGATTGCAGATACGCCAAGCAGAGCTTACCTTCCTATCACAAATGATGAGGAGAAAGACATTGAAACCATCAATATGTGTAACTATCTTGCAGTGTCTAAAGAAAAGTTGAAGCAAATCCAGACTTTCACAGAGAAGGATAAAAGTCTCCAGAGTTTAAAGACTTGCAGGGCTGGCCAAAATGCAAGCAACATGCTCCAAGGGAAGTTTCACCATTCTTCCACATAAGAGATGAATTGTCAGTGCAGCAAGGAATCATCTTTAAAGGAGACAGGGCAGTGAGTTATAGTTATACCAGAAGTTCTCAGAAGAGACATACTGGAAACATTGCATTCTTCTCACTTAGGCATGGAAGGATGTCTACGTCGAGCACGATAATCTGTTTATTGGCCAGGTATGAAAGACCACATTAAAAATTATAAAGCACAATGTGAAATATGTGCATCCTGCAGTGATAAGCAACCAAAGGAGACATTGCAACCACATGAAATTCCACATAGGCCATGATCAAAAATAGGAACGGACTTGTTCACATAGAATGACAAAGACTACCTGATTACAGTGGACTATTTCTCTATCTTCTGCGAGGTTGATTTGTTGCAGGACACAGGGGTGGGAACAGTGATTAAACAACTCAAGGCCCATTTTGCCAGGTATGGCATTCCAGATATCATTTTCTCGCACAATGCGGCGCAGTTTACTTCGGAAGAGATCAAAACCTTCAGCAAGAAATGGGAATTTGAACACCAGATGTCTTCTGCCAGATATCCTCAGAGTAATGGGAAAGCAGAGTCAGCAGTAAAAATAGCCAAAAGACTCATGCAGAAAGCAAAACAAGCAGGAGATATCCAAGAAGTGTGATCCATGACAGGAAACAAATATCAGAACAGGAACTCACGCCAGTTTATTTATTTTTTTATAGCACAGACGGCTGCTCAGCAGTAGTCAGCCATGGGCCATGAATGAGGTATCAAGGTATGGCCCAGCATTTACAGCTTGAAATTAAAGTTTTAATGAGGACCTGGTGGTTAAGGGAGCAGTGTAAGCCTTCTTAGCTGGGAGCCCTGATACCTCTTGCAACACCTCCAATTTTTTTTTTCCAGCCACACTCAATGGCACAAACATCAGTTGACTGAAAGGAAGTGCTTACATACCTGTCTTGAAGCCTTGAAAATGATTTGGATTAACTGATTGGGCCTCGTGGCTGCACCCCAATATTATGCCTAATTATTTTTATGTGGAAATCTGGCCTTCTGATTTGTCTCTGAAATACAGTTTTATCACAAACTATTTGGATTAGTTAATTGGGCCTCGTGGCTGCACCTCAATATTAAGCCTAACAATTTTTAAGTGGAAATCTGGCCTTCTGATTTGTCGCTGAAACACAGTTTTATCACAAACGATTTGGAATAGCAAATTGGGCCTCCTGGCTGAACAACAATATTAAACCTAACAATTTTTAAGTGTAAATATGACTGTCACACAGTTTTTGCACAATCTAGTTAGATGCTGGAAGATCGATTTCACACCAGACAGGATCCTATCTAGTTAACTGACAAGTTCACTTGCAGCACTATCAGGAGTGGCTTCCCTACACTGACACATAGAAAATGGCACCAGAAAACAAGATGACTGCTTTTTACATAAATATCAGAAAACTGACGGCACATCAAGAACTAGTCTGAACAGGTGCATACCAAAAAACAGCTTACATATCAAAATAAGGAAATGGTTGTACTCAATTGCATTAAGGCATATCAATGTGAAATACATGAAGTGTGAATAGCGTAATGGCTTTTGAAATTTAGGAAAAACACATGAGATGCTTAGCACAAAATTTGGCCAAAAAACGTGAGCCCATTCACCAACGTCAAGGTAATCTCATGATCGAATGGGTCCCTAACCTAACTGCCTAGTGTGAACACTTAACTCTGACTAATAACTTGGTCAAGCCTATATTTATACAAAGGTCAGAACCAGGTGTGATTGAATGTAATTAAAACCACAGCTTGGTGAAGGGCGGAGTGCTCAGCCAGAAAGCTAGCATACAAATCACAGAAAACTGACCAGCACATCAAGAACTAGTCTAAACAGGTGCATACCAAAAAATAGCTAACATATCAAAATAAGGAAATGGTTGCATTCAATTGCATTAAGGCATATCAATGTGAAATACATGAAGTGTGAATATCGTTTATATGACATGTGACCTCATTAGCCAATTACAAAAGACATTGTGTTATGATATTGTGGATGGCTTCTGCTCTGATTGGCTGCCGGAATCAACACACATAAAGTTAAGGGAAAAAAAAGAACATGCTGCCGCTCCTCTAACCTCTCCACACCCCCTCATCAAATACGTCACCCCGTCCCCCAGCTCATCATACAGCACCACTATCCTATCCATAGTAATAGCAAAAGCATTAGTGGAAAAGTGATGATTTACCGAACTGTGACTGAATTTTGCAGACTTTGAGTAAAATTGCTCGTGAAAAGGAACACGAATCCGAATGTGCTACGTTTGTGCCAAATTTGAGAATGGCAAACATTTTCCAAACAAGTTTGCTTATCTCTATTCATCAGCCACCGCCTGCGCTAAAAATAAATTTAAAAATCAGCGTGGACTTCCCTTTATTTTTGATAACCACCCAGGCAAAACTGACAGCTGTAGACTGAAACCCTCAGCTGTCAGCTTCGGCAAGGCTGGTTATCAAGAATAGAGGACTCCCCACACTGCTTTTTAAAAATTATTTAAATACATTTAAAAAAAGGCGTAAGGTCCCCTCCATTTTTCATAACCAGCCTTGCTAAAGCAGACAGCTGGGGCTGGTATTCTCAGGATTGTAAGGGGCCATGGATATTGGACCCCCAGCCTAAAAATAGAAGCCTGCAGCCAGAAAAGGCATGCGTATTAAAGGCGTCAATTCTGGCACTTTACCTGGCTCTTCCCACTTGCCCTGTGGTGGTGGCAAGTGGGGTTCATATTTGCGGGGTTGATGTCACCTTTGTATTGTCTGGTGGCATCAAGCCCACTGGTTAGTAATGGAGAACGGTGAACTCATTGACTTTTTCTCACAGTGCTGAGATCAGTGCAGTTCAGCCCGACTGGTAATGCAACCTAAGTGACCTGCAGTAACCTCGATGACATCACTGCTGCTCACTGATGCTGCACTCGTAGCACCTCATTCATCAGTGGTTTTAAGCTTGGATGGTCACATCTTGGCATCATCTAGTTTGAAATGTATTTAGCCCCAGACATGGATTACAGCATGGGACAGAACGACAAACAGGTGAGGTATATAGTAGTTTTTCATTTTTGTCTTATTCCAGGAGATGAGGGCTTCAATCAAATGGGAGTTAGGTGAGTATAACTGTGTTTATTTTTAAGTAAAAGGAAAAGTGTGTTTTGTATTTATTTAAAATAAAAGTTTTTAGTCAGGCTGTGTATTTATTTACAATATAACTATAGGATTAACCCCTTAACGACCGCCGATACGCCTTTTAACGGCGGTAATTAAGGGTACTAAAACCACAGCGCCGTTAATTCACGGCGCTGTGATTTAAGTGAATAGCGCCCCCCAGTGTCGGATTTTCTCCGGGGTCTCGGCTGCCAGGGGTAGCCGAGACCCCAGAGAACATGAATCGGTCGGTTTTGCGATCGCTGTTATTAACCCTATAACGGCGACCGCAAAAAAAAAAGCCGCGATTTTACATTTAATTTCTCTCTCCTCTGATGTGATCGCACATCAGAGGAGAGAGAAATAGGGTCCCTGATCCCCCCCGGTACCTCTCCGTGGCCCTCCGTCCCCTCCCGGTGGTCCCACGTCCTGCCGGCATCCTCCGATGGGCGCCGCCATCTTGAAAATGGCGGGCGCATGCGCAGTGCGCCCGCCAGGAATCTGCCGGCTCCGGCTGGCAGATTCCATTCATTATTTTGATCACTATGATAAACGATCATAGTGATCAAAATAAAAAAAATAGTACATAACCCCCCCGTTTATCACTCCCTTATATAGGCCAATATAATGAAATAAAGAAAATATTTTTTTTTTCAGTTTTCCATTAGGGTTAGGGTTAGGGTTAGGGTTAGGGTAGGGTTAGGGCTAGGGTTAGGGTTAGGGTAGGGTTAGGGCTAGGGTTAGGGTTAGGGTTAGGGTAGGGTTAGGGTAGGGTTAGGGTTAGGGTTAGGGTTGGGCTAGGGCTAGGGTTAGGGTTGGGCTAGGGTTAGGGTTGGGCTAGGGTTAGGGTTGGGCTAGGGTTAGGGCTAGGGTTAGGCTAGGGTTAGGGTTAGGGTTGTGATAGGGCTAGGGTTAGGGCTCGGGTCACGACTAGGGTTAGAATTAGGGTTAGGGCGAACTAGAATTAGGGTTAGAATTAGGATTAGGGATTAGGGTTGGGATTAGGGTTAGGGTTGGGATTAGGGTTAGGGGTGTGTTGGGGTTAGGGTTGGAGCAAGAATTGAGGGGTTTCCACTATTTGCCAACTTTGGGGGTCTAAAAATTGGGGTCTAAAAAATCACTTTTGTGGAAATAAAAAAAGACTTCCGAGCTCTCCCATGCGCCCAAACAGTGGTTCCCCCCCACATATGGGGTATCGGCATACTCAGGACAAATCGCATAACAACTGTGCGGGTATGATTTCTCCTATTACCCTTGTAAAAATAAAAATTTGGGGGCGAAAAGATCATTTTTGTGGAAAAAAAATGGATTTTTTATTTTCACGGCTCTACGTTATAAACTTCTGTGAAGCACTTGAAGGTTCAAAGTGCTCACCACACATCTAGATAAGTTCCTTAATGGGTCTAGTTTCCAAAATGGGGTCACTTGTGGGGGGTTTCCACTGTTTAGGCCCATCAGGGGCTCTGCAAGCGCAACATGATGTCTGCAGACCATTCCATCAAAGTCTGCATTCCAAAATGGCACTCCTTCCCTTCCGAGCTCTCCCATGCGCCCAAACAGTGGTTCCCCCCCACATATGGGGTATCGGCGTACTCAGGACAAATCGCATAACAACTGTGCGGGTATGATTTCTCCTGTTACCCTTGTAAAAAATAAAAATTTGGGGGCAAAAGATCATCTTTGTGGAAAAAAATAGATTTCTTATTTTCACGGCTCTACGTTATAAACTTCTGTGAAGCCCTTGGGGGTTCAAAGTGCTCACCACACATCTAGATAAGTTCCTTAATGGGTCTAGTTTCCAAAATGGGGTCACTTGTTGGAGGTTTCCACTGTTTAGGCACGTTAAGGGCTCTCCGAACGCAACATGGCATCCGATCTCAATTCCAGCCAATTCTGCGTTGAAAAAGTCAAACGGCGCTCCATCCCTTGCGAGCTCTGCCTTGTGCTGAAATAGTGGTTTACCCCAACATATAGGGTATCGGCGTATTCAGGAGAAATTGTACAACAAATTTTGTGGTTGATTTTCTCTTTTAACACTTGTGAAAATAAAAAAAATTGGTTCTGAAGTAAATTTTTTGCAAAAAAAAGTTAAATATTAATTTTTTCCTTTCACATTGCTTTAGTTCCTGTGAAGCACTTAAAGGGTTAATAATCTTCTTGAATGTGGTTTTGAGCACCTTGAGGGGTCTAGTGTTTAGAATGGTGCCACTTTTGGGTATTTTCTGTCATGTACACCCCTCAAAATGACTTTAAATATGATGTGGTCCCTAAAAAAAATGGTTTTGTAAATTTTGTTGTAAAAATGGGAAATCGCTGGTCAACTTTTAACCCTTATAACTTCCTAACAAAAAAAAATTTTGCTTCCAAAATTGTGCTGATGTAAAGTAGACATGTGGGAAATGTTATTTATTAAGAAATTTGTGTGACACATCTCTCTGATTTGAGGGCATAAAAATTTAAAGTTTTAAAATTGCAAAATTTTCAAAATTTTCACCATATTTCCATTTTTTTCATAAATAAACACAAGACTTATCGAAGAAATTTTACCACTAATATGAAGTACAATATGTCACGAAAAAACAGTCTTAGAATCAGCGGGATCCATTAAAGCGTTCCAGAGTTATAACCTCATAAAGGGACAGTGGTCAGAATTGTAAAAATTGGCCTGGTCATTAAGCTGCAAACTGGCACTGTCGCTAAGGGGTTAATAATGGAGAGACGTCTTGTAGACTCCTCTCAATTACTAACTCGTAGACTTGATGTCACCGAACAATACAAAGGTGACATCAACCCCACAAATATGCATTGCATCAGCATTATTGATTATTGGTGGACAGGTAAAAATTACTTTTATTTTCTATTTTTATTTTTATGTTAATAAATGGAAAAAAGAGATTTGGAGTGTTTTGTTCAATTAAATGACTTTTTTCTTTGTGTCTTTATTAATTTTCACTATGGCGTTAATAATGGGGGCATCTTATAGACACCTCTCCATTACTAACCCCTGGGCTTAATGTCACAGCGTTCATAAAACCCCAAAACTATTCCTCCACTTGCCACCGCCACAGAGCAAGTGGGAAGAGTCGGGCAAAGCACTAGACTTGGCTCATTTAATAGCTGCAGGCTGCTATTTTTAGGCCAGAGGGATAATATTCATGACCCCTTACCAGCATGAGAATACCAGCCCCCAGCTCCCTGCTTTAGCAAGGCTAGTTGTCAAAAATGGGGGGACCCCATGCCATGTTTTTTACATTATTTATTTAAATAATTTAAAAATGGCATGGAGAACCCACTATTTTTGATAACCAGCGTTGCTGAAGCTGACAGCTGAGGATTGCTGCCCACAGCTAACGATTGCAGCCCGTTGCTGTCAGTTTTGCCTGACTGGTTATTAAAAATACAGGGGAACTCATGCTGGTTTGTTTATTTATTTATAGCATGGGTGGCTGCTCTTATTGTTATCAGTTGAATATAACTCTCAACATTCTCCCCTGCCTACACAAATGACAGGTAAAGCAGGGGACAATGATGTGAGCTGTTTTCGGCACCCGGTGCCGGGGAACAGCGCGAACAATACCACTGATTCCCAGACGCCGGTATGTATGGTACTGATGCGGCACACAGATGCCACACACATACCACATGTATTCATGTATTCGGCTGGTTCACACGTAGCAGAACTCCCACTGAAGTTACTGCGAGAATTCCAGAATTCCATTCCGCGAGAAAATCGCATTTTAAATTCCTGCGATTTTCCCGTGGAAAAACTAGCGATTTGCAAGCATAATTAGCTTGCAGAATGTTAGCGTTTTCCAAGCGATCTGTATCATCGCTTGGAGAACTGATTGACAGGTTGGTCACACTCGTCAAACATAGTATTTGACGAGTCTGACCAACTTTTTACTATTGAGGGTGCCTATGCAGCATTAGTAGTAAAAAGATCTGTTAAAAATAATAAAAAATCGGGTTATATTCACCTTCCGATGTCCCGCGCAGCATCCCCAGGCCTCCGCGATGCTCCGGCAGGTCCCATTCCCAGTGATGCATTGCAGCAATGACCTTTGATGACGTCGCGGTCTTGTGAGACCTCTACAGTATCGCGAGACAGCAACGTCAGCAAAGGTCATTAGGTAAATTAGGTCTCTGTATAACGAGATTACCTGTCCCCAAGGTGGCAATCTCTGCTGTGGTGGCAGTGAAAGGAGTGATGACTGGTCAGTGCTGAGCTACAAGCTTACTACTTAGCATAAGTTAGTGTGAACAGAAGAACTTTTCTTTCCTGCTGTGGATGCATGAGTGCCACTCTTCTCTGAATTGGATCAGGCGCTGTCTTGGACCTATGGCAGGACTGCGGACATATATCACCTTTTTTCAGTTCCATGAGCCACCTGTCGCTTGTCAGTGATTGTATGCTATTAAAGCTCTAATGAACTTATATTGGACTATCCCTTTCTAATTCTATATTTATATTGGACTACCTTTTTCCAACTCTAAGGTCACATGCCCACGTTGAGTATTTAGTCAGTAAGCCAAAATCAGGAGTGGAGTAATCATAGGAAAAGTATAACAGAAACACGTCACCACTTCTGTATTTTTCACCCACTCCTGCTTTTGTCCTACAAATACTGACCAAGTACTGAACCTTTGACTGTGGCCTGATTCTGATTTGCATGGACTTCTGAACTTGACCTGTTTATTCTGCCTGTTCTGATGCCCAGAACTTTAACCTGGCTATTAGCTAACAAAGTATTTGGCAACTGTAACTGTTCACGACTCTCTAATTATGACCCAGCTGGTTGAGAGCTCTTCCCTTAACTCATCCCACTAGTCAGCAGATAATCCATGAACACAACCTGACTATCACTGCAGCCAAGGCCAGATACCTTTTCAATGCTGTAAGGGTCTGTGCACACGTTGCGGATTCTGCTGCGGATCCGCAGCGGTTTTGGCCCTGAAACTGCTGCGGTCTACAGTAGCATTATAACTTATGGAAAATGAAAACCACAGTGCAGACTGTGCGGAATTTTCCGTGTGGATTTGCTGCGGTTTTCATTCCGCAGAAATAAATTTCATGTCAATTCTTTCTGCAGATTCCGCTGCGGTTTGCCATCTGCTCCATTGTAGAGCTGATAAACCGCAGGGCAAAACCGCAGGGTAATCCGCAGATAAACTGCAGGTCTTCTGACCTGCAGATTTACCTGCGGATTTTACTAAATCCGCGAGGACAAATCCGCAGAGCATTCCGCAGCGTGTGCACACACCCTTAAGGTGAATATTAGAATGGCCTTGGGAACTGCTAAGTTCCTTGTGCCAAGTCTGACCCTGCTAACTTTTTGAGTTAACAGTCACTCCACTATATATTTTTATATTTAAATTATTTAGTCTCACAAGTTAAAACTATAGGGGATTCTATGCATTGCAGTGGTTTTGCAACATGTAGAGAAACCTAATTAAAAATTTAAAAGACAGCTCCATCCTACTGCTCATTTAATTGCATGTATTTTATACCAATTGACAGCATAATCCGTATTCTCCCAACTTGTCCTTGTATTCCTCATGCTAGTAAACATTCTTAATTGCAGTCATTAGCTTTTTGCATTTACCCCCAAACTTTTCAACATTTTCAATGCAATACTCTGACAATCCATTAAAGTATAGCAGCTCTGTAAATTGTGCTGAGAATTTAAGATAAAAATACCTTAACACGATATATGCTGGAATTATAAAGTAGAGTGGAAAGTCCAGAAATGAGTTTATAGATTAATTTTATTTTGAGCTATTTTATTTAAAAATGAGAAAATTATTAATATATTGATATTGTTTCATTACATTTTAAATGAATAATGCAAGTATTATAAAATATTAAAAACAATATTTAATAATACAAATGCCTTTGTAACACAACAAATGTACCCACATGTGAAAAGAAGTGAAATAAGCATTGAACAAGTCACCAATTTTCTAAGTAAATATATTACTAAAGATGCAAATAACATGAAATCCTCAGCAGATGTCAATAACAACCCATCCAAACCACACAGGTAAAGAAATTAATCCATAGATGTTGTGAGGCAGTGACTGGTGTTACATGTGAGGGTCACTGGATGTTCCCCCTAGGATGTGCACGGAGGCATATTGAGGCAATGAGAGGGCATTTCAGTCACAGGCATAGCTGTGGTTGCAATGCAGACTAAAGTGAGTATAGGTCTTGGATATGCTGGTTGTCCAAGACAGATTTAGGGAGAACCTGCTCTGGGTTTTTTGTTTTGAAACAGACTGCAGTATGGTAGTGCAGTCCTTTTCATTCCTGGACGGGTTTACCATGTGGCCCAAAGCCACAGGTTGCTAGTTAAAGACCCTGCAGTATAGGGTTTGGGTGTGTCAGGTTCATTGTCAGTCTGGTGTTTGGAGGAGTACAGGGCAGAAGGCTCTTCAGAGCTCCACCTGTTTGAGGCAACACAGGCTATCGGAGGTAAACAGCCAAGGCAGCTGGATAGCTTGGCACCCACAGCGCACCCTGCAGTGCAGTTGCCCATGGCAACCAGTCAGAGGAGGACTGGCGTGTTTAGTGACCGCAAACTGGAGGCTATGGTTCCCGGCTGCGATCCAGTGGATATTGTGTCCTATATAATGCTGTGCGTAGAATATTAGCATGGCGATGCAGTCGCCCACGACAACAGGTCAGAGGTGGACTGACGTGTTTAATTACCTTAATCCAGTGGATATGTGCCCGGCTGCAAACCGGAGGTAAATTGTCTTGTTTCTGGCTGCTATCCGATGGTGGACTGTCTTGTTCCTGGCTGCGATCCGGAGGTGGACTGTCCTGTTTCCCGGCTGCGATCCGGAGGATATCATGTGCTGTGTTTTGCTGAGTTGATCATTAAAGGGACGTTTTGCTTTGAACTTTGCTGGGTCATTGCTTCATCACAGCACAGGGTGCTACCGCTGCGAATTGAGGCATACCCCAAAGTCTGCTGGGAAAATGGACGAGCTTTTGCAAGAGGTGCTGCAGTTTGGGAAGCAGCAGGATCTAGTTTTCCAGTGCAGTAAGAGGCACTGCAGTTCCAGAAGCAGCAAGAGGTGCTGCAGCAGCAGAAAGAGGAGACCCCTAAGGAGAGGGGCAATCAATGGTGTAAAGAAGAGACCCCTAAGTAAGGGGTGATCAGAGGGTGTACCAGTGGAAAGGCTTGTCCCGTCAGGTCTCAGGCGAATGACTTATTGATGGAGGAATGGCTCCAGCCTGCGACTTTGACCCCGGCCCAGATGGTAGAGAGGGTGGTGGTCGCCCAGCTGGTGAGGGCTCTGCCGGCAGCCATGCAGCATTGGGTGGGGAAAAGGGATGTGGGCACCCTGGACCTGCTGATTGGTTGTATATCGCTCAATCAATCCTCTCAGGACTTTCTACCTGAGCATGGGAAAAGTCCACAAACCACTGTTGGGGCTAACCAGGACCAAGCCCTTGATGAGGGGGTAACCCAAAGTGAGGGTGACAAAAGTTCTGTTTCCTCTAAAGCGGCTCCAAGGTATAGTCAGGCTGCAGTGACTAAGGGTATGTGCACATGTTGCGGATTCCATTGAGGATTTTTCCTCGCAGATTCTGCAGAATCCTCAGGCAAAATGACCTGCGTTTTACCTGCGGATTCCCTGCCAGGTTTTCTGCAGATTTTTTGCCGATTTTGTTCTGATTTCCCCTGTGTTTTTACACTTGCAGATTCCTATAATGGAATAGGTGTAAAAACGCTGTGGATTCCACACAAAGAATTGACATGCTGTGGAAACTAAACAGCTGCATTTCTGCATGGAATTTTCCGCAGCATGTGCACAGCGGTTTTTGTTTTCCATAGGTTTACATGGTACTGTACACCTCATGGAAAACTGCTGCGGATCCGCAGGGCCAAATCCACTGCGGATCCGCAGCCAAATCTGCAACATGTGCACATACCCTAAGTGTTGGCAGTGCCGAAGGCCCGGACATGTGGCTGTCAACTGCCCCCTGATATCTGTACCCATGGACTGTAGGTATACTCGCCGTGTATCTATGTATGCGCAGCCAGTTTGTACCGCTGACAGCCAGCGCCATCTGTGCCAGGTACTGGTGAACATGTACCAAACAGAGGCTCTCCTGGATTCGGGGGGCATAGTGACTTTGGTCCATGGGTCCCTTGTTGGCAGGGACAACCCTAATCAGACAAGGTGATTTTCTGGATTTGTTTTCTCATTTTGACTCTCATAGTTGTGGTCTACCTATGATGTCAATTACAGGCCTCTCTCATCTTTTTAGGTGGGAGAACTTGCACAATTGGTGGCTGACTAAATACTTTTTTCCCCACTCTAAACACCAAGAAAGATTTCCTGAACAGAAAAAAACACAATTCTCTAATTTAGCAAGCAGAGAGTTCTACCTCAGTCTCTGTAACATCACACGGACATGTTCCTGGTGAGTGTCCAAGTCTGGTGAGAAAATTAGAATGTCATCGAGGTATATCAGAACAAATCTTCCACTGATATCAGAGAAAATATCATGCATAAAATTCTGAAACACAGCAGGTTAATTAGATAATATGAAAGGCATGACAAGGTTTTCAAACAGACCCTCAGATGTTAAAAACGCCATTTTCCACTCATCACCCTTCCGGATGCAAAACAAATTGTAAGCCCCTCTAAGATCATGTTTAGAAAACACCCTGACCCCTAGAAGCTGATTATATAGGTCGGTGATGAGTGGCAGTGGGTAGTGTCATGATCTGCTGAGTTTGTGGGATCAGGTAGTTTAGAGGTTAATCTGGACAGTCTCACACTGAGATTCTGGGAGGCTTTTTATAGCCCCATTGTGGGCTCACTCCTTGTCGCTTATACATGGACCCTTGGCCGAGTGTGTGACCCTGGTGTGCTTTGTGACTGATACTTTTGGTTTTGATCCGGTTCTGTCCCTGTTACGAGTTCTGCCTGTTCTTTTTGTACTGCTCTGCTATTCCCGTGTATGACTCTTTTGCCTTGGACCTGACTACTCTCTGACTGCCTCCCTTGTACTGCGCTGCTATCTCTGTGTATGATTCATTGCTTATGTTTTGACTATTCTCTGCTTGTCCCTCTAGTACCGCGCCGTCCTCCCCGTGTATGACCCCCGCTTGTCTGACCTGAGTTTCCCTAGCCTTTGCTCCAGGATTCCTGTAATAGAACCCAATCCAGCAGCAGGACGCTAGGCCATGCCCCCTGTGGTCACATGATCGTAGGTCCTTGTACTGCTAAACTACTTTCAGTGTCGCAGGTCCTGTTGTCTGAACTTTCCCTGCAGTATCGGACCCCGGGTCCTCCCGTAGTCTGGGTGAGTTACCCTGTTCAGCCGCAGCAGCTCACCGGCACTGACAGGATCCTGATAGATAGGTATTTTTAACCGTGATCTTGTTTAATTCTCAGAAATCAAGGCAAGGACGGAGACCCCCAAAGAAAAATCCAGCAGCTACAGGGGAGGAGGAAGGACAGATATGACCCTTCTGTAAACTTTTGTTAACATATTCTTCCATGGCAGTCCATTCAGGCCTCGACAAATAGCAAAGGCAAGTTTTGGCAATTTGGCACTAGGAATAAGATCATAGGGATGATGGGGAGGTAGTATCTCCTCCTCTATTGCCAAGAACACATCTCCAAAGTCCTTCAGGTACCCCGGAAGACCCTCCAGACTAGCAGAGCATATTTGTACATTTTTTTTTAGACATTTCTTAGATAAGTTGGGGCTCCATTTCACAATCTCCTTCAGACACCAATCAATAACTGGATTGTGAGTCTGCAACTATGGAAACCCCAGTACTATTCCAGCAGGTAAATTATCCAACACAGAAAAGGAGATGGATTCAGAGTGAAGTGCCCCCACTTGGAGAGAGAAAACCACCGTTGCGCTATTGACCAAATTGTGAGCTAACAGTGTCTTGTCAAGGGCAATGATTTGAATGGGTCTTTCTAAACTAAATGTCCCTAACCCTAGCTTTAGAACCAGTCCCCAATCAATAAAGTTAGCAGCAGACCCACAGTCAATGAATTCCAATGTTGATAACACCTGGTTCTCGAAGGAAATCATTGTATTTATCAGTACTTTATCAGAGGAAGAAAAAGGCACCTGGGAGCCTGTGTGACCTCCTCGGTCATCACTCAGACTCCGACGTTCTCCCTATGGTTTGGTGGCTTGGGGACGAGTTGGGCAATTCTTAAGAAAATGTCCAGAGAGATCACAGTATAGACAGAGTCCGAGATCTTGTCTCCATCTTCTCTCCGCAACACAAAGTCTGGCAACTCTAACCTCGGGTAAATGGACCTGCTCTGGGTAACTATAACATGTGGCCTGCTGTTCACCATGTCTCTCACGAATTCTGCAGTCCATGCATATGGCCTTGAGTCATGGCCTCCATCAGAGAACAAGGGGAGTCAAGGAGAACCAGAGCATCCTTAAGTGTCTTGGAAAGGCCTCTTTGGAACTGGCACCTGAGAGCAGCATCGTTCCATAGAACATTGGTGGACCACTACCGGAACTCAGTACTGTAGTCCTCAACTGTGTGACCCCCCCCCTGTGCCAAGTTCATGTGCGGTGGTATTGTAATACAGGACAGGAAAGACTATGTACAGGAATCCTACAGGATTTTATCTGACACCAATTTTTATGAAAAACTCCCCCACAATCCCATCCCTTCTGCCACCATTGCTTATAACCTTTTAATCAATTAAGCTTTTACTGAAGGAACCATCAATGATCAAGAGAAGAAATTTCTGGTCAATAAAAATCCATCCACTCCCTTCATTTATCATCTTCCTAAAATACAAAAATCTACAACCAACCCCCCAGGTAGACCCATAATTTCTGGCATAGGGTCCCTTACAAGTAACTTGTCCTTTTTTATTGACCGGATAATGCAACATCATGTTCTCTTGTTACCCAGCCACCTGAAGGACTCCACTGAATTGATTAATCTGGCTCATGATGTGTTATGGAAAGACTCTTATTATTTTATTTCATTTGATGTATCTGCTTTATATACAAACATTGAACATGAGTTGGGTCTTGAATGTTTTAACAGGTTCCTTTTATCAGACATTCGTTTATCTGTTGCACAAGAAGCTTTTATCTACAAAGGGATGGATTTTATTTTGCATAATAACTTTTTTACTTTTCTGGGGGAATTTTATCACCAGACACGTGGGACCACTATGGGATCACGAGTAGCACCTACGTATGCAAATCTTTTTATGGGGGTCTTTGAACAAAATTTTATCACCAATGAGACTTTTAATAAAGGCATCATTTTATGCAGAAGATACATTGATGACCTGTTCTTAATCTGGGACAATGACGTTTTAGATGTGGGTGCTCTTATTTGTTCCATCCAGAATAATCCATGGGGCTTGACTTTTACCCCACATGTTAATAATCAGTCCATGGATTTTTTAGACATCACATTTTTCATCAGGGATTCCAAGATTTGCAGTAAAACGTTTTTTAAAGAGGTGGATTCTAATAGTTATCTACATTTTAAGAGTGGACACTACAAAAAATGGCTTTTTAATATTCGTCACAATCAGTTCCAAAGGATAAGAAAGAACTGCACTAATGATGAGGATTTTAACACACAATCTGAGGTCCTGAGGGAAAGGTTCCTTGCTCAGAGGTATCCCAAAAAACTCATTAGTTCTACATGTGATAATGTTTTTAAAAATTTTAACCAGAATATTCTCCTCAGCAAATCTCTGACTAAACAAAAGAAAGATGATGCTGAACTCTTTAGAACAAATTTTATTACAACATTCAGTTCACAACAGAACAAGATAAGAGATGTTCTAAATAATTTATAGTCCATCATTAAGAAGGACCCCATACTTAATGGGGTCCTTCCAGACAAACCTGCTATCACCTTCCGAAAGGCCAGGTCTTTAAAAATTATTCTGGCTCCAAGTAGACTTCTACCCCAGAAGCCTACTACCCAAACCATTTCATCACCAGGGATTTATAAGTGTCACCGTCCAAATTGTGTTTGCTGTCATACCATTTCACACTGCACGTCTGTGTTTGTCCACCCCATTACACTTGAAAAATTTCCCCTCAAATTCCACCTCACTTATCATTCCTCTCATGTTATATATGTCATTTCCTGTCCTTGTCCCAGATTGTATGTAGGTCGCACTACACAAGCACTACATTGTCGCATGAATTCACACCGTCACAATATCAAAATAGGCTTCCAAAAACATGGACTTTCATGACACTTTGACACCACACATTCCAGAGATTTCAGTAAAGCCACCATTTATCCCATTGATCACATACCAGACCACATCCCCAATAGGTTTCAATCACTATGCAGAAAGGAAGTTTTTTGGATCTACAAACTCAAATCTATTGAGCCCAATGGTCTTAATATCATCAATGATGTTTTTTATTGATTTTATTTTGACCCTTTGTTTTAATATCTTATCCTTTCAATTCCTTTATATCATCTTCGTTTTTCAAAGAAAAAATTTTTTATGCATTTTTTTTTCACCCATGAATTTTTTTTTTTTTAATTTAAAAATTTTTTTTTTATTTTTTTTTTATTTTTATTAAGTCTTAACACTCAATTTTTAACCATTTTTATATCACCTATTCCAGAGAGTTTCTTCTTGTTGTTCTTCTCTTTTCTCCACCTAGAAAAAAGATATTTGAGACTAGTTTTAGCTATTTACACATGATTTTAACCATTTTCTCCTTACTTTCCAGTTTCACATGTAGCATAGTGGACTAATACCATGAGTTATATCCTCTGAGGCAAGTTCTAATCCACCCCAGGACTCGAGAGTCATTTTTTAATCTTTTACCTCGTGATCCCCCCCGTGTCTTTTCATTTTTTAATCACGTTTTTTATACCAACACTCTTTTTATGGCATTTTAAACATCGTTTTTAATATGGTTGTAATAAAGTTTTATTGTTTTGTATGATTCATGTATATGTATCCATGCTGACGTGTCACCCCACTATTCTTGGCGCCTCCCCTTTTTTTTTTATGTATATATAACCCTGGTCTTCTGTAACATGCCCTGATGAAGTGAGCTGGGACTGGCTCAGGAAACACGTTGGCAATAAAGATATCTTGAATTCTACCACAGCAGCGCAGTCTCTTATTGCACTACCAGCCTTCTCTTTGTACCAAGTTCATAATCTTAACCTCAGCGACCTGGATTTTGTTGGGATCATCATAGATCAGACCTAAACTGTCAAAAAAGGAATCAGTGGAAAATCGTTCTGGGGCTTGTGGAGACAAAGAAAATACCCAGGCCTGAGGACCCCATCGCAGTAGGGACATGATTATTCCCACCCGCTGGAACTCCTCCCATGATGATCGGGGGAGCAGGGTAAAAAATAACTTACAGCTCTCCCTGAGTACCCTAAACTGGTCTTTCTCTCCCAAGGGAGGGATATAACAGGTTCAGGAGAGACCAACTGTATATCAGGCCAAAAGATGAAAGGGGAACAGCATCCACTCCAGGTGAAGAGGTAAATATCTTTTATTCCGCCAAAAATAGATACAACGAAATATGGTGATTGGTTCGTCCACACCATATATGGCCGCTCATGTTGCCATTTGTTGTACTTGATAAAGACCTTATGGTCGAAACATTGTATCTATTTTTGGCGGAATAAAAGATATTTACCTCTTCACCTGGAGTGGATGCTGTTCCCCTTTCGTCTTTTGGCTATATGTTGGTCCCTTTGGGTCCTGGGATCTTTGGAACGTGCGTCCCATTCAATTCATGTGCTGTTGGCTGCTTCTTTTCTGCACAACTGTATATCAGATGATACTGCCGTCACAGCCACTGCCACCAGTGGGGGCTATGGGAGGTCTTCATCAAGTTATTTATCTGACCCTGCAACTGATATTGTGATGACTCCAGATTCTGGCAATCCGTCGCCAGATCCTTAGTCATCTGCATCAAATTCACCACCTGGTCACAAAGCGTGTGAACAGGATCCATGATGGCGAAAAAGAAAAACTTAACGGCCAGATGTAATGTGAGGCTTGTCACTTCTCATGGCTAAGCCATGAGTCAGAGTGGTCAGGAAGTCCAAGGTCAGAATCCAGGAGGGTACATCCAGTGGCGGATTAAGTGGCCTATGGGCCCGGGGCTGTTCATAAAACCTGGGCCCCTGTACCCCCCTTCCCAGGAAAACATTTTCTGTCCACATTTTGTGGCTCTTCTCACAAAAACACTGCATATGCTGATATTTAGGGGCGGTGAATGGCCTGCTCGGATGCGGGGTCTGGAAAGGAATAAAATGGCCGCGCTTGGGAGGGGGTACCGCCGGCCTGTCCGGCTACTGGTTAGGGATGTTAATGATTAATCACACAGTCACCTGCCTCCATGCTCTGCCAGGTCTGCCTCTCCCCAGCCTCCCTGGCTGCTCCCTCCAATTTGGAGGCAGCCGCATAAATTGCATAATGCATTGGATTGGAGCGGAGGGAGCAGCCAGGGAGGGAGGCTGGGGAGAGGCAGAGCATCCTCCAGTCCTCCCAAATGGTGACGCCGACGGTGAGTGTGTCAGTGACCCACCTGCCCTGCGCTAGCCGCTGCCAAAATCTCCTGGGCTGAGTGAGTCCTCCTCACTGTGCACTGCCAGTCGGCGCCGCCGCCTCCACGCTTCTCAGTCCCGGCCGGGCCGCCCACAGCACACAGAGAGAGGAGGAACTTCTGCTCTGCCTCCTGCCGTGCTGCGCCGCCCCCACACACGTGCTGCCTGGGACTGCCCGCCGCCCCCCTTCCAAGTTCCTACGCCACTGGGCGGCGACTGAGCGGCTCACACAGTGACAGACTGACAGATCATATGCGATGCCGACCGACCGATTGGCCCCTGCCCTGGGCCCCCTAAAAACCTTGGGCCCGGGGCGACCGCCCCATCCGCCCCTATTAAGATCCGCCATTGGGTACATCATAAACAGAAGGAGAAGACAAAAGCATAACGTTCCAAGGTCAGAGTACCAGGAGGAAAACAGATCAGTGCTGAAGGGTTTAAACAGGTAGATGGTCAGAACAAAGTCCAAGGTCAGGAAACAGATCAAGCATATAGAACTCAAGGCACGGGAAAGCACAAAACACAAACCTCACAAGATGAATGTATGTCTGACAGTGGTCTGGGAGAAGCTGCTCATGGCAATTACCCAAGACAGTGAACACCTGAGACAGCCGACGCCTCCCAGTCACAGATTGGCTAGTCGAACTGTCAGTAAACACACTGACAGCTCAACACACCCTTGAACCAGACTGGATGGTCATGCTGTCAATCAAAGTACTGACAGCTTCAGCATGCCCCTGTACCAGATTTGATGGCCGAGCTGTCAGTAGCTGCATCCAAGACACTCTGAGGGGTGGAACCATGACATCAATTTTACGGACCAGACTAGTGCATGTCAATAACCAGCAGCTCCTGGTTGTGGGGATAAAATCCACGGTGGATCATAATACCAGCATTATGGATGAAATTTACTTGAAATCTTAACTACATACTATGGTGAAAATCTCTAGTGGAAATTGACCAGCACTGTGGATTTGTCATCTGCAACATATCAATTTCCACTCTATTTTTCCATCAGGAATTTCACACTTAATAAGGGCTTGCTTACATGAGCATATACATTGGACTGCTATCCAATGTTTTATCGGATAGGTGGTACATTCTCGGCATTTCTGCAGAAGGGCCACACTGTTGCTGCGCTGTGACACTGGTGGAGTGGCAGCACATAAGAGGGGGAGCAATGTGGACATTACTGTTTGGAGCACTTACGGGCCCTGTCATAAACTGTAGTAATGACAGAAAAAGCCCTTAGGCTATGTGCACACGCTGCGGATTGAACTGTGGATTTGGTGAAATCCGCAGGTAAATCCGCAGGACAAAAGTCCTGCGGTTTATCTGTAGATTAGCCTGAGGTTTTGCCCTGCAGTTTCACACCTCATAAGGATAAGATATGAAACCGCTGCGGATACCGCACAAACAATTGACATGCTGCGGATTGTAATCTGTGGCAAAATCTGCAGCATCTGCACAGCGGTTTTTGTTTTGCATAGGCTAACATGGTAGTGTACACCGCTGCGGAAACCGCTGCGGGTCCGCAGGGTCAAATCTGCTGCGGATCCGCAGCAGAATCCGCAATGTGTGCACATAGCCATAGAGTGAGGGGAGCTCCAAAAGAAAAAAAGGGCCCTGAGAGACTATTAGGCCGGGGTCACACTAACCGACGCAAAATACGCTCAGTATTTTACATGCGTAATACGGATGAATGGCCCCTAAACAGTGCTCCGTATGTCATCCGTAATCAAGGTGTGGTCGCGTATTTTGCGTATGTAATCCGTATGGCATCCGTATGACAAGATTTTCTCGCAGGCTTGCAAAATGGACATATAATGGAGCCCTATGACAGGGTTTCTAACAGAAACCAATGAATAGATATAGTCACATAGAATGCATATATATATATATATGTATTCTATGTGTCTATATCTATTCTTTCTTTCTTTATTAAACCTGTCAGTGTGAGTTTACTGTATAGCGCACTGAATTGCCGGCTTTGCTAAAAGACACCGGGTGCGTATTTCTCGCAAGTCACATGTGTGGTCCGTGTGTAGTGCGTATTTTTTGCGCACCCATAGACTTGCATTGGCGTATTACGGCCGTAGTACGCTGACAATCGCAGCATGCTGCGTTTGGCACGGACTGTAGAATACGGATGAGAACTATACGGCTGGTGCGAGGGACCCCATAGAGAATCATTGGTCCGTGTCTAATGCGTGCTTTTAGCGCCTCTCACTCGGCCGTATTCCTCGCCAGTGTGACCCCGGCCTTACTAGAAACTGCAGAGTAGAGCGAGTGCACCTCGGGACCATATGAGCTGAAATAATTTATTGTTGAATCCTTCTCCTTCTTAAAGGGAATCTTTCCACACACAATGACTGTACAAACAAATTACAGCACCTTGTAGGGGATATAGCCCTATTAAAATTTGTACTTTTAGTGTCTAAGGGATAATGTTTCTCCATGTGGAGAGTGACATACCAGCTCTGGCATGCCAAGGTAAGGAGGCTTATTTGTAGTGCAATGCTCCGCTGGGAAAATTAATATGCAAATTTCCTCTTCAGCGAGGAAAAGTATTTGAACTCTATAGCGCTTCTCAGGATTAGTGATCAGGATGTTATTCCCAATTCCATAAATTGTGGATAATTTCCATACTTGAGAATGTCCCTTTAATTTTTCTCACTTTACTGGAGCCAAAATAGAGAGGTGATATATATTAAACTAGTAGGCTAAAAAGTGCACTGAACTACCCGTTCATGCATTGGGTGCACTGAGCTCCTCTTTTCCAAAAATAATTTTCTATTCAAACTGACAAAAGATTTGGTCACAAAAGGTATGATTATTGTAAGGGTCGTATCCCCTAGAAGGTGCTATGTTTGATTTGAACAGTCATTTTATGGTGAGAGAGTTCCTTTATTTTTTTGGCTGAAGACTAAATATCTCATCAGCTTGTCCCATAGCCAACATTTTTCACCTTAGCTATCATTCTTCTCTCCTGCTCTGCTGGCAACAGCTTGAGCAAGAGAGAATGAATGAATGAAAACCTGATGTGGGGTCCCCCTCTGTTTGTGAACCAACGTGGCAAAACTCACAGCTAGGGGCTGCTATTCTCAGGCTGGTAAGGGGCCATTGATCTTGGCCCCCCAGCCTAAAAACAGCAGCCTGCAGCTGCCCAGAAAAGGCACATCTATTAGATGCGGTGGCAAGTGGGGTTAATAAGGGGTTAATGTCACCTTGCTATTGTAAGAAACCTATCCATTACTAATCCTATAGTATTGAAAGGGTTAAATAAACACACACAATAAGAACAAAGTATTTTAGTGAAAAAATACACTACACGGTTTTAAAATCTTTATTATACTCCTAATCCCATATCGAAGCTATTGTAAAAAATAAAAAAATAACAAACCAACAATATAGCATACCTGTCCAGCGTACAGTCAAGTCCCATGGCGTAAATCCATCTCAGGGGGTTAATCAGTTTACAGCTGGAGCAATGCTAATGCGACTGCTACCGGCTGTAAACTACTGGGGAATGAATGGAAGCAGCGCGCACAGGCTCAGTGATGAGCGGTGATGTCACTGCTAGTTACTGAGCATGCGCTGGCTGCTTCCATTCATTCCCCAGTAGTTTACAGTCAGAGCGGTTGCATTAGTAGCACCAGCGTTCAGCACCAGCTGCAGGGGAACACTGGCTTACAGTAGCGCTTCTTCCTCTGCGGCCGGCTGTGAGCACGGAGGACAGTGTGAACTCTTCTCCGTGTGCACGTGTTCAGCATGTTTTGCAGACCATGCGCTCCCACAAATACTGACATGTCTCCGTATTTTGCACACGGAC
Organism: Dendrobates tinctorius; assembly: GCF_039654945.1. Classification (NCBI taxonomy): domain Eukaryota; kingdom Metazoa; phylum Chordata; class Amphibia; order Anura; family Dendrobatidae; genus Dendrobates; species Dendrobates tinctorius. The sequence continues at coordinate 39,561,132 of NW_027361711.1, forward strand.
ACACGGTCTGTGAAAACAAGCTGATATATGCATAGACCCATTCATTTGAATGGGTCTACATGTGTCAGTGTCCCCGGTATGTGAGGAAACTGTCACTACATGTATCGGAGCCACTGACTTGTGAAACCGGCCTAAGGCACCAAAATACCTTGTCCTGGCCCTAGGCTAAACAGATGGTAAATGGTAGTAACCAACTGCCTGTTCAATTACACACTGCACTGCTATAATTTTTATGCTTATAAAAATTATAAAGATTTTAAAAATGATAGTTTTGGGGGGAGGTAGATGCCTACAATTCAAGTATTTTAACATATGTGGTATATATGAAAGCAACCATTGCTTTTCGACAAGGCTTCAAACATGATCCCTATAAGTGAAATAGAGGCATTGGGAACCATCAGTCCAGAGCCCAGGCAGAATATACAGGTAGTTCATTAAAGCCAACCCACAATGTAAAAATATTTTTTTTTTTCTGGGGGGGGAGCAGTAAGGTCCACAAAAACAGACATAGAAAACTTACATTTTTGTTTCAGTAAGTAAAATAAAAGGATGAAAAAGTCATGGTTTATTTCAGCCATAACAAAAAATGAAAAAAAATTGGTGGCAGCATAACATTTTCTCTGAACTGTAGAAAAAAAGACATGGACTGCACATCCAAGAATCATACTATGAGCTAACGCTGCTAGGCAAAAATTTACAAAACTGAACATCGAGTATTTGTAAGCCAAAACCAGGTGCGGAACAATCGGAGGAAAAGTATATTAGAAACACGTCACCACTTCTGTATTTATCACGCATTCCTGGTTTTGGCTTACAAATACTGAGTAGAGGTGAGCGAAACGGGTCATTCAAATTAAAAAGTCGCCGACTTTCGCTAAAGTCGGGTTTCGCCGAGCGAAACTCGACCATAGCGTGAGGTTGGCCATGCGGTCTCCGACCCGAGCGTCAAAGTCACGTTTCTCATAATGCTTTCAGGCGTCTTTTCTCAGCCAACGAGCAAGGACGCACACTGTGGGCAACGCGATGACATGGGCAGCGGCCACCACCATCTTAGAGAAGGGCATTTCAGTGATTGGCTTGCTTTGTGTGGCGTCACAGTGGCTATAAAAGCCCTGAACGCCGACCGCCATTTTACTTCTGCCGATCTTAGCATAGGGAGAGGTTGCTGGCTTCCGCTGCTTCTTAATAGGGAAAGTGTTAGGCGGGAAAGAAAACAGATAGGCAGGGAAGAAAAAAGAATCTGTGCTTCTGCTGATAGCAATTGTGCTGTACAGTTAGTGTGCAGTGACAGGGGAGGATTTTTTGGTGTGCAGCAGCGCTGGTTATTAGGCTGCCTTATTAGGCTACCTGATAGCTGCATTGCTGTGTGTACATGTAGAGTCGTGGGCCGGGCTGGGGGGGTGGTCCCTCTATATACCACGCAGAGACGTCACAGACAAAAGATGGAGGCAGGTTTCGGGTACAACAGGTCCAAGTTTATTCCTTACCGTCTGACTGACTGCCTCAGCAGTACACGTAATACCTTCACGGGCCTCCGTTTCCAGGTCTCGCTACCCACACCGTACTTTTCCACCAGGGATGTAAACACACGTACCGTCCCTTTTTTCACTGAGCGACGATCCTGTCAGCACAGACACTGTGGCCGCCTTAGGCCCGTACACCATCAGCACATTTACTGGTCAGTTTTCGTCTTCAATACGGTATGCTTTTCCCCGGGGCCTCGTCTGTACTGCGGTAATTCATGTCAGGACCACCCCCCTGACTTTCTCTCTCCTCGGTCCCCTGGTTTGGCTCTCTTCACAGCAAACACACTGTCACAGACTCCTTATCTCTTGAGCACATCCCGGGGACTGGAACTTTCTGGAACCCTCCTGTCAAATTTATAACTTTCCCGGTTCCCTGTAACTCCGCCCCCCATGACCAACAGTTTCTAAAACCCTAAGCTGCTGTTAAGTCCTGAACTTACTCTCCTCCCTGCCATCTGGTGGTCAACCCAAGGTACTGCACGTCACCTACACTTTCCTAGCTGTTTCCCCACTGTCATACCTGCTATCTGTCTAAAATGTGCAAACCCTCCTTCCTACTTGCTGACAAGTCCATCCGTCAGGTCACCTTCCCTACACTCTCCCTTCCTTTGTCCATTGTCGTCCCCGACAATCACAACCCCTACCTTTGTCATTCTGAAACTTCTCTTACCAGACCATTGTCAACGCCCGCTTTCTTCTTTGGGAATGTCCGTGGTGTTAGGGACCTGACTCGGGACTTCTGTCCGTCTCACATCTTCCATCTCTTTACCTTCCTCTTGGTAACAAGTCATGGTCGGTGTCTGGGTCACACAGACCCTCTTATCACGTAGACCCTTTTGGTCTCACACTTCCTTCGGTCACACCGACCCCCGTACCCGGACCTGTTGAAATTTTCTTATGCATATTACACATTAAACCAAACTTTATAATATAGCACATGTATCTTTTTTTTCATTTACTGTTTCTTTTAACCATCTCAAAACATAACAGGCTTGCTCCCCCTTCCTTTAACATTGGCACTCCTTTTTTTCTTTTTATGCATCCCCGCCATGTCAGGCATACTAACTTCAACAATCATAACCAAAAAAACACACATTTTTTTTTCTTTTTTTTATACCCTTGACGCAAACTGTCCCAATGACCTGCATAACAGTGCAGTGGATTCCCGACAGTCCACGCTATCTTCTGGTGGACGGTAGCAAGGAGTCCCACAGCCTTGGAGCTCCTGAGATGCAAGGAGTGTCTTTAGAGTCCTGTCTATGGGGGCTCATGATCTTCAGGTTCAGCGAGCACGGCTACCGCGTAGTAGCCGCGGGGACAATATTCCTTATAATAAGACACCAAGTCCCCCTCTTGCAAGGCCCGGCCATGGCGGATCGATGCCACATTGATGTACACTTTCTGGCCGGTCGCAAGGTCTCGTATAAACCCGTACCCCTTTGGTATGTTGGTGTAGACAAGCCGTCCCAAGGATCGTGTAGCCACCATGCCAGACTCTCCCTTTGCATGGAGCAGGTTCCATATTTCCTGCTCCCTGGCTTTTTTCTTCTTAATGACCTCAGCTACCCAAACAGAGGGTCCGGAGTAGGCCCTGGAGTCCGGTGGGCGGGACTCAGCCGGGGTCGAGTGCGGTGCAGAGGCGGCCGTAGATGTCAGCGGCCCAGCAGCCGCTGGGGCCGAGTGGCGGGGAGGGGCAGCAGTAATTCCTGCCGAATAGGCCGCAGAGCCTGACAAATAACCCGCTGTCAACTTTGATGACATCACAGATGCAGCCGTGGGGTAGGCCGCACCCGTAGTTGCAAACAGGGCTGCAGCAGCGGCTGGTTTCATGGACAAAGTCGCTGCTGGCATGGGGAACGCATCAGCGCCTTCCATGGACAGACTCCGCACCGGCGACACCGGGCGTGGTGCCACCGGGCGGGGTGGTTCGGGGACAGGAGCGGGGGCCTTGCTCAGCTCTGCATAAACCATAGGGCCCTCTGCGGCCAGGCTTTCAGGAACGGAGGAGGCCACGTGCTGCGGCTAAATGGTGGGGGCCGCCTGCGGAGCCGCCGGCTGAGCCGGGGGAATTCTCACCTTCCCTGGTGTGGCAGCCTCTGACTTAACATCCCGCGGCTCCTCCTGCAGTCTCCGTCCTTCACCCCTCCGTCCGGCAGGACTAGGCTCCAGGCTCGGGGGTTCCGCGGGGAGGGACTCTGCTGTCAACGTTGGCGGCCGCTTCCGCGGGACCAGCAATGGTTCTGCTTCTCCACACGCAATCCGGATGTCTGCCCGTGACTCTGAGAAATAAGTCTTCCAGCGGGGCGTGATCTCCCGACGCCATCGCCACTCCAGGCACCCGATGCCTCGACAACCACAGCGGCGCATCCCGTCCGGTGGACAGCAATCAAATGGCACCAAGCAGCCGCAGCCAATCTTTCCCTCAGTGCCACTCCCTCTGCTGGGTGGGGCGATGGCAGGCTTGTCCACCCAGCGGCCTGGGTCCAGTATGTGGGAGCATCGGCCTCCGGGTTCATATCGCTTCCCTCAGGGGTACGTTGGAGGGGGTCCCAGACCATCCAGAACGGCTGCAAACACCCGGACCTCTCTCCTGCGTTGGAGCAACACTGCCATCTTGCACAGCGCTCCCAATTTGTAATCCACAGGTAAACAATTTGTAATCCACAGGTATTTTCAATCCAAACAGAGCAGCCCAAGTGCTTCTCTGTTCTTCAGAGGCAGGTCTGCCGCAGAAAATATCGTATTAGCGGCGACGATCCTGCCGACTATGCCAAGTGTAGAGTCGTGGGCCGGGCTGGGGGGGTGGTCCCTCTATATACCGCGCAGAGACATCACAGACAAAAGATGGAGGCAGGTTTTGGGTACAACAGGTCCAAGTTTATTCCTTACCGTCCGACTGACGGCCTCAGCAGTACACGTAATACCTTCACGGGCCTCTGTTGCCAGGCCTCGCTACCCACACCGTACTTTTCTACCAGGGACGTAAACACACGTACCATCCCTTTTTTCACTGAGCGACGATCCTGTCAGCACAGACACTGTGGCCGCCTTAGGCCCGTACATCATCAGCACTTTTACTGGTCAGTTTTCATCTTCAATACGGTATGCTTTTCCCCGGGGCCTCGTCTGTACTGCGGTAATTCATGTCAGGACCACCCCCCCGACTTTCTCTCTCCTCGGTCCCCTGGTTTGGCTCTCCTCACAGCAAACACACTGTCACAGACTCCTTGTCTCTTGAGCACCTACCGGGGACTGGAACTTTCTGGAACCCTCCTGTCAAATTTATAACTTTTCTGGTTCCCTGTAACTCCGCCCCCATGACCAACGGTTTCTAAAGCCCTAAGCTGCTGTTAAGTCCTGAACTTACACTCCTCCCTGCCATCTGGTGGTCAACCCAAGGTACTGCACGTCACCTAGACTTTCCTAGCTGTTTCCCCACTGTCATACCTGCTATCTATCTAAAATGTGCAAACCCTCCTTCCTACTTGCTGACAAGTCCGCGTCAGGTCACCTTCCCTACATACTTCTGTGCAGACTGCTTTTGACACAGCACTTCTACTTTTATTCTTTTTTTCTGAACAATTACCGAGCGTAACTGCAAGTAAAAACTGCAAGCACTGAGTCGTCAGTGCGGGCTTCTGGTCATGAACAACACCTTTCCTTGTGTCCTTCACCCCCACCAAAAATGAAGGATTCGGCAGGCCACACTTCAGATTACACCATGGAGCTCTTTTCACATACCATGCCTGGGTTATCAAGTCAAATCCTGAATTCCACAGTCCAAGATGAATCTGACATGGAGTGCACTGATGCACAGCCCCTGCTAGATGATTCTGCTGGTACATTGACCCAGAGCACTACATTGCCCTCGCAGTCTACTGAGCCAGAATCTGACCCTGATGAAACTCAGGTGCCCTTTCCCGCATACTATACCACCTTACACGGTGACACAGAGGAAGGTGCAGATGATATTGAAGAGGAGGTGATGGATGACCCAGTTGTTGACCCAGATTGGCATCCATTGGGATAAGAGGGTGCCCCTGGCAATAGGTCAGAAGAGGAGAAGGATCCGCAGCAGGCATCGTCATCACAGCAGTGGTTATCTAGCAGGCCCGTAGCTGTCCAAAAACGTGGTAAAAAAAACAAAAAAGAGTTGCAGGACAGCTTGGCCAGACAGTCAAATTAGGACAGCGTGCAAGCCCTGAAAATTTATACCATAGTAGGAAGAGTGCAGTGTGGCACTTTTTGACCAAAATCCTATTGATGAGGCAAAGGTTATCTGTAAGAGATGCAGAAGGACCTTTAGCCGAGGGAAAAATCTCCGAAATTTGAATACCAGCTGCATGCTTAGACATTTAACCACCATGCACTTGCAAGCGTGGATGGACTACAAAACCTCAGGTAGCACATGTGCTCCTGCTCCGACTGAAGGTAGCCAGCAATGCTCCATCGCTTCCCCCACTGTAAGCCCACCAGTAAGCACACCAGCAGCAAGAAATGTTGAGGTGTTGTCGCAAGGCCAAAGCAGTCAGGGAAGCAGAATGTTTTTGCAACGAAAGACTGAATCTAGGCCATCACCACCACCATCATCACCATCACCAACCCCCTGTCAGTCCGTCAGGTCCACCACTAGTTCCCCCATATGCAGCTCTCAAGTCCAGCTCACCCTACCAGACACTCTGAGTAGGACAAGAAAGTACTCAAACTCTCAACCACGTACACTGGCTTAGAACACCTACATTGCCAAACTGATCTCATTAGAAATGATGCTCTACCGTTTGGTTGAAAGCGAAGCGTTCCAAGAGCTCATGGCCTACACTGTCCCACGCTATGACCTACCCAGTCGGCACTTCTTTTCTTGAAAAGCCATCCCTGCCCTCCACCGGCGTGTGAAAGACCGCATTGCCCATTCACTCAATCAGTGAGTGGAAAGGTGCACCGCACAACAGAAGTATGGGCCAGTAGGCATGGCCAGGGCCATTACGTGTCCATCACTGCTCATATAGTACCCTGAAGATAGTGAATATAAAAGGGACAGCACTGTGCAGGATCTAAGCGCAATATTAAAAATGTCCCAAATAAAAATACAAAGCTGATGCACTCACCAAGTTGAGGTTGAAGGAACAGCGTATTGACCCTGGAGGAATGTCCCAAACCAAGGTCCCAATTAATCGGTTTGCTGCACGGCTCCTGGTCAACAGGGTGATCCTCAGTCGTCTGCAGGTACAAGATAAAAGAAAAAAAAATCAAGTCTGATGCCGGCGCTCCCGAAAAAAGTGAAATGTGAGAGATGGGTTTACTTAAAAAAAATGTTTAAAAAGATTTTTATTCTGAAGTGTAACAGTAAAAACAAACAACGCGTTTTGGCTTAAAAAAAAGCCTTCATCAGGTAAATATACATCTATACCAAAACAATGACCATGTCTGTATAAACCCTTTTTACAACTGGAAAGGGAGGGGTGTTTATTACTAGCATCAATCCTTCACTTAATTTGCATACTCCTCTTAATTGATTTAACTCTTTAGCAGGGGTAAGTCAAAGATATAATTCACATTCCTTAAGAGGTTAAACTCTAGTGGAAAAAATATAAAAATAAATGAATAAAAATAAAAAAAAATAAAAAATCTGAAAAACCTAATCACTATATCAATAGGTATAGCATCTCTAAACTTTCTCAATCACATCATTCAGACCATTCAGGTACAAGGTTTGTAACTGAAAAATCCAAAAAGATTCCTGTGCTGAAAGTAACTGATTTTAGTATTATGACGGTGTCCATTCATTCTTGCTCTGACAGTTTGTGTTGTGCGGCCACAAATGAAGGGTTTAGAATTTATTTTAAAACTTAATTTTTTTTCTTTCAGGATGTACTCTATTTACAGAGGTCCTGGACCGCGATGGGGACGCGGGTCGCCCCGAGTTTTGCTAATCTTTTTAAGGGGCAATTCGTGTCCCTATCTGCCCTATCCGAGCCTTTTTTTAAAGAAAAAATTCTGCTTTATAAACGCTATCAAAAACGGAGAAAATGGAGTCTATGCTAATTTACAAAAATATCAAATTTTATTAGTCATAGAAAAATGACAAAATGTAAATACATGCAAAAAGACAACACTAATTGAATGAGCAGACTGTGTGAAGAGAGGGTACATGCACAATAAAAGTGACCAAAATATCCTGAAATGTAGCTAAAGTGAGCTGCTATCACAATGGGCACATATGGGACAAATTAATGCTGCCTCTGTGCTCAAAAAATCTCACACGAACTTAGATAGTCCCAAAAGTAACAGTCATAGTGTTATATCGACCCCTGAGGAAGGCTAATTCATCAAAATCAGTGACGCTTTAGTGATATTGCTAGCGATATCGCTATGTGTAAAACCCCCTTAAGTCTCAGGCTGTGCAACCTTTTTACACAGCTCCATGCAGCAGCTTCCTGCTCACATGCTCTCACAGGCTCAACTCCTCCCCTCCTCAGCCTTGGGCAGTTCATTAACACAGTCCTTTACAGGGGGAGCAGATCATTCGATCACACCAGACAAGGGGGTGCTGTCTCTTAAAGCTGCACCGTGTTTCTTACTGTCCATAACAGCGCCACCCCCCTTACATAAACACGCAGTGTGAAACAGAACCCACAGCACACAGCTCTGTTAACTTCACATAGCAAAGAAGCTAAGGGTTGAACTCCCTCTGTAATCGACCTGTGCCAATCGCACATGTGGCCAAACAGAATCATAGTCCAAAAGCGAAATGCTACACTGACGCTAGTAAACTAAAGCAAAACCCTGTAACTCACAGGGGAGCAAAAAGGCTCAGTGGCTGGACTTGCTCTGTAACTCAGCTGTGCTAAAAGCACACGCAACCGGATACAGATGCTGGAAGCCAAGCGGCAAGCAAAAACCCTATCTGTTTCAAAGGTGATAGAGAGCACCAACTCACACACATGTGCAGTCAGAGTGGTAGCGTATCCACTCACACACAACAAGCATGAATGACACTAGCGCGCCTGCGGGCCTTGCTGAGAGCCTTTTAAAGCCAAAACTCCACCCCATATACTCACATTGACATCGCCTGCGGGCCACATCACCAAAGCAGATTATGTCTGAGCACCAATGAGAAGGTGCCACCTCACGGACATGCTCAGTAAGGTGATTTCTAGACTTAGACTCCAGAGTGTCTGATCGCCATTGCCTATCGCTGGTTACCATAAACTTGGCTGGAAAGCCAGCATTAAGTAAACAGCATGAGCCTGGGCAAGATGCTGGGACTGACATCCCTGCTGAGCAGCTCCCGCAGCGGCTTTAAATGAAGGGGGGACCGCAGTGGCAGACAAGGCTTGGGATCTACCTTGTGCAGTATCCCGGCGCCTAACACAGAAGCTCATGCAATATGAAACAGTAGTAAATAGTAGTTATTGCAATATAAACAATAATAAGCATTATTCCAACATCTTATATAGCTGTCAGCTCTGCTTTACTGCCTTTCCTTCACACTGCCTGTGAGAAGAAAGATGAGGCACTTTGAGAAGACTGCAGCTGCAAAAGTGTTTGTAATGAGTCAAAGATCACTTCTGCTGAATCCATAGATTGTAACAGCTCATTTACATTACAGAAAGAGCATGGATTTTGTTTTTAAGAAAACGTCAGATCGCAGAAATCAAGGTATCATTTTATTCACCTTTCTATGTCCTGTATGCCCATATAGACTGCTTAGGATGGTTGATCCTACTGACAGATTCCCTTTAAGAGGCATACGACTCTTAATGAATTTGTCACATGTTATCAGTGGTGTGCACCTTGCCGAAATGTTACTCTAGTTAGAAACGCTGACACGTGCCAAGAATTTGACAGAGAGTAGTAGCTGCATACTACCTGCCCCAGCTCTGTCCATTGTGGTGGACGTGCCTGTACCTGGCATGAAAATGTCAATAGTCACAGAATTATTGCTCAACTCTGATTTGCGCAAAAAATTTTGCGTCTATTCAAGGTATTTTACAGGAACACTTTGATGTATTGGTCCCTATGAGTCTGTACTGCAAACTTTTTCTGCAGTTTATGTGCTGTTATGTGAACCGTTTTGTCAATAATCTTACTTTTTATATAGCTACCTGCATATTATTCACTTTTTTTCTCTTTTCTCTACTCTCTATTTTTCACTTAACTGGATTCATGGAGTTTTTATTTTTACTCCAGCAATATTTAAAAATGTTTCTCGATATTGTATGCAAGAAGAACTGCTAATAAATGAACCTATTAGAGATAATCAAAGCTAGATTTGTTTTCCTTTTCCATGAAATGTTTTTCTCAATACTAGCCAGTGGGACTCCCAATAATTTCTCTGCTGGCACCCTGCGCTCCTGACACACAGTCTATTATTTATTTCACAGGAAAGAATGAAGTAAGCAACGCACCTAGCTGAGATCCAAACAGATGCCTAAAAACTGTGCTCTTATCAAACAAATGTTTTTCAATGTGACAGCTTATTTCCCTTGAAGTGTTGTACCTCCCTGCTGTGAATTAATATACAAATTTGCCTAGGAAATTTCTCTACATGCTCTTTTAGATAGGTAATTGACCAATATGCTCCCTGCTGCTTGGAAACGCGCTATAATAGAAAATTGTTATACTGTTCAAAAATGTAGGAAAATAAATGTTAATATTATGAAATATATACACTGGTTTGAGTGGATACAATTTATGTATGGTAAAATATGTTCACAAAAAATGAAATAGAAACAGACACTTACCTGGCATGCCCACTAAGATGCATCATATAAATTACTCAAAACTACACCGATACAACAAGTCATTGCTAGCCAGCATTTCTGCTCGTAGGAAGTATAAGGCTGTGTGCCCACGTTGCGTTTTTTAAGTGTTTCCGCCGTGTTTTTGCAGCATCGGAAACGCTTAAAAAATGCTATCAAAGCTCATTGCCGTGCAATCCTATGGGACTCCACAATTGCTTTGCCCATGCTGCGGATTTTTCCGCTGCGGGATCGCGTGACCGCTATGTCATCAGAGGTCATTCGTGAAAGGCATCCCTGGGAACGGACGTTGCTGGCAGCACCGCTGAGGGCCCGGAGGAATCCACGGCTGACAGAGGGTAAGAATATCCCTATTTTGCATAGGCAGCATCAATAGTAACAAGTTGGTCACACTTGGCAAACACTATGCTTGACAACTGTGACCAACCTGTCAATCACTTTTCCAAGTGACGCTTCAAATTGCTTGGAAAAGCGCTAGCTTTCTGCAAGCTGAAAACGCTTGCAAAACGCTTGTTTTTTTGCGGGAAAACGCATGCGAATTCCGCATGCGTTTTACCCGCGGCGGGGAGTTGTGGAAATGCTGCGGACAATTCCGCAGCATTTCTGCAACGTGGGCACATAGCCTTAAGCAACAAGGGGCTACAGAGTCAGTCTCTATCAGCAAATTTTATAAAAGAATATACTGTAGTATCCATCCGACATTTCATTTACCGCGGAGAACATATTATGATATATACCTTGCAGAACCCTGTAATGCAGGTGGTCTCCCCTATGTTCGAGATCCTTGTAGACGTTCCAAGAGAATTGACAAGTTTGCCAATTTTTCATATATATCATTTTTTATCACCCTCTACTTCCTTAAGAAGAGGGTTTTGCAGTATGAAGTTTAAAGGGTATATCCGGGACTTTATAAACAACAAAAAATGTACCTAAGGCTAGTTTCACACTTGCTTTTTTTTGCAGCGCGTTTTTCCCGCAAAAAAACGCATTGAAAAAACGCATACATAAGCATACAACTGCTGCGTTTTTTTCAAGCATTTTTATGAGCATGCATGAAAAAAACGCAGCGTTTTTATGCGTTTGTATGCGTTTTTAGTGCGTTTTTACCGCATTTGCGTTTTTTTCCAACATTTTTAGGTGGCCCCTCACACTACCCAAACCATGACTTTACTAACCCTAACCCTGACCCTAACCCTAACCCTAACCCTGACCCTAACCCTAACCCTAACCCTGACCCTAACCCTTAACCAAATCATACTTAACCCTAACCCAAACCCTAAACCCTAACTAACCCTAACCCTAACCCTGACCCTAACCCTAACCCTAACCCTGACCCTAACCCTAACCCTAACCCTGACCCTAACCCTAACCCTAACCCTGACCCTAACCCTTAACAAAACCATACTTAACCCTAACCCTGACCCTAACCCTAACCCTAACCCTAACCCTGACCCTAACCCTTAACCAAACCATACTTAACCCTAATCCTGACCCTAACCCTGACGCTAACCCTAACCCTAACCCTAACCCTGACCCAAACCCTTAACAAAACCATACTTAACCCTAATCCTGACCCTAACCCTGACCCTAATCCTTAACAAAACCATACTTAACCCTAACCCTGACCCTAACCCTAACCCTGACCCTAACCCTAACCCTAACCCTGACCCTAACCCTAACCCTAACCCTAACCCTGACCCTAACCCTTAACAAAACCATACTTAACCCTAATCCTGACCCTAACCCTGACCCTAACCCTTAACAAAACCATACTTAACCCTAACCCTGACCCTAACCCTAACCCTGACCCCAACCCTAACCCTAACCCTGACCCTAACCCTAACCCTAACCCTAACCCTGACCCTAACCCTAACCCTGACCCTAACCCTAACCCTGACCCTAACCCTAACCCTAACCCTGACCCTAACCCTTAACAAAACCATACTTAACCCTAATCCTGACCCTAACCCTGACCCTAACCCTTAACAAAACCATACTTAACCCTAACCCTGACCCTAACCCTAACCCTAACCCCAACCCTAACCCTAACCCTGACCCTAACCCTAACCCTGACCCTAACCCTTAACAAAACCATACTTAACCCTAATCCTGACCCTAACCCTGACCCTAACCCTTAACCAAACCATACTTAACCCTAACCCTGACCCAAACCCCAACCCTAACCCTGACCCTGACCATAACCCTAACCCTAAACCCCCTTAACTAACCCTAACTCTAACCCAAACCCCTAAATTCCATGGTTAAAAAAAAAAAACGCATATGCAAAAAAACGCATACATGAGCATGCCAGTGCGCACATATGCGCATCCATAGGCTATAATGGCCATTTTTAGCGCAAAACGTGCGCATATGTGCGCATGCGCTTTTTTGCAGGGCCAAAAAATGCAACATGCTGCGTCTGGAAAATACCAACGCACACCCCAAAAAAACGCAGCGCATGAAAATCGCATACATGCGCTTACCAGCGCGCAGGTATGCGCACCCATGTTAAATATAGGGGAAAAAACGCATGCGCAGGTATGCGTTTTTTTCCAGCGCTAAAAAACGCAAATGTGAAACCAGCCTAAGCAGTAACAGGCAGGTAATTGCCACAATTGACAGAGTGTAACAGCATAGAAGCCTCCGCTCTATAGATGAAATGTCTGCAGAGGCTTCTGAATTCCCAGCATGAGCGGCCTGTGATCGCTCTGCGCCGATGAAGAATGGTGCCTGGCACAACAGATAACCTGCCTGTTAGTGCTTAGGTACAGTTTTTAATTTTTATAAAGTCCAGGATACACTCTTTAAAATAACCCCTCTGCCATCCTACTGCACCGAAGTGTGTTCATGGGACCAGACATTTCGTGCCAAGTACAGGGCATACGTACACAAGGCTTTCTTAACTTCAGCCATGTTACATTTGTGCTAGGAAAAGTGCCTGTGAAGCATATTGTTATCTAGTAGATTCAGGGGTGGACCTACCGCCCGTGCAGCCGGTTCATTGCACGGGACCCCTCCAGCCTCCAGCACCGCATGGCTAATTATGCATGCAAATTAGCCATGTGGACATGTGGAGGGAGCGCTGCAGAGCCAGCAAGGAGGAGAGCACCCCCCCTGCAGGAGGTAACGGGAGGGGTCTGACTCCTCCTGAGGCTGCGTGCTAGCGCGGCCCAGTGCAGAGGAGCCAGCCCTGAGGGCTGAGCCGGGCTGAGGTGAGAGATCATCAGCGATCAGCCAGCAGCCCAGCGTCAGTGCCGTGGGGGAGGAGAGGAGGGAAGACTGTGGTGAGAGTGAACCGAGATCATCAGCGACCAGCCAGTAGTGTCAGTGCCATGGGGGAGGAGAGGAGGGAAGACAGACTGTCAGACTGTCACTCACACTGCCGGCCCTGACTGTGGCGTTGGCCAGACGGTGACTGCAGTTTAGCCGCAGGTCAGTGTGACTGTGGGGGGCTATATACCATGCTGGGCTGTATTATTACATGCTGGGGGGCTATATACCATGCTGGGCTGTATCATACCATGCTGGGGGGGCTATATACCATGCTGGGCTGTATCATACCATGCTGGGGGGGGCTATATACCATGCTGGGGTGTATCATGCCATACTGGGGGGCTATATACCATGCTGGTGGGGCTATATACCATGCTGGGGGGGCTATACACCATGCTAGGCTGTATTTTACCATGCTGGAGGGGCTATATACCATGCTGGGCTGTATCATACCATGCTGGGGGGGCTATATACCATGCTGGGCTGTATTATACCATGCTGGGGGTAGCTTTACACCATGCTGGGCTGTATTATACCATGCTGGGGGGCTTTACACCATGCTGGGCTGTATTATACCATGCTGGTGGGCTATATACCATGCTGGGCTGTATTATACCATGCTGGGAGGGGCTATATACCATGCTCGGCTGTATCATACCATGCTGGGGGGGCTATATACCATGCTGAGCTGTATCATGCCATGCTGGGCTGTATTATACCATGCTGGGGGGCTATATACCATGCTGGGTTGTATTATACCATGCTGGGCTGTATTATACCATGCTGGGGGGGCTATATACCATGCTGGGTTGTATTATAACATGCTGGGGGGGCTATATACCATGCTGGGGGGCTATATACCATGCTGGGGGCTATATACCATGCTGGGGGGGCTATATACCATGCTGGGCTGTATTATACCATGCTGGGGGGCTATAACCATGCTGGGCTGTATTATACCATGCTGGGCTGTATTATACCATTCTGGGGGGGCTATATACCATGCTGGGCTGTATTATACCATGGTGGGCTATATACCATGGTGGGCTGTATACCATGGTGGGCTGGGCTATATACCATGTGGTGCTGGGCTATATACTATGCGGCTGTTATATACCATGTGGGGTACATTTTACATTATATTCTATAAGGGGAGGCTGTGTTATATAATATGGGGGGGGCTACATTATATTCTATGGGGAGGTGGGCTGTATTATTTTCTATTTGGGGCTACATTATATTCTATAGGGGGCTGTATTATATTTATTATATTCAATGGGGGCTGCAATATACTATATGAGGAGGGCTACATTGTATTCTATGGAGGGGCTACATTATACTATTTAAGGGGCTGCATTATATCCTATGAGGGGGTTGCCAAATATTCTATGGAGGGGCTGCATTATACTATATGGGGGGGACTGCATTATATTCTATGGGGGGGTTACATTATGCTCTATACAGATATTATATCCAGCCCTGCATTGACTCAATATTAGATAACAACAAATAACAAATAACTTTGTTGCCCTATGAAGGGTTGGGGGGCCCGAAAAATTTCTTGCACAGGGTCCCACTACAGTCTGTGTCCACCCCTGAGTAGATTGCACAGTCAGTAAGAAAAGAGGGGCATATATATGCCAGTACAGAAAAAAGAATACATATATGCAACAATTTAACAATTTATCTGTGTAACTGGGTAATATTTAAAAAAACATTTATCAAAATCAGAATTATATGCATGAGTTCTCCTTTTTGACAACAGTTTGCACATGGATATGGCAGTAAAAAAACAAAATTTTCAAACAAAAGCTGCTTCTCGTATGTGACGTCTACTTGATGTTTGGTGCTTGGATGTTTTGTTTTCTTAAAGCATTTTGTTAACCCCTTCACCCCCAAGGGTGGTTTGCACGTTCATGACCGGGCCAATTTTTACAATTCTGACCACTGTACCTTTATGAGGTCATAACTCTGGAACGCTTCCATGGATCCCGGTGATTCTGACACTGTTTTCTCGTGACATATTGTACTTCATGTTAGTGGTAAAATTTCATTCAAATAACTTGTGTTTATTTGTGAGAAAAATGGAAATTTGGCGAAAATTTTGAAAATTTCGCAATTTTCCAACTTTGAATTTTTTTGCCCTTAAATCACAGAGATACGGCACACAAAAAACTTGATAACTAACATTTCCCACATGTTTACTTTACATCAGCACAATTTTGGAACCAAAATTTTATTTTGTTAGGAAGTTATAAGGGTTAAAAGTTGACCAGCGATTTCTCATTTTTACAACACCATTTTATTTTTAGGACCACATCACATTTGAAGCCACTTTGAGGGGTCTATATGATAGAAAATACCCAAAAGTGACACCATTCTAAAAACTGCACCCCTTAAGGTGCTCAAAACCACATTCAAGAAGTTTATTAACCCTTTAGGTGCGTCACAGGAATTTTTTTGAATATTTAAAAAAAAATGAACATCTAACTTTTTTTCATAAAAAAAATACTTCAGGTTCAATTTTTTTTATTTTACCAAGGGTAACAGGAGAAATTGAACTGCAAAAGTTATTGTGCAATTTGTCCTGAGTACGCAGATACCTGATATGTGGGGGGGAATGACTGTTTCGGCGCATGGCAGAGCTCAGAATGGAAGGAGCGCCGTTTGACTTTTTCAATGCAAAATTGGCTGGAATTCAGATTGGACGCCATGTCACGTTTGGAGAGTCCCTGATGTACCTAAACAGTGGAAACCCCCTACAAGTGACCCCATTTTGGAAACTAGACCCCCCAAGGAACTTATCTAGATATGTGGTGAGAACTTTGAACCCACAAGGGCTTTACAGAAGTTTATAACGTACAGCGGTCCAATTAAAAAATCATATTTTTTCCACAAAAATGATCTTTTCACCCCAATTTTTATTTTCCCAAGGGTAACAGGACCCTAAAAGTTATTGTGCAATTTGTCCTGAGTACGCTGATACCCCACATGTGGGGGTAAACCACTATTTGGGCGCATGGCAGAGCTCGGAAGGGAAGCAGCACCATTTGACGTTTTTGGCTGGAATTGAGATCGGACACCATGTCGCGTTTGGAAAACCCCTGATGTACCAAAACAGTGGAAACCCCCCACAAATGACACCATTTTGGAAACTAGACCCCCTAAGGAACTTATCTAGATGTGTGGTGAGAACTTTGAACCTCCATGGGCTTCACAGAAGTTTATAACATAAAGCCATACAATTAAAAAATCATATTTTTTCCACAAAAATGATCTTTTCACCCTCAATTTTTATTTTTCCAAGGGTAACAGGACCCTAAAAGTTATTGTGCAATTTGTCCTGATAAAACGCACCAACCAACCAATCAAAGGACCTCTTAACCATGAAGAACCAGACAGGGTGTATTTATTAAATTATATTTTATTTTATTTATACAAGTGGTTACATTAAAACCAATTAAAACCAAAAAGAGTGCACGTATAGGAACAGTTTCCACAAAGTTGTAAAATAATAAGACCCAGTTTATATATATATATCAGATATGCATACCCCACATGTTATAGAATAACAATTTGAAAAGGATTGTAAAAAAGGTGCAAAGATTACATAAAAATCATTATAATACATAAAAAATAAATAAATAACAAAAAAGTGCAATGTGCAATGTGCAAAAATTGTCACACTGTGAATCATATATAAGAAAAAATGTTTTAAAAGGGAAAACACATAACCGCATATGCTTTTAAATATCAATTGTGTATATTCACAAAGCTTCCATATATCCAAAGTAAAGTGCAGAGTGCCTGTGCAATAGAAACATGCACAATATGTGAAGCAACCAGTGCCACCTTTTCATTAGAGAATTATAACTCTTTACATATATAGAGGTATGCCATAGATAGATCCTTTACCTATAAGGGTCACCACGTTCCTATCACACGCTCCCCGACGCGCGTTTCGGAATCCTTCCTTCATCAGGGGGTGGCTACATAATGGATCCGGAGGTTTTTTATATGTGGAGGCTTAATCACGCCAATCTGCTTGTTGGCGCTGATTGCGATAGCGGTGCCCCGGGTGTGGGGGCGGCGCATGCGCAGTCCGGAGGTCCCACAATCCTGAGCGCCGGACCACGTGACCGGAACACACAGGCACCAGGCCCGACGTTACCAAGGTCACGAGGACGCAGCAGATCAGGACGCGGGACACGGAGCACGCATGCGCACCACCAGGAGCAGCGCATCAGATGTAATGAGGCAGAAATCCCACCATCATCCATTATATTATATTATATCCCTCAATTGTTAACAAAGGTTACCATCCACAGTACAATAATATAAATATATAGATTCCAATACATTATATAATAAGAGAAAATTTATAATATACAAAAATAAATAATTGAACAAATTAATAATATAAATCCATCAGTAAACAATATAGAAGTGTATATATAAATATAATATTACACATACAATAACGATAAATAAAAAATAATAATTAATAATAGAATAAAAAATAATAAATAATAAAAAAATAAATAAATTAAAAATAAAAAAGAATAATAATAAGTAATGAAAATATAGTAAATATAGTATGAATATGATAATTAATAAAAATAATTAAAAAATACAAAAGGACATAATATATAGTATATAATAATCCTAACCAATAAATAATAATTATATAATAATAATAAATATATATATAAAATAATTTACACATTCAATATAAATACAAAAATAAATATAATATAAATAATAACTAATATACACACAATATAATAAAAATTAATAATAAATAATTATACAACCAAATAGTTAATAGAAAAATATTTCTTATATATAAATCACATAATAAATAATGAAATTATACAATAAATTATATAGTCCAATAGTATCGGAAAAAATTGAGATATGAATATCCAACAGGTAAAATCTTCATAACAGCTTCTTAGTTCCACAAAGTATCCACGAATCCAAAGAAGTTTATTATCATTGCAGCCAGGATATTATTTAACCGTATATAGAATAAAATAAATCTGTAAAAACATAAATAATAAAATAATTAAAAACGAAACGACTTATTATTAATTAAAATTGGTTTAAAAACTAAAATAGGCAAGGTTTACAAAAAAGGAATAAAACTCAAATTCTAATTCAAACCACTGGGAGACACAGTATCCAATGTCCAAATCCACCTAATTTCTTTTTTGGCTAAAAGATTTCCTATTTTTCCTCCTCTCTCATTTGGTTGTACCATGTCTATCCCTATCACTTTTAATAATGAAGCATCACAATTATGGTAAGCCTTGAAGTGTCTAGGGATAGTTTTTAATGTTGAAATGTCATCAATTTCTTTAGCGGCTATTATTCCCAATATATGCTCCCTAACACGGATTTTCAATTGACGTATGGTCATTCCAACATAGATTAAAGAGCAAGGGCACGTAGCATAATAAATAACTGCTCTAGTTGTACAAGTTATCGAATGTTTAATCCCATACGTCAATGTGTCCTTTGAATTCGAAAAATTTAGTGCCCTACTCATGTTGGGACATGCCACGCATTTCCCACATGGTTTAGAACCCAATGGTTTTGTTACACTCGATAAAAAGTTAACAGGGGATGGAGTAGATACGTAATGACTTTTCACTAGGTGATCTTTTATATTTCTTGATCTTCTAAAAGTAATGCTCGGAGTGTCCCCTATATAGTTAGACAATATAGGATCTACTTTTAAAATTCCCCAGGATTTAGTCAAAACTTCTCTCATTAGTAGAGTTGAGCGAAACGGGTCGAAAAAATTCAAAAGTCGCCGACTTTTGGCAAAGTCGGGTTTCATGAAACGAAACCCGACCCTAGGATGAGGTCGGCCACGAGGTCGGCGACTTACGCGCCAAAGTCGCGTTTCAAAAGTTTGTTTTGCGCTCTTTTTCAGCCAATCAGGATCCACGGACACTGTGGGCAACGTGATGACCTAGGCACGGGTCACCACCATCTTTCAGAAGGGCATGCAAGTGATTGGCTTGCTTTGGTGGGCGTCACAGGGGGTATAAAAGGGCGTGCACGCCGACCGCCATCTTACTTCTGCCGATCTTAGTATAGGGAGAGGTTGCTGCTTATTCTGTAGGGAGAGCGTTAGGCAGGGAAGAAGACAAAAAAACTGCTTCTGCTGCTAGCGATTTGGCCTGCACAACACACAAGTCACTGTGTGTGCAGTGCAAGGGGAGGCTATATTGTGGTGTATCAGTGGTGTTGGTTGTTGGGCTGCCTTTTAAGGCTTCCTGACACGCTGGCATTGCTGTTTACCCACTGCTCCGCAAACTGCTTTTTTAAAAGCAATCCAATCTCCCTTATCCTCTAGTCACTTTTGTCACAGCTGTGCCATCGAGCCTGTCACATAGCGCTCAGATATCAGTGGGCCTCACACAATCCACAAGTGTCCAGTGTCCAAAAGTGTGTGCAGAGATTCAAAATCTCCATTATCCTCTCGTCACTTTGGTCACAGGCAGCTGTGCCATCGAGCGTGTCACATAGCGCTCAGATATCAGTGGGCCTCACACAATCCACAAGTGTCCAGTGTCCAAAAGTGTGCGCAGAGATTCAAAATCTCCATTATCCTCTCGTCACTTTGGTCACAGGCAGCTGTGCCATCGAGCGTTTCACATAGCGCTCAGATATCAGTGGGCCTCACACAATCCACAAGTGTCCAGTGTCCAAAAGTGTGCGCAGAGATTCAAAATCTCCATTATCCTCTCGTCACTTTGGTCACAGGCAGCTGTGCCATCGAGCGTGTCACATAGCGCTCAGATATCAGTGGACCTCACACAATCCACAAGTGTCCAGTGTCCAAAAGTGTGCGCAGAGATTCAAAATCTCCATTATCCTCTCGTCACTTTGGTCACAGGCAGCTGTGCCATCGAGCGTGTCACATAGCGCTCAGATATCAGTGGGCCTCACACAATCCACAAGTGTCCAGTGTCCAAAAGTGTGCGCAGAGATTCAAAATCTCCATTATCCTCTCGTCACTTTGGTCACAGGCAGCTGTGCCATCGAGCCTGTCACATAGCGCTCAGATATCAGTGGGCCTCACACAATCCAAAAGTGTCCAGTGTCCAAAAGTATGCGCAGAGATTCAAAATCTCCATTATCCTCTCGTCACTTTGGTCACAGGCAGCTGTGCCATCGAGCCTGTCACATAGCGCTCAGATATCAGTGGGCCTCACACAATCCACAAGTGTCCAGTGTCCAAAAGTGTGCGCAGAGATTCAAAATCTCCATTATCCTCTCGTCACTTTGGTCACAGGCAGCTGTGCCATCGAGCGTGTCACATAGCGCTCAGATATCAGTGGGCCTCACACAATCCACAAGTGTCCAGTGTCCAAAAGTGTGCGCAGAGATTCAAAATCTCCATTATCCTCTCGTCACTTTGGTCACAGGCAGCTGTGCCATCGAGCGTGTCACATAGCGCTCAGATATCAGTGGGCCTCACACAATCCACAAGTGTCCAGTGTCCAAAAGTGTGCGCAGAGATTCAAAATCTCCATTATCCTCTCGTCACTTTGGTCACAGGCAGCTGTGCCATCGAGCCTGTCACATAGCGCTCAGATATCAGTGGGCCTCACACAATCCACAAGTGTCCAGTGTCCAAAAGTGTGCGCAGAGATTCAAAATCTCCATTATCCTCTCGTCACTTTGGTCACAGGCAGCTGTGCCATCGAGCCTGTCACATAGCGCTCAGATATCAGTGGGCCTCACACAATCCACAAGTGTCCAGTGTCCAAAAGTGTGCGCAGAGATTCAAAATCTCCATTATCCTCTCGTCACTTTGGTCACAGGCAGCTGTGCCATCGAGCCTGTCACATAGCGCTCAGATATCAGTGGGCCTCACACAATCCAAAAGTGTCCACTGTCCACAAGTGTGTGCAGAAATTCTAAATCTCCCCTGTCCTATAGACACCTTGTACCTTGCTTTACATTACTATATAGTTTGTTGGATTTTGTCTACATTTCTACCAAAAATGAGGAAGGCTGGTGGAAGAGGCCGTGGAATTGGGCGGGGGTTGGCAGCTGGTAATGATGGTGTTGGTGGTGGATCTGATGGTAGTGGAAAGAGCAAAATAGGACCGAATGCAGGAGGTGCTGACCCTGCGTCATCGTCTGGCTACATAAGGCCTCGAACGCTTAGTTTTCTAGGAGTTGGCAAACCGCTTTTAAAGGCAGAGCATCAGGAAAAAGTTTTGTCTTACATTGCTGACTCAGCCTCCAGCTCTATCGCCTCCTCTTCTTCAGTTGTAAAAAGTAAAAGCACTGAGTCGTCATTGGAGGCTCATGTTCATGAACCACACCTTTCCTTGTGTCCTTCACCCCAACCAAGATTGAAGGATGACGCAGGCCATACTACTGATTACTCCATGGAGCTGTTTTCACATACCATGCCTGGATTATCAAGTCAAATGGTGAATTACCCAGGCCAAGATGAATCTGACATGGAGTGCACTGATGCACAGCCGCTGATGGATGATTCTGCTGGTACATTCACTCAGAGCACTACATTGTCCTCGCAGTGTACAGAGCCAGATTTTGACCCTGATGAGACTCAGGTGCCCCTTCCCGCACACTATACCACCATACACGGTGACACAGAGAAAGGTGCACATGACATAGAAGAGGAGGTGATGGATGACCCAGTTGTTGACCCAGATTGGCATCCATTGGGGGAAGAGGGTGCTGCTTCCAATAGCTCAGATGAGGAGCATCCACAGCAGACATCGACATCGCAACAGCTGTTATCTGGCAGGCCCGGAGCACTCCAAAGACAGGTTCCAAACATCAAAAGAGTTGCTGGACAGCTTGTCCAGAGGGTCAAAAGATCACAGCGTGCTAGGCCGCAAAATGTCTGCCAAAGTAGGAAGAGTGCAGTGTGGCACTTTTTTGAACAAAATCCTCATGATCAGGCCAAGGTTATCTGTAAGAAGTGCGCAAAGACCTTTAGCCGAGGGAAAAATCTGAAAAATTTGAATACCAGTTGCATGCTTAGACATTTAACCAGCATGCACTTGCAAGCGTGGACACAACACCAAACCTCAAGTGCCACATGTGCAACTGATCACAACGAAGGTAGTCAGCAACGATACATTGTTTCCCCCACTGTAAGCCCACCGGTTAGCACAGCAGCAAATGTTGAGGTGTCGTTGCAAGACCACAGCAGTCAGGGAATCCCACTGTTATATCAACGAAAGACTGATTCTAGGCCATCAGAAAGAACACCAAGTCCATCACCATCATCAACCCTCTCTCAGTCAGCCCTGTCCACCGCTACTTCCACCATATGCAGCTCTCAAGTCCAGCTCACCCTCCCAGACACTATGAGTAGGTCAAGAAAGTACTCAGTCTCTCATCCGCGTACACTGGGTTTGAACGCCCACATTGCCAAACTAATCTCGTTTGAGATGATGCCCTTTCGGTTGGTGGAAAGCACAGCTTTCCGCGAACTCATGGCCTATGCAGTACCACGCTATGACCTACCCAGTCTCCACTTCTTCTCTCGCAAAGCCATCCCAGCCCTCGACCATCATGTGAAAGACCGCATTGTCCATGCACTCAAGCAGTCAGTGAGCGGAAAGGTGCACCTCACAACTGATGCATGGTCCAGTCGGCATGGCCAGGGCCGTTACGTGTCCATCACTGCGCACTGGGTTAATGTGGTGGATGCAGGGTCCACAGGGGACAGCGGTGGTGGGACAGTGCTGCCTAGCCCACGGTATAGGAAACAGTTGGCTGTAGGCGTTCGACCCTCCTCCTCCTCCTCCTCCTCCTCCTCCAGAAGCGAAAGCTCGTCCACAGAGCGCAGTCGTACGAGCACTCCATCTGCAGCTTCCACTGTTGCACACGATGTGTCCCCCTATCGAGCAGCTAGTGGAAAGCGTCAGCAGGCTGTGTTGCAGATGATGTGTTTGGGCGACAGACACACCGCCGAGGTGCTGGCCGAGTACTTGAAGCGACAAACTGAGTCATTGCTGGGCAGTGTACATCTTGAGGCAGGCAAGGTAGTTAGTGATAACGGCCGTAATTTTGTGGCAGCCATAGCCCTTTCAAAACTCAGCCACATACCTTGCTTGGCTCACACCTTGAACCTGGTGGTGCAGTGCTTCCTCAAAAATTATCCGGAGTTAACAGCCCTGCTCCAGAAGGTGCGAAGACTGTGCGCGCACATCCGCCGGTCGCCTGTACACTCCGTTCGTATGCAGAAGCTGCAGCGATTGCTCCACCTTCCCAACCACCGCCTCATTATCGACATTGCAACAAGGTGGAACTCCACCCTGCACATGGTGGAGCGGCTGTGCGAGCAGAGGCAGGCCATAATGCATTTGTGGGAGGATACACGGCCAGGCACTTTGAGAGCAGACATGGAGTTGACAGGCGTGCAGTGGTCGAAGCTGAAAGACCTTTGTAAAGTCCTTCAGTGTTTTGAGGAATGCACACGGCTGGTAAGCGCAGACGACGCCATCCTAAGCATGAGCATCCCACTTATGCGTCTGCTCATGCAAACTTTGACGCACCTTAAGGAGCAGGCGTCTGCAGCCAATGTTGATGAGGAGGAAGAGGAGGAGGGAATCCTTGATGACATTCAGCCATTGTCTGCTCAGGGACCTCTCCTGGACGAGGTGGAGGAAGAAGAGGAGGAGGAGGAGGATGATGGGGATGATTACTTAGGGGAAGAGGATGCATCTCGTGGGGCAAGTGAAAATGTTGGCGTGGCAAGGTCTGGTACAGGGTTTGTGCGTGACTGGAGGGATCTGGATTTGCCAGAAAGTGCTCCTCCACCCAGCACTCGCAGTGCATCATTGACACCGGGAACATTGGCCCACATGTCAGATTATGCCTTGCGGATCCTAAAAAGGGACCCCCGCATTGCCAAAATGATGAACGATGACGACTACTGGTTGGCCAGCATCCTGGATCCACGCTATAAAGGCAAATTACAAAACATCATGCCACAGGAGAACCTTGACCTAATATTGGCTAATAAACAAGCAACTCTGGTAAATCGGTTGCTTGAGGCATTCCCAGCACACAGCAGCGGTGATGGTTCTCACACGAGCCGTACGGGCCGGGGGCAGCTTGGCAGAGGTGTTCGTGGTGCACACAGCAGAAGTGGCGTTGGAGACAGGGGTTTCATGACAATGTTGTGGACTGATTTTTCAAATACCGCTCACACAACTGGTAATACTGCATCGATGGAAAGTGACAGGAGACAGCAGTTGTCAACTATGGTTACAAACTACTTTTCCTCCCATATCGATGTTCTCCCACACAGGTCATTCCCCTTTGACTATTGGGCCGCTAAACTGGACACCTGGCCTGAATTGGCCCAATATGCGTTACAGGAGCTTGCTTGCCCAGCTGCAAGTGTGCTATCGGAAAGAGTCTTCAGTGCAGCTGGATCAATCCTGACAGAAAAAAGGACCCGTCTGTCAACCCAAAATGTGGATGATCTAACCTTCATTAAAATGAACCACGCATGGGTTTCCAAGGATTTTGTCCCACCTTCCCCTGATGACACATAGGGTGACAGAAAAATGGCTTGCTTTGGTCCACCTCTTCCTGGTACTTCACCTATTTCGCCTTTTGCATCAGCTGAATGTCCAACATCAACATATGCCACTTTCTAAAACTCCCTAACTGTGCTGCCTCCCCCCCCATGGCCGGGGTCACCACCTACCGCACGACACCGTGCGAGTGCCGTTGCCCTGGACAGGTGGGTAGGCCGACTCTTGGGCGCGGGCACTGGCACAGGGTCCCTCATAGTGCAATCAAGTGTCTCTGACGGCGGTGGTGCACACCCGCCGTCAGACACACCGCTGTACTATGAGGGGCCCAGTGCCAGTACCGACGCCCACGAGTGGGCCCCCCTTGCTTGGGCAGGGCCCCAGCATTTGCAATCTGTACCTCTCCCTGCTCCTCCGCTGTGTAATCTAGGCCGTCAAATCCATACTGTGCCTGACACCGTCTGAGCCTGCCTCCGGAGACATATATTTTGAATGTGTACACTATCCATACATGTTATCCGGGGATACGGTACCCTTTCTAACCTTTGTGCAATCACGTGCAATCCATACTGGGACTAACACCGTCTGAGCCTACCTCCTGAGACATATATTTTGAATGTGTACGCTATCCATACATGTTATCCGGGGATACGGTACCCTTTCTAACCTTTGTGCAATCACGTGCAATCCATACTGTGCCTGACACCGTCTGAGCCTGCCTCCTGAGACATATATTTTGAATGTGTACGCTATCCATACATGTTATCCAGGGATACGGTACCCTTTCTAACCTTTGTGCAATCACGTGCAATCCATACTGGGCCTGACACCGTCTGAGCCTGCTTCCTGAGACATATATTTTGAATGTGTACGCTATCCATACATGTTATCCAGGGATACGGTACCCTTTCTAACCTTTGTGCAATCACGTGCAATCCATACTGGGCCTAACACCGTCTGAGCCTGCCTCCTGAGACATATATTTTGAATGTGTACGCTATCCATACATGTTATCCGGGGAAACGGTACCCTTTCTAACCTTTGTGCAATCACGTGCAATCCATACTGTGCCTGACACCGTCTGAGCCTGCCTCCTGAGACATATATTTTGAATGTGTACGCTATCCATACATGTTATCCGGGGATACGGTACCCTTTCTAACCTTTGAGCAATCACGTGCAATCCATACTGGGCCTAACACCGTCTGAGCCTGCCTCCTGAGACATATATTTTGAATGTGTACGCTATCCATACATGTTATCCAGGGATACGGTACCCTTTCTAACCTTTGTACAATCACGTGCAATCCATACTGGGCCTAACACCGTCTGAGCCTGCCTCCTGAGACATATGGCTGCACATCCAGTTGGAAGAATGTCTCAAGTGGGGTACCACAGGGCTCTGTCCTGGGCCCTGTATTGTTCAACATCTTTATCAACGATTTAGATGAAGGAATTGAGGGTAAACTGATTAAATTTGCTGATGACACAAAGCTAGGAGGGATAGCTAATACTAGAGAAGATAGAGAGAGGATTCAAAAAGATATAAATAAACTGGAGAAGTGGGCAGCAACTAACAGAATGGTTTTTAACAGGGAGAAATGCAAAGTACTACATCTGGGCAATAAAAATGAAAAAAGCATATATAGAATGGGAGAAATAGGGCTAAGTGACAGCACATGTGAAAAAGACTTGGGTAAACTAATAGATCACAGACTGAATATGAGTCAACAGTGTGATGCAGCAGCAAAAAAGGCAAATGCAATTCTAGGATGTATTAACAGAAGCATACAGTCTAGATCACGTGAAGTCATTATTTCCCTCTACTCCTCTTTGGTCAGACCTCATCTGGAATATTGTGTCCAGTTTTGGGCACCACATTTTAAAAAAGACATCAACAAACTGGAGCAAGTTCAGAAAAGAGCGACCAGAATGGTGACCGGTCTGCAAACCCTGTCTTATGAGGAAAGGTTGCAGGATTTGGGAATGTTTAGTTTGCAAAAGAGAAGACTGAGAGGAGACTTAATAGCTGTCTACAAATATCTAAAGGGCTGTCACATTGTAGAAGGATCAACTTTATTCTCATTTGCACAAGGAAAGACTAGAAGCAATGGGATGAAACTGAATGGGAGGAGACACAGATTAGATATTAGAAAAAACTTTTTGACAGTTAGAGTGATCAATGAGTGGAACAGACTGCCACGAGAAGTGGTGAGTTCTCCTTCAATGGAAGCCTTCAAACAGAGGCTGGACAGACATCTGACTGGGATGATTTAGCGAATCCTGCTTTGAGCAGGGGGTTGGACCAGATGGCCCAGGAGGTCCCTTCCAACTCTACGATTCTATGATTCTATGATTCTATGATTCTATATATTTTGAATGTGTACGCTATCCATACATGTTATCCAGGGATACGGTACCCTTTCTAACCTTTGTGCAATCACGTGCAATCCATACTGGGTGTGAGAACGGCTGGCGAGCTGTTAAGCAAGCTACAGCACCTGTCCAGACAAGTACAGGGATTCCCTAGCGAGGAGACTTATTTGATTGTTTTCAATGTTGGGACAGCAATTTTTGGGGAGCACTATACTCTGGAGAATGATAGATGGGGCCCACCATACACTGGAACATTCCAAAGGTGGACATCAGACACTGGAGCAGCATTTACAGGGCCCATTATACACTAGAGCATTAGAAATGGGGCCCATTATGTTTGGAGCATTATTTGGGCCCATAAGACAGTGGAGCTTCATCCATGGGGACCAACATATACTGTAGCATTATGTGGAGCTCATCATATACTGTTTCAAACATTATATGGGACCAATGATTCTGTATGGAGAAATAGATGGGCCTCGTCATGAGATGTAAAAAGTGAGGTATTTTTCATTGTACTATACCGCTATTTATCTGCCGTATCGGAGCATGATGAGTTGTGGTATGTGTTAAAGGGGCGCTCTTTCGCCCAGGGCACATGAAAACCTGCAGCCAACCCTCCCCCCCCCACAACTTTAGCCAAATAACCCCCATTTTTCAGTGCGTAACTTGTATTATGAAGTTAATTAAGGTTGACAAGCTTAAGTAAGAAGAATTGATGCTTTTGGCATTCAAATGGGCACTGTAGGTGTGTTTCCTGTCCTCCTCTCACTGCCGACTTTTATTCCCCATTGACTTACATTGGGTTTCGTGTTTCGGGACGACCCCGACTTTTCCCTATAATCGGACGATCTTGCTCGACCCGACTTTTGGAAAAGTCGGGTTTCACGAAACGAAACGCGACCATAAAAAACCAAAAGTCGCTCAACTCTACTCATTAGATCAGTTTGGCCATGATACTGCGTGATGTATCTTACACAATGATTTGTTTCTCTAGTTTTATTCCCATAAAAAGCTTGATGTCTGGAGGTATTTTTTGCCCGATTATAGGCCTTTTTAATAGAGCGATGGCTATACCCACGTTCTAAGAATCTCTGTTTCAATTCTATAGCTTGTGATTCAAAATCCTCATCTCTTGAACAGATTCTTCTCAATCTTAAAAATTGTCCTATTGGGATAGATCGTATCATAGCCGGTGGATGTGATGAATTTGCATGGAGGAGGGAATTGACAGATGTTGATTTCCGAAAAATATCAGTGTGTAAACAGTCATCCTCACCTCTCCTAACACTGACATCCAAAAATTCCATTTTATTTTGATCAAACTGATAGGTCAAATGTATATTAGAAGAACTCTTCTAATATACATATGACCTATCAGTTTGATCAAAATAAAATGGAATTTTTGGATGTCAGTATTAGGAGAGGTGAGGATGACTGTTTACACACTGATATTTTTCGGAAATCAACATCTGTCAATTCCCTCCTCCATGCAAATTCATCACATCCACCGGCTATGATACGATCTATCCCAATAGGACAATTTTTAAGATTGAGAAGAATCTGTTCAAGAGATGAGGATTTTGAATCACAAGCTATAGAATTGAAACAGAGATTCTTAGAACGTGGGTATAGCCATCGCTCTATTAAAAAGGCCTATAATCGGGCAAAAAATACCTCCAGACATCAAGCTCTTTATGGGAATAAAACTAGAGAAACAAATCATTGTGTAAGATACATCACGCAGTATCATGGCCAAACTGATCTAATGAGAGAAGTTTTGACTAAATCCTGGGGAATTTTAAAAGTAGATCCTATATTGTCTAACTATATAGGGGACACTCCGAGCATTACTTTTAGAAGATCAAGAAATATAAAAGATCACCTAGTGAAAAGTCATTACGTATCTACTCCATCCCCTGTTAACTTTTTATCGAGTGTAACAAAACCATTGGGTTCTAAACCATGTGGGAAATGCGTGGCATGTCCCAATATGAGTAGGGCACTACATTTTTCGAATTCAAAGGACACATTGACGTATGGGATTAAACATTCGATAACTTGTACAACTAGAGCAGTTATTTATTATGCTACGTGCCCTTGCTCTTTAATCTATGTTGGAATGACCATACGTCAATTGAAAATCCGTGTTAGGGAGCACATATTGGGAATAATAGCCGCTAAAGAAATTGATGACATTTCAACATTAAAAACTATCCCTAGACACTTCAAGGCTTACCATAATTGTGATGCTTCATTATTAAAAGTGATAGGGATAGACATGGTACAACCAAATGAGAGAGGAGGAAAAATAGGAAATCTTTTAGCCAAAAAAGAAATTAGGTGGATTTGGACATTGGATACTGTGTCTCCCAGTGGTTTGAATGAGAATTTGAGTTTTATTCCTTTTTTGTAAACCTTGCCTATTTTAGTTTTTAAACCAATTTTAATTAATAATAAGTCGTTTCGTTTTTAATTATTTTATTATTTATGTTTTTACAGATTTATTTTATTCTATATACGGTTAAATAATATCCTGGCTGCAATGATAATAAACTTCTTTGGATTCGTGGATACTTTGTGGAACTAAGAAGCTGTTATGAAGATTTTACCTGTTGGATATTCATATCTCAATTTTTTCCAATACTATTGGACTATATAATTTATTGTATAATTTCATTATTTATTATGTGATTTATATATATAAGAAATATTTTTCTATTAATTATTTGGTTGTATAATTATTTATTATTAATTTTTATTATATTGTGTGTATATTAGTTATTATTTATATTATATTTATTTTTGTATTTATATTGAATGTGTAAATTATTTTATATATATATATATTATTATTATATAATTATTATTTATTGGTTAGGATTATTATATACTATATATTATGTCCTTTTGTATTTTTTAATTATTTTTATTAATTATCATATTCATACTATATTTACTATATTTTCATTACTTATTATTCTTTTTTATTTTTAATTTATTTTTTTTTTATTATTTATTATTTTTTATTCTATTATTAATTATTATTTATTATTTATCGTTATTGTATGTGTAATATTATATATATATATACACTTCTATATTGTTTATTGATGGATTTATATTATTAATTTGTTCAATTATTTATTTTTGTATATTATAAATTTTCTCTTATTATATAATGTATTGGAATCTATATATTTATATTATTGTACTGTGGATGGTAACCTTTGTTAACAATTGAGAGATATAATATAATACAATGGATGATGGTGGGATCTCTGCCTCATTACATCGGATGCGCTGCTCCTGGTGGTGCGCATGCATGCTCTGTGTCCCGCGTCCTGATCTGCTGCGTCCTCGTGACCTTGGTAACGCCGGGCCTGGTGCCTGTGTGTTCCGGTCACGTGGTCCGGCGCTCAGGATTGTGGGACCTCCGGACTGCGCATGCGCCGCCCCCACACCCGGGGCACCGCTTTCACAATCAGCGCCAACAAGCAGATTGGCGTGATTAAGCCTCCACATATAAAAAACCTCCGGATCCATTATGTAGCCACCCCCTGATGAAGGAAGGATTCCGAAACGCGCGTCGGGGAGCGTGTGATAGGAACGTGGTGACCCTTATAGGTAAAGGATCTATCTATGGCATACCTCTATATATGTAAAGAGTTATAATTCTCTAATGAAAAGGTGGCACTGGTTGCTTCACATATTGTGCATGTTTCTATTGCACAGGCACTCTGCACTTTACTTTGGATATATGGAAGCTTTGTGAATATACACAATTGATATTTAAAAGCATATGCGGTTATGTGTTTTCCCTTTTAAAACATTTTTTCTTATATATGATTCACAGTGTGACAATTTTTGCACATTGCACATTGCACTTTTTTTGTTATTTATTTATTTTTTATGTATTATAATGATTTTTATGTAATCTTTGCACCTTTTTTACAATCCTTTTCAAATTGTTATTCTATAACATGTGGGGTATGCATATCTGATATATATATATATATATAAACTGGGTCTTATTATTTTACAACTTTGTGGAAACTGTTCCTATACGTGCACTCTTTTTGGTTTTAATTGGTTTTAATGTAACCACTTGTATAAATAAAATAAAATATAATTTAATAAATACACCCTGTCTGGTTCTTCATGGTTAAGAGGTCCTTTGATTGGTTGGTTGGTGCGTTTTATCCGTAGTAGTGTGCAATCACTAATTTTACTAACACTGGTGGTATACAATTTTTATCATTATTACTGTTATTTTTATGGTTACTAAGAATTGATTGGTTTATTATATTCCAGTGCTGGTGTGTTTTTTCTAACTAATTACTGTGTTTAGCACAGGTCCTTTCTCAGCTACCGAACAATGGACTTTAAGGCCAGAGAATTGTCCTGGCAGGGACGGATCAATGCGGTATTTACTAATGGTGGTTCTACAATTACACCTGGCAATGGTTTACAATTTGATGAGTTGTTTAGAAATGTAAAGAATTTGATATATAAGCGCACAAGGTCTTGGTGGAATCGTGCTTTTTTGGAGAATTATATACAACATCAGTTGATACCCAGGGGTCTGAGGATTCAGGTAACCCCCTCATTCCCAGTCAATGATGATGAATTTATAAAGAACTGGGAAAATGTCTGTAATACGGCATCTAGACAATTGATGGAGTTGTTGGTTAAATATAATTCGAAAAATTTGGTGGAATTGGATAAACAGTTGGAGGAGTCTTTTGCTAAAGCTAAATCTTGTCTATCTACTGAGTTATATCAATCAATGGATGGTCAATTGGAGAAACATATTGACCAATGGACAAATGAGATTCAGGCTAAACAGACTGATAAATTATTGAGAGATCAAAGAGATTTTGCGGACGGGAGAATTTACAGATGGCGCAGATACCAAATGGGGGAGAAAAATCGTGATCGATCCATCTCTCTGTCATCTAATCCTGTGGCAGGGGATATTTCTGGTGCCTCCTCTTCCGCCTCTGTTTCTGCAATCTCTACACCGAAACGTAAAAGGGAACCTCGTTATGTACCAGTCAAGCGGACATTTAGATATTCCCCTGAGAACTACAAGAATAGTCTAAAGGTGATTAATTTAAGTTCACATAATTTTTCTGATATTGAAATGGAAATTTTGAACAAAGGTCTTATGTTTTGCCCTACAGCTCAATTTGATAAATTTTCTGCCATAAAGGATTTACATTTGTTTGCTAGAAAACTTATTTTTAAAAAATATTTCCATGATGAAAAAATATTGCAATTGTTCCCAACAGAGGCGGAACAGGAGGCATTAGTCACCTTGAAAGAATTGGCCCAGGAGCACAATGAATCGGAGGGAGGTAAGATTCCGGAATCCATACGCCCCAAGTCTTGGAAATTTCCCCCCTTGTCAGCCTATCCAGTGGTTGAGACATTTGTAAAAGTTGTAAGTAGAGAATTGGAGAAAATCCCTAAATTTCCTCATGTGGAAAATTTTACCAAGGAGGAGAGAATGATTTTAAAACAATTACAGGAAATACCGGACGTAGTATATAAACCAGCTGACAAGGGGGGTAATTTGGTGGTCTGGCCTAAACAACTTTATGAAAGGGAGGCCTTTAGGCAGCTGATGGATGAATCATGTTATAAAAAACTAACTTAGAATCCATCTGATAAATTTCAAACTGAATTAATGGACATTTTAAAAGAGGCATTAGAGATGGATGTTATTTCAAAAGATTTATTTGTGGCATTACAGATGCCAGAACCGACGATACCAACATTTTATTTGTTGCCTAAAGTCCACAAAAATCAATCAATCCCGCCCGGTAGACCCATCATATCTGGATGTGGAAATTATTTGGAGAATGTCAATCGATTTGTGGACTCTAGACTACAACCACTAGTGGAAGAATTGCCTTCATTTATTAAAGATACAAATGAATTTTTGAAAAAGGTAGATGGGCTCCACATTGGCAGGGACACTTTATTAGTGTCATGCGATGTGGAATCACTTTATACGAACATTCGTCATAATGATGGTATTAAAGCTGTGGAATATTTTCTATATTCATCAACTATATAGAAATCTATGCGCCAATTTATTATGGAACTCCTAGAATTCGCTCTCTCACACAATTTCTTTCTCTTTAGGGGGTCCTTCTTCCTACAGCTCCAGGGCACTGCAATGGGTGCTTCTTTTGTGCCGGCTTATGCAAATCTATTCCTGGGGCTGTGGGAGAGGGACCTCTTCCTCTCTGGATTGGCATCATCAATTGAGCATGTCCTTATGTGGGTACGCTTCATTGATGATGTTTTTTTGATATGGGAGGGGTCGGTGGAATCCCTTCATGAATTTATGTCGGGTCTGAATAATAACTCTTCTAATATACATTTGACCTATCAGTTTGATCAAAATAAAATGGAATTTTTGGATGTCAGTGTTAGGAGAGGTGAGGATGACTGTTTACACACTGATATTTTTCGGAAATCAACATCTGTCAATTCCCTCCTCCATGCAAATTCATCA
The DNA here is from genome assembly GCF_039654945.1 of Dendrobates tinctorius. Classification (NCBI taxonomy): domain Eukaryota; kingdom Metazoa; phylum Chordata; class Amphibia; order Anura; family Dendrobatidae; genus Dendrobates; species Dendrobates tinctorius. The sequence goes on from NW_027361711.1 coordinate 39,595,153, forward strand.
CATCCACCGGCTATGATACGATCTATCCCAATAGGACAATTTTTAAGATTGAGAAGAATCTGTTCAAGAGATGAGGATTTTGAATCACAAGCTATAGAATTGAAACAGAGATTCTTAGAACGTGGGTATAGCCATCGCTCTATTAAAAAGGTCTATAATCGGGCAAAAAATACCTCCAGACATCAAGCTCTTTATGGGAAAAAAACTAGAGAAACAAATCATTGTGTAAGATACATCACGCAGTATCATGGCCAAACTGATCTAATGAGAGAAGTTTTGACTAAATCCTGGGGAATTTTAAAAGTAGATCCTATATTGTCTAACTATATAGGGGACACTCCGAGCATTACTTTTAGAAGATCAAGAAATATAAAAGATCACCTAGTGAAAAGTCATTACGTATCTACTCCATCCCCTGTTAACTTTTTATCGAGTGTAACAAAACCATTGGGTTCTAAACCATGTGGGAAATGCGTGGCATGTCCCAATATGAGTAGGGCACTACATTTTTCGAATTCAAAGGACACATTGACGTATGGGATTAAACATTCGATAACTTGTACAACTAGAGCAGTTATTTATTATGCTACGTGCCCTTGCTCTTTAATCTATGTTGGAATGACCATACGTCAATTGAAAATCCGTGTTAGGGAGCATATATTGGGAATAATAGCCGCTAAAGAAATTGATGACATTTCAACATTAAAAACTATCCCTAGACACTTCAAGGCTTACCATAATTGTGATGCTTCATTATTAAAAGTGATAGGGATAGACATGGTACAACCAAATGAGAGAGGAGGAAAAATAGGAAATCTTTTAGCCAAAAAAGAAATTAGGTGGATTTGGACATTGGATACTGTGTCTCCCAGTGGTTTGAATGAGAATTTGAGTTTTATTCCTTTTCTGTAAACCTTGCCTATTTTAGTTTTTAAACCAATTTTAATTAATAATAAGTCGTTTCGTTTTTAATTATTTTATTATTTATGTTTTTACAGATTTATTTTATTCTATATACGGTTAAATAATATCCTGGCTGCAATGATAATAAACTTCTTTGGATTCGTGGATACTTTGTGGAACTAAGAAGCTGTTATGAAGATTTTACCTGTTGGATATTCATATCTCAATTTTTTCCGATACTATTGGACTATATAATTTATTGTATAATTTCATTATTTATTATGTGATTTATATATATAAGAAATATTTTTCTATAAATTATTTGGTTGTATAATTATTTATTATTAATTTTTATTATATTGTGTGTATATTAGTTATTATTTATATTATATTTATTTTTGTATTTATATTGAATGTGTAAATTATTTTATATATATATATATTATTATATAATTATTATTTATTGGTTAGGATTATTATATACTATATATTATGTCCTTTTGTATTTTTTAATTATTTTTATTAATTATCATATTCATACTATATTTACTATATTTTCATTACTTATTATTATTCTTTTTTATTTTTAATTTATTTATTTTTTTATTATTTATTATTTTTTATTCTATTATTAATTATTATTTTTTATTTATCGTTATTGTATGTGTAATATTATATATATATATACACTTCTATATTGTTTATTGATGGATTTATATTATTAATTTGTTCAATTATTTATTTTTGTATATTATAAATTTTCTCTTATTATATAATGTATTGGAATCTATAAATTTATATTATTGTACTGTGGATGGTAACCTTTGTTAACAATTGAGGGATATAATATAATATAATGGATGATGGTGGGATCTCTGCCTCATTACATCTGATGCGCTGCTCCTGGTGGTGCGCATGCGTGCTCCGTGTCCCGCGTCCTGATCTGCTGCGTCCTCGTGACATTGGTAACGCCGGGCCTGGTGCCTGTGTGTTCCGGTCACGTGGTCCGGCGCTCAGGATTGTGGGACCTCCAGACTGCGCATGCGCCGCCCCCACACCCGGGGCACCGCTATCACAATCAGCGCCAACAAGCAGATTGGCGTGATTAAGCCTCCACATATAAAAAACCTCCGGATCCATTATGTAGCCACCCCCTGATGAAGGAAGGATTCCGAAACGCGCGTCGGGGAGCGTGTGATAGGAACGTGGTGACCCTTATAGGTAAAGGATCTATCTATGGCATACCTCTATATATGTAAAGAGTTATAATTCTCTAATGAAAAGGTGGCACTGGTTGCTTCACATATTGTGCATGTTTCTATTGCACAGGCACTCTGCACTTTACTTTGGATATATGGAAGCTTTGTGAATATACACAATTGATATTTAAAAGCATATGCGGTTATGTGTTTTCCCTTTTAAAACATTTTTTCTTATATATGATTCACAGTGTGACAATTTTTGCACATTGCACATTGCACTTTTTTTGTTATTTATTTATTTTTTATGTATTATAATGATTTTTATGTAATCTTTGCACCTTTTTTACAATCCTTTTCAAATTGTTATTCTATAACATGTGGGGTATGCATATCTGATATATATATATAAACTGGGTCTTATTATTTTACAACTTTGTGGAAACTGTTCCTATACGTGCACTCTTTTTGGTTTTAATTGGTTTTAATGTAACCACTTGTATAAATAAAATAAAATATAATTTAATAAATACACCCTGTCTGGTTCTTCATGGTTAAGAGGTCCTTTGATTGGTTGGTTGGTGCGTTTTATCCGTAGTAGTGTGCAATCACTAATTTTACTAACACTGGTGGTATACAATTTTTATCATTATTACTATTATTTTTATGGTTACTAAGAATTGATTGGTTTATTATATTCCAGTGCTGGTGTGTTTTTTCTGCAATTTGTCCTGAGTACGCTGATACCCCACATGTGGGGGTAAACCACTATTTGGGTGCATGGCAGAGCTCGGAAGGGAAGCAGCGCCATTTGACGTTTTTGGCTGGAATTGAGATCGGACACCATGTCGCGTTTGGAAAACTCTTGATGTACCAAAACAGTGGAAACCCCCCACAAATGACACCATTTTGGAAACTAGACCCCCTAAGGAACTTATCTAGATGTGTGGTGAGAACTTTGACCCCCCATGGGCTTCACAGAAGTTTATAACATAAAGCCATACAATTAAAAAATCATATTTTTTCCACAAAAATGATCTTTTCACCCTCAATTCTTATTTTTACAAGGGTAACAGGACACTAAAAGTTATTGTGCAATTTGTCCTGAGTACGCTGATACCCCACATGTGGGGGTAAACCACTATTTGGGCGCATGGCAGAGCTCGGAAGGGAAGCAGCGCCATTTGACGTTTTTGGCTGGAATTGAGATCGGACACCATGTCGCGTTTGGAAAACTCCTGATGTACCAAAACAGTGGAACCCCCCCACAAATGGCACCATTTTGGAAACTAGACCCCCTAAGGAACTTATCTAGATGTGTGGTGAGCACTTTGACCCCCCCAGTGCTTCACAGAAGTTTACAACGCCCGGGCGTGAAAATAAAAAATTCGTATTTTTTCCACAAACATGATCTTTTAGTCACCATTTTTTTATTTTCCCAAGGGTATCAGGAGAAATTGGACCCCAAAAGTTGTTGTCCAATTTGTCCTGAGTATGCTGATATCCCATACATGGGAGAAAACTACTGTATGGGCACACATCGGGGCTCGGAAGGGAAGTAGTGACGTTTTGGAATGCAGACTTTGATGGAATGGTCTGCGGGTGTCATGTTGCCTTTGGAGAGCCCCTAATGTACCTAAACAGTGGAAACCCCCCACAAATGACACCATTTTGTAAACTAGACCCCCCAAGGAACTTTTCTAGATGTGTGGTGAGCACTTTGAACCCCCCAGTGCTTCACAGAAGTTTATAATGCCAGGGCGTGAAAATAAAAAATTCGTATTTTTTCCACAAACATGATCTTTTAGTCCCCAATTTTTTCATTTTCCCAAGGGTAACAGGAGATATTGGACCCCCAAAAGTTGTTGTCCAATTTGTCCTGAGTACGCTGACACCCCATATGTGGGAGAAAACTACTGTATGGACACACGTCGGGGCTCGGAAGGGAAGCAGTGACGTTTTGGAATGCAGACTTTGATGGAATGGTCTGCGGGTGTCATGTGCGTTTGGAGAGCCCCTGATGTACCTAAACTATTGAAACTCCCCACAAGTGACCCCATTTTGGACACTAGACCCCCCACGGAACTTATCTAGATGTGTGGTGAGCACTTTGAACCCCCAAGTGCTTCACAGAAGTTTATAACACGCGGACGTGAAAATAAAAAAATCATTTTTTTCCACAAAAATGATATTTTTGCCCCCAATCTTTTATTTTCCTAAGGGTAACAGGAGAAATTGGACCCCAAAAATTGTTTTGCAATTTGTCCTGAGTAGGCTGATACCCTACATGTGGGGGTAAAACACTGTTTGGGCGCATAGCAGAGCTTGGAAGGGAAGGAGCACCATTTGACTTTTTCAACTCAGAATTGGCTGGAATTGAGATCAGACGCCATGTTGCATTTGGAGAGCCCCTGATGTGCCCAAACAGTGGAAACCCCCAATTCTAACTCCAACCCGAACCCCAACACGCCCCTAACCCTAGCCCTAACCCTAACCCTAGCCCTAACCCTAACCCTAGCCCTAGCCCTAACCCTAACCCTACCCTAACCCTAACCCTAGCCCTAACCCTACCCCAACACACCCCTAGCCCTAACCCTAACCCTAATGGAAAAATGGAAATAAATACATTTTTTTTATTTTATTATTTTTCCCTAACTAAGGGGGTGATAACGGGGGGTTTGATTTACTATTTATGGCGGTTTTTATGTTTGGCGGCTGTCGCACGCTAAAAGACGCTTTTTATTGTAAAAATAGTTTTTGCATCACCACATATTGAGAGCTATAATTTTTCCGTATTTTGACCCACCGAGTCATGTGAGGGCTTATTTTTTGCGGGACGAGTTGACGTTTTTATTGGTACCATTTTCGGGCAAATGGAATTTTTTGATCGCTTTTTATTCTGATTTTTGGGACGCAGAATGAACAAAAACCAGCGTTTCATGAATTTCTTTTGGGGGGGTGCATTTACACCGTTCCGCGTGCGGTAAAATTGATAAAGAAGTTTTATTCTTCACATCAGTACGGTTACAGCGATACCTCATTTAGGTCGTTTTTTATGTTTTTGTCAGTTTTATGCAATGAAAACTATTTTATATAAAAAATAATTATTTTTGCATCGCTTTATTCAGCGAGCTATAACTTTTTTATTTTTTCGCTGATGATGCTGTGTGGCAGCTCGTTTTTTGCGGGACAAGATGACGTTTTCAGCGGTACCATGGATATTTATATGCGTCTTTTTAATCGCGCGTTATTACACTTTTTGTTTGGCGGTATGATAATAAATCATTATTTTTTGCTTCGTTTTTTATTTTTATTTTTTAAGGGGTTCGCTAAAGGGGTTAACTAATGGGACAGTTTTATAGGGTGGGTCGTTACGGACGCGGCAATACCTAATATGTGTACTTTTATTGTTTGTTTTTTTTATTATTTCCAAAAAATGGATTTATTGGGGGAATATTTTTTTTTTTTTTTAATATATTTGGCGATTTTTTTTTTTAATTATTTTTACACTTTTTTTATTTTTTTTTTACTTTATTAAATAGTCCCAGGTGGGACATCACTGTCCTGTGACAGATCGCTGATCTGTCACATCACAGATCACTGTGACAGATCAGCGATCTGACACAGGCACTGCAGAAGGCTTCCTCATGCCTGCGCTTTGCAGGCACTGAGGAAGCCAGCTTCCTCAGGCCCCCGAAGGCCCCCGTCGCCATCTTGGATTCGGGGGCCTGGAGGAAAGGAGCCCCCCGCAGCAGCGCTGCACATTGCGCTGCCGTGGGGGGCTCAGGGAAGCACGGAGGGAGCCCCCTCCCTGCCGATGCTTCCCTTTAACCCCCGGTACACCGCAATCGTGTTTGATCGCGGTGTGCAAGGGGTTAACGTGTCGGGGTGGTCCGTGACCGCCCCTGACACATTGTGCTGGGTGTCAGCTGTGATAATCAGCTGACACCCGGCCACAATCAGCGGCGCTCACCACGTGGGCGCCGCTGATCGCGGTAGACGTACTATCCCGTCCACGGTCATACGGGCCCGGGTACCGTGGACGGGATAGTACGTTGGATGTCAGGAAGGGGTTAATATTTTCTTAGCTACTTTCACCAAATATTCTTGAGTAATTTCATGCATTTTTTGGGGATAATTTTATCACCTTTTCTAAAAAAAAAAAAAATCCATTAAACAATGTATAAAAGGTTGTCTTTTTTAGGCTAAAATTCCCTAAAAACACACAATATTTTTAGCCTTTCCTTTGAATCCTATTGTAAAGTATAGAGCTGCCTCGTAGTGGTCAAAACTTGAAAAATGGTCAGATCACTTTATTTAAACACTTAGCATTTTTTAAAACAGAGTCATTTTCCAATAGAAATGAATAGGAAGAGTCCATCTACAGTTTCTGAGTGATTTTTCAGGAATTTTTCTGAACAGATCCACTACAAAACACTTGAAAGAAACGCTGTGAACATACTGTTAGCCATATAACATGGAATGAGTACTTGTTCACACACTGCGGAATTGATGCACATTTTTCTGCAAAATATTTGTCCAGAGAATTCTCAACAAAACACAGTAACACCACACTGGGTAACATTTCAACAAATATAGTTAACATGTTGCAGGTATTTTCCATGAGAATACTGACCTGCTTTTGCGGTATTAGGATAGAGCTATTTGTGGAAGCCTGCTGTTCTGGCACTATCGGGGCTCTGCAAATGTCGTTCGCCAACTATTCTAGCAAAATCTGTGCTCCAAAAGCCAAATAGCACTCCATCCTTCTCAGTCCTGACGTGTGGCCTAAAAGTAATTTCTGTCAACATCTGGAGCATCACCATGTTCAGGAGAAATTGCAAAATAAATTGTGGGGTCTAGTTTCAATTATTAACCCTTGGGTAATTGACAAATTTGCAGCAAATACAAAAATTGTATTTTTACCACTAAAATGGCATATTTCTACATCTCAATGTTATTAAATTCTGTGAGGCACCTATGGGTTCAAAATACCCCTAAATGAATTCCTTGAGGGGCCTAGTTTCCAAAAAGAGGTCACTTGTGGTGGGGTTCTGCTGTTTTCATAAGTCAAGGGCTCTTCAAATGTGACATGGAATTCACAATCTCTCCCAGGCAAATAGCCCTCTTTCCTTTTGTAGTCATGCCATGTGCCCAAGCGGAAGTTTTTGACCACATATTATCCATTCTGAAAATTATAAATTTGGGGCTAAAATTAATTTTTGTAAGAAATGTTTCAATATGACAAGCTATTGTCAAATTATGTGTAGTTCTGTGGTTTTAAAATGCTCACTATACCCCCCAAATAAAATCTTTGAGGGGTGTTGTTTCCAAAATGTGGTAACTTGTATTTTTTTTTCTGTTTAGGTACATGAGGGGGTCTCCAAATGTAACTTGGCACCCGCAGACCATTCCATTGTTACAGAATGTCACTCTTCCCTTTCCGAGCCCTACCGTGCACCCAAACAGTAGTTTTCCTCCACATATCGGGTATCAGCATACTCAGGAGATATTTCACAACAAATATTGGATTCCATTTTCTCATGTTACCCTTGTGAAAATAATAAAATTGGGGCTAAAATTCAGTTTTGTGGGTAAAATTTGATTTTTATTTATACAACTCCACGTTATAAACTTCTGTGATGCACCTGGGTGTTCAAGGTGCTCACCACACATCTGGTTACATTCCTTGAGGGGTCTAGTTTACAAAATGTGGTCACTTATGAGGGTTTCTAAAATGGATCTCCTTCTCTTCTGAGACCTGCCGTGCGCCCAAATAGTGGATTTCCCCCATATTTGGAGTATTGGCATACTCAAAATAGACTGCACAACAAATTTTAGTGTTTATTTTCTCCTGTTACCCTTGTGAAAATAACAAGTTTCGGGCTAAAGTAAAATTTTTGTGAAAAAAAGTTAAATGTTTTTTCCTTCCACATCGTTTTAGTTTCAGTGAACCACCTGAATGGTTAATAAACTTCTTGAATGTGATTTTGACTATATTGAGGGGTGCAGTTGTGGTATTCGCAGGTACGCAGGATGCAGTGACAAGGCGGAGACAGAGAAAGCTTAAATTCAACTTTTATCTAGGGTTTATTTGAGTAACTAGCAAGCTGACAATAGTTGTCCTCGCAGGGATTCAAACAACAATACACACAGATAACATGATATTAACTATCCGGTCGGGGACGGTAACTATATGGCCGCGATATGGCCGACTATGAGTACAAGAACTATAATTAGCTAACTACGAAGTGTCACTTATCCTTCTCTGATGTCCTGCAGAGTGGTTATCCAGGATGTGTCCGTTCGGCATCTCAGCCGCTGGACCCAGCCGACGAGGAGTTGACACAAGCTTCTGGCGTTCCTACGCTCAGGTGGAGCGGGGGCACAACAGACCCTTGGAGAGTCCCTCAGAGTTGGGCCCCCTGGCAGAGGCGAGATGGTGGTGGCCGTGGGCCTGAATGTATGGGCCGCAGCCGCGGACTGGAACGCAGCAGTGACCTCCATTTGGTGCAGCGGGCAGACCACAGCTGCAGGTTGGAGTCAGGCAGCGGGTGCTGCGGGTGGCAGCGGGCAGGCTGCAGCCGCGGAACAAAGCGAGGCAGCGGAGGCCACTGGTGGCAGTGGGCGGGCTGCAGCTGCAGGCTGGAGTCGGGCAGTGGCTGCCGCAGGGGGCAGCGGGCAGTCCGCAGCCGCAGGCTGGAGTCAGTGAGCGGCGGCAGCGGGCCTCGGTGTCTGGAGTGTGATCTCGGTCGTCCGGTCAGCGTCCTCCTGCTGGGCTGCTCGATGCTGTCCGCTCCCTAATACCGGTGAGTCCCCGTCCAATCTCCCTGGTAGGTGCTGACTCCTCCCAGCTCTCTGGTGTCACCTAGGCTTCCTGCTCTCTTTCTCTCCCACTCTGTCAAGTGCCCCCTGCTGGTGTTCTGCATTCCTTTTATATCCGCTCTGCCCCCACTCCTTCTTGAACTGTCTCTGGTCCGTCCTCTAATTATGTCCCCCAGGAACAGTTCCCCTAGTGACAGCCCTCTTGGTTCAGGCCTGGTTACACAATGGAAACTCTGCCCCTACACTCCCCCATCCTATATGCTCATCAGTCCTCGGGCGAGGGCTTGGGGGGCTTGTATTTGTCTTTTGATATTGAAGTCTTTTCTGCCACGCGAACTGCTCCTGCTCATAGCGTTCGGGGGGGGTTTCCGGCTGTAGACTGCTTGGAGCATCGCAGTTCGACTGTGGTGGAGTCTTCTGGGGTGGTGGAAGGTGGTTGGGTGACCGGGCTCATCAGGATATTGGTCTTAGAAGTGTCTGCATGTATTATCGGAAGATCCTCCTCCTCGTCATCATTCCATATAACGGGTGGAGGCTCTGGGGGCCTGAGAAGAGGCCTCGGGTTGCTCGGGATCTGTGGAAATATAGGGTCGCAGCACATTGCGATGTACTGTTTGGGTGGGGTGGTTCCCCCTCTCTTTCAGATTGTATCTCAAACACTGGCCCATCTGGGCTTATTTGTCGCAGTACTCGGTAGGGATGTTCTTCCCAGCGGTGCCCCAATTTGTTTTGGGGGCGCTGGTCTCATACGAGTACGCGATCCCCTGTCTGGAATTCGGCGGGTTGGGACGGGGTCTTCTCTGGATGTTCCAGGTCCTGAAGTTTTGTATGGACTATTCGGTGCAGGTTTTGTTGACGATACCGGTGATTTCGCACCCATGAGGAGATTCCTGCCCATGGTTGCTCCTCTTCTGGGTCCAACTCCACCTCGGTGATTCCTTTGCCTTCTCGGCCAAAAAGTAGCGAATACGGGGTGGAGACGGTGACTCGGTGTACCCGGTTGTTATATACCCAGACCAGTTCAGGGATGTATTCGGGCCAACGGGTCTTTCGGTCGTCTTCCAGGGTACGTAACATTTGAATTAAGGTCCAGTTAAACCGCTCGCTGGCCCCATTCCCCTGCAGATGATACGGTGTGGTTCGGGATTTGTCGATGCTGTATAAATGATGTAGTTCCTCCATTACTTTCCCCACGAAGCAGGTACCTTGGTCTGAATGAATTCATTGGGGGCAGCCGTATACTTGAATAAAGTTCCTACAGATCGCGTAGGCGGCCGACTCTGCTGTTTGATCTAGGGTTGGGGTCACCACGGCAAATTTGGTAAAATGGTCCACCGTGACCAGACAGTGCTCGTACCCCTGGTGAGCAGGACCGATGGTTAAATAATCTATCATCAGGAGATCAAAGGGTGCTGTTGTTATTATCATTTGTACAGGAGCTCGTTGCTCAGGTGGTTTAGTTAACTCACACAGGCGGCATGCATGGCAAACTCCTTCCACTTCGGCTTGTAAACGGGGATGGTAGGCCACCTGTTGTAGCCACTGAAAAGTCTTTTGTGCCCCAATATGAGCTGTTTTTCCATGAGCCTCACGAACAAGTTCAGTGAGCTGGACTCCCGGCACCACTACCTGCCATGCTACAGTTGGTTCCGTGCGTAGCACTGTCTTTCGGTACAATAATCCACCTTTGATTATCACTTTCTCCCACTGGCGTAGCATTAGCAAAGTGTCCGTAGACAGCGTCTTTCTTTGGGTGTCGTTGGGCAGCTGTCTCGTGGCTACCCATCACCGTAGAGGACCAATTTCTCCATCTTCTTGCTGTTGTTGGATCTATTCATCCCGTGACTGTTCGAATTTGCCCGTAGTGGGTCCCATATTGGACTGTTCTCGTGTCACTGCTGTGATTTTGTCAGAGCCTAGGGAAAACGGTGTCTCTTCTTCTAGCTCTTCATCTCGGCTCCACTCGGGAGTCGTGCATCGAATTTGGGAGAGGGCATCGGTGTGTACATTCTCCGCTCCCCGTTTGTTAATGATTTTGTATTTGAACTTAGCCATCCGGGCCACCCACCATTGCTCCAAGGCCCACAGTTTGGAATTTTCAAGGTGGGCCAGCGGGTTGTTGTCATTTCGTACCACTACCTCAGAGCCTGCCAGGTACTCCGTGAACCGCTCCGTCATGTCCCACACTACCGCGAGAAGCTCAAGCTTAAAGGAGCTGTAATTGTCAGGATTGCGTTCGGAGTCGTGAAGTGATTGGCTACCGTAGGCGATCACCCTCTCCCGGCCACCCTGCACTTGGGACAACACAGCTCCCAGCCTGTGTAGGCCCCGTTGGTGTGCAGGATGAACAGTTGCGAGAAATCCACGTAGGCCTACACTGGGGCTTCCGAGAGTGCGGTCTTGAGGTCTCGGAAAGCTTCTTCCTGTGGTTCACGCCATTGGACCTTCCAGCTATTGGCTCCGGCAGGGGCCCCCTTCAGCAGGTCTTGCAGAGCTCGGGCTCAGAGGGCAAAGTTTTTTAGAAAGCTTAAATTCAACTTTTATATAGGGAATATTTGAATAACTAGCAAGCTGACAATAGTTTCCTCGCAGGGATTCAAACAACAATTAACTAACCGGTCGGGGCTGGTAACTATATGGCCAAGGTATAGCCGAGTATGAGTCCAAGAACTATAATTAGCTAACTACGAAATGTCACTTATCCTTCTCTGACGTCCTGCAGAGTGTTGTCCGGGAGGTGTCCATATGGCATCTCAGCCGCTGGGCCCAGCCGACGAGGAGTTGAAGAAAGCTTCTGGCGTTCCTACGCCCAGGTGGAACGGGGGCACAACAGACCCACAGAGAGTCCCTAGGTGTTGGGCCCCCTTGGCAGAGGCGAGATGGTGGCAGCCGTGGGCCTGAACGTATGGGCCGCAGCCGCGGACTGGAACGCAGCAGTGGCCTCCATTTGGTGCAGCGGGCAGACCACAGCTGAACGTATAGGCTGCAGCCGCCGACCGGAACTGGGCAGTGGCCACCGTGGGGTGCAGCGGGCAGGCCGCAGCCGCAGGCTGGAGTCGGGCAGCAGCGGCCACGGGTGGCAGCGGGCAGGGCGCAGCCGCTGGATGAAGTCGGGCAGTGGCGGCCGCGGGGGGCAGGGGGTCGACCGCAGCCGCGGGCTGGAGTCTGGCAGCGGCGGCTGCGGGCCTTGGTCTCTGGAGTGTGACCGCGGTCATCCGGTCGACATCCCCCTGCTGGGCTGCTCGATCCTGTCTGCTCCCTAATGCCGGTGAGTCCCCATCCAATCTACCTGACTCCTCCTGGCTCTCTGCTGCCACCTAGGCTTCCTGCTCTTTCTCTCCTGCTCTGTCGAGAGCCCCCTGCTGGCGTTCTGCATTCCTTTTATATCTGCTCCACCCCCACGCCTTCTAGAACTGTCTCTGGTCCGTCCTCTAATTATGTCCCCCAGGAACAGTTCTCCTAGGAACCTTGGTGACAGCCCTCTTGGTTCCAGCCCGGTATTACAGCGGAAACTCTCCCCCCTACACAGTTTTTAGAATTGTACCAAGTTTGGGTATTTTGTGTCACAAAGGCCCCCCAAAGTCATTTCAAATGTGATGTGGTCCTTAAAAAAATGGTTTTGTAAATTTTGTTGGAAAAATGTGAAATTGCTGATCATCAACTTTGAAAAACAAAATATGTTTAAAAAATAATGCAGATGTAAAATAGACATGTGGGAAATGCTATTTCTTAACTATTTTGTGTAACATAACTTTCTAATTTAAGGGCATAAGAATTAAAAGTTTAAAAACTACGAAATTTTTGAAATTTTCACCAAATTTCTGATATTATCCCAAATGAACCCAAGTCGTATTGAACAAGTTTTACCACTTTTAAGAAGTACAACATGTTGCAAAAAATAATCTCAGAATCAGTGGGATTCGTTGATTAGTTATTACCACATAAAGTGACACTAGTGAGATTTCAAACATTTGGCCTGCTCATTAAGATCAAAATTGGCACGGTTGATAAGGGGTTAATAAACATTTTTTCCTGTACAATGACTTGTTTATAAGGCAAAAATTTAAAAATGAATTAAAAAATTATAATTTAAGTAAACCTACATTTTTTTAAATTTAAAAATAGCAAATTTCAGTTGAATTTATGAAGGAAGCAAGAACTACAAAAAATGAGGGACTGAGAGGGACACAGATACACCCTGCATTAGACATAAAGGAGGGCCTCATACACATTCTGTTCAAATTGTCATTTATTGGTACTCCTGGACTCATTGAGGCTATGAACTTTTAAGAGTTATATACCAAGGAAATGTATTCCAGGCCATGGAGTATTCTATGGGTGAGCAATATAATACCGATAAGGGAATGTGCACAAATTGAGTAAAATTTCTGCACCATTTTTGCTTCTCTTGGCAGGAAAAACGCAGCTGCAAAAATGCACATTTTTTTGTGCACTTTTGCCATGTTTTTGGTGCTTTTTTTGCCATGTGTTTTTGGTTCATTTGAACAAAATCAATTGTGAAAAACACAGGGTAAAAATGCATAGAGAATTGACATGCTGCAGATCATTTTCTGCACCAAATGTGCAAGTCAATAATACTTAACGCGTGCATGACTCGTCAGGTTTCTCATTCACTTTGCTTGCTGTCATCAGGTTTTATTTCAGGTTTTATCACCAATACGTGCCGAAAAACCAGAAAAAAATGCACCCAAGCTGCAACGCATGCACACAGCCTAAAATTTTGAACATGTTTTTGGAGGCTTATACAGCAATGAAATCTACCCAAGAAAAGGTTCAACTCTATGGATGAGCAATATAATACCGATAACAACCATAGATATACAAATGTAGTCATAGTGACATTTGTAGGTCACGAGCATAAAAGAAGTCAAAATTATATCACAGTAGGCAGATTCTTTGTTACCAAGCCTCAACAATTGTAATCCCCCTGTGCACATTGAACAGCCAAACGTGCTTTGGGGTACTGGGCAGTGTGGTTCTAGCTATCAAGGGACACATTCTGTATAGTCACTAACTTCAAGTGCATTATATTGATTTATATATTGCTGTTCAATGTGCACAGATGGATTGCGATTATTAAGGCTCAGTAACAAAGACCCTGCCTACTGTGACATAATTTTGTCTTCTCTACTAGTGTCCAAAACAGTACAATATTAACACCAGAGGGATCAATATTCAAAAGATAAATATTTTTTTATACTGTATATATATGTAAAATATCAAATAGCCCCGATATACTATCAAAGAAGAGTAAAAGCCACTCAAGGAAGGATAAAAAACTAACAACTATGGAAAGCCATAAAACACCCAGGCAGGATTATATAATTAAATTATATGCCTTTATTTAATATAATAGCAAGAGAGATACTAAATTAAAAACATGCGCACAACATAGGACACATTAAAAAGTATATTCCAATCACAACCTAAATAAAATCAAATGAAAAAAGGGTGGGCCATAAAATAAAAATATATATAGACCAGAGTAACAATATGGACACCTCAAAGAATACCGCTCAAAAGAAAATACATAAATATTTATAAAAAAAATCACATAGTGTAAAAACATCAATATAAATAGTGAAGGGAAAAGAAAAACCAGTGCAATTCTAGTAATCAGAGTGCAATAGTGTTACAATGGGAGGTAAGAAACATTCCATATAAAAGCAAAGTGGATGGTGCTATAATACCATAAAATATGGAAATAGGAGGTCTATAGCTTTAAGGTCCACCTGGTCACTATGGCACCTGGCAATATAAAAAGCTGACATCTTGTTTTTCTGGCACCATTTGGTCAGTGTCACAGTGCAGAGAGGTCTCTCCTGCGCTAGAGCTCAAAGTGCTGCTCAAATTGAGCTTGTCCTGTGTGAAATCAATCTTCCAGTATTGTGCAAAAACTGTGTGGCAGTCTCTGGAAGCCCCGTTAGCTGCTCCAAGTCGCTTGTGCTAAAACTGTATTTCAGTGGCAAACCAGAAGGCCAGATTTCCACTTAAAAATTCTTAGGCCTATTAGAGTGTTCCAGCCACAAGGCCCAATTAGCTACTTCAAATTGTTTGTGCTAAAACTGTGCTTCAGTGGCAAATCAGAAGGCCAGATTTCCACTTAAAAATTGTTAGGCCTAATATGATGGTGCAGCCACGAGGCGCAATTAGATAATGATTGTTCATTTAGTGACAGGTGACTGACAGCTATTGGCCTAAGGTTGTAAAATAGCAGGGTACAAGAGGGGAAGGCTACTTATAACATGAGTGAGAAAAAGCAAGGTCGTTGTGGAAGGGGAAATAGGTTTGGTGTTTGTGGGTTAGGTGTTAATGTGAAGGAAAGCTCAACTGAACAAATACCATCTTGTCATATTCAAAGACCACTGACAAAATCTGTTAAGGGCTGGCCTACTTGACTCCCATTCTTTGGCAGCCATACAGCAACATGCCTTGTAGTTGAAGCTCAGAAATAGTATGTGCTCCAGTGGATGGCAAGTGCTGCATCAAGTTGCCTCTCCTCCTCTTCCTCCACCTTAACATAACACACAGTACAATCCTCAGAGGTGGCACCCCAATCACCCTTGTTTCCCATGTGTTAAAAATTTCCAAATGCCCAACTAACTGTGGGGAACCACAGATGGGCCATTCTGCAGAGCTGTTCACACATTCTATTCCATGGGTATCGGAGGTCTGCTCCAAAGAATCACAGAATCCAGAGGTGAAAAGCATCTGCACCGATGACCAAAATGTTTTCATGTTAGATTCGGGGCAGTAGGGTCCGAGCAGAATCCAGACCCTAATCAGACTCAGATACCAGTGGCACACGTGGACTGCACTGTGGTGTCAGGGCAGGAAGAGGAGGAGGGTGACACTCAGGGTGAGGAGCGAGAGAACAGAGAGGATGACAATGAGGTTGTAGATCCCACTTGGTGTGAACCCAGAGGCATGCAGCTGAGTAGCACAGCAGAGGATGTGGAGGAGGAAGAAGATGAAGAAGATACATTGCAGGTTCCCACACAGACATGAAGTAATGCAACCACAACAAGCACTGCATCCTCAGACCCAACTCTGGCTGTGGCCAGCACTGGTTGCGAGTGTGCAGTTCACAGGGGCGGCAAGGGTTGCCTGGCCTAGATGGATTTTTGAGAACACAAAGGATGACCCAACACATGTAATCTGTCAAATTTGCAAAAAAACTGCAAAAATTGAAACAATTTCACAATGACATGGACAACAAGGTTTTTCCACCAAAATAGAAGAGGATTCTTTACTGTTAGGGCAGTGAGAATCTGGAATTCCCTGCCTGAGGAGGTGGTGATGGCGAACTCAGTCGAAGGGTTTCAAGAGAGGCCTCGATGTCTTCCTGGAGCGTAACAATATTGTATCTTACAGTTATTGTTAGGTTCTTTAGAAGGACGTAGATCTGGGGATTTATTCTGACAGAATTTTATAGGCTGAACTGGATGGACTAATGTCTTTTTTCGGCCTTACTAACTATGTAGCTATGTAATCCTTAATGTAGGAACCTCACTGTGGACTAGCGGGCCTCGCCAACCAACGGCCATTCCATCAACCCCATCTTCCTCTCCGTCACTATTCCAAATCTTCTCACACAGGTCTCAGGTCGCAGAAATTACAATTGTTTACCCACCACAGTCGGGATGAGTGAGAGCCGGTCAGCTGCTACGGAAGTAGACATGACTGCTGCTTTTGTGTCACCAAGCAAAACACATCTTTCTCATCCCACCAAACAATCTCTGTCTGCACCTCATTCACAGTCCAGCAATTTGTCCTGTTCTCCATACTCCCACCCTCTCTCAGCATAGCAGCCAGCCCTCGGTCCTGCAGTTGTCACCTGAAAGAATGTTTTCTCCTACACATGGCAAAGCTAAAAGCTTGAACTCCACCATCTCCAATCTATTAGCCACGGAAATGTTGCCTTTCCTCCTGTTGGATACAGACAGTTTCCGAAAGTTGATGGCCGTCGCAGTCCCCAGTACAAGTTGCCCACTCACCTTTACATCTCTAAGAAAGCTGTGTCTGTTCTGCAACAGCATGTTGCAGACAACATCACCTGTTCCCGAAAAAAATCTATGTCTGAAAGAATGCATTTCACCACTGTCACCTGGATGAGCAAACACGAGCAGGGGTGTTACATCTCGCTGACTGGGCACTGGGTGACTCTGGTGGCTGTGGGTGCAGGCAGTCAAGGGTCTGCTCTACAAGTCTTTGAATCCTCATGGCTTGCAGGACAAACCTCTGTATCTAACAGTTCATCCTCTGCTTATGCTTCCTCCTCTAGCCTCTCTATGGCCTCCACCTGCTCCCTCAATCTCTGCCGTAATCAGATAACCATTCCAACAGTGCAGAGCGAATCCCCACCACCTCCGTACTACACTGCCATGGCTCACCGCAACCAGGCAGTGTTAAAATTCATGCTTTGTCGATCACAGTCATACAGCTGA
Source organism: Dendrobates tinctorius (assembly GCF_039654945.1). Lineage (NCBI taxonomy): Eukaryota > Metazoa > Chordata > Amphibia > Anura > Dendrobatidae > Dendrobates > Dendrobates tinctorius. The sequence goes on from NW_027361711.1 coordinate 39,612,548, forward strand.
AGAGTTGTTGACACCTCTCCAGGCTAAGTTTAAGCAATGGCTATTTCTGCTGAACACGCATCCAGGGAAGGCCGTGTCCGATAATGGTGCAAACCTGGTTGCGGCCCTACACCAAAGTAAGCTCACAAACATGTCTTGCATGGCTCATGTCTTCAACCTGGTGGTACAGTGTTTCCCTCCGTCAGTGTTTCCCTCAGTGTTTCCTATCCTGACCTGGATGAGCATCTGCAGAAAGCATGGAAGCTGTGTTCTCACTAATGCCGTCTGCACCCCTTAGGTCATCGACTTGCATGAATACAGAGGTCTTTGTTCATGCCAGTTAACAATTTGATATGTGACATGGTGGAATTCCATGCTGCACATGTTGCAGCAACTGTGGCAGCAGCAACTAGCCCTGATGCAGTATGTCATGTTGTACAGTCTGGGCCAACACAATATGGACGTGGTGCATATCATGTTTATAGAGTGGGTACAGATTAAGGACCTCTGTACCCCTCTGCACAGTTTTGAAATTGCTACTAAGATGGTTAGCGCTGACAATGCCGTTATCAGCGTCACTATTCTGGTCATCTATATGCTGGAGCAGACTTTGAATAGCCTGCGGGAGGATGTGGTGGTCCCAGAAGAAGAGGAAGCAGAGGAGGATGTGGAAGTTATAACATTGTCTCAAAGTTCCAGACTGTTGTCACACAAGCAGGTACAAGGGAGGGTGGATTACTGGGATCGAGGGGGTCTGGTGATAACAGGCAAACTATTAGTGAGGGTGCAAGATCTGAGGAACAAATGGAGGAGGAAGAGGAGATGGACGAGCAAGTGTCAGGAGATGAAGAGGATAATCCTCTCCTCTCTGTTGGTCATGGTTGGTTGGAGGGGATGGAGGAAATAAGCATCAGTGTTACCCAGCCACCAACACAGCATGGGTTTGGACCTCATGGAAGAGCCCAACATATGAGTGACTTCTTGCTGCAATATCTGTAACATAATCCCCATATAGTTATGATTTGAAATAGTGCTGAATACTGGGTTGTGTGAGGCAGTGATTGGTGTTATATGTGAGGGCTACTATGTGTCCCCCACAATGCGCACAGAAGCGTATTAAGGCCGCGGTAGTGCATTGAAGCCACAGGCATAGCTGTGATTGCAATGCAAAATAAAAGTAAGCGTTGGTCTTGGGCAAGCTATTTGCCCAAGGTAGATTTAAGAAAACCTGCCATGGGCTTTTATTTTTGGAGTGGACTACAGATGGTAGTGGGACGGTCCGCTTCCTCCCGGCCAGGGCTTCCAAGTGGCCTATGACCACAGGTTCCTTGTAAAAACCCTGCAACAAAGGGTTTGGGTGTGTCAGTTTTTGTTTGCAAGCAAGCAGAGCAGGAGGCTCTGAGGAGCTCAACCTGTGTGAGGTAACATGGAGCCAAGCGGAGCCAAAAGGCCTGGTAACCCCTCAGCATGACAGTCTCGGTTACGGACTGTCTTGTTTCCCAGCTGCGTTCTGGAGGATACTTTTTGTGTTCCAGTTGTAAATTTATTTGGACATTAAGACATTTGGTTTGGACTTTTCTGTGGCTACTACCTGTCTGTCACACTGCACCAAACCCGCTGCACTACAGTTGCCACCCTGTTAGATCCACGTTATAAGACAAAATTTTGTCAAATGCTTCCCACCATGGAAAAGGACCCACAAATGCTGGAGTATCGAAACATGCTGTTACACAACCATAAGAGAAGTTTTCCCCAAGACAGCAGTGAGGCAAAAAGTGTGCGCCACAGCTCTAGACTTGTCTTCAGTGCTGCTGATGGTGTCCCGACTGATAGATGCAGCCGGCTGTCACCTGAAAGTGTAGACCACCTAACTTTTAACCACATGAACTAGTCATGGATCTCCAAGGACTTTTGCACCCCAATAACAGACTGTACAGACTAGGCGATGTTGAAGTCTTTAGTGTGCCGCATTGATCTCGTGTAATTGCACTCTGTGATATCTTTAGTGTGGCTTCTGTGCCTGCAATTGCTGCTAACACAAATTTGTGGAAATGTGAACAGTCATGGTTGGTCGCCATCTGCTGGGTTGGCTGTAGTGGAAGAGATGTTGCTCCCTATTATACTATTTCTACTGTGGTGAAATTGATAAAAGTTTATTTGTTTCTGCCACAAATTTTTGGAAATGTGAACACTCCTGCCTTCTGCTGGCAGTAATGGAAAATGAAAGACATGTCGCTCCCTTTCATTCTATTTCTACTGTGGTGAAATTGATGCCACTTTATTGGTATATGCTACTAATTTTTGGAAATGTGTACACTACTGGTTGGGTGTCCAGCTCCTGTGTTGGCTGTAGAGGAAGATGTGTCGGTCTCTATTATTCTATTTATACTCTTGTGAAATTGATGCCATTTCAGTGGTGTCAGGCCCTTATTTTTTAAAATTTGATGACTCCTGGTTGGATGTCCATCTGCTGGGTTGGCTGAAGTGGAAGATGTGTTGGTCCCTATTATGCTATTTCTACTGTGGTGAATTTGATGCCACCTTGTTGTCTGCCACCAATTGTTTGAAATGTGAACACTCCTGATTGGGTCTCTCTATCTGCTGAGTTGGCTGTAGTGGAAGACGTGTCAGTCCCTAATATACTATTTATACTCTCATGAAATTGATGCCACTTCGGTGCTGTCAGGCCCTCATTTTTTTAAATTTGAAAACTCCTGGTTGGGTGTCCATGTGTTGGGTTGGCTGTAGTTGAAGATGTGTCGGTCCCTATTATACTATTTCTCCTGTGGTGAAATTGATAAAGCTTTGGTAGTGTCAGGCCCTAATTATTTTAAATTTGAAGACTCCTGATTGGATCTCCATCTTCTGGGTTGCTGTAGTAGCAGTCGTGTCAGTCCCTACTACAATATTTCTGTTCTTGTCAAATGGATGCCACTTTGGTGGTGTTTGCCACTATTTTTTGGAAATTTGAACACTAGGGTTGATCGAATAGCTTTGGATAAGTGCTTATCCGAATAGCTATAGCGCTTACTGAACAAACAGGCTCTCCATGCATGTGTTGTGACTGTCACACAGCCGCAACACATGCAGCTGCGGGGCCAAACAGCTGATTATCGGGAGCTCCAGGTAACCAGGTTACCAGATGCAGCTATTCGGTAAGTGCTATAGCTATTCAGATAAGCGCTTATCTGAAGCTATTCGATTGACAATAGTAGTCTGCGAAACTGATATTTGTGCCACCTGAGTGTGGCTGAGCATGCAAGCTGGTTGAGCTGTTGCATGTGGTATCAGGGCACCCAGCACAGCAGGCCTACACCAATCCTTCACCCACCTCTTCTTAATTTGACGTTCAATGAAAAGCTGTAAATTCTGGCCCAGACCCAATACCTTATGCATGGCTGATTGCTACTGTGCCATGCTAAAATTTGTACTGTGGGTGAATTGAGGCCACTTTCCTAGTGTTTCCATCTTATTTGATGTGTTTTGGCAGCTTCTGGGCCCATTTGAAGGTGTTGTGTATGCGTTTGTTTTTGTCTCCCATTGACTTGAGTGGAATTTTTGATGAACATATCTGTGAATATTGCAAATTCTGCGATTGTAATCCAATTGAAATTGAAGCATTCTCTCCTCTCTATCCAAGAGGCATACATTTCTTTATTTTTCTGTCCACAAAGACATATGAGGGCTTGTTTTTGAGGGACAAGTTGTACATTTGACACCATTGATTTTACCAGATAGTGTTCTGGAAAGCGGAAAAAAAATTAAAGTTCGGTGAAATTGTGAAAGAAAAACAATTTTGGTATTGTTGCTTGGGAATTATTTTTAAGGCGTACATTGTGTTTTAAAAAATGACTTCACAATATGATTCTCATCAGCTTATGGTGAGCCCAAACTTGTCCATTTTTTTATTATTTTAGTGTTGAAAAGAAAATCAGAACTTTGAAAAAAATATTTTTTGGGGGGTGTCACCATTTTCCAAGACTCATCCTGGTTTAATTTTTTTGTCATTGGAGCTTATTTTTGCAGGGCAAGACAACATTTTTATTGACACCATTTTGGGACACATACAGTATGACATTTTCATTGCCTGTTAAAGCATTTTTTGTAACAAAATGTAAAATGGATTAATGTGAAGCTGTAATGTAGTTGGGGACTATTTGTCCATTACAGTGGGGAAGGTGACTAGTCATGTGGCAGCTGAGTCAATGAAGTAGAGGCAGCTGCAGTCACACGGGTCTTCTTTGAATCCCTCCCACAATCTCTTCTGTTCACTATGACATGAAGAGGCCACAAGCGAATCAGATAACATATAAAAACATATTTTTTATTCAAGTTATCCATTTTAAATATTTTTCTTTGAACATTTATACCTGATTGGGGGCTTTTCTCAGCAAAGTGTGTTGTTTCACAACCCCTGAAAATTTGATTCACATTCAATGAATTAGTTCATCTTTAAGTGTAAAGTATCTTAAAACAGAAATCAGCTTTCTTTCCAACTTCAGCCACTTCTTCCTCGCCCCTTGTCTCCTGAACTCACCATCTATTCTGAAAAAGCAACTTATGTCCTCATTCCTCAATAAAAAAGGACTGCCAGATCACTATTGTGGAATTCCATTATAATTTATGGAGATGGGAGGACGTAGAAGGAGAGAGGAGGAGCAGAGTGAGCTAACAAGCAGGAACAAAAAAGATTATGCTGAGCTTTCTTACAAGTCTTCTACCTCACTCCAGTGCTGGATTCATATCTATACTGAGCAATACTGCAGCGTAATTGCCTCCATGTTGCTGCTGCAGCTTTTATTTGTGTCGTAGAAATGCAATGAAGATCAGGAATCCTATGTGTTGTGTTTGGCACGAATAATTACAGACAGTCTCCTCCCACCAGCTCAGAGTTAATTTCTAGTAAAATGAATGATGGAGGCTGCAGAGGAGAAAAATGCAAGATAAAAGTCATGAAACGAAAATATATAGTGTTGTTCCGAATGTGTTCACATGGGATAGCTTATTCTTATAAGTTACATGAAAGTACAGTTACCAGAGATGGAGCAAAAAGATTTGCAGGACCCAGTCCATCGGCTACATCAGTAATCTGTGAGCTGTCAGACGGGAGCCCTGATGATTGCCTTCTACGTGCCAGCATCCATTGCTCATCCCTTGATGCATGTGCATCATGACACAATTAAGACATTGTGACAGACCGTCTAATCAAAAGAGGAGCCATTTATGTCATTAGGTAAGACGCAGTGAGCAGTTCTCCCATCCAGATTACTGACATGCTATCAAGACCAGATTCTGCTAATTGATCCACAACATCTTTCATAGTTACCCTTTATATCAGCCCATGGATGACTTTCTGGCACCTTCCACTAGGCTGATAAGACAACATGGAACATCTGGTTGTTCTTCAGAAGTAAAGTATGTTTGAAGTGAAGATATCTTATCTACATAATAAGGGGATTATTGTGAACTAATGTGAATTGCGAGCACTAAGCCTTTGAGATTAAATTCAAGAACATGATCATATCTAATTTCAGGCACTTTAAAATGATTGAGCGGTGCCCCCAAAGCATCACAGTAAACAGCAAAGAGTATCTCTAGAAAAATTGCAGCTCCAATCACTTCAGATGCAATATAATACAGGCTGAAGCTCGTACAGTAATAACATTTGCATGTCTGATTTGATTATGTGTAGCAAATAATAGTTTTTGTTTTCAATAGTTATTTGTCAGCCTCAGAGGTGGATGAAAAGGAGGGCAATCGGCTTCCACCCAAGGTTTAATGCTTTGGGGACAGGTAAATCCAGATGTCCCTATTATCAGTATGGCAAGGCAGGGAGCTGAAGATTGCTACCTATAGCATGGCTGCCTGTTTTATACATCTCTTAATAATGTTGATACAATTAGACAAAACAGCTGAGCTGCAAGAAACATTACTGGCTACCAGTCTGGTGCCTTGCCTATAATGCAAGTGTTGCGATGATGTCATCGCAATGCCTGCATCAATCAGTGAGATCCCTACCAGAAGAAGCCAATGCCAGGAATTGTGGGAATGTGAGGAGTTGAGTGCATTTTTTTTTCTTACTGTCCTGCTGTGTTGATGAAGTAAAAGTAATAATACCACTATATTTAATTGAGGAGAGAAGTACTCCCAATAGTGAGTATTGGAGTTTTTAAAGCATTTATACAGGGGTGTGAAGAACTACGTATATAGTTTAAATAATAGTTGAATTATAATTATATTATCAACTGTGCATAGTTTTCTTGAATCTTTGATATATCTTCCCTAAAAAAGTGAATCTGGGTAAGTTCTGATGATCGATGTGGCCAGTCACCCAGGCCTTGTCTGCCTATCTACTTATATTAATAAAAATAATATGAATAGACTACATATGTACCCTCCTGTATATTTAGTGGGTAGGTGGGAAACAAATTAAATTCATATTTTTGATACAGGGGAAAGGGGGCATAATGATAAATAATTTATATTTGTAATGGGTGGGGGAGGAGTGGTTATTTAGTTTGTTTTGAAAGGGGTTATACTGGACCATTATATTTTTTTACTATGGGCCTGAGAACTAGCAGTCAGGTAGTAGCTAATAAAAATGGACTAACTTGTTCGCAAAACGTTCGCCAATCTCAAAGTCGACACGAACAATGCATATTCGGATTTGTGTTCGGATTCCTTAGCATTTTCCTCAAAATCGGCAAAATTCGGCCAAAGTTAGGTAAATGATCGAGTTTCCACCAATGCTTTTGCTAGGACTAGGATAGTGGTGCTGTATGATGGGGGGGACAAGTTTGATGAGGGAAAGTGGTGGGGAGATGTCAGGGCAGCGGCGGACTGTATTTTTTTTTGTATGAACTTGAAGTGTGGAGATTCTGCAGCCAATCAAGGCACAGAAACCACCACAACGTCCAGACACAAGGGCTTCTGTCATTGGCTGTCAAGCTCACATGTCTCTCTCCATATAAAAAGTGGACAAGTTGTTTTTGTGCCATTTTGCTAGTGTAAAAGCGCAGAGAGGCTGCTCCTGCTGCTGCTTCAAGTAGTCAGATAGTTCAGATAGATAGGATCCTGTGTGAAATCAACCTTCCAGCATCTAAATCGTTTGTGCTAATAGTGTGGGGCTGATGTTTATAGCCTGAGAATAGAGTAACACCCATGGAGGTTCTCAGGCTATTAATATCAGCTCACAGCTGTATACTTAGCCTTTACCGGTTATTAAAATGGGGGACCCCCCCAAAAGACTTTTCCCACAGCGCTTATGCTAACATGAGTGATTTGAACTGAGTTCATTTGCTGTGAACTCTCAGGACCTTTCTATTGGCACTACGAGCATGTGAACTTTTTCACACCCGCTGTGATATCAGTGATGTGACAGGAGTTCACTAAGAGACACTGAGCTGAGTAAGCATGCACAGCTCAATATCTCTGCTGGATGTCAGGCTGTATAGTTGCATCATGCAACAATACAGCCTGCCATCTAGATGTAGCAGAGCTAGATGCATCATGGGACAAATGGATTATCTTCTCAGCAGACAGGTGAAAAATGTTGTTTATTATTTTACTTCTGTTGCAGGGGACATTGGCTTCAGTGGACTGGGCAATTATGTGAGTATGGTTTAATTTAGATTCAATAAATGAGCCTGTGTCATTATTTCAATTAAAAGACTTGAAGAGGGCCCCTTCCTAGGCTATTAATATCAGCCTGAAGCTGTCTGTCTAGCCTTTGTTGGTTATTAATTATAGGGTGACTGATCCTACATCCTTTTTTGGTTGGGTATCCCATTTTAATAACAAGTCAAGGCTAAGCATACAGGTATGAGCTGATATTAATAGACTGGGAAACTCCATGGGTATTATGACCTTCCCAGTCTATAAATATCTTCCCCCAGCTGTCTGCATATCCTTTGCTGAGTAATAAAATATCAGGGAATCTCACTCCATTTTTTTCAGAAAATAATTTATTATGTAATAAAATGCATGTACAGTAACTTACACTAGCACTGTACTTGTTATATATGTGACTAACATATTTATATCTCTCCATTGCATGTGTACATACAGTATCAATTCTATCTATTCTACATTGTTGGGTCACGCTTTGATCGCGCCCATTGAATCGCATTGCTGAGTCTCATCTAATATACAAGGACAATCGCAGTATGCTCTGATCTTTTCGTCAGTCCGATTTCAGCTGAAAAAAAATTGAAGATGAGCTGTTACTGATAGCTTAATGCTTGAAAGCTCTACTGAGCAAAAACACTGGCTCGCCCTACCCAAACACAACTGATAACTTTTTACTGGACAGGCTACTTGTCTCCCTTTCTTTGGCAGCCACACAGCTATACGCCTTGTAGATGAGGGCCAGACAGAGCATGTGCTCCATTTGATGGCAAGCACTGCATCAAGTAATCTCTCCTCCTCTTCATCTACCTTAACATCACACAGAGTATAGTCGACAGAGGTGGCATCCCAAATACCCTTGTTTCCCCCATGTCACAACTCTCCAACTGCCCAACTGACCCAGAGTACAAATAGTATAATTATGCAGCATTTATGCGTGCGACAGGGTCTGGGACAGGGCTTGGACCAACATTTCTGTCTTGATTAGTAACAGGTGGATGAGTGACAGGTGTAGGTCTAGTGCTCTGAGAGCCCTGCCAAATTCAGGCAACACACATGAATGAAACTGAACTTGGAGCGCAAACATTTCCAAACATTAGCAGCATACACCAGTAAAAGTGGCATCAATAGACCCACAGTAGAAGTTTTATAATGGCACTGCAGCTGCCATTCATGGGCCATTTATGAGCCATGATCTTGGCAAGCATTTACAGTAGTGATGAGCGAGTATACTCGTAGCTCGGGTGTCCTCCGAGTATTTTGGCGTGCTCGGAGATTTAGCTTGTGTCAATGCAGCTGCATGATTTGTGGCTGCTGGACAGGCTGAATACATGTGAAGAATGCCTGTTTGTTAGGGAATCCCCACATGTATTCAGGCTGTCTTTTAGCCGTAAATCATGCAGCTACTTCGACAAAATCTAAATCTCCAAGCATGCCAAAATACTCGGAGGTCACCCGAGTGTGCTCGCAACGAGTATACTCGTTCATCACTAATTATAGCTTTGAATTTAAGTTAAAATTAAGAGGTGGGTGAGGGACCAGTGTAGGCCTACTGTTCTGGGATCCCTGATACCACATGCAACAGCTCAAACTGCTTTTCTGATCAGCCACTATCAGATGGTACAAATATAAGCTTTGTAAACTACTATGTAAAAAAAAATGTAAGGATAGCAACACAGGTAGTTGACTGAATGTGAGTTCAGGCCTGCTAGTCATGGAGCCCTACTGCTACAAGCAACAAACATTTCCAAAAATTAGGGGCAGACACCACTAAAGTGGTTTAATTCTCCATCCTTTGGAGTGCAGTGGTTTAGTTCTCCATCCCTTGGTGTCTAGTGGTTTAGTTCACAATCCCTTGGTGTGTAGTGGTTTAGTTATACAACCCTAGGTGTTTAGTAGTTTAGTTTTCCAACCCCTGTTGTCTAGTAGTTAAGTTCTCCATCCTCTGTTGTGTATTGGCTTAGTTCTCCATCCACAAGCTCCCTGGAAGCCTTGGGGATTCCAAGACTTGTGAAGCAGACCCTTTCCTGCCTGCCTCCAAAGCCACCAGAGTCACCCAGTGCCTAATCACTGAGATATAACACCCCTGGCAGCTTCCAGTCACCCAGAAAATGCACATCTATTAGATGCGCCAATTCTGGCGGCTACAGGCAGCTATTTTTATGCTGGGGAGGGTCAATATCCATGGCTGATTACCAGCCTGAGAGTACCAGCAACCAGTTGTCTGCTAGAGTAAGGCTGGTTGTCAAAAATGGTGGGCCTCCATGCCATTTTTTTTATTAATTATATAAATAATTAAAAAAACTGTGTGGGGACCTCTCTATTCTTGATAACCATCCTTGCTGAAGCTGACAGCTGAGGATTGCTGCCCGTAGCTAAGGATTGCAGCCCATTGCTGTCAGTTTTGCCTGACTGGTTATGAAAAATACAGGGCAACTGTAGCAATATGGTTTATGATGATGTGGCCTTTAGGGGTCTCACTACATTGATGTGTGGACTATAGAGTTTAAGAACTTGTTGGTTAGTTGTTGTTAGCAGACATCTTGTAATGGAGGAATGCTTCACAAGTCTCATGTAATAAAAAGCCTGGAGATATTCAAGAAGTGTGATCCATGACAGGAAACAAATAACAGAACATGGTGGCAGCTGGGCACATAACCTGCAAATCCTAAGAGCTTGTGTGAGGCTGGGACTGTACAGAGGATTGCAGAGGATCATAGCACTTGTAAGTATAGATTCCCTGCATTACTGCAAAATGGAGACTGGTCTGAAGCCCCCTCAGGGACTGGATATGACTTCATGTAATCTGTCCCAGACTTGGAGACATTGGAAGGAAGAGTTTACACTGTATATGGATCTCACAGTGGCCCCCAGTGATGAAAAATGGAAAGCAAAGCTGTTTTATTAATTTATTGGGGAAAATGGCAGAGAATTAGCCCACACCTTACTCCTAGACTCAGACAACCTCCTCCTAGCAGATATTGTGCAGGCATTTGATAAACACTGTGACTCAAAGAAGAATGAGACAGTGGAAAGATATAGGGATTTTTGTGTATTCACCGTGAAATCCTTTTCTCCGAGCCAATCATTGGGGGACACAGACAGTGGGTGTTATGCTGCTTGCCACTAGGAGGACACTAAGTAAACCAGAAAAAAAGTTAACTCCTCCCCTGCAGTATACACCCTCTCGCTGGATGAGATTTCTCCAGTTCGGTGAAAAATCAGTAGAAGCATAAACAGTTAACAATAACCATAACTATGTCAAAACCTAAGAATGCTACAGTGAGCCAATAGGCTAAACAGGGTGGGTGATGTGTCCCCCAATGATTGGCTCAGAGAAAAGGATTTTACGGTGAGTACACAAAAATCCCTATTTCTCCTACGCCTCATTGGGGGACACAGACAGTGGGACATCCTAAAGCAGTCCTGGGTGGGGAGTATACATCTGCTAATACCCCGTGTACCACTGACTTAACACTGTGGTGCTGCCAATTGCAGGATGCGTCTGCAGAGAGCTGCATCCGTAGAGGCCAGAGAATGAATTAGGTAATGTTTTGTAAAAGTATGCAGACTGCACCAAGTCGCAGCCTTGCAGACCTGTTCTGCCGAGGCCTGGTGCTGAATGGCCCAAGAGGTGCCCACTGAGCGGATAGAGTGCACCTTAATCCCTACTGGGACAGGCGCATTCCTGACACGGTGGGATTCCTGAATCGCCAAGCGAATCCACCTGGCTAGTGTTGCTTTTGAAGCGGCTAGACCCTTCCTATGCCCCTCTGGAAGTATGAATAGGGCATCTGACTTGCGGAAGGGAGCCGTTCACGAGATGTACTATCTCAAAGCCCTAACCACATCTAGGGTGTGGAGGGCCTTCTCAATACGATGGACTGGTGCCGAACAAAAGGAAGGCAAAACAATTTCCTCATTGAGATGGAAAGAGGATATGACTTTGGGTAGGAAGGATGGGGACATCCTGAGAAGGGCTGCAGGACAGAGCTGCCAATTCCAAAACTCGTCTGATTGACGTAATTGCCACTAGAAAGACCACCTTCCAAGAGAGGACGGTCAGTGGCACATCCTGCAGCGGTTCGCAGGTTAAGGTCCTATGACTCCAATGGCCTCCTATAAGGAGGTGCCACATGGGAGACTCCCTAAATGAACGTCTTGACCTGAAGTTTGGTGTCAATTTTGTGTTGGAATAGCACTAGCAAGGCCGAAATCTGGCCCTTGAGCGAGCTAAGCACAAGACCTGACTTTAATCCAGATTGAAGGAATTCCAATATGGCCAGAATGGAAAACACCAGAGGGGATCAACCATGATACATGCACCATGAAAAGAAGGTTTTCCAGATGCAGTGATAGATGCGCATGGAAACAGGCTTCCTAGCACTAATCATAGTGGAAATCACGTCGTGAGAGAACCCAGCCTCTGCTAAAATCCATGATTCAACGGCCACGCCATCAAAGACAGGGCCCCGGAGTTCTGGTGGTAAATCGGGCCCTGAGAGTGTAGATCAATGCGATCTGGAAGTCGCCAGGGGACGTCGGCGACCAGCTGTATCAGTTCTGCGTACCATGCCCGGCGCAGCCAATCTGGCGCGACTAGGATCACTGGTGCTCCCTCTGTTCTGATCTTCTTGATGACCCTCGGAAGCAAGGGAAGAGGGGGGAAGATGTACGGGAGCCAGAACTGGCGCCACGACAGAACTAGGGCGTCCGCTCCCGTGGCGCATGGATCGCACTATCGGGCATTGAATCGCGGAACCTTGTTGTTTAGTCTTGAGGCCATGAGATCCACATCCGGAGTCCTCCAACGATGACAAATCTGCTGAAAGACTTTTGGATGAAGAGACCACTCTCCCGAGGCAAGGCCCTGGCGACTGAGAAAGTCTGCCGCCCAATTCTCTACGCCCGGGATGTGGATTGTTGAGATGAGCGAATGGTTGGTCTCGCCCAATGGAGGATGTGACTCACTTCGAGCATGGCCATCCTGCTCCGAGTACCTCCCTGGCGGTTGATATACGCTACAGCCTTTGCATTGTCGGATTGGATCCTGATGGAGTGACCTGCGAGGAGATGGTGGAAACTCTGTAGAGCCAATCTGATCGCACGTATCTCCAAGATGTTGATGGGGAGAAGTGACTCTCGAGTTGACCAACAACCCTGTGCCATGTGGTGACGAAAGACCGCAACCCAGCCCAGAAGACTTGTGTTGGTGGTCACTACCAACCATCTTACTGGTAGAAAAGACCTCCCTTGACTCAGGGAGGACTTCAGTGTCCACCACTTGAGGGCTTGTCTGACCCGCAGGGGCAGAATGAACCGATGGTCCAGGGAGAATGGGTTCTTGTCCCAAGCTAAGAGCAACACATGTTGTAAGGGACAGAGATGGAACTGTGTGAATGGTATTGCTTCCATCGCTGCCACCATCTTTCCGAGAACTCTCATGCTGAAACGAATGTAGTGAGAATCTGGTCGGGAAAGAGTATGCGCTGCCTATTTTAAGGCTTGGGTCTTTTCTGGAGGGAGAATGACCAACCCGTGGGAAGTGTCCAAGATCATTCCTAAAAAGAAAATCTGCTGGGCCGGTTTTTGGAAACACTTTTCGAAGTTTGTCTTCCAGCCCAGGCGAGAAAGTGTATTTACTGTTATATCCATGGATTCCTCGCAGGCTGGAAGGGACGGACCCTTGATGAGCAGGTCATCTAGATACGGTAACACCACCACTCCCTGAGAGTGGAGAATGGCCATGACAGCCGCCATGACCTTGGTAAAGACCCTGGGGGCGGTGGTGAGTCCGATGGGCAAGGCACCGAACTGGAAGTGTTCCTTGTGAATTGCAAAACGCAGGAACTGCTAGTGGGATGGGCAGATCGGAATGTGAAGGTAAGCGTCCTTGATGTCGATGGATGCTAGGAACTCTCCTTTTTCCATGGAAGCGACAACTGATCGGAGCGATTACATTCGGAATCGCCGTACCTTGAAAAACTGATATAACAGTTTGAGATCCAGTATGGGCCGCATCGTCCTGTCCTTCCGTGGGACCACAAAAAGGTATGAATAAAAACCCCTGAATATTTCGTAATGAGGGACCGGAATGATGACTCCATCCTCTTGCAGAGCCTGAACAGCCCGAAGGAAGGCTCTTGTCTTTTTCTTGGGGGTGAGGACCTGAAAAAATGTGTCGGGGGGGGACGAAAAATCTATCTTGTATCCGGAGGACACCAGCCCCCTGACACACTTGTCGTGGACGACCGCGAACCAGGTGTGACTGAAGGAAAGTAGACAACCGCCTACTTTGTCGGTGTCTGCCGGATGCCGCAACAAGTCATTGTGTAGAAGATCTATGGGGTCTGGCTCCCCTAGATCCAGATGCCCTTGGCCTGGGCTTCCAAGAGCGGTTAGGTCTGTATGAGACCTGGGAGCCTCTGTCTCCACGCGGGGACCGACTTGATCCGGAAGAGAAGGTAGTGGAGGACCAACCGGAGTTGTTGCGAAAAGGTCAAAAATGCATCGGCTGTTGGCTCCGAAACGGCTGAGCAGCCTTTTGTTGAGGAAGGAATTTACTCTTTCCTCCCGGTAGTATCAGAAATGAGCTGGTCCAGTTTTTCTCCAAAAAGATGACCAGTCTGATAGGGCAGGGAAGTCAATGATCTTTTAGATGTGGCTCTTCTAATGGAGATCACGATAGTGGCAGTTTGAGCAGCGCAACTGGCGGCATCTAAAGAAGCGTCCACTACAAAGTCCGCTGCGTGAATTATCTGCCTGGCAACCCAGGTTGCCAGGAAAATTGGTACCCTGAAAGGCAGTAATTAAGACTTCTGCCCAAGCGGCCTTTGCCTTAGTGACCCAAGTCGCCGCAAAAGATGGAAAAAGCGCCGCTCCTGAAGCTTCAAAAACTGAGCGGGAAAGGTAGTCAATTTGATGATCGGAGGGTTTTCTGACTGAGGAGCCCTCAGAGACGGATAGGAGCGTTTTAGAAGCAAGACGCGATACAGGAGGGTCCATCAAAGGGGACTGTAACCAATCCTTCATTAGGTCTGGAGCAAAAGGGTATTTAGTCTCAGTAGACTTTAGTCCTGTGAACCGCTTATGTGACCGATCCCTATGTTTCTGGACAATGTCCTTAAACTCCGGATGGCTGGCAAATAACCTGCGTACTCGTTTGGTCCTCTTAAATGAGATAGCGTGTGCTGGAGCGGGAATATTTTCCTCATCCAACTTCAGAATCCTGTTGACTGATTCTATAAGAGAATCAAGCAACTCTTGGTCAGTTAGAGGATTCTGAGGGGCTGATGAGTTAGATTCAAATTCAGAGTCATGCTCGCTACAAACAATAGGTGAGGGAGAGTGAGAGACAGAACTCGCCAGTGCTGAAGTTTAAGCGTGACTAGGGGACGCGTCATGGGTCCGCTTTCTAGCCTGCGAGTACGGCCTCTGCTGGTGGACGGTTCCCCGCCATCGCCAGAGCCCTGCTCGTGCGGTAAAGACGCTTTCTGACTTAAAGAGGCTTCCCAGAGGGAGTCTATGGCCTGGGTCAGTGACTCCACCGACCGTGACAGGGACACAGCCCACGCAGGGGGATTAAATGCAGGAAGCCCCGCAGCAGCAGCGGCGAGGGGCGTTGGATCACAGGCCGGGGCGCAGTCCGGGGCGCAGGACGGGTCACAGTCCATGCATAATGGATTAGTCTGTGCACTGGGCAAGGCAGTCTTACAAGTTGCCATCCATGCAGGTCTTCTCATCCTCCTGGGCTGATGTAGCAGAGCTGGAGGAGTTCTTAAAGGGATATGCTCAATCGATCCACCCTATTGGTAGGGGGATGGAGAGCTATGGGTCTGATTCAGGGCATTCGGGAGCGCTGCAGGTAATCCTCTGGCAGTCTCCATTCACTCCATGCTGCGCTTGCCCTCATATCTGTCCACCGTAAGGAATCATGGTCAGAGGAATCAGCCCCGTTTGTTGCAGGAAAGTGTACGGGAAGGTATACTCTGCGTGCTTGATTGTTGTTGGTTCGGGGGAGAGTGGGCCATAGAAAGGAACCGTCGCTCACTTCACTCCGTTTATTAAAAAATAAAAATTTACAGAAAATTCAAAAATAAAATAAAAATGGTGGGGTCTGAACCAGACCCAAGTGCCTCCTGCAGACACTAAGTAAAAACTGGAGAAATCTCATCCAGCGAGAGGGTGTATACTGCATGGGAGGAGTTAACTTTTTTCTGGTTTACTTAGTGTCCTCCTAGTGGCAAGCAGCATAACACCCACTGTCTGTGCCCTCCAATGAGGTATAGGAGAAATAACTTTTTCTCAAGACATCAGGAGGATGGTGAAAATGTGGACAGATATCTGACAGAGCTGAGGAGGCTGGCAACAACATATGGTTTAGAAGAGATCAGGGACAGTCTAATCAAAGACAGAATGGTGTGTGGCATAAGAGACAGTCATCTCAAAGAAAGATTACTGAGGGAGGAAGACATGACTTTTGAGAAATGCATGCAAATCTGCAGGGCTGCTGAGCTGTCAAAACACAGCCTGAAGATGATGGCAGGCACCAGTGATAATGATGATGATAAGGTACATGCAGTATCTATGAAAGGAAAGACAAGACCAAGCTTCCCTATAAGCACTGTCCACTGCAAGTATTGTGGGAAAAGACATGAGAGATACAAATCCAAGTGTTCAGCATATGGTGAAACCTGCAGATCATGTGGAAAGAAGAATCATTTCTCAGCTGTCTGCAGGCAAGGAACAGGCAAACAGTATAGTAATGCTCCACACTGTGACACCAGACACTGACAGTCCAGAGGACATTACATGGCTACAATTGCAGCCTGCAGCAGAGAAAGTCAGTGTAGTCAGGCAGTCAGTAGGCAAGGATGCCAAGCAGCTTTATGCAACATTCTTGTTGGATGAGAAGCCCATTAGATTTCAGCTGGATTGTGGAGCAAGCTGCAATGTAATTCCATCTGCTCTGCTGAACAAACAGGTTTCTATTGAGCCAACTGACAAGGTACTGGTGATGTACAACAAAAGTGTTCTGAAACCGATGGGGACATGTAAGCTCAAAATACGGAACCCATGTAACAGAAAGCGTTATAGAGTTGAATTTACTGTGTTGCGTGGTGGTAACCATGTACCATTATTGGGAGTAAAAGCTGTTCAGGCAATTGACTTAATAAAAGTACAGTCTCAGAACATTATGTCTGTTGACGTTTCCCAGGATATGCCAAATCCCAAACTAAACACAGAGCACAACATGGATATTCAGAAAATAAAAAGGAAGTATGCTGATTTATTTGAAGGTGATGGGTGCTTTGAAGGTAAATATAGACTAGAAATTGACAACACCGTGCAGCCTACCAGATTGCCTACAAGGAGAGTGCCTGTAGCTTTAATGCAACCACTGAAAGTAGAACTGCAAGATTCAGAGAAGAGGCATGATAGCACCAGTCCATAAGAGCACAGATTGGATCAGCAGTTTGGTCATAGTGCAGAAACCATCTGGCAAGTTAAGAATATGCATTGATCCTAAGCCACTCAACAAGGCGCTGAAAATAAATCATTACCCCATGCCGACATTAGATGATGTTCTACCAGATCTATCAAAAGCTAAAATATTTTCTGTATGTGATGAGAAAAATGGATTTTGGCATGTGGCACTGACTGAAGAATCAAGTTTATTGACAACATTTTCTTCACCATTTGGACGTTTTAAATGGCTGAGAATGCCCATGGGACTAAAACCTGCTTCAGAGGTGTTCCAGCAGACATTAATGCAGGCTTTGGAAGGACTTCCTGGAGTGAAGACAATAGCAGATGATATACTAATAGTGGGAGAAGGTGAAGATAT
This sequence comes from Dendrobates tinctorius, assembly GCF_039654945.1. Lineage (NCBI taxonomy): Eukaryota > Metazoa > Chordata > Amphibia > Anura > Dendrobatidae > Dendrobates > Dendrobates tinctorius. The sequence goes on from NW_027361711.1 coordinate 39,630,000, forward strand.
GGAATCTGCAATCAAAGATCACGATCAGAAGATGATACAATTTTTGGACAGATGCAGAACAAAACACATAAAGCTGAACTTGGACAAATTCAAACTGAAAATGACAGAAGTGGCCTATATTGGACATCATCTGACTTCAAACGGTGTAAAAGTGGTTCCTGAAAAGGTGAGAGCAATACAAGATTTGCCTACCCCTACTGATGTTTGTGGAGTACAACGATTTTTGGGCATGGTAAATTATCTCTCCAAATTTTGCAGTCATCTGTCAGACATGTATGAGCCACTGAGACAGATAACCCACAAAGATGTGCTCTGGGAGTGGACGGAAAGCCAGGAGACTGCTTTCCAATCAGTAAAGAAAGCTATTGCAGATGCAGCAACCCTAAAGTATTTCAATCCAGATCAAGAAGTAGTGGTACAATGTGATGCTTCAGAAAAAGGTCTTGGAGCTACATTAATGCAGAACAAACAGCCACTCACATTTGCAAGCAGAGCCCCTACAACAACAGAGCAGGGATATGCTCAGATTGAGAAGGAACTACTGGCTGTGGTATTTGGGTTGGAGAAGTTTCACCAATACACCTATGGTCGACAGGTAAGAGTACAGTCTGATCACAAACCTTTGGAGAGCATTACAAAGAAACCACTACTAAATGCCCAAAAGAGACTACAGCGCATGCTGTTATGACTTCAGAAATATGATTTTGACATCGGGTACTGTCCAGGAAGAGACTTACTGATTGCAGATACGCCAAGCAGAGCTTACCTTCCTATCACAAATGATGAGGAGAAAGACATTGAAACCATCAATATGTGTAACTATCTTGCAGTGTCTAAAGAAAAGTTGAAGCAAATCCAGACTTTCACAGAGAAGGATAAAAGTCTCCAGAGTTTAAAGACTTGCAGGGCTGGCCAAAATGCAAGCAACATGCTCCAAGGGAAGTTTCACCATTCTTCCACATAAGAGATGAATTGTCAGTGCAGCAAGGAATCATCTTTAAAGGAGACAGGGCAGTGAGTTATAGTTATACCAGAAGTTCTCAGAAGAGACATACTGGAAACATTGCATTCTTCTCACTTAGGCATGGAAGGATGTCTACGTCGAGCACGATAATCTGTTTATTGGCCAGGTATGAAAGACCACATTAAAAATTATAAAGCACAATGTGAAATATGTGCATCCTGCAGTGATAAGCAACCAAAGGAGACATTGCAACCACATGAAATTCCACATAGGCCATGATCAAAAATAGGAACGGACTTGTTCACATAGAATGACAAAGACTACCTGATTACAGTGGACTATTTCTCTATCTTCTGCGAGGTTGATTTGTTGCAGGACACAGGGGTGGGAACAGTGATTAAACAACTCAAGGCCCATTTTGCCTGGTATGGCATTCCAGATATCATTTTCTCGCACAATGCGGCGCAGTTTACTTCGGAAGAGATCAAAACCTTCAGCAAGAAATGGGAATTTGAACACCAGATGTCTTCTGCCAGATATCCTCAGAGTAATGGGAAAGCAGAGTCAGCAGTAAAAATAGCCAAAAGACTCATGCAGAAAGCAAAACAAGCAGGAGATATCCAAGAAGTGTGATCCATGACAGGAAACAAATATCAGAACAGGAACTCACGCCAGTTTATTTATTTTTTTATAGCACAGACGGCTGCTCAGCAGTAGTCAGCCATGGGCCATGAATGAGGTATCAAGGTATGGCCCAGCATTTACAGCTTGAAATTAAAGTTTTAATGAGGACCTGGTGGTTAAGGGAGCAGTGTAAGCCTTCTTAGCTGGGAGCCCTGATACCTCTTGCAACACCTCCAATTTTTTTTTTCCAGCCACACTCAATGGCACAAACATCAGTTGACTGAAAGGAAGTGCTTACATACCTGTCTTGAAGCCTTGAAAATGATTTGGATTAACTGATTGGGCCTCGTGGCTGCACCCCAATATTATGCCTAATTATTTTTATGTGGAAATCTGGCCTTCTGATTTGTCTCTGAAATACAGTTTTATCACAAACTATTTGGATTAGTTAATTGGGCCTCGTGGCTGCACCTCAATATTAAGCCTAACAATTTTTAAGTGGAAATCTGGCCTTCTGATTTGTCGCTGAAACACAGTTTTATCACAAACGATTTGGAATAGCAAATTGGGCCTCCTGGCTGAACAACAATATTAAACCTAACAATTTTTAAGTGTAAATATGACTGTCACACAGTTTTTGCACAATCTAGTTAGATGCTGGAAGATCGATTTCACACCAGACAGGATCCTATCTAGTTAACTGACAAGTTCACTTGCAGCACTATCAGGAGTGGCTTCCCTACACTGACACATAGAAAATGGCACCAGAAAACAAGATGACTGCTTTTTACATAAATATCAGAAAACTGACGGCACATCAAGAACTAGTCTGAACAGGTGCATACCAAAAAACAGCTTACATATCAAAATAAGGAAATGGTTGTACTCAATTGCATTAAGGCATATCAATGTGAAATACATGAAGTGTGAATAGCGTAATGGCTTTTGAAATTTAGGAAAAACACATGAGATGCTTAGCACAAAATTTGGCCAAAAAACGTGAGCCCATTCACCAACGTCAAGGTAATCTCATGATCGAATGGGTCCCTAACCTAACTGCCTAGTGTGAACACTTAACTCTGACTAATAACTTGGTCAAGCCTATATTTATACAAAGGTCGGAACCAGGTGTGATTGAATGTAATTAAAACCACAGCTTGGTGAAGGGCGGAGTGCTCAGCCAGAAAGCTAGCATACAAATCACAGAAAACTGACCAGCACATCAAGAACTAGTCTAAACAGGTGCATACCAAAAAATAGCTAACATATCAAAATAAGGAAATGGTTGCATTCAATTGCATTAAGGCATATCAATGTGAAATACATGAAGTGTGAATATCGTTTATATGACATGTGACCTCATTAGCCAATTACAAAAGACATTGTGTTATGATATTGTGGATGGCTTCTGCTCTGATTGGCTGCCGGAATCAACACACATAAAGTTAAGGGAAAAAAAAGAACATGCTGCCGCTCCTCTAACCTCTCCACACCCCCTCATCAAATACGTCACCCCGTCCCCCAGCTCATCATACAGCACCACTATCCTATCCATAGTAATAGCAAAAGCATTAGTGGAAAAGTGATGATTTACCGAACTGTGACTGAATTTTGCAGACTTTGAGTAAAATTGCTCGTGAAAAGGAACACGAATCCGAATGTGCTACGTTTGTGCCAAATTTGAGAATGGCAAACATTTTCCAAACAAGTTTGCTTATCTCTATTCATCAGCCACCGCCTGCGCTAAAAATAAATTTAAAAATCAGCGTGGACTTCCCTTTATTTTTGATAACCACCCAGGCAAAACTGACAGCTGTAGACTGAAACCCTCAGCTGTCAGCTTCGGCAAGGCTGGTTATCAAGAATAGAGGACTCCCCACACTGCTTTTTAAAAATTATTTAAATACATTTAAAAAAAGGCGTAAGGTCCCCTCCATTTTTCATAACCAGCCTTGCTAAAGCAGACAGCTGGGGCTGGTATTCTCAGGATTGTAAGGGGCCATGGATATTGGACCCCCAGCCTAAAAATAGAAGCCTGCAGCCAGAAAAGGCATGCGTATTAAAGGCGTCAATTCTGGCACTTTACCTGGCTCTTCCCACTTGCCCTGTGGTGGTGGCAAGTGGGGTTCATATTTGCGGGGTTGATGTCACCTTTGTATTGTCTGGTGGCATCAAGCCCACTGGTTAGTAATGGAGAACGGTGAACTCATTGACTTTTTCTCACAGTGCTGAGATCAGTGCAGTTCAGCCCGACTGGTAATGCAACCTAAGTGACCTGCAGTAACCTCGATGACATCACTGCTGCTCACTGATGCTGCACTCGTAGCACCTCATTCATCAGTGGTTTTAAGCTTGGATGGTCACATCTTGGCATCATCTAGTTTGAAATGTATTTAGCCCCAGACATGGATTACAGCATGGGACAGAACGACAAACAGGTGAGGTATATAGTAGTTTTTCATTTTTGTCTTATTCCAGGAGATGAGGGCTTCAATCAAATGGGAGTTAGGTGAGTATAACTGTGTTTATTTTTAAGTAAAAGGAAAAGTGTGTTTTGTATTTATTTAAAATAAAAGTTTTTAGTCAGGCTGTGTATTTATTTACAATATAACTATAGGATTAACCCCTTAACGACCGCCGATACGCCTTTTAACGGCGGTAATTAAGGGTACTAAAACCACAGCGCCGTTAATTCACGGCGCTGTGATTTAAGTGAATAGCGCCCCCCAGTGTCGGATTTTCTCCGGGGTCTCGGCTGCCAGGGGTAGCCGAGACCCCAGAGAACATGAATCGGTCGGTTTTGCGATCGCTGTTATTAACCCTATAACGGCGACCGCAAAAAAAAAAGCCGCGATTTTACATTTAATTTCTCTCTCCTCTGATGTGATCGCACATCAGAGGAGAGAGAAATAGGGTCCCTGATCCCCCCCGGTACCTCTCCGTGGCCCTCCGTCCCCTCCCGGTGGTCCCACGTCCTGCCGGCATCCTCCGATGGGCGCCGCCATCTTGAAAATGGCGGGCGCATGCGCAGTGCGCCCGCCAGGAATCTGCCGGCTCCGGCTGGCAGATTCCATTCATTATTTTGATCACTATGATAAACGATCATAGTGATCAAAATAAAAAAAATAGTACATAACCCCCCCGTTTATCACTCCCTTATATAGGCCAATATAATGAAATAAAGAAAATATTTTTTTTTTCAGTTTTCCATTAGGGTTAGGGTTAGGGTTAGGGTTAGGGTAGGGTTAGGGCTAGGGTTAGGGTTAGGGTAGGGTTAGGGCTAGGGTTAGGGTTAGGGTTAGGGTAGGGTTAGGGTAGGGTTAGGGTTAGGGTTAGGGTTGGGCTAGGGCTAGGGTTAGGGTTGGGCTAGGGTTAGGGTTGGGCTAGGGTTAGGGTTGGGCTAGGGTTAGGGCTAGGGTTAGGCTAGGGTTAGGGTTAGGGTTGTGATAGGGCTAGGGTTAGGGCTCGGGTCACGACTAGGGTTAGAATTAGGGTTAGGGCGAACTAGAATTAGGGTTAGAATTAGGATTAGGGATTAGGGTTGGGATTAGGGTTAGGGTTGGGATTAGGGTTAGGGGTGTGTTGGGGTTAGGGTTGGAGCAAGAATTGAGGGGTTTCCACTATTTGCCAACTTTGGGGGTCTAAAAATTGGGGTCTAAAAAATCACTTTTGTGGAAATAAAAAAAGACTTCCGAGCTCTCCCATGCGCCCAAACAGTGGTTCCCCCCCACATATGGGGTATCGGCATACTCAGGACAAATCGCATAACAACTGTGCGGGTATGATTTCTCCTATTACCCTTGTAAAAATAAAAATTTGGGGGCGAAAAGATCATTTTTGTGGAAAAAAAATGGATTTTTTATTTTCACGGCTCTACGTTATAAACTTCTGTGAAGCACTTGAAGGTTCAAAGTGCTCACCACACATCTAGATAAGTTCCTTAATGGGTCTAGTTTCCAAAATGGGGTCACTTGTGGGGGGTTTCCACTGTTTAGGCCCATCAGGGGCTCTGCAAGCGCAACATGATGTCTGCAGACCATTCCATCAAAGTCTGCATTCCAAAATGGCACTCCTTCCCTTCCGAGCTCTCCCATGCGCCCAAACAGTGGTTCCCCCCCACATATGGGGTATCGGCGTACTCAGGACAAATCGCATAACAACTGTGCGGGTATGATTTCTCCTGTTACCCTTGTAAAAAATAAAAATTTGGGGGCAAAAGATCATCTTTGTGGAAAAAAATAGATTTCTTATTTTCACGGCTCTACGTTATAAACTTCTGTGAAGCCCTTGGGGGTTCAAAGTGCTCACCACACATCTAGATAAGTTCCTTAATGGGTCTAGTTTCCAAAATGGGGTCACTTGTTGGAGGTTTCCACTGTTTAGGCACGTTAAGGGCTCTCCGAACGCAACATGGCATCCGATCTCAATTCCAGCCAATTCTGCGTTGAAAAAGTCAAACGGCGCTCCATCCCTTGCGAGCTCTGCCTTGTGCTGAAATAGTGGTTTACCCCAACATATAGGGTATCGGCGTATTCAGGAGAAATTGTACAACAAATTTTGTGGTTGATTTTCTCTTTTAACACTTGTGAAAATAAAAAAAATTGGTTCTGAAGTAAATTTTTTGCAAAAAAAAGTTAAATATTAATTTTTTCCTTTCACATTGCTTTAGTTCCTGTGAAGCACTTAAAGGGTTAATAATCTTCTTGAATGTGGTTTTGAGCACCTTGAGGGGTCTAGTGTTTAGAATGGTGCCACTTTTGGGTATTTTCTGTCATGTACACCCCTCAAAATGACTTTAAATATGATGTGGTCCCTAAAAAAAATGGTTTTGTAAATTTTGTTGTAAAAATGGGAAATCGCTGGTCAACTTTTAACCCTTATAACTTCCTAACAAAAAAAAATTTTGCTTCCAAAATTGTGCTGATGTAAAGTAGACATGTGGGAAATGTTATTTATTAAGAAATTTGTGTGACACATCTCTCTGATTTGAGGGCATAAAAATTTAAAGTTTTAAAATTGCAAAATTTTCAAAATTTTCACCATATTTCCATTTTTTTCATAAATAAACACAAGACTTATCGAAGAAATTTTACCACTAATATGAAGTACAATATGTCACGAAAAAACAGTCTTAGAATCAGCGGGATCCATTAAAGCGTTCCAGAGTTATAACCTCATAAAGGGACAGTGGTCAGAATTGTAAAAATTGGCCTGGTCATTAAGCTGCAAACTGGCACTGTCGCTAAGGGGTTAATAATGGAGAGACGTCTTGTAGACTCCTCTCAATTACTAACTCGTAGACTTGATGTCACCGAACAATACAAAGGTGACATCAACCCCACAAATATGCATTGCATCAGCATTATTGATTATTGGTGGACAGGTAAAAATTACTTTTATTTTCTATTTTTATTTTTATGTTAATAAATGGAAAAAAGAGATTTGGAGTGTTTTGTTCAATTAAATGACTTTTTTCTTTGTGTCTTTATTAATTTTCACTATGGCGTTAATAATGGGGGCATCTTATAGACACCTCTCCATTACTAACCCCTGGGCTTAATGTCACAGCGTTCATAAAACCCCAAAACTATTCCTCCACTTGCCACCGCCACAGAGCAAGTGGGAAGAGTCGGGCAAAGCACTAGACTTGGCTCATTTAATAGCTGCAGGCTGCTATTTTTAGGCCAGAGGGATAATATTCATGACCCCTTACCAGCATGAGAATACCAGCCCCCAGCTCCCTGCTTTAGCAAGGCTAGTTGTCAAAAATGGGGGGACCCCATGCCATGTTTTTTACATTATTTATTTAAATAATTTAAAAATGGCATGGAGAACCCACTATTTTTGATAACCAGCGTTGCTGAAGCTGACAGCTGAGGATTGCTGCCCACAGCTAACGATTGCAGCCCGTTGCTGTCAGTTTTGCCTGACTGGTTATTAAAAATACAGGGGAACTCATGCTGGTTTGTTTATTTATTTATAGCATGGGTGGCTGCTCTTATTGTTATCAGTTGAATATAACTCTCAACATTCTCCCCTGCCTACACAAATGACAGGTAAAGCAGGGGACAATGATGTGAGCTGTTTTCGGCACCCGGTGCCGGGGAACAGCGCGAACAATACCACTGATTCCCAGACGCCGGTATGTATGGTACTGATGCGGCACACAGATGCCACACACATACCACATGTATTCATGTATTCGGCTGGTTCACACGTAGCAGAACTCCCACTGAAGTTACTGCGAGAATTCCAGAATTCCATTCCGCGAGAAAATCGCATTTTAAATTCCTGCGATTTTCCCGTGGAAAAACTAGCGATTTGCAAGCATAATTAGCTTGCAGAATGTTAGCGTTTTCCAAGCGATCTGTATCATCGCTTGGAGAACTGATTGACAGGTTGGTCACACTCGTCAAACATAGTATTTGACGAGTCTGACCAACTTTTTACTATTGAGGGTGCCTATGCAGCATTAGTAGTAAAAAGATCTGTTAAAAATAATAAAAAATCGGGTTATATTCACCTTCCGATGTCCCGCGCAGCATCCCCAGGCCTCCGCGATGCTCCGGCAGGTCCCATTCCCAGTGATGCATTGCAGCAATGACCTTTGATGACGTCGCGGTCTTGTGAGACCTCTACAGTATCGCGAGACAGCAACGTCAGCAAAGGTCATTAGGTAAATTAGGTCTCTGTATAACGAGATTACCTGTCCCCAAGGTGGCAATCTCTGCTGTGGTGGCAGTGAAAGGAGTGATGACTGGTCAGTGCTGAGCTACAAGCTTACTACTTAGCATAAGTTAGTGTGAACAGAAGAACTTTTCTTTCCTGCTGTGGATGCATGAGTGCCACTCTTCTCTGAATTGGATCAGGCGCTGTCTTGGACCTATGGCAGGACTGCGGACATATATCACCTTTTTTCAGTTCCATGAGCCACCTGTCGCTTGTCAGTGATTGTATGCTATTAAAGCTCTAATGAACTTATATTGGACTATCCCTTTCTAATTCTATATTTATATTGGACTACCTTTTTCCAACTCTAAGGTCACATGCCCACGTTGAGTATTTAGTCAGTAAGCCAAAATCAGGAGTGGAGTAATCATAGGAAAAGTATAACAGAAACACGTCACCACTTCTGTATTTTTCACCCACTCCTGCTTTTGTCCTACAAATACTGACCAAGTACTGAACCTTTGACTGTGGCCTGATTCTGATTTGCATGGACTTCTGAACTTGACCTGTTTATTCTGCCTGTTCTGATGCCCAGAACTTTAACCTGGCTATTAGCTAACAAAGTATTTGGCAACTGTAACTGTTCACGACTCTCTAATTATGACCCAGCTGGTTGAGAGCTCTTCCCTTAACTCATCCCACTAGTCAGCAGATAATCCATGAACACAACCTGACTATCACTGCAGCCAAGGCCAGATACCTTTTCAATGCTGTAAGGGTCTGTGCACACGTTGCGGATTCTGCTGCGGATCCGCAGCGGTTTTGGCCCTGAAACTGCTGCGGTCTACAGTAGCATTATAACTTATGGAAAATGAAAACCACAGTGCAGACTGTGCGGAATTTTCCGTGTGGATTTGCTGCGGTTTTCATTCCGCAGAAATAAATTTCATGTCAATTCTTTCTGCAGATTCCGCTGCGGTTTGCCATCTGCTCCATTGTAGAGCTGATAAACCGCAGGGCAAAACCGCAGGGTAATCCGCAGATAAACTGCAGGTCTTCTGACCTGCAGATTTACCTGCGGATTTTACTAAATCCGCGAGGACAAATCCGCAGAGCATTCCGCAGCGTGTGCACACACCCTTAAGGTGAATATTAGAATGGCCTTGGGAACTGCTAAGTTCCTTGTGCCAAGTCTGACCCTGCTAACTTTTTGAGTTAACAGTCACTCCACTATATATTTTTATATTTAAATTATTTAGTCTCACAAGTTAAAACTATAGGGGATTCTATGCATTGCAGTGGTTTTGCAACATGTAGAGAAACCTAATTAAAAATTTAAAAGACAGCTCCATCCTACTGCTCATTTAATTGCATGTATTTTATACCAATTGACAGCATAATCCGTATTCTCCCAACTTGTCCTTGTATTCCTCATGCTAGTAAACATTCTTAATTGCAGTCATTAGCTTTTTGCATTTACCCCCAAACTTTTCAACATTTTCAATGCAATACTCTGACAATCCATTAAAGTATAGCAGCTCTGTAAATTGTGCTGAGAATTTAAGATAAAAATACCTTAACACGATATATGCTGGAATTATAAAGTAGAGTGGAAAGTCCAGAAATGAGTTTATAGATTAATTTTATTTTGAGCTATTTTATTTAAAAATGAGAAAATTATTAATATATTGATATTGTTTCATTACATTTTAAATGAATAATGCAAGTATTATAAAATATTAAAAACAATATTTAATAATACAAATGCCTTTGTAACACAACAAATGTACCCACATGTGAAAAGAAGTGAAATAAGCATTGAACAAGTCACCAATTTTCTAAGTAAATATATTACTAAAGATGCAAATAACATGAAATCCTCAGCAGATGTCAATAACAACCCATCCAAACCACACAGGTAAAGAAATTAATCCATAGATGTTGTGAGGCAGTGACTGGTGTTACATGTGAGGGTCACTGGATGTTCCCCCTAGGATGTGCACGGAGGCATATTGAGGCAATGAGAGGGCATTTCAGTCACAGGCATAGCTGTGGTTGCAATGCAGACTAAAGTGAGTATAGGTCTTGGATATGCTGGTTGTCCAAGACAGATTTAGGGAGAACCTGCTCTGGGTTTTTTGTTTTGAAACAGACTGCAGTATGGTAGTGCAGTCCTTTTCATTCCTGGACGGGTTTACCATGTGGCCCAAAGCCACAGGTTGCTAGTTAAAGACCCTGCAGTATAGGGTTTGGGTGTGTCAGGTTCATTGTCAGTCTGGTGTTTGGAGGAGTACAGGGCAGAAGGCTCTTCAGAGCTCCACCTGTTTGAGGCAACACAGGCTATCGGAGGTAAACAGCCAAGGCAGCTGGATAGCTTGGCACCCACAGCGCACCCTGCAGTGCAGTTGCCCATGGCAACCAGTCAGAGGAGGACTGGCGTGTTTAGTGACCGCAAACTGGAGGCTATGGTTCCCGGCTGCGATCCAGTGGATATTGTGTCCTATATAATGCTGTGCGTAGAATATTAGCATGGCGATGCAGTCGCCCACGACAACAGGTCAGAGGTGGACTGACGTGTTTAATTACCTTAATCCAGTGGATATGTGCCCGGCTGCAAACCGGAGGTAAATTGTCTTGTTTCTGGCTGCTATCCGATGGTGGACTGTCTTGTTCCTGGCTGCGATCCGGAGGTGGACTGTCCTGTTTCCCGGCTGCGATCCGGAGGATATCATGTGCTGTGTTTTGCTGAGTTGATCATTAAAGGGACGTTTTGCTTTGAACTTTGCTGGGTCATTGCTTCATCACAGCACAGGGTGCTACCGCTGCGAATTGAGGCATACCCCAAAGTCTGCTGGGAAAATGGACGAGCTTTTGCAAGAGGTGCTGCAGTTTGGGAAGCAGCAGGATCTACTTTTCCAGTGCAGTAAGAGGCACTGCAGTTCCAGAAGCAGCAAGAGGTGCTGCAGCAGCAGAAAGAGGAGACCCCTAAGGAGAGGGGCAATCAATGGTGTAAAGAAGAGACCCCTAAGTAAGGGGTGATCAGAGGGTGTACCAGTGGAAAGGCTTGTCCCGTCAGGTCTCAGGCGAATGACTTATTGATGGAGGAATGGCTCCAGCCTGCGACTTTGACCCCGGCCCAGATGGTAGAGAGGGTGGTGGTCGCCCAGCTGGTGAGGGCTCTGCCGGCAGCCATGCAGCATTGGGTGGGGAAAAGGGATGTGGGCACCCTGGACCTGCTGATTGGTTGTATATCGCTCAATCAATCCTCTCAGGACTTTCTACCTGAGCATGGGAAAAGTCCACAAACCACTGTTGGGGCTAACCAGGACCAAGCCCTTGATGAGGGGGTAACCCAAAGTGAGGGTGACAAAAGTTCTGTTTCCTCTAAAGCGGCTCCAAGGTATAGTCAGGCTGCAGTGACTAAGGGTATGTGCACATGTTGCGGATTCCATTGAGGATTTTTCCTCGCAGATTCTGCAGAATCCTCAGGCAAAATGACCTGCGTTTTACCTGCGGATTCCCTGCCAGGTTTTCTGCAGATTTTTTGCCGATTTTGTTCTGATTTCCCCTGTGTTTTTACACTTGCAGATTCCTATAATGGAATAGGTGTAAAAACGCTGTGGATTCCACACAAAGAATTGACATGCTGTGGAAACTAAACAGCTGCATTTCTGCATGGAATTTTCCGCAGCATGTGCACAGCGGTTTTTGTTTTCCATAGGTTTACATGGTACTGTACACCTCATGGAAAACTGCTGCGGATCCGCAGGGCCAAATCCACTGCGGATCCGCAGCCAAATCTGCAACATGTGCACATACCCTAAGTGTTGGCAGTGCCGAAGGCCCGGACATGTGGCTGTCAACTGCCCCCTGATATCTGTACCCATGGACTGTAGGTATACTCGCCGTGTATCTATGTATGCGCAGCCAGTTTGTACCGCTGACAGCCAGCGCCATCTGTGCCAGGTACTGGTGAACATGTACCAAACAGAGGCTCTCCTGGATTCGGGGGGCATAGTGACTTTGGTCCATGGGTCCCTTGTTGGCAGGGACAACCCTAATCAGACAAGGTGATTTTCTGGATTTGTTTTCTCATTTTGACTCTCATAGTTGTGGTCTACCTATGATGTCAATTACAGGCCTCTCTCATCTTTTTAGGTGGGAGAACTTGCACAATTGGTGGCTGACTAAATACTTTTTTCCCCACTCTAAACACCAAGAAAGATTTCCTGAACAGAAAAAAACACAATTCTCTAATTTAGCAAGCAGAGAGTTCTACCTCAGTCTCTGTAACATCACACGGACATGTTCCTGGTGAGTGTCCAAGTCTGGTGAGAAAATTAGAATGTCATCGAGGTATATCAGAACAAATCTTCCACTGATATCAGAGAAAATATCATGCATAAAATTCTGAAACACAGCAGGTTAATTAGATAATATGAAAGGCATGACAAGGTTTTCAAACAGACCCTCAGATGTTAAAAACGCCATTTTCCACTCATCACCCTTCCGGATGCAAAACAAATTGTAAGCCCCTCTAAGATCATGTTTAGAAAACACCCTGACCCCTAGAAGCTGATTATATAGGTCGGTGATGAGTGGCAGTGGGTAGTGTCATGATCTGCTGAGTTTGTGGGATCAGGTAGTTTAGAGGTTAATCTGGACAGTCTCACACTGAGATTCTGGGAGGCTTTTTATAGCCCCATTGTGGGCTCACTCCTTGTCGCTTATACATGGACCCTTGGCCGAGTGTGTGACCCTGGTGTGCTTTGTGACTGATACTTTTGGTTTTGATCCGGTTCTGTCCCTGTTACGAGTTCTGCCTGTTCTTTTTGTACTGCTCTGCTATTCCCGTGTATGACTCTTTTGCCTTGGACCTGACTACTCTCTGACTGCCTCCCTTGTACTGCGCTGCTATCTCTGTGTATGATTCATTGCTTATGTTTTGACTATTCTCTGCTTGTCCCTCTAGTACCGCGCCGTCCTCCCCGTGTATGACCCCCGCTTGTCTGACCTGAGTTTCCCTAGCCTTTGCTCCAGGATTCCTGTAATAGAACCCAATCCAGCAGCAGGACGCTAGGCCATGCCCCCTGTGGTCACATGATCGTAGGTCCTTGTACTGCTAAACTACTTTCAGTGTCGCAGGTCCTGTTGTCTGAACTTTCCCTGCAGTATCGGACCCCGGGTCCTCCCGTAGTCTGGGTGAGTTACCCTGTTCAGCCGCAGCAGCTCACCGGCACTGACAGGATCCTGATAGATAGGTATTTTTAACCGTGATCTTGTTTAATTCTCAGAAATCAAGGCAAGGACGGAGACCCCCAAAGAAAAATCCAGCAGCTACAGGGGAGGAGGAAGGACAGATATGACCCTTCTGTAAACTTTTGTTAACATATTCTTCCATGGCAGTCCATTCAGGCCTCGACAAATAGCAAAGGCAAGTTTTGGCAATTTGGCACTAGGAATAAGATCATAGGGATGATGGGGAGGTAGTATCTCCTCCTCTATTGCCAAGAACACATCTCCAAAGTCCTTCAGGTACCCCGGAAGACCCTCCAGACTAGCAGAGCATATTTGTACATTTTTTTTTAGACATTTCTTAGATAAGTTGGGGCTCCATTTCACAATCTCCTTCAGACACCAATCAATAACTGGATTGTGAGTCTGCAACTATGGAAACCCCAGTACTATTCCAGCAGGTAAATTATCCAACACAGAAAAGGAGATGGATTCAGAGTGAAGTGCCCCCACTTGGAGAGAGAAAACCACCGTTGCGCTATTGACCAAATTGTGAGCTAACAGTGTCTTGTCAAGGGCAATGATTTGAATGGGTCTTTCTAAACTAAATGTCCCTAACCCTAGCTTTAGAACCAGTCCCCAATCAATAAAGTTAGCAGCAGACCCACAGTCAATGAATTCCAATGTTGATAACACCTGGTTCTCGAAGGAAATCATTGTATTTATCAGTACTTTATCAGAGGAAGAAAAAGGCACCTGGGAGCCTGTGTGACCTCCTCGGTCATCACTCAGACTCCGACGTTCTCCCTATGGTTTGGTGGCTTGGGGACGAGTTGGGCAATTCTTAAGAAAATGTCCAGAGAGATCACAGTATAGACAGAGTCCGAGATCTTGTCTCCATCTTCTCTCCGCAACACAAAGTCTGGCAACTCTAACCTCGGGTAAATGGACCTGCTCTGGGTAACTATAACATGTGGCCTGCTGTTCACCATGTCTCTCACGAATTCTGCAGTCCATGCATATGGCCTTGAGTCATGGCCTCCATCAGAGAACAAGGGGAGTCAAGGAGAACCAGAGCATCCTTAAGTGTCTTGGAAAGGCCTCTTTGGAACTGGCACCTGAGAGCAGCATCGTTCCATAGAACATTGGTGGACCACTACCGGAACTCAGTACTGTAGTCCTCAACTGTGTGACCCCCCCCCTGTGCCAAGTTCATGTGCGGTGGTATTGTAATACAGGACAGGAAAGACTATGTACAGGAATCCTACAGGATTTTATCTGACACCAATTTTTATGAAAAACTCCCCCACAATCCCATCCCTTCTGCCACCATTGCTTATAACCTTTTAATCAATTAAGCTTTTACTGAAGGAACCATCAATGATCAAGAGAAGAAATTTCTGGTCAATAAAAATCCATCCACTCCCTTCATTTATCATCTTCCTAAAATACAAAAATCTACAACCAACCCCCCAGGTAGACCCATAATTTCTGGCATAGGGTCCCTTACAAGTAACTTGTCCTTTTTTATTGACCGGATAATGCAACATCATGTTCTCTTGTTACCCAGCCACCTGAAGGACTCCACTGAATTGATTAATCTGGCTCATGATGTGTTATGGAAAGACTCTTATTATTTTATTTCATTTGATGTATCTGCTTTATATACAAACATTGAACATGAGTTGGGTCTTGAATGTTTTAACAGGTTCCTTTTATCAGACATTCGTTTATCTGTTGCACAAGAAGCTTTTATCTACAAAGGGATGGATTTTATTTTGCATAATAACTTTTTTACTTTTCTGGGGGAATTTTATCACCAGACACGTGGGACCACTATGGGATCACGAGTAGCACCTACGTATGCAAATCTTTTTATGGGGGTCTTTGAACAAAATTTTATCACCAATGAGACTTTTAATAAAGGCATCATTTTATGCAGAAGATACATTGATGACCTGTTCTTAATCTGGGACAATGACGTTTTAGATGTGGGTGCTCTTATTTGTTCCATCCAGAATAATCCATGGGGCTTGACTTTTACCCCACATGTTAATAATCAGTCCATGGATTTTTTAGACATCACATTTTTCATCAGGGATTCCAAGATTTGCAGTAAAACGTTTTTTAAAGAGGTGGATTCTAATAGTTATCTACATTTTAAGAGTGGACACTACAAAAAATGGCTTTTTAATATTCGTCACAATCAGTTCCAAAGGATAAGAAAGAACTGCACTAATGATGAGGATTTTAACACACAATCTGAGGTCCTGAGGGAAAGGTTCCTTGCTCAGAGGTATCCCAAAAAACTCATTAGTTCTACATGTGATAATGTTTTTAAAAATTTTAACCAGAATATTCTCCTCAGCAAATCTCTGACTAAACAAAAGAAAGATGATGCTGAACTCTTTAGAACAAATTTTATTACAACATTCAGTTCACAACAGAACAAGATAAGAGATGTTCTAAATAATTTATAGTCCATCATTAAGAAGGACCCCATACTTAATGGGGTCCTTCCAGACAAACCTGCTATCACCTTCCGAAAGGCCAGGTCTTTAAAAATTATTCTGGCTCCAAGTAGACTTCTACCCCAGAAGCCTACTACCCAAACCATTTCATCACCAGGGATTTATAAGTGTCACCGTCCAAATTGTGTTTGCTGTCATACCATTTCACACTGCACGTCTGTGTTTGTCCACCCCATTACACTTGAAAAATTTCCCCTCAAATTCCACCTCACTTATCATTCCTCTCATGTTATATATGTCATTTCCTGTCCTTGTCCCAGATTGTATGTAGGTCGCACTACACAAGCACTACATTGTCGCATGAATTCACACCGTCACAATATCAAAATAGGCTTCCAAAAACATGGACTTTCATGACACTTTGACACCACACATTCCAGAGATTTCAGTAAAGCCACCATTTATCCCATTGATCACATACCAGACCACATCCCCAATAGGTTTCAATCACTATGCAGAAAGGAAGTTTTTTGGATCTACAAACTCAAATCTATTGAGCCCAATGGTCTTAATATCATCAATGATGTTTTTTATTGATTTTATTTTGACCCTTTGTTTTAATATCTTATCCTTTCAATTCCTTTATATCATCTTCGTTTTTCAAAGAAAAAATTTTTTATGCATTTTTTTTTCACCCATGAATTTTTTTTTTTTTAATTTAAAAATTTTTTTTTTATTTTTTTTTTATTTTTATTAAGTCTTAACACTCAATTTTTAACCATTTTTATATCACCTATTCCAGAGAGTTTCTTCTTGTTGTTCTTCTCTTTTCTCCACCTAGAAAAAAGATATTTGAGACTAGTTTTAGCTATTTACACATGATTTTAACCATTTTCTCCTTACTTTCCAGTTTCACATGTAGCATAGTGGACTAATACCATGAGTTATATCCTCTGAGGCAAGTTCTAATCCACCCCAGGACTCGAGAGTCATTTTTTAATCTTTTACCTCGTGATCCCCCCCGTGTCTTTTCATTTTTTAATCACGTTTTTTATACCAACACTCTTTTTATGGCATTTTAAACATCGTTTTTAATATGGTTGTAATAAAGTTTTATTGTTTTGTATGATTCATGTATATGTATCCATGCTGACGTGTCACCCCACTATTCTTGGCGCCTCCCCTTTTTTTTTTATGTATATATAACCCTGGTCTTCTGTAACATGCCCTGATGAAGTGAGCTGGGACTGGCTCAGGAAACACGTTGGCAATAAAGATATCTTTAATTCTACCACAGCAGCGCAGTCTCTTATTGCACTACCAGCCTTCTCTTTGTACCAAGTTCATAATCTTAACCTCAGCGACCTGGATTTTGTTGGGATCATCATAGATCAGACCTAAACTGTCAAAAAAGGAATCAGTGGAAAATCGTTCTGGGGCTTGTGGAGACAAAGAAAATACCCAGGCCTGAGGACCCCATCGCAGTAGGGACATGATTATTCCCACCCGCTGGAACTCCTCCCATGATGATCGGGGGAGCAGGGTAAAAAATAACTTACAGCTCTCCCTGAGTACCCTAAACTGGTCTTTCTCTCCCAAGGGAGGGATATAACAGGTTCAGGAGAGACCAACTGTATATCAGGCCAAAAGATGAAAGGGGAACAGCATCCACTCCAGGTGAAGAGGTAAATATCTTTTATTCCGCCAAAAATAGATACAACGAAATATGGTGATTGGTTCGTCCACACCATATATGGCCGCTCATGTTGCCATTTGTTGTACTTGATAAAGACCTTATGGTCGAAACATTGTATCTATTTTTGGCGGAATAAAAGATATTTACCTCTTCACCTGGAGTGGATGCTGTTCCCCTTTCGTCTTTTGGCTATATGTTGGTCCCTTTGGGTCCTGGGATCTTTGGAACGTGCGTCCCATTCAATTCATGTGCTGTTGGCTGCTTCTTTTCTGCACAACTGTATATCAGATGATACTGCCGTCACAGCCACTGCCACCAGTGGGGGCTATGGGAGGTCTTCATCAAGTTATTTATCTGACCCTGCAACTGATATTGTGATGACTCCAGATTCTGGCAATCCGTCGCCAGATCCTTAGTCATCTGCATCAAATTCACCACCTGGTCACAAAGCGTGTGAACAGGATCCATGATGGCGAAAAAGAAAAACTTAACGGCCAGATGTAATGTGAGGCTTGTCACTTCTCATGGCTAAGCCATGAGTCAGAGTGGTCAGGAAGTCCAAGGTCAGAATCCAGGAGGGTACATCCAGTGGCGGATTAAGTGGCCTATGGGCCCGGGGCTGTTCATAAAACCTGGGCCCCTGTACCCCCCTTCCCAGGAAAACATTTTCTGTCCACATTTTGTGGCTCTTCTCACAAAAACACTGCATATGCTGATATTTAGGGGCGGTGAATGGCCTGCTCGGATGCGGGGTCTGGAAAGGAATAAAATGGCCGCGCTTGGGAGGGGGTACCGCCGGCCTGTCCGGCTACTGGTTAGGGATGTTAATGATTAATCACACAGTCACCTGCCTCCATGCTCTGCCAGGTCTGCCTCTCCCCAGCCTCCCTGGCTGCTCCCTCCAATTTGGAGGCAGCCGCATAAATTGCATAATGCATTGGATTGGAGCGGAGGGAGCAGCCAGGGAGGGAGGCTGGGGAGAGGCAGAGCATCCTCCAGTCCTCCCAAATGGTGACGCCGACGGTGAGTGTGTCAGTGACCCACCTGCCCTGCGCTAGCCGCTGCCAAAATCTCCTGGGCTGAGTGAGTCCTCCTCACTGTGCACTGCCAGTCGGCGCCGCCGCCTCCACGCTTCTCAGTCCCGGCCGGGCCGCCCACAGCACACAGAGAGAGGAGGAACTTCTGCTCTGCCTCCTGCCGTGCTGCGCCGCCCCCACACACGTGCTGCCTGGGACTGCCCGCCGCCCCCCTTCCAAGTTCCTACGCCACTGGGCGGCGACTGAGCGGCTCACACAGTGACAGACTGACAGATCATATGCGATGCCGACCGACCGATTGGCCCCTGCCCTGGGCCCCCTAAAAACCTTGGGCCCGGGGCGACCGCCCCATCCGCCCCTATTAAGATCCGCCATTGGGTACATCATAAACAGAAGGAGAAGACAAAAGCATAACGTTCCAAGGTCAGAGTACCAGGAGGAAAACAGATCAGTGCTGAAGGGTTTAAACAGGTAGATGGTCAGAACAAAGTCCAAGGTCAGGAAACAGATCAAGCATATAGAACTCAAGGCACGGGAAAGCACAAAACACAAACCTCACAAGATGAATGTATGTCTGACAGTGGTCTGGGAGAAGCTGCTCATGGCAATTACCCAAGACAGTGAACACCTGAGACAGCCGACGCCTCCCAGTCACAGATTGGCTAGTCGAACTGTCAGTAAACACACTGACAGCTCAACACACCCTTGAACCAGACTGGATGGTCATGCTGTCAATCAAAGTACTGACAGCTTCAGCATGCCCCTGTACCAGATTTGATGGCCGAGCTGTCAGTAGCTGCATCCAAGACACTCTGAGGGGTGGAACCATGACATCAATTTTACGGACCAGACTAGTGCATGTCAATAACCAGCAGCTCCTGGTTGTGGGGATAAAATCCACGGTGGATCATAATACCAGCATTATGGATGAAATTTACTTGAAATCTTAACTACATACTATGGTGAAAATCTCTAGTGGAAATTGACCAGCACTGTGGATTTGTCATCTGCAACATATCAATTTCCACTCTATTTTTCCATCAGGAATTTCACACTTAATAAGGGCTTGCTTACATGAGCATATACATTGGACTGCTATCCAATGTTTTATCGGATAGGTGGTACATTCTCGGCATTTCTGCAGAAGGGCCACACTGTTGCTGCGCTGTGACACTGGTGGAGTGGCAGCACATAAGAGGGGGAGCAATGTGGACATTACTGTTTGGAGCACTTACGGGCCCTGTCATAAACTGTAGTAATGACAGAAAAAGCCCTTAGGCTATGTGCACACGCTGCGGATTGAACTGTGGATTTGGTGAAATCCGCAGGTAAATCCGCAGGACAAAAGTCCTGCGGTTTATCTGTAGATTAGCCTGAGGTTTTGCCCTGCAGTTTCACACCTCATAAGGATAAGATATGAAACCGCTGCGGATACCGCACAAACAATTGACATGCTGCGGATTGTAATCTGTGGCAAAATCTGCAGCATCTGCACAGCGGTTTTTGTTTTGCATAGGCTAACATGGTAGTGTACACCGCTGCGGAAACCGCTGCGGGTCCGCAGGGTCAAATCTGCTGCGGATCCGCAGCAGAATCCGCAATGTGTGCACATAGCCATAGAGTGAGGGGAGCTCCAAAAGAAAAAAAGGGCCCTGAGAGACTATTAGGCCGGGGTCACACTAACTGACGCAAAATACGCTCAGTATTTTACATGCGTAATACGGATGAATGGCCCCTAAACAGTGCTCCGTATGTCATCCGTAATCAAGGTGTGGTCGCGTATTTTGCGTATGTAATCCGTATGGCATCCGTATGACAAGATTTTCTCGCAGGCTTGCAAAATGGACATATAATGGAGCCCTATGACAGGGTTTCTAACAGAAACCAATGAATAGATATAGTCACATAGAATGCATATATATATATATATGTATTCTATGTGTCTATATCTATTCTTTCTTTCTTTATTAAACCTGTCAGTGTGAGTTTACTGTATAGCGCACTGAATTGCCGGCTTTGCTAAAAGACACCGGGTGCGTATTTCTCGCAAGTCACATGTGTGGTCCGTGTGTAGTGCGTATTTTTTGCGCACCCATAGACTTGCATTGGCGTATTACGGCCGTAGTACGCTGACAATCGCAGCATGCTGCGTTTGGCACGGACTGTAGAATACGGATGAGAACTATACGGCTGGTGCGAGGGACCCCATAGAGAATCATTGGTCCGTGTCTAATGCGTGCTTTTAGCGCCTCTCACTCGGCCGTATTCCTCGCCAGTGTGACCCCGGCCTTACTAGAAACTGCAGAGTAGAGCGAGTGCACCTCGGGACCATATGAGCTGAAATAATTTATTGTTGAATCCTTCTCCTTCTTAAAGGGAATCTTTCCACACACAATGACTGTACAAACAAATTACAGCACCTTGTAGGGGATATAGCCCTATTAAAATTTGTACTTTTAGTGTCTAAGGGATAATGTTTCTCCATGTGGAGAGTGACATACCAGCTCTGGCATGCCAAGGTAAGGAGGCTTATTTGTAGTGCAATGCTCCGCTGGGAAAATTAATATGCAAATTTCCTCTTCAGCGAGGAAAAGTATTTGAACTCTATAGCGCTTCTCAGGATTAGTGATCAGGATGTTATTCCCAATTCCATAAATTGTGGATAATTTCCATACTTGAGAATGTCCCTTTAATTTTTCTCACTTTACTGGAGCCAAAATAGAGAGGTGATATATATTAAACTAGTAGGCTAAAAAGTGCACTGAACTACCCGTTCATGCATTGGGTGCACTGAGCTCCTCTTTTCCAAAAATAATTTTCTATTCAAACTGACAAAAGATTTGGTCACAAAAGGTATGATTATTGTAAGGGTCGTATCCCCTAGAAGGTGCTATGTTTGATTTGAACAGTCATTTTATGGTGAGAGAGTTCCTTTATTTTTTTGGCTGAAGACTAAATATCTCATCAGCTTGTCCCATAGCCAACATTTTTCACCTTAGCTATCATTCTTCTCTCCTGCTCTGCTGGCAACAGCTTGAGCAAGAGAGAATGAATGAATGAAAACCTGATGTGGGGTCCCCCTCTGTTTGTGAACCAACGTGGCAAAACTCACAGCTAGGGGCTGCTATTCTCAGGCTGGTAAGGGGCCATTGATCTTGGCCCCCCAGCCTAAAAACAGCAGCCTGCAGCTGCCCAGAAAAGGCACATCTATTAGATGCGGTGGCAAGTGGGGTTAATAAGGGGTTAATGTCACCTTGCTATTGTAAGAAACCTATCCATTACTAATCCTATAGTATTGAAAGGGTTAAATAAACACACACAATAAGAACAAAGTATTTTAGTGAAAAAATACACTACACGGTTTTAAAATCTTTATTATACTCCTAATCCCATATCGAAGCTATTGTAAAAAATAAAAAAATAACAAACCAACAATATAGCATACCTGTCCAGCGTACAGTCAAGTCCCATGGCGTAAATCCATCTCAGGGGGTTAATCAGTTTACAGCTGGAGCAATGCTAATGCGACTGCTACCGGCTGTAAACTACTGGGGAATGAATGGAAGCAGCGCGCACAGGCTCAGTGATGAGCGGTGATGTCACTGCTAGTTACTGAGCATGCGCTGGCTGCTTCCATTCATTCCCCAGTAGTTTACAGTCAGAGCGGTTGCATTAGTAGCACCAGCGTTCAGCACCAGCTGCAGGGGAACACTGGCTTACAGTAGCGCTTCTTCCTCTGCGGCCGGCTGTGAGCACGGAGGACAGTGTGAACTCTTCTCCGTGTGCACGTGTTCAGCATGTTTTGCAGACCATGCGCTCCCACAAATACTGACATGTCTCCGTATTTTGCACACGGACACACGGTCTGTGAAAACAAGCTGATATATGCATAGACCCATTCATTTGAATGGGTCTACATGTGTCAGTGTCCCCGGTATGTGAGGAAACTGTCACTACATGTATCGGAGCCACTGACTTGTGAAACCGGCCTAAGGCACCAAAATACCTTGTCCTGGCCCTAGGCTAAACAGATGGTAAATGGTAGTAACCAACTGCCTGTTCAATTACACACTGCACTGCTATAATTTTTATGCTTATAAAAATTATAAAGATTTTAAAAATGATAGTTTTGGGGGGAGGTAGATGCCTACAATTCAAGTATTTTAACATATGTGGTATATATGAAAGCAACCATTGCTTTTCGACAAGGCTTCAAACATGATCCCTATAAGTGAAATAGAGGCATTGGGAACCATCAGTCCAGAGCCCAGGCAGAATATACAGGTAGTTCATTAAAGCCAACCCACAATGTAAAAATATTTTTTTTTTTCTGGGGGGGGAGCAGTAAGGTCCACAAAAACAGACATAGAAAACTTACATTTTTGTTTCAGTAAGTAAAATAAAAGGATGAAAAAGTCATGGTTTATTTCAGCCATAACAAAAAATGAAAAAAAATTGGTGGCAGCATAACATTTTCTCTGAACTGTAGAAAAAAAGACATGGACTGCACATCCAAGAATCATACTATGAGCTAACGCTGCTAGGCAAAAATTTACAAAACTGAACATCGAGTATTTGTAAGCCAAAACCAGGTGCGGAACAATCGGAGGAAAAGTATATTAGAAACACGTCACCACTTCTGTATTTATCACGCATTCCTGGTTTTGGCTTACAAATACTGAGTAGAGGTGAGCGAAACGGGTCATTCAAATTAAAAAGTCGCCGACTTTCGCTAAAGTCGGGTTTCGCCGAGCGAAACTCGACCATAGCGTGAGGTTGGCCATGCGGTCTCCGACCCGAGCGTCAAAGTCACGTTTCTCATAATGCTTTCAGGCGTCTTTTCTCAGCCAACGAGCAAGGACGCACACTGTGGGCAACGCGATGACATGGGCAGCGGCCACCACCATCTTAGAGAAGGGCATTTCAGTGATTGGCTTGCTTTGTGTGGCGTCACAGTGGCTATAAAAGCCCTGAACGCCGACCGCCATTTTACTTCTGCCGATCTTAGCATAGGGAGAGGTTGCTGGCTTCCGCTGCTTCTTAATAGGGAAAGTGTTAGGCGGGAAAGAAAACAGATAGGCAGGGAAGAAAAAAGAATCTGTGCTTCTGCTGATAGCAATTGTGCTGTACAGTTAGTGTGCAGTGACAGGGGAGGATTTTTTGGTGTGCAGCAGCGCTGGTTATTAGGCTGCCTTATTAGGCTACCTGATAGCTGCATTGCTGTGTGTACATGTAGAGTCGTGGGCCGGGCTGGGGGGGTGGTCCCTCTATATACCACGCAGAGACGTCACAGACAAAAGATGGAGGCAGGTTTCGGGTACAACAGGTCCAAGTTTATTCCTTACCGTCTGACTGACTGCCTCAGCAGTACACGTAATACCTTCACGGGCCTCCGTTTCCAGGTCTCGCTACCCACACCGTACTTTTCCACCAGGGATGTAAACACACGTACCGTCCCTTTTTTCACTGAGCGACGATCCTGTCAGCACAGACACTGTGGCCGCCTTAGGCCCGTACACCATCAGCACATTTACTGGTCAGTTTTCGTCTTCAATACGGTATGCTTTTCCCCGGGGCCTCGTCTGTACTGCGGTAATTCATGTCAGGACCACCCCCCTGACTTTCTCTCTCCTCGGTCCCCTGGTTTGGCTCTCTTCACAGCAAACACACTGTCACAGACTCCTTATCTCTTGAGCACATCCCGGGGACTGGAACTTTCTGGAACCCTCCTGTCAAATTTATAACTTTCCCGGTTCCCTGTAACTCCGCCCCCCATGACCAACAGTTTCTAAAACCCTAAGCTGCTGTTAAGTCCTGAACTTACTCTCCTCCCTGCCATCTGGTGGTCAACCCAAGGTACTGCACGTCACCTACACTTTCCTAGCTGTTTCCCCACTGTCATACCTGCTATCTGTCTAAAATGTGCAAACCCTCCTTCCTACTTGCTGACAAGTCCATCCGTCAGGTCACCTTCCCTACACTCTCCCTTCCTTTGTCCATTGTCGTCCCCGACAATCACAACCCCTACCTTTGTCATTCTGAAACTTCTCTTACCAGACCATTGTCAACGCCCGCTTTCTTCTTTGGGAATGTCCGTGGTGTTAGGGACCTGACTCGGGACTTCTGTCCGTCTCACATCTTCCATCTCTTTACCTTCCTCTTGGTAACAAGTCATGGTCGGTGTCTGGGTCACACAGACCCTCTTATCACGTAGACCCTTTTGGTCTCACACTTCCTTCGGTCACACCGACCCCCGTACCCGGACCTGTTGAAATTTTCTTATGCATATTACACATTAAACCAAACTTTATAATATAGCACATGTATCTTTTTTTTCATTTACTGTTTCTTTTAACCATCTCAAAACATAACAGGCTTGCTCCCCCTTCCTTTAACATTGGCACTCCTTTTTTTCTTTTTATGCATCCCCGCCATGTCAGGCATACTAACTTCAACAATCATAACCAAAAAAACACACATTTTTTTTTCTTTTTTTTATACCCTTGACGCAAACTGTCCCAATGACCTGCATAACAGTGCAGTGGATTCCCGACAGTCCACGCTATCTTCTGGTGGACGGTAGCAAGGAGTCCCACAGCCTTGGAGCTCCTGAGATGCAAGGAGTGTCTTTAGAGTCCTGTCTATGGGGGCTCATGATCTTCAGGTTCAGCGAGCACGGCTACCGCGTAGTAGCCGCGGGGACAATATTCCTTATAATAAGACACCAAGTCCCCCTCTTGCAAGGCCCGGCCATGGCGGATCGATGCCACATTGATGTACACTTTCTGGCCGGTCGCAAGGTCTCGTATAAACCCGTACCCCTTTGGTATGTTGGTGTAGACAAGCCGTCCCAAGGATCGTGTAGCCACCATGCCAGACTCTCCCTTTGCATGGAGCAGGTTCCATATTTCCTGCTCCCTGGCTTTTTTCTTCTTAATGACCTCAGCTACCCAAACAGAGGGTCCGGAGTAGGCCCTGGAGTCCGGTGGGCGGGACTCAGCCGGGGTCGAGTGCGGTGCAGAGGCGGCCGTAGATGTCAGCGGCCCAGCAGCCGCTGGGGCCGAGTGGCGGGGAGGGGCAGCAGTAATTCCTGCCGAATAGGCCGCAGAGCCTGACAAATAACCCGCTGTCAACTTTGATGACATCACAGATGCAGCCGTGGGGTAGGCCGCACCCGTAGTTGCAAACAGGGCTGCAGCAGCGGCTGGTTTCATGGACAAAGTCGCTGCTGGCATGGGGAACGCATCAGCGCCTTCCATGGACAGACTCCGCACCGGCGACACCGGGCGTGGTGCCACCGGGCGGGGTGGTTCGGGGACAGGAGCGGGGGCCTTGCTCAGCTCTGCATAAACCATAGGGCCCTCTGCGGCCAGGCTTTCAGGAACGGAGGAGGCCACGTGCTGCGGCTAAATGGTGGGGGCCGCCTGCGGAGCCGCCGGCTGAGCCGGGGGAATTCTCACCTTCCCTGGTGTGGCAGCCTCTCACTTAACATCCCGCGGCTCCTCCTGCAGTCTCCGTCCTTCACCCCTCCGTCCGGCAGGACTAGGCTCCAGGCTCGGGGGTTCCGCGGGGAGGGACTCTGCTGTCAACGTTGGCGGCCGCTTCCGCGGGACCAGCAATGGTTCTGCTTCTCCACACGCAATCCGGATGTCTGCCCGTGACTCTGAGAAATAAGTCTTCCAGCGGGGCGTGATCTCCCGACGCCATCGCCACTCCAGGCACCCGATGCCTCGACAACCACAGCGGCGCATCCCGTCCGGTGGACAGCAATCAAATGGCACCAAGCAGCCGCAGCCAATCTTTCCCTCAGTGCCACTCCCTCTGCTGGGTGGGGCGATGGCAGGCTTGTCCACCCAGCGGCCTGGGTCCAGTATGTGGGAGCATCGGCCTCCGGGTTCATATCGCTTCCCTCAGGGGTACGTTGGAGGGGGTCCCAGACCATCCAGAACGGCTGCAAACACCCGGACCTCTCTCCTGCGTTGGAGCAACACTGCCATCTTGCACAGCGCTCCCAATTTGTAATCCACAGGTAAACAATTTGTAATCCACAGGTATTTTCAATCCAAACAGAGCAGCCCAAGTGCTTCTCTGTTCTTCAGAGGCAGGTCTGCCGCAGAAAATATCGTATTAGCGGCGACGATCCTGCCGACTATGCCAAGTGTAGAGTCGTGGGCCGGGCTGGGGGGGTGGTCCCTCTATATACCGCGCAGAGACATCACAGACAAAAGATGGAGGCAGGTTTTGGGTACAACAGGTCCAAGTTTATTCCTTACCGTCCGACTGACGGCCTCAGCAGTACACGTAATACCTTCACGGGCCTCTGTTGCCAGGCCTCGCTACCCACACCGTACTTTTCTACCAGGGACGTAAACACACGTACCATCCCTTTTTTCACTGAGCGACGATCCTGTCAGCACAGACACTGTGGCCGCCTTAGGCCCGTACATCATCAGCACTTTTACTGGTCAGTTTTCATCTTCAATACGGTATGCTTTTCCCCGGGGCCTCGTCTGTACTGCGGTAATTCATGTCAGGACCACCCCCCCGACTTTCTCTCTCCTCGGTCCCCTGGTTTGGCTCTCCTCACAGCAAACACACTGTCACAGACTCCTTGTCTCTTGAGCACCTACCGGGGACTGGAACTTTCTGGAACCCTCCTGTCAAATTTATAACTTTTCTGGTTCCCTGTAACTCCGCCCCCATGACCAACGGTTTCTAAAGCCCTAAGCTGCTGTTAAGTCCTGAACTTACACTCCTCCCTGCCATCTGGTGGTCAACCCAAGGTACTGCACGTCACCTAGACTTTCCTAGCTGTTTCCCCACTGTCATACCTGCTATCTATCTAAAATGTGCAAACCCTCCTTCCTACTTGCTGACAAGTCCGCGTCAGGTCACCTTCCCTACATACTTCTGTGCAGACTGCTTTTGACACAGCACTTCTACTTTTATTCTTTTTTTCTGAACAATTACCGAGCGTAACTGCAAGTAAAAACTGCAAGCACTGAGTCGTCAGTGCAGGCTTCTGGTCATGAACAACACCTTTCCTTGTGTCCTTCACCCCCACCAAAAATGAAGGATTCGGCAGGCCACACTTCAGATTACACCATGGAGCTCTTTTCACATACCATGCCTGGGTTATCAAGTCAAATCCTGAATTCCACAGTCCAAGATGAATCTGACATGGAGTGCACTGATGCACAGCCCCTGCTAGATGATTCTGCTGGTACATTGACCCAGAGCACTACATTGCCCTCGCAGTCTACTGAGCCAGAATCTGACCCTGATGAAACTCAGGTGCCCTTTCCCGCATACTATACCACCTTACACGGTGACACAGAGGAAGGTGCAGATGATATTGAAGAGGAGGTGATGGATGACCCAGTTGTTGACCCAGATTGGCATCCATTGGGATAAGAGGGTGCCCCTGGCAATAGGTCAGAAGAGGAGAAGGATCCGCAGCAGGCATCGTCATCACAGCAGTGGTTATCTAGCAGGCCCGTAGCTGTCCAAAAACGTGGTAAAAAAAACAAAAAAGAGTTGCAGGACAGCTTGGCCAGACAGTCAAATTAGGACAGCGTGCAAGCCCTGAAAATTTATACCATAGTAGGAAGAGTGCAGTGTGGCACTTTTTGACCAAAATCCTATTGATGAGGCAAAGGTTATCTGTAAGAGATGCAGAAGGACCTTTAGCCGAGGGAAAAATCTCCGAAATTTGAATACCAGCTGCATGCTTAGACATTTAACCACCATGCACTTGCAAGCGTGGATGGACTACAAAACCTCAGGTAGCACATGTGCTCCTGCTCCGACTGAAGGTAGCCAGCAATGCTCCATCGCTTCCCCCACTGTAAGCCCACCAGTAAGCACACCAGCAGCAAGAAATGTTGAGGTGTTGTCGCAAGGCCAAAGCAGTCAGGGAAGCAGAATGTTTTTGCAACGAAAGACTGAATCTAGGCCATCACCACCACCATCATCACCATCACCAACCCCCTGTCAGTCCGTCAGGTCCACCACTAGTTCCCCCATATGCAGCTCTCAAGTCCAGCTCACCCTACCAGACACTCTGAGTAGGACAAGAAAGTACTCAAACTCTCAACCACGTACACTGGCTTAGAACACCTACATTGCCAAACTGATCTCATTAGAAATGATGCTCTACCGTTTGGTTGAAAGCGAAGCGTTCCAAGAGCTCATGGCCTACACTGTCCCACGCTATGACCTACCCAGTCGGCACTTCTTTTCTTGAAAAGCCATCCCTGCCCTCCACCGGCGTGTGAAAGACCGCATTGCCCATTCACTCAATCAGTGAGTGGAAAGGTGCACCGCACAACAGAAGTATGGGCCAGTAGGCATGGCCAGGGCCATTACGTGTCCATCACTGCTCATATAGTACCCTGAAGATAGTGAATATAAAAGGGACAGCACTGTGCAGGATCTAAGCGCAATATTAAAAATGTCCCAAATAAAAATACAAAGCTGATGCACTCACCAAGTTGAGGTTGAAGGAACAGCGTATTGACCCTGGAGGAATGTCCCAAACCAAGGTCCCAATTAATCGGTTTGCTGCACGGCTCCTGGTCAACAGGGTGATCCTCAGTCGTCTGCAGGTACAAGATAAAAGAAAAAAAAATCAAGTCTGATGCCGGCGCTCCCGAAAAAAGTGAAATGTGAGAGATGGGTTTACTTAAAAAAAATGTTTAAAAAGATTTTTATTCTGAAGTGTAACAGTAAAAACAAACAACGCGTTTTGGCTTAAAAAAAAGCCTTCATCAGGTAAATATACATCTATACCAAAACAATGACCATGTCTGTATAAACCCTTTTTACAACTGGAAAGGGAGGGGTGTTTATTACTAGCATCAATCCTTCACTTAATTTGCATACTCCTCTTAATTGATTTAACTCTTTAGCAGGGGTAAGTCAAAGATATAATTCACATTCCTTAAGAGGTTAAACTCTAGTGGAAAAAATATAAAAATAAATGAATAAAAATAAAAAAAAATAAAAAATCTGAAAAACCTAATCACTATATCAATAGGTATAGCATCTCTAAACTTTCTCAATCACATCATTCAGACCATTCAGGTACAAGGTTTGTAACTGAAAAATCCAAAAAGATTCCTGTGCTGAAAGTAACTGATTTTAGTATTATGACGGTGTCCATTCATTCTTGCTCTGACAGTTTGTGTTGTGCGGCCACAAATGAAGGGTTTAGAATTTATTTTAAAACTTAATTTTTTTTCTTTCAGGATGTACTCTATTTACAGAGGTCCTGGACCGCGATGGGGACGCGGGTCGCCCCGAGTTTTGCTAATCTTTTTAAGGGGCAATTCGTGTCCCTATCTGCCCTATCCGAGCCTTTTTTTAAAGAAAAAATTCTGCTTTATAAACGCTATCAAAAACGGAGAAAATGGAGTCTATGCTAATTTACAAAAATATCAAATTTTATTAGTCATAGAAAAATGACAAAATGTAAATACATGCAAAAAGACAACACTAATTGAATGAGCAGACTGTGTGAAGAGAGGGTACATGCACAATAAAAGTGACCAAAATATCCTGAAATGTAGCTAAAGTGAGCTGCTATCACAATGGGCACATATGGGACAAATTAATGCTGCCTCTGTGCTCAAAAAATCTCACACGAACTTAGATAGTCCCAAAAGTAACAGTCATAGTGTTATATCGACCCCTGAGGAAGGCTAATTCATCAAAATCAGTGACGCTTTAGTGATATTGCTAGCGATATCGCTATGTGTAAAACCCCCTTAAGTCTCAGGCTGTGCAACCTTTTTACACAGCTCCATGCAGCAGCTTCCTGCTCACATGCTCTCACAGGCTCAACTCCTCCCCTCCTCAGCCTTGGGCAGTTCATTAACACAGTCCTTTACAGGGGGAGCAGATCATTCGATCACACCAGACAAGGGGGTGCTGTCTCTTAAAGCTGCACCGTGTTTCTTACTGTCCATAACAGCGCCACCCCCCTTACATAAACACGCAGTGTGAAACAGAACCCACAGCACACAGCTCTGTTAACTTCACATAGCAAAGAAGCTAAGGGTTGAACTCCCTCTGTAATCGACCTGTGCCAATCGCACATGTGGCCAAACAGAATCATAGTCCAAAAGCGAAATGCTACACTGACGCTAGTAAACTAAAGCAAAACCCTGTAACTCACAGGGGAGCAAAAAGGCTCAGTGGCTGGACTTGCTCTGTAACTCAGCTGTGCTAAAAGCACACGCAACCGGATACAGATGCTGGAAGCCAAGCGGCAAGCAAAAACCCTATCTGTTTCAAAGGTGATAGAGAGCACCAACTCACACACATGTGCAGTCAGAGTGGTAGCGTATCCACTCACACACAACAAGCATGAATGACACTAGCGCGCCTGCGGGCCTTGCTGAGAGCCTTTTAAAGCCAAAACTCCACCCCATATACTCACATTGACATCGCCTGCGGGCCACATCACCAAAGCAGATTATGTCTGAGCACCAATGAGAAGGTGCCACCTCACGGACATGCTCAGTAAGGTGATTTCTAGACTTAGACTCCAGAGTGTCTGATCGCCATTGCCTATCGCTGGTTACCATAAACTTGGCTGGAAAGCCAGCATTAAGTAAACAGCATGAGCCTGGGCAAGATGCTGGGACTGACATCCCTGCTGAGCAGCTCCCGCAGCGGCTTTAAATGAAGGGGGGACCGCAGTGGCAGACAAGGCTTGGGATCTACCTTGTGCAGTATCCCGGCGCCTAACACAGAAGCTCATGCAATATGAAACAGTAGTAAATAGTAGTTATTGCAATATAAACAATAATAAGCATTATTCCAACATCTTATATAGCTGTCAGCTCTGCTTTACTGCCTTTCCTTCACACTGCCTGTGAGAAGAAAGATGAGGCACTTTGAGAAGACTGCAGCTGCAAAAGTGTTTGTAATGAGTCAAAGATCACTTCTGCTGAATCCATAGATTGTAACAGCTCATTTACATTACAGAAAGAGCATGGATTTTGTTTTTAAGAAAACGTCAGATCGCAGAAATCAAGGTATCATTTTATTCACCTTTCTATGTCCTGTATGCCCATATAGACTGCTTAGGATGGTTGATCCTACTGACAGATTCCCTTTAAGAGGCATACGACTCTTAATGAATTTGTCACATGTTATCAGTGGTGTGCACCTTGCCGAAATGTTACTCTAGTTAGAAACGCTGACACGTGCCAAGAATTTGACAGAGAGTAGTAGCTGCATACTACCTGCCCCAGCTCTGTCCATTGTGGTGGACGTGCCTGTACCTGGCATGAAAATGTCAATAGTCACAGAATTATTGCTCAACTCTGATTTGCGCAAAAAATTTTGCGTCTATTCAAGGTATTTTACAGGAACACTTTGATGTATTGGTCCCTATGAGTCTGTACTGCAAACTTTTTCTGCAGTTTATGTGCTGTTATGTGAACCGTTTTGTCAATAATCTTACTTTTTATATAGCTACCTGCATATTATTCACTTTTTTTCTCTTTTCTCTACTCTCTATTTTTCACTTAACTGGATTCATGGAGTTTTTATTTTTACTCCAGCAATATTTAAAAATGTTTCTCGATATTGTATGCAAGAAGAACTGCTAATAAATGAACCTATTAGAGATAATCAAAGCTAGATTTGTTTTCCTTTTCCATGAAATGTTTTTCTCAATACTAGCCAGTGGGACTCCCAATAATTTCTCTGCTGGCACCCTGCGCTCCTGACACACAGTCTATTATTTATTTCACAGGAAAGAATGAAGTAAGCAACGCACCTAGCTGAGATCCAAACAGATGCCTAAAAACTGTGCTCTTATCAAACAAATGTTTTTCAATGTGACAGCTTATTTCCCTTGAAGTGTTGTACCTCCCTGCTGTGAATTAATATACAAATTTGCCTAGGAAATTTCTCTACATGCTCTTTTAGATAGGTAATTGACCAATATGCTCCCTGCTGCTTGGAAACGCGCTATAATAGAAAATTGTTATACTGTTCAAAAATGTAGGAAAATAAATGTTAATATTATGAAATATATACACTGGTTTGAGTGGATACAATTTATGTATGGTAAAATATGTTCACAAAAAATGAAATAGAAACAGACACTTACCTGGCATGCCCACTAAGATGCATCATATAAATTACTCAAAACTACACCGATACAACAAGTCATTGCTAGCCAGCATTTCTGCTCGTAGGAAGTATAAGGCTGTGTGCCCACGTTGCGTTTTTTAAGTGTTTCCGCCGTGTTTTTGCAGCATCGGAAACGCTTAAAAAATGCTATCAAAGCTCATTGCCGTGCAATCCTATGGGACTCCACAATTGCTTTGCCCATGCTGCGGATTTTTCCGCTGCGGGATCGCGTGACCGCTATGTCATCAGAGGTCATTCGTGAAAGGCATCCCTGGGAACGGACGTTGCTGGCAGCACCGCTGAGGGCCCGGAGGAATCCACGGCTGACAGAGGGTAAGAATATCCCTATTTTGCATAGGCAGCATCAATAGTAACAAGTTGGTCACACTTGGCAAACACTATGCTTGACAACTGTGACCAACCTGTCAATCACTTTTCCAAGTGACGCTTCAAATTGCTTGGAAAAGCGCTAGCTTTCTGCAAGCTGAAAACGCTTGCAAAACGCTTGTTTTTTTGCGGGAAAACGCATGCGAATTCCGCATGCGTTTTACCCGCGGCGGGGAGTTGTGGAAATGCTGCGGACAATTCCGCAGCATTTCTGCAACGTGGGCACATAGCCTTAAGCAACAAGGGGCTACAGAGTCAGTCTCTATCAGCAAATTTTATAAAAGAATATACTGTAGTATCCATCCGACATTTCATTTACCGCGGAGAACATATTATGATATATACCTTGCAGAACCCTGTAATGCAGGTGGTCTCCCCTATGTTCGAGATCCTTGTAGACGTTCCAAGAGAATTGACAAGTTTGCCAATTTTTCATATATATCATTTTTTATCACCCTCTACTTCCTTAAGAAGAGGGTTTTGCAGTATGAAGTTTAAAGGGTATATCCGGGACTTTATAAACAACAAAAAATGTACCTAAGGCTAGTTTCACACTTGCTTTTTTTTGCAGCGCGTTTTTCCCGCAAAAAAACGCATTGAAAAAACGCATACATAAGCATACAACTGCTGCGTTTTTTTCAAGCATTTTTATGAGCATGCATGAAAAAAACGCAGCGTTTTTATGCGTTTGTATGCGTTTTTAGTGCGTTTTTACCGCATTTGCGTTTTTTTCCAACATTTTTAGGTGGCCCCTCACACTACCCAAACCATGACTTTACTAACCCTAACCCTGACCCTAACCCTAACCCTAACCCTGACCCTAACCCTAACCCTAACCCTGACCCTAACCCTTAACCAAATCATACTTAACCCTAACCCAAACCCTAAACCCTAACTAACCCTAACCCTAACCCTGACCCTAACCCTAACCCTAACCCTGACCCTAACCCTAACCCTAACCCTGA
The DNA here is from genome assembly GCF_039654945.1 of Dendrobates tinctorius. NCBI lineage: Eukaryota > Metazoa > Chordata > Amphibia > Anura > Dendrobatidae > Dendrobates > Dendrobates tinctorius. The sequence continues at coordinate 39,664,199 of NW_027361711.1, forward strand.
CCCTAACCCTAACCCTAACCCTGACCCTAACCCTTAACAAAACCATACTTAACCCTAACCCTGACCCTAACCCTAACCCTAACCCTAACCCTGACCCTAACCCTTAACCAAACCATACTTAACCCTAATCCTGACCCTAACCCTGACGCTAACCCTAACCCTAACCCTAACCCTGACCCAAACCCTTAACAAAACCATACTTAACCCTAATCCTGACCCTAACCCTGACCCTAATCCTTAACAAAACCATACTTAACCCTAACCCTGACCCTAACCCTAACCCTGACCCTAACCCTAACCCTAACCCTGACCCTAACCCTAACCCTAACCCTAACCCTGACCCTAACCCTTAACAAAACCATACTTAACCCTAATCCTGACCCTAACCCTGACCCTAACCCTTAACAAAACCATACTTAACCCTAACCCTGACCCTAACCCTAACCCTGACCCCAACCCTAACCCTAACCCTGACCCTAACCCTAACCCTAACCCTAACCCTGACCCTAACCCTAACCCTGACCCTAACCCTAACCCTGACCCTAACCCTAACCCTAACTCTGACCCTAACCCTTAACAAAACCATACTTAACCCTAATCCTGACCCTAACCCTGACCCTAACCCTTAACAAAACCATACTTAACCCTAACCCTGACCCTAACCCTAACCCTAACCCCAACCCTAACCCTAACCCTGACCCTAACCCTAACCCTGACCCTAACCCTTAACAAAACCATACTTAACCCTAATCCTGACCCTAACCCTGACCCTAACCCTTAACCAAACCATACTTAACCCTAACCCTGACCCAAACCCCAACCCTAACCCTGACCCTGACCATAACCCTAACCCTAAACCCCCTTAACTAACCCTAACTCTAACCCAAACCCCTAAATTCCATGGTTAAAAAAAAAAAACGCATATGCAAAAAAACGCATACATGAGCATGCCAGTGCGCACATATGCGCATCCATAGGCTATAATGGCCATTTTTAGCGCAAAACGTGCGCATATGTGCGCATGCGCTTTTTTGCAGGGCCAAAAAATGCAACATGCTGCGTCTGGAAAATACCAACGCACACCCCAAAAAAACGCAGCGCATGAAAATCGCATACATGCGCTTACCAGCGCGCAGGTATGCGCACCCATGTTAAATATAGGGGAAAAAACGCATGCGCAGGTATGCGTTTTTTTCCAGCGCTAAAAAACGCAAATGTGAAACCAGCCTAAGCAGTAACAGGCAGGTAATTGCCACAATTGACAGAGTGTAACAGCATAGAAGCCTCCGCTCTATAGATGAAATGTCTGCAGAGGCTTCTGAATTCCCAGCATGAGCGGCCTGTGATCGCTCTGCGCCGATGAAGAATGGTGCCTGGCACAACAGATAACCTGCCTGTTAGTGCTTAGGTACAGTTTTTAATTTTTATAAAGTCCAGGATACACTCTTTAAAATAACCCCTCTGCCATCCTACTGCACCGAAGTGTGTTCATGGGACCAGACATTTCGTGCCAAGTACAGGGCATACGTACACAAGGCTTTCTTAACTTCAGCCATGTTACATTTGTGCTAGGAAAAGTGCCTGTGAAGCATATTGTTATCTAGTAGATTCAGGGGTGGACCTACCGCCCGTGCAGCCGGTTCATTGCACGGGACCCCTCCAGCCTCCAGCACCGCATGGCTAATTATGCATGCAAATTAGCCATGTGGACATGTGGAGGGAGCGCTGCAGAGCCAGCAAGGAGGAGAGCACCCCCCCTGCAGGAGGTAACGGGAGGGGTCTGACTCCTCCTGAGGCTGCGTGCTAGCGCGGCCCAGTGCAGAGGAGCCAGCCCTGAGGGCTGAGCCGGGCTGAGGTGAGAGATCATCAGCGATCAGCCAGCAGCCCAGCGTCAGTGCCGTGGGGGAGGAGAGGAGGGAAGACTGTGGTGAGAGTGAACCGAGATCATCAGCGACCAGCCAGTAGTGTCAGTGCCATGGGGGAGGAGAGGAGGGAAGACAGACTGTCAGACTGTCACTCACACTGCCGGCCCTGACTGTGGCGTTGGCCAGACGGTGACTGCAGTTTAGCCGCAGGTCAGTGTGACTGTGGGGGGCTATATACCATGCTGGGCTGTATTATTACATGCTGGGGGGCTATATACCATGCTGGGCTGTATCATACCATGCTGGGGGGGCTATATACCATGCTGGGCTGTATCATACCATGCTGGGGGGGCTATATACCATGCTGGGGTGTATCATGCCATACTGGGGGGCTATATACCATGCTGGTGGGGCTATATACCATGCTGGGGGGGCTATACACCATGCTAGGCTGTATTTTACCATGCTGGAGGGGCTATATACCATGCTGGGCTGTATCATACCATGCTGGGGGGGCTATATACCATGCTGGGCTGTATTATACCATGCTGGGGGTAGCTTTACACCATGCTGGGCTGTATTATACCATGCTGGGGGGCTTTACACCATGCTGGGCTGTATTATACCATGCTGGTGGGCTATATACCATGCTGGGCTGTATTATACCATGCTGGGAGGGGCTATATACCATGCTCGGCTGTATCATACCATGCTGGGGGGGCTATATACCATGCTGAGCTGTATCATGCCATGCTGGGCTGTATTATACCATGCTGGGGGGCTATATACCATGCTGGGTTGTATTATACCATGCTGGGCTGTATTATACCATGCTGGGGGGGCTATATACCATGCTGGGTTGTATTATAACATGCTGGGGGGGCTATATACCATGCTGGGGGGCTATATACCATGCTGGGGGCTATATACCATGCTGGGGGGGCTATATACCATGCTGGGCTGTATTATACCATGCTGGGGGGCTATAACCATGCTGGGCTGTATTATACCATGCTGGGCTGTATTATACCATTCTGGGGGGGCTATATACCATGCTGGGCTGTATTATACCATGGTGGGCTATATACCATGGTGGGCTGTATACCATGGTGGGCTGGGCTATATACCATGTGGTGCTGGGCTATATACTATGCGGCTGTTATATACCATGTGGGGTACATTTTACATTATATTCTATAAGGGGAGGCTGTGTTATATAATATGGGGGGGGCTACATTATATTCTATGGGGAGGTGGGCTGTATTATTTTCTATTTGGGGCTACATTATATTCTATAGGGGGCTGTATTATATTTATTATATTCAATGGGGGCTGCAATATACTATATGAGGAGGGCTACATTGTATTCTATGGAGGGGCTACATTATACTATTTAAGGGGCTGCATTATATCCTATGAGGGGGTTGCCAAATATTCTATGGAGGGGCTGCATTATACTATATGGGGGGGACTGCATTATATTCTATGGGGGGGTTACATTATGCTCTATACAGATATTATATCCAGCCCTGCATTGACTCAATATTAGATAACAACAAATAACAAATAACTTTGTTGCCCTATGAAGGGTTGGGGGGCCCGAAAAATTTCTTGCACAGGGTCCCACTACAGTCTGTGTCCACCCCTGAGTAGATTGCACAGTCAGTAAGAAAAGAGGGGCATATATATGCCAGTACAGAAAAAAGAATACATATATGCAACAATTTAACAATTTATCTGTGTAACTGGGTAATATTTAAAAAAACATTTATCAAAATCAGAATTATATGCATGAGTTCTCCTTTTTGACAACAGTTTGCACATGGATATGGCAGTAAAAAAACAAAATTTTCAAACAAAAGCTGCTTCTCGTATGTGACGTCTACTTGATGTTTGGTGCTTGGATGTTTTGTTTTCTTAAAGCATTTTGTTAACCCCTTCACCCCCAAGGGTGGTTTGCACGTTCATGACCGGGCCAATTTTTACAATTCTGACCACTGTACCTTTATGAGGTCATAACTCTGGAACGCTTCCATGGATCCCGGTGATTCTGACACTGTTTTCTCGTGACATATTGTACTTCATGTTAGTGGTAAAATTTCATTCAAATAACTTGTGTTTATTTGTGAGAAAAATGGAAATTTGGCGAAAATTTTGAAAATTTCGCAATTTTCCAACTTTGAATTTTTTTGCCCTTAAATCACAGAGATACGGCACACAAAAAACTTGATAACTAACATTTCCCACATGTTTACTTTACATCAGCACAATTTTGGAACCAAAATTTTATTTTGTTAGGAAGTTATAAGGGTTAAAAGTTGACCAGCGATTTCTCATTTTTACAACACCATTTTATTTTTAGGACCACATCACATTTGAAGCCACTTTGAGGGGTCTATATGATAGAAAATACCCAAAAGTGACACCATTCTAAAAACTGCACCCCTTAAGGTGCTCAAAACCACATTCAAGAAGTTTATTAACCCTTTAGGTGCGTCACAGGAATTTTTTTGAATATTTAAAAAAAAATGAACATCTAACTTTTTTTCATAAAAAAAATACTTCAGGTTCAATTTTTTTTATTTTACCAAGGGTAACAGGAGAAATTGAACTGCAAAAGTTATTGTGCAATTTGTCCTGAGTACGCAGATACCTGATATGTGGGGGGGAATGACTGTTTCGGCGCATGGCAGAGCTCAGAATGGAAGGAGCGCCGTTTGACTTTTTCAATGCAAAATTGGCTGGAATTCAGATTGGACGCCATGTCACGTTTGGAGAGTCCCTGATGTACCTAAACAGTGGAAACCCCCTACAAGTGACCCCATTTTGGAAACTAGACCCCCCAAGGAACTTATCTAGATATGTGGTGAGAACTTTGAACCCACAAGGGCTTTACAGAAGTTTATAACGTACAGCGGTCCAATTAAAAAATCATATTTTTTCCACAAAAATGATCTTTTCACCCCAATTTTTATTTTCCCAAGGGTAACAGGACCCTAAAAGTTATTGTGCAATTTGTCCTGAGTACGCTGATACCCCACATGTGGGGGTAAACCACTATTTGGGCGCATGGCAGAGCTCGGAAGGGAAGCAGCACCATTTGACGTTTTTGGCTGGAATTGAGATCGGACACCATGTCGCGTTTGGAAAACCCCTGATGTACCAAAACAGTGGAAACCCCCCACAAATGACACCATTTTGGAAACTAGACCCCCTAAGGAACTTATCTAGATGTGTGGTGAGAACTTTGAACCTCCATGGGCTTCACAGAAGTTTATAACATAAAGCCATACAATTAAAAAATCATATTTTTTCCACAAAAATGATCTTTTCACCCTCAATTTTTATTTTTCCAAGGGTAACAGGACCCTAAAAGTTATTGTGCAATTTGTCCTGATAAAACGCACCAACCAACCAATCAAAGGACCTCTTAACCATGAAGAACCAGACAGGGTGTATTTATTAAATTATATTTTATTTTATTTATACAAGTGGTTACATTAAAACCAATTAAAACCAAAAAGAGTGCACGTATAGGAACAGTTTCCACAAAGTTGTAAAATAATAAGACCCAGTTTATATATATATATCAGATATGCATACCCCACATGTTATAGAATAACAATTTGAAAAGGATTGTAAAAAAGGTGCAAAGATTACATAAAAATCATTATAATACATAAAAAATAAATAAATAACAAAAAAGTGCAATGTGCAATGTGCAAAAATTGTCACACTGTGAATCATATATAAGAAAAAATGTTTTAAAAGGGAAAACACATAACCGCATATGCTTTTAAATATCAATTGTGTATATTCACAAAGCTTCCATATATCCAAAGTAAAGTGCAGAGTGCCTGTGCAATAGAAACATGCACAATATGTGAAGCAACCAGTGCCACCTTTTCATTAGAGAATTATAACTCTTTACATATATAGAGGTATGCCATAGATAGATCCTTTACCTATAAGGGTCACCACGTTCCTATCACACGCTCCCCGACGCGCGTTTCGGAATCCTTCCTTCATCAGGGGGTGGCTACATAATGGATCCGGAGGTTTTTTATATGTGGAGGCTTAATCACGCCAATCTGCTTGTTGGCGCTGATTGCGATAGCGGTGCCCCGGGTGTGGGGGCGGCGCATGCGCAGTCCGGAGGTCCCACAATCCTGAGCGCCGGACCACGTGACCGGAACACACAGGCACCAGGCCCGACGTTACCAAGGTCACGAGGACGCAGCAGATCAGGACGCGGGACACGGAGCACGCATGCGCACCACCAGGAGCAGCGCATCAGATGTAATGAGGCAGAAATCCCACCATCATCCATTATATTATATTATATCCCTCAATTGTTAACAAAGGTTACCATCCACAGTACAATAATATAAATATATAGATTCCAATACATTATATAATAAGAGAAAATTTATAATATACAAAAATAAATAATTGAACAAATTAATAATATAAATCCATCAGTAAACAATATAGAAGTGTATATATAAATATAATATTACACATACAATAACGATAAATAAAAAATAATAATTAATAATAGAATAAAAAATAATAAATAATAAAAAAATAAATAAATTAAAAATAAAAAAGAATAATAATAAGTAATGAAAATATAGTAAATATAGTATGAATATGATAATTAATAAAAATAATTAAAAAATACAAAAGGACATAATATATAGTATATAATAATCCTAACCAATAAATAATAATTATATAATAATAATAAATATATATATAAAATAATTTACACATTCAATATAAATACAAAAATAAATATAATATAAATAATAACTAATATACACACAATATAATAAAAATTAATAATAAATAATTATACAACCAAATAGTTAATAGAAAAATATTTCTTATATATAAATCACATAATAAATAATGAAATTATACAATAAATTATATAGTCCAATAGTATCGGAAAAAATTGAGATATGAATATCCAACAGGTAAAATCTTCATAACAGCTTCTTAGTTCCACAAAGTATCCACGAATCCAAAGAAGTTTATTATCATTGCAGCCAGGATATTATTTAACCGTATATAGAATAAAATAAATCTGTAAAAACATAAATAATAAAATAATTAAAAACGAAACGACTTATTATTAATTAAAATTGGTTTAAAAACTAAAATAGGCAAGGTTTACAAAAAAGGAATAAAACTCAAATTCTAATTCAAACCACTGGGAGACACAGTATCCAATGTCCAAATCCACCTAATTTCTTTTTTGGCTAAAAGATTTCCTATTTTTCCTCCTCTCTCATTTGGTTGTACCATGTCTATCCCTATCACTTTTAATAATGAAGCATCACAATTATGGTAAGCCTTGAAGTGTCTAGGGATAGTTTTTAATGTTGAAATGTCATCAATTTCTTTAGCGGCTATTATTCCCAATATATGCTCCCTAACACGGATTTTCAATTGACGTATGGTCATTCCAACATAGATTAAAGAGCAAGGGCACGTAGCATAATAAATAACTGCTCTAGTTGTACAAGTTATCGAATGTTTAATCCCATACGTCAATGTGTCCTTTGAATTCGAAAAATTTAGTGCCCTACTCATGTTGGGACATGCCACGCATTTCCCACATGGTTTAGAACCCAATGGTTTTGTTACACTCGATAAAAAGTTAACAGGGGATGGAGTAGATACGTAATGACTTTTCACTAGGTGATCTTTTATATTTCTTGATCTTCTAAAAGTAATGCTCGGAGTGTCCCCTATATAGTTAGACAATATAGGATCTACTTTTAAAATTCCCCAGGATTTAGTCAAAACTTCTCTCATTAGTAGAGTTGAGCGAAACGGGTCGAAAAAATTCAAAAGTCGCCGACTTTTGGCAAAGTCGGGTTTCATGAAACGAAACCCGACCCTAGGATGAGGTCGGCCACGAGGTCGGCGACTTACGCGCCAAAGTCGCGTTTCAAAAGTTTGTTTTGCGCTCTTTTTCAGCCAATCAGGATCCACGGACACTGTGGGCAACGTGATGACCTAGGCACGGGTCACCACCATCTTTCAGAAGGGCATGCAAGTGATTGGCTTGCTTTGGTGGGCGTCACAGGGGGTATAAAAGGGCGTGCACGCCGACCGCCATCTTACTTCTGCCGATCTTAGTATAGGGAGAGGTTGCTGCTTATTCTGTAGGGAGAGCGTTAGGCAGGGAAGAAGACAAAAAAACTGCTTCTGCTGCTAGCGATTTGGCCTGCACAACACACAAGTCACTGTGTGTGCAGTGCAAGGGGAGGCTATATTGTGGTGTATCAGTGGTGTTGGTTGTTGGGCTGCCTTTTAAGGCTTCCTGACACGCTGGCATTGCTGTTTACCCACTGCTCCGCAAACTGCTTTTTTAAAAGCAATCCAATCTCCCTTATCCTCTAGTCACTTTTGTCACAGCTGTGCCATCGAGCCTGTCACATAGCGCTCAGATATCAGTGGGCCTCACACAATCCACAAGTGTCCAGTGTCCAAAAGTGTGTGCAGAGATTCAAAATCTCCATTATCCTCTCGTCACTTTGGTCACAGGCAGCTGTGCCATCGAGCGTGTCACATAGCGCTCAGATATCAGTGGGCCTCACACAATCCACAAGTGTCCAGTGTCCAAAAGTGTGCGCAGAGATTCAAAATCTCCATTATCCTCTCGTCACTTTGGTCACAGGCAGCTGTGCCATCGAGCGTTTCACATAGCGCTCAGATATCAGTGGGCCTCACACAATCCACAAGTGTCCAGTGTCCAAAAGTGTGCGCAGAGATTCAAAATCTCCATTATCCTCTCGTCACTTTGGTCACAGGCAGCTGTGCCATCGAGCGTGTCACATAGCGCTCAGATATCAGTGGACCTCACACAATCCACAAGTGTCCAGTGTCCAAAAGTGTGCGCAGAGATTCAAAATCTCCATTATCCTCTCGTCACTTTGGTCACAGGCAGCTGTGCCATCGAGCGTGTCACATAGCGCTCAGATATCAGTGGGCCTCACACAATCCACAAGTGTCCAGTGTCCAAAAGTGTGCGCAGAGATTCAAAATCTCCATTATCCTCTCGTCACTTTGGTCACAGGCAGCTGTGCCATCGAGCCTGTCACATAGCGCTCAGATATCAGTGGGCCTCACACAATCCAAAAGTGTCCAGTGTCCAAAAGTATGCGCAGAGATTCAAAATCTCCATTATCCTCTCGTCACTTTGGTCACAGGCAGCTGTGCCATCGAGCCTGTCACATAGCGCTCAGATATCAGTGGGCCTCACACAATCCACAAGTGTCCAGTGTCCAAAAGTGTGCGCAGAGATTCAAAATCTCCATTATCCTCTCGTCACTTTGGTCACAGGCAGCTGTGCCATCGAGCGTGTCACATAGCGCTCAGATATCAGTGGGCCTCACACAATCCACAAGTGTCCAGTGTCCAAAAGTGTGCGCAGAGATTCAAAATCTCCATTATCCTCTCGTCACTTTGGTCACAGGCAGCTGTGCCATCGAGCGTGTCACATAGCGCTCAGATATCAGTGGGCCTCACACAATCCACAAGTGTCCAGTGTCCAAAAGTGTGCGCAGAGATTCAAAATCTCCATTATCCTCTCGTCACTTTGGTCACAGGCAGCTGTGCCATCGAGCCTGTCACATAGCGCTCAGATATCAGTGGGCCTCACACAATCCACAAGTGTCCAGTGTCCAAAAGTGTGCGCAGAGATTCAAAATCTCCATTATCCTCTCGTCACTTTGGTCACAGGCAGCTGTGCCATCGAGCCTGTCACATAGCGCTCAGATATCAGTGGGCCTCACACAATCCACAAGTGTCCAGTGTCCAAAAGTGTGCGCAGAGATTCAAAATCTCCATTATCCTCTCGTCACTTTGGTCACAGGCAGCTGTGCCATCGAGCCTGTCACATAGCGCTCAGATATCAGTGGGCCTCACACAATCCAAAAGTGTCCACTGTCCACAAGTGTGTGCAGAAATTCTAAATCTCCCCTGTCCTATAGACACCTTGTACCTTGCTTTACATTACTATATAGTTTGTTGGATTTTGTCTACATTTCTACCAAAAATGAGGAAGGCTGGTGGAAGAGGCCGTGGAATTGGGCGGGGGTTGGCAGCTGGTAATGATGGTGTTGGTGGTGGATCTGATGGTAGTGGAAAGAGCAAAATAGGACCGAATGCAGGAGGTGCTGACCCTGCGTCATCGTCTGGCTACATAAGGCCTCGAACGCTTAGTTTTCTAGGAGTTGGCAAACCGCTTTTAAAGGCAGAGCATCAGGAAAAAGTTTTGTCTTACATTGCTGACTCAGCCTCCAGCTCTATCGCCTCCTCTTCTTCAGTTGTAAAAAGTAAAAGCACTGAGTCGTCATTGGAGGCTCATGTTCATGAACCACACCTTTCCTTGTGTCCTTCACCCCAACCAAGATTGAAGGATGACGCAGGCCATACTACTGATTACTCCATGGAGCTGTTTTCACATACCATGCCTGGATTATCAAGTCAAATGGTGAATTACCCAGGCCAAGATGAATCTGACATGGAGTGCACTGATGCACAGCCGCTGATGGATGATTCTGCTGGTACATTCACTCAGAGCACTACATTGTCCTCGCAGTGTACAGAGCCAGATTTTGACCCTGATGAGACTCAGGTGCCCCTTCCCGCACACTATACCACCATACACGGTGACACAGAGAAAGGTGCACATGACATAGAAGAGGAGGTGATGGATGACCCAGTTGTTGACCCAGATTGGCATCCATTGGGGGAAGAGGGTGCTGCTTCCAATAGCTCAGATGAGGAGCATCCACAGCAGACATCGACATCGCAACAGCTGTTATCTGGCAGGCCCGGAGCACTCCAAAGACAGGTTCCAAACATCAAAAGAGTTGCTGGACAGCTTGTCCAGAGGGTCAAAAGATCACAGCGTGCTAGGCCGCAAAATGTCTGCCAAAGTAGGAAGAGTGCAGTGTGGCACTTTTTTGAACAAAATCCTCATGATCAGGCCAAGGTTATCTGTAAGAAGTGCGCAAAGACCTTTAGCCGAGGGAAAAATCTGAAAAATTTGAATACCAGTTGCATGCTTAGACATTTAACCAGCATGCACTTGCAAGCGTGGACACAACACCAAACCTCAAGTGCCACATGTGCAACTGATCACAACGAAGGTAGTCAGCAACGATACATTGTTTCCCCCACTGTAAGCCCACCGGTTAGCACAGCAGCAAATGTTGAGGTGTCGTTGCAAGACCACAGCAGTCAGGGAATCCCACTGTTATATCAACGAAAGACTGATTCTAGGCCATCAGAAAGAACACCAAGTCCATCACCATCATCAACCCTCTCTCAGTCAGCCCTGTCCACCGCTACTTCCACCATATGCAGCTCTCAAGTCCAGCTCACCCTCCCAGACACTATGAGTAGGTCAAGAAAGTACTCAGTCTCTCATCCGCGTACACTGGGTTTGAACGCCCACATTGCCAAACTAATCTCGTTTGAGATGATGCCCTTTCGGTTGGTGGAAAGCACAGCTTTCCGCGAACTCATGGCCTATGCAGTACCACGCTATGACCTACCCAGTCTCCACTTCTTCTCTCGCAAAGCCATCCCAGCCCTCGACCATCATGTGAAAGACCGCATTGTCCATGCACTCAAGCAGTCAGTGAGCGGAAAGGTGCACCTCACAACTGATGCATGGTCCAGTCGGCATGGCCAGGGCCGTTACGTGTCCATCACTGCGCACTGGGTTAATGTGGTGGATGCAGGGTCCACAGGGGACAGCGGTGGTGGGACAGTGCTGCCTAGCCCACGGTATAGGAAACAGTTGGCTGTAGGCGTTCGACCCTCCTCCTCCTCCTCCTCCTCCTCCTCCAGAAGCGAAAGCTCGTCCACAGAGCGCAGTCGTACGAGCACTCCATCTGCAGCTTCCACTGTTGCACACGATGTGTCCCCCTATCGAGCAGCTAGTGGAAAGCGTCAGCAGGCTGTGTTGCAGATGATGTGTTTGGGCGACAGACACACCGCCGAGGTGCTGGCCGAGTACTTGAAGCGACAAACTGAGTCATTGCTGGGCAGTGTACATCTTGAGGCAGGCAAGGTAGTTAGTGATAACGGCCGTAATTTTGTGGCAGCCATAGCCCTTTCAAAACTCAGCCACATACCTTGCTTGGCTCACACCTTGAACCTGGTGGTGCAGTGCTTCCTCAAAAATTATCCGGAGTTAACAGCCCTGCTCCAGAAGGTGCGAAGACTGTGCGCGCACATCCGCCGGTCGCCTGTACACTCCGTTCGTATGCAGAAGCTGCAGCGATTGCTCCACCTTCCCAACCACCGCCTCATTATCGACATTGCAACAAGGTGGAACTCCACCCTGCACATGGTGGAGCGGCTGTGCGAGCAGAGGCAGGCCATAATGCATTTGTGGGAGGATACACGGCCAGGCACTTTGAGAGCAGACATGGAGTTGACAGGCGTGCAGTGGTCGAAGCTGAAAGACCTTTGTAAAGTCCTTCAGTGTTTTGAGGAATGCACACGGCTGGTAAGCGCAGACGACGCCATCCTAAGCATGAGCATCCCACTTATGCGTCTGCTCATGCAAACTTTGACGCACCTTAAGGAGCAGGCGTCTGCAGCCAATGTTGATGAGGAGGAAGAGGAGGAGGGAATCCTTGATGACATTCAGCCATTGTCTGCTCAGGGACCTCTCCTGGACGAGGTGGAGGAAGAAGAGGAGGAGGAGGAGGATGATGGGGATGATTACTTAGGGGAAGAGGATGCATCTCGTGGGGCAAGTGAAAATGTTGGCGTGGCAAGGTCTGGTACAGGGTTTGTGCGTGACTGGAGGGATCTGGATTTGCCAGAAAGTGCTCCTCCACCCAGCACTCGCAGTGCATCATTGACACCGGGAACATTGGCCCACATGTCAGATTATGCCTTGCGGATCCTAAAAAGGGACCCCCGCATTGCCAAAATGATGAACGATGACGACTACTGGTTGGCCAGCATCCTGGATCCACGCTATAAAGGCAAATTACAAAACATCATGCCACAGGAGAACCTTGACCTAATATTGGCTAATAAACAAGCAACTCTGGTAAATCGGTTGCTTGAGGCATTCCCAGCACACAGCAGCGGTGATGGTTCTCACACGAGCCGTACGGGCCGGGGGCAGCTTGGCAGAGGTGTTCGTGGTGCACACAGCAGAAGTGGCGTTGGAGACAGGGGTTTCATGACAATGTTGTGGACTGATTTTTCAAATACCGCTCACACAACTGGTAATACTGCATCGATGGAAAGTGACAGGAGACAGCAGTTGTCAACTATGGTTACAAACTACTTTTCCTCCCATATCGATGTTCTCCCACACAGGTCATTCCCCTTTGACTATTGGGCCGCTAAACTGGACACCTGGCCTGAATTGGCCCAATATGCGTTACAGGAGCTTGCTTGCCCAGCTGCAAGTGTGCTATCGGAAAGAGTCTTCAGTGCAGCTGGATCAATCCTGACAGAAAAAAGGACCCGTCTGTCAACCCAAAATGTGGATGATCTAACCTTCATTAAAATGAACCACGCATGGGTTTCCAAGGATTTTGTCCCACCTTCCCCTGATGACACATAGGGTGACAGAAAAATGGCTTGCTTTGGTCCACCTCTTCCTGGTACTTCACCTATTTCGCCTTTTGCATCAGCTGAATGTCCAACATCAACATATGCCACTTTCTAAAACTCCCTAACTGTGCTGCCTCCCCCCCCATGGCCGGGGTCACCACCTACCGCACGACACCGTGCGAGTGCCGTTGCCCTGGACAGGTGGGTAGGCCGACTCTTGGGCGCGGGCACTGGCACAGGGTCCCTCATAGTGCAATCAAGTGTCTCTGACGGCGGTGGTGCACACCCGCCGTCAGACACACCGCTGTACTATGAGGGGCCCAGTGCCAGTACCGACGCCCACGAGTGGGCCCCCCTTGCTTGGGCAGGGCCCCAGCATTTGCAATCTGTACCTCTCCCTGCTCCTCCGCTGTGTAATCTAGGCCGTCAAATCCATACTGTGCCTGACACCGTCTGAGCCTGCCTCCGGAGACATATATTTTGAATGTGTACACTATCCATACATGTTATCCGGGGATACGGTACCCTTTCTAACCTTTGTGCAATCACGTGCAATCCATACTGGGACTAACACCGTCTGAGCCTACCTCCTGAGACATATATTTTGAATGTGTACGCTATCCATACATGTTATCCGGGGATACGGTACCCTTTCTAACCTTTGTGCAATCACGTGCAATCCATACTGTGCCTGACACCGTCTGAGCCTGCCTCCTGAGACATATATTTTGAATGTGTACGCTATCCATACATGTTATCCAGGGATACGGTACCCTTTCTAACCTTTGTGCAATCACGTGCAATCCATACTGGGCCTGACACCGTCTGAGCCTGCTTCCTGAGACATATATTTTGAATGTGTACGCTATCCATACATGTTATCCAGGGATACGGTACCCTTTCTAACCTTTGTGCAATCACGTGCAATCCATACTGGGCCTAACACCGTCTGAGCCTGCCTCCTGAGACATATATTTTGAATGTGTACGCTATCCATACATGTTATCCGGGGATACGGTACCCTTTCTAACCTTTGTGCAATCACGTGCAATCCATACTGTGCCTGACACCGTCTGAGCCTGCCTCCTGAGACATATATTTTGAATGTGTACGCTATCCATACATGTTATCCGGGGATACGGTACCCTTTCTAACCTTTGAGCAATCACGTGCAATCCATACTGGGCCTAACACCGTCTGAGCCTGCCTCCTGAGACATATATTTTGAATGTGTACGCTATCCATACATGTTATCCAGGGATACGGTACCCTTTCTAACCTTTGTACAATCACGTGCAATCCATACTGGGCCTAACACCGTCTGAGCCTGCCTCCTGAGACATATGGCTGCACATCCAGTTGGAAGAATGTCTCAAGTGGGGTACCACAGGGCTCTGTCCTGGGCCCTGTATTGTTCAACATCTTTATCAACGATTTAGATGAAGGAATTGAGGGTAAACTGATTAAATTTGCTGATGACACAAAGCTAGGAGGGATAGCTAATACTAGAGAAGATAGAGAGAGGATTCAAAAAGATATAAATAAACTGGAGAAGTGGGCAGCAACTAACAGAATGGTTTTTAACAGGGAGAAATGCAAAGTACTACATCTGGGCAATAAAAATGAAAAAAGCATATATAGAATGGGAGAAATAGGGCTAAGTGACAGCACATGTGAAAAAGACTTGGGTAAACTAATAGATCACAGACTGAATATGAGTCAACAGTGTGATGCAGCAGCAAAAAAGGCAAATGCAATTCTAGGATGTATTAACAGAAGCATACAGTCTAGATCACGTGAAGTCATTATTTCCCTCTACTCCTCTTTGGTCAGACCTCATCTGGAATATTGTGTCCAGTTTTGGGCACCACATTTTAAAAAAGACATCAACAAACTGGAGCAAGTTCAGAAAAGAGCGACCAGAATGGTGACCGGTCTGCAAACCCTGTCTTATGAGGAAAGGTTGCAGGATTTGGGAATGTTTAGTTTGCAAAAGAGAAGACTGAGAGGAGACTTAATAGCTGTCTACAAATATCTAAAGGGCTGTCACATTGTAGAAGGATCAACTTTATTCTCATTTGCACAAGGAAAGACTAGAAGCAATGGGATGAAACTGAATGGGAGGAGACACAGATTAGATATTAGAAAAAACTTTTTGACAGTTAGAGTGATCAATGAGTGGAACAGACTGCCACGAGAAGTGGTGAGTTCTCCTTCAATGGAAGCCTTCAAACAGAGGCTGGACAGACATCTGACTGGGATGATTTAGCGAATCCTGCTTTGAGCAGGGGGTTGGACCAGATGGCCCAGGAGGTCCCTTCCAACTCTACGATTCTATGATTCTATGATTCTATGATTCTATATATTTTGAATGTGTACGCTATCCATACATGTTATCCAGGGATACGGTACCCTTTCTAACCTTTGTGCAATCACGTGCAATCCATACTGGGTGTGAGAACGGCTGGCGAGCTGTTAAGCAAGCTACAGCACCTGTCCAGACAAGTACAGGGATTCCCTAGCGAGGAGACTTATTTGATTGTTTTCAATGTTGGGACAGCAATTTTTGGGGAGCACTATACTCTGGAGAATGATAGATGGGGCCCACCATACACTGGAACATTCCAAAGGTGGACATCAGACACTGGAGCAGCATTTACAGGGCCCATTATACACTAGAGCATTAGAAATGGGGCCCATTATGTTTGGAGCATTATTTGGGCCCATAAGACAGTGGAGCTTCATCCATGGGGACCAACATATACTGTAGCATTATGTGGAGCTCATCATATACTGTTTCAAACATTATATGGGACCAATGATTCTGTATGGAGAAATAGATGGGCCTCGTCATGAGATGTAAAAAGTGAGGTATTTTTCATTGTACTATACCGCTATTTATCTGCCGTATCGGAGCATGATGAGTTGTGGTATGTGTTAAAGGGGCGCTCTTTCGCCCAGGGCACATGAAAACCTGCAGCCAACCCTCCCCCCCCCACAACTTTAGCCAAATAACCCCCATTTTTCAGTGCGTAACTTGTATTATGAAGTTAATTAAGGTTGACAAGCTTAAGTAAGAAGAATTGATGCTTTTGGCATTCAAATGGGCACTGTAGGTGTGTTTCCTGTCCTCCTCTCACTGCCGACTTTTATTCCCCATTGACTTACATTGGGTTTCGTGTTTCGGGACGACCCCGACTTTTCCCTATAATCGGACGATCTTGCTCGACCCGACTTTTGGAAAAGTCGGGTTTCACGAAACGAAACGCGACCATAAAAAAACAAAAGTCGCTCAACTCTACTCATTAGATCAGTTTGGCCATGATACTGCGTGATGTATCTTACACAATGATTTGTTTCTCTAGTTTTATTCCCATAAAAAGCTTGATGTCTGGAGGTATTTTTTGCCCGATTATAGGCCTTTTTAATAGAGCGATGGCTATACCCACGTTCTAAGAATCTCTGTTTCAATTCTATAGCTTGTGATTCAAAATCCTCATCTCTTGAACAGATTCTTCTCAATCTTAAAAATTGTCCTATTGGGATAGATCGTATCATAGCCGGTGGATGTGATGAATTTGCATGGAGGAGGGAATTGACAGATGTTGATTTCCGAAAAATATCAGTGTGTAAACAGTCATCCTCACCTCTCCTAACACTGACATCCAAAAATTCCATTTTATTTTGATCAAACTGATAGGTCAAATGTATATTAGAAGAACTCTTCTAATATACATATGACCTATCAGTTTGATCAAAATAAAATGGAATTTTTGGATGTCAGTGTTAGGAGAGGTGAGGATGACTGTTTACACACTGATATTTTTCGGAAATCAACATCTGTCAATTCCCTCCTCCATGCAAATTCATCACATCCACCGGCTATGATACGATCTATCCCAATAGGACAATTTTTAAGATTGAGAAGAATCTGTTCAAGAGATGAGGATTTTGAATCACAAGCTATAGAATTGAAACAGAGATTCTTAGAACGTGGGTATAGCCATCGCTCTATTAAAAAGGCCTATAATCGGGCAAAAAATACCTCCAGACATCAAGCTCTTTATGGGAATAAAACTAGAGAAACAAATCATTGTGTAAGATACATCACGCAGTATCATGGCCAAACTGATCTAATGAGAGAAGTTTTGACTAAATCCTGGGGAATTTTAAAAGTAGATCCTATATTGTCTAACTATATAGGGGACACTCCGAGCATTACTTTTAGAAGATCAAGAAATATAAAAGATCACCTAGTGAAAAGTCATTACGTATCTACTCCATCCCCTGTTAACTTTTTATCGAGTGTAACAAAACCATTGGGTTCTAAACCATGTGGGAAATGCGTGGCATGTCCCAATATGAGTAGGGCACTACATTTTTCGAATTCAAAGGACACATTGACGTATGGGATTAAACATTCGATAACTTGTACAACTAGAGCAGTTATTTATTATGCTACGTGCCCTTGCTCTTTAATCTATGTTGGAATGACCATACGTCAATTGAAAATCCGTGTTAGGGAGCATATATTGGGAATAATAGCCGCTAAAGAAATTGATGACATTTCAACATTAAAAACTATCCCTAGACACTTCAAGGCTTACCATAATTGTGATGCTTCATTATTAAAAGTGATAGGGATAGACATGGTACAACCAAATGAGAGAGGAGGAAAAATAGGAAATCTTTTAGCCAAAAAAGAAATTAGGTGGATTTGGACATTGGATACTGTGTCTCCCAGTGGTTTGAATGAGAATTTGAGTTTTATTCCTTTTTTGTAAACCTTGCCTATTTTAGTTTTTAAACCAATTTTAATTAATAATAAGTCGTTTCGTTTTTAATTATTTTATTATTTATGTTTTTACAGATTTATTTTATTCTATATACGGTTAAATAATATCCTGGCTGCAATGATAATAAACTTCTTTGGATTCGTGGATACTTTGTGGAACTAAGAAGCTGTTATGAAGATTTTACCTGTTGGATATTCATATCTCAATTTTTTCCAATACTATTGGACTATATAATTTATTGTATAATTTCATTATTTATTATGTGATTTATATATATAAGAAATATTTTTCTATTAATTATTTGGTTGTATAATTATTTATTATTAATTTTTATTATATTGTGTGTATATTAGTTATTATTTATATTATATTTATTTTTGTATTTATATTGAATGTGTAAATTATTTTATATATATATATATTATTATTATATAATTATTATTTATTGGTTAGGATTATTATATACTATATATTATGTCCTTTTGTATTTTTTAATTATTTTTATTAATTATCATATTCATACTATATTTACTATATTTTCATTACTTATTATTCTTTTTTATTTTTAATTTATTTTTTTTTTATTATTTATTATTTTTTATTCTATTATTAATTATTATTTTTTATTTATCGTTATTGTATGTGTAATATTATATATATATATACACTTCTATATTGTTTATTGATGGATTTATATTATTAATTTGTTCAATTATTTATTTTTGTATATTATAAATTTTCTCTTATTATATAATGTATTGGAATCTATATATTTATATTATTGTACTGTGGATGGTAACCTTTGTTAACAATTGAGAGATATAATATAATACAATGGATGATGGTGGGATCTCTGCCTCATTACATCGGATGCGCTGCTCCTGGTGGTGCGCATGCATGCTCCGTGTCCCGCGTCCTGATCTGCTGCGTCCTCGTGACCTTGGTAACGCCGGGCCTGGTGCCTGTGTGTTCCGGTCACGTGGTCCGGCGCTCAGGATTGTGGGACCTCCGGACTGCGCATGCGCCGCCCCCACACCCGGGGCACCGCTTTCACAATCAGCGCCAACAAGCAGATTGGCGTGATTAAGCCTCCACATATAAAAAACCTCCGGATCCATTATGTAGCCACCCCCTGATGAAGGAAGGATTCCGAAACGCGCGTCGGGGAGCGTGTGATAGGAACGTGGTGACCCTTATAGGTAAAGGATCTATCTATGGCATACCTCTATATATGTAAAGAGTTATAATTCTCTAATGAAAAGGTGGCACTGGTTGCTTCACATATTGTGCATGTTTCTATTGCACAGGCACTCTGCACTTTACTTTGGATATATGGAAGCTTTGTGAATATACACAATTGATATTTAAAAGCATATGCGGTTATGTGTTTTCCCTTTTAAAACATTTTTTCTTATATATGATTCACAGTGTGACAATTTTTGCACATTGCACATTGCACTTTTTTTGTTATTTATTTATTTTTTATGTATTATAATGATTTTTATGTAATCTTTGCACCTTTTTTACAATCCTTTTCAAATTGTTATTCTATAACATGTGGGGTATGCATATCTGATATATATATATATATATAAACTGGGTCTTATTATTTTACAACTTTGTGGAAACTGTTCCTATACGTGCACTCTTTTTGGTTTTAATTGGTTTTAATGTAACCACTTGTATAAATAAAATAAAATATAATTTAATAAATACACCCTGTCTGGTTCTTCATGGTTAAGAGGTCCTTTGATTGGTTGGTTGGTGCGTTTTATCCGTAGTAGTGTGCAATCACTAATTTTACTAACACTGGTGGTATACAATTTTTATCATTATTACTGTTATTTTTATGGTTACTAAGAATTGATTGGTTTATTATATTCCAGTGCTGGTGTGTTTTTTCTAACTAATTACTGTGTTTAGCACAGGTCCTTTCTCAGCTACCGAACAATGGACTTTAAGGCCAGAGAATTGTCCTGGCAGGGACGGATCAATGCGGTATTTACTAATGGTGGTTCTACAATTACACCTGGCAATGGTTTACAATTTGATGAGTTGTTTAGAAATGTAAAGAATTTGATATATAAGCGCACAAGGTCTTGGTGGAATCGTGCTTTTTTGGAGAATTATATACAACATCAGTTGATACCCAGGGGTCTGAGGATTCAGGTAACCCCCTCATTCCCAGTCAATGATGATGAATTTATAAAGAACTGGGAAAATGTCTGTAATACGGCATCTAGACAATTGATGGAGTTGTTGGTTAAATATAATTCGAAAAATTTGGTGGAATTGGATAAACAGTTGGAGGAGTCTTTTGCTAAAGCTAAATCTTGTCTATCTACTGAGTTATATCAATCAATGGATGGTCAATTGGAGAAACATATTGACCAATGGACAAATGAGATTCAGGCTAAACAGACTGATAAATTATTGAGAGATCAAAGAGATTTTGCGGACGGGAGAATTTACAGATGGCGCAGATACCAAATGGGGGAGAAAAATCGTGATCGATCCATCTCTCTGTCATCTAATCCTGTGGCAGGGGATATTTCTGGTGCCTCCTCTTCCGCCTCTGTTTCTGCAATCTCTACACCGAAACGTAAAAGGGAACCTCGTTATGTACCAGTCAAGCGGACATTTAGATATTCCCCTGAGAACTACAAGAATAGTCTAAAGGTGATTAATTTAAGTTCACATAATTTTTCTGATATTGAAATGGAAATTTTGAACAAAGGTCTTATGTTTTGCCCTACAGCTCAATTTGATAAATTTTCTGCCATAAAGGATTTACATTTGTTTGCTAGAAAACTTATTTTTAAAAAATATTTCCATGATGAAAAAATATTGCAATTGTTCCCAACAGAGGCGGAACAGGAGGCATTAGTCACCTTGAAAGAATTGGCCCAGGAGCACAATGAATCGGAGGGAGGTAAGATTCCGGAATCCATACGCCCCAAGTCTTGGAAATTTCCCCCCTTGTCAGCCTATCCAGTGGTTGAGACATTTGTAAAAGTTGTAAGTAGAGAATTGGAGAAAATCCCTAAATTTCCTCATGTGGAAAATTTTACCAAGGAGGAGAGAATGATTTTAAAACAATTACAGGAAATACCGGACGTAGTATATAAACCAGCTGACAAGGGGGGTAATTTGGTGGTCTGGCCTAAACAACTTTATGAAAGGGAGGCCTTTAGGCAGCTGATGGATGAATCATGTTATAAAAAACTAACTTAGAATCCATCTGATAAATTTCAAACTGAATTAATGGACATTTTAAAAGAGGCATTAGAGATGGATGTTATTTCAAAAGATTTATTTGTGGCATTACAGATGCCAGAACCGACGATACCAACATTTTATTTGTTGCCTAAAGTCCACAAAAATCAATCAATCCCGCCCGGTAGACCCATCATATCTGGATGTGGAAATTATTTGGAGAATGTCAATCGATTTGTGGACTCTAGACTACAACCACTAGTGGAAGAATTGCCTTCATTTATTAAAGATACAAATGAATTTTTGAAAAAGGTAGATGGGCTCCACATTGGCAGGGACACTTTATTAGTGTCATGCGATGTGGAATCACTTTATACGAACATTCGTCATAATGATGGTATTAAAGCTGTGGAATATTTTCTATATTCATCAACTATATAGAAATCTATGCGCCAATTTATTATGGAACTCCTAGAATTCGCTCTCTCACACAATTTCTTTCTCTTTAGGGGGTCCTTCTTCCTACAGCTCCAGGGCACTGCAATGGGTGCTTCTTTTGTGCCGGCTTATGCAAATCTATTCCTGGGGCTGTGGGAGAGGGACCTCTTCCTCTCTGGATTGGCATCATCAATTGAGCATGTCCTTATGTGGGTACGCTTCATTGATGATGTTTTTTTGATATGGGAGGGGTCGGTGGAATCCCTTCATGAATTTATGTCGGGTCTGAATAATAACTCTTCTAATATACATTTGACCTATCAGTTTGATCAAAATAAAATGGAATTTTTGGATGTCAGTGTTAGGAGAGGTGAGGATGACTGTTTACACACTGATATTTTTCGGAAATCAACATCTGTCAATTCCCTCCTCCATGCAAATTCATCACATCCACCGGCTATGATACGATCTATCCCAATAGGACAATTTTTAAGATTGAGAAGAATCTGTTCAAGAGATGAGGATTTTGAATCACAAGCTATAGAATTGAAACAGAGATTCTTAGAACGTGGGTATAGCCATCGCTCTATTAAAAAGGTCTATAATCGGGCAAAAAATACCTCCAGACATCAAGCTCTTTATGGGAAAAAAACTAGAGAAACAAATCATTGTGTAAGATACATCACGCAGTATCATGGCCAAACTGATCTAATGAGAGAAGTTTTGACTAAATCCTGGGGAATTTTAAAAGTAGATCCTATATTGTCTAACTATATAGGGGACACTCCGAGCATTACTTTTAGAAGATCAAGAAATATAAAAGATCACCTAGTGAAAAGTCATTACGTATCTACTCCATCCCCTGTTAACTTTTTATCGAGTGTAACAAAACCATTGGGTTCTAAACCATGTGGGAAATGCGTGGCATGTCCCAATATGAGTAGGGCACTACATTTTTCGAATTCAAAGGACACATTGACGTATGGGATTAAACATTCGATAACTTGTACAACTAGAGCAGTTATTTATTATGCTACGTGCCCTTGCTCTTTAATCTATGTTGGAATGACCATACGTCAATTGAAAATCCGTGTTAGGGAGCATATATTGGGAATAATAGCCGCTAAAGAAATTGATGACATTTCAACATTAAAAACTATCCCTAGACACTTCAAGGCTTACCATAATTGTGATGCTTCATTATTAAAAGTGATAGGGATAGACATGGTACAACCAAATGAGAGAGGAGGAAAAATAGGAAATCTTTTAGCCAAAAAAGAAATTAGGTGGATTTGGACATTGGATACTGTGTCTCCCAGTGGTTTGAATGAGAATTTGAGTTTTATTCCTTTTCTGTAAACCTTGCCTATTTTAGTTTTTAAACCAATTTTAATTAATAATAAGTCGTTTCGTTTTTAATTATTTTATTATTTATGTTTTTACAGATTTATTTTATTCTATATACGGTTAAATAATATCCTGGCTGCAATGATAATAAACTTCTTTGGATTCGTGGATACTTTGTGGAACTAAGAAGCTGTTATGAAGATTTTACCTGTTGGATATTCATATCTCAATTTTTTCCGATACTATTGGACTATATAATTTATTGTATAATTTCATTATTTATTATGTGATTTATATATATAAGAAATATTTTTCTATAAATTATTTGGTTGTATAATTATTTATTATTAATTTTTATTATATTGTGTGTATATTAGTTATTATTTATATTATATTTATTTTTGTATTTATATTGAATGTGTAAATTATTTTATATATATATATATTATTATATAATTATTATTTATTGGTTAGGATTATTATATACTATATATTATGTCCTTTTGTATTTTTTAATTATTTTTATTAATTATCATATTCATACTATATTTACTATATTTTCATTACTTATTATTATTCTTTTTTATTTTTAATTTATTTATTTTTTTATTATTTATTATTTTTTATTCTATTATTAATTATTATTTTTTATTTATCGTTATTGTATGTGTAATATTATATATATATATACACTTCTATATTGTTTATTGATGGATTTATATTATTAATTTGTTCAATTATTTATTTTTGTATATTATAAATTTTCTCTTATTATATAATGTATTGGAATCTATAAATTTATATTATTGTACTGTGGATGGTAACCTTTGTTAACAATTGAGGGATATAATATAATATAATGGATGATGGTGGGATCTCTGCCTCATTACATCTGATGCGCTGCTCCTGGTGGTGCGCATGCGTGCTCCGTGTCCCGCGTCCTGATCTGCTGCGTCCTCGTGACATTGGTAACGCCGGGCCTGGTGCCTGTGTGTTCCGGTCACGTGGTCCGGCGCTCAGGATTGTGGGACCTCCAGACTGCGCATGCGCCGCCCCCACACCCGGGGCACCGCTATCACAATCAGCGCCAACAAGCAGATTGGCGTGATTAAGCCTCCACATATAAAAAACCTCCGGATCCATTATGTAGCCACCCCCTGATGAAGGAAGGATTCCGAAACGCGCGTCGGGGAGCGTGTGATAGGAACGTGGTGACCCTTATAGGTAAAGGATCTATCTATGGCATACCTCTATATATGTAAAGAGTTATAATTCTCTAATGAAAAGGTGGCACTGGTTGCTTCACATATTGTGCATGTTTCTATTGCACAGGCACTCTGCACTTTACTTTGGATATATGGAAGCTTTGTGAATATACACAATTGATATTTAAAAGCATATGCGGTTATGTGTTTTCCCTTTTAAAACATTTTTTCTTATATATGATTCACAGTGTGACAATTTTTGCACATTGCACATTGCACTTTTTTTGTTATTTATTTATTTTTTATGTATTATAATGATTTTTATGTAATCTTTGCACCTTTTTTACAATCCTTTTCAAATTGTTATTCTATAACATGTGGGGTATGCATATCTGATATATATATATAAACTGGGTCTTATTATTTTACAACTTTGTGGAAACTGTTCCTATACGTGCACTCTTTTTGGTTTTAATTGGTTTTAATGTAACCACTTGTATAAATAAAATAAAATATAATTTAATAAATACACCCTGTCTGGTTCTTCATGGTTAAGAGGTCCTTTGATTGGTTGGTTGGTGCGTTTTATCCGTAGTAGTGTGCAATCACTAATTTTACTAACACTGGTGGTATACAATTTTTATCATTATTACTATTATTTTTATGGTTACTAAGAATTGATTGGTTTATTATATTCCAGTGCTGGTGTGTTTTTTCTGCAATTTGTCCTGAGTACGCTGATACCCCACATGTGGGGGTAAACCACTATTTGGGTGCATGGCAGAGCTCGGAAGGGAAGCAGCGCCATTTGACGTTTTTGGCTGGAATTGAGATCGGACACCATGTCGCGTTTGGAAAACTCCTGATGTACCAAAACAGTGGAAACCCCCCACAAATGACACCATTTTGGAAACTAGACCCCCTAAGGAACTTATCTAGATGTGTGGTGAGAACTTTGACCCCCCATGGGCTTCACAGAAGTTTATAACATAAAGCCATACAATTAAAAAATCATATTTTTTCCACAAAAATGATCTTTTCACCCTCAATTCTTATTTTTACAAGGGTAACAGGACACTAAAAGTTATTGTGCAATTTGTCCTGAGTACGCTGATACCCCACATGTGGGGGTAAACCACTATTTGGGCGCATGGCAGAGCTCGGAAGGGAAGCAGCGCCATTTGACGTTTTTGGCTGGAATTGAGATCGGACACCATGTCGCGTTTGGAAAACTCCTGATGTACCAAAACAGTGGAACCCCCCCACAAATGGCACCATTTTGGAAACTAGACCCCCTAAGGAACTTATCTAGATGTGTGGTGAGCACTTTGACCCCCCCAGTGCTTCACAGAAGTTTACAACGCCCGGGCGTGAAAATAAAAAATTCGTATTTTTTCCACAAACATGATCTTTTAGTCACCATTTTTTTATTTTCCCAAGGGTATCAGGAGAAATTGGACCCCAAAAGTTGTTGTCCAATTTGTCCTGAGTATGCTGATATCCCATACATGGGAGAAAACTACTGTATGGGCACACATCGGGGCTCGGAAGGGAAGTAGTGACGTTTTGGAATGCAGACTTTGATGGAATGGTCTGCGGGTGTCATGTTGCCTTTGGAGAGCCCCTAATGTACCTAAACAGTGGAAACCCCCCACAAATGACACCATTTTGTAAACTAGACCCCCCAAGGAACTTTTCTAGATGTGTGGTGAGCACTTTGAACCCCCCAGTGCTTCACAGAAGTTTATAATGCCAGGGCGTGAAAATAAAAAATTCGTATTTTTTCCACAAACATGATCTTTTAGTCCCCAATTTTTTCATTTTCCCAAGGGTAACAGGAGATATTGGACCCCCAAAAGTTGTTGTCCAATTTGTCCTGAGTACGCTGACACCCCATATGTGGGAGAAAACTACTGTATGGACACACGTCGGGGCTCGGAAGGGAAGCAGTGACGTTTTGGAATGCAGACTTTGATGGAATGGTCTGCGGGTGTCATGTGCGTTTGGAGAGCCCCTGATGTACCTAAACTATTGAAACTCCCCACAAGTGACCCCATTTTGGACACTAGACCCCCCACGGAACTTATCTAGATGTGTGGTGAGCACTTTGAACCCCCAAGTGCTTCACAGAAGTTTATAACACGCGGACGTGAAAATAAAAAAATCATTTTTTTCCACAAAAATGATATTTTTGCCCCCAATCTTTTATTTTCCTAAGGGTAACAGGAGAAATTGGACCCCAAAAATTGTTTTGCAATTTGTCCTGAGTAGGCTGATACCCTACATGTGGGGGTAAAACACTGTTTGGGCGCATAGCAGAGCTTGGAAGGGAAGGAGCACCATTTGACTTTTTCAACTCAGAATTGGCTGGAATTGAGATCAGACGCCATGTTGCATTTGGAGAGCCCCTGATGTGCCCAAACAGTGGAAACCCCCAATTCTAACTCCAACCCGAACCCCAACACGCCCCTAACCCTAGCCCTAACCCTAACCCTAGCCCTAACCCTAACCCTAGCCCTAGCCCTAACCCTAACCCTACCCTAACCCTAACCCTAGCCCTAACCCTACCCCAACACACCCCTAGCCCTAACCCTAACCCTAATGGAAAAATGGAAATAAATACATTTTTTTTATTTTATTATTTTTCCCTAACTAAGGGGGTGATAACGGGGGGTTTGATTTACTATTTATGGCGGTTTTTATGTTTGGCGGCTGTCGCACGCTAAAAGACGCTTTTTATTGTAAAAATAGTTTTTGCATCACCACATATTGAGAGCTATAATTTTTCCGTATTTTGACCCACCGAGTCATGTGAGGGCTTATTTTTTGCGGGACGAGTTGACGTTTTTATTGGTACCATTTTCGGGCAAATGGAATTTTTTGATCGCTTTTTATTCTGATTTTTGGGACGCAGAATGAACAAAAACCAGCGTTTCATGAATTTCTTTTGGGGGGGTGCATTTACACCGTTCCGCGTGCGGTAAAATTGATAAAGAGGTTTTATTCTTCACATCAGTACGGTTACAGCGATACCTCATTTAGGTCGTTTTTTATGTTTTTGTCAGTTTTATGCAATGAAAACTATTTTATATAAAAAATAATTATTTTTGCATCGCTTTATTCAGCGAGCTATAACTTTTTTATTTTTTCGCTGATGATGCTGTGTGGCAGCTCGTTTTTTGCGGGACAAGATGACGTTTTCAGCGGTACCATGGATATTTATATGCGTCTTTTTAATCGCGCGTTATTACACTTTTTGTTTGGCGGTATGATAATAAATCATTATTTTTTGCTTCGTTTTTTATTTTTATTTTTTAAGGGGTTCGCTAAAGGGGTTAACTAATGGGACAGTTTTATAGGGTGGGTCGTTACGGACGCGGCAATACCTAATATGTGTACTTTTATTGTTTGTTTTTTTTATTATTTCCAAAAAATGGATTTATTGGGGGAATATTTTTTTTTTTTTTTAATATATTTGGCGATTTTTTTTTTTAATTATTTTTACACTTTTTTTATTTTTTTTTTACTTTATTAAATAGTCCCAGGTGGGACATCACTGTCCTGTGACAGATCGCTGATCTGTCACATCACAGATCACTGTGACAGATCAGCGATCTGACACAGGCACTGCAGAAGGCTTCCTCATGCCTGCGCTTTGCAGGCACTGAGGAAGCCAGCTTCCTCAGGCCCCCGAAGGCCCCCGTCGCCATCTTGGATTCGGGGGCCTGGAGGAAAGGAGCCCCCCGCAGCAGCGCTGCACATTGCGCTGCCGTGGGGGGCTCAGGGAAGCACGGAGGGAGCCCCCTCCCTGCCGATGCTTCCCTTTAACCCCCGGTACACCGCAATCGTGTTTGATCGCGGTGTGCAAGGGGTTAACGTGTCGGGGCGGTCCGTGACCGCCCCTGACACATTGTGCTGGGTGTCAGCTGTGATAATCAGCTGACACCCGGCCACAATCAGCGGCGCTCACCACGTGGGCGCCGCTGATCGCGGTAGACGTACTATCCCGTCCACGGTCATACGGGCCCGGGTACCGTGGACGGGATAGTACGTTGGATGTCAGGAAGGGGTTAATATTTTCTTAGCTACTTTCACCAAATATTCTTGAGTAATTTCATGCATTTTTTGGGGATAATTTTATCACCTTTTCTAAAAAAAAAAAAAATCCATTAAACAATGTATAAAAGGTTGTCTTTTTTAGGCTAAAATTCCCTAAAAACACACAATATTTTTAGCCTTTCCTTTGAATCCTATTGTAAAGTATAGAGCTGCCTCGTAGTGGTCAAAACTTGAAAAATGGTCAGATCACTTTATTTAAACACTTAGCATTTTTTAAAACAGAGTCATTTTCCAATAGAAATGAATAGGAAGAGTCCATCTACAGTTTCTGAGTGATTTTTCAGGAATTTTTCTGAACAGATCCACTACAAAACACTTGAAAGAAACGCTGTGAACATACTGTTAGCCATATAACATGGAATGAGTACTTGTTCACACACTGCGGAATTGATGCACATTTTTCTGCAAAATATTTGTCCAGAGAATTCTCAACAAAACACAGTAACACCACACTGGGTAACATTTCAACAAATATAGTTAACATGTTGCAGGTATTTTCCATGAGAATACTGACCTGCTTTTGCGGTATTAGGATAGAGCTATTTGTGGAAGCCTGCTGTTCTGGCACTATCGGGGCTCTGCAAATGTCGTTCGCCAACTATTCTAGCAAAATCTGTGCTCCAAAAGCCAAATAGCACTCCATCCTTCTCAGTCCTGACGTGTGGCCTAAAAGTAATTTCTGTCAACATCTGGAGCATCACCATGTTCAGGAGAAATTGCAAAATAAATTGTGGGGTCTAGTTTCAATTATTAACCCTTGGGTAATTGACAAATTTGCAGCAAATACAAAAATTGTATTTTTACCACTAAAATGGCATATTTCTACATCTCAATGTTATTAAATTCTGTGAGGCACCTATGGGTTCAAAATACCCCTAAATGAATTCCTTGAGGGGCCTAGTTTCCAAAAAGAGGTCACTTGTGGTGGGGTTCTGCTGTTTTCATAAGTCAAGGGCTCTTCAAATGTGACATGGAATTCACAATCTCTCCCAGGCAAATAGCCCTCTTTCCTTTTGTAGTCATGCCATGTGCCCAAGCGGAAGTTTTTGACCACATATTATCCATTCTGAAAATTATAAATTTGGGGCTAAAATTAATTTTTGTAAGAAATGTTTCAATATGACAAGCTATTGTCAAATTATGTGTAGTTCTGTGGTTTTAAAATGCTCACTATACCCCCCAAATAAAATCTTTGAGGGGTGTTGTTTCCAAAATGTGGTAACTTGTATTTTTTTTTCTGTTTAGGTACATGAGGGGGTCTCCAAATGTAACTTGGCACCCGCAGACCATTCCATTGTTACAGAATGTCACTCTTCCCTTTCCGAGCCCTACCGTGCACCCAAACAGTAGTTTTCCTCCACATATCGGGTATCAGCATACTCAGGAGATATTTCACAACAAATATTGGATTCCATTTTCTCATGTTACCCTTGTGAAAATAATAAAATTGGGGCTAAAATTCAGTTTTGTGGGTAAAATTTGATTTTTATTTATACAACTCCACGTTATAAACTTCTGTGATGCACCTGGGTGTTCAAGGTGCTCACCACACATCTGGTTACATTCCTTGAGGGGTCTAGTTTACAAAATGTGGTCACTTATGAGGGTTTCTAAAATGGATCTCCTTCTCTTCTTAGACCTGCCGTGCGCCCAAATAGTGGATTTCCCCCATATTTGGAGTATTGGCATACTCAAAATAGACTGCACAACAAATTTTAGTGTTTATTTTCTCCTGTTACCCTTGTGAAAATAACAAGTTTCGGGCTAAAGTAAAATTTTTGTGAAAAAAAGTTAAATGTTTTTTCCTTCCACATCGTTTTAGTTTCAGTGAACCACCTGAATGGTTAATAAACTTCTTGAATGTGATTTTGACTATATTGAGGGGTGCAGTTGTGGTATTCGCAGGTACGCAGGATGCAGTGACAAGGCGGAGACAGAGAAAGCTTAAATTCAACTTTTATCTAGGGTTTATTTGAGTAACTAGCAAGCTGACAATAGTTGTCCTCGCAGGGATTCAAACAACAATACACACAGATAACATGATATTAACTATCCGGTCGGGGACGGTAACTATATGGCCGCGATATGGCCGACTATGAGTACAAGAACTATAATTAGCTAACTACGAAGTGTCACTTATCCTTCTCTGATGTCCTGCAGAGTGGTTATCCAGGATGTGTCCGTTCGGCATCTCAGCCGCTGGACCCAGCCGACGAGGAGTTGACACAAGCTTCTGGCGTTCCTACGCTCAGGTGGAGCGGGGGCACAACAGACCCTTGGAGAGTCCCTCAGAGTTGGGCCCCCTGGCAGAGGCGAGATGGTGGTGGCCGTGGGCCTGAATGTATGGGCCGCAGCCGCGGACTGGAACGCAGCAGTGACCTCCATTTGGTGCAGCGGGCAGACCACAGCTGCAGGTTGGAGTCAGGCAGCGGGTGCTGCGGGTGGCAGCGGGCAGGCTGCAGCCGCGGAACAAAGCGAGGCAGCGGAGGCCACTGGTGGCAGTGGGCGGGCTGCAGCTGCAGGCTGGAGTCGGGCAGTGGCTGCCGCAGGGGGCAGCGGGCAGTCCGCAGCCGCAGGCTGGAGTCAGTGAGCGGCGGCAGCGGGCCTCGGTGTCTGGAGTGTGATCTCGGTCGTCCGGTCAGCGTCCTCCTGCTGGGCTGCTCGATGCTGTCCGCTCCCTAATACCGGTGAGTCCCCGTCCAATCTCCCTGGTAGGTGCTGACTCCTCCCAGCTCTCTGGTGTCACCTAGGCTTCCTGCTCTCTTTCTCTCCCACTCTGTCAAGTGCCCCCTGCTGGTGTTCTGCATTCCTTTTATATCCGCTCTGCCCCCACTCCTTCTTGAACTGTCTCTGGTCCGTCCTCTAATTATGTCCCCCAGGAACAGTTCCCCTAGTGACAGCCCTCTTGGTTCAGGCCTGGTTACACAATGGAAACTCTGCCCCTACACTCCCCCATCCTATATGCTCATCAGTCCTCGGGCGAGGGCTTGGGGGGCTTGTATTTGTCTTTTGATATTGAAGTCTTTTCTGCCACGCGAACTGCTCCTGCTCATAGCGTTCGGGGGGGGTTTCCGGCTGTAGACTGCTTGGAGCATCGCAGTTCGACTGTGGTGGAGTCTTCTGGGGTGGTGGAAGGTGGTTGGGTGACCGGGCTCATCAGGATATTGGTCTTAGAAGTGTCTGCATGTATTATCGGAAGATCCTCCTCCTCGTCATCATTCCATATAACGGGTGGAGGCTCTGGGGGCCTGAGAAGAGGCCTCGGGTTGCTCGGGATCTGTGGAAATATAGGGTCGCAGCACATTGCGATGTACTGTTTGGGTGGGGTGGTTCCCCCTCTCTTTCAGATTGTATCTCAAACACTGGCCCATCTGGGCTTATTTGTCGCAGTACTCGGTAGGGATGTTCTTCCCAGCGGTGCCCCAATTTGTTTTGGGGGCGCTGGTCTCATACGAGTACGCGATCCCCTGTCTGGAATTCGGCGGGTTGGGACGGGGTCTTCTCTGGATGTTCCAGGTCCTGAAGTTTTGTATGGACTATTCGGTGCAGGTTTTGTTGACGATACCGGTGATTTCGCACCCATGAGGAGATTCCTGCCCATGGTTGCTCCTCTTCTGGGTCCAACTCCACCTCGGTGATTCCTTTGCCTTCTCGGCCAAAAAGTAGCGAATACGGGGTGGAGACGGTGACTCGGTGTACCCGGTTGTTATATACCCAGACCAGTTCAGGGATGTATTCGGGCCAACGGGTCTTTCGGTCGTCTTCCAGGGTACGTAACATTTGAATTAAGGTCCAGTTAAACCGCTCGCTGGCCCCATTCCCCTGCAGATGATACGGTGTGGTTCGGGATTTGTCGATGCTGTATAAATGATGTAGTTCCTCCATTACTTTCCCCACGAAGCAGGTACCTTGGTCTGAATGAATTCATTGGGGGCAGCCGTATACTTGAATAAAGTTCCTACAGATCGCGTAGGCGGCCGACTCTGCTGTTTGATCTAGGGTTGGGGTCACCACGGCAAATTTGGTAAAATGGTCCACCGTGACCAGACAGTGCTCGTACCCCTGGTGAGCAGGACCGATGGTTAAATAATCTATCATCAGGAGATCAAAGGGTGCTGTTGTTATTATCATTTGTACAGGAGCTCGTTGCTCAGGTGGTTTAGTTAACTCACACAGGCGGCATGCATGGCAAACTCCTTCCACTTCGGCTTGTAAACGGGGATGGTAGGCCACCTGTTGTAGCCACTGAAAAGTCTTTTGTGCCCCAATATGAGCTGTTTTTCCATGAGCCTCACGAACAAGTTCAGTGAGCTGGACTCCCGGCACCACTACCTGCCATGCTACAGTTGGTTCCGTGCGTAGCACTGTCTTTCGGTACAATAATCCACCTTTGATTATCACTTTCTCCCACTGGCGTAGCATTAGCAAAGTGTCCGTAGACAGCGTCTTTCTTTGGGTGTCGTTGGGCAGCTGTCTCGTGGCTACCCATCACCGTAGAGGACCAATTTCTCCATCTTCTTGCTGTTGTTGGATCTATTCATCCCGTGACTGTTCGAATTTGCCCGTAGTGGGTCCCATATTGGACTGTTCTCGTGTCACTGCTGTGATTTTGTCAGAGCCTAGGGAAAACGGTGTCTCTTCTTCTAGCTCTTCATCTCGGCTCCACTCGGGAGTCGTGCATCGAATTTGGGAGAGGGCATCGGTGTGTACATTCTCCGCTCCCCGTTTGTTAATGATTTTGTATTTGAACTTAGCCATCCGGGCCACCCACCATTGCTCCAAGGCCCACAGTTTGGAATTTTCAAGGTGGGCCAGCGGGTTGTTGTCATTTCGTACCACTACCTCAGAGCCTGCCAGGTACTCCGTGAACCGCTCCGTCATGTCCCACACTACCGCGAGAAGCTCAAGCTTAAAGGAGCTGTAATTGTCAGGATTGCGTTCGGAGTCGTGAAGTGATTGGCTACCGTAGGCGATCACCCTCTCCCGGCCACCCTGCACTTGGGACAACACAGCTCCCAGCCTGTGTAGGCCCCGTTGGTGTGCAGGATGAACAGTTGCGAGAAATCCACGTAGGCCTACACTGGGGCTTCCGAGAGTGCGGTCTTGAGGTCTCGGAAAGCTTCTTCCTGTGGTTCACGCCATTGGACCTTCCAGCTATTGGCTCCGGCAGGGGCCCCCTTCAGCAGGTCTTGCAGAGCTCGGGCTCAGAGGGCAAAGTTTTTTAGAAAGCTTAAATTCAACTTTTATATAGGGAATATTTGAATAACTAGCAAGCTGACAATAGTTTCCTCGCAGGGATTCAAACAACAATTAACTAACCGGTCGGGGCTGGTAACTATATGGCCAAGGTATAGCCGAGTATGAGTCCAAGAACTATAATTAGCTAACTACGAAATGTCACTTATCCTTCTCTGACGTCCTGCAGAGTGTTGTCCGGGAGGTGTCCATATGGCATCTCAGCCGCTGGGCCCAGCCGACGAGGAGTTGAAGAAAGCTTCTGGCGTTCCTACGCCCAGGTGGAACGGGGGCACAACAGACCCACAGAGAGTCCCTAGGTGTTGGGCCCCCTTGGCAGAGGCGAGATGGTGGCAGCCGTGGGCCTGAACGTATGGGCCGCAGCCGCGGACTGGAACGCAGCAGTGGCCTCCATTTGGTGCAGCGGGCAGACCACAGCTGAACGTATAGGCTGCAGCCGCCGACCGGAACTGGGCAGTGGCCACCGTGGGGTGCAGCGGGCAGGCCGCAGCCGCAGGCTGGAGTCGGGCAGCAGCGGCCACGGGTGGCAGCGGGCAGGGCGCAGCCGCTGGATGAAGTCGGGCAGTGGCGGCCGCGGGGGGCAGGGGGTCGACCGCAGCCGCGGGCTGGAGTCTGGCAGCGGCGGCTGCGGGCCTTGGTCTCTGGAGTGTGACCGCGGTCATCCGGTCGACATCCCCCTGCTGGGCTGCTCGATCCTGTCTGCTCCCTAATGCCGGTGAGTCCCCATCCAATCTACCTGACTCCTCCTGGCTCTCTGCTGCCACCTAGGCTTCCTGCTCTTTCTCTCCTGCTCTGTCGAGAGCCCCCTGCTGGCGTTCTGCATTCCTTTTATATCTGCTCCACCCCCACGCCTTCTAGAACTGTCTCTGGTCCGTCCTCTAATTATGTCCCCCAGGAACAGTTCTCCTAGGAACCTTGGTGACAGCCCTCTTGGTTCCAGCCCGGTATTACAGCGGAAACTCTCCCCCCTACACAGTTTTTAGAATTGTACCAAGTTTGGGTATTTTGTGTCACAAAGGCCCCCCAAAGTCATTTCAAATGTGATGTGGTCCTTAAAAAAATGGTTTTGTAAATTTTGTTGGAAAAATGTGAAATTGCTGATCATCAACTTTGAAAAACAAAATATGTTTAAAAAATAATGCAGATGTAAAATAGACATGTGGGAAATGCTATTTCTTAACTATTTTGTGTAACATAACTTTCTAATTTAAGGGCATAAGAATTAAAAGTTTAAAAACTACGAAATTTTTGAAATTTTCACCAAATTTCTGATATTATCCCAAATGAACCCAAGTCGTATTGAACAAGTTTTACCACTTTTAAGAAGTACAACATGTTGCAAAAAATAATCTCAGAATCAGTGGGATTCGTTGATTAGTTATTACCACATAAAGTGACACTAGTGAGATTTCAAACATTTGGCCTGCTCATTAAGATCAAAATTGGCACGGTTGATAAGGGGTTAATAAACATTTTTTCCTGTACAATGACTTGTTTATAAGGCAAAAATTTAAAAATGAATTAAAAAATTATAATTTAAGTAAACCTACATTTTTTTAAATTTAAAAATAGCAAATTTCAGTTGAATTTATGAAGGAAGCAAGAACTACAAAAAATGAGGGACTGAGAGGGACACAGATACACCCTGCATTAGACATAAAGGAGGGCCTCATACACATTCTGTTCAAATTGTCATTTATTGGTACTCCTGGACTCATTGAGGCTATGAACTTTTAAGAGTTATATACCAAGGAAATGTATTCCAGGCCATGGAGTATTCTATGGGTGAGCAATATAATACCGATAAGGGAATGTGCACAAATTGAGTAAAATTTCTGCACCATTTTTGCTTCTCTTGGCAGGAAAAACGCAGCTGCAAAAATGCACATTTTTTTGTGCACTTTTGCCATGTTTTTGGTGCTTTTTTTGCCATGTGTTTTTGGTTCATTTGAACAAAATCAATTGTGAAAAACACAGGGTAAAAATGCATAGAGAATTGACATGCTGCAGATCATTTTCTGCACCAAATGTGCAAGTCAATAATACTTAACGCGTGCATGACTCGTCAGGTTTCTCATTCACTTTGCTTGCTGTCATCAGGTTTTATTTCAGGTTTTATCACCAATACGTGCCGAAAAACCAGAAAAAAATGCACCCAAGCTGCAACGCATGCACACAGCCTAAAATTTTGAACATGTTTTTGGAGGCTTATACAGCAATGAAATCTACCCAAGAAAAGGTTCAACTCTATGGATGAGCAATATAATACCGATAACAACCATAGATATACAAATGTAGTCATAGTGACATTTGTAGGTCACGAGCATAAAAGAAGTCAAAATTATATCACAGTAGGCAGATTCTTTGTTACCAAGCCTCAACAATTGTAATCCCCCTGTGCACATTGAACAGCCAAACGTGCTTTGGGGTACTGGGCAGTGTGGTTCTAGCTATCAAGGGACACATTCTGTATAGTCACTAACTTCAAGTGCATTATATTGATTTATATATTGCTGTTCAATGTGCACAGATGGATTGCGATTATTAAGGCTCAGTAACAAAGACCCTGCCTACTGTGACATAATTTTGTCTTCTCTACTAGTGTCCAAAACAGTACAATATTAACACCAGAGGGATCAATATTCAAAAGATAAATATTTTTTTATACTGTATATATATGTAAAATATCAAATAGCCCCGATATACTATCAAAGAAGAGTAAAAGCCACTCAAGGAAGGATAAAAAACTAACAACTATGGAAAGCCATAAAACACCCAGGCAGGATTATATAATTAAATTATATGCCTTTATTTAATATAATAGCAAGAGAGATACTAAATTAAAAACATGCGCACAACATAGGACACATTAAAAAGTATATTCCAATCACAACCTAAATAAAATCAAATGAAAAAAGGGTGGGCCATAAAATAAAAATATATATAGACCAGAGTAACAATATGGACACCTCAAAGAATACCGCTCAAAAGAAAATACATAAATATTTATAAAAAAAATCACATAGTGTAAAAACATCAATATAAATAGTGAAGGGAAAAGAAAAACCAGTGCAATTCTAGTAATCAGAGTGCAATAGTGTTACAATGGGAGGTAAGAAACATTCCATATAAAAGCAAAGTGGATGGTGCTATAATACCATAAAATATGGAAATAGGAGGTCTATAGCTTTAAGGTCCACCTGGTCACTATGGCACCTGGCAATATAAAAAGCTGACATCTTGTTTTTCTGGCACCATTTGGTCAGTGTCACAGTGCAGAGAGGTCTCTCCTGCGCTAGAGCTCAAAGTGCTGCTCAAATTGAGCTTGTCCTGTGTGAAATCAATCTTCCAGTATTGTGCAAAAACTGTGTGGCAGTCTCTGGAAGCCCCGTTAGCTGCTCCAAGTCGCTTGTGCTAAAACTGTATTTCAGTGGCAAACCAGAAGGCCAGATTTCCACTTAAAAATTCTTAGGCCTATTAGAGTGTTCCAGCCACAAGGCCCAATTAGCTACTTCAAATTGTTTGTGCTAAAACTGTGCTTCAGTGGCAAATCAGAAGGCCAGATTTCCACTTAAAAATTGTTAGGCCTAATATGATGGTGCAGCCACGAGGCGCAATTAGATAATGATTGTTCATTTAGTGACAGGTGACTGACAGCTATTGGCCTAAGGTTGTAAAATAGCAGGGTACAAGAGGGGAAGGCTACTTATAACATGAGTGAGAAAAAGCAAGGTCGTTGTGGAAGGGGAAATAGGTTTGGTGTTTGTGGGTTAGGTGTTAATGTGAAGGAAAGCTCAACTGAACAAATACCATCTTGTCATATTCAAAGACCACTGACAAAATCTGTTAAGGGCTGGCCTACTTGACTCCCATTCTTTGGCAGCCATACAGCAACATGCCTTGTAGTTGAAGCTCAGAAATAGTATGTGCTCCAGTGGATGGCAAGTGCTGCATCAAGTTGCCTCTCCTCCTCTTCCTCCACCTTAACATAACACACAGTACAATCCTCAGAGGTGGCACCCCAATCACCCTTGTTTCCCATGTGTTAAAAATTTCCAAATGCCCAACTAACTGTGGGGAACCACAGATGGGCCATTCTGCAGAGCTGTTCACACATTCTATTCCATGGGTATCGGAGGTCTGCTCCAAAGAATCACAGAATCCAGAGGTGAAAAGCATCTGCACCGATGACCAAAATGTTTTCATGTTAGATTCGGGGCAGTAGGGTCCGAGCAGAATCCAGACCCTAATCAGACTCAGATACCAGTGGCACACGTGGACTGCACTGTGGTGTCAGGGCAGGAAGAGGAGGAGGGTGACACTCAGGGTGAGGAGCGAGAGAACAGAGAGGATGACAATGAGGTTGTAGATCCCACTTGGTGTGAACCCAGAGGCATGCAGCTGAGTAGCACAGCAGAGGATGTGGAGGAGGAAGAAGATGAAGAAGATACATTGCAGGTTCCCACACAGACATGAAGTAATGCAACCACAACAAGCACTGCATCCTCAGACCCAACTCTGGCTGTGGCCAGCACTGGTTGCGAGTGTGCAGTTCACAGGGGCGGCAAGGGTTGCCTGGCCTAGATGGATTTTTGAGAACACAAAGGATGACCCAACACATGTAATCTGTCAAATTTGCAAAAAAACTGCAAAAATTGAAACAATTTCACAATGACATGGACAACAAGGTTTTTCCACCAAAATAGAAGAGGATTCTTTACTGTTAGGGCAGTGAGAATCTGGAATTCCCTGCCTGAGGAGGTGGTGATGGCGAACTCAGTCGAAGGGTTTCAAGAGAGGCCTCGATGTCTTCCTGGAGCGTAACAATATTGTATCTTACAGTTATTGTTAGGTTCTTTAGAAGGACGTAGATCTGGGGATTTATTCTGACAGAATTTTATAGGCTGAACTGGATGGACTAATGTCTTTTTTCGGCCTTACTAACTATGTAGCTATGTAATCCTTAATGTAGGAACCTCACTGTGGACTAGCGGGCCTCGCCAACCAACGGCCATTCCATCAACCCCATCTTCCTCTCCGTCACTATTCCAAATCTTCTCACACAGGTCTCAGGTCGCAGAAATTACAATTGTTTACCCACCACAGTCGGGATGAGTGAGAGCCGGTCAGCTGCTACGGAAGTAGACATGACTGCTGCTTTTGTGTCACCAAGCAAAACACATCTTTCTCATCCCACCAAACAATCTCTGTCTGCACCTCATTCACAGTCCAGCAATTTGTCCTGTTCTCCATACTCCCACCCTCTCTCAGCATAGCAGCCAGCCCTCGGTCCTGCAGTTGTCACCTGAAAGAATGTTTTCTCCTACACATGGCAAAGCTAAAAGCTTGAACTCCACCATCTCCAATCTATTAGCCACGGAAATGTTGCCTTTCCTCCTGTTGGATACAGACAGTTTCCGAAAGTTGATGGCCGTCGCAGTCCCCAGTACAAGTTGCCCACTCACCTTTACATCTCTAAGAAAGCTGTGTCTGTTCTGCAACAGCATGTTGCAGACAACATCACCTGTTCCCGAAAAAAATCTATGTCTGAAAGAATGCATTTCACCACTGTCACCTGGATGAGCAAACACGAGCAGGGGTGTTACATCTCGCTGACTGGGCACTGGGTGACTCTGGTGGCTGTGGGTGCAGGCAGTCAAGGGTCTGCTCTACAAGTCTTTGAATCCTCATGGCTTGCAGGACAAACCTCTGTATCTAACAGTTCATCCTCTGCTTATGCTTCC
The DNA here is from genome assembly GCF_039654945.1 of Dendrobates tinctorius. NCBI lineage: Eukaryota > Metazoa > Chordata > Amphibia > Anura > Dendrobatidae > Dendrobates > Dendrobates tinctorius. Next base: position 39,703,798 of record NW_027361711.1, read on the forward strand.
TCCTCTAGCCTCTCTATGGCCTCCACCTGCTCCCTCAATCTCTGCCGTAATCAGATAACCATTCCAACAGTGCAGAGCGAATCCCCACCACCTCCGTACTACACTGCCATGGCTCACCGCAACCAGGCAGTGTTAAAATTCATGCTTTGTCGATCACAGTCATACAGCTGAAGAGTTGTTGACACCTCTCCAGGCTAAGTTTAAGCAATGGCTATTTCTGCTGAACACGCATCCAGGGAAGGCCGTGTCCGATAATGGTGCAAACCTGGTTGCGGCCCTACACCAAAGTAAGCTCACAAACATGTCTTGCATGGCTCATGTCTTCAACCTGGTGGTACAGTGTTTCCCTCCGTCAGTGTTTCCCTCAGTGTTTCCTATCCTGACCTGGATGAGCATCTGCAGAAAGCATGGAAGCTGTGTTCTCACTAATGCCGTCTGCACCCCTTAGGTCATCGACTTGCATGAATACAGAGGTCTTTGTTCATGCCAGTTAACAATTTGATATGTGACATGGTGGAATTCCATGCTGCACATGTTGCAGCAACTGTGGCAGCAGCAACTAGCCCTGATGCAGTATGTCATGTTGTACAGTCTGGGCCAACACAATATGGACGTGGTGCATATCATGTTTATAGAGTGGGTACAGATTAAGGACCTCTGTACCCCTCTGCACAGTTTTGAAATTGCTACTAAGATGGTTAGCGCTGACAATGCCGTTATCAGCGTCACTATTCTGGTCATCTATATGCTGGAGCAGACTTTGAATAGCCTGCGGGAGGATGTGGTGGTCCCAGAAGAAGAGGAAGCAGAGGAGGATGTGGAAGTTATAACATTGTCTCAAAGTTCCAGACTGTTGTCACACAAGCAGGTACAAGGGAGGGTGGATTACTGGGATCGAGGGGGTCTGGTGATAACAGGCAAACTATTAGTGAGGGTGCAAGATCTGAGGAACAAATGGAGGAGGAAGAGGAGATGGACGAGCAAGTGTCAGGAGATGAAGAGGATAATCCTCTCCTCTCTGTTGGTCATGGTTGGTTGGAGGGGATGGAGGAAATAAGCATCAGTGTTACCCAGCCACCAACACAGCATGGGTTTGGACCTCATGGAAGAGCCCAACATATGAGTGACTTCTTGCTGCAATATCTGTAACATAATCCCCATATAGTTATGATTTGAAATAGTGCTGAATACTGGGTTGTGTGAGGCAGTGATTGGTGTTATATGTGAGGGCTACTATGTGTCCCCCACAATGCGCACAGAAGCGTATTAAGGCCGCGGTAGTGCATTGAAGCCACAGGCATAGCTGTGATTGCAATGCAAAATAAAAGTAAGCGTTGGTCTTGGGCAAGCTATTTGCCCAAGGTAGATTTAAGAAAACCTGCCATGGGCTTTTATTTTTGGAGTGGACTACAGATGGTAGTGGGACGGTCCGCTTCCTCCCGGCCAGGGCTTCCAAGTGGCCTATGACCACAGGTTCCTTGTAAAAACCCTGCAACAAAGGGTTTGGGTGTGTCAGTTTTTGTTTGCAAGCAAGCAGAGCAGGAGGCTCTGAGGAGCTCAACCTGTGTGAGGTAACATGGAGCCAAGCGGAGCCAAAAGGCCTGGTAACCCCTCAGCATGACAGTCTCGGTTACGGACTGTCTTGTTTCCCAGCTGCGTTCTGGAGGATACTTTTTGTGTTCCAGTTGTAAATTTATTTGGACATTAAGACATTTGGTTTGGACTTTTCTGTGGCTACTACCTGTCTGTCACACTGCACCAAACCCGCTGCACTACAGTTGCCACCCTGTTAGATCCACGTTATAAGACAAAATTTTGTCAAATGCTTCCCACCATGGAAAAGGACCCACAAATGCTGGAGTATCGAAACATGCTGTTACACAACCATAAGAGAAGTTTTCCCCAAGACAGCAGTGAGGCAAAAAGTGTGCGCCACAGCTCTAGACTTGTCTTCAGTGCTGCTGATGGTGTCCCGACTGATAGATGCAGCCGGCTGTCACCTGAAAGTGTAGACCACCTAACTTTTAACCACATGAACTAGTCATGGATCTCCAAGGACTTTTGCACCCCAATAACAGACTGTACAGACTAGGCGATGTTGAAGTCTTTAGTGTGCCGCATTGATCTCGTGTAATTGCACTCTGTGATATCTTTAGTGTGGCTTCTGTGCCTGCAATTGCTGCTAACACAAATTTGTGGAAATGTGAACAGTCATGGTTGGTCGCCATCTGCTGGGTTGGCTGTAGTGGAAGAGATGTTGCTCCCTATTATACTATTTCTACTGTGGTGAAATTGATAAAAGTTTATTTGTTTCTGCCACAAATTTTTGGAAATGTGAACACTCCTGCCTTCTGCTGGCAGTAATGGAAAATGAAAGACATGTCGCTCCCTTTCATTCTATTTCTACTGTGGTGAAATTGATGCCACTTTATTGGTATATGCTACTAATTTTTGGAAATGTGTACACTACTGGTTGGGTGTCCAGCTCCTGTGTTGGCTGTAGAGGAAGATGTGTCGGTCTCTATTATTCTATTTATACTCTTGTGAAATTGATGCCATTTCAGTGGTGTCAGGCCCTTATTTTTTAAAATTTGATGACTCCTGGTTGGATGTCCATCTGCTGGGTTGGCTGAAGTGGAAGATGTGTTGGTCCCTATTATGCTATTTCTACTGTGGTGAATTTGATGCCACCTTGTTGTCTGCCACCAATTGTTTGAAATGTGAACACTCCTGATTGGGTCTCTCTATCTGCTGAGTTGGCTGTAGTGGAAGACGTGTCAGTCCCTAATATACTATTTATACTCTCATGAAATTGATGCCACTTCGGTGCTGTCAGGCCCTCATTTTTTTAAATTTGAAAACTCCTGGTTGGGTGTCCATGTGTTGGGTTGGCTGTAGTTGAAGATGTGTCGGTCCCTATTATACTATTTCTCCTGTGGTGAAATTGATAAAGCTTTGGTAGTGTCAGGCCCTAATTATTTTAAATTTGAAGACTCCTGATTGGATCTCCATCTTCTGGGTTGCTGTAGTAGCAGTCGTGTCAGTCCCTACTACAATATTTCTGTTCTTGTCAAATGGATGCCACTTTGGTGGTGTTTGCCACTATTTTTTGGAAATTTGAACACTAGGGTTGATCGAATAGCTTTGGATAAGTGCTTATCCGAATAGCTATAGCGCTTACTGAACAAACAGGCTCTCCATGCATGTGTTGTGACTGTCACACAGCCGCAACACATGCAGCTGCGGGGCCAAACAGCTGATTATCGGGAGCTCCAGGTAACCAGGTTACCAGATGCAGCTATTCGGTAAGTGCTATAGCTATTCAGATAAGCGCTTATCTGAAGCTATTCGATTGACAATAGTAGTCTGCGAAACTGATATTTGTGCCACCTGAGTGTGGCTGAGCATGCAAGCTGGTTGAGCTGTTGCATGTGGTATCAGGGCACCCAGCACAGCAGGCCTACACCAATCCTTCACCCACCTCTTCTTAATTTGACGTTCAATGAAAAGCTGTAAATTCTGGCCCAGACCCAATACCTTATGCATGGCTGATTGCTACTGTGCCATGCTAAAATTTGTACTGTGGGTGAATTGAGGCCACTTTCCTAGTGTTTCCATCTTATTTGATGTGTTTTGGCAGCTTCTGGGCCCATTTGAAGGTGTTGTGTATGCGTTTGTTTTTGTCTCCCATTGACTTGAGTGGAATTTTTGATGAACATATCTGTGAATATTGCAAATTCTGCGATTGTAATCCAATTGAAATTGAAGCATTCTCTCCTCTCTATCCAAGAGGCATACATTTCTTTATTTTTCTGTCCACAAAGACATATGAGGGCTTGTTTTTGAGGGACAAGTTGTACATTTGACACCATTGATTTTACCAGATAGTGTTCTGGAAAGCGGAAAAAAAATTAAAGTTCGGTGAAATTGTGAAAGAAAAACAATTTTGGTATTGTTGCTTGGGAATTATTTTTAAGGCGTACATTGTGTTTTAAAAAATGACTTCACAATATGATTCTCATCAGCTTATGGTGAGCCCAAACTTGTCCATTTTTTTATTATTTTAGTGTTGAAAAGAAAATCAGAACTTTGAAAAAAATATTTTTTGGGGGGTGTCACCATTTTCCAAGACTCATCCTGGTTTAATTTTTTTGTCATTGGAGCTTATTTTTGCAGGGCAAGACATTTTTATTGACACCATTTTGGGACACATACAGTATGACATTTTCATTGCCTGTTAAAGCATTTTTTGTAACAAAATGTAAAATGGATTAATGTGAAGCTGTAATGTAGTTGGGGACTATTTGTCCATTACAGTGGGGAAGGTGACTAGTCATGTGGCAGCTGAGTCAATGAAGTAGAGGCAGCTGCAGTCACACGGGTCTTCTTTGAATCCCTCCCACAATCTCTTCTGTTCACTATGACATGAAGAGGCCACAAGCGAATCAGATAACATATAAAAACATATTTTTTATTCAAGTTATCCATTTTAAATATTTTTCTTTGAACATTTATACCTGATTGGGGGCTTTTCTCAGCAAAGTGTGTTGTTTCACAACCCCTGAAAATTTGATTCACATTCAATGAATTAGTTCATCTTTAAGTGTAAAGTATCTTAAAACAGAAATCAGCTTTCTTTCCAACTTCAGCCACTTCTTCCTCGCCCCTTGTCTCCTGAACTCACCATCTATTCTGAAAAAGCAACTTATGTCCTCATTCCTCAATAAAAAAGGACTGCCAGATCACTATTGTGGAATTCCATTATAATTTATGGAGATGGGAGGACGTAGAAGGAGAGAGGAGGAGCAGAGTGAGCTAACAAGCAGGAACAAAAAAGATTATGCTGAGCTTTCTTACAAGTCTTCTACCTCACTCCAGTGCTGGATTCATATCTATACTGAGCAATACTGCAGCGTAATTGCCTCCATGTTGCTGCTGCAGCTTTTATTTGTGTCGTAGAAATGCAATGAAGATCAGGAATCCTATGTGTTGTGTTTGGCACGAATAATTACAGACAGTCTCCTCCCACCAGCTCAGAGTTAATTTCTAGTAAAATGAATGATGGAGGCTGCAGAGGAGAAAAATGCAAGATAAAAGTCATGAAACGAAAATATATAGTGTTGTTCCGAATGTGTTCACATGGGATAGCTTATTCTTATAAGTTACATGAAAGTACAGTTACCAGAGATGGAGCAAAAAGATTTGCAGGACCCAGTCCATCGGCTACATCAGTAATCTGTGAGCTGTCAGACGGGAGCCCTGATGATTGCCTTCTACGTGCCAGCATCCATTGCTCATCCCTTGATGCATGTGCATCATGACACAATTAAGACATTGTGACAGACCGTCTAATCAAAAGAGGAGCCATTTATGTCATTAGGTAAGACGCAGTGAGCAGTTCTCCCATCCAGATTACTGACATGCTATCAAGACCAGATTCTGCTAATTGATCCACAACATCTTTCATAGTTACCCTTTATATCAGCCCATGGATGACTTTCTGGCACCTTCCACTAGGCTGATAAGACAACATGGAACATCTGGTTGTTCTTCAGAAGTAAAGTATGTTTGAAGTGAAGATATCTTATCTACATAATAAGGGGATTATTGTGAACTAATGTGAATTGCGAGCACTAAGCCTTTGAGATTAAATTCAAGAACATGATCATATCTAATTTCAGGCACTTTAAAATGATTGAGCGGTGCCCCCAAAGCATCACAGTAAACAGCAAAGAGTATCTCTAGAAAAATTGCAGCTCCAATCACTTCAGATGCAATATAATACAGGCTGAAGCTCGTACAGTAATAACATTTGCATGTCTGATTTGATTATGTGTAGCAAATAATAGTTTTTGTTTTCAATAGTTATTTGTCAGCCTCAGAGGTGGATGAAAAGGAGGGCAATCGGCTTCCACCCAAGGTTTAATGCTTTGGGGACAGGTAAATCCAGATGTCCCTATTATCAGTATGGCAAGGCAGGGAGCTGAAGATTGCTACCTATAGCATGGCTGCCTGTTTTATACATCTCTTAATAATGTTGATACAATTAGACAAAACAGCTGAGCTGCAAGAAACATTACTGGCTACCAGTCTGGTGCCTTGCCTATAATGCAAGTGTTGCGATGATGTCATCGCAATGCCTGCATCAATCAGTGAGATCCCTACCAGAAGAAGCCAATGCCAGGAATTGTGGGAATGTGAGGAGTTGAGTGCATTTTTTTTTCTTACTGTCCTGCTGTGTTGATGAAGTAAAAGTAATAATACCACTATATTTAATTGAGGAGAGAAGTACTCCCAATAGTGAGTATTGGAGTTTTTAAAGCATTTATACAGGGGTGTGAAGAACTACGTATATAGTTTAAATAATAGTTGAATTATAATTATATTATCAACTGTGCATAGTTTTCTTGAATCTTTGATATATCTTCCCTAAAAAAGTGAATCTGGGTAAGTTCTGATGATCGATGTGGCCAGTCACCCAGGCCTTGTCTGCCTATCTACTTATATTAATAAAAATAATATGAATAGACTACATATGTACCCTCCTGTATATTTAGTGGGTAGGTGGGAAACAAATTAAATTCATATTTTTGATACAGGGGAAAGGGGGCATAATGATAAATAATTTATATTTGTAATGGGTGGGGGAGGAGTGGTTATTTAGTTTGTTTTGAAAGGGGTTATACTGGACCATTATATTTTTTTACTATGGGCCTGAGAACTAGCAGTCAGGTAGTAGCTAATAAAAATGGACTAACTTGTTCGCAAAACGTTCGCCAATCTCAAAGTCGACACGAACAATGCATATTCGGATTTGTGTTCGGATTCCTTAGCATTTTCCTCAAAATCGGCAAAATTCGGCCAAAGTTAGGTAAATGATCGAGTTTCCACCAATGCTTTTGCTAGGACTAGGATAGTGGTGCTGTATGATGGGGGGGACAAGTTTGATGAGGGAAAGTGGTGGGGAGATGTCAGGGCAGCGGCGGACTGTATTTTTTTTTGTATGAACTTGAAGTGTGGAGATTCTGCAGCCAATCAAGGCACAGAAACCACCACAACGTCCAGACACAAGGGCTTCTGTCATTGGCTGTCAAGCTCACATGTCTCTCTCCATATAAAAAGTGGACAAGTTGTTTTTGTGCCATTTTGCTAGTGTAAAAGCGCAGAGAGGCTGCTCCTGCTGCTGCTTCAAGTAGTCAGATAGTTCAGATAGATAGGATCCTGTGTGAAATCAACCTTCCAGCATCTAAATCGTTTGTGCTAATAGTGTGGGGCTGATGTTTATAGCCTGAGAATAGAGTAACACCCATGGAGGTTCTCAGGCTATTAATATCAGCTCACAGCTGTATACTTAGCCTTTACCGGTTATTAAAATGGGGGACCCCCCCAAAAGACTTTTCCCACAGCGCTTATGCTAACATGAGTGATTTGAACTGAGTTCATTTGCTGTGAACTCTCAGGACCTTTCTATTGGCACTACGAGCATGTGAACTTTTTCACACCCGCTGTGATATCAGTGATGTGACAGGAGTTCACTAAGAGACACTGAGCTGAGTAAGCATGCACAGCTCAATATCTCTGCTGGATGTCAGGCTGTATAGTTGCATCATGCAACAATACAGCCTGCCATCTAGATGTAGCAGAGCTAGATGCATCATGGGACAAATGGATTATCTTCTCAGCAGACAGGTGAAAAATGTTGTTTATTATTTTACTTCTGTTGCAGGGGACATTGGCTTCAGTGGACTGGGCAATTATGTGAGTATGGTTTAATTTAGATTCAATAAATGAGCCTGTGTCATTATTTCAATTAAAAGACTTGAAGAGGGCCCCTTCCTAGGCTATTAATATCAGCCTGAAGCTGTCTGTCTAGCCTTTGTTGGTTATTAATTATAGGGTGACTGATCCTACATCCTTTTTTGGTTGGGTATCCCATTTTAATAACAAGTCAAGGCTAAGCATACAGGTATGAGCTGATATTAATAGACTGGGAAACTCCATGGGTATTATGACCTTCCCAGTCTATAAATATCTTCCCCCAGCTGTCTGCATATCCTTTGCTGAGTAATAAAATATCAGGGAATCTCACTCCATTTTTTTCAGAAAATAATTTATTATGTAATAAAATGCATGTACAGTAACTTACACTAGCACTGTACTTGTTATATATGTGACTAACATATTTATATCTCTCCATTGCATGTGTACATACAGTATCAATTCTATCTATTCTACATTGTTGGGTCACGCTTTGATCGCGCCCATTGAATCGCATTGCTGAGTCTCATCTAATATACAAGGACAATCGCAGTATGCTCTGATCTTTTCGTCAGTCCGATTTCAGCTGAAAAAAAATTGAAGATGAGCTGTTACTGATAGCTTAATGCTTGAAAGCTCTACTGAGCAAAAACACTGGCTCGCCCTACCCAAACACAACTGATAACTTTTTACTGGACAGGCTACTTGTCTCCCTTTCTTTGGCAGCCACACAGCTATACGCCTTGTAGATGAGGGCCAGACAGAGCATGTGCTCCATTTGATGGCAAGCACTGCATCAAGTAATCTCTCCTCCTCTTCATCTACCTTAACATCACACAGAGTATAGTCGACAGAGGTGGCATCCCAAATACCCTTGTTTCCCCCATGTCACAACTCTCCAACTGCCCAACTGACCCAGAGTACAAATAGTATAATTATGCAGCATTTATGCGTGCGACAGGGTCTGGGACAGGGCTTGGACCAACATTTCTGTCTTGATTAGTAACAGGTGGATGAGTGACAGGTGTAGGTCTAGTGCTCTGAGAGCCCTGCCAAATTCAGGCAACACACATGAATGAAACTGAACTTGGAGCGCAAACATTTCCAAACATTAGCAGCATACACCAGTAAAAGTGGCATCAATAGACCCACAGTAGAAGTTTTATAATGGCACTGCAGCTGCCATTCATGGGCCATTTATGAGCCATGATCTTGGCAAGCATTTACAGTAGTGATGAGCGAGTATACTCGTAGCTCGGGTGTCCTCCGAGTATTTTGGCGTGCTCGGAGATTTAGCTTGTGTCAATGCAGCTGCATGATTTGTGGCTGCTGGACAGGCTGAATACATGTGAAGAATGCCTGTTTGTTAGGGAATCCCCACATGTATTCAGGCTGTCTTTTAGCCGTAAATCATGCAGCTACTTCGACAAAATCTAAATCTCCAAGCATGCCAAAATACTCGGAGGTCACCCGAGTGTGCTCGCAACGAGTATACTCGTTCATCACTAATTATAGCTTTGAATTTAAGTTAAAATTAAGAGGTGGGTGAGGGACCAGTGTAGGCCTACTGTTCTGGGATCCCTGATACCACATGCAACAGCTCAAACTGCTTTTCTGATCAGCCACTATCAGATGGTACAAATATAAGCTTTGTAAACTACTATGTAAAAAAAAATGTAAGGATAGCAACACAGGTAGTTGACTGAATGTGAGTTCAGGCCTGCTAGTCATGGAGCCCTACTGCTACAAGCAACAAACATTTCCAAAAATTAGGGGCAGACACCACTAAAGTGGTTTAATTCTCCATCCTTTGGAGTGCAGTGGTTTAGTTCTCCATCCCTTGGTGTCTAGTGGTTTAGTTCACAATCCCTTGGTGTGTAGTGGTTTAGTTATACAACCCTAGGTGTTTAGTAGTTTAGTTTTCCAACCCCTGTTGTCTAGTAGTTAAGTTCTCCATCCTCTGTTGTGTATTGGCTTAGTTCTCCATCCACAAGCTCCCTGGAAGCCTTGGGGATTCCAAGACTTGTGAAGCAGACCCTTTCCTGCCTGCCTCCAAAGCCACCAGAGTCACCCAGTGCCTAATCACTGAGATATAACACCCCTGGCAGCTTCCAGTCACCCAGAAAATGCACATCTATTAGATGCGCCAATTCTGGCGGCTACAGGCAGCTATTTTTATGCTGGGGAGGGTCAATATCCATGGCTGATTACCAGCCTGAGAGTACCAGCAACCAGTTGTCTGCTAGAGTAAGGCTGGTTGTCAAAAATGGTGGGCCTCCATGCCATTTTTTTTATTAATTATATAAATAATTAAAAAAACTGTGTGGGGACCTCTCTATTCTTGATAACCATCCTTGCTGAAGCTGACAGCTGAGGATTGCTGCCCGTAGCTAAGGATTGCAGCCCATTGCTGTCAGTTTTGCCTGACTGGTTATGAAAAATACAGGGCAACTGTAGCAATATGGTTTATGATGATGTGGCCTTTAGGGGTCTCACTACATTGATGTGTGGACTATAGAGTTTAAGAACTTGTTGGTTAGTTGTTGTTAGCAGACATCTTGTAATGGAGGAATGCTTCACAAGTCTCATGTAATAAAAAGCCTGGAGATATTCAAGAAGTGTGATCCATGACAGGAAACAAATAACAGAACATGGTGGCAGCTGGGCACATAACCTGCAAATCCTAAGAGCTTGTGTGAGGCTGGGACTGTACAGAGGATTGCAGAGGATCATAGCACTTGTAAGTATAGATTCCCTGCATTACTGCAAAATGGAGACTGGTCTGAAGCCCCCTCAGGGACTGGATATGACTTCATGTAATCTGTCCCAGACTTGGAGACATTGGAAGGAAGAGTTTACACTGTATATGGATCTCACAGTGGCCCCCAGTGATGAAAAATGGAAAGCAAAGCTGTTTTATTAATTTATTGGGGAAAATGGCAGAGAATTAGCCCACACCTTACTCCTAGACTCAGACAACCTCCTCCTAGCAGATATTGTGCAGGCATTTGATAAACACTGTGACTCAAAGAAGAATGAGACAGTGGAAAGATATAGGGATTTTTGTGTATTCACCGTGAAATCCTTTTCTCCGAGCCAATCATTGGGGGACACAGACAGTGGGTGTTATGCTGCTTGCCACTAGGAGGACACTAAGTAAACCAGAAAAAAAGTTAACTCCTCCCCTGCAGTATACACCCTCTCGCTGGATGAGATTTCTCCAGTTCGGTGAAAAATCAGTAGAAGCATAAACAGTTAACAATAACCATAACTATGTCAAAACCTAAGAATGCTACAGTGAGCCAATAGGCTAAACAGGGTGGGTGATGTGTCCCCCAATGATTGGCTCAGAGAAAAGGATTTTACGGTGAGTACACAAAAATCCCTATTTCTCCTACGCCTCATTGGGGGACACAGACAGTGGGACATCCTAAAGCAGTCCTGGGTGGGGAGTATACATCTGCTAATACCCCGTGTACCACTGACTTAACACTGTGGTGCTGCCAATTGCAGGATGCGTCTGCAGAGAGCTGCATCCGTAGAGGCCAGAGAATGAATTAGGTAATGTTTTGTAAAAGTATGCAGACTGCACCAAGTCGCAGCCTTGCAGACCTGTTCTGCCGAGGCCTGGTGCTGAATGGCCCAAGAGGTGCCCACTGAGCGGATAGAGTGCACCTTAATCCCTACTGGGACAGGCGCATTCCTGACACGGTGGGATTCCTGAATCGCCAAGCGAATCCACCTGGCTAGTGTTGCTTTTGAAGCGGCTAGACCCTTCCTATGCCCCTCTGGAAGTATGAATAGGGCATCTGACTTGCGGAAGGGAGCCGTTCACGAGATGTACTATCTCAAAGCCCTAACCACATCTAGGGTGTGGAGGGCCTTCTCAATACGATGGACTGGTGCCGAACAAAAGGAAGGCAAAACAATTTCCTCATTGAGATGGAAAGAGGATATGACTTTGGGTAGGAAGGATGGGGACATCCTGAGAAGGGCTGCAGGACAGAGCTGCCAATTCCAAAACTCGTCTGATTGACGTAATTGCCACTAGAAAGACCACCTTCCAAGAGAGGACGGTCAGTGGCACATCCTGCAGCGGTTCGCAGGTTAAGGTCCTATGACTCCAATGGCCTCCTATAAGGAGGTGCCACATGGGAGACTCCCTAAATGAACGTCTTGACCTGAAGTTTGGTGTCAATTTTGTGTTGGAATAGCACTAGCAAGGCCGAAATCTGGCCCTTGAGCGAGCTAAGCACAAGACCTGACTTTAATCCAGATTGAAGGAATTCCAATATGGCCAGAATGGAAAACACCAGAGGGGATCAACCATGATACATGCACCATGAAAAGAAGGTTTTCCAGATGCAGTGATAGATGCGCATGGAAACAGGCTTCCTAGCACTAATCATAGTGGAAATCACGTCGTGAGAGAACCCAGCCTCTGCTAAAATCCATGATTCAACGGCCACGCCATCAAAGACAGGGCCCCGGAGTTCTGGTGGTAAATCGGGCCCTGAGAGTGTAGATCAATGCGATCTGGAAGTCGCCAGGGGACGTCGGCGACCAGCTGTATCAGTTCTGCGTACCATGCCCGGCGCAGCCAATCTGGCGCGACTAGGATCACTGGTGCTCCCTCTGTTCTGATCTTCTTGATGACCCTCGGAAGCAAGGGAAGAGGGGGGAAGATGTACGGGAGCCAGAACTGGCGCCACGACAGAACTAGGGCGTCCGCTCCCGTGGCGCATGGATCGCACTATCGGGCATTGAATCGCGGAACCTTGTTGTTTAGTCTTGAGGCCATGAGATCCACATCCGGAGTCCTCCAACGATGACAAATCTGCTGAAAGACTTTTGGATGAAGAGACCACTCTCCCGAGGCAAGGCCCTGGCGACTGAGAAAGTCTGCCGCCCAATTCTCTACGCCCGGGATGTGGATTGTTGAGATGAGCGAATGGTTGGTCTCGCCCAATGGAGGATGTGACTCACTTCGAGCATGGCCAGCCTGCTCCGAGTACCTCCCTGGCGGTTGATATACGCTACAGCCTTTGCATTGTCGGATTGGATCCTGATGGAGTGACCTGCGAGGAGATGGTGGAAACTCTGTAGAGCCAATCTGATCGCACGTATCTCCAAGATGTTGATGGGGAGAAGTGACTCTCGAGTTGACCAACAACCCTGTGCCATGTGGTGACGAAAGACCGCAACCCAGCCCAGAAGACTTGTGTTGGTGGTCACTACCAACCATCTTACTGGTAGAAAAGACCTCCCTTGACTCAGGGAGGACTTCAGTGTCCACCACTTGAGGGCTTGTCTGACCCGCAGGGGCAGAATGAACCGATGGTCCAGGGAGAATGGGTTCTTGTCCCAAGCTAAGAGCAACACATGTTGTAAGGGACAGAGATGGAACTGTGTGAATGGTATTGCTTCCATCGCTGCCACCATCTTTCCGAGAACTCTCATGCTGAAACGAATGTAGTGAGAATCTGGTCGGGAAAGAGTATGCGCTGCCTATTTTAAGGCTTGGGTCTTTTCTGGAGGGAGAATGACCAACCCGTGGGAAGTGTCCAAGATCATTCCTAAAAAGAAAATCTGCTGGGCCGGTTTTTGGAAACACTTTTCGAAGTTTGTCTTCCAGCCCAGGCGAGAAAGTGTATTTACTGTTATATCCATGGATTCCTCGCAGGCTGGAAGGGACGGACCCTTGATGAGCAGGTCATCTAGATACGGTAACACCACCACTCCCTGAGAGTGGAGAATGGCCATGACAGCCGCCATGACCTTGGTAAAGACCCTGGGGGCGGTGGTGAGTCCGATGGGCAAGGCACCGAACTGGAAGTGTTCCTTGTGAATTGCAAAACGCAGGAACTGCTAGTGGGATGGGCAGATCGGAATGTGAAGGTAAGCGTCCTTGATGTCGATGGATGCTAGGAACTCTCCTTTTTCCATGGAAGCGACAACTGATCGGAGCGATTACATTCGGAATCGCCGTACCTTGAAAAACTGATATAACAGTTTGAGATCCAGTATGGGCCGCATCGTCCTGTCCTTCCGTGGGACCACAAAAAGGTATGAATAAAAACCCCTGAATATTTCGTAATGAGGGACCGGAATGATGACTCCATCCTCTTGCAGAGCCTGAACAGCCCGAAGGAAGGCTCTTGTCTTTTTCTTGGGGGTGAGGACCTGAAAAAATGTGTCGGGGGGGGACGAAAAATCTATCTTGTATCCGGAGGACACCAGCCCCCTGACACACTTGTCGTGGACGACCGCGAACCAGGTGTGACTGAAGGAAAGTAGACAACCGCCTACTTTGTCGGTGTCTGCCGGATGCCGCAACAAGTCATTGTGTAGAAGATCTATGGGGTCTGGCTCCCCTAGATCCAGATGCCCTTGGCCTGGGCTTCCAAGAGCGGTTAGGTCTGTATGAGACCTGGGAGCCTCTGTCTCCACGCGGGGACCGACTTGATCCGGAAGAGAAGGTAGTGGAGGACCAACCGGAGTTGTTGCGAAAAGGTCAAAAATGCATCGGCTGTTGGCTCCGAAACGGCTGAGCAGCCTTTTGTTGAGGAAGGAATTTACTCTTTCCTCCCGGTAGTATCAGAAATGAGCTGGTCCAGTTTTTCTCCAAAAAGATGACCAGTCTGATAGGGCAGGGAAGTCAATGATCTTTTAGATGTGGCTCTTCTAATGGAGATCACGATAGTGGCAGTTTGAGCAGCGCAACTGGCGGCATCTAAAGAAGCGTCCACTACAAAGTCCGCTGCGTGAATTATCTGCCTGGCAACCCAGGTTGCCAGGAAAATTGGTACCCTGAAAGGCAGTAATTAAGACTTCTGCCCAAGCGGCCTTTGCCTTAGTGACCCAAGTCGCCGCAAAAGATGGAAAAAGCGCCGCTCCTGAAGCTTCAAAAACTGAGCGGGAAAGGTAGTCAATTTGATGATCGGAGGGTTTTCTGACTGAGGAGCCCTCAGAGACGGATAGGAGCGTTTTAGAAGCAAGACGCGATACAGGAGGGTCCATCAAAGGGGACTGTAACCAATCCTTCATTAGGTCTGGAGCAAAAGGGTATTTAGTCTCAGTAGACTTTAGTCCTGTGAACCGCTTATGTGACCGATCCCTATGTTTCTGGACAATGTCCTTAAACTCCGGATGGCTGGCAAATAACCTGCGTACTCGTTTGGTCCTCTTAAATGAGATAGCGTGTGCTGGAGCGGGAATATTTTCCTCATCCAACTTCAGAATCCTGTTGACTGATTCTATAAGAGAATCAAGCAACTCTTGGTCAGTTAGAGGATTCTGAGGGGCTGATGAGTTAGATTCAAATTCAGAGTCATGCTCGCTACAAACAATAGGTGAGGGAGAGTGAGAGACAGAACTCGCCAGTGCTGAAGTTTAAGCGTGACTAGGGGACGCGTCATGGGTCCGCTTTCTAGCCTGCGAGTACGGCCTCTGCTGGTGGACGGTTCCCCGCCATCGCCAGAGCCCTGCTCGTGCGGTAAAGACGCTTTCTGACTTAAAGAGGCTTCCCAGAGGGAGTCTATGGCCTGGGTCAGTGACTCCACCGACCGTGACAGGGACACAGCCCACGCAGGGGGATTAAATGCAGGAAGCCCCGCAGCAGCAGCGGCGAGGGGCGTTGGATCACAGGCCGGGGCGCAGTCCGGGGCGCAGGACGGGTCACAGTCCATGCATAATGGATTAGTCTGTGCACTGGGCAAGGCAGTCTTACAAGTTGCCATCCATGCAGGTCTTCTCATCCTCCTGGGCTGATGTAGCAGAGCTGGAGGAGTTCTTAAAGGGATATGCTCAATCGATCCACCCTATTGGTAGGGGGATGGAGAGCTATGGGTCTGATTCAGGGCATTCGGGAGCGCTGCAGGTAATCCTCTGGCAGTCTCCATTCACTCCATGCTGCGCTTGCCCTCATATCTGTCCACCGTAAGGAATCATGGTCAGAGGAATCAGCCCCGTTTGTTGCAGGAAAGTGTACGGGAAGGTATACTCTGCGTGCTTGATTGTTGTTGGTTCGGGGGAGAGTGGGCCATAGAAAGGAACCGTCGCTCACTTCACTCCGTTTATTAAAAAATAAAAATTTACAGAAAATTCAAAAATAAAATAAAAATGGTGGGGTCTGAACCAGACCCAAGTGCCTCCTGCAGACACTAAGTAAAAACTGGAGAAATCTCATCCAGCGAGAGGGTGTATACTGCATGGGAGGAGTTAACTTTTTTCTGGTTTACTTAGTGTCCTCCTAGTGGCAAGCAGCATAACACCCACTGTCTGTGCCCTCCAATGAGGTATAGGAGAAATAACTTTTTCTCAAGACATCAGGAGGATGGTGAAAATGTGGACAGATATCTGACAGAGCTGAGGAGGCTGGCAACAACATATGGTTTAGAAGAGATCAGGGACAGTCTAATCAAAGACAGAATGGTGTGTGGCATAAGAGACAGTCATCTCAAAGAAAGATTACTGAGGGAGGAAGACATGACTTTTGAGAAATGCATGCAAATCTGCAGGGCTGCTGAGCTGTCAAAACACAGCCTGAAGATGATGGCAGGCACCAGTGATAATGATGATGATAAGGTACATGCAGTATCTATGAAAGGAAAGACAAGACCAAGCTTCCCTATAAGCACTGTCCACTGCAAGTATTGTGGGAAAAGACATGAGAGATACAAATCCAAGTGTTCAGCATATGGTGAAACCTGCAGATCATGTGGAAAGAAGAATCATTTCTCAGCTGTCTGCAGGCAAGGAACAGGCAAACAGTATAGTAATGCTCCACACTGTGACACCAGACACTGACAGTCCAGAGGACATTACATGGCTACAATTGCAGCCTGCAGCAGAGAAAGTCAGTGTAGTCAGGCAGTCAGTAGGCAAGGATGCCAAGCAGCTTTATGCAACATTCTTGTTGGATGAGAAGCCCATTAGATTTCAGCTGGATTGTGGAGCAAGCTGCAATGTAATTCCATCTGCTCTGCTGAACAAACAGGTTTCTATTGAGCCAACTGACAAGGTACTGGTGATGTACAACAAAAGTGTTCTGAAACCGATGGGGACATGTAAGCTCAAAATACGGAACCCATGTAACAGAAAGCGTTATAGAGTTGAATTTACTGTGTTGCGTGGTGGTAACCATGTACCATTATTGGGAGTAAAAGCTGTTCAGGCAATTGACTTAATAAAAGTACAGTCTCAGAACATTATGTCTGTTGACGTTTCCCAGGATATGCCAAATCCCAAACTAAACACAGAGCACAACATGGATATTCAGAAAATAAAAAGGAAGTATGCTGATTTATTTGAAGGTGATGGGTGCTTTGAAGGTAAATATAGACTAGAAATTGACAACACCGTGCAGCCTACCAGATTGCCTACAAGGAGAGTGCCTGTAGCTTTAATGCAACCACTGAAAGTAGAACTGCAAGATTCAGAGAAGAGGCATGATAGCACCAGTCCATAAGAGCACAGATTGGATCAGCAGTTTGGTCATAGTGCAGAAACCATCTGGCAAGTTAAGAATATGCATTGATCCTAAGCCACTCAACAAGGCGCTGAAAATAAATCATTACCCCATGCCGACATTAGATGATGTTCTACCAGATCTATCAAAAGCTAAAATATTTTCTGTATGTGATGAGAAAAATGGATTTTGGCATGTGGCACTGACTGAAGAATCAAGTTTATTGACAACATTTTCTTCACCATTTGGACGTTTTAAATGGCTGAGAATGCCCATGGGACTAAAACCTGCTTCAGAGGTGTTCCAGCAGACATTAATGCAGGCTTTGGAAGGACTTCCTGGAGTGAAGACAATAGCAGATGATATACTAATAGTGGGAGAAGGTGAAGATATGGAATCTGCAATCAAAGATCACGATCAGAAGATGATACAATTTTTGGACAGATGCAGAACAAAACACATAAAGCTGAACTTGGACAAATTCAAACTGAAAATGACAGAAGTGGCCTATATTGGACATCATCTGACTTCAAACGGTGTAAGAGTGGTTCCTGAAAAGGTGAGAGCAATACAAGATTTGCCTACCCCTACTGATGTTTGTGGAGTACAACGATTTTTGGGCATGGTAAATTATCTCTCCAAATTTTGCAGTCATCTGTCAGACATGTATGAGCCACTGAGACAGATAACCCACAAAGATGTGCTCTGGGAGTGGACGGAAAGCCAGGAGACTGCTTTCCAATCAGTAAAGAAAGCTATTGCAGATGCAGCAACCCTAAAGTATTTCAATCCAGATCAAGAAGTAGTGGTACAATGTGATGCTTCAGAAAAAGGTCTTGGAGCTACATTAATGCAGAACAAACAGCCACTCACATTTGCAAGCAGAGCCCCTACAACAACAGAGCAGGGATATGCTCAGATTGAGAAGGAACTACTGGCTGTGGTATTTGGGTTGGAGAAGTTTCACCAATACACCTATGGTCGACAGGTAAGAGTACAGTCTGATCACAAACCTTTGGAGAGCATTACAAAGAAACCACTACTAAATGCCCAAAAGAGACTACAGCGCATGCTGTTATGACTTCAGAAATATGATTTTGACATCGGGTACTGTCCAGGAAGAGACTTACTGATTGCAGATACGCCAAGCAGAGCTTACCTTCCTATCACAAATGATGAGGAGAAAGACATTGAAACCATCAATATGTGTAACTATCTTGCAGTGTCTAAAGAAAAGTTGAAGCAAATCCAGACTTTCACAGAGAAGGATAAAAGTCTCCAGAGTTTAAAGACTTGCAGGGCTGGCCAAAATGCAAGCAACATGCTCCAAGGGAAGTTTCACCATTCTTCCACATAAGAGATGAATTGTCAGTGCAGCAAGGAATCATCTTTAAAGGAGACAGGGCAGTGAGTTATAGTTATACCAGAAGTTCTCAGAAGAGACATACTGGAAACATTGCATTCTTCTCACTTAGGCATGGAAGGATGTCTACGTCGAGCACGATAATCTGTTTATTGGCCAGGTATGAAAGACCACATTAAAAATTATAAAGCACAATGTGAAATATGTGCATCCTGCAGTGATAAGCAACCAAAGGAGACATTGCAACCACATGAAATTCCACATAGGCCATGATCAAAAATAGGAACGGACTTGTTCACATAGAATGACAAAGACTACCTGATTACAGTGGACTATTTCTCTATCTTCTGCGAGGTTGATTTGTTGCAGGACACAGGGGTGGGAACAGTGATTAAACAACTCAAGGCCCATTTTGCCAGGTATGGCATTCCAGATATCATTTTCTCGCACAATGCGGCGCAGTTTACTTCGGAAGAGATCAAAACCTTCAGCAAGAAATGGGAATTTGAACACCAGATGTCTTCTGCCAGATATCCTCAGAGTAATGGGAAAGCAGAGTCAGCAGTAAAAATAGCCAAAAGACTCATGCAGAAAGCAAAACAAGCAGGAGATATCCAAGAAGTGTGATCCATGACAGGAAACAAATATCAGAACAGGAACTCACGCCAGTTTATTTATTTTTTTATAGCACAGACGGCTGCTCAGCAGTAGTCAGCCATGGGCCATGAATGAGGTATCAAGGTATGGCCCAGCATTTACAGCTTGAAATTAAAGTTTTAATGAGGACCTGGTGGTTAAGGGAGCAGTGTAAGCCTTCTTAGCTGGGAGCCCTGATACCTCTTGCAACACCTCCAATTTTTTTTTTCCAGCCACACTCAATGGCACAAACATCAGTTGACTGAAAGGAAGTGCTTACATACCTGTCTTGAAGCCTTGAAAATGATTTGGATTAACTGATTGGGCCTCGTGGCTGCACCCCAATATTATGCCTAATTATTTTTATGTGGAAATCTGGCCTTCTGATTTGTCTCTGAAATACAGTTTTATCACAAACTATTTGGATTAGTTAATTGGGCCTCGTGGCTGCACCTCAATATTAAGCCTAACAATTTTTAAGTGGAAATCTGGCCTTCTGATTTGTCGCTGAAACACAGTTTTATCACAAACGATTTGGAATAGCAAATTGGGCCTCCTGGCTGAACAACAATATTAAACCTAACAATTTTTAAGTGTAAATATGACTGTCACACAGTTTTTGCACAATCTAGTTAGATGCTGGAAGATCGATTTCACACCAGACAGGATCCTATCTAGTTAACTGACAAGTTCACTTGCAGCACTATCAGGAGTGGCTTCCCTACACTGACACATAGAAAATGGCACCAGAAAACAAGATGACTGCTTTTTACATAAATATCAGAAAACTGACGGCACATCAAGAACTAGTCTGAACAGGTGCATACCAAAAAACAGCTTACATATCAAAATAAGGAAATGGTTGTACTCAATTGCATTAAGGCATATCAATGTGAAATACATGAAGTGTGAATAGCGTAATGGCTTTTGAAATTTAGGAAAAACACATGAGATGCTTAGCACAAAATTTGGCCAAAAAACGTGAGCCCATTCACCAACGTCAAGGTAATCTCATGATCGAATGGGTCCCTAACCTAACTGCCTAGTGTGAACACTTAACTCTGACTAATAACTTGGTCAAGCCTATATTTATACAAAGGTCAGAACCAGGTGTGATTGAATGTAATTAAAACCACAGCTTGGTGAAGGGCGGAGTGCTCAGCCAGAAAGCTAGCATACAAATCACAGAAAACTGACCAGCACATCAAGAACTAGTCTAAACAGGTGCATACCAAAAAATAGCTAACATATCAAAATAAGGAAATGGTTGCATTCAATTGCATTAAGGCATATCAATGTGAAATACATGAAGTGTGAATATCGTTTATATGACATGTGACCTCATTAGCCAATTACAAAAGACATTGTGTTATGATATTGTGGATGGCTTCTGCTCTGATTGGCTGCCGGAATCAACACACATAAAGTTAAGGGAAAAAAAAGAACATGCTGCCGCTCCTCTAACCTCTCCACACCCCCTCATCAAATACGTCACCCCGTCCCCCAGCTCATCATACAGCACCACTATCCTATCCATAGTAATAGCAAAAGCATTAGTGGAAAAGTGATGATTTACCGAACTGTGACTGAATTTTGCAGACTTTGAGTAAAATTGCTCGTGAAAAGGAACACGAATCCGAATGTGCTACGTTTGTGCCAAATTTGAGAATGGCAAACATTTTCCAAACAAGTTTGCTTATCTCTATTCATCAGCCACCGCCTGCGCTAAAAATAAATTTAAAAATCAGCGTGGACTTCCCTTTATTTTTGATAACCACCCAGGCAAAACTGACAGCTGTAGACTGAAACCCTCAGCTGTCAGCTTCGGCAAGGCTGGTTATCAAGAATAGAGGACTCCCCACACTGCTTTTTAAAAATTATTTAAATACATTTAAAAAAAGGCGTAAGGTCCCCTCCATTTTTCATAACCAGCCTTGCTAAAGCAGACAGCTGGGGCTGGTATTCTCAGGATTGTAAGGGGCCATGGATATTGGACCCCCAGCCTAAAAATAGAAGCCTGCAGCCAGAAAAGGCATGCGTATTAAAGGCGTCAATTCTGGCACTTTACCTGGCTCTTCCCACTTGCCCTGTGGTGGTGGCAAGTGGGGTTCATATTTGCGGGGTTGATGTCACCTTTGTATTGTCTGGTGGCATCAAGCCCACTGGTTAGTAATGGAGAACGGTGAACTCATTGACTTTTTCTCACAGTGCTGAGATCAGTGCAGTTCAGCCCGACTGGTAATGCAACCTAAGTGACCTGCAGTAACCTCGATGACATCACTGCTGCTCACTGATGCTGCACTCGTAGCACCTCATTCATCAGTGGTTTTAAGCTTGGATGGTCACATCTTGGCATCATCTAGTTTGAAATGTATTTAGCCCCAGACATGGATTACAGCATGGGACAGAACGACAAACAGGTGAGGTATATAGTAGTTTTTCATTTTTGTCTTATTCCAGGAGATGAGGGCTTCAATCAAATGGGAGTTAGGTGAGTATAACTGTGTTTATTTTTAAGTAAAAGGAAAAGTGTGTTTTGTATTTATTTAAAATAAAAGTTTTTAGTCAGGCTGTGTATTTATTTACAATATAACTATAGGATTAACCCCTTAACGACCGCCGATACGCCTTTTAACGGCGGTAATTAAGGGTACTAAAACCACAGCGCCGTTAATTCACGGCGCTGTGATTTAAGTGAATAGCGCCCCCCAGTGTCGGATTTTCTCCGGGGTCTCGGCTGCCAGGGGTAGCCGAGACCCCAGAGAACATGAATCGGTCGGTTTTGCGATCGCTGTTATTAACCCTATAACGGCGACCGCAAAAAAAAAAGCCGCGATTTTACATTTAATTTCTCTCTCCTCTGATGTGATCGCACATCAGAGGAGAGAGAAATAGGGTCCCCGATCCCCCCCGGTACCTCTCCGTGGCCCTCCGTCCCCTCCCGGTGGTCCCACGTCCTGCCGGCATCCTCCGATGGGCGCCGCCATCTTGAAAATGGCGGGCGCATGCGCAGTGCGCCCGCCAGGAATCTGCCGGCTCCGGCTGGCAGATTCCATTCATTATTTTGATCACTATGATAAACGATCATAGTGATCAAAATAAAAAAAATAGTACATAACCCCCCCGTTTATCACTCCCTTATATAGGCCAATATAATGAAATAAAGAAAATATTTTTTTTTTCAGTTTTCCATTAGGGTTAGGGTTAGGGTTAGGGTTAGGGTAGGGTTAGGGCTAGGGTTAGGGTTAGGGTAGGGTTAGGGCTAGGGTTAGGGTTAGGGTTAGGGTAGGGTTAGGGTAGGGTTAGGGTTAGGGTTAGGGTTGGGCTAGGGCTAGGGTTAGGGTTGGGCTAGGGTTAGGGTTGGGCTAGGGTTAGGGTTGGGCTAGGGTTAGGGCTAGGGTTAGGCTAGGGTTAGGGTTAGGGTTGTGATAGGGCTAGGGTTAGGGCTCGGGTCACGACTAGGGTTAGAATTAGGGTTAGGGCGAACTAGAATTAGGGTTAGAATTAGGATTAGGGATTAGGGTTGGGATAAGGGTTAGGGTTGGGATTAGGGTTAGGGGTGTGTTGGGGTTAGGGTTGGAGCAAGAATTGAGGGGTTTCCACTATTTGCCAACTTTGGGGGTCTAAAAATTGGGGTCTAAAAAATCACTTTTGTGGAAATAAAAAAAGACTTCCGAGCTCTCCCATGCGCCCAAACAGTGGTTCCCCCCCACATATGGGGTATCGGCATACTCAGGACAAATCGCATAACAACTGTGCGGGTATGATTTCTCCTATTACCCTTGTAAAAATAAAAATTTGGGGGCGAAAAGATCATTTTTGTGGAAAAAAAATGGATTTTTTATTTTCACGGCTCTACGTTATAAACTTCTGTGAAGCACTTGAAGGTTCAAAGTGCTCACCACACATCTAGATAAGTTCCTTAATGGGTCTAGTTTCCAAAATGGGGTCACTTGTGGGGGGTTTCCACTGTTTAGGCCCATCAGGGGCTCTGCAAGCGCAACATGATGTCTGCAGACCATTCCATCAAAGTCTGCATTCCAAAATGGCACTCCTTCCCTTCCGAGCTCTCCCATGCGCCCAAACAGTGGTTCCCCCCCACATATGGGGTATCGGCGTACTCAGGACAAATCGCATAACAACTGTGCGGGTATGATTTCTCCTGTTACCCTTGTAAAAAATAAAAATTTGGGGGCAAAAGATCATCTTTGTGGAAAAAAATAGATTTCTTATTTTCACGGCTCTACGTTATAAACTTCTGTGAAGCCCTTGGGGGTTCAAAGTGCTCACCACACATCTAGATAAGTTCCTTAATGGGTCTAGTTTCCAAAATGGGGTCACTTGTTGGAGGTTTCCACTGTTTAGGCACGTTAAGGGCTCTCCGAACGCAACATGGCATCCGATCTCAATTCCAGCCAATTCTGCGTTGAAAAAGTCAAACGGCGCTCCATCCCTTGCGAGCTCTGCCTTGTGCTGAAATAGTGGTTTACCCCAACATATAGGGTATCGGCGTATTCAGGAGAAATTGTACAACAAATTTTGTGGTTGATTTTCTCTTTTAACACTTGTGAAAATAAAAAAAATTGGTTCTGAAGTAAATTTTTTGCAAAAAAAAGTTAAATATTAATTTTTTCCTTTCACATTGCTTTAGTTCCTGTGAAGCACTTAAAGGGTCAATAATCTTCTTGAATGTGGTTTTGAGCACCTTGAGGGGTCTAGTGTTTAGAATGGTGCCACTTTTGGGTATTTTCTGTCATGTACACCCCTCAAAATGACTTTAAATATGATGTGGTCCCTAAAAAAAATGGTTTTGTAAATTTTGTTGTAAAAATGGGAAATCGCTGGTCAACTTTTAACCCTTATAACTTCCTAACAAAAAAAAATTTTGCTTCCAAAATTGTGCTGATGTAAAGTAGACATGTGGGAAATGTTATTTATTAAGAAATTTGTGTGACACATCTCTCTGATTTGAGGGCATAAAAATTTAAAGTTTTAAAATTGCAAAATTTTCAAAATTTTCACCATATTTCCATTTTTTTCATAAATAAACACAAGACTTATCGAAGAAATTTTACCACTAATATGAAGTACAATATGTCACGAAAAAACAGTCTTAGAATCAGCGGGATCCATTAAAGCGTTCCAGAGTTATAACCTCATAAAGGGACAGTGGTCAGAATTGTAAAAATTGGCCTGGTCATTAAGCTGCAAACTGGCACTGTCGCTAAGGGGTTAATAATGGAGAGACGTCTTGTAGACTCCTCTCAATTACTAACTCGTAGACTTGATGTCACCGAACAATACAAAGGTGACATCAACCCCACAAATATGCATTGCATCAGCATTATTGATTATTGGTGGACAGGTAAAAATTACTTTTATTTTCTATTTTTATTTTTATGTTAATAAATGGAAAAAAGAGATTTGGAGTGTTTTGTTCAATTAAATGACTTTTTTCTTTGTGTCTTTATTAATTTTCACTATGGCGTTAATAATGGGGGCATCTTATAGACACCTCTCCATTACTAACCCCTGGGCTTAATGTCACAGCGTTCATAAAACCCCAAAACTATTCCTCCACTTGCCACCGCCACAGAGCAAGTGGGAAGAGTCGGGCAAAGCACTAGACTTGGCTCATTTAATAGCTGCAGGCTGCTATTTTTAGGCCAGAGGGATAATATTCATGACCCCTTACCAGCATGAGAATACCAGCCCCCAGCTCCCTGCTTTAGCAAGGCTAGTTGTCAAAAATGGGGGGACCCCATGCCATGTTTTTTACATTATTTATTTAAATAATTTAAAAATGGCATGGAGAACCCACTATTTTTGATAACCAGCGTTGCTGAAGCTGACAGCTGAGGATTGCTGCCCACAGCTAACGATTGCAGCCCGTTGCTGTCAGTTTTGCCTGACTGGTTATTAAAAATACAGGGGAACTCATGCTGGTTTGTTTATTTATTTATAGCATGGGTGGCTGCTCTTATTGTTATCAGTTGAATATAACTCTCAACATTCTCCCCTGCCTACACAAATGACAGGTAAAGCAGGGGACAATGATGTGAGCTGTTTTCGGCACCCGGTGCCGGGGAACAGCGCGAACAATACCACTGATTCCCAGACGCCGGTATGTATGGTACTGATGCGGCACACAGATGCCACACACATACCACATGTATTCATGTATTCGGCTGGTTCACACGTAGCAGAACTCCCACTGAAGTTACTGCGAGAATTCCAGAATTCCATTCCGCGAGAAAATCGCATTTTAAATTCCTGCGATTTTCCCGTGGAAAAACTAGCGATTTGCAAGCATAATTAGCTTGCAGAATGTTAGCGTTTTCCAAGCGATCTGTATCATCGCTTGGAGAACTGATTGACAGGTTGGTCACACTCGTCAAACATAGTATTTGACGAGTCTGACCAACTTTTTACTATTGAGGGTGCCTATGCAGCATTAGTAGTAAAAAGATCTGTTAAAAATAATAAAAAATCGGGTTATATTCACCTTCCGATGTCCCGCGCAGCATCCCCAGGCCTCCGCGATGCTCCGGCAGGTCCCATTCCCAGTGATGCATTGCAGCAATGACCTTTGATGACGTCGCGGTCTTGTGAGACCTCTACAGTATCGCGAGACAGCAACGTCAGCAAAGGTCATTAGGTAAATTAGGTCTCTGTATAACGAGATTACCTGTCCCCAAGGTGGCAATCTCTGCTGTGGTGGCAGTGAAAGGAGTGATGACTGGTCAGTGCTGAGCTACAAGCTTACTACTTAGCATAAGTTAGTGTGAACAGAAGAACTTTTCTTTCCTGCTGTGGATGCATGAGTGCCACTCTTCTCTGAATTGGATCAGGCGCTGTCTTGGACCTATGGCAGGACTGCGGACATATATCACCTTTTTTCAGTTCCATGAGCCACCTGTCGCTTGTCAGTGATTGTATGCTATTAAAGCTCTAATGAACTTATATTGGACTATCCCTTTCTAATTCTATATTTATATTGGACTACCTTTTTCCAACTCTAAGGTCACATGCCCACGTTGAGTATTTAGTCAGTAAGCCAAAATCAGGAGTGGAGTAATCATAGGAAAAGTATAACAGAAACACGTCACCACTTCTGTATTTTTCACCCACTCCTGCTTTTGTCCTACAAATACTGACCAAGTACTGAACCTTTGACTGTGGCCTGATTCTGATTTGCATGGACTTCTGAACTTGACCTGTTTATTCTGCCTGTTCTGATGCCCAGAACTTTAACCTGGCTATTAGCTAACAAAGTATTTGGCAACTGTAACTGTTCACGACTCTCTAATTATGACCCAGCTGGTTGAGAGCTCTTCCCTTAACTCATCCCACTAGTCAGCAGATAATCCATGAACACAACCTGACTATCACTGCAGCCAAGGCCAGATACCTTTTCAATGCTGTAAGGGTCTGTGCACACGTTGCGGATTCTGCTGCGGATCCGCAGCGGTTTTGGCCCTGAAACTGCTGCGGTCTACAGTAGCATTATAACTTATGGAAAATGAAAACCACAGTGCAGACTGTGCGGAATTTTCCGTGTGGATTTGCTGCGGTTTTCATTCCGCAGAAATAAATTTCATGTCAATTCTTTCTGCAGATTCCGCTGCGGTTTGCCATCTGCTCCATTGTAGAGCTGATAAACCGCAGGGCAAAACCGCAGGGTAATCCGCAGATAAACTGCAGGTCTTCTGACCTGCAGATTTACCTGCGGATTTTACTAAATCCGCGAGGACAAATCCGCAGAGCATTCCGCAGCGTGTGCACACACCCTTAAGGTGAATATTAGAATGGCCTTGGGAACTGCTAAGTTCCTTGTGCCAAGTCTGACCCTGCTAACTTTTTGAGTTAACAGTCACTCCACTATATATTTTTATATTTAAATTATTTAGTCTCACAAGTTAAAACTATAGGGGATTCTATGCATTGCAGTGGTTTTGCAACATGTAGAGAAACCTAATTAAAAATTTAAAAGACAGCTCCATCCTACTGCTCATTTAATTGCATGTATTTTATACCAATTGACAGCATAATCCGTATTCTCCCAACTTGTCCTTGTATTCCTCATGCTAGTAAACATTCTTAATTGCAGTCATTAGCTTTTTGCATTTACCCCCAAACTTTTCAACATTTTCAATGCAATACTCTGACAATCCATTAAAGTATAGCAGCTCTGTAAATTGTGCTGAGAATTTAAGATAAAAATACCTTAACACGATATATGCTGGAATTATAAAGTAGAGTGGAAAGTCCAGAAATGAGTTTATAGATTAATTTTATTTTGAGCTATTTTATTTAAAAATGAGAAAATTATTAATATATTGATATTGTTTCATTACATTTTAAATGAATAATGCAAGTATTATAAAATATTAAAAACAATATTTAATAATACAAATGCCTTTGTAACACAACAAATGTACCCACATGTGAAAAGAAGTGAAATAAGCATTGAACAAGTCACCAATTTTCTAAGTAAATATATTACTAAAGATGCAAATAACATGAAATCCTCAGCAGATGTCAATAACAACCCATCCAAACCACACAGGTAAAGAAATTAATCCATAGATGTTGTGAGGCAGTGACTGGTGTTACATGTGAGGGTCACTGGATGTTCCCCCTAGGATGTGCACGGAGGCATATTGAGGCAATGAGAGGGCATTTCAGTCACAGGCATAGCTGTGGTTGCAATGCAGACTAAAGTGAGTATAGGTCTTGGATATGCTGGTTGTCCAAGACAGATTTAGGGAGAACCTGCTCTGGGTTTTTTGTTTTGAAACAGACTGCAGTATGGTAGTGCAGTCCTTTTCATTCCTGGACGGGTTTACCATGTGGCCCAAAGCCACAGGTTGCTAGTTAAAGACCCTGCAGTATAGGGTTTGGGTGTGTCAGGTTCATTGTCAGTCTGGTGTTTGGAGGAGTACAGGGCAGAAGGCTCTTCAGAGCTCCACCTGTTTGAGGCAACACAGGCTATCGGAGGTAAACAGCCAAGGCAGCTGGATAGCTTGGCACCCACAGCGCACCCTGCAGTGCAGTTGCCCATGGCAACCAGTCAGAGGAGGACTGGCGTGTTTAGTGACCGCAAACTGGAGGCTATGGTTCCCGGCTGCGATCCAGTGGATATTGTGTCCTATATAATGCTGTGCGTAGAATATTAGCATGGCGATGCAGTCGCCCACGACAACAGGTCAGAGGTGGACTGACGTGTTTAATTACCTTAATCCAGTGGATATGTGCCCGGCTGCAAACCGGAGGTAAATTGTCTTGTTTCTGGCTGCTATCCGATGGTGGACTGTCTTGTTCCTGGCTGCGATCCGGAGGTGGACTGTCCTGTTTCCCGGCTGCGATCCGGAGGATATCATGTGCTGTGTTTTGCTGAGTTGATCATTAAAGGGACGTTTTGCTTTGAACTTTGCTGGGTCATTGCTTCATCACAGCACAGGGTGCTACCGCTGCGAATTGAGGCATACCCCAAAGTCTGCTGGGAAAATGGACGAGCTTTTGCAAGAGGTGCTGCAGTTTGGGAAGCAGCAGGATCTACTTTTCCAGTGCAGTAAGAGGCACTGCAGTTCCAGAAGCAGCAAGAGGTGCTGCAGCAGCAGAAAGAGGAGACCCCTAAGGAGAGGGGCAATCAATGGTGTAAAGAAGAGACCCCTAAGTAAGGGGTGATCAGAGGGTGTACCAGTGGAAAGGCTTGTCCCGTCAGGTCTCAGGCGAATGACTTATTGATGGAGGAATGGCTCCAGCCTGCGACTTTGACCCCGGCCCAGATGGTAGAGAGGGTGGTGGTCGCCCAGCTGGTGAGGGCTCTGCCGGCAGCCATGCAGCATTGGGTGGGGAAAAGGGATGTGGGCACCCTGGACCTGCTGATTGGTTGTATATCGCTCAATCAATCCTCTCAGGACTTTCTACCTGAGCATGGGAAAAGTCCACAAACCACTGTTGGGGCTAACCAGGACCAAGCCCTTGATGAGGGGGTAACCCAAAGTGAGGGTGACAAAAGTTCTGTTTCCTCTAAAGCGGCTCCAAGGTATAGTCAGGCTGCAGTGACTAAGGGTATGTGCACATGTTGCGGATTCCATTGAGGATTTTTCCTCGCAGATTCTGCAGAATCCTCAGGCAAAATGACCTGCGTTTTACCTGCGGATTCCCTGCCAGGTTTTCTGCAGATTTTTTGCCGATTTTGTTCTGATTTCCCCTGTGTTTTTACACTTGCAGATTCCTATAATGGAATAGGTGTAAAAACGCTGTGGATTCCACACAAAGAATTGACATGCTGTGGAAACTAAACAGCTGCATTTCTGCATGGAATTTTCCGCAGCATGTGCACAGCGGTTTTTGTTTTCCATAGGTTTACATGGTACTGTACACCTCATGGAAAACTGCTGCGGATCCGCAGGGCCAAATCCACTGCGGATCCGCAGCCAAATCTGCAACATGTGCACATACCCTAAGTGTTGGCAGTGCCGAAGGCCCGGACATGTGGCTGTCAACTGCCCCCTGATATCTGTACCCATGGACTGTAGGTATACTCGCCGTGTATCTATGTATGCGCAGCCAGTTTGTACCGCTGACAGCCAGCGCCATCTGTGCCAGGTACTGGTGAACATGTACCAAACAGAGGCTCTCCTGGATTCGGGGGGCATAGTGACTTTGGTCCATGGGTCCCTTGTTGGCAGGGACAACCCTAATCAGACAAGGTGATTTTCTGGATTTGTTTTCTCATTTTGACTCTCATAGTTGTGGTCTACCTATGATGTCAATTACAGGCCTCTCTCATCTTTTTAGGTGGGAGAACTTGCACAATTGGTGGCTGACTAAATACTTTTTTCCCCACTCTAAACACCAAGAAAGATTTCCTGAACAGAAAAAAACACAATTCTCTAATTTAGCAAGCAGAGAGTTCTACCTCAGTCTCTGTAACATCACACGGACATGTTCCTGGTGAGTGTCCAAGTCTGGTGAGAAAATTAGAATGTCATCGAGGTATATCAGAACAAATCTTCCACTGATATCAGAGAAAATATCATGCATAAAATTCTGAAACACAGCAGGTTAATTAGATAATATGAAAGGCATGACAAGGTTTTCAAACAGACCCTCAGATGTTAAAAACGCCATTTTCCACTCATCACCCTTCCGGATGCAAAACAAATTGTAAGCCCCTCTAAGATCATGTTTAGAAAACACCCTGACCCCTAGAAGCTGATTATATAGGTCGGTGATGAGTGGCAGTGGGTAGTGTCATGATCTGCTGAGTTTGTGGGATCAGGTAGTTTAGAGGTTAATCTGGACAGTCTCACACTGAGATTCTGGGAGGCTTTTTATAGCCCCATTGTGGGCTCACTCCTTGTCGCTTATACATGGACCCTTGGCCGAGTGTGTGACCCTGGTGTGCTTTGTGACTGATACTTTTGGTTTTGATCCGGTTCTGTCCCTGTTACGAGTTCTGCCTGTTCTTTTTGTACTGCTCTGCTATTCCCGTGTATGACTCTTTTGCCTTGGACCTGACTACTCTCTGACTGCCTCCCTTGTACTGCGCTGCTATCTCTGTGTATGATTCATTGCTTATGTTTTGACTATTCTCTGCTTGTCCCTCTAGTACCGCGCCGTCCTCCCCGTGTATGACCCCCGCTTGTCTGACCTGAGTTTCCCTAGCCTTTGCTCCAGGATTCCTGTAATAGAACCCAATCCAGCAGCAGGACGCTAGGCCATGCCCCCTGTGGTCACATGATCGTAGGTCCTTGTACTGCTAAACTACTTTCAGTGTCGCAGGTCCTGTTGTCTGAACTTTCCCTGCAGTATCGGACCCCGGGTCCTCCCGTAGTCTGGGTGAGTTACCCTGTTCAGCCGCAGCAGCTCACCGGCACTGACAGGATCCTGATAGATAGGTATTTTTAACCGTGATCTTGTTTAATTCTCAGAAATCAAGGCAAGGACGGAGACCCCCAAAGAAAAATCCAGCAGCTACAGGGGAGGAGGAAGGACAGATATGACCCTTCTGTAAACTTTTGTTAACATATTCTTCCATGGCAGTCCATTCAGGCCTCGACAAATAGCAAAGGCAAGTTTTGGCAATTTGGCACTAGGAATAAGATCATAGGGATGATGGGGAGGTAGTATCTCCTCCTCTATTGCCAAGAACACATCTCCAAAGTCCTTCAGGTACCCCGGAAGACCCTCCAGACTAGCAGAGCATATTTGTACATTTTTTTTTAGACATTTCTTAGATAAGTTGGGGCTCCATTTCACAATCTCCTTCAGACACCAATCAATAACTGGATTGTGAGTCTGCAACTATGGAAACCCCAGTACTATTCCAGCAGGTAAATTATCCAACACAGAAAAGGAGATGGATTCAGAGTGAAGTGCCCCCACTTGGAGAGAGAAAACCACCGTTGCGCTATTGACCAAATTGTGAGCTAACAGTGTCTTGTCAAGGGCAATGATTTGAATGGGTCTTTCTAAACTAAATGTCCCTAACCCTAGCTTTAGAACCAGTCCCCAATCAATAAAGTTAGCAGCAGACCCACAGTCAATGAATTCCAATGTTGATAACACCTGGTTCTCGAAGGAAATCATTGTATTTATCAGTACTTTATCAGAGGAAGAAAAAGGCACCTGGGAGCCTGTGTGACCTCCTCGGTCATCACTCAGACTCCGACGTTCTCCCTATGGTTTGGTGGCTTGGGGACGAGTTGGGCAATTCTTAAGAAAATGTCCAGAGAGATCACAGTATAGACAGAGTCCGAGATCTTGTCTCCATCTTCTCTCCGCAACACAAAGTCTGGCAACTCTAACCTCGGGTAAATGGACCTGCTCTGGGTAACTATAACATGTGGCCTGCTGTTCACCATGTCTCTCACGAATTCTGCAGTCCATGCATATGGCCTTGAGTCATGGCCTCCATCAGAGAACAAGGGGAGTCAAGGAGAACCAGAGCATCCTTAAGTGTCTTGGAAAGGCCTCTTTGGAACTGGCACCTGAGAGCAGCATCGTTCCATAGAACATTGGTGGACCACTACCGGAACTCAGTACTGTAGTCCTCAACTGTGTGACCCCCCCCCTGTGCCAAGTTCATGTGCGGTGGTATTGTAATACAGGACAGGAAAGACTATGTACAGGAATCCTACAGGATTTTATCTGACACCAATTTTTATGAAAAACTCCCCCACAATCCCATCCCTTCTGCCACCATTGCTTATAACCTTTTAATCAATTAAGCTTTTACTGAAGGAACCATCAATGATCAAGAGAAGAAATTTCTGGTCAATAAAAATCCATCCACTCCCTTCATTTATCATCTTCCTAAAATACAAAAATCTACAACCAACCCCCCAGGTAGACCCATAATTTCTGGCATAGGGTCCCTTACAAGTAACTTGTCCTTTTTTATTGACCGGATAATGCAACATCATGTTCTCTTGTTACCCAGCCACCTGAAGGACTCCACTGAATTGATTAATCTGGCTCATGATGTGTTATGGAAAGACTCTTATTATTTTATTTCATTTGATGTATCTGCTTTATATACAAACATTGAACATGAGTTGGGTCTTGAATGTTTTAACAGGTTCCTTTTATCAGACATTCGTTTATCTGTTGCACAAGAAGCTTTTATCTACAAAGGGATGGATTTTATTTTGCATAATAACTTTTTTACTTTTCTGGGGGAATTTTATCACCAGACACGTGGGACCACTATGGGATCACGAGTAGCACCTACGTATGCAAATCTTTTTATGGGGGTCTTTGAACAAAATTTTATCACCAATGAGACTTTTAATAAAGGCATCATTTTATGCAGAAGATACATTGATGACCTGTTCTTAATCTGGGACAATGACGTTTTAGATGTGGGTGCTCTTATTTGTTCCATCCAGAATAATCCATGGGGCTTGACTTTTACCCCACATGTTAATAATCAGTCCATGGATTTTTTAGACATCACATTTTTCATCAGGGATTCCAAGATTTGCAGTAAAACGTTTTTTAAAGAGGTGGATTCTAATAGTTATCTACATTTTAAGAGTGGACACTACAAAAAATGGCTTTTTAATATTCGTCACAATCAGTTCCAAAGGATAAGAAAGAACTGCACTAATGATGAGGATTTTAACACACAATCTGAGGTCCTGAGGGAAAGGTTCCTTGCTCAGAGGTATCCCAAAAAACTCATTAGTTCTACATGTGATAATGTTTTTAAAAATTTTAACCAGAATATTCTCCTCAGCAAATCTCTGACTAAACAAAAGAAAGATGATGCTGAACTCTTTAGAACAAATTTTATTACAACATTCAGTTCACAACAGAACAAGATAAGAGATGTTCTAAATAATTTATAGTCCATCATTAAGAAGGACCCCATACTTAATGGGGTCCTTCCAGACAAACCTGCTATCACCTTCCGAAAGGCCAGGTCTTTAAAAATTATTCTGGCTCCAAGTAGACTTCTACCCCAGAAGCCTACTACCCAAACCATTTCATCACCAGGGATTTATAAGTGTCACCGTCCAAATTGTGTTTGCTGTCATACCATTTCACACTGCACGTCTGTGTTTGTCCACCCCATTACACTTGAAAAATTTCCCCTCAAATTCCACCTCACTTATCATTCCTCTCATGTTATATATGTCATTTCCTGTCCTTGTCCCAGATTGTATGTAGGTCGCACTACACAAGCACTACATTGTCGCATGAATTCACACCGTCACAATATCAAAATAGGCTTCCAAAAACATGGACTTTCATGACACTTTGACACCACACATTCCAGAGATTTCAGTAAAGCCACCATTTATCCCATTGATCACATACCAGACCACATCCCCAATAGGTTTCAATCACTATGCAGAAAGGAAGTTTTTTGGATCTACAAACTCAAATCTATTGAGCCCAATGGTCTTAATATCATCAATGATGTTTTTTATTGATTTTATTTTGACCCTTTGTTTTAATATCTTATCCTTTCAATTCCTTTATATCATCTTCGTTTTTCAAAGAAAAAATTTTTTATGCATTTTTTTTTCACCCATGAATTTTTTTTTTTTTAATTTAAAAATTTTTTTTTTATTTTTTTTTTATTTTTATTAAGTCTTAACACTCAATTTTTAACCATTTTTATATCACCTATTCCAGAGAGTTTCTTCTTGTTGTTCTTCTCTTTTCTCCACCTAGAAAAAAGATATTTGAGACTAGTTTTAGCTATTTACACATGATTTTAACCATTTTCTCCTTACTTTCCAGTTTCACATGTAGCATAGTGGACTAATACCATGAGTTATATCCTCTGAGGCAAGTTCTAATCCACCCCAGGACTCGAGAGTCATTTTTTAATCTTTTACCTCGTGATCCCCCCCGTGTCTTTTCATTTTTTAATCACGTTTTTTATACCAACACTCTTTTTATGGCATTTTAAACATCGTTTTTAATATGGTTGTAATAAAGTTTTATTGTTTTGTATGATTCATGTATATGTATCCATGCTGACGTGTCACCCCACTATTCTTGGCGCCTCCCCTTTTTTTTTTATGTATATATAACCCTGGTCTTCTGTAACATGCCCTGATGAAGTGAGCTGGGACTGGCTCAGGAAACACGTTGGCAATAAAGATATCTTGAATTCTACCACAGCAGCGCAGTCTCTTATTGCACTACCAGCCTTCTCTTTGTACCAAGTTCATAATCTTAACCTCAGCGACCTGGATTTTGTTGGGATCATCATAGATCAGACCTAAACTGTCAAAAAAGGAATCAGTGGAAAATCGTTCTGGGGCTTGTGGAGACAAAGAAAATACCCAGGCCTGAGGACCCCATCGCAGTAGGGACATGATTATTCCCACCCGCTGGAACTCCTCCCATGATGATCGGGGGAGCAGGGTAAAAAATAACTTACAGCTCTCCCTGAGTACCCTAAACTGGTCTTTCTCTCCCAAGGGAGGGATATAACAGGTTCAGGAGAGACCAACTGTATATCAGGCCAAAAGATGAAAGGGGAACAGCATCCACTCCAGGTGAAGAGGTAAATATCTTTTATTCCGCCAAAAATAGATACAACGAAATATGGTGATTGGTTCGTCCACACCATATATGGCCGCTCATGTTGCCATTTGTTGTACTTGATAAAGACCTTATGGTCGAAACATTGTATCTATTTTTGGCGGAATAAAAGATATTTACCTCTTCACCTGGAGTGGATGCTGTTCCCCTTTCGTCTTTTGGCTATATGTTGGTCCCTTTGGGTCCTGGGATCTTTGGAACGTGCGTCCCATTCAATTCATGTGCTGTTGGCTGCTTCTTTTCTGCACAACTGTATATCAGATGATACTGCCGTCACAGCCACTGCCACCAGTGGGGGCTATGGGAGGTCTTCATCAAGTTATTTATCTGACCCTGCAACTGATATTGTGATGACTCCAGATTCTGGCAATCCGTCGCCAGATCCTTAGTCATCTGCATCAAATTCACCACCTGGTCACAAAGCGTGTGAACAGGATCCATGATGGCGAAAAAGAAAAACTTAACGGCCAGATGTAATGTGAGGCTTGTCACTTCTCATGGCTAAGCCATGAGTCAGAGTGGTCAGGAAGTCCAAGGTCAGAATCCAGGAGGGTACATCCAGTGGCGGATTAAGTGGCCTATGGGCCCGGGGCTGTTCATAAAACCTGGGCCCCTGTACCCCCCTTCCCAGGAAAACATTTTCTGTCCACATTTTGTGGCTCTTCTCACAAAAACACTGCATATGCTGATATTTAGGGGCGGTGAATGGCCTGCTCGGATGCGGGGTCTGGAAAGGAATAAAATGGCTGCGCTTGGGAGGGGGTACCGCCGGCCTGTCCGGCTACTGGTTAGGGATGTTAATGATTAATCACACAGTCACCTGCCTCCATGCTCTGCCAGGTCTGCCTCTCCCCAGCCTCCCTGGCTGCTCCCTCCAATTTGGAGGCAGCCGCATAAATTGCATAATGCATTGGATTGGAGCGGAGGGAGCAGCCAGGGAGGGAGGCTGGGGAGAGGCAGAGCATCCTCCAGTCCTCCCAAATGGTGACGCCGACGGTGAGTGTGTCAGTGACCCACCTGCCCTGCGCTAGCCGCTGCCAAAATCTCCTGGGCTGAGTGAGTCCTCCTCACTGTGCACTGCCAGTCGGCGCCGCCGCCTCCACGCTTCTCAGTCCCGGCCGGGCCGCCCACAGCACACAGAGAGAGGAGGAACTTCTGCTCTGCCTCCTGCCGTGCTGCGCCGCCCCCACACACGTGCTGCCTGGGACTGCCCGCCGCCCCCCTTCCAAGTTCCTACGCCACTGGGCGGCGACTGAGCGGCTCACACAGTGACAGACTGACAGATCATATGCGATGCCGACCGACCGATTGGCCCCTGCCCTGGGCCCCCTAAAAACCTTGGGCCCGGGGCGACCGCCCCATCCGCCCCTATTAAGATCCGCCATTGGGTACATCATAAACAGAAGGAGAAGACAAAAGCATAACGTTCCAAGGTCAGAGTACCAGGAGGAAAACAGATCAGTGCTGAAGGGTTTAAACAGGTAGATGGTCAGAACAAAGTCCAAGGTCAGGAAACAGATCAAGCATATAGAACTCAAGGCACGGGAAAGCACAAAACACAAACCTCACAAGATGAATGTATGTCTGACAGTGGTCTGGGAGAAGCTGCTCATGGCAATTACCCAAGACAGTGAACACCTGAGACAGCCGACGCCTCCCAGTCACAGATTGGCTAGTCGAACTGTCAGTAAACACACTGACAGCTCAACACACCCTTGAACCAGACTGGATGGTCATGCTGTCAATCAAAGTACTGACAGCTTCAGCATGCCCCTGTACCAGATTTGATGGCCGAGCTGTCAGTAGCTGCATCCAAGACACTCTGAGGGGTGGAACCATGACATCAATTTTACGGACCAGACTAGTGCATGTCAATAACCAGCAGCTCCTGGTTGTGGGGATAAAATCCACGGTGGATCATAATACCAGCATTATGGATGAAATTTACTTGAAATCTTAACTACATACTATGGTGAAAATCTCTAGTGGAAATTGACCAGCACTGTGGATTTGTCATCTGCAACATATCAATTTCCACTCTATTTTTCCATCAGGAATTTCACACTTAATAAGGGCTTGCTTACATGAGCATATACATTGGACTGCTATCCAATGTTTTATCGGATAGGTGGTACATTCTCGGCATTTCTGCAGAAGGGCCACACTGTTGCTGCGCTGTGACACTGGTGGAGTGGCAGCACATAAGAGGGGGAGCAATGTGGACATTACTGTTTGGAGCACTTACGGGCCCTGTCATAAACTGTAGTAATGACAGAAAAAGCCCTTAGGCTATGTGCACACGCTGCGGATTGAACTGTGGATTTGGTGAAATCCGCAGGTAAATCCGCAGGACAAAAGTCCTGCGGTTTATCTGTAGATTAGCCTGAGGTTTTGCCCTGCAGTTTCACACCTCATAAGGATAAGATATGAAACCGCTGCGGATACCGCACAAACAATTGACATGCTGCGGATTGTAATCTGTGGCAAAATCTGCAGCATCTGCACAGCGGTTTTTGTTTTGCATAGGCTAACATGGTAGTGTACACCGCTGCGGAAACCGCTGCGGGTCCGCAGGGTCAAATCTGCTGCGGATCCGCAGCAGAATCCGCAATGTGTGCACATAGCCATAGAGTGAGGGGAGCTCCAAAAGAAAAAAAGGGCCCTGAGAGACTATTAGGCCGGGGTCACACTAACCGACGCAAAATACGCTCAGTATTTTACATGCGTAATACGGATGAATGGCCCCTAAACAGTGCTCCGTATGTCATCCGTAATCAAGGTGTGGTCGCGTATTTTGCGTATGTAATCCGTATGGCATCCGTATGACAAGATTTTCTCGCAGGCTTGCAAAATGGACATATAATGGAGCCCTATGACAGGGTTTCTAACAGAAACCAATGAATAGATATAGTCACATAGAATGCATATATATATATATGTATTCTATGTGTCTATATCTATTCTTTCTTTCTTTATTAAACCTGTCAGTGTGAGTTTACTGTATAGCGCACTGAATTGCCGGCTTTGCTAAAAGACACCGGGTGCGTATTTCTCGCAAGTCACATGTGTGGTCCGTGTGTAGTGCGTATTTTTTGCGCACCCATAGACTTGCATTGGCGTATTACGGCCGTAGTACGCTGACAATCGCAGCATGCTGCGTTTGGCACGGACTGTAGAATACGGATGAGAACTATACGGCTGGTGCGAGGGACCCCATAGAGAATCATTGGTCCGTGTCTAATGCGTGCTTTTAGCGCCTCTCACTCGGCCGTATTCCTCGCCAGTGTGACCCCGGCCTTACTAGAAACTGCAGAGTAGAGCGAGTGCACCTCGGGACCATATGAGCTGAAATAATTTATTGTTGAATCCTTCTCCTTCTTAAAGGGAATCTTTCCACACACAATGACTGTACAAACAAATTACAGCACCTTGTAGGGGATATAGCCCTATTAAAATTTGTACTTTTAGTGTCAAAGGGATAATGTTTCTCCATGTGGAGAGTGACATACCAGCTCTGGCATGCCAAGGTAAGGAGGCTTATTTGTAGTGCAATGCTCCGCTGGGAAAATTAATATGCAAATTTCCTCTTCAGCGAGGAAAAGTATTTGAACTCTATAGCGCTTCTCAGGATTAGTGATCAGGATGTTATTCCCAATTCCATAAATTGTGGATAATTTCCATACTTGAGAATGTCCCTTTAATTTTTCTCACTTTACTGGAGCCAAAATAGAGAGGTGATATATATTAAACTAGTAGGCTAAAAAGTGCACTGAACTACCCGTTCATGCATTGGGTGCACTGAGCTCCTCTTTTCCAAAAATAATTTTCTATTCAAACTGACAAAAGATTTGGTCACAAAAGGTATGATTATTGTAAGGGTCGTATCCCCTAGAAGGTGCTATGTTTGATTTGAACAGTCATTTTATGGTGAGAGAGTTCCTTTATTTTTTTGGCTGAAGACTAAATATCTCATCAGCTTGTCCCATAGCCAACATTTTTCACCTTAGCTATCATTCTTCTCTCCTGCTCTGCTGGCAACAGCTTGAGCAAGAGAGAATGAATGAATGAAAACCTGATGTGGGGTCCCCCTCTGTTTGTGAACCAACGTGGCAAAACTCACAGCTAGGGGCTGCTATTCTCAGGCTGGTAAGGGGCCATTGATCTTGGCCCCCCAGCCTAAAAACAGCAGCCTGCAGCTGCCCAGAAAAGGCACATCTATTAGATGCGGTGGCAAGTGGGGTTAATAAGGGGTTAATGTCACCTTGCTATTGTAAGAAACCTATCCATTACTAATCCTATAGTATTGAAAGGGTTAAATAAACACACACAATAAGAACAAAGTATTTTAGTGAAAAAATACACTACACGGTTTTAAAATCTTTATTATACTCCTAATCCCATATCGAAGCTATTGTAAAAAATAAAAAAATAACAAACCAACAATATAGCATACCTGTCCAGCGTACAGTCAAGTCCCATGGCGTAAATCCATCTCAGGGGGTTAATCAGTTTACAGCTGGAGCAATGCTAATGCGACTGCTACCGGCTGTAAACTACTGGGGAATGAATGGAAGCAGCGCGCACAGGCTCAGTGATGAGCGGTGATGTCACTGCTAGTTACTGAGCATGCGCTGGCTGCTTCCATTCATTCCCCAGTAGTTTACAGTCAGAGCGGTTGCATTAGTAGCACCAGCGTTCAGCACCAGCTGCAGGGGAACACTGGCTTACAGTAGCGCTTCTTCCTCTGCGGCCGGCTGTGAGCACGGAGGACAGTGTGAACTCTTCTCCGTGTGCACGTGTTCAGCATGTTTTGCAGACCATGCGCTCCCACAAATACTGACATGTCTCCGTATTTTGCACACGGACACACGGTCTGTGAAAACAAGCTGATATATGCATAGACCCATTCATTTGAATGGGTCTACATGTGTCAGTGTCCCCGGTATGTGAGGAAACTGTCACTACATGTATCGGAGCCACTGACTTGTGAAACCGGCCTAAGGCACCAAAATACCTTGTCCTGGCCCTAGGCTAAACAGATGGTAAATGGTAGTAACCAACTGCCTGTTCAATTACACACTGCACTGCTATAATTTTTATGCTTATAAAAATTATAAAGATTTTAAAAATGATAGTTTTGGGGGGAGGTAGATGCCTACAATTCAAGTATTTTAACATATGTGGTATATATGAAAGCAACCATTGCTTTTCGACAAGGCTTCAAACATGATCCCTATAAGTGAAATAGAGGCATTGGGAACCATCAGTCCAGAGCCCAGGCAGAATATACAGGTAGTTCATTAAAGCCAACCCACAATGTAAAAATATTTTTTTTTTTCTGGGGGGGGAGCAGTAAGGTCCACAAAAACAGACATAGAAAACTTACATTTTTGTTTCAGTAAGTAAAATAAAAGGATGAAAAAGTCATGGTTTATTTCAGCCATAACAAAAAATGAAAAAAAATTGGTGGCAGCATAACATTTTCTCTGAACTGTAGAAAAAAAGACATGGACTGCACATCCAAGAATCATACTATGAGCTAACGCTGCTAGGCAAAAATTTACAAAACTGAACATCGAGTATTTGTAAGCCAAAACCAGGTGCGGAACAATCGGAGGAAAAGTATATTAGAAACACGTCACCACTTCTGTATTTATCACGCATTCCTGGTTTTGGCTTACAAATACTGAGTAGAGGTGAGCGAAACGGGTCATTCAAATTAAAAAGTCGCCGACTTTCGCTAAAGTCGGGTTTCGCCGAGCGAAACTCGACCATAGCGTGAGGTTGGCCATGCGGTCTCCGACCCGAGCGTCAAAGTCACGTTTCTCATAATGCTTTCAGGCGTCTTTTCTCAGCCAACGAGCAAGGACGCACACTGTGGGCAACGCGATGACATGGGCAGCGGCCACCACCATCTTAGAGAAGGGCATTTCAGTGATTGGCTTGCTTTGTGTGGCGTCACAGTGGCTATAAAAGCCCTGAACGCCGACCGCCATTTTACTTCTGCCGATCTTAGCATAGGGAGAGGTTGCTGGCTTCCGCTGCTTCTTAATAGGGAAAGTGTTAGGCGGGAAAGAAAACAGATAGGCAGGGAAGAAAAAAGAATCTGTGCTTCTGCTGATAGCAATTGTGCTGTACAGTTAGTGTGCAGTGACAGGGGAGGATTTTTTGGTGTGCAGCAGCGCTGGTTATTAGGCTGCCTTATTAGGCTACCTGATAGCTGCATTGCTGTGTGTACATGTAGAGTCGTGGGCCGGGCTGGGGGGGTGGTCCCTCTATATACCACGCAGAGACGTCACAGACAAAAGATGGAGGCAGGTTTCGGGTACAACAGGTCCAAGTTTATTCCTTACCGTCTGACTGACTGCCTCAGCAGTACACGTAATACCTTCACGGGCCTCCGTTTCCAGGTCTCGCTACCCACACCGTACTTTTCCACCAGGGATGTAAACACACGTACCGTCCCTTTTTTCACTGAGCGACGATCCTGTCAGCACAGACACTGTGGCCGCCTTAGGCCCGTACACCATCAGCACATTTACTGGTCAGTTTTCGTCTTCAATACGGTATGCTTTTCCCCGGGGCCTCGTCTGTACTGCGGTAATTCATGTCAGGACCACCCCCCTGACTTTCTCTCTCCTCGGTCCCCTGGTTTGGCTCTCTTCACAGCAAACACACTGTCACAGACTCCTTATCTCTTGAGCACATCCCGGGGACTGGAACTTTCTGGAACCCTCCTGTCAAATTTATAACTTTCCCGGTTCCCTGTAACTCCGCCCCCCATGACCAACAGTTTCTAAAACCCTAAGCTGCTGTTAAGTCCTGAACTTACTCTCCTCCCTGCCATCTGGTGGTCAACCCAAGGTACTGCACGTCACCTACACTTTCCTAGCTGTTTCCCCACTGTCATACCTGCTATCTGTCTAAAATGTGCAAACCCTCCTTCCTACTTGCTGACAAGTCCATCCGTCAGGTCACCTTCCCTACACTCTCCCTTCCTTTGTCCATTGTCGTCCCCGACAATCACAACCCCTACCTTTGTCATTCTGAAACTTCTCTTACCAGACCATTGTCAACGCCCGCTTTCTTCTTTGGGAATGTCCGTGGTGTTAGGGACCTGACTCGGGACTTCTGTCCGTCTCACATCTTCCATCTCTTTACCTTCCTCTTGGTAACAAGTCATGGTCGGTGTCTGGGTCACACAGACCCTCTTATCACGTAGACCCTTTTGGTCTCACACTTCCTTCGGTCACACCGACCCCCGTACCCGGACCTGTTGAAATTTTCTTATGCATATTACACATTAAACCAAACTTTATAATATAGCACATGTATCTTTTTTTTCATTTACTGTTTCTTTTAACCATCTCAAAACATAACAGGCTTGCTCCCCCTTCCTTTAACATTGGCACTCCTTTTTTTCTTTTTATGCATCCCCGCCATGTCAGGCATACTAACTTCAACAATCATAACCAAAAAAACACACATTTTTTTTTCTTTTTTTTATACCCTTGACGCAAACTGTCCCAATGACCTGCATAACAGTGCAGTGGATTCCCGACAGTCCACGCTATCTTCTGGTGGACGGTAGCAAGGAGTCCCACAGCCTTGGAGCTCCTGAGATGCAAGGAGTGTCTTTAGAGTCCTGTCTATGGGGGCTCATGATCTTCAGGTTCAGCGAGCACGGCTACCGCGTAGTAGCCGCGGGGACAATATTCCTTATAATAAGACACCAAGTCCCCCTCTTGCAAGGCCCGGCCATGGCGGATCGATGCCACATTGATGTACACTTTCTGGCCGGTCGCAAGGTCTCGTATAAACCCGTACCCCTTTGGTATGTTGGTGTAGACAAGCCGTCCCAAGGATCGTGTAGCCACCATGCCAGACTCTCCCTTTGCATGGAGCAGGTTCCATATTTCCTGCTCCCTGGCTTTTTTCTTCTTAATGACCTCAGCTACCCAAAC
Organism: Dendrobates tinctorius; assembly: GCF_039654945.1. NCBI lineage: Eukaryota > Metazoa > Chordata > Amphibia > Anura > Dendrobatidae > Dendrobates > Dendrobates tinctorius. Next base: position 39,747,068 of record NW_027361711.1, read on the forward strand.
AGAGGGTCCGGAGTAGGCCCTGGAGTCCGGTGGGCGGGACTCAGCCGGGGTCGAGTGCGGTGCAGAGGCGGCCGTAGATGTCAGCGGCCCAGCAGCCGCTGGGGCCGAGTGGCGGGGAGGGGCAGCAGTAATTCCTGCCGAATAGGCCGCAGAGCCTGACAAATAACCCGCTGTCAACTTTGATGACATCACAGATGCAGCCGTGGGGTAGGCCGCACCCGTAGTTGCAAACAGGGCTGCAGCAGCGGCTGGTTTCATGGACAAAGTCGCTGCTGGCATGGGGAACGCATCAGCGCCTTCCATGGACAGACTCCGCACCGGCGACACCGGGCGTGGTGCCACCGGGCGGGGTGGTTCGGGGACAGGAGCGGGGGCCTTGCTCAGCTCTGCATAAACCATAGGGCCCTCTGCGGCCAGGCTTTCAGGAACGGAGGAGGCCACGTGCTGCGGCTAAATGGTGGGGGCCGCCTGCGGAGCCGCCGGCTGAGCCGGGGGAATTCTCACCTTCCCTGGTGTGGCAGCCTCTGACTTAACATCCCGCGGCTCCTCCTGCAGTCTCCGTCCTTCACCCCTCCGTCCGGCAGGACTAGGCTCCAGGCTCGGGGGTTCCGCGGGGAGGGACTCTGCTGTCAACGTTGGCGGCCGCTTCCGCGGGACCAGCAATGGTTCTGCTTCTCCACACGCAATCCGGATGTCTGCCCGTGACTCTGAGAAATAAGTCTTCCAGCGGGGCGTGATCTCCCGACGCCATCGCCACTCCAGGCACCCGATGCCTCGACAACCACAGCGGCGCATCCCGTCCGGTGGACAGCAATCAAATGGCACCAAGCAGCCGCAGCCAATCTTTCCCTCAGTGCCACTCCCTCTGCTGGGTGGGGCGATGGCAGGCTTGTCCACCCAGCGGCCTGGGTCCAGTATGTGGGAGCATCGGCCTCCGGGTTCATATCGCTTCCCTCAGGGGTACGTTGGAGGGGGTCCCAGACCATCCAGAACGGCTGCAAACACCCGGACCTCTCTCCTGCGTTGGAGCAACACTGCCATCTTGCACAGCGCTCCCAATTTGTAATCCACAGGTAAACAATTTGTAATCCACAGGTATTTTCAATCCAAACAGAGCAGCCCAAGTGCTTCTCTGTTCTTCAGAGGCAGGTCTGCCGCAGAAAATATCGTATTAGCGGCGACGATCCTGCCGACTATGCCAAGTGTAGAGTCGTGGGCCGGGCTGGGGGGGTGGTCCCTCTATATACCGCGCAGAGACATCACAGACAAAAGATGGAGGCAGGTTTTGGGTACAACAGGTCCAAGTTTATTCCTTACCGTCCGACTGACGGCCTCAGCAGTACACGTAATACCTTCACGGGCCTCTGTTGCCAGGCCTCGCTACCCACACCGTACTTTTCTACCAGGGACGTAAACACACGTACCATCCCTTTTTTCACTGAGCGACGATCCTGTCAGCACAGACACTGTGGCCGCCTTAGGCCCGTACATCATCAGCACTTTTACTGGTCAGTTTTCATCTTCAATACGGTATGCTTTTCCCCGGGGCCTCGTCTGTACTGCGGTAATTCATGTCAGGACCACCCCCCCGACTTTCTCTCTCCTCGGTCCCCTGGTTTGGCTCTCCTCACAGCAAACACACTGTCACAGACTCCTTGTCTCTTGAGCACCTACCGGGGACTGGAACTTTCTGGAACCCTCCTGTCAAATTTATAACTTTTCTGGTTCCCTGTAACTCCGCCCCCATGACCAACGGTTTCTAAAGCCCTAAGCTGCTGTTAAGTCCTGAACTTACACTCCTCCCTGCCATCTGGTGGTCAACCCAAGGTACTGCACGTCACCTAGACTTTCCTAGCTGTTTCCCCACTGTCATACCTGCTATCTATCTAAAATGTGCAAACCCTCCTTCCTACTTGCTGACAAGTCCGCGTCAGGTCACCTTCCCTACATACTTCTGTGCAGACTGCTTTTGACACAGCACTTCTACTTTTATTCTTTTTTTCTGAACAATTACCGAGCGTAACTGCAAGTAAAAACTGCAAGCACTGAGTCGTCAGTGCAGGCTTCTGGTCATGAACAACACCTTTCCTTGTGTCCTTCACCCCCACCAAAAATGAAGGATTCGGCAGGCCACACTTCAGATTACACCATGGAGCTCTTTTCACATACCATGCCTGGGTTATCAAGTCAAATCCTGAATTCCACAGTCCAAGATGAATCTGACATGGAGTGCACTGATGCACAGCCCCTGCTAGATGATTCTGCTGGTACATTGACCCAGAGCACTACATTGCCCTCGCAGTCTACTGAGCCAGAATCTGACCCTGATGAAACTCAGGTGCCCTTTCCCGCATACTATACCACCTTACACGGTGACACAGAGGAAGGTGCAGATGATATTGAAGAGGAGGTGATGGATGACCCAGTTGTTGACCCAGATTGGCATCCATTGGGATAAGAGGGTGCCCCTGGCAATAGGTCAGAAGAGGAGAAGGATCCGCAGCAGGCATCGTCATCACAGCAGTGGTTATCTAGCAGGCCCGTAGCTGTCCAAAAACGTGGTAAAAAAAACAAAAAAGAGTTGCAGGACAGCTTGGCCAGACAGTCAAATTAGGACAGCGTGCAAGCCATGAAAATTTATACCATAGTAGGAAGAGTGCAGTGTGGCACTTTTTGACCAAAATCCTATTGATGAGGCAAAGGTTATCTGTAAGAGATGCAGAAGGACCTTTAGCCGAGGGAAAAATCTCCGAAATTTGAATACCAGCTGCATGCTTAGACATTTAACCACCATGCACTTGCAAGCGTGGATGGACTACAAAACCTCAGGTAGCACATGTGCTCCTGCTCCGACTGAAGGTAGCCAGCAATGCTCCATCGCTTCCCCCACTGTAAGCCCACCAGTAAGCACACCAGCAGCAAGAAATGTTGAGGTGTTGTCGCAAGGCCAAAGCAGTCAGGGAAGCAGAATGTTTTTGCAACGAAAGACTGAATCTAGGCCATCACCACCACCATCATCACCATCACCAACCCCCTGTCAGTCCGTCAGGTCCACCACTAGTTCCCCCATATGCAGCTCTCAAGTCCAGCTCACCCTACCAGACACTCTGAGTAGGACAAGAAAGTACTCAAACTCTCAACCACGTACACTGGCTTAGAACACCTACATTGCCAAACTGATCTCATTAGAAATGATGCTCTACCGTTTGGTTGAAAGCGAAGCGTTCCAAGAGCTCATGGCCTACACTGTCCCACGCTATGACCTACCCAGTCGGCACTTCTTTTCTTGAAAAGCCATCCCTGCCCTCCACCGGCGTGTGAAAGACCGCATTGCCCATTCACTCAATCAGTGAGTGGAAAGGTGCACCGCACAACAGAAGTATGGGCCAGTAGGCATGGCCAGGGCCATTACGTGTCCATCACTGCTCATATAGTACCCTGAAGATAGTGAATATAAAAGGGACAGCACTGTGCAGGATCTAAGCGCAATATTAAAAATGTCCCAAATAAAAATACAAAGCTGATGCACTCACCAAGTTGAGGTTGAAGGAACAGCGTATTGACCCTGGAGGAATGTCCCAAACCAAGGTCCCAATTAATCGGTTTGCTGCACGGCTCCTGGTCAACAGGGTGATCCTCAGTCGTCTGCAGGTACAAGATAAAAGAAAAAAAAATCAAGTCTGATGCCGGCGATCCCGAAAAAAGTGAAATGTGAGAGATGGGTTTACTTAAAAAAAATGTTTAAAAAGATTTTTATTCTGAAGTGTAACAGTAAAAACAAACAACGCGTTTTGGCTTAAAAAAAAGCCTTCATCAGGTAAATATACATCTATACCAAAACAATGACCATGTCTGTATAAACCCTTTTTACAACTGGAAAGGGAGGGGTGTTTATTACTAGCATCAATCCTTCACTTAATTTGCATACTCCTCTTAATTGATTTAACTCTTTAGCAGGGGTAAGTCAAAGATATAATTCACATTCCTTAAGAGGTTAAACTCTAGTGGAAAAAATATAAAAATAAATGAATAAAAATAAAAAAAAATAAAAAATCTGAAAAACCTAATCACTATATCAATAGGTATAGCATCTCTAAACTTTCTCAATCACATCATTCAGACCATTCAGGTACAAGGTTTGTAACTGAAAAATCCAAAAAGATTCCTGTGCTGAAAGTAACTGATTTTAGTATTATGACGGTGTCCATTCATTCTTGCTCTGACAGTTTGTGTTGTGCGGCCACAAATGAAGGGTTTAGAATTTATTTTAAAACTTAATTTTTTTTCTTTCAGGATGTACTCTATTTACAGAGGTCCTGGACCGCGATGGGGACGCGGGTCGCCCCGAGTTTTGCTAATCTTTTTAAGGGGCAATTCGTGTCCCTATCTGCCCTATCCGAGCCTTTTTTTAAAGAAAAAATTCTGCTTTATAAACGCTATCAAAAACGGAGAAAATAGAGTCTATGCTAATTTACAAAAATATCAAATTTTATTAGTCATAGAAAAATGACAAAATGTAAATACATGCAAAAAGACAACACTAATTGAATGAGCAGACTGTGTGAAGAGAGGGTACATGCACAATAAAAGTGACCAAAATATCCTGAAATGTAGCTAAAGTGAGCTGCTATCACAATGGGCACATATGGGACAAATTAATGCTGCCTCTGTGCTCAAAAAATCTCACACGAACTTAGATAGTCCCAAAAGTAACAGTCATAGTGTTATATCTAAGTGTTCAGGACTCTCCCAAGCGTAGTTGAGATGAAAATAATAAGAGTACGTTAGCCAAAAATTATCACATATATTAAGAGAGCACCGGACACTGAGACACCTCATGGAACTAGGACATCACAATTGACTGAAAATAATTGGCAGCACAGTTGGAATAATTACATCAGCAATGATACGTCATAAATAAATAATTACCCATCATGTTTCCAAATGTGAGGGCAGGAGAAACAGACCCCGACGTACGTTTCGATGAATTAGCCTTCCTCAGGGGTCGATATAACACTATGACTGTTACTTTTGGGACTATCTAAGTTCGTGTGAGATTTTTTGAGCACAGAGGCAGCATTAATTTGTCCCATATGTGCCCATTGTGATAGCAGCTCACTTTAGCTACATTTCAGGATATTTTGGTCACTTTTATTGTGCATGTACCCTCTCTTCACACAGTCTGCTCATTCAATTAGTGTTGTCTTTTTGCATGTATTTACATTTTGTCATTTTTCTATGACTAATAAAATTTGATATTTTTGTAAATTAGCATAGACTCTATTTTCTCCGTTTTTGCTAGCATTTATTAGGGAGTCGCCGCTGTTATGCAATTTTGCTCTTTTTATGAAGTATGGTAATTACCTATTAGTAAGTTATTTATTATGTTTTGGAGATTTGTTATTTTATTAACGCTATATAGATGATCTGGTGATTCTATGGATAGAACAAGCATGGGAACTAATTAATAAGCTAAACACGAATGAATGGGGGATTACTTTTACTGCCAATTTAGATAAAGATAAAATACGTTTTCTAGATCTTGAAGTAAGCCACAAAGACAGCTGCATAGTGACTAAATCCTTTTTCAAAAAAGTAGACAGCAATGGTTTTTTGGATTTCCGTAGTGCACACTATTGCAAATGGAAGAAAAATATTCCACATAGCCAATTTCTGCGCATTTCGAAAGAATTGCAGTATTGAGGCTGACTATGTGGAACAAAGATTCTCAAGGCTAGATTTTTTGAGAAAAAATACCCCAAAAAATTAGTGCAAGGTGCATATGCAAAGAATCTGATAAAAACTCAGGCTGATTGCCTACCACAGATTAACCAGAAAAAAAGTTTTTTCCATAGAAAATGGGATTAGGAGTTAATTTGAACAATGGAAAGGCTGAATCTTGTGGTGATTCAAGAAAGAACCAATCTAATCCAAGATGTTTTAATTTCGTGACTCAGCTCAATAATGGCAATTATAAAATAAGAGACATCCTTGAAAAATGTTGGTACCTTTTAATCAAAGACCCCATCTTAAAGAATTTGTTACCGAAAAAACCTGGTATTATCTTTAGGAGGGGTCGTACCATAAGAAATTTAATAGCGCCCAGCAACTTAAAAAAACCCACAGATCTCACTTGTGGGTTTTTAAAAGCTGTCTCTAGAAATTCAACTCTGGGCGTCTACAAATGTGGACTGAGGAATTGCTATACATGCAATATCTTACAACATGAGGCTTGCTCGATCACTTCATATAGCACGGGTGAGGTTTTTGAGATTAAGCAGCATCAATCCTGCGGCAGTGACTATGTGATTTACGTAACTACGTGTTGTTGCGGCCTCCAATATTTTGGCCGCACAACACAAACTGTCAGAGCAAGAGTGAATGGACACCGCCATAATACCAAAATCGGTTTCTTTCAGCACAGTTTATCGCATCACATGTTACTAAAGCACAGCAAAAAATTCCAAATAACAGTTACAGCAGTAAAAATGATACCTTCTGGAGTGCTTATCGCAATCAAACATTAAACAAAAAGGAATCTTTTCAGATTTTTCAGTTACAAACTGTGACATCAGCGGCCGTGCCCGCCGATGCCCCTTCAGCGGCGGTGCCCGCCGCAGCGTTCCCTCACCTGCGCGCTCCTGTCCACGCGCACTTCCGCTCTGCCCTCCACCCTGCTGCGGGTACCCGCGCCGGCCTTAGGCCGCGCGCGCGCGTTCCCCCGCTCTCTTCCGCTAGTGGGGGGCGTCGCTGAGGGGCGGGCCTGTAGGACGTACTTCCTGGTTCAGGATATATCAGGCGTCCGCCCTATTCAGAGGGCGCCTGGTGATTGTGTGACTTCCCTGCACTCTCCGGCCGCATATCTGCTCTAGAGTACCCTGCCTGTCCTTCTGTCTAGGGCTATTTCCCCCTGTGTGCCTTGTGTCCTGCTCCGCTCCCATCTGCCTGTCTCTGCCCTGTCCCCTCCGCTCCGACTCTTCCTCCTGTGGACTTCTGCCCAGTGCCCTCCGCTATTCCGTCCTGGTACTCTTGTTCTGCCTGCCTGTCCTTCGAGCCGTCCCTCTTGGTACCGGCTGTCGCGGTTCTGCCCCCTGCGGTCCTGCCCCTAACGATCCCTGTACAGGGGTCGGTCTTCACCTGGTGAGCTCGGCCCAGGGGCTCCTGATCCACGACCCAGAGGGTCCACTCTCGGACGTATTTGGCCAGAATCGTCACAGTATCACCAGGCCATGGATCCCGCCAGTGCCGCGGCCGCTACACAGAAGGAACTGCTTTTCCTACGAGAAAATCAGACCCGGATAATGTCCTTCATGAAGTCAATGGACACCCGGCTATCTGCCTTGCAGACCTCAGACCCCGGGCACGCCCCCCTCCTGGCCAGCCTCCAGCAGGAGCTCGCACAGCAGCGCGACGCTCAATCCCACATCTTAGATTACATGGCGTCCGTGGATGATCGATTGCTTGCTCTGCAATCCTCTGCGGCCGCTACAACTTCCCCCCGGGACGTAGTCTCAGCCCCGTCTCCCCGTCTGGGTAAACCCCCCAGGTACAGCGGAGACCCTAAGTTATGCCGGGGTTTTCTGAATCAGTGCAGACTGCACTTTGAGCTGGCCCCCCTCCAGTATCCTACTGACCGCACCAAGGTGGCGTTCATTGTGTCCCATCTCGAGGGTGAGGCTCTGTCCTGGGTGAATCCGTTGTGGGAGAGGGATGACCCCGTAGTGTCTAGCATTCAGAATTTCTTGGAAACCTTTCGCAAGGTATTCGATGAATCGGGTCGCTTAGCGTCCACTACGGAGGCCCTTTTTAACCTCCGCCAGGGTTCCCTTACTGTGGGGCAGTACGCCATCCGCTTTCGGACCCTGTCTTCAGAGTTGGGATGGAACAATGATGCTCTTGTGGGAGCCTTTTGGAGAGGTCTCTCCAGTAAGATCAAGGATGAGCTTGCCGGGCGAGACACTCCCACCACCCTGGAGGACCTTATTTCTCTGGCCACTCGTATTGATCTACGCTTTCAGGAGCGCGCTCGAGAGGCGGTCGGGGAGAGAAGGTCCTTTAGGCTGTACCAGGCTCCTGTCCCTCGTTTCCCTGCATCTCCTGTTAGTACCGCTCCTGAGCCCATGCAGATTGATCGTGTCAGACTGTCCGAGCAGCGGCGCAGGGAGAGGATGACCAAGGGACTCTGCCTGTACTGCGGAGGGGCCAACCATTTTGTGCGCTCTTGTCCGGAGAAGCCAGAGAGGCCGGGAAATGCCTCCACCTAGGTCAGGTAAGAGAGGACCCCCTAGGTGATCAAAATTCCTCTCTCCCCCTTACCCTTTCAGCTTTGATAATTGCAGGTCGGGAGCATGGATCTGTGGAGGCGTATGTGGACTCGGGTGCTGCTGGTAATTTCATCCGCCAGGAGGAGGTTGATAAACTCCAGATCCCGGTAAATGTATTGAGGAACCCTCGTGCTATTTCCTCCGTCGATGGTAAACCTCTACCCGGACTCATCACCACGGTTACCGTCGAAGTAGATCTTCAAATCGGAGCACTCCACCTCGAGAGAATAGCCTTTTATGTCCTGCCGCAACTAGCCCATGCTGTTCTTCTTGGGTTACCCTGGCTCAGACGGCACGAGCCGGTGATTGACTGGCGCTCTGGGGAAGTTCTCCGTTGGAGGCACTCCTGCCAGGAGCACTGCCTGCGGGCTCTCATTCGTCCCCGTCCATGGTCGAAGCCAGCCGACCTTCCGGGCCTTCCCGCACCCTATCACGCGTATGCCGATGTATTTAGCAAGAGGGAGGCGGACTCTTTACCACCTCATCGCTCCTATGACTGCCCTATCGACCTGATCCCTGGAGCCACCCCTCCCAGAGGGAGAACTTATCCTCTATCCCCAGCAGAGACCACGGCTATGACGGAATACATACAGGAGAATCTGGCCAAGGGGTTCATCCGGAAATCCTCGTCCCCTGCGGGCGCGGGTTTCTTCTTCGTTCGGAAGAAAGATGGGTCCCTGCGACCCTGTATTGATTACCGGGGCCTGAACAACATCACTGTTAAAAACCGGTAGCCGCTCCCGAAGATTCCAGAACTCTTCGACCGGCTGAGGGGGGCCAGGATCTTCACGAAGTTGGATCTGCGGGGAGCTTACAACTTAATCCGAATCCGAGCAGGGGACGAGTGGAAGACGGCCTTCAATACCCGGGACGGCCATTATGAATACTTGGTCATGCCGTTCGGTCTCTGCAATGCTCTGGCGGTGTTTCAGGAATTCGTAAACGAGGTATTCCGGGACCTACTCTATTCCTGCGTGGTGGTATATTTGGATGATATCCTCGTTTTCTCGGCCGATCTGTCCTCCCATCGGAGAAGTGTACGCATGGTCCTGCAGCGCCTTCGAGAGAATCATCTTTACGCCAAGATTGAGAAGTGCCTCTTCGAGCAAACAGCGTTACCTTTCTTGGGATATATCATCACGGATTCCGGCCTAAAGATGGATCCGGAGAAGCTGTCCGCGGTACTCCAGTGGCCTCGTCCAGTTGGCATAAAGGCCATCCAGCATTTCCTCGGCTTCGCTAACTATTACCGACAGTTTGTACCCCACTTTTCTACAGTTACCAAGCCCATCACGGTCCTGACCCGTAAGGGGACGAAGTCTAACGGCTGGTCTTCCGAAGCCGAGGACGCCTTCCTTGCCCTGAAACGCTCTTTTGCCTCTGCTCCGATCCTACACCGCCCAGTGGCCAGTGTAGGCCACTTCATCCTAGAAGTGGATGCCTCCTCCACTGGAGCTGGGGCGGTCCTTTCCCAACAGGCTCCATCCGGACGTCTAGTCCCCTGCGGGTTCTTCTCCAAATCCTTTTCCCCTGCGGAGTGCAACTACTCCATTGGGGACCGGGAATTGTTGGCCATTAAGATGGCGCTGGAGGAATGGCGATATCTGCTCGAAGGGGCAGTGCATCCCTTTACTATCTTCACGGACCACAAGAACTTGGCCTACCTGCAATCCGCCCAGAGACTCAACTCCAGACAAGTCAGGTGGGCCCTGTATTTTTCCCGTTTTGAGTTTAAGCTCCACTTCCGGCCCGGCAGTAAGAACATCAAGGCTGATGCACTTTCCAGGTCCTTGCAGTCACCTGAAAAGGAGGAGGATCCATCATATATTATTGAGCCGGCTAAAGTTATCTCCGTGGCTCCTGTGAGATTCTCTACTCTTCCGCCAGGCAAGACCTTCGTCCCTTTGAACAAGCGTCTGGAGGTGCTGCGCTGGGGGCATTCCTCCAAGGTTGCTGGGCACGTTGGGATTAAGAAGACCCTTTTGCTTCTTTCCCGGTATTACTGGTGGCCCTCTCTCCACCAAGACGCAAAGGACTTTGTAGCCTCCTGCAGGACCTGTGCTCAGAACAAGGTTCCGAGGACTCTGCCCTCCGGTCTCCTTCACCAGTTGCCTGTGCCAGAGGCCCCTTGGCAGCAAATCGCAATGGATTTCGTGACTGATCTGCCTCGCTCTGCTGGATGTACTACCATCTTAGTCGTCGCAGACCGCTTCTCCAAGATGGCCCACTTCATTCCCTTGTCCGGACTGCCATCTGCTCCGAAGTGGGCCGAGATCTTTATCCACCAGATCTTCAGACTGCATGGTCTTCCTCTACGAATCGTGACCGATCGAGGGGTCCAGTTTACCTCCCGATTCTGGAGGGCTCTCTGTCGGCTCCTGGGCACGTCTCTCGACTTCTCCTCAGTGTACCATCCGCAAACCAATGGCCAAGTGGAACGGATTAATCAAATTTTGACTACCTACTTATGCCACTTTTCTAACGCCCATCAGGATAATTGGGTCTCACTCCTACCTTGGCCAGAATTCGCTCATAATAATCATCCCAGCGAATCAACCGCCAAGACGCCGTTCTTTGTAGTAACTGGGCTAAATCCTGGTGTTCCGCTGCCCTTTTCCGCATCGTCTGGAGTTCCTGCAGCAGATACTCTCGCCAAGGAATTTTCACAAATCTGGAGGGAGACCAGGGAGGCGCTCGAGGTAGCCAGCATTCGAATTAAGAGACACGCAGACAAGAGACGAAGGGATCTACCCCCATACCATCCCGGGGACAAAGTCTGGCTTTCGACCAAACATATCCGCCTAAAAGTCCCTGCTTACAAGTTAAGTCCTCGATACATCGGGCCTTTTGAAGTACTTGGGCGCATTAATGAGGTAGCCTACAAATTGAGGTTGCCGGCATCACTCCGAGTCCCTAACGCCTTCCATGTCTCGCTCCTTAAACCTGTAGTTCTGAATCGGTTCCAACCAACCTCCATGTCCCCTCCTTCGCCAATTTGTTCGGACGATGTCTTTGAAGTAAAGGACATCTTGGCCATGAAAAGGGTCAAGGGTAAGACTCTTTTTCTTATCGACTGGAAGGGTTTTGGTCCCGAGGAGAGGTCCTGGGAGCCCCGAGAGAATGTCGATGCCCCCCTTATCATGAAAAGATTTCTGGCCAACCACAGAAGGGGAGGACCTAAGGGGGGGTACTGTGACATCGGCGGCCGTGCCCGCCGATGCCCCTTCAGCGGCGGTGCCCGCCGCAGCGTTCCCTCACCTGCGCGCTCCTGTCCACGCGCACTTCCGCTCTGCCCTCCGCCCTGCTGCGGGTACCCGCGCCGGCCTTAGGCCGCGCGCGCGCGTTCCCCCGCTCTCTTCCACTAGTGGGGGGCGTCGCTGAGGGGAGGGCCTGTAGGATGTACTTCCTGGTTCAGGATATATCAGGCGTCCGCCCTATTCAGAGGGCGCCTGGTGATTGTGTGACTTCCCTGCACTCTCCGGCCGCATATCTGCTCTAGAGTACCCTGCCTGTCCTTCTGTCTAGGGCTATTTCCCCCTGTGTGCCTTGTGTCCTGCTCCCCGCTCCCGTCTGCCTGTCTCTGCCCTGTCCCCTCCGCTCCGACTCTTCCTCCTGTGGACTTCTGCCCAGTGCCCTCCGCTATTCCGTCCTGGTACTCTTGTTCTGCCTGCCTGTCCTTCGAGCCGTCCCTCTTGGTACCGGCTGTCGCGGTTCTGCCCCCTGGGGTCCTGCCCCTAACGATCCCTGTACAGGGGTCGGTCTTCACCTGGTGAGCTCGGCCCAGGGGCTCCTGATCCACGACCCAGAGGGTCCACTCTCGGACGTATTTGGCCAGAATCGTCACACAAACCTTGTACCCGAATGTTCTGAATGATGTGATTGAGAAAGTTTAGAGATGCTATACCTATTGATATAGTGATTAAGTTTTTTTTTTTATTTATTCATTTATTTTTATATTTTTTCCACTAGAGTTTAACCTCTTAAGGAATGTGAATTATATCTTTGACTTACCCCTGCTAAAGAGTTAAATCAATTAAGAGGAGTATGCAAATTAAGTGAAGGATTGGCGCCAATAACAAACACCCCTCCATTTCCAGTTGTAAAAAGGGTTTATAAAGACATGGTCATTGTTTTGGTATAGATGTATATTTTACCTGATGAAGGCTTTTTTTAAGCCGAAACATGTTGTTTGTTTTTTAAAAAAAATTTTTTTTAAGTAAACCGATCTCTTACATTTCACTTTTTTCAGACTGGATTTTCTTTCTTTTATCGTGTCCATCACTGCGCACTGGGTTACTGTGGTAGATGCAGGGTCCACAGGGGACAGCGATGGTGGGACAGTGCTGCCTAGCCAACAGTATAGGAAACAGTTGGCTGTAGGCGTTCGATCCTCCTCCTCCTCCAGAAGTGAAAGCTCGTCGACAGAGCGCAATCGCACGAGCACTCCATCCGCAGCTGCCAGTGCTGCACACGAGGTGTCCCAGTTTTGAACAGCTAGTGGTAAGCATCAGCAGGCTGTTTTAAAGATGATGTCTTTGGGCGACAACAGACACACCGCGGAGGTACTGGCCGACTACTTGCAGAGAGAAACTGAGTCATGGCTGGGCAGTCTAGATCTTGAGCCAGGTAAGGTAGTCAGTGATAACGGCCATAATTTGGTGGCGGACATAGCCCTTGCAAAACTCAGACACATACCTTGCCTGGCTCACACCTTGAACCTGGTGGTGCAGTGCTTCTTAAATAATTATCCAGAGTTAACAGGCCTGCTCCATAAGGTGCGAAGTCTGTGCTCGCACATCCGTCGCTCGCCTGTAGACTCCAGTCGTATGCAGAGGCTGCAGTGATCGCTCCACCTCCCCAAGCACCGCCTAATCATAGACATTGCAACAAGGTGGAACTCCACCATGCATATGGTTGAGAGGCTGTGTGAACAGAGGCAGGCTGTAATGCATTTGTGGGAGGATACACAGGCAGGCAGTTTGTGGGCAGACATGGAGTTGTCGGGTGTGCAGTGGTCAAAGCTGAAAGACCTCTGTAAAGTCCTTCAGTGTTTTGAGGAATGCACATGGCTGGCAAGCGCAGACAATGGCATCATAAGCATGAGGATACCACTTATGCATCTGCTCATGCAAACTTTGATGCACACTAAGGATCAGGCGTCTGCAGCAGAGGAGGAACAGGAGGAGAAGGAGGAGGAGGGATGCCTTGCTGACAGTCATCCATTGACTACTGCGGGAACTGTCCTGGTTGAGGTCGAGGAAGAAGAGGAAGAGGAGGAGGATGAGGGGGATGATTATTTTGGGGAGGAGGATGCTTCTCGGGGGCAAGAGAAAATGTTGGCTTGCCAAGGTCAGGTACAGGGTTTGTGCGTGACTGGAGGGATGTGGATTTGTCAGAAAGTGCTCCTCCACCCACCACTGTCAGTACATCATTGACACCTGGAACATTGGCCCACATGTGTGATTGTCAAAATTTTGACATTGTCAAAATTATGAAGGATGACGATTACTGGTTGGCCAGCATCTTCGATCCACGCTATAAAGGCAAATTACAGAACATCATGCCACAGGAGAACCTAGAGCTAATATTGGTGAACAAACAAGCAACTCTGGTAAACCGTTTGTTAGAGGCATTCCCAGCACACAGCAGCGGGGCAGGTTCTACCACGAGCTGTACTGGGCCAAATGGAAGAGGTGTTCGTGATGCACACAGCCGAACTGGCGTTGAAGACAGGGGTTTCATGACCAGGTTGTGGACTGATTTCTCGATGACCGCTCACATGACTGTTAATACTGAATCGATTGCAACAGACAGGAGATAGCAGTTGTCAACTATGGTTCAAAATTACCTCTCCTCCCCTATCAATGTTCTCCCTCACAGTTCATTCCCCTTCAACTACTGGGCCTCTAAACTGGACACCTGGCCTGAATTGGCACAATGTCATTATCCATGCTAGATCATGACAGATAAAAGCACATGTAACCTTTTTTTTCTTAAGCTGTGTGCTTAAGATTGGTTTAGCCCCCGGTGGCCATTAGGATTATTACACAGTGGTGTTTTTTGTTCTAGTTTGCTCCTGTGGTGGTGAACGTTATTGCACTCTGGTTTCTTTAGTTTAGTACATGTGGCTATAAAGCAGGTGTGATTGCTGTCTCTTACCTATAAAAGAGTGTCAGGTGTTGCAATCACTGTTTGTGATAGTGTTCATTTCAACCATCCTTGGTGGAGGAAGGATCTAGAGAGAGGTCCTGGCAGCTCAGTCAGAGCCCTGTTGTGGAAGGAGTCAGAGGGGATTTCCTTACAGCTCTGACAGAGCTTGGTGGCAGCTATTCAGGAGGAAAGCTGCATTCTGGTGGTGGACTCTGTTGCTGGGAGCAAGAGCAACAGAGCAAAGCTAAGTGGTGTTTCCCTGTCTGTTTTTTTCCTGGTGTGTATTAGTACAGCGGTGGGGCCAGTGCCTGCATCACCCAGCACCCTAGCAAGGGATAGGTGTAGGGTATGCTAGGGTGACAGGTATCCTGTTCGGCGCCTGGTTCGGAACCGGCCCAGGGAACGTTAGGAGTGTGAGGGACACTGACTCAGGGGAGTGCAGGAGGCCTCCATGTCCCCGCACCCTATCGCAGGGCCCACTGTTGTAACCGTTTTCCCCTTCCCCCGTGTCTTGTTGTTTTAGTTACTGGCCTGCGGGCCGTGTCACACAGGACAGTTTCACGTGCCATGTCTTGTTGTTTCAGTTACCGGCCTGCTGGTAGCGTCACACAGGACGGGTCCACGTGACACACAATATAACTTACAGGAGCTCGCTTGCCCTGCTGGTAGTGTGCTATCAGAAAGAGTCTTCAGTGCTGCTGGATCAATTCTGACAGAAAGAAGGACCTGGCTATCGACCCAAAATGTTGGTTTTCACACCTTCATTAAAATGAACCATGCCTGGGTTTCAAAGGATTTTGTACCACCTTCCCCTGATGACACATAGGTTGACAGCAAAATGGCTCGCTTTGTCCTCCTCTTCCTCCGACTTCTGCAATTCCTCCATTTGCAGCTACTGAACATCCAGCCTACGCCTCAACATATGCCAGTTTTTCCACCTCCCTAACTGGCCTGAACCCCCCAGGGCCGGCGTCAGCACCTGGTGGACCCGGGCAAGTGCCGGGCCCTGAGCATGTGGGGGGGCCCACTCGTGGGCGACGGCACGGGCACAGGGCCCCTCACAGGACGCAAAAGTCTCTGATGGTGGGGAACCCACTCGCCGTCACAGACACCGTCGTACTATGAGCGGCCCTGCGCCACTGCCATTGCCCACGAGTGGGCCACCCCTGTTTGCTCAGGGCACCAGCACTTGCAATACTTACCTCTCCCTGCCCCACCGCTGTGACCTTTTCCGTGTTTCCTGACAGTGACATTCAGATCAGAGAGCGAGATGACGTCACGTCTGTACACCATCTGCCTGAACAGTCCAAGTGCAGAGAGCTGGACTATGGCGACGCTGAGGAGTATAGAGTCGAGTAGTGCCCAGCGAGAAGAGGTGTTTAATTTTTTTTAAGTTTGTAGCCATATATGGGGAGCATTATACACTGGAGAATTATATATGGGGTCCATTATACACTTGAGCATCATAGATAGGGCCCATTATACACTGGAGCATTATCTGTGGCCCGTTATATATGGAGCATTATACACTGTTTGCATATTAATTTTTTTTATGTCAGGTAATTTTTTAGTAAACATTTTCAAAAATTGAAAAAACAGGTAGTCATATACAGGATATTTCACAAATAGTGTATTACATAAACACAATAGAATCCCACAAAAATCCTTCCCAACTCACCCCCCACCCTCACCCAATAAAACACCTCGCGTCTCTCTCGATGTATTTGGTCTCTCACAGCTACAATTTTTGGGTTATATCCTGCTCAACGCTCTCATCCATGTTAATTTCGGAGGCGCCAACCCGGGTGTGTCCAACCAAGGTGCCCACAAATCTTCCCATTTCTTAGTTTTTCTTCTGTTTTGATACACATATTTTTCCATATCTATATTATTATTAACTGCATTGGTAACTTATGTGATTTTGGGTACAGAAGATCCCTTCCAGTGAGCCACCACCCTTTTACGAGCTTGATACAATATTCGTGAGACTGCCAGCTGGTGCTCCTCCAAAAGCAGCAGAGTCTCCACCCACCCCAGAAGAGCCATTTTGGGGCCTAGTACCATTTGACGTTAATAGACAGTATTAAGTAAATTATTCACACCTCCCCAAAACCTACGTAACCAAGGACAGTTCCAGGTCATGTGTATCAGATCCACATTGGGTGTTCCACATTTCCAACAATCTGCCTCTCTAGCATAGCCCATTTTCAACAGCCGCACAGGGGTTTGATAAACTCGATGAAGCAAATAAAGATGCGCACTATCTGCGCCTCGCTAACCGAGATTTTCGTGACTTCTTGCAATGCATCCTCCCATTCATCATCACTTAATTCACCTACATCAACTGGCCACCTATTCTTTAGCGTCTCCAAAGTTGCCACCCTCTTTTCCAACATGGTTGCATATATCATGGATATAATACCTCTTGATCCTCCTCCCATCACTATATCCAACAGCGGAGTTTTAGCTGGATTACCTAGTGGAACGAGTCGCTGTTGTGCTTCACAAGCATGTCTCAGCTGGAGATACAGAAAAAATCTTTTATTATGGATGGAAAATGTCTGTTTGAGATGCTCAAAAGATCGAAACTCCCCTTCAGAATAAAGCTGTGATACTAGTTTGAGCCCTCTCCTCTCCCATAGCTCAAAACCCTCTAATTTACTTAGCTCTGTACATGTCAAGCTTCTCCAGATCAGGGAATGCGCCGTGACTCCCTATATACCCAATATTTCTTTGGCCATGTTCCATACCTTATCCATGCACTTCATTATCGGACTATTGATAGCTTGACCCTGAATGAACCGCCCTGAGTCTAGCGCCTGCACCAGTAAGTCCTTTCCCACTACGCATTTAAGCATACATTCTGAGGAACTTCACATGAAGGAATCCTACTCCCTCCATCCTCTGAAATGCTGCAACTGTGCTGCAAGATAATACAGAAATGGGTCAGGAACCGCTAATCCCCCCGGTTCTTTAGATGTACGCAAAACCTCCAACCGAATTCTAGGAACACTCCTCTTCCAGGTAAGCTCTCTAAATTTTCTGTTTATCTGATAAAAGATTGGACCAGGAATTCAAATGGGCGCATTGTGGAGGGCATACAAAGCTTGTGGCATGAGAACCATTTTTACCAGGTTTTCCCTTTCCACCATACTCAGTGGTAACTTGCACCAGTCCTTTATTTTTCGATCAAATGTAGCAAGTAGCGGGTTAATATTTAAACGCTCAAAATCTTGTGTATTATACCCAATATGAATTATCAAGTATTTAAACTCTTTGACTACATTTAATCGTCCGGCCAATTCCAAGAAGTTCTCGGGAGCATCTCCCACCCACATAATTGAAGATTTCTCCCAGTTAAAACATAAACCAGAGATCACTGCGAAGGATCCAAAGACTTCCATTGCCACCCTGAGAGAAGACGGGCACTCTCCCAAAAACAAGAGCATGTCATCAGCATACAACGCTACTTTTTCTTGCAAAGACTCATACCCAAACCCCTTAATTTCAGGTGTCGCCCAAATTACTACTGCCAAGGGCTCAATTGCCAGAGCAAACAGTAGGGGAGACAGGGGGCACCCCTGTCTGGTCCCTCTGTGGAAGTTAATTGTATTTGAGATCTCCCAATTAATTCTACTTTTGGCCTCTGGACTCGAATACATCAGCTGTATCAAGGCAATAACATTTTTACAGGAACCCATCTTGGCTAATATAGCCCACCAATATGGCCATTCGACGCTGTCAAATGCTTTAGCAGCATCCAAAGATGCAGCAGCCCTAGCTTCCTTTCCCTTTGATGGGATCTGTAAATTTAGATACAACCACCGGATATTAATTGCAGTTGATTTCTCTGGCATAAAACCAGTTTGATCTGGATAAATTATGCTAGATATTACTCTAGACAGCCGCATCATCAGAATCTTTGCAAAAATCTTAACATCAACTTTTAAAAGGGAGATAGGCCTGTTTGACTCTGGAAGACAAGGATCCTTATCAGCCTTGGGGATCACCACTATGATTGCTTCATTTAAGGACCGGGGCAAGTGACCATCTTCCCTAGCCGCCTCAAACACCTTCAACAGCTGTGGAAGCATTATATTTGAGTACTGTTTACATACCTCCACAGGCAGCCCATCAGACCCTGGTGTCTTATTCCCTGCCATAGAATCTAGAGCCTCCTCTAATTCCTCCAGACTAATTGGTGCCTCCAGGCCAACAGCTTCCGATTTCGACAGAGTAGGCAGACCAGCAGTCCCCAAAAAGCTTCTGAGCAACTCGTCAGAGAACCCACCCTGCGAATTATATAATGTCTCAAAAAACTCGCTAAAAGTTGCTAGAATTGCCCCAGAAGATCTTTCAGGTTCCCCATTTTTGTTTTTTTTATCTCCGCTACCATTGCAGGGCCAGATTGAGTCTTGATCAGGGTAGCTAGTAGATGTCCAGTTCCTTCCCCCCTTCCCGAAATAGACCTGCCGCCGGAAGTATCGTTTATCTGCAGCTTTTGAAAGCTTATGTTGGGCTGATCGTTTTTCCGCATCTTTTAATGCATTAAAATGTATATCCGACGGAGTTTTCAAATATTACAATTGTGCAGAGATAGCTTCCTTCTGTAAAAGTTCCTCATATTCTCTAGAGTTAATTCTAACTCTATTCACTTCCGAAATCAACATTCCTCTCAGATAAGCTTTAGACGCATCCCATATTCTTTCCCTGGGGGCTGTACCCTCATTAATAGCAAAAAATTTTTTTAGCAAGTCAGGGATCCTAGCATCTGCTTGAATAATAGGTAACCAGAATGCGTTAAACGACCATGGTGCCCGATCCCTACTCCCGCCATTTTCCCAATTAAATGTCGTCATAACAGGGGAGTGATCTGACAAGGCCCTAGGTTGATACTTGTTTGCATAATTATTACTAAGCAAGTTGTATTTGAGAGGATTCTTTTTATTATTGAACAACTATGTTCTCAATCTACTGAAAAGACTCATAAATATCAAAGCTTAATATTTTTGGAAGTTGGAGTGGTGTTTTTTTAGATTTGGATATCTTAGGAGGGTATCTGCTTGTGCAGGTAATTATTACTGTGCAGAATTATTAGGCAACTTAATAAAAAACAAATATATACCCATCTCACTTGTTTATTTTCACCAGGTAAACCAATATATCAACACAAAATGTAGAAATAAACATTTCTGACATTCAAAACCCCCCAAAAAAAGGGGACCAACAGAACCACCTTTCTTTACGATGACACTCAAAAGCCTTCCATCCATACATTCTGTCAGTTGCTTGATCTGTTTACGATCAATATTGCGTGCAGCAGCCACCACAGCCTCCCTGACACTGTCTCCAGAGGTGTAATGTTTTGACTGCATGTAGATCTCACATTTTATGAGGGACCACAGGTTCTCTATGGGGTTCAGATCAGGTGAACAAGGGGGCCATGTCATTATTTTTCCTTCTTTTAGACCTTCACTGGGCAGCCACGCTGTGGAGTATTTGGATGCATGTGATGGAGCATTGGCCTGCATGAAAATCTTGTTTTTCTTGAACAATACTGACTTCTTCCTGTACCACTGGTTGAAGAAGGTGTCTTCCAGAAACTGGCAATAGGTCTGGGAGTTGAGCTTCACTCTATCCTCAACCCGAAAAGGTCCCACAAGTTCATCTTTGATGATACCAGCCCATACCAGTACCCCACCTCCACCTTGCTGGCGTCTGAGCCAGAGTGGAGCTCTCTGGCCTTTACTCATAGAGCCTCGGGCCCATCCATCTGGCCCATCATGTGTCACTCTCATTTCATCAGTCCATAAAACCTTACAAAAATCTGTCTTAACATATTTCTTGGCCCAGGCTTGATGTTTTATCTCATGTTTCTTGTTCAAAGGTGGTTGTTTTCCAGCCTTCCTTACCTTGGCCATGTCCCTGAGTATGGCACACCTTGTGCTTTTTGATTCTCATTCTCCAGTAACGTTGCAGCACTGAAATATGGCAAAACTGGTGTGAAATAGCATCTTGGCAGCTTCACGCTTGATTTTCCTCAATTCATGGGCAGTTATTTTGAGCCTTTTTTTTATCAACACGCTTCTTGCAACCCTGCTGGCTATTTGCCATAAAACGCTTGATTGTTCAGTGATCAGTCACGCTTCAAAAGTTTGGAAATTTCAAGACTGCTGCATCCCTCTGCAAGACATCTCACAATTTATGACTTTTCATAGTCCGTCAAATCTCTCTTCTGACCCATTTTGCCAAAGGAAAGGAAGTTACCTAATAATTAAGCACACCTTATATAGGGTGCTGATGTCATTAGACCACACCCCTCCTCATTACAGAGATGCAAATCACCTGATTTACATAATTTGCAGTTGGCTTTCAAGCCTTTACAGCTTGGAGTAGGACAACATGTATGCCAATGTTGATGTGATCAAAATACTCATTTGCCTTATAATTCTGCACACAGTGTATAGGCCCATCATACACTGGAGCATCCTCCATGGGGCCCATCATATACTGCAGCATCATATGGGGCCCATTATATATGGAGCATAATATAGGCCCATCATAAAATTGAGCATCATCAATGGGGTCCATCATATACTGGAGCATCCTATGGAGACCATCAGATACTGTAGCATTATGTGGAGCTCATCATATACTGTATGGAACATTATATGGTGCTCATTATTATGTGTGGCGCACTATGTGGTGGCCATAATACTGTATGGAGGAATATACTGTCCAGTTTTTGAGCTATTGTAGAATTTAAAATAGATATCAGTCATGTAATGTAAGAAGTGAAGTATTTGTCATTGCACTATACCAATATTTATCTGCCGTATCGGAGCATCATGAATTGTGGTATGTGTTAAAGGGGCCCACTGACACTCTTTCGCCCGGGGCACACGAAAACCTGGAGCCAGCCCTACCCCACCACAACTTTAGCCAAATAACCCCCAGTTTTCAGTGCATAACTATTATTATAAAGTACATTAAGGTTGACAAGCTCAAGTAATAAGAATTGATGTTGTTGGCATTGAAATGGGCACTGTAGGTGTGTTTACTGTCCTCCACTCCCTGACGACTTTGCTTCCCCATTGACTTGCATTGGGTTTCGTGTTTCAGTCGGACGTCCGACTTTTCAAGATAGTTGGCTGATTTCGTTTGACTCGACTTTTGAGAAAGTCGGGTTTCATGAAACCCGACTCGACCCTAAAAAAGGCAAAGTCGCTCATCTCTAATACTGAGGTAAAATACTGACGAAATACTCAATTTGTGAGTGTGGCAGGGTTCACTCACACTATTGTATATAAAATTGGTTCCACTCTCATCCAGGAGATTTGGGACGATTTTTTTCTCACACGTCATCTGTGTGCTGTCCATGTGTAATCTGTTTTTATTCAACAGCTATTAATCATTTATAAAACCATTTACAGTTTCCTATGCTACAGAATTGAAATGTATCCTTTAAAATCACATGCCATGCTGATGGTCCGTTTGGAGGCCTGTTTGAGGGCTATTACACATTTTTCAGGGTTGTGTGGGATCCACCATTCATAATGTGTGGAGTGGTGTGGGGATCATTTTACTGTTTGAAGGGCTATTGTACTGTTTGGAGTACTGTATGGGGGCCTTCATATTATGTGAAGGAATATGAGGGTCCTTATAATGTGTGAGAGGACTGCAGCAGTGTAGGGGGGTGGACTGACCTATGGACCTGTCTGATGTAGAAGGAAAATGTAAAAGGTGATGTGTACAGTGCTTTATTTTGACTTGAATGTATATGTGTGGGACAACAGCTAGAATTAGTAAAAGACGGTGTAGTACCGGGTTTTGGCCACTAGATCGAGACATAGGGTAGTGATAAAAGGGCTTAACAGCAGTTTTAGGCTAGGGAAATGCAGAGTCATGGTGGGCGGAGTCACGGGACTGGGAAGAGGATTTCCAGAATAAGGAGAGAAAAGCAAAGAGAGTCCCAGGGTTAGACAGATCTCTCTCAGGAGGCGACAGAGAAGAGCTCAGGAGAAGGTAGAAGAAAGCAGAGCCTAGAAAAAGACAGAGGACAAAGACAGATAGTCGGGGGGTGGACCTGACAGGACAGCTGCAGAACGAAGGACGCAGGATAAAGGAGGCCTGGGGTACCAGACAGCTGGAAACTGAAGGAGCAGTAAGTATCACAGCGGGCAGACTCAGTCGGGGGGAAGCGCTGTAGCCATGGGCCTCACGGCAGCCGCAGTGAAGGAACCCGTAGGGTCTTCGCCAACAGGAGCAGGAGGGAGGTGACAGGTGTTAGGCGTCGGGTTCTGGGTGCTGCACAGCGGTAATCCCGAGCCTTGCCACCTTCGGTCTCCCACTCCTTTCCAGCCGCAGTGGAGTCTGCTCAGCAGAATTTACGATCCCGGCGTTCAGCCCACACCAGTATTGTGGGTTCAGTTGCTACTGTCACCTCCGGTTCAGTTATGGCAATGCAATCTGGCCAGCACCAAAAGACTCCAGAGGCTTGGGGATCCCATTGGGGATCGGGAGTCACATGCTCAGGTCCTTCTCCTGTTCCAATTGGTCCATCTGGAGCATCAGGAAGGTCCTGGAAGCGCACGGCTATAAAAGGTCCACATGGCCACTCGGCCATGCGCTAGTATAGACTCTTGTTGCTCTATGTGTGGATGATGACGATGCATGTACCAGGTGAATGACTCATTAAAATTCTCCTCCCTTGGATATTATGTATGTGGTTAGGGAACTAGTTTCAGAGTCAGCGCCAGTCAGTGGCTAGCCATAGGCCACAAGTGCTCGTCACTTCCCAGCACTAGCTTCCGATGGTGTCGCCTGCCATTGGGCACCATCGTACCATGCCTAGCACTGTCGCTCCACGGCAGTCACCTTCAGTTAGCGGCGTTCACAGCTGCAATGCCACATGCTCGGTAGGTCTAGAAGGACGCTGGTCCTATGTCCTGGGGCCAGAGTTCTGTGACCATATACCGAACGTTCATCTCCCCGAGCGCTATGAGTGTGAACAGGCTCGGCATTTGTGTATTAGCGATAGTGCGGCTCTGAGAGGTAACAGAGTCCACCTAGTGCACACCGGGTGACGATTAACCCGCGTGTGTTATACCGCCATATAGGGCGTCCGCCATTACTTAGCAGCAGCGTACCACCTCTGCACGGTGGATCCCAGGCAGCAAACGCACCTACTATTATTTTATAATTTGGTGCGTTCCGCCAGCCCTAACATTATACTAGTGCCAGGGTCTGGCTAGTGATGGAGGATAAGCAGCAGCTACTGCAGCACATTCGACAGCTGGGTTGCAGGTTGTTGGCTCTCGAGTGTTCAACCTTAGCTGCGAATGTTAATGCAGCCGCTGCTCAGGCAGCCGCTGAGGCTGTCTCCCGTGTTCCTACATCCATCCCTGCACCGATGTTATCCCACCTCCCGCTGCCCGAGAAGTTCTCGGGCGATAGTGCCTCCTGCATGGGATTCGTGAGCCAGTGTGCTATTCAGCTTGAGCTGCTGGCCGCGCGATTTCCTTCTGAGCGGGCTAAGGTCGGATTCATCGTGTCCCTTCTGGCTGGCAGGGCTCTGGAGTGGGCCACCCCACTGTGGGAGCGTGGTGACCCCGTGGTTCAGGGAGCCTCGCAGTTCCTAGCCTCTCTGAAGCAGGTCTTTCTGGGACCACGGGTCACACGTGATACCGCGCTCCAGCTGTTGGCCTTGACACAGGGTTCGTTCCCGGTCAATCAGTATGCCATTCGGTTTTGGACACTGGCTTCTGAGCTGGAATGGTCAGACAATACTCTAATACCAATTTTTTGAAGGGGTTTGGCTGACCACATTAAGGATGCTCTGGCCACTCGGGAGGTTCCCGACACTCTGGAGGCGCTCATTACCATCTCCAACTGTATTAATCTCTGCTTCTTAGAGTGAGGGTTGGAGCGCTCCCAGTCCAGACAGAGGTTTACGTTGGCTCCAACTTTCTCCAAACCTCTGGAGTCTCCCGATCAAGCATTCGAGTCGTCAGCAGTTAGGGAGGTGCCTCACACAGGCTCTAAGTTCCGCCCTGATCGAACCTTCATAGCTCACGCCCATTGCCGACAGTCTGGTCACGTTGCCAAGAAGTGCCCACAGCGTTCAGAGAAATGCCCGCATTTAATGGCAACAGCAGGAGGGTTACGAGACACCACACCATTTTCCTCCAAGCTAACCTTTAAGGGGGTGTTGAAGTTTGGCTCTTCTCCTCTGGCAGTTTGCATAGATTCTGGAGCAGAGGGTAATTTTATGACCTCAGCCTTTGCGCTCCAGCACGCAGTCCCCTTGGTTATACTACCTCAGCCGGTCACCATCAGGGTGGTGAACGGTTCGACATTACCCTCGCAAATTGCCCATGAGACTGCTCCATTAAAACTCTCATTGCCTCCGTCCCATCACGAGACAGTGTCGCTCATTATTTTGCCTGAGGGCATCGACCAGGTCCTCCTAGGAGTTCCCTGGTTGTGTTGCCACTCTCCCCATATAGAGTGGTCCTCGGGGAGAATACTGGGTTGGAGCAAGTCCTGTGAGGATAGGTGTGTGAAGGAACGCATTCAGATAGCCTCCACCGAGGTCCTCGAGGATCTCTCCGCACTCCCAAGTCACTATCAGCAATACGCGGACGTGTTCTCGAAAAAATCCGCTGAGACCCTTCCGCCCCATCGCCCCTACAACAGTCCTGTAGACCTCTTGCCAGGCGCGGAACCTCCTCGAGGTCGCATATATCCTCTGTCCCTTCCGGAGACGGAGGCCATGTCCCAGTACATCCGTGAGAACCTGGCAAGGGGGTTTATTAGGAAGTCGGTGTCACCAGCGGGGGTGGGATTCTTAGTACAGAAGAAGAGTGGAGAGCTGCACCCGTGCATTGATTACAGAAGTCTCAATGCAATAACGGTCAAAAACAAATATCCTCTTCCCCTGATCTCTGAGTTGTTCGACAGGTTGTGTGGGGCCCGGGTCTTCACTAAGCTAGACCTACGTGGGGCTTACAACCTGACCCGCGCATGTGAAGGGGACGAGTGGAAGACAGCTTTTAATACCAGGGATGGCCATTATGAGTATCTGGTCATGCCCTTTGGCCTCTGTAACGCCCCAGCTGTCTTCCAGGACTTCGTAAATGATGTCTTTCGCGATATGCTCGCCACCTCGGTGGTGGTCTATCTGGATGACATCCTCATCTTCTCTCCAGATTTGGCCTTTCACCGGAGAGACCTCTGCAAGGTCTTCGACCGCTTGCTGGCGAATTCTCTCTTCGCCAAGTTGGAGAAGTGTCAGTTTGAGCAGGAATCTTTACCTTTCCTGGGCTATATCATCTTGGCCCAGGAGTTGGCTATGGGTCCTGCCAAATTGCAGGCGGTAATGGACTGGCAGGAACCCCATTCTCTTAAAGCGGTGCAGCGCTTTTTGGGGTTCGTTATTTACTTCCGTCAGTTCATTCCCCACTTCTCCACACTGGTAGCTCCTTTGGTCGCCCTCACCAAAAAGGGAGCCAATCCCAAGGTTTGGTCAGAACAGGTCTCCACAACCTTTTCATCTCTTAAGACCCATTTTGCTGGCGCTCCTATCCTCGACCTTCCCGATGTGGATAAACCCTTTATCCTAGAGGTGGATGCCTCATCCATCGGTGCAGGAGCAGTCCTTTTCCAGAAGAATGCTCAAGGTTGGAAGCATCCCTGCTTCTTCTTCTCAAAGACCTTCTCACCGGCGGAGAGAAACTACTCCATCGGGGACAGGGAGCTGCTGACAATGAAGTTGGCCTTTTCCGAGTGGAGACATCTCCTGGAGGGAGCCCGGTTCCCCTTTCAGGTGTACACCAACCATAAAAACCTGGTCTATTTACAAACGGCCCAGTGCTTGAACTCTTGCCACACTTGGTGGTCGCTCTTCTCCCGCTTCCGCTTCACCTTGCACTATCTGTCCGGTGAGAAGAACGTCCGGGCTGATACTCTCTCTCGCTCAGTAGTGTCAGCGGTGGAGGAGGAGGTTGAGACTCGGCTAATCGTCCCCTCTGAGAGCCTGAGGACTGTGGCCCCGGTTGCCCTCGAGTCAGTGCCACCGGGCAAGACCTTTGTTCCTCCCTGCCTGCGGCCAGAGGTTCTCGCATGGGCGCACGTGTCCAGGGTGGGTGGTTACTTTGGTAATAAGCGGACCACGGAACTACTGGCAAGGACTTATTGGTGGCCGCACATGGCTTGGGACACGAGAGAATACATTCAGGCATGCGTCTCTTGTGCTCGGAACAGGTCCTCTAGGCAAAGGCTGGCTGGGTTACTGTACCCTTTGCCGGTGGCAGACAGACCGTGGGAGATGGTTGGCATGGATTTTGTGGTCGACCTGCCCAAATCCAGTGGCAGCACGGTCATCTGGGTGGTCACGATCATTTTTCTAAAATGGTGCATCTGGTGCCACTCGCGCGGCTGCCTTCTGCCCGTGGTCTCGCCGCGCTGTTCATTTCATTTGCACGGTATGCCGGAAAAGATAGTTAGTGACCGAGGTCCCTAATTTGCATCTCGGTTTTGGAGGGAGCTCTGCAGTCTACTCAGTATTGAGTTAAATTTGTCCTCCGCTTACCATCCCGAGACGAATGGGTTGGTTGAGAGAGCTAACCAAACTCTGGTCACTTACCTACGACATTTTGTCTCGGCCAGGCAGGATGACTGGACATCCTTACTACCGTGGGCAGAATTTGCCCTGAATAATGCAGTGACTGATTCCACTGGTCAGACTCTGTTCCTCCTTAATTACGACCAGCATCTACACGTCCCCGTCCCAATGCCAGTGTCTTCCACTGATTCCAGGGTGGCAGACTGGGCAGTGGAGGCTCGCAACATTTGGAATCGCACTCAGGATGCCATTCAAGCCTCTAAGGAGAGAATGAGGGCGACCGACAACACACATCGGCGTCCCGCTCCGACTTTTGCCCCTGGCGACTTGGTGTGGCTTTCTGCCCGAAATATCAGGCTGCGGGCCAAGTCCACCAAATTTGCACTGCTATACATTGGTCCCTTCAAGTCCTGGAGCAGGTCAACCCTGTGGGCTATCGCTTGGCTCTTCCTCCCCACTTGGCCATCTCTGACACCTTTCACGTGTCCTTCCTTAAGCTTGCCCACTTGTCCCGGTTTTCCGAGTCATCTGCCGGGACATCTGACCTGTCTTCGGATGAGTTTGAGGTCAATGCCATTGTGGGTTGCAGGGTGGTGCGTGGCAAAAAAATTTATTTGATGGACTGGAAGGGTCATGGTCCTGAGGCTTGGACCTGGGAGCCAGTGGAAAATATCCATGCTCTGCTTCTTATTGCGGCATTTGAGCGCAGCGAGGCGGCCCTAGGAGGGGGGGTAATGTTAGACGTCGGGTTCTGCACAGCGGGAATCTCGAGTCTTGCCCCCTTCGGTCTCCCATTCCTCTCCGGCCGCAGTGGCGTCTGCTCAGCAGACTTCACGATCCCAGCGTTCAGCCCACACCAGTATTGTGGGTTCAGTTGCTACTGCCACCTCTGGTACAGTTATGGCAATGCAACCTGGCCAGCAGCAAAAGACTCCAGAGGCTAAGTCTTTCCTTCGGCCCACTGAGCATGCTCATGAGACGATCTCCCTTTGGGGATCGAGAGTCACATGCTCAGGTTGTTCTCCTGTTTCGATTGGTCCATCTGGAGCTTCAGGAAGGTTCCGGAAGCGCACAGCTATAAAAGGTCCACATGGCCGCTTGGCCATGCGCTAGTATAGTATCTTGTTGCTATATGTGTGGATGATGACGGATGCATGTACTAGGTGAATGACTCATTAAGATTCCCCTCCCTTGGATATTATGTATATGGTTAGGCAGGGGCGGACACAGACTGTAGTGGGCCCCTGTGCAATAAATTTTTTGGGCCCCCAGCCTTCATAGGGCAACAAAGTTATGTAAGCATATAGATAGGTAATATACATAGGCACACCCATTTCCCTTTGTTTCATAATGCTCTCCCCCATATGCGGTCTACTTTTGGCATAGTGCTTCTCGCCCTATGTGGCCCCCCAGTTTATGCTGCCTCTCCCCATGTGGCCCCCCAGTTTATGCTGCTTCTCCCCCTATGTGGGCCGCCCGATTCATGTTTCTTCTCCCCCATATGACCCGTCCCATTCATGAGCAGCCAAGCATGTCCCCCAGGGCCCCCCCCATTCATGAGCAGTAATGCTTCTCCCCAGGGGCCCCCCATTCATGAGCAGCCATGCTTCTCCCCAGTGGCCCCCCATTCATGTGCAGCCAAGGCCATGCTTCCCTTCTCCCCAAGCCAGGGGCCCCCCATTCATGAGCAGCCAGGCCATCATGCTTCAGTTCTCCCCCAGGACGGAGCCCCCCAAAATCATGCCTGCCATGTTCAGTTCTCTCCCACCCCAGGAGCCCCCCAAAATCATGCCTGCGCATCGGACCCAGTCCCTCAGTCCTGCTCAGCTCTGGTAGTACTCTTACCTGAAGCAGGCAGGGCAGGCCAGACCAAGAGGATCCATCCATTTCACACTGTCCAGTGTCCACACTCCGCACTGAACTGCTGCAGCATATGGACAGGGGCAGGGCTGCCACTAGGAATTTCGGGGCCCCATACTGGGAAAATTTTCGGGGCCCCTGTAAGACTCCGCCTGGGCTCCACCCCAGCCCCGCCTCCACCCTTCAAACTGTCCACAGTCCCACCACCCTCTCTTGGAAAACTCCACTTCTCACCAATCACACATTAACAGTTCCCATCACCAGATCACACATATAGCCGGCAGATATTTTTTTCGCCAAAATATTTTTTAAACCGCCATCACAACACTGTAGACACTTTTGGTCGAGCTCTACTCTACTGTACCCTATTAAATATTTGTTAAAATATGCAATACAATTTAGGTACATTTGTATTTATTTTTCAATTTTTAAAATGACCATTAATATCACATACAATGGAAAAATACCACCGCACCATGGCCAGACACAATATTACCACCACATAGTGACCTATAATTAATACCACATACAAGGAACAAATACCGCCACACCAGGGCCAGACTATATATTACTACCACAGTGACTGAATAATATCACATACAAGGAGCAAATACCACCACACCATGACCAGACCACATATTACCACCACAAAGTGACCAAATAATAGCACATACAAGGGACAAATACCGCAACACCATGTCCAGACCACATATTATCACCACATAGTGACTGAATACTACAATACTAATCAGTAATAAAAAAAACAATGCTATCGCCATAAGTGCCCTTATACACAGGGGATCTGTACTTACTATCCAGTGTCTGTGTACTGGTAATACAGTGATTAATGACATTATACACAGGAGCTCTGTATATAACGTACAGGTAATACAGTGATCACCAGTGACATTATACACAGGACCTCTGTATATAGTATACAGTGTATAGTGTCAGTGTATAGGTAACACACTAACTCACCAGTGATGTCTCTAGGTAAAGTCCTTCATCCTTGCTTTTCATCTTTCATCCAGCACAGATCGCCATCACCAGGGCTCATCTCTGCAGGAAATAACACAGTTATCTAGAGCTCCACTTGCAGAACACATTACTTTTTTTTTCCCAACTTTTACATTACATCACATGAAGAAAAAAAGGTTACACAGTAACAGGACTGCCACCCCGTTTAAAACAGTACACTCAAAAACTAAAATAAATACATGACTGCAGTAATAATATCCTTTAATTAGCCCATATGGTAATAATATCCCCCATCCTGGCCCCCGTGTTTCTCATTCCTGGCTTCAGCTATTTGTTCTCCCATCCCACCCTCATGAGTATCCATTGTGCCCCATATGATCTCCCCATCTATCTCCATCGTATCCATCCTGCCGCATGATCCTGCCCCATCTGTCTCCAATCCTGCCCCATGTCTCCATTTTACCCTGCTTCCAATCATGCCCCTTGTGTCTTTCATCCTGCCCCCTTCATCTCCAATCATGTCCCCTGTGTCTGCAATCATGCCCCCTGTACCTGCAATCCTGCCCCCATGTCTTTCATCCTGCCCCCTTTGTCTCCAATCATGCCCCTGTACCTGCAATCCTGCCCCCGTGTCTCCAGTCCTGCCCCCGTGTCTCCAGTCCTGCCCCCCGTGTCTCCAGTCCTGCCCCCGTGTCTCCAATCATGCCCCTTGTGTCTGCCATCCTTCCCCCAGTGTCTGCCATCCTGCCCCTTGTATCTCCAATCATGCCCCCTGTATCTCCAATCCTGAGCCCTGTATCCAATCCTGCACCATCTCCACCCTGCCCCCAATCCTGCCCCAATGTTTCCATCCTGCCCCCTATGTCTCCATCCTGCCCCCATCTCCATCCTGCCCCCAATGTCTCCAATCCTGCCCTGTCTCTATCTTGCCCCCATATCCATCCTGCCCCCGTCTCCAATCCTGCCCCCGTCTCCAATCCTGCCCCCATTGTCTCCAATCCTCCCCTGTCTCCATCCTGCCCCCATCTCCATCCTGCCCCATGTCTCCATCCTGCCCCCATCTCCATCCTGCCCCCAATGTCTCCTATCCTGCCCTGTCTCCATCTTGCCCCATATCCATCCTGCCCCCGTCTCCAGTCCTGCTCCCGTCTCCAATCCTGCCCCCATTGTCTCCAATCCTGCCCCATCTCCATCCTGCCCCCATCTCCATCCTGCCCCATCTCCAATCCTGCCCCCATCTCCAATCCTGCCCTGTCTCCAATCCTGCCCTGTCTCCAATCCTGCTCCGTCTCCAATCCTGCCCCATCCTATCCCGTCTCCAATCCTGCCCAATCTCCATCTTGCCCCCAATGTCTACAATCCTGCCCCCAATGGCTCCATACTGCCCCATCTCCATCCTGCCCCATCTCCATCCTGCCCCCAATGTTTCCAATCCTGCCCCAATGTCTCCAATCCAGCCCCATCTCCAATCCTGCCCAAGTCTCCAGTCCTGGCCCCGTCTGCATCCTGCCCCATCTCCAACCTGCCCCCAATCTTTCCATCCTGCCCCCAATGTCTCCATCCTGCCCCATCTCCATCCTGCCCCATCTCCATACTCATGTCCCGTCTCCAATCCTGCCCCATCTCCATCGAGCCCCGTCTCCATTCTGCCCCCTATGTCTCCAATCATGCCCCTGTACCTGCAATCCTGCCCCCGTGTCTCCAGTCCTGCCCCTGTGTCTCCAGTCCTGCCCCCGTGTCTCCAGTCCTGCCCCCGTGTCTCCAATCATGCCCCTTGTGTCTGCCATCCTTCCCCCAGTGCCTGCCATCCTGCCCCTTGTATCTCCAATCCTGCCCCCTGTATCTCCAATCCTGCCCACTGTATACAATCCTGCCCCATCTCCACCCTGTCCTCAATCCTGCCCCAATGTTTCCATCCTGCCCCCTATGTCTCCATCCTGCCCCATCTCCATCCTGCCCCCAATGTCTCCAATCCTGCCCCCAATGTCTCCAATCCTCCCCTGTCTCCATCCTGCCCCATCTCTATCCTGCCCCATCTCCATCCTGTCCCCATCTTCATCCTGCCCCCAATGTCTCCAATCCTGCCCTGTCTCCATCTTGCCCCATATCCATCCTGCCCTCGTCTCCAATCCTGCTCCCGTCTCCAATCCTGCCCCCATTGTCTCCAATCCTGCCCTATCTCCATCCTGCCCCCATCTCCATCCTGCCCCTGTCTCCAATCCTGCCCTGTCTCCAATCCTGCCCTGTCTCCAATCCTGCCCCATCCTGTCCCGTCTCCAATCCTGCCCCATCTCCATCTTGCCCCCAATGTCTCCAATCCTGCCCCCAATGTCTCCATTCTGCCCCATCTCCAACCTGCCCCATCTCCATCCTGCCCCCAATGTCTCCAATCCTGCCCCCACTGTCTCCAATCCTGCCCCAATGTCTCCAATCCTGCCCCAATGTCTCCAATCCAGCCCCATCTCCAATCCTGCCCAAGTCTCCAAACCTGGCCCCGTCTGCATCCGGCCCCGTCTCCAACCTGCCACGAATGTCTCCATCCTGCCCCATCTCCATCCTGCCCCCATCTCCATACTATGTCCCATCTCCAATCCTGCCCCATCTCCATCCTGCCCCATCTCCATCCTGCCCCCGTCTCCATCCTGCCCCCAATGTCTCCAATCATGCCCCGTCTCCAATCCTGCCCATCTCCATCTTGCCTCCCCCTGTCTCCAATCTGCCCTGGCAGGATGGAGACACATGGTCCATGTGTCTCCATCCTGTGGGAAAACATAATAATTAAATGTAAAAAAAAAATTCTTCTTATCTGGCCGAACTCCTGCTGGAAGATGCAGCTCCTGTGTGAGCTGAAGGACCTGTGGTGATGTCATCGTCATGTGCTCAGGGGGCGGAGCTGATCAATGGTGAAGGCCTGTGATCAGCTCCGCCCCCTGATCACATGACGATGTCGTCACCACAGGTCCTCCAATGCTTCGGTGCTGCTCTCCTCTCCTCCTGCGCTCCACATGGCTAATTTGAAAATTAAATAATTAGCCATGCGGTGCAGGAAGCTGGAGGGGCCCCCCTCTCCCCCGGGGCCCCCGTTCAATGAACCGGCTGCACGGGCGGTAGGTCCGCCCCTGTGGTTAGGGAACTAGTTTCAGAGTCAGCGCAAGTCAGTGGCTAGCCATAGGCCACAAGTGCTCGTCACTTCCCAGCACTAGTGTCCGATGGTGTCGCCTGCCATTGGGCACCATCATACCACGCCTAGCACTGTCGCTCCGCGGCAGTCACCTTCAGTTAGCGGCGTTCACAGCTGTGATGCCACACACTCGGTAGGTCTAGAAGGATGCTGGTCCTATGTCCTGGGGCCAGAGTTCTGTGACCATATACCGAGCGTTCATCTCCCCGAGCACTGTGAGTATGTACAGGCTCGGCATTTGTGTATTAGCGATAGTGCGGCTCTGTGAGGTAACAGAGTCCACCCAGCACACACCGGGTGACGTTTAACCCGAGTGTGTTATACCGCCATATAGGGCGTCCGCCATTACTTAGCAGCAGTGTACCACCTCTGCACGGTGGACTCCGGGCGGTGAGCGCACCTACTATTATTTTATAATTTGGTGCATTCCGCCAGCCCTAACAACAGGAGCAGAAGCTGTCGTGTTTGCTGTGGATGTCAAGAGAACACCCAATAAAGTTTGACCGAGTTTCTGCATCTGTCGTCATTCCGTCTCGCAGCCGAAAGCAAAAGGTACCACCCCCCAGTCGGCACACGATCCTACAGCAGAGCCATCCAACCATGTGTGGAGGCCTTAATACGGTGTGTAGGGGACTCTGGGAGCCATTGTACTGTGTTGGGGGTCACTGTGGGGGTATCATACTGTGTTAGGGTCACAGTAGGGGTATCATATTTTGTAGGAGGGGTACAGTGGGGCCATCATATTGTGCCTGTTGAGGGTTATGTGAAGGAATTCACTGTTGGGGTATCGTACTGTGTTTTAGGGGCACTTTTGTTGGCATCATATTTCATGGGGACTATGAAAGGGGTATTTTAGTGCTTAGGAACAATAAGGAGCATCAATAATAGCAGAATTATTTTGTAAGGGCTATAAAGTTGTGAGAAATGCTCTTCTGTGACACTGCCAAATATTGATTTTTTTTAATCTTTTTTTGTGTAGAGGGCTAGAAATTAGGATATCTGCTATAGAGATCTGTGATTTCTATGTATGCCTCCAGTTCTCTGGTAAGAGTCTACACAGCCATTTTAAATATAAGAGAAACAGGGCCTCGTTAATACCCAAATGGATATCTGAACTTTCTCCTGATACAGCCAGTATAATTCAACCAGTTTTCACTGAATTGCAAAAATGGTGAGGTATTGCCCTCTATCCTGCATCCAAAAATGTAATCCATTACAGTCAGATAATCAAACTTAACGAATAAAAAGTTTAGATTTTTATTTCACAAATCAATGGTGAAAATAATATATCTTATCAGTAGAAATGGCTGATCATTCACTTTCAACATTCTCAATTCTGTATTCAGTGAAGAAAGATTTTTACATTATTGAGAGAGGAGTTGACGGCCAGTGATAATATTCTAAATAGAGGGGTGGGCATATGAACAAGGAATCATAGAATAACATTAGAGTGCAATCCAAATTTTTTATCGGATTGCCCTTGTCCATTTTTCTTGCAAATGAGTATGAGCTCTTAAACACAGAATTGAGAATTATAAGAGTGAATGATCAGTCCTCGTGGAGATGAAAGAAGCAGATTTAGCTAATAAGATATATTACAAAGTTGCGTATTTTGATTTGTACTATTGAGCTATAAAATAAAAATTAAAAATGATGGTTACTCTTTAACAGATTTTTCCACTGTTGCACCCTTTATGCTAACCATCAGTATTTTGAATAAAGAGAGCATATCCTGTTTAAAAATAGTGCGACATCCATGGAATATATCAGTTTTCTTTTATATTTTATAAAAGATTATAAAACTTTAGATTAAATGAAAAGTAAATGTGATTCCGTACTACATCTGCTGCATATCAAAAATAGATCTCATTATACAAATTTACTTCTCCTTAATAGATTTCTCTGATTTAGTGGGCACAGGCGCACTTAGTATAATGAAGTAGCATTGGCAGCTTATTAAGATCCTTTCTGTCAAATCTCTCCCACATGACAAGGTGGCAATTAATTTCCATGCTTATAATAATGAAAGACCTTTGAGAAATATAGGTGTCTGCTGCACATACTTTCTGAAAAAAAACTGTCTGTTTTATTTAATTTTAGGGTTACCTCCCTTTTTATTTTTCTTATTAGGCCATTTCCATAGTTACAGCAAATGCACATAATTTCGGAATAGAAAAGCTGAGATCGAGAACACATCTCAACAAACCAGGCAGTTGAATGGCTGGATAATGACAGTTATATCTTCAGCAATGTTTAATAAATACTATATTTAATTCAGTTTTTAATTCAATTTTTGTCTTTTCTTATGACCTGAATATATTTGTATATAGTAAAGATTGTATCATGAATGGTTTTAATTAAAATTCAAGAACTATCACATTGTTTAAGGAAATAGAGGAAAAAAAAACAATTTAAATACTTCATTTTATGCAATTATTTTTTTCAAGTTGTTCTGAAATATATTAATTTTTTATTAATATGTTTTAATTGTCTTCTTCCGCTACTTTTTCTTTACTACCTTATCATTTCCTACTACTACTGTCTACCACATCTTATTTAGCTTGTTAGTTAACAAAATCCTTAATTCATTTGCCATATGGCTTTCATGTGCTTGCCACCCATTCATTTCAAGGGCAGTTTGAATAATTCTTTTGTGCAAGTGATGAGAATTTTATAACAGCATCTTCTGCAGCTGTTTCAACTGCTTTATAAAGCATAATCTTCTGAATGTCCACAAAATATGGATTTAGAAAAGTTTTACCCACAACACATTACCTGGAGTATTTTTCCAGATACTTTTCAGTACTTGTAAAAGCCATTCATATGTTAGTGCGGGTTTATTACTGGTTGTAGGCTAGTGAAGAATTGGTTTCAGGGTGTCTTTGAGTATTCGGATAATAACAGAGAGTCTAATGTATAAAGCTAAGCTCACATTTGCGCCGTTTTGTGCAGCGTTTTGAGCGCACATAAAACGCAAGAAAAAAACACTTGCAAACGCTTGTAAATGCTGCGATATTTTGCTGCATCAGAGTGCGCATGACGACAAAAAAATGCAGCGATTGTATGCGATGTCAAGCGTTTTTACATGCGTTTGCGTTTTTTATGCGCATGGTTGTCTAGTTGTCACATTTCACAGGAGAAAAATCCTTGAAAAATTCTTGCAACAGACTCCACCAATGGGACATCAGTGGACGTGTGTTATGGGAATTCTTTATATAGACCCTGTTTACAGCTGAATTCATCACATTTGCTTGCTTTTTCTCTTGTCAACATGGATCTGCGCTGGAAGAGTTTTCACTTCAACTTGGATCTGGACATCGCGATGGCTCAGGCTTATGCATTTGCTTGCCATCAACAAAGGGAGAGAGACAGCGAAGACGGCAGCGGGGGTGTTTGTGGATACATCTGATTATTGAACTCCGGGAGAGCCGTGGAGCATACCACACCCTCTACAGCGAGCTCCAGGCAAACCCGGAGAAATTTAATGACTATACCCGGATGTCCCAACAAAGCTTCAGGGATTTACTTGCTCGTGTTCAAAAATTCATCCGGAGACAGGACACACAGCTCCATCGTGCGATTCCTACGGAGGAACGGCTCCTGGTTACATTACGGTATGTATTGCAAAATGCCTGCATAATTTTCTTTGTTCTGACATGTAGTATTCCAAAGCTGGCAGAAATATTGTTCTGCCATGTAGTAAACAAAAGGCTGCAGAATTATTTTTATGCTATGTATTTTTTTTGTGTGTGTTTTAAAAATCCAAATACAGTACATAAATATACATTTTTGTTCTTTCTCGGTTTCACAGATTCCTGGCTACTGGAGAGAGCCTCTCTTCACTCCACTTTCAATCCCGGATTGGAATATCCACCTTGTCGGGAATTGTTGCGGACACCTGCCGGGCTTTGTCGAACGTTCTCTGTCCAGAATTTATGCCCCTGCCCACCGCCGAAAAGTGGATGGAAATAGCAGAAAAATTCTGGACAGTCTGCAATTTCCCCAACTGTTTGGGAGCGGTTGATGGGAAACACATCCGGATTATCAAACCTAAAAGAACTGGCTCGGAGTACTATAACTATAAAAAGTACTTTTTTACAGTACTCATGGCCATTGCGGATGTAGACTGTATGTTTGTTGCAGTGGACATTGGGGCATTGGGTTGTGGGAATGACTCCCAGGCTTTTAAGAACTCAGACATGGGCCAGAGGTTGTATGGCAACCATTTCAATTTCACCATGCCACGGCCTCTTCCCCACACTGAAGGTTCGCCACTGCCATTTGTAATGGTTGGGGATGAGGCATTTCAAATGTGCGCCAACCTGCTGAAACCCTACTCCAGCCGGGACTTGGACCACACAAAAAAAATCTTCAGTTACAGACTGACCAGGGCCAGAAGAACTGTAGAGTGTGCTTTTGGTATTCTTGTCTCCAGATGGCGCATTCTCGGCACAGCCATTAATCTGAAACTGGAAACCGTGGATGAGATGGTGAAGGCGTGTGTGGTTCTTCATAATTTTGAGATGGCTAAAGAGCACCCTACTTTTGAACTCGATGATGCAGCTCCTAACCCATTGCCTGAATTCAATCAGCACCGTCTCCGGTCATCCATTGAAGTTGGCCAAATGAGGGACCAATTTGCGGCCTACTTCATCTCAGATGTAGGACGGGTGGAATGGCAAGATCAAATGTTGTAAAAAATTTTCCTTGTGTGTATGTTAATAAAAAACCTGTTTTGATACCTGTACCGAGTGCACTCTGTCTTTTTACACTCCAATACAATAATCAACTGGCCAGGTGTACCAGTGAATTCATGATGCTGTGTTTTGTGCATCATGAATTTACTAGTACTCTTGACCAGATGACTATACATACACACGCACAAGTTGTATGACCTTTATCATCTCTACAGTTTGTGCTCAATTTACAGCGACGGTGGAGATAATACAACTAATATTTGTGTCACCTGGCCTGATGTTACAAATAGTGATTTGGGGATGCACTAGCATCCGTCACTCTTTATGACATCTGACCATGTGACATAAATATTATTTGTAGGATCACCACTGTGGCTTGAGTTTGAACGCAGACTGGAGAGATAATAAAGGTTATACAACTTCTACAATCCCCAGGTCTGGTGTCATGCTGAAGTGAGGACGCCCAAAATAATGCATCCTAACTTCAGAATGTTATCACACATGGCCAGGTGAATACACATATGAGTTAAACTGCAGCATCACTCCAGTCTGCGTGAAATAGATAATGCAGACTGAAGCAACGCTGCAGGTTAACTCATATGTGTATTCACCTGGCCAAGTGTGATAAATAGTTATAATACGTGGCCAGGGTATTGTACATATGACATGTATTTTCCCCATCATCTCCTCAGTTTATTAACCACACACTGAATAGAGGATGTGGTTAATTACAAGGTATATCTAGAATCCCCTGGCCTTGTGTCACAAATAGTTAAATGATGGTAAAAACACACCATCCTCAATTAACTTTTCATGATACCTGGCAAGGTAACAATAGATATGCCTTGCACGCAACACCATCCTCTATTCAGTCTGTGCAATATTAGCAGACTGAAGAGACTGGTGGTGAAAATACAAGTCATATATTTGTGTTTTCGACTACACATATCTCCAGGACTGACACAAGAAACATGTGTCAGTAATGGAGCTAAGTGGTGGCAAAAATGCAAAGTGTATGGTGCAGTGTGTGTATGGCGCAGTGTGTGTAGGCGGCGAAAGAGACATTAATCAAACTCTATTAGGGGAACCCAGAATTTCACATTTATTTAAAAAAAAATCATTTTTATTGGGAACAACGTTTTTTGGAAAATTGTGCTACTTTGGGGGTGTGGAGAGATGAGGAATGGCTGGAAGGTGAGGAAGGGGTTCTAGGGGAAGGGCTTAGGAAAGTAGTGGGGGAAGGGAGATCAGGGATAGAACTGGAGGCAGGTTCAGACACAGTAGGAGGAGTGGGGAGAAGAACAGATAAAGTTTTTGTTATTTTCTACTTTCTTTGTCCTGGAGTCTCCTGGATGGACCTTTTGACAGTGTGTGACATTTTTTACTTTTTTGACCAGCTGAACTGGGTTGAACTTGGGTGACTTTGCATAAAGAGGGAATGGGGATAACCCCTCTTCTGATGATGCCCAGTGGTGGCGGGGGTGTTGCTCCTACAGGAGGAGCACTGGCGGTGCTCCTAGCAGGAATGTTGTCGGTGCTCCAAGCAGGTGGAGCGGTAGCGGTGGTGGTGCTCCTTGGAGGAGTGTTGGCAGTGCTCCTAGCAGGAATGTTGTCGGTGCTCCAAGCAGGTGGAGCGGTGGTGGTGCTCCTAGGAGTGGTGGCAGTGCTCCTAGCAGTAGGATTGTTGTCGGTGGTCCAAGCAGGTTGTGCGTTGTCGGTGGTCCAAGCAGGTTGTGAGGTGGTGGTGGTCCAAGCAGGTTGTGCGGTGGCGGTGGTCCAAACAGATGGAGCAGGTGGAATGGTGGTGGTGCTACAGGCAGGTGGAGCAGGTGGAGCGGTGGTGGCGGTGGTGCTCCAGACAGGAGCATCACTTGCCATCATGGTGGCGGCAGTGGAGTGTCCAGCAGCACTCGGCACTGGTGTGGTGTAGTGGTGTCCAGCTTGGCTTGGAATGCAGGTGGCCATGCAGTGGTATGCAGCAGAAGTGGGTAGTGTGGTGAAGCGAGTCAGTGGTGGCACATTTGGAAAGGACACCACTGACTGCTGCCCGTACTGATTCTGCTGCACAGCCTGCAAGTAAGCAGTGTTGAGGCCTGCATCACCTGCAGGTGTTGATCAGGACTAAAGTGTTCTGCCATGGCCCATTCAATTTTGTTGAAAAAATGGTGCACTGGTCTGTTGAGATCGGCCTCCAGACTTTCAAGGCGACTGTCGACACAGTGGAAGCGGTGGTCCATGTGGATAAAACCATGTTCCCTTAGGGCAAAAACGCTTTCCACTCTGTCTGACAGCACCTTGAGGCTTGACTGAAAGACCGAGCCAAGTGCACGAACTCGGGCTTGACATTCCTGCCCAAGGCCCTCTGCTGCTGGCGGGAAGTGCCCGCATAACCTGTGGCAGAGACCTGGGACAGGGGAACACCTGATTGACCAGCTTCCTGGTCAACAGCTATCTGTGTTGCTGACCTGCAAGCTGCTTCCTGGCTGTCGGATGGCTGAGACGGGTCCGAGGTCGTTCGATGAAGGACTGCTCCAGGGACAGGTTGCAGGGTGCTGCTTCAGGTGCGTGGAAAGAAAAGAAAAACATTACTATCATGCATTTACAAGAAGCAACAGCTGTGGAATAGAAAAGCACAGATTTAAATAAAACTTGTGAAAAAAAAATACTTACGCTCTGGTGGCAAGGAACGGTCTTAGGAATGCCAACTCCCGATGATAGCGGTATTTTCTTTTGGTCCTTGCCGCTGAACCACTGCGAACCTGTCCCTCAGCACGAACATCACTGTTGAAGCGGTCCTTCATCTAGAGCCAACGTGTTCAGTCTTTGTTCACTGTTGGGAAAAAAAAACATTATACAATGCACTAATGGCAAAATCTGTATCATCACACACATGTGAGTGAACATGGCAAACATTCAATGCGT
This sequence comes from Dendrobates tinctorius, assembly GCF_039654945.1. Taxonomy (NCBI): domain Eukaryota; kingdom Metazoa; phylum Chordata; class Amphibia; order Anura; family Dendrobatidae; genus Dendrobates; species Dendrobates tinctorius. The sequence goes on from NW_027361711.1 coordinate 39,787,805, forward strand.
CATCACAAAACAATTCAATGGACAATGCACTGATTGTTGGCCATGATTGATAACACAATTGTGTTTCATGCTAGATATATTATAGCAGGAAACACAACAGTGTCATCAGGGACAAAAGTCAATGCGGCACAATACAGCAAACCAATACACAATGCAGTCACTGTTGAACATGACAACACTGATGTGTTTCATGCTAGAATATATCCAGCGGGAAACACAACAGTGTCATCAGGGACAAAAGTCAATGCTGCACAATACAGCAATCCAATACACAATGCATACACTGTTGACCATAATAACACTGATGTGTTTCATGCTAGAATATATCTAGCAGGAAACACAACAGTGTCATCAGGGACAAAAGTCAAGGCGGCACAATACAGCAATACAATACACAGTGCATACACTGTTAACTATGATAGCACTGATGTGTTTCATGCTAGAATATATCTAGCAGGAAACACAACAGTGTCATCAGGGACAAAAGTCAATGTGGCACAATACAGCAATACAATACACAATGCATACACTGTTGACCATGATAACACTGATGTGCTTCATGCTAGAAAATATCTAGTAGGAAACACAACAGTGTCATCAGGGACAGAAGTCAATGCGGCACAATACAGCAATACAATACACAATGCATACACTGTTGACCATGATAACACTGATGTGTTTCATGCCAGAATATATCTAGCATGAAACACAACAGTGTCATCAGGGACAATAGTCACTGCGGCATCACAGAGCATGGAAATACTTGCTAAATGCCTTTTTGGCACTTGGAGAGGTGCTGTCCCAGCCATCCATCATCTCTGCGGCCACCTCATTCCAGAGCCTCCGGGTCACCACAAGGTCCTTGTGCTGCTGGTCACAGCTGTCCGACAACGGGAAACGCTCATGGACCAGGAGGATCAGGGCCTTGTTGTCCAGATAGATGTCATCTTTATCCCGTTGTGGAACCTAGAAAAAAAATTATATTCTTGGTAATATTTGGGAATGAAAAAGATAGACAAAGCTACAGAATAGAAGATGGAAGATGAAAAGCCAGACAGAAAAAAAGGATGAGAAAAAATACATTTTAAAAAAAGGGACATTCAAAGGCAGTCTATACTTACATTACATCTCCGCGCTGGGACTTGGCTTGGCTGCTCCAGCTGTTCCGCCTCTGACACCGTGTCCAATGAGGTCTGAGAAAGAACACAAATTATTACACATTTGTAGAGGCAGCAGCGATACTTACCTAAAGGCAGGAAGATACTCACATCACACTCTGCTTGGGCCAGTTCTTGCCGGGATGGTGTGTATTCCGATCCAGAAGACATGCTGCAATTAAAAAACAAAAACATTAGCATCCGTGCGCATGCGCTTTTTTGACGAGGTTGGGCGGGACAAAAAATACAACATGTAGCATCTGGCACGTCTGGGCGCACACCTGGAAAAAGTGCAGCGCAAGAAAATGCTGATGAACGCGTGCAAGCGCTAGACTATGCACCGCAAAATTAAAGAACATTGCACATGTGCCTGATAGCGCACGATGCGCTGCGCGATAAAACGCTAATGTGAAACCAGCCTTACACATCAGAAACAAAGGGAGTACACATCCAATAATATCAGAAAATATACAAATTTATTTGCCACATAGTTGGTAGGTGCGTTTCGTGCGTTTCGCACCTTGAAAAAGAGGCGAAACACGCATCTGTGGCTGCATGTGTCCTGACCTGATTTGCGATGGGTAAGCACTATTGCGCTGGGTAATGGGGTCCTTTCTTAGGATGCGCACCTGTCTGTGATCCCCGCTAACTGTTGAGTCTCTAGCATTTGGCCCATCATTATAAAAGCACTAGCACTTTTTAGATTGTTTTTGTCAGTACAGTAGCAGCACTAATTACCTGATCCTTCTTATATGCGTATGTTATGTCAGTACTATGTTGTACCAACTATGTGGCAAATAAATTTGTATATTTTCTGATATTATTGGACGTGTACTCGCTTTGTTTCTGATGTGTAATATGCTAATCAGAAGTTTCCATTCAAGATCCCCTTTGAGTCGGAACTACAAAGTTTGACTTCTCAAGGGTCTATATATTATTGTTCTATATGGTTTTGTTTCATAACAGAGAGTCTAATGTGTACAATAGTGCTTGAACGATTGTGAACCCTTGAAAAATCTCGACATTTCTTTATGTATTTGACCTAAAACTACAGCAGATTTTCACACAAGTCCTAAAAATAAAGAGAGCCAAATCTAACAAATAAATCAAAAATATGATATAAAAAAAGATCCACTATCCATGATCCATATATAAAAATGCTCCAATATCATGTCTGTGAGTGGCAACCTATAGGAACCTTTGCTTTCAGTATCTGGTATAAACTCCTTGTGCAGCAATAACTGTATCTAAACATTTACAGTAATTGTTGAGTAGTTAAGAATGTTGTCTTGGAAGGATTTTAGCCCTTTCCTTCTTACAAAACAGCTTCAATTCTGTTATGTCAAAGTGTTTTCTCCTCTGAATTGCTCACTTCAGATCCTTCTACAACATTTGTATAGAATTAAGGTCAAAACTTTGTCTTAGCCTTTCCAAAACTTTAACTTTATACTTCTTTAACCATTATGTTTTGGAACAACTTTTGTTGTTTGGGTTGTTGCCTTGATGGAGAACACATGTTCTCTTGAGATTCAGCTCAGGCATAGATGTCCTGATATTTTCCTTTAGAATTTGATAATAAAATTGAGAATTCACATTCTATCAATTATGGCAAACTATCATGTCCCCAGTGCAGAAAAACAGTCTCAGGCCACACCATTATGATGTTTCCAGATAATAAAAGGTTTTTATGCTGTTTTCTCAAAACTTTATGATTCTCATTTAAACCCCAAATATCTATTTTGATGTCCAAGTGATCTTTATCCAATTGCAGATGGGCAGCAATGTTCTTTTTTGAGAGCAGCTGCTTTCTCTGTGCAATACTGCAATGCACATCACTGATGTTCAGTATCCTACTGATGGTGGACTTGTGAAAATTAGCATTAGCTAATGTGAGAAAAGCTTTTTTTGCTTGGAGGCTACTTTGTTTTTTTTTATGCGCTTTTCATTTGGAATGATCTTTGTTGGTCTACTACTCCTTGGGAGGGTTAAAAATATTCTTGAATATAATCTGAACACAACACTAGCACACCGCAAATACGGCAGCCTCAGGACAAAGGAGACACCATTCCGTATCCAACTGCATTTCCTGTGTAGTGGCTGCCGCAGCTGTGAATTGGACATGACTCCTCAGCTGTCTAGTTCACAGATATGGTGGGAGCTAGGTGCCATTATTTTGTAGCCCAGAGCTACGCTTCTGTCCTGCTCTGAGTGGGGGAAGTAAGACTGTGGTGGTGACAAGAGATGAGCGAATATGTTCAGAGAACGATTGACAAACATAAATTTGGCACGAATATGGTACATTCGGATTTGTGATTGATAACACGAGCATTTTTCTTAAAATCGGAAAAAATCGGCAACATTTGGTAAAATATAGAATAAAAGCCGGCAATTTATGTGCCACATTCAGAAAAATGCATGATGCAACCCTGCAGCCTGCCATCTAGATGTAGTAGAGCGAGACCCGTCATGGGACAAATGGATTAAAAGCAACTCTGAGGAAAAGTGAAGAATATTGTTGTTTGTTTTTTTACCTCTTGTGCAGATGATGAGGGCATCGGAGGAGTGGACGAGATCGTAAGTATGGTTTAATTAAGATTATTAAAGGAGTCTGTGCCTTTCTTTCAATTAAAGGACTTTTTTGAGTGTCTGTTTTCATACAATGTGACTATGGGGTTAGTAATTTGGGCGTCTTATTGATGCCTCTCGATTACTAACCTCGGGGCTTGATGTCACCTGACAATACCATGGTGACATCAACCCCCGCAATTATCACCCCACTTGCCAGAATGCACACAGTGAATCATGCTGGATACAGGAGAGCACAGAGCGCACACTGGGAAGTGTGCTGGATACAGGAGAGGGCAGAGCACACACAGGGTAGTACGCTGGATACCGGAGAGGGCAGAGCGCACACTGGGAAGCACACTGGATAAGAAGAGTAGAGTGCGCATAGGAAGGCACACTGGGACCTGAGTTTCAGAAGAGCACCCACGCTGGAAACAACACTGGCCCAGAACAGATGCTGAAGTAATAATCAGGCGCTTCCTCTAGCAGGAAGCAGCCTGATATACCTGTTTCAGCTACAAGTGAGGGAGGACTTCCAGGTCAGGCTGCATAAGGAACAGAGGAGGCGCATGGACTAAGCAGCTGGGTGCAAGTGCACGGTGGATAAGATCTCCGACGCGCACTCCAAGCCGGAAGCTGTGGAAAGACCCCCGGAGAAGCCTGAACGGCAGCACGCCAGGGAGCGAGGTGAGTATCCGGGGACCGGGGGACGATGGTATCGTAACACCAAGCAGAGCAAACTCCTGGCACCCCGCAGCATAATCCGGTGGTGCAGCCAACCCGGACGCATTTACCGACTGTCTTGTTTCCTGGCTGCGATCTGGAGGATACCGTTTGTTTTGTTTGTAAGTTTTGGACATTAGAAACTACATTTACTTTGAACTTTCCTGGGTCACTGCCTCATCAATGCTCAGTGAGGACACTGCTACACTACATTATATATATTGGTGTGTGCCACTGACATCTGCATATATATCCTTTAGGTGTATATCTATTCTATCTATACTATTCTAACCTGTCAGTGTGATTTTACTGTACGGGGCACATGAATTGCTGGCTTTTCAAAGGATATTGGTGCTTAAATATCAGAAAGCACTCGCATGGTCCGAGTGCTGTGCGACTCCTATAGGCTTGAATTGGCGAGTCTCGGCCGAGTCTCAGTGACAATCGATGCATGCTGTGATTTTACACGCACGCTGGATATGGCTGAGAAAATAAACACTGATGTGAGATGCCCCATAGATTAACCATGGGATTAGTGCTATGCAATATTTTCTCGCATAGCATATGCCCGTATTTTATCGTCATGTGACGCCGGCCTTCATCAGCCTCTCCTGTGCTGTAAATAAATAATTAAAAAAAAACCTGTGTGGGTTCCTCTGTATTAAAGAATAGAGGGGTCCCCATGCTGTGTTTTTTAATTATTTAAATAAATTATTAAAAAGTCATGAGGTCCCTGCCATGTCACCTTTGTATTGTCAGGCAACATCAAGTCCATGGGTTAATAAAGGAGAGGCATCTGTAAGACACCTATCCATTACTAATCCTATAGTTGTATGGTAAATAAAGACACAGCCAGAATAAAGTCCCTTATTAGAAATAAGACTGAATACAGTTTTCCATTTTATTTAAAAATAACAAACACAGTTATACTTACGTAACGCCTAATTCCCCCGAAGCTCTCGTTCTCCTGTAATAAAACTAAAATTTAAAAAAAAAATAATATCCCTCATCTGTCAGTCATTCTGTCCCACGCCATAATCCATGTCTGGGGGATTAAAAGTTTTCAACCTGTACGGTGTAAATGGGCTGCTGCGAGTGCAGCCTCAGTGACTAGCGGTGACGTCATTAAGGCCATCTCCGATCACTGAGGCTGTGTTCCCAGCAGTGCTGAACTGCCGTGATCTCAGCACTGTGGGAAAAAGTCAGTGATGAGATCACCGCAGTTTAAGCTCAGTGACTTCACTGCACATCACGGTGAGAAATTTTTTTTATTTTAGTTTTATTACAGGAGAACGAGGGCTTTGGTGGAATTAGGCATTAGGTGAGTATAACTGTGTTTGTTATTTTTAAATAAAAAAGGAAAAATGTGTTTAGTCTTATTTGTAATAAAATACTTTATTCTGGTTGTCTCTTTATTTACCATATAACTATAGGATTAGTAATGGATAGGTGTCTTACAGACGGCTCTCCATTTCTAACCCATGGACTTGATGTTACCTGACAATATAAAGTTGACATCAACCCCTTAAATATGAACCCCACTTGCCACCACTACAGGGAAACTGGGAAGAGCTGGGCAAAGCGCCAGAATTGGCGCATCTATTAGATATGCCTTTTCTGGGCAGCTTCAGGCTGCTATTTTTAGGCTGGGGGGCTATATCCAGGTCCCCTTACCAGCCTGAAAATACCATCACCCAGCTGTGAGCTCTAGCAAGGCTAATTGTCAAAAATAGGGGAGACTTCATGCCTTTTTTTAAATTATTTATTTAAATAATTAAAAATATGGCATGGGGACCTCTCTATTCTTAATAATCAGCCTTGCTGAAGCTTACAGCTGAGAGTTGCAGTCCCCAGCTGTGAGTTTTGCCTGGCTGGTTATGAAAAACACAGAGGAACCCATGCAGGGTTTTTTTATTTATTTATTTACAGCGCAGGAGCAGCTGATGAATACTCTAATCCTCCACTCCTTCTCTCACTGTTAATAGCGGCAGTAGGTGTCAGCTGAGGGGAGCTGTAGTCCCATCAGCTGACACCAGTGACAGTAGGTAAACTTTATACCTCCGAGCACAGCTCAGCGCTCATGCTGTCATGGTTCGTCAGTGGTGTACCGCGCTGACCACATTTTGGAAAAAACGGTCCAGCTCAGAAAGATAAAATCCAAAGCGTTTATTCAAGTATCCATAAAATAGAAAAACTATGTAGTACAAAATACAAAGTACAAAACCCGACCGGAAAACCGGAGGGAAGGTAGCAGCAGAGAGACTGGACATTCTTAGACTCATACTGAGTCTAAGAACTTCTAGTTCGAAACGCGTTCAGTCTCTTTGCTGCAACCTTCCCCCCCGGTTTTCCGGTCAGGTTTTGTACTTTGTATTTTGTGCTACATATTTTTTCTATTTTATGGATACTTGAATAAACGCCTTGGATTTTATCTTTCTGAACTGGACCGTTTTTTTCCATTTTCATTCTCCGCCTGACAGAGCTGTGGCCTGTTCTTGAAAGCAATTTGGAGGTACAAAGGGTGAGCTGAACATTTTCTCTCTGCTGACCACAGTTTGATAGGAAGCTAGAACGAGATCCAACAGTCACCTTCTGATCTGTAACACGGGCACCACCACATCCACGACCCTTAACGCCACCCTTTCTCAAGTTGAATGCTTCAAATTGAATTTCCTGGCTTTATTTTTGACAAGTACCCTCACAGAAGTGTTATGTACAAATTCAACATATCTAGCAATGTGTGGCAATTTTTTTTTTTTTTAAGATCTCAGCTTTATTAGATATGGCAACAGCAGATTCACGAAAATTAGAGATAATCACATTTGCATAACTTTGCAGGGTTTGCGCCAGTCGCACAACTTGCTAGATTAACATACGCTATTAAACCAAAAGAAAATGCATAGGCTTGTGCAGATTGGTCAATGGCTCTTCTGTTTCTTTCCCTTCAGGAGGATGCTTCCAAGTAAAATGAGGCTTGTACTTGTACCTGACGTGGGTTTCAGGCCTGACAGACTGACCAAAATACAGGCCCTCGCTTTCATACACTGAATTCAGAATTTAATTCTAATGCTTTTGGTGTCTGGTTGAAGCTAATTTACTGACATTGATCATACAGCTCCCTCAACTCCTGTATTACATTCACCATACAGCGGCTTCCCCCTTTATGACAGTTTTTCCCTTGTGTTCCTGTGGCAAAAATAAACTGTGGAGCTTACAACATGCAAATTTCACAGCACACCAATACAGGGGTCAGTATTGGGCCTGCATCATTTTAACATATTTATTAATGACATTGTAGGGGGCATAGAGAGTAGAATTTTAATATTTGCAGATGACACTAAACTCTGCAAGGTAATCAATACAGAGGAGGACAATTTTAAATTACAGGAGGATTTATGTAAGCTAGAGGTTTGGGCTGATAAATAGCAAATGAGCTTTAATGGAGATAAATGTAAGGTCATGTACTTGGGTAGAACAAACAAGATGTATAATTATGTGCTTAATTGTAAAAGACTGGGCAAAACTGTCACTGAAAAAGACCTGGGTGTATGGATGGACAACAAACTCACATTTAGTGGCCAGTGTCAGGCAGCTGCTGCAAAGGTAAATAAAATAATGGGATGCATTAAAAGAGGCATAGATGCTCATTAGGAGAACATAATTTTACCTCTATGCAAGTGACTAGTGCAACCACACTTAGAATACTCTGTACAGTTCTGGTCTCCGGTGTATAAGAAAGACATAGCTGAACTGGAGCTTGTGCAGAGAAGAGCGACTAAGGTTATTAGAGAACTGGGGGGTCTGCAATACCAAGACAGGTTATTACACTTGGGTTAGTTTAGTTTGGAAAAACGAAGGCTTAGGGGTGATCTTATTACAATGTATAAATACAGTATACACTGCTCAAAAAAATAAAGGGAACAACAGAATATAACTCTAAGTAAATCAAACTTCTGTGAAATCAAACTGTCCACTTAGGAAGCAACACTGTTTGACAATCAATTTCACATGCTGTTGTGCAAATGGAATAGATAACAGATGGAAATTATTGCCAATTATCAAGACAGCCTCAATAAAGGAGTGGTTCTGCAGGTGGGGACCACAGACCACATCTCAGTACCAATGCTTTCTGGCTGTTGTTTTGGTCACTTTTGAAAGTTGATTGTGCTTTCACACTCGTGGTAGCATGAGACGGACTCTAGAACCTACACAAGTGGCTCAGGTAGTGCAGCTCATCCAGGATGGCGCATCAATTCATGCTATGGCAAGAAGGTTTGCTGTGTCTGTCAGCGTAGTGTCCAGAGGCTGGAGGCGCTACCAGCAGACAGGCCAGTACACCAGGAGATGTGGAAGGGGCCGTAGGAGGGTAACAACCCAGCAGCAGGACCGCTACCTCAGCCTTTGTGCAAGCAAGAAAAGGAGGAGCACTGCTAGAGCCCTGAAAAATGACCTCCATCAGGCCACAAATGTACATATGTCTGCAAAAACAGTTAGAAACCAACTCCATGAGGATGGTCTCAGCGCCCGACGTCAACAAACGTTTTTGTTTTTTTAAATGGGTGAGTGAGACTGCAGATGATGAAGTGTGTTTGAGCTGGTACTGCACATGATGAAATGATAAGGAGACTGTAAATTATGAAGTAGGGTGGACTGCAAGTAATGAAGTGGGGGTGATGGTGACTGCAAATGACGAAGTGGGGGTGATGGGGACTGCAAATGATGAAGTGGTGGTGATGGGGACTGCAAATGATGATGTGGGGGTGATGGGGACTGAAAATGATGAAGTGAGTGTGAGGGACGGGAACAGCAATTAAACTGAAGGTGCGGGGTGGGGAGAGCAAATGGTGAATTGAAGGTGGGGAGAGCAAACAATGATGAATTTTGTGGGTGGGGAGTAAATGATGTATTGAATGTGGGGAAGAGCAGTTGATAATGAATAGAGGGTGGGAGAGAGAGAAGACATGACAATGAATTGAGGCAGAAGGGGCATGTAAATATAATGTATAAATATAATGAATCGTGAATCGGGGTTAGGGTTAGAGCGGGAGGTACATAGTGGGGAGCGTTGAGGATAAAGTGACTGGTAATGAATTGGGGGAAAAAGTACAGGTGCTAATTAATTTACATATTAAATGGGAAAAGTGGCTATGTATTGATAGTGAGGGCACAGTGGCGGATTATCATTTATATTTGGAATAGTGGGTTGCATAATAACCAATTGTATATTAATGGTGGGTGCATGTCTGTATTCAGATGTGTAGTGTATAAGAAAGAGAATAAGGGGGGAATGTGCTCTGAAAGCGGTGCTCTAAGTAATTACTGTATGTGTTATTTTATGCAGAGACGAGTCCTGGATGAAAGAAGTAACGGTGGTCTGCGCTGGAATAAAAAGAAATGCAAAGATGAAGGACTTCAGCTAGAGATGTCACTGGTGTGTCAGTGTGTTACCTGTACACTGACACTATACACTGTATACTGTATACAGAGGTCCTGTGTATAATGTCACTGGTGATCACTGTATTACCTGTACACTGACACTACATGCAGAGCTCCTGTGTATAATGTCACCGGTGATCACTGTATTACCTGTACACAGACACTGCATACTAAGTACAGATCTCCTATGTATTATTATACTTATGGTGATAGTATTTTTTTTTATTTATGATCAGTATTGTAGTATTCAGTCACAATGTGGTGGTAATATATTGTCCGGCCATGGCGTGGCTGTATTTGTTCCTTGTATGTGCTATTATTTGGTCACTATGTGGTGGTAATATATGGTCTGGACATGGTGCGGTGGTATTTGTCCCTTGTATGTGATGTTGTTTGGTCACTGTGATGGTAATATCTTGTCTGGACATGGTGTGGCGGTATTTGTTTCTTATATATTGTATTATAGGTCACTATGTGGTGGTTATATGTTGTCTGGTCATGGTGTGGTGGTGTTTGTCCCTTGTATGTGGTATTATTGGTCATTTTAAAAATTGAAAAAGAAATAAAAATATACCTAAATTGTATGCATATTTTAACAAATGTTTAATACAGTTGTGGCCAAAAGTATTGACACCCCTGCAATTCTGTCAGATAATACTCAGTTTCTTCCTGAAAATGATTGCAAACACAAATTCTTTGGTAATATCATCTTCATTTAATTTGTCTTAAATGAAAAAACACAAAAGAGAATGAAGCAAAAAGCAAAACATTGATCATTTCACACAAAACTTCAAAAATGGGCAAGACAAAAGTATTGGCACCCTCAGCCTAATACTTGGTTGCACAACCTTTAGCCAAAATAACTGCGACCAACTGCTTCCGGTAACCATCAATGGGTTTCTTACAATGCTCTGCTGGAATTTTAGACCATTCTTCTTTGGCAAACTACTTCAGGTCCCTGATATTTGAAGGGTGCCTTCTCCAAGCTGCCATTTTTAGATCTCTCCACAGGTGTTCTATGGGATTCAGATCTGGACTCATTGCTGGCCACCTTAGAAGTCTCCAGTGCTTTCTCTCAAACCATTTTCTAGTGCTTTTTGAAGTGTGTTTTGGGTCATTGTCCTGCTGGAAGACCCATGATCTCTGAGGGAGACCCAGCTTTCTCACACTGGGCCCTACATTATGCTGCAAAATTTGTTGGTAGTCTTCAGACTTCATAATGCCATGCACACGGTCAAGCAGTCCAGTGCCAGAGGCAGCAAAGCAACCCCAAAACATCAGGGAACCCCCGCCATGTTTGACTGTAGGGACCATGTTCTTTTCTTTGAATGCCTCTTTTTTTCTACTGTACACTCTATGTTGATGCCTTTGCCCAAAAAGCTCTACTTTTGTCTCATCTGACCAGAGAACATTCTTCCAAAACGTTTTAGGCTTTTTCAGGTAAGTTTTGGCAAACTCCAGCCTGGCTTTTTTATGTCTCGGGGTAAGAAGTGGGGTCTTCCTGGGTCTCCTACCATACAGTCCCTTTTCATTCAGACGCCGACGGATAGTATGGGTTGACACTGTTGTACCCTCGGACTGCAGGGCAGCTTGAACTTGTTTGGATGTTAGTCGAGATTCTTTATCCAACATCCGCACAATCTTGCGTTGAAATCTCTTGTCAATTTTTCTTTTCCGTCCACATCTAGGGAGTTTAGCCACAGTGCCATGGGCTTTAAACTTCTTGATGACACTGCGCATGGTAGACACAGGAACATTCAGGTCTTTGGAGATGGACTTGTAGCCTTGAGATTGCTCATGCTTCCTCACAATTTGGCTTCTCAAGTCCTCAGACAGTTCTTTGGTCTTCTTTCTTTTCTCCATGCTCAATGTGGTACACACAAGGACACAGGACAGAGGTTGAGTCAACTTTAATCCATGTCAACTGGCTGCAAGTGTGGTCTAGTTATTGCCAACACCTGTTAGGTGCTACAGATAAGTTACAGGTGCTGTTAATTACACAAATTAAAGAAGCATCACATGATTTTTCGAACAGTACCAATACTTTTGTCCACCCTCTTTTTCATGTTTGGTGTGGAATTATATCCAATTTGGCTTTAGGACAATTCTTTTTGTGTTTTTTTCATTTAAGACAAATTAAATGAAGATAATAATACAAAAGAATTTGTGTTTGCAATTATTTTCAGGAAGAAACTGAGTATTATCTGACAGAATTGCAGGGGTGTCAATACTTTTGGCCACAACTGTAGGTTAGAGTAAAGCAGGGTCTGGCCAAAAGAGTCTACCTTGTTGTCATGGCAGTTTAAAAAAATCTATTGGCCAAAGCAAAAGCTGCTGGCAATGAGTGTGTTTTCTGGTGATGCGAACTGTTAATGTGTGATTGGTGATAAGTAGTGTTGAGCATCCCGATACTGCAAATATCGGGTATCGGACGATATTCGCTGTATCGGAATTCCGATACCGAGTACCGATATTTTTTCTATATCGGATACCGGAATCGGAAGTTCCCATAATGCAATGAGCCCGCTCGATTTAATTCAGCCAATGGGAATCCTCAGAAGTGTGGGCACATCCTGTTAGGCATGTAGGCATGTTAACTATTGGCATCGCTGTGATTGGCTGCTTAAATGATGTGATCATGATGCGCGGTCTGTGCGCATCATGATGCGCGGTCATTGCGGGCCTGCCAGTGGTCTGTACGGCCCTCTCGGGGGGCCTGTGCCGGCTGCCTGTGGTCTGTACGGGCCTCTCGTGGGCCTGTGCGGGCTGTCGGTGGTCTGTACCGGCTGCCGGGGGCCTGTGCCGGCTGCCGGTGGTCTGTGTGGGCCTGCCGGTGGTCTTGTGTGTGTGTGCAGGCATCGTCCGATGGGACTACAAGTCTCATCGGGCGATACCTGCTACACTGACAGTGATTGACACATTAGCCAATGATGGGACAGTAGTAGTCCCATCATCCGGCTAATGTGTTGAATTTAAACAAATACATTTATATATATATATACATACTACATACATACTTCATATATACTACATTCATACAACATACATACAACATACATACTACATATATACTACATTCATACAACATACATACTACATACATACAACATACATATATACTACATACTACATACATACTACATATATACTACATTCATACAACATACATACATACAACATACATACTACATATATACTACATACATACTACATACTACATACATACTACATACTACATACATACTACATTCATACAACATACATACATACCACATACATGCTACATACATACTACATTCATACAACATACGTACATACCACATACATGCTACATACATACTACATTCATACAACATACATACCACATACATGCTACATATATACTACATTCATACAACATACATATATACTACATATTACATACATACTACATATATACTACATTCATACAACATGCACACATACTACATAAAACATACATGCTACATACTACATACATACTACATATATACTACATTCATACAACATACATACATACTACATACAACATACATGCTACATATATACTACATTCATACAACATACATACATATATACTACATATATGCTACATTCAAACAACATACATACAAACTACATACATACTACATTCATACATACTACATATAAACTAAATTCATACAACATACATACATATACATATATACTACATTCATACAACATACATACATACATACTACATACATACTACATATATACTACATTCATACAACATACACACATACTACATACATATATACTACATTCATACAACACACATACATACATACTACATACTACATACATATATACTACATTCAAACAACATACATACATACATACTACATATATACTACATTCATACAACATACATACATACATACTACATATATACTACATTCATACAACATACATACTACATACTACATACATATATACTACATTCAAACAACATACATACATACATACTACATATATACTACATTCATACAACATACATACATACTGCATACATGCTACATACTACATACATACTACATATATACTACATTCATACAACATACATACATACTACATACAACATACATGCTACATATATACTACATACATACAACATACATATATACTACATACTACATACATGCTACATATATACTACATTCATACAACATACATGCATACTACATATATACTACATATATACTACATTCATACAACATACATATATACTACATACATACTACATACTACATACAATACATTCATACATTCATACAACATACATATATGCTACATACTACATACAATACATTAATACAATACATACATATAGACATACAGTACATATAACATAGAGTACATATTCACCATCACTTGTCACTTTGATCCCCGAAGCCAGTGTCATCTATAAAAGAAATTAGAAAAAAAACAAACCACCAAATACTCCCTGATCCGCTGAAATCCATGAGTGAGTGTCCCACGCCGATTTCCTGTGGAGAACAGCAGCATCAGCTGATGCGACCGCTCTCTAGGGGCTTCAATAATCCAATGACGGAAGGTAGGTATCCTTCCGCACTGTATTCCTCCGCCACTTTAAAAAAAATAGTCCCTAGTCTCACTTTATGGCAAAAGCTGCCTGGGAACTTTCTCACACAGCTTTTGCCATAAAGTGAGACTAGGGACTATTTTTTTACATTGGCGGAGAAATACAGTGCGGAAGGATACCTACCTTCCGACATTGGATTATTGAAGCCCCTAGAGAGCGGTCGCATCAGCTGATGCTGCTGTTCTCCACGGGAAATCGGCGTGGGACCCTCGTGGATTTCTGCGGATCAGGGAGTATATGGCTTGTTTGTTATTTTCATATTTTTTCATAGATGACACTGGCTTCGGGGAACAATGTGAAAAGTAATGGTGAGTATGCACTCTATGTTATATGTACTGTATGTCTATGTGCATGTATTGTATGAATGTATGAATGTATTGTACGTAGTATGTATGTAGTATGTATGTTGTATGAATGTAGTATATATGTATGTAGTATGTATGTAGTATATATGTATGTTGTATGAATGTAGTATATATGTAGTATGTATGTAGTATGTAGTATATATGTATTTTGTATGAATGTAGTATATATGTAACATGTATGTAGTATGTAGCATGTATGTATGTTATATGAATGTTGTATATATGTAGCATGTATGTAGTATGTAGCATGTATGTATGTTGTGTGAATGTAGTATGTTGCATGTATGTTGTATGTTGCATGAATGTAGTATATATGTAGCATGTGTGTAGTATGTAGCATGTATGTACAGTGGGGAAAAAAAGTATTTAGTCAGTCAGCAATAGTGCAAGTTCCACCACTTAAAAAGATGAGAGGCGTCTGTAATTTACATCATAGGTAGACCTCAACTATGGGAGACAAACTGAGAAAAAAAAATCCAGAAAATAACATTGTCTGTTTTTTTTCATTTTATTTGCATATTATGGTGGAAAATAAGTATTTGGTCAGAAACAAGCAATCAAGATTTCTGGCTTTCACAGACCTGTAACTTCTTCTTTAAGAGTCTCCTCTTTCCTCCACTCATTACCTGTAGTAATGGCACCTGTTTAAACTTGTTATCAGTATAAAAAGACACCTGTGCACACCCTCAAACAGTCTGACTCCAAACTCCACAATGGTGAAGACCAAAGAGCTGTCAAAGGACACCAGAAACAAAATTGTAGCCCTGCACCAGGCTGGGAAGACTGAATCTGCAATAGCCAACCAGCTTGGAGTGAAGAAATCAACTGTGGGAGCAATAATTAGAAAATGGAAGACATACAAGACCACTGATAATCTCCCTCGATCTGGTGCTCCACGCAAAATCCCACCCCATGGGGTCAGAATGATCACAAGAACGGTGAGCAAAAATCCCAGAACCACGCGGGGGGACCTAGTGAATGAACTGCAGAGATCTGGGACCAATGTAACAAGGCCTACCATAAGTAACACACTACGCCACCATGGACTCAGATCCTGCAGTGCCAGACGTGTCCCACTGCTTAAGCCTGTACATGTCCGGGCCCGTCTGAAGTTTGCTAGAGAGCATTTGGATGATCCAGAGGAGTTTTGGGAGAATGTCCTATGGTCTGATGAAACCAAACTGGAACTGTTTGGTAGAAACACAACTTGTCGTGTTTGGAGGAAAAAGAATACTGAGTTGCATCCATCAAACACCATACCTACTGTAAAGCATGGTGGTGGAAACATCATGCTTTGGGGCTGTTTCTCTGCAAAGGGGCCAGGACGACTGATCCGGGTACATGAAAGAATGAATGGGGCCATGTATCGTGAGATTTTGAGTGCAAACCTCCTTCCATCAGCAAGGGCATTGATGATGAAACGTGGCTGGGTCTTTCAACATGACAATGATCCAAAGCACACCGCCAGGGCAACGAAGGAGTGGCTTCGTAAGAAGCATTTCAAGGTCCTGGAGTGGCCTAGCCAGTCTCCAGATCTCAACCCTATAGAAAACCTTTGGAGGGAGTTGAAAGTCCGTGTTG
Source organism: Dendrobates tinctorius (assembly GCF_039654945.1). Classification (NCBI taxonomy): domain Eukaryota; kingdom Metazoa; phylum Chordata; class Amphibia; order Anura; family Dendrobatidae; genus Dendrobates; species Dendrobates tinctorius. The sequence continues at coordinate 39,804,277 of NW_027361711.1, forward strand.
CCAAGCGAAAAGCCAAAAACATCACTGCTCTAGAGGAGATCTGCATGGAGGAATGGGCCAACATACCAACAACAGTGTGTGGCAACCTTGTGAAGACTTACAGAAAACGTTTGACCTCTGTCATTGCCAACAAAGGATATATCACAAAGTATTGAGATGAAATTTTGTTTCTGACCAAATACTTATTTTCCACCATAATATGCAAATAAAATGAAAAAAAACAGACAATGTGATTTTCTGGATTTTTTTTTCTCAATTTGTCTCCCATAGTTGAGGTCTACCTATGATGTAAATTACAGACGCCTCTCATCTTTTTAAGTGGTGGAACTTTCACTATTGCTGACTGACTAAATACTTTTTTGCCCCACTGTATGTTGTATGAATGTAGTATATATGTAGCATGTATGTTGTATGTAGTATGTTTGTATGTTGTATGAATGTAGTATGTAGCATGTATGTTGTATGTAGTATGTATGTATGTTGTATGAATGTAGTATATATGTAGTATGTATGTTGTATGCATGTAGTATGTATTTTTTTTTTTTTACATTCAACACATTAGCCAGATGATGGGACTACTACTGTCCCATCATTGGCTAATGTGTCAATCACTGTCAGTGTAGCAGGCATCGCCCGATGGGACTTGTAGTCCCATCGGACGATGCCTGCACAGACACAAGACCCCTGGCAGGCCCGCACAGACCACCGACAGCCGGCACAGACCACCGACAGCTGGCACAGGCCCCCGGGAGGGCCGTACAGACCACCAGCAGCCGGCACAGGCCCCGGAGAGGCCCGTACAGACCACCGTCAGCCGTCACAAGCCCCAGGCAGCCGGCACAAGCCCCCGGCAGGCCTGTACAGACCCCCGGCAGCCAGCACAAGCCCCCGGCAGGCCCGTACAGACCCCCGGCAGCCGGCACAAGCCCCTGGCAGGCCCGTACAGGCCCCCGGAAGCCAGCACAGACCACCAACAGCCGGCACAGGCCCCCGAGAGGCCCGTACAGACCACAGGCAGCCGGCACAGGCCCCCCGAGAGGGCCGTACAGACCACCGGCAGCCGGCACAGGCCTCCGAGAGGCCCGTACAGACCACCGACAGCCCGCACAGGCCCCACCCGCACACACAGACATGCACAGTGTCCGCCCATTCACCGCCCACACTCTTCCCCCCTCCCGAAAGGATTTTTTTTAATTCCGATATTTCTGTCCCATTGACTTTAATGGGACTTCCGGGATCGGAATCGGCGATACCCGATACTTTTTTTAGATCGGCCGATCCAATCCGATCTGATATTTTTCAATATCGGGTGGTATCGCTCAACACTAGTGATTAGAGTTGAGCGAAACGGGTCGAAAAATTTCAAAAGTCGCCGACTTTTGGCAAAGTCGGGTTTCATGAAACGAAACCCGACCCTAGGATGAGGTCGGCCACGAGGTCGGCGACTTACGCACCAAAGTCGCGTTTCAAAAGTTTGTTTTGCGCTCTTTTTCAGCCAATCAGGATCCACGGACACTGTGGGCAACGTGATGACATAGGCAGGGGTCACCACCATCTTTCAGAAGGGCATGCAAGTGGGCGTCACAGGGGGTATAAAAGGGCGTGCACGCCGACCGTCATCTTACTTCTGCCGATCTCAGTATAGGGAGAGGTTGCTGCTGATTCTGTTGGGAGAGCGTTAGGCAGGGAAGAAGACAAAAAAACTGCTTCTGCTGCTAGCGATTTGGCCTGCACAACACACCAGTCACTGTGTGTGCAGTGCAAGGGGAGGCTATATTGTGGTGTATCAGTGGTGTTGGTTGTTGGGCTGCCTTTTAAGGCTTCCTGACAGGCTGGCATTGCTGTTTACCCACTGCTCTGCAAACTGCTTTTTTAAAAGCAATCCAATCTCCCTTATCCTCTAGTCCCTTTTGTCACAGCTGTGCCATCGAGCCTGTGACATAGCGCTCAGATATCAGTGGGCCTCACACAATCCAAAAGTGTCCAGTGTCCAAAAGTGTGTGCAGATATTCAAAATCTCCCTTATCCTCTAGTCACTTTGGTCACAGCTGTGCCATCGAGCCTGTCACATAGCGCTCAGATATTCATTGGGCCTCACACAATCCAAAAGTGTCCAGTGTCCAAAAGTGTGTGCAGAGATTCAAAATCTCCCTTATCCTCTAGTCACTTTGGTCACAGCTGTGCCATCGAGCCTGTCACATAGCGCTCAGATATCAGTGGGCCTCACACAATCCAAAAGTGTCCAGTGTCCAAAAGTGTGTGCAGAGATTCAAAATCTCCCTTATCCTCTAGTCACTTTGGTCACAGCTGTGCCATCGAGCCTGTCACATAGCGCTCAGATATTCATTGGGCCTCACACAATCCAAAAGTGTCCAGTGTCCAAAAGTGTGTGCAGAGATTCAAAATCTCCCTTATCCTCTAGTCACTTTGGTCACAGCTGTGCCATCGAGCCTGTCACATAGCGCTCAGATATCAGTGGGCCTCACACAATCCAAAAGTGTCCAGTGTCCAAAAGTGTGTGCAGAGATTCAAAATCTCCCTTATCCTCTAGTCACTTTGGTCACAGCTGTGCCATCGAGCCTGTCACATAGCGCTCAGATATCAGTGGGCCTCACACAATCCAAAAGTGTCCAGTGTCCAAAAGTGTGTGCAGAGAATCAAAATCTCCCTTATTCTCTAGTCACTTTGGTCACAGCTGTGCCATCGAGCCTGTCACATAGCGCTCAGATATCAGTGGGCCTCACACAATCCAAAAGTGTCCAGTGTCCAAAAGTGTGTGCAGAGATTCAAAATCTCCCTTATCCTCTAGTCACTTTGGTCACAGCTGTGCCATCGAGCCTGTCACATAGCGCTCAGATATTCATTGGGCCTCACACAATCCAAAAGTGTCCAGTGTCCAAAAGTGTGTGCAGAGATTCAAAATCTCCCTTATCCTCTAGTCACTTTGGTCACAGCTGTGCCATCGAGCCTGTCACATAGCGCTCAGATATCAGTGGGCCTCACACAATCCAAAAGTGTCCAGTGTCCAAAAGTGTGTGCAGAGATTCAAAATCTCCCTTATCCTCTAGTCACTTTGGTCACAGCTGTGCCATCAAGCCTGTGACATAGCGCTCAGATATCAGTGGGCCTCACACAATCCAAAAGTGTCCAGTGTCCAAAAGTGTGTGCAGAGATTCAAAATCTCCCTTATCCTCTAGTCACTTAGGTCACAGCTGTGCCATCGAGCCTGTCACATAGCGCTCAGATATTCATTGGGCCTCACACAATCCAAAAGTGTCCAGTGTCCAAAAGTGTGTGCAGAGATTCAAAATCTCCCTTATCCTCTAGTCACTTTGGTCACAGCTGTGCCATCGAGCCTGTCACATAGCGCTCAGATATCAGTGGGCCTCACACAATCCAAAAGTGTCCAGTGTCCAAAAGTGTGTGCAGAGATTCAAAATCTCCCTTATCCTCTAGTCACTTTGGTCACAGCTGTGCCATCGAGCCTGTCACATAGTGCTCAGATATTCATTGGGCCTCACACAATCCAAAAGTGTCCAGTGTCCATAAGTGTGTGCAGAGATTCAAAATCTCCCTTATCCTCTAGTCACTTTGGTCACAGCTGTGCCATTGAGCCTGTCACATAGCGCTCAGATATCAGTGGGCCTCACACAATCCAAAAGTGTCCAGTGTCCAAAAGTGTGTGCAGAGATTCAAAATCTCCCTTATCCTCTAGTCACTTTGGTCACAGCTGTGCCATCGAGCCTGTGACATAGCGCTCAGATATCAGTGGGCCTCACACAATCCAAAAGTGTCCAGTGTCCAAAAGTGTGTGCAGAGATTAAAAATCTCCCTTATCCTCTAGTCACTTTGGTCACAGCTGTGCCATCGAGCCTGTCACATAGCGCTCAGATATTCATTGGGCCTCACACAATCCAAAAGTGTCCAGTGTCCAAAAGTGTGTGCAGAGATTCAAAATCTCCCTTATCCTCTAGTCACTTTCGTCACAGCTGTGCCATCGAGCCTGTCACATAGCGCTCAGATATCAGTGGGCCTCACACAATCCAAAAGTGTCCAGTGTCCAAAAGTGTGTGCAGAGATTCAAAATCTCCCTTATCCTCTAGTCACTTTGGTCACAGCTGTGCCATCGAGCCTGTCACATAGCGCTCAGATATCAGTGGGCCTCACACAATCCAAAAGTGTCCAGTGTCCACAAGTGTCTGCAGAAATTCAAAATCTCCCCTGTCCTATAGACACCTTGTACCTTGTTTTACATTACTATATAGTTTGTTGGATTTTGTCTACATTTCTACCAAAAATGAGGAAGGCTGGTGGAAGAGGCTGTGGAATTGGGCGGGGGTTGGCAGCTGGTAATGATGGTGTTGGTGGTGGATCTGATGGTAGTGGAAAGAGCAAAATAGGACCGAATGCAGGAGGTGCTGACCCTGCGTCATCGTCTGGCTACATAAGGCCTCGAACGCTTAGTTTTCTAGGAGTTGGCAAACCGCTTTTAAAGCCAGAGCATCAGGAAAAAGTTTTGTCTTACATTGCTGACTCAGCCTCCAGCTCTATCGCCTCCTCTTCTTCAGTTGTAAAAAGTAAAAGCACTGAGTCGTCATTGGAGGCTCATGTTCATGAACCACACCTTTCCTTGTGTCCTTCACCCCAACCAAGATTGAAGGATGACACAGGCCATACTACTGATTACTCCATGGAGCTGTTTTCACATACCATGCCTGGATTATCAAGTCAAATGGTGAATTACCCAGGCCAAGATGAATCTGACATGGAGTGCACTGATGCACAGCCGCTGATGGATGATTCTGCTGGTACATTCACTCAGAGCACTACATTGTCCTCGCAGTGTACAGAGCCAGATTCTGACCCTGATGAGACTCAGGTGCCCCTTCCCGCACACTATACCACCATACACGGTGACACAGAGGAAGGTGCACATGACATAGAAGAGGAGGTGATGGATGACCCAGTTGTTGACCCAGATTGGCATCCATTGGGGGAAGAGGGTGCTGCTTCCAATAGCTCAGATGAGGAGCATCCACAGCAGACATCGACATCGCAACAGCTGTTATCTGGCAGGCCCGGAGCACTCCAAAGACAGGTTCCAAACATCAAAAGAGTTGCTGGACAGCTTGTCCAGAGGGTCAAAAGATCACAGCGTGCTAGGCCGCAAAATGTCTGCCAAAGTAGGAAGAGTGCAGTGTGGCACTTTTTTTTACCAAAATCCTCATGATCAGGCCAAGGTTATCTGTAAGAAGTGCGCAGACCTTTAGCCGAGGGAAAAATCTGAAAAATTTGAATACCAGTTGCATGCTTAGACATTTAACCAGCATGCACTTGCAAGCGTGGACACAACACCAAACCTCAAGTGCCACATGTGCAACTGATCACAACGAAGGTAGTCAGCAACGCTACATTGTTTCCCCCACTGTAAGCCCACCGGTTAGCACAGCAGCAAATGTTGAGGTGTCGTTGCAAGGCCACAGCAGTCAGGGAATCCCACTGTTATATCAACGAAAGACTGATTCTAGGCCATCAGAAAGAACACCAACTCCATCACCATCATCAACCCTCTCTCAGTCCGCCCTGTCCACCGCTACTTCCACCATATGCAGCTCTCAAGTCCAGCTCACCCTCCCAGACACTATGAGTAGGTCAAGAAAGTACTCAGTCTCTCTTCCGCGTACACTGGGTTTGAACGCCCACATTGCCAAACTAATCTCGTTTGAGATGATGCCCTTTCGGTTGGTGGAAAGCGCAGCTTTCCGCGAACTCATGGCCTATGCAGTACCACGCTATGACCTACCCAGTCGCCACTTCTTCTCTCGCAAAGCCATCCCAGCCCTCCACCATCATGTGAAAGACCGCATTGTCCATGCACTCAAGCAGTCAGTGAGCGGAAAGGTGCACCTCACAACTGATGCATGGTCCAGTCGGCATGGCCAGGGCCGTTACGTGTCCATCACTGCGCACTGGGTTAATGTGGTGGATGCAGGGGCCACAGGGGACAGCGGTGGTGGGACAGTGCTGCCTAGCCCACGGTATAGGAAACAGTTGGCTGTAGGCGTTCGACCCTCCTCCTCCTCCTCCTCCTCCAGAAGCGAAAGCTCGTCCACAGAGCGCAGTCGTACGAGCACTCCATCTGCAGCTGCCACTGTTGCACACGAGGTGTCCCCCTATCGAGCAGCTAGTGGAAAGCGTCAGCAGGCTGTGTTGCAGATGATGTGTTTGGGCGACAGACACACCGCCGAGGTGCTGGCCGAGTACTTGAAGCGACAAACTGAGTCATGGCTGGGCAGTGTACATCTTAAGGCAGGCAAGGTAGTTAGTGATAACGGCCGTAATTTTGTGGCAGCCATAGCCCTTTCAAAACTCAGCCACATACCTTGCTTGGCTCACACCTTGAACCTGGTGGTGCAGTGCTTCCTCAAAAATTATCCGGAGTTAACAGCCCTGCTCCAGAAGGTGCGAAGACTGTGCGCGCATATCCGCCAGTCGCCTGTACACTCCGTTCGTATGCAGAAGCTGCAGCGATTGCTCCACCTTCCCAACCACCGCCTCATTATCGACATTGCAACAAGGTGGAACTCCACCCTGCACATGGTGGATCGGCTGTGCGAGCAGAGGCAGGCCATAATGCATTTGTGGGAGGATACACGGCCAGGCACTTTGAGAGCAGACATGGAGTTGACAGGTGTGCAGTGGTCGAAGCTGAAAGACCTCTGTAAAGTCCTTCAGTGTTTTGAGGAATGCACACAGCTGGTAAGCGCAGACGACGCCATCCTAAGCATGAGCATCCCACTTATGCGTCTGCTCATGCAAACTTTGACGCACCTTAAGGAGCAGGCGTCTGCAGCCAATGTTGATGAGGAGGAAGAGGAGGAGGGAATCCTTGATGACATTCAGCCATTGTCTGCTCAGGGACCTCTCCTGGACGAGGTGGAGGAAGAAGAGGAGGAGGAGGATGATGATGGGGATGATTACTTAGGGGAGGAGGATGCATCTCGTGGGGCAAGTGAAAATGTTGGCGTGGCAAGGTCTGGTACAGGGTTTGTGCGTGACTGGAGGGATGTGGATTTGCCAGAAAGTGCTCCTCCACCCAGCACTCGCAGTGCATCATTGGCCCACATGTCAGATTATGCCTTGCGGATCCTAAAAAGGGACCCCCGCATTGCCAAAATGATGAACGATGACGACTACTGGTTGGCCAGCATCCTGGATCCACGCTATAAAGGCAAATTACAAAACATCATGCCACAGGAGAACCTTGACCTAATATTGGCTAATAAACAAGCAACTCTGGTAAATCGGTTGCTTGAGGCATTCCCAGCACACAGCAGCGGTGATGGTTCTCACACGAGCCGTACGGGCCGGGGGCAGCTTGGCAGAGGTGTTCGTGGTGCACACAGCAGAAGTGGCGTTGGAGACAGGGGTTTCATGACAATGTTGTGGACTGATTTTTCAAATACCGCTCACACAACTGGTAATACTGCATCGATGGAAAGTGACAGGAGACAGCAGTTGTCAACTATGGTTACAAACTACTTTTCCTCCCATATCGATGTTCTCCCACACAGGTCATTCCCCTTTGACTATTGGGCCGCTAAACTGGACACCTGGCCTGAATTGGCACAATATGCCTTACAGGAGCTCGCTTGCCCAGCTGCAAGTGTGCTATCGGAAAGAGTCTTCAGTGCAGCTGGATCAATCCTGACAGAAAAAAGGACCCGTCTGTCAACCCAAAATGTGGATGATCTAACCTTCATTAAAATGAACCACGCATGGGTTTCCAAGGATTTTGTCCCACCTTCCTCTGATGACACATAGGGTGACAGAAAAATGGCTTGCTTTGGTCCACCTCTTCCTGGTACTTCACCTATTTCGCCTTTTGCATCAGTTGAATGTCCAACATCAACATATGCCACTTTCTAAAACTCCCTAACTGTGCTGCCTCCCCCCCCATGGCCGGGGTCACCACCTAGCGCACGACACCGTGCGAGTGCCGTTGCCCTGGACAGGTGGGTAGGCCGACTCTTGGGCGCGGGCACTGGCACAGGGTCCCTCATAGTGCAATCAAGTGTCTCTGACGGTGGTGGTGCACACCCGCCGTCAGACACACCGCTGTACTATGAGGGGCCCAGTGCCAGTACCGACACCCACGAGTGGGCCCCCCTTGCTTGGCCAGGGCCCCAGCATTTGCAATCTTTACCTCTCCCTGCTCCTCCGCTGTGTAATCTGGGCCATCAAATCCATACTGTGCCTGACACCGTCTGAGCCTGCCTCCTGAGACATATATTTTGAATGTGTACGCTATCCATGCATGTTATCCAGGGATACGGTACCCTTTCTAACCTTTGTGCAATCACGTGCAATCCATACTGGGCCTAACACCGTCTGAGCCTGCCTCATGCTGTATAGACATATATTTTGAATGTGTACGCTATCCATACATGTTATCCGGGGATACGGTACCCCTTCTAACCTTTGTGCAATGACGTGCAATCCATACTGGGCCTAACACCGTCTGAGCCTGCCTCATGTTGTATAGACATATATTTTGAATGTGTACGCTATCCATACATGTTGTCCGGGGATACGGTACCCCTTCTAACCTTTGTGCAATGACGTGCAATCCATACTGGGCCTAACACCGTCTGAGCCTTCCTCATGCTGTATAGACATATATTTTGAATGTGTACGCTATCCATACATGTTATCCGGGGATACGGTACCCTTTCTAACCTTTGTGCAATGACGTGCAATCCATACTGGGCCTAACACCGTCTGAGCCTGCCTCATGTTGTATAGACATATATTTTGAATGTGTACGCTATCCATACATGTTATCCGGGGATACGGTACCCCTTCTAACCTTTGTGCAATGACGTGCAATCCATACTGGGCCTAACACCGTCTGAGCCTGCCTCATGCTGTATAGACATATATTTTGAATGTGTACGCTATCCATACATGTTATCCGGGGATACGGTACCCCTTCTAACCTTTGTGCAATGACGTGCAATCCATACTTGGCCTAACACCGTCTGAGCCTGCCTCATGCTGTATAGACATATATTTTGAAGGTGTACACTATCCATACATGTTATCCAGGGATACGGTACCCTTTCTAACCTTTGTGCAATCACGTGCAATCCATACTGGGCGTGAGAACGGCTGGCGAGCTGTTAAGCAAGCTACAGCACCTGTCCAGACAAGTACAGGGATTCCCTAGCGAGGAGACTTATTTGATTGTTTTCTATGTTGGGACAGCAATTTTTGGGGAGCACTATACTCTGGAGAATGATAGATGGGGCCCACCATACACTGGAACATTCCAAAGGTGGACATCAGACACTGGAGCAGCATTTACAGGGCCCATTATACACTAGAGCATTAGAAATGGGGCCCATTATGTTTGGAGCATTATTTGGGCCCATAAGACAGTGGAGCTTCATCCATGGGGACCAACATATACTGTAGCATTATGTGGAGCTCATCATATACTGTTTCAAACATTATATGGGACCAATGATTTTGTATGGAGAAATAGATGGGCCTCGTCATGAGATGTAAAAAGTGAGGTATTTTTCATTGTACTATACCACTATTTCTCTGCCGTATCGGAGCATGATGAGTTGTGGTATGTGTTAAAGGGGCGCTCTTTCGCCCAGGGCACATGAAAACCTGCAGCCAGCCCTCCCCCCCCACAAATTTAGCCAAATAACCCCCATTTTTCAGTGCGTAACTTGTATTATGAAGTTAATTAAGGTTGACAAGCTTAAGTAAGAAGAATTGATGCTTTTGGCATTCAAATGGGCACTGTAGGTGTGTTTCCTGTCCTCCCCTCACTGCCGACTTTTATTCCCCATTGACTTACATTGGGTTTCGTGTTTCGGGACGACCCCGACTTTTCCCTATAATCGGACGATCTTGCTCGACCCGACTTTTGGAAAAGTCGGGTTTCACGAAACGAAACGCGACCCTAAAAAACCAAAAGTCGCTCAACTCTAGTAGTGACTAATGCACCAACAATTGACATCAGAGAACAGGTCAGGTCATCAGAAATACCTATACTGCGTAGATCCACTCACAGTACTAGAGGTCAGATCCCTGCCCGTTACAGAGGTTACGTAATGTAAATAAAGTAATAAGAATGTATAGTAGTAACCGTTAAGCATGAGAGCCTACAGTGACTTACTGTAAGAACCTTTTTAAGTATTCGCAATAACCAGTTAAAGGACAATTGGGCCACAGGACTATGTGTGGTTAGAACTGTATTTGTAAATAATTACTCCAAAAAGGCCTTAAAAATAAGCCGCCGGCGTGGCTGAAAAACATGCCCATCTACAGAGTGCCCTGTAGCCGCGCCCAGGGACGACACACAAAGTGGGTTAAGGCGGTTCCCACCAACCAAACTCCAGGTACAAACACAAAGACAATTCCTGGATAGCAGCTTAAGGACTGGATGCTGCAGTAATTGTGCTATTGTTTTCTTTTTCTTGTATGGTTTTTGATAATTTTTTACATTTTTAAGACTTTGTAAATTTGCATTAAGTGTTGCTGTTAAAAATTCTTGTTATATTTTCCTCAGTCCAGGAGTACTGAACTTAACTGGGGGGAATGTGACACCCCAGAGTCCGGTTGTCACAGTGGCATTACCTCCCTCTAATGGGTGAAGTCATGCTTGGAGGCAGAAAAGGGACCCCCATGCCAGGCAGCATAGATTTAATCACAATTTACTGCTGCAGGTCAGAAAAGGGAGCTGCCTTATAAATTCTGGCCAGCAGAGGGGGTTGGTGAGTCAGCTAGAGGTGAGCTGAGGGGGTTGTCATGGAAACAAAACAGCTGTGAGCTGTGAGGAGAAATGATAATGACGGTTAAACGTGAGGACGTGAGGTAAAGAGAGCTTTCTGGAAGATCCTGTCAGATGAAGACAGGGAGCTTATCTGTGAAGAGGGAAAGGAAAAGAGCAGAGACTGAGAGACACTAGGGAAGCTAAAATACTGCATATAGCAGGCCCCTGAGTGAAGCGCTAATAAAGAGAAAAGGGACATCAGAGTCCTGGGCTGACAGGAGCTGTACGCCCTGATAGCCGAATCTCAAAGTACAGGGGACTGTAAATTCTTGTGCACATTAATCACCTGAGGGCACGGCAGCGGATAAGGAGCCTGGGGCCGATGGTGAAGAGAACGGTACCCGTGGAATAGGCTCACTCTGACAGCCGTACAGGTTAGTGAAACCATCACGAATAGAGGGTCGCAGCATAGTTATATACAGCTGAGACCTACACACAAAGCGCAGAAAGGAAGGTCCTAAATCCCCACCTGGCAAGGTGGATCCCCTGAATGCCTCCAGGCGAGCCGGACTCATTCCATCACCTGTATGTGGTACTCCGGACTGCAACCTATTACCAGTAAAAGGTAAAGAAACTTCACCTCTCTGTGTCTTTCTCTCATTTATCTGCACCCCAGCCATTTTTACTATTTATTTAACACCTTTGCCCTGGGACTACAGCCCTACCTGTGGAGGGCTACAGCATCATAGCTGCGCCCAACATCCATCCCAGAGAAGCAACACCGCAGCGCTGGTCACCTCTGAGTAGAATACCACAGGTGGCGTCACGTATTTCACCATCTAATAACTTTATTTTCATTTTTTTACCACATAAATACCACACAACTTTCCCCTATTTTATTACTGGACGCCTCTGGGCCATGGACCGGGTCGCCGCCGCCGTGACACCGTCCCCCATTGAAGTTGATGGGCCCGGTACCGAGTACCCCCATGCCCCGTGGGGAGCTCCACATGTGTCCTCAAAAAAGGCTTATACCTCATGCAGGTGAACAGGTAGAGGGAGCAATGTTGGTTCACATAATGGTAATTTACCCAGAGAAAGCCATACAGATCACAAACACCATCCCATGCATGTGGAGGAAAAGAGAGGAGGTCCATTTGCAGTGGCTACCCTCAGTAGCTTGACAGTTTCACCACTTGGTGTGGTTCCGAAGAAGGAGCCAAATAAATTCAGGCTAGTTCATCACATCATCACTTATCCTCAGCTGTGCTGTGTGTTACACATCGTTCGATGCGGCTATGGATTGGGTGCGGTTGTGTCGTAAAGGGGCATGGTTAGCAAAAACTGACATAGAAGCGACATTTCATGTGTTACTGGTGCACCCAGATAGCATGCATTTGTTGGGCTGTTTTTGGGATGGAGAATTTTTTGTTGATCGTTGTCTTCCAATGGGTTACTTACTTTCGTGAGCTTATTTTGAAATGTTTAGCACTTTTCTGGAATGGGTTGCTGAGGACGTGTCAGGTGTGAATTCTTGCATTCATTATCTTGATGATTTTTTGTTTATCGGTCCGGCTCAGTCTTCCGATTGTTCTATGTTATTGCATACGATGGAAGGTATGGCAAAAAAAATTGGGGGTTCCATTGGCGGCGGCGAAGACAGTGGGGCCAGTGACTACGTTTAGTTTTCTGGGAATTGAGATCGATACTATGGCAATGGAGTGTAGATTACCCAATGAGAAGGTGATTGCTTTGCGAGAGTAAGTGTTGAAAGTGGGTGGTTCGTGGAAAATAGCGTTACAGGATTTACAATCTTTCTTGGGCAAGCTAAATTTTGCTTGCAGGATATGCCAATGGGTCGAACTTTCTGTCGGCGGTTATCTTTGGCGACGATGGGGGTGAAATCCCCTGTACATTTTATCAGATTGAAAAAGGAATTGCGGGAAGATTTGAAGGTGTGGGCACTCTTTCTAGAGGATGGACAAAGAAAACTGAGGGCACTACTAAAAATGTAAGTAGATGGGTTCACTGACCACACGTTAAGGAAATATGTACAAACAGCAAAAAGGAAAGTAGCGTGTAGAGGCAAGGATCACCGTTAAATGTGACATTGAACAATATATCATTATTCAAACAATTAATGTTAGACAAGCAACAGACATGTTAAAAACCATTATAAAACCAAAAGGTTTGCAGATAAACAACAACACGGAGGACCATGTAAGTGCCCCCCAAATCTCCTCCACTATGTGCACCGGGAGTGTGCTATGGTAAAGCACACTGTAGACAGGACAGAGTAACAGAAGCTCAACAAAAGGAGAGACTTCTAATGTTGCAAACAATACAAAATTAAATAATAAGTGATACCTAAAACCCCCTAGAAACAACTCAATATAGTGAATCCTCAAGATGGTAGAGAAAATGAGGAACTAACCCTCTGATTAGGGATTTGATGAACAAAAAGTCTAGGGGGAAGGAAAAGGATAAGGCTAAGGCTGTATAAGACCTGTTGGATCCTGGTGTCATGATCCATGCTGGATCAGGACTGATATAAAGCACAGGTAACTTTTTTATTTTCTAAGCTGTGCTTAAGGTCTTAAGGTGTTTTTGCCTCCGGTGGCCAGTAGGATATTGTGTCGTTTGTTCTAAGTTTTCCCCCGGTGGTGGTGAGCGTCATTGCACTCTAGTTTCTTTAGTTAAGTGCTCATGATTATAATGCAGGTGTGATTGCTGGCTCTGCTATAAAAGAGTCACAGGTGTTGCAATCAGTGATGGTGATAGTGTTCATTTCAACTATCCTTGGTGGAGGAAGGAGCTGGAGAGCAGCTCTGACAGACCCTGGTGTGAAAGGAGACATAGGGAATTTCCTTAGCTCTGACAGAGCTTGGTGGCAGCGATTCAGGAGGAGAGCTGCATGCTGGTGGTGGACTCTGTTGCCAGGAGCAAGTGCAACAGAGTAAAGCTAAGTTGTGTTTCCCCATTTGTGTTTTCTCCTTAGTGTGTCTAGTACAGCAGTGGGGCCAGTGCCTGGCCACCCAGCTCCCTAGCAAGGGATAGGTGTAGGGTGTGCTAGGGCGACAGGTTCGTGATCGGCGCCCGGTGCGGAACCGGCATAGGGAACGTTAGGAGCGGTAGGGACACTGACTCAGGGGAGTGCAGGAGGTCTCCACGTCTCCCTTTTCCTATTGCAGGGCCCACCGTTGTAACTGTTTCCCTACCCCTTGTCTTGTTGTTTTAGTTACTGGCCTGCGAGCCGTGTCACACAGGACAGTATCACGTGCCGCGTCCTGTTGTTTTAGTTACCGGCCTGCAAGCCTTGTCACACAGGACGAGTCCACGTGACATTTATCACCAACCACAACTTTTTTTTCTGCTGAGCCATGGATCCAGTTCAGACCTTTGCCCAAATGCTGCAGACCCTTACTGATGAGATTAGGGGGCTGCACGGTGAGTTCGTGCAGCAACTGCAGCTGTTGGTGGGCTTTGGGGGCTTGGTTCAAAAACAGGCTCAGCCAGAACCCAAGATATCCCTCCCTGACAGATTTTCTGGAGGGAGAGATCAATTCTTGGTGTTTCAACAAGCCTGTAAATTGTATTTCAGGCTGCACCCTCGTTCATCAGGGAGTGAAGAGCAACGGGTGGGAGTCATTATGTCCCTTCTTAAAGGGGATCCCCAATCCTGGGCCTTGTAACTGTTTCCCTACCCCTTGTCTTGTTGTTTTAGTTACCGTCCTGCGAGCCTTGTCACACAGGACAGTATCACGTGCCGCGTCCTATTGTTTTAGTTACCGGCCTGCGAGCCGTGTCACACAGGACGGGTCCACGTGACACCTGGAAGGTAGAGTCGCCCGGTCACATCCCCCCCTCCCCTATGATGTGACAAAAAATTAAATATATATTTTCAAAAATAAAACATTAATACTTTACATTTTTCTAGCTGGTGAAAACATTTTTTAGACAACACAATCCCTTTAAGGTAATACAACTTTCTATAGAAGCAAAACAAAACTACTGAGCTTCAAACAACTCTTTATTAATATGGTAGCTCTTTATATTATATTTATATTACATAAATAACTCTATACCAAAGAGTTCAGAGCAGAACATGGCAGCAGTAAATCAACCGAGTATGTCAATATAATAAAACATTAAAGAATGATTCTGAGAGTGCATTTTGGAAGAATCAGATGATTTTAAATCTATCATGTCTCAGTTGAACTGACACTTTTGCTTTTGTATATTTTATACCATTATCTAAATTGCTTCCTGAATGTGTCCCATTCCTGTACCTCCCTTCAGGGCTGCCTTGTACACAAAATAACATGAACATTGCAAGAATCACTTGTAACCAGATTTGACAGACATAAATGGAATCCATTGATTGTAAATGACTGCCTTTCTTATTAAATTGCCAACTGCAACAGCATTCTGTGATTGGCAGACTCTGCTATCATCTCCACCTTATATATTCTAACAGACTGACTCAAGAACCATAGTTATCCACATCAGTGGTACCTCAGTTTTCAAGCCAGGGAGTTTACATCCTTCTCCTTTCCTTTTAGCTATGCCTTTTTGTACCATTTTTCTTTTAAATCAAGGTTACCACTTGGGATAAGCTTAGACATTCAGTTGAAACACAGTGTATATTTTCAGCTGCACATTTTAAGCTTGTGCAACTGTTGGGCTCGCCTAGTAACATGGATCCACTAAGCCTCAAGTCAGGGAGAACAAAGGTACTAAGGGTCATGTGACAGCAGCAGAGGATCTGGGCAATGGGCAATGCTGAAGGGTAAGCAAGAAGATAGAGCAGGACTCACCAGAAACCACAGAGCCTGGACTGACTGACAATGACAGTCACAGGAGAACAGATGCAAGAGCAGCAAAAGGCTGTGTGCCCACGTTGCATTTTTTATGCGTTTCTGCCGCAGTTGCTGTGCCATGCTGCGGATTTTACCGCTGCGGAATCGCATAGCGGTAAAATCTGCAGCATGTTCAATATTTCTGCCGCCATAGGGTTGCATTGAAACGCTCACTTTATGCATGAGGCTATGCCCACCATGCCTAAAGTGAGCGCTTCATGTGCGGATGGTACCCAGGGTCTGAAGGAGAGGAGACTCTCCTCCATGCCCTGGGTACCATATTCCTGTAAAAAATAGAATTAAAATAAAAAATCTGGATATACTTGCTCTCCGACGGCCCCCGGAGTCCTTCCCGCCTCTCAGCCATGCTGCCAGCATCTTCCGTTCCCAGGGATGCATTACGCGAATCACCTGAGAATCACCTTTGCGCAAAGAATCCCTGGGAATGGAACGTACTGGGAGCGCCGCTAAGGACATCGGGGGCCATCAGAAGATGAGTATATTCCTATTTTTTATTTTTTTAATTATTTTTTACATTCTATCTTTTATTATTGATACTGCATAGGCAGCTGCGAAAACGCATACAATAAGCAACCCATAGAATTCAATGGTATTCCGCACATGCTGTGCTAAGGCTGCATATTTTTCCGCAGCGGAATCATATCGCGGAAAAATATGCAGTATGCTCATTCTTTGTGTGGATTCGCTGGGATTCCACACACATAGGAATACATTGATCCGCTTACTTTCCGCATGTGGCTATGCCCATCATGCGCAAAGTAAGCGGAAAATGTGCGGATGGTACCCACGGTCTGGAGGAGAGGAGACTCTCGTCCAGGCTCTGGGTACCATATCCCCGTTAAAAAAAAGAATTAAAATAAAAAAATTGTGATATTCTCACCTTCCGGCATCCCCCACAGCCTTCCCAGGCCTCAGCGATGCTCCCGGCAACTCCCGTTTCCAGCGATGCCTTGCGACAATGACCTGTGATGATGTAGGGGTCTCACATGATGCTAAGTCTAGGGTCATTGTCGCAAGGCATCGATGGGAATGGGAGTTGCCAGGAGCATTGCAAGGCTTGGGAAGGCTGCAGGGGACGCCAGAAGGTGAGAATATCACGATTTTTTTTTAAATTATTTTTAACATTATATTTTTTACTATTGAGGCTGCATAGACAGCCTCAATAGTAAAAAATTGGTCACACTTGGCAAACACTATGTTTGACAAGTGTGACCAACCTGTCAATCAGTTTTCCAAGCGATGCTACAGATTGCTAGGAAAACACTAGCATTCTGCAAGCTAATTACGCTTGCAAAATGCTAGTTTTTTGCGGGAATTCTGCATGTGGATTTCCCGCAGCAGGGAGTTGCGGAATTGCTGCGGAAATTTCTACGGCAACTCCACACGTGTGCACATAGCCTTAAAGTCAGTAGCTGCATGTTGTAAAAGTCATAGGATTTAGAAAAAATGAATGTAGGTAATGGTTAAGATAATGGTGTAGCCATTCATGAATGTAGCTCTTCAAATATAAATAGCCTCTTAGTACCAGTTCATAATGCTTATAGCAAATGATACAGTATGTTAGCTATTATGTCTGATGGAGCCATTGTCACAAGTGTGTCACATTCTCCTGGGAGATCTGGGGTTAGAAGATCACTACGTATTGTGGATCGCAGATCTTTCATTTAGCCTGTGTGTTTCTATCCCAAATTAAATGGATTTGGTTTCCTTTGGTGATGACTAGGCTAACAACCCTTTGTATGCTGGTCAGAAACATGCAGCTCCAGTTCAGCTGCTTCTGATCTGGTCAATATCTCTTCCCAGTGTCTACATCAGCACCCAGTGCACCCGGGCAAGTGCTTGGGTCCTGAGCAGGTGGGGGGGTAAACTCTCCCTCGGGTACCCAGTGCCTGTGACACTGCCTGCAAGTGGACCCCCTACCTGCTCCGGACCGAGGCACTTGCTATACTTACCTCTCCCGGTTCCACTGCTGCGGTGTCTTCTGTGTCCTCTGACTGTGACGTCCAGGTCAGACGGTACGATGATGTAACTAGTGTACACCCTCTGCCTGATCAGTCACAGCGCAGAGAGGCAGAAGACGCCAACGCTAAGGATTTCAGAGCTGCGGCCATGAAGAAGAGGTGAGTATTTCAGGTTTTTTTGAATGTTTGGAGCATCTTATAGAGCAGTATATGGGGTCAATTACATATGGACCAGTATATGGGGTCAATTATATATGGAGAAGTATATGGGGCCAATTACATATGGAGCAGTATATTGGGCTAATTACATATGGAACAATATGAGGCCTATTATATATGGAGCATCTTATGGGGCCAATTATATGTGGAGCATTTTATGGGGCCCATTCTTTTTGGAGCAATATATGGGGCCCATCCTATACTGGAGCATTATATGGTGCCCATCATATGCTGTATGGCGCATTATATGGGGCCTATTCTTTATAGAGCAGTATATGTGGCCTATATTGTATGGAGCAATATATGGGGCCCATCATATACTGTATGGAGCATTATATAAGGCTCATTGCACTGTATAAAGCAATATATGGGGTTCATTATACTGTATGGAGTAATATATGGTGCTCATTATTCTGTATGGAGCATTATATTGGGTCCTTTATTCTGTATGAAGCAATATATGGAGCTCATTATACTGTATGAAGCATTATATGTGGCTCATTATACTGTATGGAGCAATATATGGAGCTCATTATTCTGTATGGAGTATTATATGTGGTCCATTATTCTATATGGAGCAATATATGAGGCTCATTTTTCTGTATGGAGCACTGTGGTGCCTATAATACTGTATGAAGGACTATACTGTCCCGTTTCTGAGCTATTGTAGAATTTACAATAGATACAATAGACCTCGCCCTATCCTGGATCTCCTCATACCTTTCCAACCGCACATTCAGCGTTTCCCACTACCACACTACCTCCTCATCCCATCCTCTCTCTGTTGGAGTCCCCCAAGGCTCTGTTCTAGGACCACTACTCTTCTCAATCTACACACTTGGCCTGGGGCAACTCATAAAGTCCCACGGATTCCAGTACCACCTTTATGCCGATGATACTCAGATCTACCTCTCTGGCCCAGACATCACCTCTCTGCTCTCCAGAATCCCAGAGTGTCTATCAGCCATATCCTCCTTCTTCTCCTCTTGCTTCCTCAAACTCAATGTGGACAAATCTGAACTGATCATCTTTCCCTCATCTCACAGATCTTCCTTACCTGACCTTTCTATAACAATTGACAACATCACGCTTTTCCCTGTACCAGAGGTCCTCTGCCTCGGAGTAAACCTTGACTCTGCCCTGTCCTTCAAACCACACATCCAAGCTCTCTGCACCTCCTGTCGCCTCCAGCTCAAAAATATTTCCAGAATCTGTCCCTTCCTCAACCCTCAATCTACTAAAATGCTTGTGCATGCATTCATCATCTTCCGCCTCAACTATTGCAACATCCTTTCCTGTGGCCTCCCTGCTAACACCCTTGCAACTCTCCAGTCCATCCTCAACTCTGCAGCCCAACTAATTCATCTCTCTCCTCACTACTCCTCCACTTCTCCCCTCTGCAAATCTCTTCACTGGCTCCCACTCCCTCAGCGTATCCAATTCAATTTATTAATACTGACCTACAAGGCCATCTACAACCTGTTTCCTCCATACATCTCTGAACTAATCTTCCGATACCTTCCCTCATGTAATCTCCGGTCCTCCCAAGACCTCCTTCTCTCCTCCACACTTATTCGCTCCTCACCCAACTGCCTCCAAGACTTCTCCTGAATAACCCCCATCCTATGGAATTCCCTGCCCCAACACGTCCGGCTATCAACCACACTCGGATCCTTTAGACGGAACCTGAAAACCCATCTCTTCAGGAAAGCCTACAGCCTGCAATGATCTCCACTGCCTCCTCACCACTACTGGAGCTACTTCCTCACCATCACTGGAGCTGCTGCAACCCCCCAACCTGTCTCCTTCCCCACCATCCTGTAGCATGTAAACCCGAAAGGGCAGGGTCCTCTCTCCCCTCTAAATCAGTCTGTGATTGTTAGTTTGTTTACTGTAAGTGATATCTGTAATTTGTATGTAACCCCCTTCTCATGTACAGCACCATGGAACCAATGGTGCTTTATAAATAAATAATAATAATATCACTCATGTAATGTAACAAGTAAAATGTTTGGCATTGTATACCTATATTCCTCTGCTTTATCTGTGCATAATGAATTGTGGTATGTGTTAAAGGGGCCCACTGAAACGCCTTTGCCCGTTGCCCAAAAAAGCCTGGAGCTGGCTCTGCCTCTTCCTATAAAACCTTTTCAGACTTTCTCTTCCTTTTCAGTGAAAGCTTTGCTTCGTAGCTTGGTTGGTACATTCCTATTCTTCCCAATATACCTCACTACCTTTGGTGAGTGTTTGTATGTTTGTTGCTTTCTGTTATCCCTATCTGTCTTACGATTTTTTACAATATCATTTCTATCCCGGGCATCCTGGGAGTGGGGGAGGGGACAGCTTAGGTAGTAATTGGAGACTAGTAAGGCTGGTGGCCCAAACCTCCTCACCTTTAGAGGTACCTTTGGAAGCAGGGATAGTAAGGGCACCAGTCCTAGGGACGGTTCAGGGAACCTTTCTCAAATCATAAACAGTCACAGTGTGACAGCCATATGTGCTAGTTGCAGAAATCATACAAGTCTGAGGAAATAATAACAATAGAGGATTTTGGATGCTTGCAGTTATACACATGGCAGCTGAATACATGTCTGTCATAATACTCAGACAAAGGGGTGTGTTCAACTGGCATTTAAAAGGTAGATGATGCCACTAAACATGCTGAGCCACTTTTAAACCCCACCATGAAGCACAGCAAAGGGCTACACCCATAGGGAATAGAAGCGAAGCCCAGTCTAGAAGCAAAGATAGTTGCATAAACAGTATCTCCTCATAGGGTCCCTCCCAGAAGAGTAAGTAAAAGAAGAAAGAGGATGCTTATCATGAAATCTATTGAACTAAATAAGAACATTAATGAAACTTTTGAGCACCCATAATCTTTACCCTAGACTCTAACCCTTCTAGTCTAATATGAAGAAGGCTTTCCCACAAATCTTCTTCCAGTACAGAATTTGGTTTATCTTATATTTTATGTCTGGATGAGAGGAAGAAGCAAGAACTGTTTTGACTATATGGCCTCATACTCACTGGCGATAAAATCGGATGAGTGCAGTCCGATTTTAAATCGGATTGCACTCTGACCAATGTTAGTGAATGGGTGACATATCACTTGCGATTTTTTTCTCAGCCACAATCGGTCTGAGAAAAAAATCGCAGCATGCTGCGATTTGCAGCGATTTTCGCCAATAGAAGTCAATGGGTGCGATTAAAAAACGGACCAAAAATGGACCATCCGTTTTCCATCCGTTTTTAACGGATACATCACCATTCTGTGGTATACAACACTGTAAATGGTCCTGTTAATGACTGTAGAAAAAGAGTTGCTGGGGAAAAAAAACAGATGGAAAACGGATGGAAAACGGATTCCCTATTTATCCATTAAATAGGGAATAACATCCTGATCACTGGGGTTTTGACAACTGGGACTAAAACTGATCCCAAGAAATAGGGCTCTGAAGTGAGTGGAGCAGTGGTCAATCATGTACGCTGCTGCTTCATCACTATATATATTTCTGAATGTGTGTGTGTGTGTGTGTGTGTATGACCAACCAATCACTAAGCATTTTTCATTTCACCAGAGCTGTGTAAAAGAAGATGAGCTGTGATTGGTTGCTATGATCAACAGTTTTCCTTGCAACCAATCACTAAGCATCTTTCATTTCACCAGAGCTGTTTTGGTTGCTTTGAGCAACAGTTTTCCCTTGTAGGGAAGGTGACCTGACAGACAGACTTGTCTGTAGGGGTACAGGATGGTTTGTGCACTGTAGACGGATGTTTGTAATGACAGAAGGGAAACAGCTGGGGAAAATGGAATAGGAGTGCAGTACCTAAGTTTGACCATAAGATGGCAGGGGGAGCGTAGTTCAGGACTTGACAGCAGCTTTTGGCTTTATAAACCGCTTAGTCATGGGGGGCGGGGAGATAGGAACACAGGAGGGGATTTCCCGAGGAGGGAGATAAATAGGACAGGAGTGGGTTCCAGAGGGTTCCAGTCCCGGGAGGAGCTCAGGAGGAGAAGAATCAGTAAGGAGAATGGACAGCGGTGGAGAGCTCGACCAGGGGACTGATAGGAAGAGACAGTCAGGGGGGTGGCCCCGACACGAAGTACCGCAGTACAGACGAGGCCCCGGGGGTACCAAATTGATGACGCCCTTGGACTGGTGAAGCACTGGCGGTAGATAGGCCTAGAGCAGCCCCAGCGAAAGAGCTGCAAGGAATGTCACTACGAAGAAGAAAGGTGCAGGTACCTGGGCCTGAATACGAAGAGCTGTGAAGGTGTTGGGGTGTATGGCTACGGTCATCAGGAGGACGGTCAATAAACTCGGACCTGTTGTAACTGAAATCTGCCTCCGTCTTGTGTCTGTGTCATCTGGTCGCGGTAAGCAGTGGACCACCTCCCAATCTGGGAGAAATCTAGCATTCCCGGAAATATAAGCTCCCAGCCATTGTCTGCCCCCCAAAAAGGAGCAGAGAGCACATGACAGAAATTAATCCCCCCTTCCGTGCCCATAAACACATCACACATCCTCCATCCTATAGGCACATCTTCCCTCTTAAAGGGATCTCTGGTATGGAAGTCAGGGCAAATCCCTCAGTGCTCTGATACTGACCCCAGGCTTCTATTAAAGGGATCATTGGTATGGAAGTCAGGGCAAATCCATCCAGCGCTTTGGTACTGACTCCAGGCCTCTCTTAAAGGGATCTCCAGTATGGAAGTTAGGGCAAATCCATCAGCGCTATGATTCTGACCCCAGGCTTCTATTAAAGGGATCATTGGTATGCAAGTCAGGGCAAATCCACTCAGTGCTCTGGTTCTGATCCCAGGCCTCTCTTAAAGGGATCCCTGGTATGGAAGTTAGGGCAATTCCACTCAGTGCTCTGGTTCTGACCCCAGGCCTCTCTTAAAGGGATCCCCAGTATGGAAGTGAGGGCAAATCCACTCTGCGCTTTGGTACTGAACCCAGGCCTCTCTTAAAGGGATCCCCAGTATGGAAGTTAGGGCAATTCCACTCAGTGCTCTGGTTCTGACCCCAGGCCCCTCTTAAAGGGATCTCCGGTATGGAAATTAGGGTAAATCCCTCAGCACTCTGAGGGTGTGTGCATACACTGCAGATTCTGCTGCGGTTCCGCAGCGGATTTGGCCGCTGCGGATCCACAGCAGTTTTTGCTGTGGTGTACAGTACCATAATATCCTATGGATATTAAAAACTGCAGTGCAGACGGTGCGGATTTTTCCTCGCGGTTTTCCTGTGGTTTCTAAATCGCAGAAAGAATTGACATGTCAATTCTTTCTGCGGATTCCGCTGCGGTTTGCCATCTCCTCCATTGTGGAGATGAAAAACCGCAGGCTAATCCGCAAGTAAAGCCGCAGGTCTTTTGACCTGCAGATTTACCTGCGGATTTTACAAAATCGGTACTGCCAAATCCGCACCCCAATCCGCAGCGTGTGCACATACCCTGATTCTCACCCCAGGCTTCTATTAAAGGGATCATTGGTATGGAAGTTAGGGCAATTCCACTCAGCGCTCTGGTTCTGACCCCAGGCTGATGGGATGATGTGGGATATTAGGGGTAGTAGTCCAGTGGCTCTGGCTGACGGGATGATGTGGGATATTAGTAGTTCGGTGGCTCTGGCTCACGGGACGATGTGGGATATTAGGGGTAGTAGTCCGGTAGCTCTGGCTGATGGAATGATGTGGGATATTATAGTGAACATGGCTATGCGGAGTGGGCGGGGCTATACACTCAGCTTTATATATATATATATATATATATATAATCATTATAATTTGTTATAACTAACCGTAGTTAGCTACTACGCCCGGGTAGCGCCAGGCTCTTCGGCTAGTTCATTCATAATGAAACTGATAGACATAATTGAGAGGTATGCTCGGTTAGTCTCCGGCAGTCCTAGAAGAATAAATGGAGCGGCAGTACACATGATTGATCATTCACCACCTCATTCATATCATGCTCTTTGGAGCCCCAGTTCCCAGGATCAGTGAAGGTCTTATTGATTGGAACCATGCTGATTGGGAAGTTATCCCCTTTATGATGGATAGGGGATAGCTTCCAAACTTGAGAATCCTTTGTTTAAGCTAAAATGTAAAGTGCTGTGGAATATGTTGACGCTATAGAAATAAAATTATTGTTATTATTATTTAAGTTCTTACTGAGTGCCCTCCAGAATATGAAGACAAATTGTCCTCCACAATCAGAAACTATGTGACCTTGTAACTGAAAAATGTATTTAAATAATACTTGGGCCAACTGTAGAGATGATGTAAGTCCTGATAATGGAACAAAATGACACATCTTGGAGAAATGGTCAATACGTCCTAGATTGTAGTGGACACTTGCGCCTCAGGAATATCTGCAACAAAATGTCAAAGAGGCTGGAGAGGAACAAAAGGCGCCTAACGTGAAGATTTGAACTGGAGCACAGAAAAGGGTGGTGGCCAGAGAGAAACAGAGCGGAGTCTGGACCAATGGACGAGTATATAACAACAATTAAAAAGTTGTATATACTCCTATATTGTGCCAGTAAAAATTACAGCTCACCTGTCAAAAAAACAGCTCTTACTCTGACACATTTCTATAGTGAGGTTACTATGACACTAATAAGGCTGTATTTGCATTAAGTGATTTAAAGGAGTTGAAAACAGTTCTAGGAGACTTACCAAACCATGCAAATTTGAATTCCAAAAGAGTTGATCATCTCTACTATTTTGTAAAGAATAATATTAGTTTCCTTACGGCGTTCCTTTTTAAATCTGGCTACCTATTGTATGAGTAGGCTTCTCACAAATGATTTGTTAGAAGTCAACAATGAAAAGTATATTTTTACTCTTGAGAGATTGATGGCACAAAATTCCACTACATCACTCTATCGAAAGGCTTTGTTGCACTGTATCAATCATCAGTAAATAAGTGTTGTTACACCACATGAAGGTGTCACCAGGAAATGATGGGAAATGTAAGATAAGGGTGATTGATGCATGACCAGACAAGATTAAGGCCAATTTCGCAGCTTGTGTTCTTTGGGAAAAGCAATTTACTGCTAAAAAAATGTTGTCTATGCAGGTTTAAGTGTTGTGTTATTAAAATTAGAAGATAAAGTCATTTTTTGGACATATTTAGAAATCTCCAGACAACATGTATCTTCCCCAAAAAGTCACTTAAAAAAGGAAGAGCAACTTACTGCCAGTGTAGATATAGTATAAAGAAGAATGGTTTATTTTAATGTTTCCACAGATAAATAGCTGTCCTTGTGTTTTGTTTTCAAGCTTTTTTCTTTGTTGAAATCAGAAAGGAGATCTAAGAAGTATTTGGATCATTTATGTTTGCAAAGAAGTGTATGTAACATGATTAAGGGTGCAGATCACGGTAAAAAACCTGCCTGCTAGAAATCACATCATCTACAATAAATATAACAGTGTTTATAGTACTGCTTTCTTTTTGTCAGAATTAGATATATATGAAATATATTTCTTAGGATAAATCTCTTGAAAGCATTTAAAGGTCAGCCTTAGAACCAGTATCTTCTCTCCAAAGGAGGGGTCTTTTGAAAGGGCTTTTAAGAACCTTAATTTTTAATGAAAATATCTGAAGAACCATGATTTATTTATTTTACTCACTTTTCCCGGAAGTCCATATTACTGTTCTGATTCAGCAGCTCGAAGAAAGCTTATTGAAAGACTTTTCCTGTGTGGGCACATCCAGTGCTCTGTGTAAAAAATAAAATAAAAAAAAGACATGGGGGTCTCCTCTATTTTTGATTACCAGTGCAGGTAAAGCTGAAAGTGGTGGGCAGCAGTCCTCAGCTGTCACCTTTAGCGTGGCTGGTTATCCAAAACAGAGTGGTCCCTATATGTTTTTTAAATTATTTAAATAAATAATTTTAAAAAACAGCGTGGGGTCCCCCCATTTTTTGATAGCCAGTCAAGCTAAAGCAGACAGCTGGTGGCTGGTATTCTCAGGCTGGGAAGGAGCAATAGATTTGGCCCTCCCCAGCCTAAAAATAGCAGCCCGCAGCCACCCCAGAAAAGGCGCATTCATTAGATGTGTCAATTCTGGCGCTTTGCCCAGCCCTTTCCTCTTGCCCTGGTGCGTTGTCAAGTGGGGCAATATTTTTAGTGCTTTATGTCCTCTGAAATTATGCCCAGGGGTTAGTAATGGAGAAGTATGTATAAGACGCCCCAATTACTAACCCCATAGTGAAAATTAATAAAGACACACACAGAAAAAAAAACCTTTAACCCCTTACCTACAATTGACGTAATATTCCGTCCATGTGACCATGGACCTAATTACCATGGACGGAATATTACGTCATCGCGATCAGCGGCGCCCACGTGGTGAGCGCCGCTGATCGCGGCCGACTGTCAGCTAATTATCATAGCTGACACCCGGCACAATGTGTCAGGGGCGGTCACGGACCGCCCCCGACACGTTAACCCCTTGCACACCGCGATCAAACGCGATCGCGGTGTACCGGGGGTTAAAGGGAAGCATCGGCAGGGAGGGGGCTCCCTCCGTGCTTCCCTGAGCCCCCCACGGCAGCGCAATGTGCAGCGCTGCTGCGGGGGGCTCTTTGCCTACAGGCCCCCGGATCCAAGATGGCGACGGGGGCCTGCAGGGAGCTGACTTCCTCACTGCCTGCAAAGCGCAGGCATGAGGAAGTCTGCAGCAGTGCCTGTGACAGATCGCTGATCTGTCACAGTGATCTGTGATGTGACAGATCAGCGATCTGTCACAGGACAGTGATGTCCCACCTGGGACAAGGTAATAAAGTAAAAAAAAAAAAAAATAAAAGTGTTAAAAATAATTAAAAAAAAATCGCTAAATAAATTAGTAAAAAAAAAAAAAATATTCCCCAATAAATCCATTTTTTCAAAATAAAAAAAAACAAAAACAATAAACGTACACATATTTGGTATCGCCGCGTCCATAATGACCTGCCCTATAAAACTGTCCCATTAGTTAACCCCTTTAGCGAACCCCTTAAAAAATAAAAATAAAAAACGAAGCAAAAAATAATGATTTATTATCATACCACTGAACAAAAAGTGCAATAACGCGCGATCAAAAAGACGCATATAAATATGCATGGTACCGCTGAAAACGTCATCTTGTCCCGCAAAAAATGAGCTGCAAAACAGCATCATCCGCAAAAAAATAAAAAAGTTATAGCTCGCAGAATAAAGTGATGCAAAAATAATTATTTTTTATATAAAATTGTTTTCATTGCAAAAAAACGACAAAACATAAAAAAACGACCTAAATGAGGTATCGCTGTAACCGTACTGACCCGAAGAATAAACACGCGTTATCAATTTTACCGCACGCGGAATGGTGTAAACGCACCCCCCCAAAAGAAATTCATGAAACGCTGGTTTTTGTTCATTCTGCGTCCCAAAAATCGGAATAAAAAGCGATCAAAAAATGTCACGTGCCCGAAAATGGTACCAATAAAAACGTCAACTCGTCCCGCAAAAAATAAGACCTCACATGACTCGGTGGGTCAAAATACGGAAAAATTATAGCTCACAATATGTGGTGATGCAAAAACTATTTTTACAATAAAAAGCGTCTTTTAGCGTGCGACAGCCGCCAAACATAAAAACCGCCATAAATCGTAAATCAAACCCCCCGTTATCACCCCCTTAGTTAGAGAAAAATAATAAAACTAAAAGAAAATGTATTTATTTCCATTTTCCTGCTAGGGTTAGGGTTAGGGTAGGGTTAGGGCTAGGGTTAGGGCTAGGGTTAGGGTTAGGGCTAGGGTTAGGGCTAGGGCTAGGGTTAGGGCTAGGGTTAGGGTTAGGGCTAGGGCTCAGATTAGGGTTAGGGGTGTGTTGAGGTTAGGGTTGGAGTTATAATTGGGGGTTTCCACTGTTTGGGCACATCAGGTGCTCTCCAAAGGCAACATGGCGTCTGATCTCAATTCCAGCCAATTCTGCGTTGAAAAAGTCAAATGGTGCTCCTTCCCTTCAAGCTCTGCCATGTGCCCAAACAGTGTTTTACCCCCACATGTAGGGTATCAGCCTACTCAGGACAAATTACAAAACAACTTTTGGGGTCCAATTTCTCCTGTTACCCTTAGGAAAATAAAAAATTGGGGGCAAAAATATAATTTTGCGGAAAAAAATGTTTTTTTTATTTTCACGCCCAGGCGTTATAAACTTCTGTGAAGCACTTGGGGGTTCAAAGTGCTCTCCACACATCTAGATAAGCTCCGTGGGGGGTCTAGTTTCCAAAATGGGGTCACTTGTGGGGAGTTTCAATAGTTTAGGTACATCAGGGTCTCTCCAAACGCACATGACACCCGCAGACCATTCCATCAAAGTCTGCATTCCAAAATGTCACTACTTCCCTTCCGAGCCCCGACGTGTGCCCATACAGTAGTTTTCTCCCACATATGAGGTATCAGCGTACTCAGGACATATTGGACAACAACTTTTGGGGTCCAATTTCTCCTGTTACCCTTGGGAAAATAAAAAAAATGGGGACTAAAAGATGATGTTTGTTGAAAAAATACGATATTTTTATTTTCACGCCCGGTCGTTATAAACTTCTGTGAAGCACTGGGGGGTTCAAAGTGCTCACCACACATCTAGATAAGTTCCTTAGGGGGTCTAGTTTACAAAATGGGGTCACTTGTGGGGGGTTTCCACTGTTTAGGTACATCAGGGGCTCTCCAAACGCAACATGACACCCGCAGACCATTCCATCAAAGTCTGCATTCCAAAACGTCACTACTTCCCTTCCGAGCCCCGACGTGTGCCCATACAGTAGTTTTCTCCCACATATGAGGTATCAGCGTACTCAGGACAAATTGGACAACAACTTTTGGGGTCCAATTTCTCCTGTTACCCTTGGGAAAATAAAAAAATGGGGACTAAAAGATCATGTTTGTGGAAAAAATACGATTTTTTTATTTTCACGCCCGGACGTTATAAACTTCAGTGAAGCACTGGGGGGTTCAAAGTGCTCACCACACATCTAGATAAGTTCCTTGGGGGGTCTAGTTTCCAAAATGGTGTCATTTGTGGGGAGTTTCTACTGTTTTGGTACATCAGGGGCTTTCCTAACGCGACATGGTGTCCGATCTCAATTCCAGCCAAAAACGTCAAATGGCGCTGCTTCCCTTCCGAGCTCTGCCATACGCCCAAATAGTGGTTTACACCCACATGTGGGGTATCAGCGTACTCAGGACAAATTGCACAATATCTTTTAGGGTCCTGTTACTTTTGGAAAAATAAGAATTGAGGGTGAAAAGATCATTTTTGTGGAAAAAATATGATTTTTTAATTGTACTGCTGTACGTTATAAACTTCTGTGAAGCCCTTGGGGGTTCAAAGTTCTCACCACACATCTAGATAAGTTCCTTGGGGGGTCTAGATTCCAAAATGGTGTCATTTGTGGGGGGTTTCCACTGTTTTGGTACATCAGGGGTTTTCCAATCGCGACATGGTGTCCGATCTCAATTCTAGCCAAAAACGTCAAATGGCGCTGCTTCCCTTCCGAGCTCTGCTATGCGCCCAAATAGTCAATTACACCCACATATGGGGTATCAGCGTACTCAGGACAAATTGCACAATAACTTTTAGGGTCCTGTTACCCTTGGAAAAATAAAAATTGGGGGTGAAAAGATCATTTTTGTGGAAAAAATATGATTTTTTAATTGTACCGCTGTACGTTATAAACTTCTGTGAAGCCCTTGTGGGTTCAAAGTTCTCATCACATATCTAGATAAGTTCCTTGGGGGGTCTAGTTTCCAAAATGGGGTCACTTGGGGGGGTTTCCACTGTTTAGGTACATCAGGGGCTCGCCAAACGTGACATGGCGTCCGATCTGAATTCCATCCAATTTTGCATTGAAAAAGTCAAACGGCGCTCCTTCCATTCTGAGCTCTGCCATGCGCCGGAACAGTGGTTCCCCCCCACATATCAGGTATCAGCGTACTCAGGACAAATTGCACAATAACTTTTGCAGTCCAATTTCTCCTGTTACCCTTGGTAAAATAAAGAAAATTGAACCTGAAGTATTTTTTTTGTGAAAAAAAGTTAAATGTTCATTTTTTTTTAATATTCAAAAAATTCCTGTGACGCACCTAAAGGGTTAATAAACTTCTTGAATGTGGTTTTAAGCACCTTAAGGGGTGCAGTTTTTAGAATGGTGTCACTTTTGGGTATTTTCTATCATATAGACCCCTCAAAGTGGCTTCAAATGTGAAGTGGTCCCTAAAAATAAAATGGTGTTGCAAAAATGAGAAATCGCTGGTCAATTTTTAACCCTTATAACTTCCTAACAAAAAAAAATTTTGGTGCCAAAATTGTGCTGATGTAAAGTAAACATGTGGGAAATGTTATGTATTAAGTTTTTTGTGTGCCGTATCACTGTGATTTAAGGGCATAAAAATTCAAAGTTGGAAAATTGCAAAATTTTCAAAATTTTCGCCAAATTTCCATTTTTTTCACAAATAAACGCAAGTTATTTGAATGCAATTTTACCACTAACATGAAGTACAATATGTCACGAGAAAACAATGTCAGAATCACCGGGATCCATGAAAGCGTTCCAGAGTTATGACCTCATAAAGGTACAGTGGTCAGAATTGTAAAAATTGGCCCGGTAGTTAACGTGCAAACCACCCTTGGTAGTGAAGGGGTTAATTGAACAAAACACTCTTTAACAAATCTCCACTTTTTTCCATTTATTAACATAAAAATAAAAATAGATAATAAAAGTAATCCTCACCTGTCCACCGATAATCCATATTGCTGATGTCCTCGACCAGCCCCAACTCTGCTACATCTAGTTGCATTGCTGATCATTTGACATTAGTAATGTTACCAGTCAGCAAGACAGCCAGATCACACCAATCTGTGCATAAGAACGAGGCTGCGTGTGACCGACAGTATCCTTAATGAAATCACCCCCGGTCACATTCAGCCGCGTTCTTATGCTCAGCTCAGTGTGAGCTGGTTGCCAAGCTGAGCGGTAACACTACTGATGTCTCCACTCAGCAATGCGACCAGATGTAACAGAGTTGGGGATCATCGTGGGACATCAACATTACGGATTATCAGTGGACAGGTGAGTATAACTTTAATTTTTTTATTTTTAAGTTAAGAAATGGGAAAAATAGGGTAATTGTTGGACAGTATTTTTTTCAATTAAAGGACTTTTTTCAGTGAGTGTATTCATTGCCACTCCATTACTAACCCCAGGTCTTGAAGTCAACATACATAAAACAGCTGACATCAACCCCAAAAGCATTATCCCACTTGCAATCACACAAGAGCAAGTGGGAAGAGCCAAGGCTAAGAGCCAGAACTGGTGCACCTAATGCATGTGTCACTTCTAGGGCAGCTGAGGGCTGGTGTTTTTAGTCTCAGAGAGGGACAATATCCATGGCCCCTTCCCAGACAATAAATATCAGCCCACAGCTGTCTGTTTAGCCTTTGGTGGGTATTAATTATAGAGGGGACCTCACCGCTGTATGAGGTTCCTCAACACATGTCACCAAACTAGACTGAGTCCTGGGGTACAACAACAACATGGGGAGAGTTGATCAAGTCTTACAGCCATACAATACCATGATAAAAGCCAAGGTGTGATACAAGAAGCTGGCCATGCATATTGTACAGATGGCAATGTATAGCTCTTTTGTGCTATCATGATGTGCAGACCAGACCGGGACCTTCATTCAGTTTCAGGAGGTAGTGATCAAGGTCCTGTTATTTGACAGTCAGGAAGGAGCGGGCCCCAGTACTTCCGGAGCTGAAGCTGCCAGTGTGGTACCACGGCAACATTTCCTCAATGAGGTCCCTCAAACTGCAAAAAGAGGAAGGTAGCAAAAAAGATGCAAAGTATGCTAGAGAAGAGGGATGCAAAAGGGCACCACTTACCAATGTGACGCCTGCCCTGACAAACCTGACCTGTATATGAAAGACTGTTTCAGAGTCTAGCATTCATTCATGGACTAATTAAATTATTTCTGGCTTATACAACTCACATATGCCAACCTGGTGCACTCTAGACAATTCTCATAAACCAATCTAATTCACTCTACACAACTTATGTAAGCCAACCTAATTCACTTTACACTACTTACATATGCCCACCTGATGCACTCTACACAACTCAGGCATGCCACCACATTATAAAATTCAAATACTATGAAAACACTAGATCAATTCCAATATAGGGTCAATTTTGTGGGGTTTCAACTGTTTAGGCTCTTCAGGGGCTCTCCAAATGCGGCATGACACTTGCAGACCATTCCATCAAAGCCTGCATTCCAAACATCACTCCTTCCTTTCAGAGCCCTGCCATGTGCCCAAACAGTAGTTTTCCCGCACATATGGGGTATCACCATACTCAGGAGAAATTGCACAAAAAATTATGGCGTTCCTTTTTTCCTGTTACCCTTGTGAAGCTAAAAAATTGGTGCTAAAAAACATTTTTCTGGAAAAAAAAGTGATTTTTTTAATTTCATAGCTCAACATTATAAATTTCACTGAAGCCCATGAGGATTAAATGTACTCACCACACATGTAGATAAATGCCTTGGGGGGGTCAGCTTAAAAAATTAGGTCACTTGTGGGGAGTTTCCACTGTTCAAGGACATCATGGGCTCTCCAAACGCGCCATGGAGTCCACTATCGGTTCCAGATAATTTTGTATTCAAAAAGTCAAACGGTGTTCCTTCCTTTCCAAGCCCTGTCATGCACCCAAACAGTAGTTTTTCCCCTCATTTGGTGTATCGGCATACTCAGGAGAAATTGCACAAGAAATTTTGGGGTCCAATTTTCTCCTGTTACCCTTGTGAAAATAAAAAAAATTAGGGATAAATTCAAATTTTTGTGAAAGTAAAATGTTCATTTTTGCTTTTCAGTTTGCATTAGTTCCTGTGAAGCACCTGCAGGGGAAATAAACTTCTTCAATGTGGTTTTCAGCACTTTGAGGGGTGCACTCTTTAGAATGGTTTGTGTTTTGGGTATTTTCTGTCGTACAGTTTCCTCAAAGTCACTTCAAATGTGATGCGGTCCCTACAAAAATAATTTTTTACATTTTGTTGGCAAAATGAGAAATTTCTGATCAACTTTTAACCCCTCTAACTTCCTAACAAAATCAATGCATATTTCAAAAATTGTGCTGATTTAAAACATGTAGACATGTGGGAAATGTTAACTATTAACTATTTTTGCGATATACCGGTAATACTGATTTAAGAGCTTTTTTCCAGGTGCAAAAATTAAAGATGTGTCTGACAGGATATCAGGACTCTTCAGACCTACAGATGACTACCCATTCCTGCTACTACATGTGGGGACAAATGACACCGCAAGAAACGACCTGGAAACCATCTGCAGAGACTTTGAAGACTTAGGCAAGAAAGTGAAAGAACTGGGAGCACAGGTGGTCTTCTCTTCCATCCTCCCAGTGGATGGCCATGGAACAAGGAGGTGGAATAAGATTCTGCAGGTGAACAACTGGCTACGTCGATGGTGCCGTCAGCAACGATTTGGATTTCTGGATCACGGAGTGAACTACTTATACGATGGACTACTTGCTAGAGATGGGGTGCACCTTACGAAGACTGGAAAGCATGTATTTGGAAGTCGCCTTGCTACACTTGTAAGGAGAGCTTTAAACTAGAACAACATGGGAAGGGAAGCAAAAGACCAGAAAAAGCCATACACCTGACAAATGCTATTGAGAACTCTGCTATTAGAAGTGGAAAGGAAGAACAAAGACGAAAGAATCTAATTAATAAAAATATTGGAGAAAGAGAAACCAATCACAAACTAAAATGCTTCTATACTAATGCACAAAGCATGGGCAACAAACAAGGAGAATTGGAACTACTAACACAGGAAAAGAAATATGATGTCATTGGAATCACTGAAACTTGGTGGGACAATACACATGATTGGAATACAAGACTAGAAGGATACAACTTATTTGCAAGAAACAGACTTGATAAACGAGGAGGGGGTGTCGCATTGTATGTTAGAAACACGTATATCTGCACAGAGATTGAAGCTTCAGAGACTGGGAGTTCTGTGGAAACTGTTTGGGTAAGAATACAAGGACAGAACAATGGAAAGGACACCATTGTAGGCATTTACTACAGGCCGCCTGTGCAAGCTGAAGATATGGATGAACTCTTTATGCATCAAATGGCCAAGTTCTCCAAAAAATATGACATAGTTGTCATGGGAGATTTCAACTATCCAGACATTTGTTGGGAATCTCTCTCAGGCAAAACTAACAGGTCAAGGAAATTCTTATCCTCTCTTGCTGACAACTTTATCTTCCAAAAGGTAAGGGAGAAAACAAGGGGAACTGCTACCTTGGATCTAATCCTTATAAACAGGGAGGAAATGGTTGAGGAGGTAAAAGTGGCTGGGACCCTAGGAGGTAGTGACCATGCTATTTTAGAATTTTGGATAACTAGAGGCGGAAGACCTGTGAAGACTCAGACGTCAAGGTTAGATTTCAGAAAGGCAGATTTTAAGGGATTCAGAAAGAGAATTGGAGGGATCCAATGGCTGGATATCCTAAAAGACAAAAATGTCCAGGAGGGATGGGAAATCTTGAAAAATGAAATTCTCAAAGCACAGTTGTTAACAATTCCGAAAAGAGGGAAGAATAGGAAGCATTTAAGGAAACCAGGATGGATGAACACAGAACTTAAGCACATGCTAAAAAGGAAGAAAAAAATGTTTATAAAATGGAAAGAGGGAGGCATATCTAAAGAAGAATATAATGCTGTCTGCAGAACCTGCAGGGCACAAATCAGATTATCTAAAGCTGAAAATGAATTGAGGCTTGCAAGAGATGTCAAAAACAATAATAAAGGATTTTGGGGATATGTCAAAAGTAAAAGAAAAGTCAAAGATGCTATAGGATTTTTACAGGATGAAAATGATGAAATGGTAAGACAGGATGTTGAGAAGGCTGAACTTTTAAATTCCTATTTTGCATCTGTTTTCTCTCAGAAAGGAAATGTAACATCAACTGTTATTCACTGTCCTATTAAGGGAATAGAAGAATCCAGGATATCTATAAACAGAAAGATAGTGAGGAAACACTTAGCTAACCTAAATGAATTCAAGTCTCCAGGTCCAGATGAATTACACCCCAGAGTACTGAAGGAGATAGCAGAAGAAATTTTTGAACCCCTCTCCATAATCTTTGAAAATTCTTGGAGAACAGGAGAAGTGCCAGAAGACTGGAGAAGAGCAAATGTTGTTCCTATCTTCAAAAAGGGGAAGAAGGTGGACCCAGGGAACTATAGGCCGGTGAGTCTGACTTCTATACCAGGAAAGATCTTTGAACAAATTATTAAACAACATGTATGTCAATACCTGGATAAGAATGAAGTGATTAAACAGAGTCAGCATGGGTTTGTAACTAATAAGTCATGTCAGACTAACTTAATTTCCTTCTATGACGGTATCACTGATTGGGTGGATCAAGGAAATGCTGTAGATATAGTATATCTTGACTTCAGCAAAGCATTTGACAAAGTCTCTCATACAATCCTTATTGAAAAAATGACTAAGTATGGAATGGACAAGGCAACTGTTAGGTGGATTCATAACTGGCTTAGTGATCGGACCCAAAGAGTGGTCGTAAATGGCTGCACATCCAGTTGGAAGAATGTCTCAAGTGGGGTACCACAGGGCTCTGTCCTGGGCCCTGTATTGTTCAACATCTTTATCAACGATTTAGATGAAGGAATTGAGGGTAAACTGATTAAATTTGCTGATGACACAAAGCTAGGAGGGATAGCTAATACTAGAGAAGAGAGTGAGAGGATTCAAAAAGATTTAAATAAACTGGAGAAGTGGGCAGCAACTAACAGAATGGTTTTTAACAGGGAGAAATGCAAAGTACTACATCTGGGCAATAAAAATGAAAAAAGCATATATAGAATGGGAGGAATAGGGCTAAGTGACAGCACATGTGAAAAAGACTTGGGTATACTAATAGATCACAGACTGAATATGAGTCAACAGTGTGATGCAGCAGCAAAAAAGGCAAATGCAATTCTAGGATGTATTAACAGAAGCATACAGTCTAGATCACGTGAAGTCATTATTTCCCTCTACTCCTCTCTGGTCAGACCTCATCTGGAATATTGTGTCCAGTTTTGGGCACCACATTTTAAAAAAGACATCAACAAACTGGAGCAAGTTCAGAAAAGAGCGACCAGAATGGTGACCGGTCTGCAAACCCTGTCTTATGAGGAAAGGTTGCAGGATTTGGGAATGTTTAGTTTGCAAAAGAGAAGACTGAGAGGAGACTTAATAGCTGTCTACAAATATCTAAAGGGCTGTCACATTGTAGAAGGATCAACTTTATTCTCAATTGCACAAGGAAAGACTAGAAGCAATGGGATGAAACTGAATGGGAGGAGACACAGATTAGATATTAGAAAAAACTTTTTGACAGTTAGAGTGATCAATGAGTGGAACAGGCTGCCACGAGAAGTGGTGAGTTCTCCTTCAATGGAAGTCTTCAAACAGAGGCTGGACAGACATCTGACTGGGATGATTTAGCGAATCCTGCTTTGAGCAGGGGGTTGGACCAGATGGCCCAGGAGGTCCCTTCCAACTCTACGATTCTATGATTCTATGATTCTATGATTCTATGAAGAGCTTAAAAATTAAAAGTTTGAAAATATCAAAATTTTCAACATTTTTGCAAAATTTACGATATGCTCACAAATAAACGCAAGTCATATCGAACAAATTTTACCACTATCATCAAGTACAATATCTCATGAGAAAAAATCTCAGAATCACTAGGATCCGTTGATTTGTTTCAGAGATGTTACCTCATATTATCTCAGAGTCATTACCTCAGATGACATTGTTCAGAATTGTACAATTTGGCCTGATCATGAAGGTGAAAACTTAATTTGGGCTTAAGGGTGAAGAGGTTAAAGGGGTTTTCCACTACTCGAACAACCCATTCTCAATCCCTATGTTTACCTCTTGTAAAATAATAGCATCTATACTCACTTCGGGTGTTGGCACCATTCCAGCGGTCAAATCCTACAAAAGACAAAATGAGAAAAAACCTACTGTAATTAAAAAAATTAAAAGCAAAAGTACATTTAAGTAATACAGAGTTCTTAGTAATACAGTATTTGATCAAATATAGTATAAAAGCTGTCCCACCATCAACAAGGTGACTCTGTGGTCGGGGCGGTCCTACACTGTCTAATATTAAAAACCTTATCATGTGTCAAAGTTGACGTCAGGGTGTGAATAAGGGCAGACAAAAGGACCGGGTCCCAACCAGTGGCCACCAGACAGGGGAAGCCTTTAAATACAATTTCCAGCTCAGGAGAGGGAGGCCACACCCCAGCTTGCACAGAATGCAAAAATACAAAGAAAAAAACACAAAAATTGAGCTGGCTTCACTCTCATCTAATATGAACAAATCACATACACTCAGAGGAAGTGAAAGAGCAGCAGCCAATGCCGACACCGCTTGAACGGTACCAGCAACAGAGGTGAGCAAAGGTGTTATATCACAAAGGGGAAATATAGGGATTGATAAGAGGTTGTCCGAGTGGTGGGCAACCTCTTAAATGGCACATACTGGCACACGGTATTGTATATGGACCTCTCTCTAGCGATGTGTTGTGCATGTGCAATGGTGATTTTGAGGGGGTGAATGTTTCATTGATAAACATACCACCTTCCATGATGTGTGCTTAGGACTGAATTCAATGGCCACCCAATAACATTAACCAATTTGCTAGAATACACTCAGCTTTCATTACTAACTAGTATTTTCTATCTTATTCTATGATGCAAAGCATTTTTTATGTCTGTCTCAATGTTTATATATGCAATATAAAATACTAGTTTTGAAAAGTATACAGTAATCCTCTCCCATACATTTTATAGTGTGTTTTGAGTTATTTAAATTAATCTCTGTAATCATATTTCCTTTTAGGTGAATAAGTCACATAAGCCATAAACATATATTATTTACATATCAAGTAATCTAAGCCATTGCCTTTAAAAGGGTTGCCTGGTTAAAACAAGTTATTATCTATCCACAGGTGTCCCATCTCTGGTAGTCGGGACCGGCACAGATCGCAACTCCATTCATTTCTTATTAGGCTGCCAAAAACAGCCAAGCGCAGCTGTCGGCAGCCCAAAAAGGAATAAATGGAGCACAGGTCGAGCATATGCACTGCTGCTCCATTCTAACAGGGATAAAAGTTCACTGCTATGCAAATCGGTGCAGGTCCCAGAGATCAGACTCGTTTTAACCGGATAACTAGATTGAATTGCATCCTGTTATGCTTGCATTTTTTCTTTCCTAATAAATTACCCTCCCTGATGAGCCGCAGTAGGTGGTGAAACATGTAGATGTGATGAGGGAATGTTAGGAATGTGAATAATAACTGAGAACTAAGGATATCTGCTACAAAAGACTGAAAACTTTGAGTACAAAATGGGGCTGTTACGAAACCTAAAGTGGATCCACTGGATCGCTGTACCGACCCTGGACGAGCTGGCCATGTGGAATCGACCCCTATACAGGGACCGTTTGGGGCAGGCCCAGGAGGAAGGTATACCGCAATAGCTAGTACCAAAGGATCATCTCGAAGGCAAGGAGAAGAATCAGGATACTCACCGAGAATGAGAAGGAGCTGAGCAGCCGCAGAGATACACGGGATCCGGGACAAGGCAGAGTTCACAGAGGGTATGAGTTCCTGGGCAGAGCAGAGCATGCCCTGGCAGATGTACAGGAACAGAGCAGAGCAGAACACACACTGAAAGCGTACAGGGACAGAGCAGAGCATGCACTGGAAGCGTACATGGACATGGGAGAGCACCTACACAGGCAAGTGCAGGAAATAATAATCAAGCACCGAGGAACGGCCGAAGCCGTCTGATATACCTGACACTGGGTGCCCAGTGAGATCACTTCTGGGTCAGGATTCTGGCAGAATAAGAGTCAGTGATAAGCGGTCATAGAGGAGTGCTTAGGAAGCAACCCAGGGGCAGACAAGGATGTCAGGTCTCCACCGCAGCTCCAGCCGAAAACCTCCAACTGAGGATAGGAGCAATGAGAAAATGGAAAATCGTCTTTGGAGCGCAGGAAAGAGACTCAGACAAGAGATGGGTTTAAACCACAACACGTTTCAACGGAGGATCCGTCTTCATCAGGTGGAAATTAGGATTCTGGCAGAAGCCTAGTGCACCCGGCAAGTGCGCGGCCAAGGCCTAAGAGAGCACATGAACGAACAGCAAAGGACCTGGGAAGGCTGCAAGACCAGGAGCACAGTGGCAGTGCGGTGCACCCCGATCCCAGCAGCCCGTCAGGACACCAGAGCACGGGGAGCACGGGCGGACATGAACATGGTGATAATAGTAGCCCCCCTTACGCCCCTCCATCTTATGTTTGGAGAGGAACCTCTCGAGAATACGGGGGGCATGAATGTTCTCTCTGGGCTCCCAAAATCACTGAAATCAATCAAAAAGAAGGTTCTCCCTCTAACCCTTTTCGAGGCCAGTATATATTTTACCACAAATATATCCCTGGTGTTAATGGACGGAGGAGAGTGACTAGATGTGGTATGGAAGCAATTGAGAACCACTGGTTTAAGGAGCGATACATGGAACGCATTGGGAATACGAAGCGAGGCAGGCAACCTCAGTTTTTAGGTAACATCACTGACTTGCTTCAGCACTTCAAAAGGGCTGATGTAGCAAGGACCCAATTTGTAGGACAGAATCTTGAGCCTGATATACTTGGACGCAAGCTAAACCCTCTCACTTGGAAGATTCATAGGGAAATGCAAGCATCTCTTACCTGCGTATCTCTTCATCTTGCCGGAAGCCCTCTCAAGCGAATCCTTAGTCTCCCCCCAGATCAGCGAAAATTCCTTCAACATGGAGTCAGCTGCTGGCACGCCCGATACAAGGGAAATCAGGAGTGGCATGTTGGGGTGTTGACCAAAAATGATTTTGAACCGAGACTTGGTAGAAGATTTGCTGGAATGGTTGTTATATGCGAACTTTGCCCAGGGAAGAAGCCTGACCCAGTCATCCTGATGGACATTAGTAAAGTGTTGAAGGTAAGATGTCAAGACCTGGTTGGCTTGTTCTACCTGGCCGGCTTGATCTACCTGGCCATTAGACTGAGGGTGATAGGCCGAGGAAAAGTCCAGAGTTACCTTCATGAGTCTGCAGAGAGCTCTCCAGAAGCGAGAAGTAAATTGTACACGTTCATCGGATATTATGTGTAGAGGGAAACCATGAAACTTGAAAATGTGACAAAGATCTTTGCCAATTCTGGAGCAGATGGTAAGCCGGGTAGGGGAACAAAATGAGCAATTTTGAAAAAGGGTCCACAACCACCAAAATAACCGTACAATCCGAGGAATGAGGCAGGTCAGTAATAAAATCCATGGTAATGTGTTGCCAAGGAGCCGAAGGTACCGGAAGGGGATGCAGGAGCCCAGAGGGAAGTTGCCTTGGAGTCTTGCTCTTGGCGCAGGACAGGCAAGAGGCTGTAAAATTCTCCACATCTTGATGGAGGTAAGGCCACCAGTAGTAGTGAGAGGTCAAGAATAGACTCATGCGCCCTCAGCCAGGATAGCCCAAGAAGAATTGCAGGGGACAAATTGGGCAGGACATAGAAAGCGATTCTCTCACGATGCAGCTCTCCCACTCACAACTCCACCTCCTCCGTAACCTTTGTGCCGGTTTCTCGCAATGGCCTTCCATCTACTGAGGAAATCAGCCATGGTTCCTCCTGAACACTTACTGGAATTTGATGCTTTCTGTCCTCCTCAAGACTTATGAAGTTGCCTGCCGCGCCCGAATCCACATATGCCAAGTCAGAGTAGCGCCTATTCTCAAAAATTATTTGGACAGACATGGTTAAGGGTAGAGAGCAGTCACACACACCTAGGAAGGCCTCTCCCATCTGACTTAGGTGGAGGAGTTTCCCGGCGGGCAAGAACGGAGGAAATGCGAGGCACTGCCACAGTAAAAACAAAGGCCTTGCACAACCCTCTCTTTCCAACATAGATCTACCATTTTGACCCTATCCACCTGCATAGGTTCAAGTGCGAGAACAGAAGGGGACGCCAATGCCGTGGGCTGGGAGGCAGGGACTGGTCGATGGTACCTTTTCTCTCTAGCATACTCCTGAGAACGCTCCTGGAAGCGTAGATCAATATGTGTGGCCAGGGATATTAAATCCTCTAGGGAGGTAAGAATATCCTGACCCACAAGTTCGTCCTTAACTCGACCCAACAACCCCAGCCAAAATGCACCAACCAGTGCCTCGTTATTCCACCCCAGTTCTGGGGACAGTGTACGAAAACGAATAGCATATTGCCCGATGGTGAGGGAGCCTTGGTGGAGGTTAAAGAGACATTCAGTGGCCGAGGCTTCGCAACCTGGTTCGCCAAACACTCTGCGGAAGGTCTCCAAAAAGGTTTTTAGCTGAGAGGTTATGGGATCACCCGCTCCCACAGAGGATTAACCCAAGCCAGAGCCTCCCCCTCTAAATGAGAAACCACAAACGCCACCTAAGCCCGATCGGAAAGGAACTGATGCGGAGATAATTCAAAATGTAGATGGCATTGATTCGAAAAACCCTGGCACAGCTTGGGATCACCATTATACCGGGGTGTTTTAGCTAGGTGGGGTGGAGGGTGTGGAATGGGATCGAGATTACGAGAAAGAGTTTGTGCAGAAGCCAAGGGGGCAGACTGAACGGATAACAGACGGTCGTCCACAGAAGCCATATAGCTTAAAATGTGACTCTGGGTGTCACGCTGCTGAACAAGCTCTTGTTGGAGACTTGGCGAGCTGGGAAGCATTCTTTGGGTCAGAGGCCTGTAAGATGGACAATCGGGATTCCATGGACTTCATGAAAGACATTATACGCGTCTGATTTTCCCACAAGTACACCTCCTTTTGAGCAGCAGCCGAGGGACCAGCGGGGACCATGGCCTGATTTTCTTGTTACAAAACCTTGAGTGGACCCACTGAATCATGGTGCCGGCCGACCCCGGGTGAACTGGCCAGGTGGAACTGACCCCTAAACAGGGACTGTTAAGGGCAAGCCCAGGAGGAAGGTATACTGCAATAGCTAGTACCAGAGGATCGGCTCAAAGGCAAGGAGAAGAATCAGGGTACTCACTGAGAATGAGATGGAGCTGAGCAGCTGCGGCCGAGGCCTAAGAGTACACATGCGCAGACAGCGAGGGACCTGGGAAGACTGCAAGGCCGGAGCACAGTAACAGCATGGTGCGCCCTGATCCCAGCAGGCTGTCGGGAGACCGGTGCGCCGGTGGTCCTGGCGGTAATAGGGGCATAATGATAAAATGAAAATGTGATAAGATAAGTGGGATCAGTGAATGTATTTATATATAAGAAAATTGTACAAGGAATAATATCTAAAAGGGGCAATGATGATTTTAAACACTAAGACACCTATAATTTGATTTAACTAAGGCAGAAAATAAGGTCATTATTTTTTAGGGTAATTGAATATACTGTATATAATTCTAAGCTATTGAACTAGTAAAGGGAATAGTAATTTTAAAGCACCACTCCAGTCGTTTTTTGTTTTTTATTTCACACCCAGATTGAAATCACTAATGTCTGCAGTAACCTACAGTTAAAACCAGAAGTTTACATTCACTATATAAAAAGACACATCTGAATGTTTTTCTCAATATCTGACATGAAATCAGAATAAACTTTTCCCATTTTAGGTCAATTAGGATTACCATAATTATTAATATTGGTCAAATGGCAGAATAGTGAGAGAGAGAATGTTTTAAGGCATTTTTATTACTTACTGCAAAGTCAAACGTTTACATACACTAAGATTACTATGGCTTTAAACAATTCTGGACTGACCATATAATGATGTCATGTGCTTGGAAGCTTCTGATTGGTTTTTCTGCATCATGTGAGTTAATTAGAGACACACATGTGGATGTATTTTAAGGCACACCTGAAACACACTGATTCTTTGTGTAGCATCATAGGAAAGTCTAAAGAAATCATCCAAGGTTTATTCTGATTTCATGTCAGATATTGAGAAAAACATGCATACTTGTTTTTTTTATATAGCATATGTAAACTTCTAGTTTCCACTGTACTTACCAGACACAGTCTTCTGCTCTTCCCAGAGCCACTTCAGTCCCATCCCACAATCTTATCACTGCACTTCCTGACTGATCGGAAGTTACAACTAATGGTCTCAAGCTCTCAATGTAGTCTTATGTCGTCTTATTCTGGCTCTTATAGACTTACAATGAGGCCGGGGTCACACTGGTAAGGAATACAGCCGAGTGAGAGGCGCTAAAAGCACGCATTACACACGGACCAATGATTCTCTATGGGGTCCCTCACACCAGCCGTATATTTCTCATCCGTATTCTACGCTCCGTGCCAATCGCAGCATGCTGCGATTGTCAGCGTACTACGGCCGTAGTACGCCAATGCAAGTCTATGGGTGCGCAAAAAATACGGATTACACACGGACCACACATGTGACTTGCGAGAAATACGCACCCGGTGTCTTTTAGCAATTAGGCAATTCAGTGCACTATACAGTAAACTCACACTGACAGGTTTAATAAAGAAAGAAAGAATAGATATAGACA
Source organism: Dendrobates tinctorius (assembly GCF_039654945.1). NCBI lineage: Eukaryota > Metazoa > Chordata > Amphibia > Anura > Dendrobatidae > Dendrobates > Dendrobates tinctorius. The sequence goes on from NW_027361711.1 coordinate 39,847,816, forward strand.
CATAGAATATATATATATATATATATATAGATATGCATTCTATGTGTCTATATCTATTCTTTGGTTTCGGTTACAAACCCTGTCATAGGGCTCCATTATATGTCCATTTTGCAAGCCTGCGAGAAAATCTCGCTATACGGATGCCATACGGATTACATACGGATGCTTACATGCGCAAAATACGCAACCACACCTTGATTACAGATGACATACGGAGCACTGTTTAGGGGCCATTCATCCGTATTACGCATGTAAAATACTGACCGTATTTTGCGTCGGTTAGTGTGACCCCGGCCTGAGAAGTGATCTCTGGCTTGACCAGGGAACACTGGAGCAATCTAGCTAGTCACAACCAGCAAAAAAGGCCTGAAGCAGGGTGCCAAGAACAGCAGAAGATGATGACCAGTAAGTATTTTACTGCAGGCAGGGAACATGTATTAGTGATACCATTCTGGAGGGTGAAATAAAAAAAACGAGAGTGGTGCTTTAAGTTTTATAATCAAATGAATGGGCTGTCAACTATATATTAGTCCTATGTTTGATAAGATCCACATAGAGAATTTGAGATACAGAGAAGACTTGGAGAATTTATATAGGGGTTGAACTAAGTATAGCTAATTACAACTCGAGCAATCAACAACCATTGACATACATGTGTCTTAATGCATACATATGTTCTATCCTAATATCCTCTCTTAGATATAGAATTGCAAAATACAAAGGCAATGTACTGCCAAATAAAGTATTGAAACACTATTCAAAGGGATATGAGGACTCAGCATTAGAAAAAACAATTTTAATGCATCTGAAAATAGAAACCATACTTTAACTGCAATTAGTAGCCCTACTGTTTGATATTTGAAACAAAAATGTTGTCTCATTATCATACTGAGGCAAAGTAAAGGGTACAACCATTTGTTCACACCTCTGGAATCCACAGATGTTCTATGCTATTATCTGAGGAACGAGTTCTAGTGCAATAGCTCAGAAAGCCGCAACATGATACTTAGTAACAGTAATGTACATAACTTGTCATAAATGCTAAACCATCATTAATGTAATGCAGGGCTGCACAAGATCGTTATGGCACTACATAGTGGAAAAAGTGTCTCCAATAGATGACTAGGAGTCACTTGAGGAATAACAACAGGTAGAAACACTTTATTTTTCCGTTTCCTAAACTTAGGTAACTCATAGCCTTTTAATTTTTTTTTCGAGCAAAAGCATGTTTTAGAAAAGAGATTCATGATGACAAGCCAAATCAAAGCCAGCAGGTGGACATACGAACATGGAAACCAGTAATCTCCTTTCAGAAGAAAGGATCGGCGGCATATTGAAAGCCAACAAGCCAATCCAAGTCCTTTGTCCCAATATTTGTGGAATCGGACAACTCCATAAATATCACCCTAATATTAGCAGTACTAGTGGCACAACTAATAGTTTCTAAAGGGCATTCAGAAGTAAGTGATCCTTGAGAAGTTAGTTGATCAAATATAATAAGGAGCAAGAAATACATTTTCCTGTCTTACGAGTCTTAATATTTTAGGAAAATTTCCATTCAATCCCCTTCATGACCGTAGCTTTTTTCAATTTTTCATTTTCATTTTTCGCTCCCCTTCTTTCCAGAGCCATAAATTTATTTTCCAACAATATGGCCGTTTGAGGGCTTATTTTTTGCGGGAGAAGTTGTACTATTGATCGACACCATTGGTTTTACCATGTCGTGTACTCGAAAACAGGAAAAAAATTCCAAGTGCGGTGAAATTGCAAAAAAAGTGCAATCCCACACTTGTTTTTTGTTTGGCTTTTTTGCTAGCTTCACTAAATGCTAAAACTGACCTGCTATTATGATTCTCCAGGTCATTACGAGATCATAGACACCAAACATCTCTAGGCTCTCTTTTATCTAAGTGGTGAAAAAAAATTCCAAAGTTTGCTTAAAAAAAAAAAAAAAATTGCACAATTTTCCAGCGTCTCCATTTTTTGTGATCTCGGGTTGGGTGTGGGCTTATTTTTCTGCGTGCCAAGCTGATGTTTTTAATGATACCACGTTTGTGCAGATACGTTCTTTTGATCGCCCGTTATTGCATTTTAATGCAATGTCGCGGAGACAAAAAAAAAACATAATTCTGGCGTTTCGATTTTTATCTCGCTACACCGTTTAGCGATCAGGTTAATCCTTTTTTATATTGTTGGATCGGGCGATTCTGAACGCGGCGATACCAAATATGTGTAGGATTGATTTTATTTTGATTTGGGGGAAAGGGGAGTGATTTCAAGTTTGATTTTTTTTTTATTGTTTTATTTTGATTGGGGGAAAGGGGAGTGATTTCAACTTTTATGTTTTTTTATATTTTGAAACATTTTTTTTTACTTTTGGCATGCTTCAATAGCGAGGCTGGAAGATGCCATAGCACGATCGGCTCTGCTACACAGAGATGATGCATAGATGATGATGCCCAACGGCCATGTGAGGAGCAGCAACAAATTTGTAAGCAATTGCCAATCATCTTAAAGGCCAGAAGTCACCTTTTTTAAAGTAGCCCCTAAAATCCTATACTGTGTATGTAGGTATCCCTGTTTGCTAACGAAAAAGTTTGCTAAAAAGCACCCCCTACTAGGCCACATGACTATATTGCTTGGCACATTTCCCAAAGGTTAAAGTCCATTTTCCCTTCACATTGCAGTTGAGGATGTGATGAGACGCTGGCGCAGCATCTGCGACCAGTACCTGCGGGAAAGACAGCAGAGGGCCAGGAGTGGGGCAGCAGCACCGACCAAGCGGAAATACATATTTTTTGACCGCTTGTCATTTTTGGCACCAATTATGGATCTTAGACAATAAGTACAGACATTACACCACATGACACATATGCTGTCTAGGGTCAGAGCTACATTTTTTTTAAATTACATTTTCTAACAGAACTCAGTCCAACCTCACAGAGAGGGACACAGGGTCGGATACTGAGGCCATTATAGACCCGGCAGGGGGATGTGAAGTGGTGGCTGACCCATGTTCTGACTCGAGCATTTGCAACCCCCAAGCTCCACCAGCACCACGACCAGCATCAGGTTCTGGACCTGGTCCAGAATCAGCAGAGCCACCAGCACCCAGCAACATCAAAGACCCTGGCAACAGCAGCAGCCCTACTGGCTGTCTTGAGGGGTCCCCCCAGCCTGCAGCTGTAGTCCGCCGTGGGAGACGGAGAAGAGACAACACTACCTCTGATACCCGGAGGCATGTATACACAGGTGTCCTCAATTACCTGTCCAGGGCTGCCCAGGATTAGGGTGAAGAGGCATATTCCCGAAGCCTGGTCCGGTACCTCCGTCCCCTACCCCGTGAGGTGAGGCTATGTGTGCAAGGATCCATTCAGATCCTAATTGATGCATGCACACACCCCAATGACCCATATGAGTTGTTTGAGCATCTTGAGAGGTGGCAAGCAGATGTGTATGCTCAATTAGGATCTGAAGTTCCGCCTGCACGTGTGCCTACACGTCCACCCATTCTCCCCCCAAACCAACCTTGGCCACAACAGGGCCAAATGTCAGCCTATAACCAACATGCCCAATATGGCCACTTGTACAGACCTGGTGTTGGAGGCTGGCCCCAACCTGGGTTTGAACGACATGGTCATATTGGGGGGTATGATAGACGTGGCTAAAATCAGCCACAGGAGTATAATAGCCATTATCCTTATGGTCTCTTTGACACGCAGCTACATGACCATGGCCACATATTACCACAGGGCCAAGAACATCCACCCCAACAGGGTGATGGTCAAGCTGGGCTGGGTGTCCAAATAATAATGTGCAATACAGAAAAACCCCAATGGGCAGGGCAATATCTGCCATATGACAAAAATATGGTAAACAGTATCATAAGTTATTTTTTGCATTTATAAAAAAATTGAAAATGCAACTTTGGCCCTCTTCTTTCATTATTTTAAGCATTCGAATAAGTAAGACAACTTTAGGCCATATAAACAGAACACACAAATCATAGGACAGTAACAAATCATATTTATATACACACACATAAGAATATCACAACATAGATACAGCCTGAATTTGCCAGGTGGTAGCACCCTGAGGTGAAACAAAATACTGGGTGAACACATCATGGACTTTGAGACCTGAGAGAGGATGAAGTAAAGGGAGCACATGTGGGCTAGGCCTATCCCCATTGTCCAACACACCTTCAGCCACATCAGATAAGGAGCAATCATGCAGTCTAGTTAAGTTATGTAGGACCACACAAGCTTTGATGACCTCATTGACGTTGGCTTCACTCAGCTGAATGGCAAACTGGAGGACACGCCATTTGGCACAAAGAATGCCAAAGGCGCACTCCATCAGTCTTCGGGCACATGAAAGGTGCAAATTAAAAATCCTGCCCCGGTGGTCAAGGTTTCTGCGCGAGTATGGCCTCATTACATGCCTGGTCAATTGGAAGGCTTCATCCCCCACTAGGACATAAGGCACCGCTTCTTGATTTGAGCCTGTCAGCTGACGTGGTGGTGGTAGGTCCAACTGGTTATTGCGCAGTCGCCGACTCATAATGGAAGAATTGAAGACTCTAGAGTCTCCAGTTCTTCCATAAGCCCCAATGTCTACAATTATAAACCTGTAGTTACTGTCAACCAGAGCCAACAAAACTACAGAAAAATATCGTTTATAATTATAGAATTGGGACCCTGAGTTCGGCGGCTTATGCACACGTATGTGCTTCCCATCCAGGGCTCCAATACAATTGGGGAATTGGCAGTGCATCTCAAATCCCCTGGCAATCCTCAACCAGTCTCCCATCTTGGGCTCTGGCATGACCAGTTGATTAAGTCTGGTCCAGATTTCCAAACATGTAGCCCGAACGATGCCAGATATTGTCCACTGCACAATCAAAAACTCCAGATGGAGTGTGGCATAAGAAAGGCCAGTTGTGAGGAACCTACAATTAAACAAATGGAGAAAATATATACATTACTACATGATAAAGGATGCTCACATTACAAATAGAACACCAAAACAGTGGGTAAGTAAGAAGCTAGGCGAACAATACATATACACATGTACCACGGCTATGTAATGTGTCAGAACACATCAAAGTCTTCTTACTTATAGCATATATTTGGGAACAATTCATAATGTCACTCAGCCAAAAAGGTGTCACTGAGTAAGATAATTATTTTGGAAACGAATAATCTACATACTTTCTGTAGCTGAGGAATACATACCTTAACGTAAGGAGAAGCCGCTCCTTTGCAGAGATACATTTGCGCATCCGGGTGTCCTGGAAGGTGATCTCTGGGCACACTGTCTCCAACAAAACATCAAAGATAGAAAAGGTCATCCGACAATAGAGGAAAAATTTGTTGGGATGTGTCCTCAGAGCTGCATAAAGCTTGTGAAAATGGCCTGTAGTGAGGTGTTGTCTCAAATGTGGATGCACCCACATTCGTCTCCGCCTCCTCGGATCCACAATCACTGGGTATGGCTGGTCAAAGCGGCAGGACAGACCCAGTTGAACAGAACACGGTCAGTTGGGATGAACTGAAGTGTGTCTGACATGTTTGCTAACAACCACCAACACAAACACAGCATCCAAATGGGCAGATTTGAGGCTGCCACCTCATGTAGAGGCAATAAATAGGGTTGGTAATGATGATTTAAATTATGGACAGGCCTCAAAACCGTTAAATGTCCATTTTGCAAGGTTGCGAGAAAAAAAACGCTGTACGAATCACGTACGGATTAGATACGGATGCTTACATGAGAAAATACGCAGCCACACCCTGACAACGGATGACATACTGATCACTATTTAGGGACCATTTATGCATATTATGGCCGTACAATATGGTCCGTATTTTTCTACATTGTGTGTGACGCCAGCCTAAGAGAAATCTTTGATCTCAATAGAGCACTTTAATTTTGAAAATTAATGAAAGTCCGAGATACATGTCAGCAAAGTGATCTTCTCGCATGTATTTATGACATTTTGTGAATTCCTTTACATAACTTTGCAATTAAAGCTCGGAAATTAAGTCACATCCATGTAAGGGGTTGAAGGTTTTACCCCTTTAAGCTCCCTATGCTGTTAATTGATGGAAATATGCATGTATATTTCGTTGCTATGTAATTTCATTATTATGCTGTGTCTAGCACATGTATACTAGGTTATTTAATGTAATATTGTTAATGGGCCACTAGATGGGGCAATGAGATGTATATAGGACAATATAGAATGTAGATAGTTACTATAGGAGGGATCACTTAGCTTAAGGGAAGGGAGTTTCCTGGTTATGGATAGTGAGGGCAAGGATGCCCATAGAGCTTGGGTGGCCTCTGGCCTGGGTAAGTTAGATTCCCCACAACGTTATCTATAAGTGAGAGCCCAGTCAGCCAGAACGTGTGGAGCAGCATCACTACAGCCAGAAGCAGTAAAGTTACAGTTGAAGTGCAGGTAGCATAGCTATATGCTACAGTCTTTTCTAGAGAAGAAACTACATTGGAGTACATGGCAGGACAGATGGGCAGTTTACTCAACATGTGGAAGTTCCTAGCATGGGCAGATGCCCTCATGGCCGGGGCAAAATGGCCAGGGGAACTCTCAAAGGAAGCCAGGCTACACAAAGAGACTGGCAAGAAAACATACAGTGCGGTACGACCCGTTCTTGAGCCATAAAACAGAGTAAGTGAGGAAGGAAAGGAAGAAGTGATGTGTAATGTTAATATTGCTGTAAATGCTGTTCTGGATCTGGATGTACTGCGAAGTTCCGAGAGTAAAGTTATGTGTTTTGAATTATACTTCGACTGTGTCTCTGATTATTCAGCTAACACCAATGGTGACCCCACGAAAAGGAGGGTGGAGCTTGACGGTGCCTGAAATGGAGAGACAAGTGAACCACAAGATAAATGTAGTGTGTGGGTGAAGGGAGGCCTGGGCTCAAGTACCTCGGAGTCCTTGACCAAGACTATGTCCCTGGCTGACATTTACATTCACACAGTTTTTTGTGTCCTTATCTAGCTCTGATCTGTGTAAGAAGCGAAATGAGGGACATAATCCCATTCATAACCCAGTCCAGACCATCACTATGGGGGGCATCAACCCAACTACTAAAGACAATATAGTGAAACACAAAAAAGCACAGTAAAACAAAACATATAAAAATACTCTGCTGTAAAAAAGTAACAGTAAACAGCAAGTTCTAGTAAAAAGATAACAAAACAGGGTATTTGGTTGATACGTTTCATGCAAAAAATGTATACTAACCCGCTCTACCAAACGTCATGGTAACCACATGAGAGCAGTCACTAACTGTATTTAAAAACCTGATCATGTGTATAGTACCTATATGAGCAGGATTCAGACAAGTAATGTCCGATGCGGACGCGCTGTAGAAGATGGCTTTTATGTGCATGGCCCACAAGGGAGGGGTGGAAACCTCTGCAATCTTGCAAAAACAAGAAACAAATTGAATGCAAACACATGGGTCATGCACACAGTGAACAAGTCTGTAGGACAGTGTTCACACCACCAGAAGACTGAAATACAGAAAAATACAGTAAAATAAACCTATAAAAATACTCTGCTGTAAAAAATAACAGTAAACAGCAAGTGCTAGTAAAAAAGATAACAAAACAAGGTATTTGGTTGATAAGCTTTTGCAAAAAAATGTATACTAAGCCGCTCTACCAAACATCAAGGTAACCCCAACAGAGCAGTCCCTAACTAATGTATATAAAAACCAGATCATGTGCATAGTACCTATATGAGCAGGATTCAGACAGGTAACATCCGATGTGGACAAACTGTAGAAGACGGCTTTTATGTGCATGGCCCACAATGGAGGGCTTGGAAACCTCCCTAATCTTGCAAAAACAAGAAACCAATTGAATACAAATGCATGGGCCATGCATACAGTGAACAAGTCTATAGGACAGTGTTCACACCACCAGAAGACAGAAACACAGAAAAACACAGTAAAACAAACGTATAAAAATACTCTGCTGTAAAAAAGTAACAGAAAACAGGAAGTGCTAGTAAAAAGATAACAAAACAGGATATTTGGTTGATACATTTTTTGCAAAAAATGTACACTAAGCCGCTCTACCAAACGACAAGGTAACCCCATCAGACCAGTTCCTAACTGATGTATTTAAAAACCTGATCATGTGTATAGTACCTATATGAGCAGGATTCAGACAAGTAATGTCCGATGTGGATATTTTTCTATGTCCTGGCTAACACGGTACAAAAATATATATCTTTCCTGTACTTAGTAGCACTCGCTTTTTGCAAGTATCACAGCTTGTATACACTTTCTGTAGCCATATAAGATTCATTCAAATCTTGTTTGAGGGATTTTCATTCATTCTTCCTTGGAAAATTCTTCCAGTTCTGTGAGATTCTTGGGTCATCTTGCATGCACTGCTATTTTGAAGTCAACCACAAATTTTGAATTGTGTTCAGATGAGGGGACTGTGAGAGCCTTTGTAAAACCCTCAGTTTGCCTTTTGATGTAGCCTATTGTGGGTTTTGAGGTGTGTTTAAGATCATTTTCCTTTTGTAGAAACCCTCCGCTTTTTAACTTCAGCTTTTTTACAGATGATGTTATGTTTGCATCAAGAATTTGTAGAAATTTCATTGAATCCATTCTTTCCTCTACTGCAACGCAACCAATAGCCTGATTGATTCACCCCCATGTTTAATGGTAGGTGATATGTTCTTTTCCTCAAACTCTGTACTCTTTTTTTTCCACATATACCTTTGCTCATTGTGATCAGAGTTCTATTTTAACCTCATCGGTGACCAGGACTTGTTTACAAAATTCATCAGACTTGCTTTTACAGTTAGGTCCATATATATTTGGACAGAGACAACATTTTTCTAATTTTTGTTCTAGACATTACCACAATGAATTTTAAACAAAACAATTCAGATGCAGTTGAAGTTCAGACTTTCAGCTTTCATTTGAGGGTATCCACATTAAAATTGGATGAAGGGTTTAGGAGTTTCAGCTCCTTAACATGTGCCACCCTGTTTTTAAAGGGACCAAAAGTAATTGGACAGATTAAATAATTGTAAATAAAATGTCCATTTCTAGTACTTGGTTGAAAACCCTTTGTTGGCAGTGACTGCCTGAAGTCTTGAACTCATGGACATCACCAGACGCTGTGTTTCCTCCTTTTTGATGCTCTGCCAGGCCTTCACTGCGGTGGTTTTCAGTTGCTGTTTGTTTGTGGGCCTTTCTGTCTGAAGTTTAGTCTTTAACAAGTGAAATGCATGCTCAATTGGGTTGAGATCAGGTGACTGACTTGGCCATTGAAGAATATTCCACTTCTTTGCTTTAATAAACTCCTGGGTTGCTTTGGCTTTATGTTTTGGGTCATTGTCCATCTGTAGTATGAAACGACGACCAATCAGTTTGACTGCATTTAGCTGGATCTGAGCACACAGTATGGATCTGAATACCTCAGAATTCATTCGGCTGCTTCTGTCCTGTGTCACATCATCAATAAACACTAGTGACCCAGTGCCACTGGCAGCCATGCATGCGCAATTTCTCAGATAGGTTTTTTCTGTTTTTGCAGCTTAAGTATGGCTTGTTTCACCTGCATGGAGAGATCCTTTGACCGCATGTTTCCTTCACAGCAAAACCTTCCAAATGAAAGCACCACACCTCAAATCAATTCCAGGCCTTTTATCTGCTTAATTGAGAATGACATAATGAAGGGATTGTCATTTTATTTACAATTATTCAATCTGTCCAATTACTTTTGGTCCCTTTAAAAACAGGGTGGCACATGTTAAAGAGCTGAAACTCCTAAACCCTTCATCCAATTTTAATGTGGATACCCTCAAATGAAAGCTGAAAGTCTGAACTTCAACTGCATCTGAAATGTTTTGTTTAAAATTCATTGTGGTAATGTCTAGAAGCAAAATTAGAAAAATATTGTCTGTCCAAATATATATGGACCTAATTGTATATTCTTTTGCATACTTCTGATGCTGAATTTTATGGTGAGGATGCAGGAGAGGTTTTCTTCTTATGATTTTTCCATGAAGGCCATATTTGTGCAAGTTTCTCTGAACAGAAGAACAATGTACCACAACTCCAGAGTCTTCTAAATCTTTCTGAAGGTATTTTGCAGTCAAGGGGGTTCTGATTTGCCTGTCTAGCAATCTTATGAGAATCTCTCACAGAAATTTTTCTTTGTTTTCCAGACCTTATCTTGACCTCCACTGTTCCTGTTAATTGTCATTCCTTTATTACATTTCAAACTGAGGAAAGGGCAATTTGAAAACCCTTTGGTATCTTCTTATAGCCTTCTCCTGCTTTGTGGGCCTCCACCATTTTAATTTTCAGAGTGCTTAGAAGCACCCATGTCTGCTGTTTTTTAGCTCAAGGTTAGAGGAGGCTGGGTTTTTATAAATTTGGGAAATTTGCATCACCTAGACTTTCCTGATGATGATAGTGAACAAACCATAACCCTAACAGGCTAATTAAGGTCTAAAATTTTGGTCAAAGTTATCTGAGCACACAAATCTCCAACGCTGCCCAATATTTTGCATCTACCTCTTTTTCTTTTTAAGCCTCCAAAAAACCAAACGAGTTCAAAAAGTGCCGAAAAACATGGTATATCCTATAGAAAACACACAAAAATAGTTTTTTGTGCAAAAATGGGGTAAGGAATTTTCTCCCTTTGCACTTTTTCCGGTGGTCATATGATTGAGTTTAGGGTGAAGAGACAGCTGCTTATCGTTGGCTACTTAGCTTAAGTACTTGTTAGTTTTGGATTTAGTCCCTGCCCTATGGCACTTATACATTATGCGACAGGACTGGGAGTTTTACCCCAATAATGCCACAATTGGTTTCAGGGACTGTCCCTACAAAACCCCAATCACTGTGCTGAACTCTATTTGATGTTTTCTTACCACACGGTAGCAATTGTTACTATTTAAGTCGGGTGGCCTGGCTGTATAGTATTCCACCATATATATGTACTCATCTTTTTGTACTCACTCATGTTTTATGGATATTTATTTATGAATAAAAAATTTACGCATTTTTGCACAAAAAAATATTTTTGTGTGTTTTCTATAGGATATACCATGTTTTTGGGCATTTTTTGAACGCGTTTGGTTTCTTGGAGGTTTAATTGTACTGTAGAGTTGCCCTTCTTTTAATTTTGGATTTCAATGCATTGATTAATTATATGATTTTTTTGTTAAAACTCTTTCTTTTTGTATTTTTTTAAAATATAAAAAATGTCAATCTATATATAGTATTATATTGTCTAACATACAAAGTAAATGTGTCATCTTTAACTTTAGTCATTTTAGAGATCATTTCATCTTCAACATGCTTAACTGTTCACAATAACAGTATTTTTGACAAGGGATGCACAAACTGTTACATGCCACTGTAATGCTGGTGCCCCTGTGCGATTCCTATGGTCAGTGCACGCATCTTGAAAATGCCCCCAGACAATAGCTGGGAGGCATCTAGTATAAGAAGCACCCTCCCATGTTGGGAGGTGCCTGAGCAACGTTCTTCCCCGTAGTTCCCTACATTGTGTGTGTAACTTCAGGTTGCCAGGTCCCAGTCCCTGGTCCTTGTGTGGCCAGGCAATGAAATTGAACCCATGGTCTTGAAATCGCCCATGGCGGTCCTTGAACCCGAAATTGCACCTGGCAGTCCTTGTAGCTCGAAACCCCATTTGGTGGACTTTGTAACCATTTTGTCAGTACTTGAACCTGCTCCAGTACCTGTACCAGTATCAGAACCTATTTCAGTATTCATCAGTATCTATTCCAGATTCAGCCCTGTCAGCGACTCTGTGCCAGTATTCTTTCTACCTGAGGATACAGAATCTATGTAGTCTAAAAAGAGTCTGAATCCTGTCTTGCCAGTTACTCCGACACCAGTCCACGTCTGTGAGGCTGACCCCTGGAGTGAGCATGTGCAGTACTGTGAACTGACTTGGAGTTCTACATGGTGGCTACGTGCAGATCAAGCCTGACTCCACTATCAGGATATCCAGTAAAAATTGGTGAGGTACTTAGCTATGCCCCTCCTAGGTAAGCCCATCCCTTTGGCACAGTCGGTCCACAAATCATGTGGGCCACACACGTGCATGACAAATTACTTAGCAAATATTAATATAATAACATCATGACTCCCAAGGTACAGGACCACCCTTTACTTATGAATATTATTCACTGATCTTGTTCATTGGTTGAAAAAAACTTCAAAATCTTATGTAACATCATAAATTTAAAAATTCTGCAAATTTCTTTCAAAGATAAATTGTTTAATATTCAACCTTAGGTGATTTACTAATGGAGACTATCAGATGAGTCAACATGTTGATATTATCATACAGTGGGTACGGAAAGTATTCAGACCCCTTTAAATTTTTCACTCTGTTTCATTGCAGACATTTGGTAAATTCAAAAAGTTCATTTTTTCTCATTAATGTACACTCTGCACCCCATCTTGACTGAAAGTACAGGAAATGTAGAAATTTTTGCAAATTTATTGCAAATGAAAAACTGAAATATCACATGGTCATAAGTATTCAGACCCTTTGCTCAGTATTGAGTGGAAGCAACCTTTTGAGCTAGTACAACCATGAGTCTTCTTGGGAATGGTGCAACAAGTATTTCACACCTGGATTTGGGGATCCTGTGTCATTCTTCCTTGCAGATCCGCAAATCCTCTCCAGTTTCCTCAGGTTGGATGGCGAACTTTGGTGGACAGCCATTTTCAGCTCTCTCCAGAGATTCTGAATTGGGTTTAGGTCAGAGCTCTGACTGGGCCAGTCAAGAATGGTCACAGAGTTGTTCTGAAGCCATGCCTTAGTTATTTTAGCTGTGTGCTTAGGGTCATTGTCTTGTTGGAAGGTGAACCTATGTCCAAGTCTGAGGTCCAGAGCACTCTGGAAGAGGTTTTCATCCAGGATGTCTCTGTACTTGGCCGCATTCATGTTTCCTTCAATTGCAACAAGTCGTCCTGTCCCTGCAACTGAATAACACCCCCAGGCATGATTATGCCACCAGCATGTTTCACTGTTGGGATTGTATTGGGCAGGTGATGAGCAGTCCCTGGTTTTCTCTACACACACTGCTTAGAATTATCACCAAAAAGTTCTATCTTCGTCTCATCAGACCAGAGAATCTTATTTCTCATAGTCTGGGAGTCCTTTATGTGTTTTTTAGCAAACTCTATGTGGGCTTTCATATGTCTGGGATTGAGGAGAGGCTCCTGTCGGGCCCATAATTGCTCAGTTTGACTGGACAGCCAGGTCTAGGAAGACTTCTAGTGGTCCCAAAATTCTTCCATTTAAGGATTATGCAGGCCACTGTGCTCTTAGGAACCTTGAGTACTGCAGAAATTGTTTTGTAACCTTGGACAGATCTGTGCCTTTCCACAATTCTGTCTCTGAGCTCTTTGGCCAGGTCTTTGACCTCATGATTCTCATTTGATCTGACATGCACTGTGAGCTGTGAGGGCTTGTATAGACAGGTGTGTTCCTTTACAAATCAAGTCCAATCAGTTTAATTAAATGCAGCTGGACTCCAATGAAGGCATAGAACCATCTCAAGAAGGATCACAAGGAAATGGACAGCATGTGACTTAAATATGAGTGTCTGAGCAAAGGTTCTGGATACTTATGACCATGTGATATTTCAGTTTTTCATGTTTAATAAATTTGCAAAAATTTCTTCATTTCTGTTTTTTTTTCAGTCAAGATGGGGTACTGGGTATACATTAATGAGAAATAAATTATCTTTTTTGAATTTACCAAATGACTGCAATAAAACAAAGAGTGAAAAATGTAATACTTTCCGTACCCACTGTATGTCCCCTTCTTGCGGGGCTTAATAAGTTATGGATCTAGTCTTATATTGACACTTATTGATACTTAATATGTTACATTTCCAGCCACAGCTATTTCCTCATTTGCAGCATAAATTATCCTAAATTAATATTCAGCCGCGGTGCTGAATCCATAAAATGTCAGATAATGTCATTTTAGGTTGCAGCAATCAATATTCAGTCTACAAAAGTAATTCATTATTTGAAATTGTTGTTATGTTTAATTGGCATGACTTTCTCATTAATGAAATATATTGATAACAAGTAGCCATTCTAGTCATAACCTTTACAGCGCGCTCTGCACCCACTGATACAAAGTATAATTGCTTTTCTAATCAGCTCTGTTTTGCATGTATAGTGCACCATCTTTCATGGAAGGGTCATTTCAGTGCATAGTGAAGAGGGCTCATGTGAAGAAAGGTGACAGATAGTATCAGCTTCCTCTTCAAATATCCCAGTGGTCTTTAACTTGGCTTCTCCACACAGCTAATGTATGTGTCTGGAATATATGTTGATGGAAACTCTGACAGCAGGGACATTGAGCAATGCCTTTTATATCACATGCAGCAACTGCCAGGGTGGAGGCGATCATTTCAGATGTCATATTAAACTGTAGGATAAGGGAATTAAAAAATCTAAGGACGAAGATTTTCCACGAGAGATACATTTTATACCGAAGTCATTTTATTCATAATAGACTTTAAAGTCACTGGAGAATTTCAACTTCTCTATTACATTTAGTGTTCCAGATTAGAGAAATTAGATAGTCCTTTTTTAATTAATGACACGACAATATAATAAAAAGCAATATCTTTTTTAGTTGTTCCTAACTCTTGTAAATTAAACCAATTTGTTTTTCAATTATGTGTATTAAAAAAGCTTATCCAGGATCGGATTAGAAAAACATTACTTTTTTTCTTCCAGAAACACCATTTATGGATAGTTATTTGAGCCACTTTGGATTGTAGTTGTCCTCATCAAAACGGCTATCCCTAGGGCTCATACTCACTTGCGAGTCTCTCGCATGAAAACACAGCACTGCCGCCGACACTCGTACCGGAGCATGCGGCTACATGTATTTCTATGCCGCCGCATGCTCTAGTCCCAGTGCCCGCAGCAGTGCCAGGTTTTCATGCGAGAGACTCGCACGGGAATCAAGCGAGTCTCTCGCAAGTGAGTATGAGCCCTTATAATATAGTCAGAAGTTGTGCAGAGATAATATAGTATTATCTTTTGGGCATTCAATGATGGGTCAATATAGGGATAGATTGGATTTGCCAGAGTGGGAGAAAGATGTACTTGGCAGATTTCTATCCCGGATCATACATGGAGATTCCAGTAAAATAGCACCTCTACTTTGGATCTCTTGTTGACATTTTGTATTGTTTTGTCATGAGATTATTTCTATTTTAGTGGGATCAATGATAGACTTTGCTAGGAGCCATTTAATTCATTTTATAAAGATAATAGATTTAAAAAAAATGCACTGCAATTGTGTTAAATATTTGAATTGAATCTGACAGCAGGTTTTTGCTATTGAATAAGAGAGCAGCATGATGTATGAGCAGAGACCCCGATTCCAGCGATTTGTCACTTACTGGGCTGCTTGTTGCAATTTTCAATTCAGTTCAGTGTTTTATCAGCAGTAGCTTATCACTGGAGGACTAGTTGCGTGCAATATAGTCCTCCTGCCAATGTTCAGTGTACACAGAAACTGGCAGTTAATGGTGGGGGTGGGGTTATAAAGAGCTCAGCATTCAGAGTACTGCTAACTCTGCAGCAGGTAAAACGGTGATTTTTATCAATATGAGAGTATGCAAACCAATGAGTGCACAACACTTGAATCAGGGTCTGTGCCCATACATTATACTGAAAAACAAAATGCAAAGAGAGGCCCAATGAGTGTACCTGTATTAAGTTGCTTTCCTAACTAAATCAATAAGGTGCTCACCTTGCAGGGTTGTGCCACCCTTGCACAACCACGGTGTGAACGTAAATGATAGTTGGGGAGCATGTCCTCGCAGCCCAGAAGGGCACTGCATGTGGCTGTCAGCAACCTCCGCTCTCCTGGTCAGTCCATCTCACACCGGCTTCCGGTCGCGGTGTTGAGACCGATCCCAGCCGTACCCGGTGGGGGGAGCTAGTCGCTGATGCGTGTCACACATAGCGATATTGCTGGTGAGATCGCTGTGGCGTCACACAATCAGCGATCTCGCTGCGTGTGACGGGGCTTTTACTCATGCATTGAAACTCAAGACCTTCAAGCTATCTTTGGTGACAAATCTGTTCTTGAGAACTACACCAAAGAAATCTGCATGACTCATTTTTGTCGTTATATCCACCACAAGATATTCCTCTTATTTACGAGGCTTGAATAGACAATCTGATTGTTCTCAAGACCATGATCTTATTTCTTAGTAAAATGTAATATCTGTTAGAGGAAAATATTCTGCTAACGAAATCACTTTATTAACAATTATGTTTGCTATCTTACTAAAAATGTACATAAAAGTGCCACAAAATAGACATGACGTATCAAAATTCATGAATTCATGTAAGAACTTGCCATTCACTGTTTAAGGTAGGAGATACACATAGACGCTGAGTCATCTCATGCAGAATTAGAAAATCAGAAATACTCCTACAAGTATGATTCAGATCAGTTACACAGTGATTCAGATTAATTATGTAGGAGTTACAATGAACATATAGACATAGGCTCTTAGGAAAAATAACCGCTAAATAACCATAACAACACACTTCAGTTTTGCAGAAAGGAAAATTAAATGTCTTCGATGAAATGTTGAATGAACGGCAAATGCAAATGTTTCACTTCAAAGGAAAGGCCCAAATTACAGTATCATGAAGTTAGCGTTATTAGCTTTAAAATGAAAGTCCTTTGCAAATCCTTCAAAAGTTCACTGGTTATTAACAGCATGATCAAAGAGGACGCGGCGGCATAGTGTACGTGTATTTTGCATGAAATAATCAATTCTTGATAGAGATGATCAAATCGATTTGATGCGAACCAAATCCAAGTAAACTTTTCTTTTGCAGGCCACATTGCAATTAGATTTGTGCAAATCACCAGAAAAATGTTCGCCATCACTTTACATATTGAGATATTTCGGGGGAATTTAGCATTGTGGCAGTACATCATAGCACACAGCTCACAATAGGAACAGGACAAAAAAAGCTATAAAACACTGAACAATTACTTCACACAGTAGTATGCTGAATAAATGGAGTAGTGAAGAAGATGAGAGAAGTAGTCTACAAATAATGCAGAGATTCAACTTGATCAGTAAAATGAGGCTTAATGTGATTGATGTGTTGTACCTACCATCTGTTCTACTGCATTTGAGCAACAATCACATTTTTTTTTCATTCCTCATGCAAAAAAAAAATCAGAAGCAAGACAGCGCAATGGTTTAAAAAAAAAAACAAAAATCAAAACTTGGTATCAGTGTCAGACTCTGTGCTTGCTTGTCACAAGTGATTTATGCTAGAAATGCAAAAAGTCTGTAACTATGTTTTTGTTATGAGGAATAATTGCTTTGTAGGAAATACTAAAGAAAAATCACCAAAATTCAGATATTTAACTGTAGCTGTCTTACAAAGTGTGAGTAACAGACCAATTCTTTGCAGAACTGCCTCTCTAGTTGTTCTGTTCATATGTACATCACCTGCCACACCAATATAGTACCTAGCATTTGTTACTTCGTTATTTTTGGGAAGAAGGTTAAATTTTGTTGAAAAAAAGTGTTTTTGCACACTTGTTTTACTAGTCTCGTTTAAATCAACGTTCTGCAAGGAACGATCTGATCACAGATAATTTAGAGGGATAATTTTTGGACTATCCTTTATTTTGAAAAACATGAAAAGTCTGTCTGTGTGTTATTAAGTGGGTTGCTGGTAACCTCCAGGTTACCATCCATTTCAGTGATGATGTCACTGTGAGATTACTAATGCTGTGTTTTTGTTAGATTGAGAGAGGTTGGAGACAGTCCTAGGAGACATGTGTCATATACATCTTTTCAGAGCAATTGGAGCACTTCCACCTTGTGACAAATCAATTTTTTTTAAAAAATTCTCCAAACCTGGTGACTTTGAATTTCAAAAGATTCAATCATCTCAAATACTTGATCACCTTTCCTCAGAGCTCTGTGTTCTGACATTACTGTGTTATTATTTCTTGAAATATAAACATTTATTGACACATGTCTGTTTTCCAAATAACATCTAACCCCTTTACCCCTGAAGATAGTTTGCACGTTTTTTCCCTCATATGGGGTATCGGCATGCTCAGGAGAAATTATACAACAAATTTTGGGGTCCATTTTTACCGTTACCCTTGTCAAAATTAAAAAAAATTCGATCTGAAGTCAATTTTTGGTCAAATACACACAAAATAGTTAATAAATAACATTTCCCATATGTTTACTTTAGCAGAACTTTCGAACCAAATTTTTTTTTTTGACAGGAAGTTATAAGGATTAAAAGTTGGCCATCAATTCTTCATTTTTCCAACAAAATTTACAAAACAATTTTTTAGGGACCACATCACATTTGAAGTTACTTTGAGGGGTCTATATGACAGAAGATATCCAAAAGTGACACCCTTCTAAAATCTATACCCATCAAGGTGATCAAAACCACATTCAAGAAGTTTATTAACCTTTTAGATGCTTCGCAGAAATATACCAAAAATTTTTTTAACATTTAACTTTTTTCACCAAAAATTGACTTCAGATCGAATTTTTTTTAATTTTGACAAGGGTAACGGTAAAAATGGACCCCAAAATTTGTTGTATAATTTCTCCTGAGCATGCCGATACCCCATATGAGGGAAAAAACCACTGTTTGGGCGCACAGCAAAGCTCGGAAGGGAAGGAGCGCCATTTGACTTTTTGAATGCAAAATTTGCTGGCACAATTGGTGGACGCCATGTCGCATATAGAGAGACATTTTTGGAAAATAGACCATTAAGGGAACTGATCTAGATGTCTGGTGAGCATATTGAACCCTCAGGTTGAGCTGTAAAAACGAAAAAAATAAAATTGTCTCAACAAATATGCTTTTAGCACAAAATATTGCATTTTCATAAGGGTAATACGAGAAATTGCACCATAAAATTTGTTTTGCAATTTCTCCTGAGTTCACCGATACCCCATATGAGGGAGAAAACCATGTTTTGGGCGCACGGCAGAGCTCAGAAGGGAACGAGCGCCAGTTGACTTTTTGAATGTAAAATTTTCTGGAATAATTATTGGATGTCATGTCCCATTTGGAGAGCCCCTGATGTGCCACAACAGTGGAAACCCCCCACAAGTGACCCCATTTTGGAAACTAGACCCATCAAGGAATGTATTTAGATATGGTGAGAGCACCTTGGACAGCCTGGTGCTTCACAGAAGTTTATAATGTTGAGCCGTGAAAATAATAAAATCACATTTTCCTCAAAAAAATAATGTTTTAGTCCCAAGTTTTTAATTTTTCCAATGGCTAACAGGAATTTTTTTCACAGCAAACTGTGGTCCATTTTTTCCTGAGTGCACCAATACCCTACATGTTACCGGGAAATATTTTACAGGCACAGTGCAAAGCTCAGAAGGCAAGGAGCGCCAGATTTTACTATTATGGTTTGCAGGTGCCATAATCCACTGCAAGAACCAATGAGGTGCCAGAACAGCAGAACCCCCCGTAAGTGACCCCATTTTACAAACTACACCTCTCAATTAATTCATCTAGGGGTGCAGTGATCATATTGACACCATGGACGTGTCACAGAATTTTATACCAGTGGGCAGTGCAGATAAAATAATTATCTTTTTACCTCCAAAATTTTGTTTTAGCCCCAGATTTTACATTTTCGCACAAGAAGTGGGTAAAAATCAAACCCCCTTTTTACCACCCCCTTAGTTAGGGAAAGATAATAACATTTAAAAAAGTATTTATTTCCATTTTCCCATTAGGGTTAGGGCTAGGGTAAGGGTTGGGATTAGGGTTAGGGGTGTGTTGGGGTTAGGGTTGGAGTTATAATTGGGGGGTTTCCACTATTCAGGCACATCAGGGGCTCTCCAAATGCGACATGGCGCCTGATCTCAATTCCAGCCAATTCTGCGCGGAAAAAGTCAAACGGTGCTCCTTCTCTTCCAAGCTCTGCCATGCACCAAAACACTGGTTTACCCCCCACATATGGGGTATCAGCGTACTCAGGACAAATTACACAATAACTCTTAGGGTCCAATTCCTCCTGTTACCCTTTGGAAAATAAAAATTTGGGGGCGAAAATATTGTTTTTGTTGAAAAAAATATGATTTTTTATTTTTTGGCTCTACCTAATAAACTTCTGTGAAGCACTTGGGGGTTCAAAGTTCTCACCACACATCCAGATAAGTTTCTTGGGGGGTCTAGTTTTCAAAATGGTGTCACTTTTTGGGGTTTCCACTGTTTAGTCACATCAGGGGCTCTGCAAACACGACATGGCATCCGATCTCAATTCCAGCCAATATTGCATTGAAAAAGTCAAACGGTGCTCCTTCCCTTCCGTGCTCTGCCATGCGCCGAAACAGTGGTTCCCCCACACATATGGGGTATCAGCATACTCAGGACAAATTGCACAACAATTATTGGGGTCCAATTTCTCCTGCTACCCTTGGGAAAATAAAAAAATTGACCTGAAATAATTTTTTTGTGAAAAAAAGTTAAATGTTCATTTTTTTTAAACATTCAAAAAATTCCTGTGAAGCGCCTGAAGGGTTAATAAACTTCTTGAATGTGCTTTTGAGCACCTTGAGTGGTGCATGTTTTAGAATATCACTTTTGGGTATTTTCTATCATTTAGACCCCTCAAAGTGACTTCAAATGTGATGTGGTCCCTAAAAAAATGGTGTTGTAGAAATGAGAAATCGCTGGTTAACTTTTAACCCTTATAACTTCCTAACCAAAAAAATTTGGGGCTCCACAATTGTGCTGATGTAAGTAGCCATGTGGGAAATTTTACTTCAGTATTTTGTGTGCCATATCGCTGTGATTTAAGTTTGTGTGTGTGTATTTGTATGCAGGCATCGTCCGATGGGACTACAAGTCTACAAGTTTTTTGAGTGCCAAGTATTTTTGCATATGGGACTACAAGTCCCATTGGGCTATGCCTGCTACTCTGTCAGTGAGTGACACATTAGCCAATGATGGGACAGTAGTAGTCCCATCATCCGGCTAATGTGTTGAATGTAAAAGAAAACAAAAAAAACATACAGAACATACATATAACATACAACACATAACATAGAGTACATACTCACCAATCACCTAATTCCTAAGCCCTCGATCACCTGTAATAGAAATAAAATAATAAACAAACCTATACTTACCTTTCTGCCGTAGTCCAATTAATAACGAGTGTCCCACAATGATCTCCCATGGAGAGCTGCCACATCAGCTGATGTGACCGCTCTCCATGGGCTCCAGCAATGAAAAGACAGGCGGAGGTAATCCTCCACTGTGTATCGATCCGCCGGGAAAGAGGTCCCGTAACCCTAACCCTAACTCTGTAGTGAGACTCTGAACTCAGGTAACCTCAGTGATGGACTGCAGGAGGCATTGTCTCCTGTCAGTTCATCACTGGGAGGCCCATCACCTGATGTCACTGTTCTATTGGGGAGATCGTTATTAATTGGACTGCATTAGATACGGAGTATACAGTTGGTTTATTATTTTACTTTTTATTATAGGCGACCAAGGGTGTTGCTTGGATCTGAGTGTACAATAAAAATATGAAAACCGTGTTGTGTTTTATGTCATTAAAAGACTTTTTTCTTATGTGTGGTTTAACCCTTTCAAAAGATTACTAATGGATTGACGCCTCTCCATTATTAACTGGGCTTAATGTCACCTTACAATAGCAAGGTGACATTAACCCCTTATATTACCCCATATCCCACAGCTACATGGGAGTGGGAAGAAGGGGCTTAGTGCCAGAATTGGCATATCTTATAGATGTGCCATTTCTGGGGTGGCTGCGGGCTGGTATTTGTAGCCAGGAGGGGGCCAATATCCATGGCCCCTTCCTAGGCTATGAATATCAGCCCGCAGCTGTCTGCGTAGCCTTTCTGGCTATAAAATATAGGGGGATCCCACGTCATTTTTTTGTGGTCCCCCTATTTTAATAGCCAGTAAACGCTATGCAGACAGCTGCAGGCTGATATTCACTGCCTGGGAAGGGACCATGGGTATTACCCCTTCCCAGGCTACAAATATTGGCCCCCGGCCATCGGCTTTCCCCCTCTGGCGCAAAAAATTGCGTGGGAGTCCCACACCATTTTTTTTAATGAAACATATTGTTCATTAATAAACATGGATATGGATATCTTGATGGATATATCTATGGACATATCTATGGAAATATCTATGGATATATCTATGGAAATATCTATAGATATATCTATGGAAATATCAATGAAAATATCTATGAATATATGCATAGATAGATAGATATATGGATATCTATCTATCTATCTATTAATTAATCCCATATTCATCTATCTATCTATCTATCTATCTTTCTATCTATCTATCTATCTATACATAATCTATCTATCCCATAGCTATTTGTCTATCTATCTATCTGTGTGTGTAAAGCTATGTGCACACGTAGTGAAAGGTGCTGCGGATTTTTCCGCGCGGATTTGGAAAAATCTGCAGGTAAATCCACAGGTCAAAATACCTGAGGTTTACCTATGGATTAGCCTGCGGTTTAGCCCTGCGGTTTCACACCTCTACAATGGAGAAGGTGTGAAACCGCTGCGGATTCTGCACAAAGAATTGACATGCTACGGATTTGAACCCGCAGCAAATCCGCGCAGAAAAATCTGCAGCATGTCAACAGCGTTTTTAATTTTACCATTGAAATCAATGGTACTGTACAACGCAGCTAAATCTGCTGCAGTTCCGCAGAGCCAAAAACGCTGCGGATCCGCATCAGAATCCGCAACGTGTGCACATGGCCTAATGGAGTGTGGGTTGGACAAATGTAAAAGAGAAGGTTGGACAGAAATGACATCACAAATCTTTTTTTTGTTAAATAGCATATCTTTATTTAGCTTACAAAAACACATACAAATCCGCAGGCAAAACCGCACTGAAAAATCGCATCAAATCTGCAGCAAAAATGCATCAAAAACGCACCTGCGTTTTCTGCCAAGAGCTACGGTTTTTGTGCTCAAAAATCCGTGGCAGAATCCGCAAGGTGTGCACATACCCTTATTGTTGGAAGCCATAGGACAGTGTTTGTAACTAAGTCAAACCTCAGCTATGGACATTGAAAGTTTTAGGCTAAGTTCACACGTAGCGGAACTCTCGCGGAAATTACCGCTAGAGTTCCGGAATTCTATTCCGCGGGAAAATAGCATTTTAAATTCCCGCAATTTTCCCGCGGAAAAACTAGCATTTTGCAAGCGTAATTAGCTTGCAAAATGCTAGCGTTTTCCAAGCGATCTGTAGCATCGCTTGGAGAACTGATTGACAGGTTGGTCACACTCGTTAAACATAGTGTTTGACGAGTGTGACCAACTTTTTACTACTGAGGCCACCTATGCAGCATCAGTAGCAAAAGATAAAATGTAAAAAAATAATAAAAAAATAAAAAATGGTGTTATTCTTACCTTCCGACGTCCCACGCAGCCTTCCCGCCTCTCTCCACGCTGCCGTTCCCAGTAATCCTTTGCGAAAATGCCCGCGATGACGTCCGTTCTCGTGGGATCGCGACGTCTCGCGGTTATTCGGGATGACGCCGCGTGAATGACCGCGAGACTTCGCGATCCCGTGAAAACGGACGTCAACGCGGGCATTTTCGCAAAGGCTTACTGGGACCGGGAGCGTGGAGAGAGGTGGGAAGGCTGCGTGGGACGTCGGAAGGTGAGAATAACAATATTTTTTATTTTAAATTCTATCTTTTACAGGGATATGGTACCCAAAGCCCGGAGGACAGTCTCCTCACCTCCGGACCGTGGTACCATCCGAAATTGTTCTGCTTACTTTTCGCATGGTGTGCACAGCCACATGCGGAAAGTAAGCAGAACAATGCATTCCTATGGGTGCGGGATCGGCGCGATTCCGCAAAATTAATGAGCATGCTGCGTTTTTTACCGTGAAGCGATTCCGCCGCGGTAAAAACCGCAGCATTAGCACAGCATTGCAGAATCCCATAGGAATGCATGGGATGCTTATTTTTCGCGTTTTCGCGGCAAAATCGCGCAGTTAAAACCACCGCGGAAATGCGAAAAAAACGCCACCTGTGAACTCAGCCTTAATGTTGTTTTTTGGACAGAAGGATATTTCTTGTCCATTTTCTGTAGTGGGTTCTGTTTACTAAAAACAAATTGAATCTGCTATAAAGGAAAGAGGAAAGCCTAAGCTTTGGGAAAGTTTTGTTTTGTCACTGCAGGATCGGTTCATGTCATTGTAAAGCATATATGTAAAGAATATAAACATGAAATGCCTTGTATAAATCGACTCTTATGTATTTGTACCTCTGGATTTCATTTTTACTTAAAGTAAAAAAAGAAATGAAAGTAAAAATAGACTTATTTGCGTTACTGCTGATAGCATGCATGACCTCTTGAGCACCAAGTCATGGATTCCATTTTCAGTAATAATCATTTCCTACAAGTTCTTTGTTGCTATAACTATTTTTGCTGAAACTAAGGCAGAACTGGATACGTGAAATGTATTGGCTAATGCAGAAGTTTCCTTCCAGCTATTTTCTATCATTTTAGAACATATGTATTGCTAGGGCCCGATATATTATTGCTGTAGAAATGGCTTCTGACATGATTAGCTGGCCTTTTGGGACCTTACAATTTCCTATGGTAACCCACAATCATTAAAACTGAAAGCAGGGAAAATTGTTTAAGATGTTGCACAATGTTTGGCAACAAACACCATGGCCTGTGCTGCCCCTTGGTATACAAGCTCATTGAAGGTGCTCAAATTAATTAGATTTACATGCACATCTGCCTCGCTGTTAGTTATTTTCTACTGAAAGCACTAAACGCACTGTAATAAGTAGCATGGTTTAGTAACAAGACTAAGAAATTTTAATTTAGCTTATTTTTTCTTTATCTATTTTTTACAGAAAGGACAAGTAGAAGCTTTATTATTTTTAAACTGTTCTGTTATAAGCATGTTTGACTATTTTGAATTTAAACAAGATTTTTCAAATTTATTATAATTTAAGATAAGAATCAAAAGAGGTATGTGTAAATATTAGTGATGAGCGAGTGTGCTCGTTACTCGAGTTTTCCGAGCATGCTTGGGTGTTCTCTGAGTATCTTGGGCGTGCTCGTAGATTATGTTTGTGTCTCTGCATCTGCATGATTTGTGGCTGCTAGACAGCCTGAATACATGTGGGGATACTCTAACAAACAGGCAATCCCTGCATGTGTTCACGTTGTCTAACAGCCGCAAATCATGTAGGTGCAGAGACACAAACATAATCTACGAGCACGCCCAAGATACTCGGAGAAAACCCAAGTATGCTCGGAAATCTCGAGTAATGAGCACACTCGCTCATCACTAGCAGATATATTTTCTGTTGTATGTGTTAAAATGATTTTGCATCTTAAAAAATATTTTTATTTACAATCTTAGTCTTTAAATCTGTACCTCCTTTGTGACAAGTGTCCGTGACACGTTGGCTTGAGCCTTTGTGTGCAATAAAGGTGGCTAAGTGTTGTGCTGAGTAGACAGGGGAGCTGTGTATGCATCATTTTGTACCACTATAGTAAGAGTATATGGGTCGCCCTCCCAGGGATGTGGGGTACTCAGTACCGGGCCAGTGTCAGGGGAATGTGTCACAGCATCGGTGACCCCGTCCGTGGCCCTTGGCGCCCAAATCCATGGGGGAATGTAAATGGTGTAATGTAGTTAATGGAATAGTTCGTGACGCCACCTGTGGTGTTCGGCAAGTAGGATGTAGGCCGACGCTGCATGCAGATCCTCTGGGGCTGGTGGTGTGTTGCAGCCTAGATGGTGTAGCTCCCCACAGGTGAAGCTGTAGCCCCAGGGCAGTGTTGGCGCAATGGAAGGGGAGAGGTGCAGGCGGTGTGGAAAATGGTACCCAGCTATAGTGGTGCTGAATCTGTTAGCGCACAAATGAATGGAGGACACCGGGGCTTGTAGTTCCAAAGCTTTACTCACAGTCCGTTGTACACACACACAGGTGCCTGCCTCCGGGCCGTGTCCTCCGGGTCAGAGACTCAATCAACCTCCGGGCAAGTCAGGATTCTCCCCTCCAACACTCCGCCAATATGCACCTTTCTGAACGACTCCTCTATAGCGCCTTAAAGTGTGAAGATCTCCTAGTACTGAGTTACACTGGAGTTCCTCCTGTCAGATGTTCCCAAGAACTCTACTTGTATGGCAGACAGCTGTAGCCTGCTTCGGGGACTCCCTTCTCCTGAGTCCCGGCTCTCTATTCAATTGCTGTTGTGCCCCAAGTCTTAGATGGGAGTAGTGCATTTACAGCCAACTACTCCACCGGTGTCTGCTGCAGAACCATAAGTGTCCATACAACCTCGGGGACCGGGCCCCGGCCTTGCGCTGAGAACCTATAGGCAGGGTTCCTCTTCTAACCCACGTCCTCTCTGTTCTCTCTACTCCTTCATTCCGTACTTGTCTTTCTTTCTTATGGAAGCTTAGATTTCAGTTCTACGTCTTTCTCCTTTTCCTTTTCCGTGCCAGCTGGCTCAGATCACTGAGGCAGCTGCAGCACTCCTTCCTCCATCCCTTCTTCTAGGGATCCTCACTCCTGTCTGAGTGACTTCCTACCCGAATGACCTTCTGTCAGACTGACCTGTCCTCCTACACTTTCCCACTCTTTTATGTATCTTAACTCCACCCACCTCCCAGCACATCCAGTGTTCCAAGCAGGGAACCACCAAAGGTGCTCTGCTACCCTCTGAGCAAGGAGCCGCAATGTGGTTGTGCAGAACTACCCTGTTGTGTGGGGTGCGAGTGTTGGAGTGTGGAAAGGAGTTCCCACCTTACCCGGATGGTGGGGCACTACACCTTAGGAGAAGGTGCAGTACCTCTGTGGCGACTGAGCCTCAGGGGAGCCACATATACATAACAAAATAGTCCAAAAAAGACAATAATAGCCACCTTAAGTTCAATATTTTATATAACAACTCCTGCCACAAAATTTGTGCAGAGCAAAAAATGCCATAGGCAAATAAATAATTCAATAAAATCAATCATTTATTCACATAAATTCATAAAATATATAACAAGGAAATCTCTCCAAAAATGCCAGGTACAAATAATTTTTTGTGCATACAAAAAACTTATCATATTAAAAAATGATACTGCAACTTTGTATACATAGCGGAATGATGAAAATATATTAAGTTTAAAGGCAAGAAAAAATTATATATAACATATGCCAAATGATCAAAACATTTGCACTCCTAAGATATATTTGCAAGTATCATTAAAAAAGAACGCCGCAATGCCTCAAAATAAGGGGAATAGCTCCTCAGTAAAATGATTCAATTTGCTCCATGCATAATTTACATGCCATAGTGGCTAACAGAAGCAGCATACTATTCCTTAACCCCTTCATGACCCAGCCTATTTTGACCTTAACGACCTGGCCATTTTTTGCAATTCTGACCAACGTCCCTTTATGAGGTAATAACTCAGGAACGCTTCAACGCATCCTAGCGATTCCGAGAATGTTTTTTCGTGACATATTGGGCTTCATGTTAGTGGTGAATTTAGGTCTATAATTTTTGCGTTTATTTGTGAAAAAAATGGAAATTTGGTGAAAATTTTGAAAATTTTGCAATTTTCTAATTTTTAATTTTTATTCTGTTAAACTAGAGATTTATGTGACACAAAATAGTTAATAAATAACATTTCCCACATGTCTACTTTACATCAGCACAATTTTGGAAACAACATTTTTTTTCGTTTGGAAGTTATAAGGGTTAAGAGTTGACCAGCAATTTCTCATTTTTACAACAAAATTTACAAAACCATTTTTTTTAGGGACCACCTCACATTTGAAGTCACTTTGAAGGGTCTATATGGCAGAAAATACCCAAAATTTGCTTGAATATTTAGCGGTTGCCATGTCTCGCTTGGAGAGTCACTGTGCGCCTAAACATTGGAGCTCCCCCACAATTGACCCCATTTTGGAAACTAGACCCCCAAGGAACTTATCTAGATGCATAGTCAGCACTTTGAACCCCTAGGTGATTCACAAATTGATCCTTAAAAAAAAATACTTTTTTTCACATAAATTTTATTTAGCCTCAGTTTTTTCATTTTCACATGGGCAACAGGATAAAATGGATCCTAAAATTTGTTGGGTAATTTCTCCTGAGCACACCAATACCTCATATGTGGTCATAAACCACTGTTTGGGTGCACCGCAGGGCCCGGAAGGGAAGGAGCGCCATTTGACTTTTTGATTGGATAATTAGCTCCTATCGTTAGCGGACACCATGTCGCATTTGGAGAGCCCCTGTGTGCTTAAACATTGGAACTCCCCCACAAGTGACCCCATTTTGGAAACTAGACCCCACAAAGGAACTTATCTAGATGTGTGGTGAGGACTTTGAACCCCCAAGTGCTTAACAGAAGTTTATAATGCAGAGCAGTGAAAATAAAAAATCATTTTTTTTGCTCAAAAATTATTTTTTAGCCCGCTATTTTTTATTTTCACAATGGTAACAGGATAAATTGGACCCCAAAAGTTGCTGTCCAGTTTGTCCTGAGTACGCTGGTACCCCAAATGTGGGGGGGAACCACTGTTTGGGCGCACGGCAGGGCGCAGAAGGGAAGGAGCGTCATTTGACTTTTTGAATGGAAAATTAGCTCCAATCGTTAGCTGACACCATGTCGTGTTTGGAGAGCCCCTGTGTGCCTAAACTTTGGAGCTCCCTCACAAATGACCCTATTTTGGAAACTAGACCCCCTAAGGAACTTATCTAGATGCATAGTGAGCACTTTGAACCCCCAGGTGCTTTACAGAAGTTTATAACGCAGAGCCATGAAAATAACAATATTTTTTTTCCTCAAAAAATGATTTTTGCCCACTATTATTTATTTTCACAAGGGTAACAGGTTAAATTTGGACCCCAAAAGTTGTTTTCCAGTTTGTCCTGAGTACGCTGGTACCCCATATGTTGGGGGGACCACTGTTTGGGCACACGATGGGGCTCGGAAGGGAAGTAGTGACGTTTTGAAATGTTGACTTGATCGAATGGTCTGCGTGTGTCATGTTATGTTTGCAGAGTCCCTTACATAACTAAACAGTGGAAACCCCCCACAAGTGACCCCATTTTGTTAACTAGACCACCCAAGGAACTTATCTAGATGCATAGTGAGCACTTTGAACCTGCAAATGCTTCACAGAAGTTTATAAAGCAGAGCCATGAAAATAAAAAAAAAATTTTTTCCTCAAAAAATTATTTTTAGCCCACTATTTTTTATTTTCACAAGGGTAACAGGATAAATTTGGACCCCAAAAGTTGTTGTCCAGTTTGTCCTGAGTACGCTGGTACCCCATATGTGGGAGGGGACCACTGTTTGGGCACATGTTGGGGCTCGGAAGGGAAATAGTGACATTTTGAAATGCCGACTTGATGGAATGGTCTGCAGGAGTCATGTTACGTTCACAGAGCCCCTGATTACCTAAACGGTGGAAACCCCCACAAGTGACCCTATTTTGGAAACTAGACCACCCAAGGAACTAATCTAGATGTGTGGTGAGCACTTTGAACCCTCAAGTGCTTCACAGAAGTTTATAACACAGAGCAGTGAAAATAAAAAATAATTTTTTTCCACAAAAATAATTATTTAGCCCCCAATTTTTTATTTTCCAAAGGGTACCAGGAGAAATTAGACCCCCAAAGATGTTGTGCAATTTTTCCTGAGTACGCTGATACCCCATATGTGGGGGTAAACCACTGTTTGGGCGCACATCGGGGCTCGAATTGGAGGGAGCACTGTTTAACTTTTGGAACGCAAAATTGGCTGGAATCAATGGAGGCGCCATGTCGCGTTTGGAGGCCCCCTAATGTGCCTAAACAGTGGAAACCCCTCAATTCTATCTCCAACCCTAACCCCAACACACCCCTAACCCTAATCCCAACCCTAATCATAACCCTAACCACAACCCTAACTCCAACACACCCCTAAACCTAATCCCAACTCTAACTTTAACCACAAGCCTAACCGTAATCCCAACCCCAACCCACCCCTAACCCTAATCCCAATCCTATTTACAACCCTAACCCTAATCCCAACCCTAATTCCAGCCCTAACTCTAATTCCGGCCCTAACCGTAATTCCAACCCTAACCCTAATTCCAACCCTAACCCTAATTCTAACCCTAGCCCTTATCCTAATTCCAACCCTAACCCTAGCCCTAACCCTTGCCCATAACCCTAACCCTAACCCTGATGGAAAAATTAAAATAAAAATATTTTCTTTATTTTATTATACGTACCTACCTATGGGGGTGATAAGGGTGGCGGTCATTTACTTTTTTATTTATTTTGATCACTGTGACAGTGATCAAAATAAATGAATGATTCTGCAGCGTCGCAGATTCCCGGCGGGCGCACTGCGCATGCGCCCGCCATTTTTCAAGATGGCGGCACCCATGATCTGGGACGGCGGGACACCGGGATGGCCAGAGGGAGTTTGGAGGCCTCATGGAGGGTGAGAGGGGGTGATCGTAGGGTGGGGGGACCGGAGGGAAGGCGTGGGGGCAGATTTTGACAGCGGCTGACGATCGGCGCCGTCAGATGGTGGCGGCGGCCGATCGGCACTGTCAGTCAGTTGGGGGGGTTGGTTCAGTGTCTCCAGCCATGCCCGATGCTATTTCAGCATCGGCCATGGCTGGATTTGTAATATTTCATCAAATTTCATTGATGAAATATTACAATCGCTCTGATTGGCAGTTTCACTTTTAACAGCCAATCAGAGCGATCGTATGCAATGGCTGGATATCCTTAAAGACAAAAATGTCCAGGAAGGATGGGAAATCTTGAAAAATGAAATTCTCAAAGCACAGTTGTTAACAATTCCGAAAAGAGGGAAGAATAGGAAGCATTTAAGGAAACCAGGATGGGTGAACACAGAACTTAAGCACATGCTAAAAAGGAAGAAAAAAATGTTTATAAAATGGAAAGAGGGAGGCATATCTAAAGAAGAATATAATGCTGTCTGCAGAATCTGCAGGGCACAAATCAGATTATCTAAAGCTGAAAATGAATTGAGGCTTGCAAGAGATGTCAAAAGCAATAATAAAGGATTTTGGGGATATGTCAAAAGTAAAAGAAAAGTCAAAGATGCTATAGGATTTTTACAGGATGAAAATGATGAAATGGTAAGACAGGATGTTGAGAAGGCTGAACTTTTAAATTCCTATTTTGCATCTGTTTTCTCTCAGAAAGGAAATGTAACACCAACTGTTATTCACTGTCCTATTAAGGGAATAGAAGAATCCAGGATATCTATAAACAGAAAGATAGTGAGGAAACACTTAGCTAACCTAAATGAATTCAAGTCTCCAGGTCCAGATGAATTACACCCCAGAGTACTGAAGGAGATAGCAGAAGAAATTTCTGAACCACTCTCCATAATCTTTGAAAATTCTTGGAGAACAGGAGAAGTGCCAGAAGACTGGAGAAGAGCAAATGTTGTTCCTATCTTCAAAAAGGGGAAGAAGGTGGACCCAGGCAACTATAGGCCGGTGAGTCTGACTTCTATACCAGGAAAGATCTTTGAACAAATTATTAAACAACATGTAAGTCAATACCTGGAATGAAGTGATCAAACAGAGTCAGCATGGGTTTGTAACTAATAAGTCATGTCAGACTAACTTAATTTCCTTCTATGACGGTATCACTGATTGGGTGGATCAAGGAAATGCTGTAGATATAGTATATCTTGACTTCAGCAAAGCATTTGACAAAGTCTCTCATACAATCCTTATTGAAAAAATGACTAAGTATGGAATGGACAAGGCAACTGTTAGGTGGATTCATAGCTGGCTTAGTGATCGGACCCAAAGAGTGGTCGTAAATGGCTGCACATCCAGTTGGAAGAATGTCTCAAGTGGGGTACCACAGGGCTCTGTCCTGGGCCCTGTATTGTTCAACATCTTTATCAACGATTTAGATGAAGGAATTGAGGGTAAACTGATTAAATTTGCTGATGACACAAAGCTAGGAGGGATAGCTAATACTAGAGAAGAGAGAGAGAGGATTCAAAAAGATTTAAATAAACTGGAGAAGTGGGCAGTAACTAACAGAATGGTTTTTAACAGGGAGAAATGCAAAGTACTACATCTAGGCAATAAAAATGAAAAAAGCATATATAGAATGGGAGGAATAGGGCTAAGTGACAGCACATGTGAAAAAGACTTGGGTATACTAATAGATCACAGACTGAATATGAGTCAACAGTGTGATGCAGCAGCAAAAAAGGCAAATGCAGTTCTAGGATGTATTAACAGAAGCATACAGTCTAGATCACGTGAAGTCATTATTTCCCTCTACTCCTCTTTGGTCAGACCTCATCTGGAATATTGTGTCCAGTTTTGGGCACCGCATTTTAAAAAAGACATCAACAAACTGGAGCAAGTTCAGAAAAGAGCGACCAGAATGGTGACCGGTCTGCAAACCCTGTCTTATGAGGAAAGGTTGCAGGATTTGGGAATGTTTAGTTTGCAAAAGAGAAGACTGAGAGGAGACTTAATTGCTGTCTACAAATATCTAAAGGGCTGTCACATTGTAGAAGGATCAACTTTATTCTCATTTGCACAAGGAAAGACTAGAAGCAATGGGATGAAACTGAATGGGAGGAGACACAGATTAGATATTAGAAAAAACTTTTTGACAGTTAGAGTGATCAATGAGTGGAACAGGCTGCCACGAGAAGTGGTGAGTTCTCCTTCAATGGAAGTCTTCAAACAGAGGCTGGACAGACATCTGACTGGGATGATTTAGCGAATCCTGCTTTGAGCAGGGGGTTGGACCAGATGGCCCAGGAGGTCCCTTCCAACTCTATGATTCTATGATTCTATGATTCTATGTGGGGACTAAGCCACACCCCCTAGGGTTAACTCTAAGGTGTCCTCTGTGTGCGGTCGGGTGACCTTTCAGTGACCCCGGTCACCCGAACCGCAGGGGGGCTTTAAAGTCATGACGCCACATAGGCGTCATGGGTCGTTTTGGCACGACTTTTCATGACGCCTATGAGGCGTCAAAGGTCGTGAAGGGGTTAATTGGGCAGTTTAAAGTGTATAGTGCTAAAATATAGTTGTGACTTACATTGATGCAGCTTTTTGTGGCCCGTGTACCCGGCTACCCCGACAGCGCCGTTTCGCCGTGCTGGCTTCCTCAGCAGGGGGCGTATATGTGTGTCATGCAAGCACCCATCTATAAAGAGTGCTGATCACAGCTGCATCCAATGTCGGTGTCCCCGGCTTGTAATTGCGCATGCACCACTACCGCGGACTTCCCCTGATACAAACAAGGCTTCCTAGCTACTGCTTGTGGAATGCAAGTGTAATTCACTATACCTCACCTATTGAGCATACCAGGAAGCTGTGGGTCATTTAGAGCTGCGCATGCACTTACCAGGTACCGAGAGCAGACTGTAGTGGGCAAAAACTAAGTGCGGTATAAACTATTATGGGCAGAATATATTAATAAAAATTTATAATTTATAAATACCAAATAGTATCACATTGATGTTATGAAAAACAAAGGACAATTATATAAAGCACTATTTATTCTAAATAACAACAAATATATGTAATTTCTAGTTCATAAATGAGCATAGTAACAGAAAAACATTATTATAATAAATAATGATAATAATAAAAAATAAAAAATCATTAATTCATAATAGTGCATAAATGTGAATAAACACCCAAAAACACAACCACATAAATATGTGCTGACTAGTGTTGAGCATTCCGATACCGCAAGTATCGGGTATCGGCCGATACTTGCTGTATCGGAATTCCGATACCGACTTCCGATATTTTTTCAATATCGGAAGTCGGCATCGGAATCGGAAGTTCAAAGTTGATTGACAGCCTGACGTCATCATGATGCGCGGTGTGTGCGCATCATGATGCGCCATCATTTCGGGCCTTCCGGGGGTCTGTGCCGGCCTGCCGGGGGGCTGTGTGGACTGCCCGGGGTCTGTACCGGCCTGCCGGGGGGCTGTGCCGGCCTGCCGGTGGTCTGTGCACCCTGTGGGGGTCTGTACCGGCCTGCTGGGGGGCTGTGCCGGCCTGCCGGGGGGCTGTGCTGATGTCCGGGGGTCTGTGCAAGCATCGTCCGATGGGACTACAAGTCCCATCTGGCGATGCCTGCTACCATGACAGTGATTGACACATTAGCCAATGATGGGACAGTAGTAGTCCCATCATCCGACTAATGTGTTAAATGTTAAAAAAAAAAAAAAAAAAATACTACATACATACTACATACATACTACATGCATGCTACATACATACTACATGCTACATACATGCTACATACATACTACATACATACTACATACATACCACATATATACTACATACATACTACATACATAACACATATATACTACATACATACTACATACATACTACATGCTACATACATACTACATATATACTACATGCATGCTACATACATACTACATGCTAGTGTGTGTGGGAATTTCCCACACAGCAATGGCATAAAGTGAGACTAGGGACTTTTTTTTTTTTTAAGTGGCGGAGGAATACAGTGCGGAAGGATACCTACCTTCCGTCATTGGATTCCTGCAGCCCGTAGAGAACGGCAGCAACAGCTGATGCTGCAGTTCTCTACCCAAGATCGTCGTGGGACACACTCGTGGACTGCTTCGGATCGTGGGTGAGTATTTTTGTGGTTTGTTATGTTAATATTTATTCCGCAAAAGACAATGGCTTCGGGGAACAATGTGACAAGTATTGGTAAGTATGTTACTCTATGTTATATGTACTGTATGTCTATGTATGTATTGTATGAATGTATTGTATGTAGTATGTATGTAGTATATATGTGGTATGTATGTAGCATGTAGTATGTATGTAGCATGCATGTAGTATATATGTAGTATGTATGTAGCATATATGTAGTATGTATGTAGCATGCAGTATGTATGTAGCATGCAGTATGTATGTAGCATGCAGTATGTATGTAGCATGCAGTATGTATGTAGCATGTAGCATATATGTAGTATGTATGTAGCATATAGTATATATGTAGTATGTATGTTGCATGCATGTAGTATATATGTAGTATGTATGTTGCATGTAGTATATATGTAGTATGTATGTAGCATGTAGTATGTATGTAGTATGTATGTAGTATGTATGTAGTATGTATGTGGTATGTACAGTATGTAGCATGTAGCATGCATGTAGTATGTATGTAGTATATATGGTATGTATGTAGCATGTAGTATGTATGTAGCATGCAGTATGTATGTAGCATGCATGTAGTATATATGTAGTATGTATGTAGCATATATGTAGTATGTATGTAGTATGTATGTAGCATGCATGTAGTATATATGTAGTATGTATGTAGCATGTAGTATATATGTAGTATGCATGTTGCATGCATGTAGTATATATGTAGTATGTATGTAGCATGCATGTAGTATATATGTAGTATGTATGTAGCATGTAGTATATATGTAGTATGCATGTTGCATGCATGTAGTATATATGTAGTATGTATGTTGCATGTAGTATATATGTAGTATGTATGTTGCATGTAGTATATATGTAGTATGAATGTAGCATGTATGTTGTATGTAGTATGAATGTAGCATGTATGTAGTATGCATGTTGTATGTATGTAGCATGTAATTTTTTTTTTTTTACATTCAACACATTAGCCGGATGATGGGACTACTACTGTCCCATCATTGGCTAATGTGTCAATCACTGTCATGGTAGCAGGCATCGCCCGATGGGACTTGTAGTCCCATCAGACGATGCCTGCACAGACCCCCGAAGCCTGCACAGCCCCCCGGCAGGCCGGCACAGCCCCCCGGAGTCTGCACAGCCCCCCGGCAGGCCGGCACAGCCCCCCGGCAGGCCGGCACAGCCCACCGGAGCCTGCACAGCCCCCCAGCAGGCCGGCACAGACCACCGGAGCCTGCACAGACCCCCTGGCAGGCCGGCACAGCCCCCCGAAAGGCCCGTACAGACCCCAGAGAGGCTGTACAAGTGAAAAACAGGATTTTTCTTATTCCGATACCGGAAGTCCCATAGACTTGAATGGGACTTCCGGTATCGGAATCGGCGATACCGATACTTTTTTTTAAGATCGGCCGATCCATTCCGATCCGATGCTTTGAAGTATCGGACGGTATCGCTCAACTCTAGTGCTGACCAATATAATCAACAGGGCTGTAAAAACATCCTCTCAAAAATAAATGTGAATTTACATATATCTTTATGATCATTAACATATAAATACATATAAAAAGAATGTGACAATTAAAATCTTCATCTTTGTACATACAATGAGAATTCGCCTCACAAGATGATCACAAAGATGTTCCAACACCACACCATAATAGATTTTCTTTATTACAAAAAGTTCCTTGCTGTATAATAACAAACAAAAAACAATTAAAAACACTTAAAAACACACAGACATATACATAAAGCAAGAATAAAATTATGTAGGGACTAGTGTTGAGCATTCCGATACCGCAAGTATCGGGTATCGGCCGATACTTGCTGTATCGGAATTCCGATACCGACTTCCGATATTTTTTCAATATCGGAATTCGGCATCGGAATCGGAAGTTCAGTTGATTGACGGCCTGACGTCATCATGATGCGCGGTGTGTGCGCATCATGATGCGCCGTCATTTCGGGCCTTCCGGGGGTCTCTGCCGGCCTGCCGGGGGGCTGTGTGGACTGCCCGGGGGGCTGTGTGGACTGCCCGGGGTCTCTGCCGGCCTGCCGGGGGGCTGTGCCGGCCTGCCGGTGGTCTGTGCACCCTGTGGGGGTCTGTACCGGCCTGCCGGGGGGCTGTGCCGGCCTGCCGGGGGGCTGTGCTGATGTCCGGGGGTCTGTGCAAGCATCGTCCGA
Organism: Dendrobates tinctorius; assembly: GCF_039654945.1. NCBI lineage: Eukaryota > Metazoa > Chordata > Amphibia > Anura > Dendrobatidae > Dendrobates > Dendrobates tinctorius. Next base: position 39,884,863 of record NW_027361711.1, read on the forward strand.
TGGGACTACAAGTCCCATCGGGCGATGCCTGCTACCATGACAGTGATTGACACATTAGCCAATGATGGGACAGTAGTAGTCCCATCATCCGGCTAATGTGTTAAATGTTAAAAAAAAAAAAATACTACATACATACTACATGCATGCTACATACATACTACATGCTACATACATACTACATATATACTACATACATACTACATACATGCTACATACATACTACATGCATGCTACATACATACTACATGCTACATACATACTACATGCATGCTACATACATACTACATATATACTACATACATACTACATACATGCTACATACATACTACATACATACTACATGCATGCTACATGCATACTACATATATACTACATGCATGCTACATACATACTACATGCTACATACATACTACATATATACTACATACATACTACATACATGCTACATACATACTGCATGCTACATACATACTACATACATACTACATACATACTACATGCATGCTACATACATACTACATACATACTACATGCATGCTACATGCATGCTACATACATACTACATGCATGCTACATGCATGCTACATACATACTACATGCTACATACATACCACATACATACTACATACATGCTACATATATACTACATGCATGCTACATACATACTACATATATACTACATGCATGCTACATACATACTACATACATACCACATATATACTACATACATACAATACATACATAGACATACAGTACATATAACATAGAGTAACATACTTACCAATACTTGTCACATTGTTCCCCGAAGCCATTGTCTTTCCGGAATAAATATTAACATAACAAACCACAAAAATACTCACCCACGATCCGAAGCAGTCCACGAGTGTGTCCCATGACGATCTTGGGTAGAGAACGGCAGCATCAGATGATGCTGCCGTTCTCTACGGGCTGCAGGAATCCAATGACGGAAGGTAGGTATCCTTCCGCACTGTATTCCTCCGCCACTTAAAAAAAAAAAAGTCCCTAGTCTCACTTTATGCCATTGCTGCGTGGGAATTTCCCACACAGCAATGGCATAAAGTGAGACTAGGGACTTTTTTTTTTTTTAAGTGGCGGAGGAATACAGTGCGGAAGGATACCTACCTTCCGTCATTGGATTCCTGCAGCCCGTAGAGAACGGCAGCATCATCTGATGCTGCCGTTCTCTACCCAAGATCGTCGTGGGACACACTCGTGGACTGCTTCGGATCGTGGGTGAGTATTTTTGTGGTTTGTTATGTTAATATTTATTCCGGAAAGACAATGGCTTCGGGGAACAATGTGACAAGTATTGGTAAGTATGTTACTCTATGTTATATGTACTGTATGTCTATGTATGTATTGTATGAATGTATTGTATGTATGTAGTATATATGTGGTATGTATGTAGCATGTAGTATGTATGTAGTATGTATGTAGCATGCATGTAGCATGCAGTATGTATGTAGCATGCATGTAGTATATATGTAGTATGTATGTAGCATGTAGTATGTATGTAGCATGCATGTAGTATATATGTAGTATGTATGTAGCATGTAGTATGTATGTAGCATGCATGTAGTATATATGTAGCATGCATGTAGTATGTATGTAGCATGCATGTAGTATGTATATGGTATGTATGTAGCATGTAGTATGTATGTAGCATGCATGTAGTATATATGTGTTATGTATGTGGTATGTATGTAGCATGCATGTAGCATGCATGTAGTATGTATGTAGTATGTATGTAGTATATATGTAGTATGTATGTAGCATGTAGTATGTATGTAGTATGTATGTAGCATGCATGTAGCATGCAGTATGTATGTAGCATGCATGTAGTATATATGTAGTATGTATGTAGCATGTAGTATGTAGCATGCATGTAGTATATATGTAGTATGTAGCATGTAGTATGTATGTAGCATGCATGTAGTATATATGTGTTATGTATGTAGCATGTAGCATGCATGTAGCATGCATGTAGTATGTATGTAGTATATATGTGGTATGTATGTAGCATGCAGTATGTATGTAGCATGCATGTAGTATATATGTAGTATGTATGTTGCATGTAGTATGAATGTAGCATGTATGTAGTATGCATGTTGTATGTATGTAGCATGTAATTTTTTTTTTTTTTTTACATTTAACACATTAGCCGGATGATGGGACTACTACTGTCCCATCATTGGCTAATGTGTCAATCACTGTCATGGTAGCAGGCATCGCCCGATGGGACTTGTAGTCCCATCGGACGATGCCTGCACAGACCCCCGGAGCCTGCACAGACCACCGGCAGGCCGGCACAGCCCCCCGGCAGGCCGGCACAGCCCCCCGGCAGGCCGGCACAGCCCCCCGGAGCCTGCACAGCCCCCCGGCAGGCCGGCACAGCCCCCCGGCAGGCCGGCACAGCCCCCCGGAGCCTGCACAGACCACCGGCAGGCCGGCACAGACCACCGGAGCCTGCACAGACCCCCTGGCAGGCCGGCACAGCCCCCCGAAAGGCCCGTACAGACCCCAGAGAGGCTGTACAAGGGCAGGAAAGGGTTTTTCTTATTCCGATACCGGAAGTCCCATAGACTTGAATGGGACTTCCGGTATCGGAATCGGCGATACCGATACTTTTTTTAAAGATCGGCCGATACCATCCGATACGATACTTTGAAGTATCGGACGGTATCGCTCAACTCTAGTAGGGACCCAAAAATTACAAAAATGGATTGAAACCCAGGGTTTCATTGAGACCCTGGGGTGTTATTGTTCCCAACAAGTAGATCCATCTACTTTCTTTTTGTGCTAAGACTTTTCCTAAATTACCTCCTCTACAACCTAAATTCACTTGATCAATGGCCTGAATTTTAAGGCCACTTGGGTTGCAGTCATGAAATAATTTAAAGTGCCTCTGCAATGTTTTTAAAGTACTGCTGCCCTCAATATCTGCTGCTTTTTGAATGTTCCTTACGTGTTCCCTGGTATGTATTCTCAATTCCCTAATTGTTAATCCCACGTAAACTTTGTTACAGGGACACCGCGCGTGATAGACAACTCCCTTTGAGGCACAAGTAAGCATTTTGCGTATCTCATACGTTCTTGAATTATCATGATTCTGAAAAGTCTTGCTTTTAATATGATTACCACAGGCTTTACAGGAGTTATAGGGAAAAAAACATTTAACTGAGAATTATTTGCCTTGGAGGAGTTACCAGAATAATGACTATGTACCAACAAGTCCTTTAAGTTTTTTGAGCGTCTTGGCACCATCAATGGATAATTGGGCAGAATTTTTTTGAGAATTGGGTCGGCTTGTAGTATGCCCCAATGCTTTCGCATAATAGTGACCAATTCTGGCCACTGCTTATTATACCCCATGATAAATCTCACATGATTAGTGGTCTCTGCCTTATTATTTTTCTTTTTTCTATACAGTAATTGCTCTCTAAAGAATTTTTCTGCTTTTTTATATCCTCTCTTTATTTGCCTGTTACTGTACCCCCTGTCACTAAATCTTCTAATCAGATCTGATGCCTGTTGCTCATAATCTTCCTCCTTAGTACAAATTCTCAAAATTACCCCGTAGGGATACCATTTATGGTCGATTTATTGTGAGAAGTGGCATAGAGCAGACTATTCCTTGCCGTCTTTTCTCTAAAAACATTAGTGATTATACTACCATCTGAAAGAGCCTCTATTTTCAAGTCCAAAAACTCAACTTTTCTGCCATAATTGTAAGTTAATTTAATATTACAATTTTGTTGGTTTAATTTATCCATAACTGACGTCAGATTGTCAACAGAATTCTCCCAAATAAAGAGGATGTCATCGACAAATCGACTCCATCCATGTATGGCCTTACACCCCAAGATACCATCTTCTTGAAATATAGTCACCATAGTGTGAGGTTGGCCATGAAGTCACCGAACCGAGCGCCAAAGTCACGTTTCAAATAATGCTTCCAGCGCCTTTTCTCAGCCAATGATGGAGGACGCACACTGTGGGCAACGCAATGACATGGGCAGTGGCCACCACCATCTTAGAGAAGGGCATTGAAGTGATTGGCTGGCTTTGTGTGGCGTCACAGTGGCTATAAAAGGCCGTGACCGCTGACCGCCATCTTACTTCTGCCGATCTTAGAATAGGGAGAGGTGCTGCTGCTGATTCTGAATAAGGGAGAGCGTTAGGCAAGGAAGAAGAAGAACAAAAAAATTGCTTCTGCTGATAGCGTTTTTCATTGTAGAGTTAGTGTGCAGTGAAAGGGGAGGATTTTTGTTGTGTGCAGCAGCGCTGGTGGTGATTAGGCTGCCTTTTAAGGCTCCCTGATAGCTGCATTGCTGTGTGGACACTGCTGTTCAAACTGCTTTTTTCAAAGCAATCCAACTTTTATTATTTTGTTCTGGTGAGTTACCGAATGTTCATTTTTTCACACACCGTATAGCGGTGTACGCTCCTCACACACTACCGTGTACTGGCTGGTATCACGAACAAATACAAGCTATCTGTGTGTGACTCCGGAAAAACAAGCCGAGGGGATTTTCCATTTTTCTAGACCTACACCTTATAGAGCTGTCCGCTTTTCAAACAGTTTCGTATATCTGCTGTTTGATGACGGTCAAAACTATACAGAGACAGCGTGTGTCACTCCGTATAAAAATATACGGAGATTGACCATTTTCCATACAGACACCGTATAGAGCTGTCTGATTCTCAAACAGTATTGTATATCTGGTGTTCGCATTTCATTCACATCTATACAGTCAGCGTGTGTGTTAGACACTCCGTAAATACATATACGGAGATTGTTAGTTACACAAAAAATGTATACAGCTGTACACTTCTGATACAGTTCTGTATATTTGCTTGTTGGATTACGGTCAAATACATACTGGGAGAGCGTCATTGACTAACAAAATATATACGTAGATTTAATTTTTTTAATACACCTTACACAGCTGGACGCTCCTCATACAGTACCATCTCTCTGCTGGTATTTTTGGTACAGTTTCCAAAACATGAGGAAGTATGGTGGAAGAGGCAGCGGACGTGGGCAGGGGGCGCAGCCGGTAATGATGGTGATGGTGCATCGGCTGGTTCTGGCAAAAGCACAATAGCAGCTAAGGCAGGAGGTGTTGAGCCTGCATCATTGTCTGGCCCAAGAAGGCCTGTAAGGTTCCCTTTTCTTGGAGTAGGAAAACCACTTTTAAAGCCGGAACATCAGGAACAAGTTTTGGCGTGCATTGCCGAAACAGCCACCAGCTATATTGCCTCCTCTTCTGAACGTTCGAAACCTGCAAGCACGGAGTCATCAGTGCAGGGTTCTGGTCAGGAAAAACACCTATTCTTGTGTCCTTCACCCCCATCAAAAGTTAAAGATGCAGCAGCCCACACTTCAGATTACTCTATGGAGCTCTTTTCACATACCATGCCTGGGTTATCCAGTCAAATTCTGAATTCCCCAGTCCAAGATGAATCTGACATGGAGTGCACTGATGCACAGCCACTGCTCGGACAGAACAACGAGCCCAATGTAAGTCTATGGGAGACCCGAGCATTTTTACCGCGATCCCCCCAGGGGTCCTTTTAAGGCTATGGCCACACTATCAGTATTTGTTCAGTATTTTTTCTCAGCATTTGTAAGTCAAAACCTGGTGAAGAACAATTAGAGGACAAGGTATAATAGAAACAAGTCCACCAATTCTGCATGTTTGACCCACTCCGGGTTTTGGCTTACAAATACTGGTGTGAAATACTGACTAAATTCTGATAGAGTGCCCGTAGCATAAGGTCTAAAAAAGGTCTGAAAATGATGGAAACACTACTCAAATGACACAGGGACATTATGGGGATCGTCCCTGGAAGCATTTCTGACTTCTAGTTTACAGCTTTAAACAAAGTTGTCAGAGTTTCAAGCCATTTTTACCGGTGCACCAAGAAACATACCAAAATGAAACCAAAACGGATTTTGCTGTGAAATACTTTAAGGTACATCCTTTCCAGGTTAATGACTTATATATTAGGCAAAATAAATAAACTCAGACCAAAATGTTCCTCCACCACTTGGGCTATGTTCAAACGCAGCATTTTTGAAGCGTTTTTCAACTTTTACATTGCTTTCAACCAACACAAATGCATTCACTGGGAAATTTCATTGTAACATTTAACATCCCTAGCTGGCCATGTGGTGTGTGACACATAAGTAGACACATCTTGTTTCATTTTTGAAGGAGGGACTCTTAAAGTCACAGAGCCTATTTTTACTGGGGTCTCAGGCGGCATTAATCTTCTAAAAAGGCCATTATTAAACAGTGGATCTCCTAAACAGTTATTGCCTATGCAGTGAGTGGATGGGTTGCCAAGAATTATGACACACCCCAATACCACTTTCACGAGAGGTCCAGGAGGGCTTCTGCCAAGTCATATTCACCCCAATATGCCTTTGAATCCAGGTACCGGATGGGCCCAGGAAAATCCACTTCACATTATTCTTTTTGTACTCCCATTCTGTTTTCTTATGCATTGACTGCAAGGCCTGCCCTGCTACCAAGTCATATGCACCGCAATAACTCCAATCCCCCTTGGAAGAAACATAGAGGAGGGCATCTTAACCAAAAATTTCCCCTTAAAAAGGAGTGGGTCTCCTAGACTTGGAATGCCCAGACACTACTAAGCGTATTGGCTGTCAAACATTTTCCCCTGTGGGGTACACATAAACCTTTTCCATAACAAGTATTTTACGATCAGCAAAACCACACACCCTGGTTTGGAATCCAACACTCTCTGTAGCAGCACAAAACACGTTAACCCTGTCGATCTAGTGGCGGTGGATGATGAGACTTGGAGGAAGGCCTCATTAAAAAATAGGCCCAATGTCTAGGAGCGGGTCTCAAAGACTTGGAATGCCCATACACTCAGTGTATGGTCTGGCAAACATTTCCCCTGTGAAGTACACCACAACATTTTTCAGAACAAGTATTTTACGCATGGCATAACCACCCACCTTCGTTAATAATTTGACACTGGCTGTAGCACACGTAAACCTTTTTGATATAGTGGAGGAGGGTGATGAGACGTGGAGGAAGGCCTGATTAAAAACTATGCCCAATTTAAAGGAGTGGGTATCCTAGACTTGGAATGCCCATACACTAAGTGTATGGGCTGTCAAACATTTTCCCCTGTTGGGTACACCTCAACCTTTTCCATAACAATTCTTTTACGCCCAGCAAAAACACCCACCCTTGTTCGGAATTTGACAGTGGCTGTAGCAGCATGGCACACGTTAACGCTGGTGATCTAGTGGCGGTGGATGATGAGACGTGGAGGAAGGCCTGATTAAAAAATAGGCCCAATTTAAAGGAGCGGATCTCCTAGACTTGGAATGCCCATACTCTAAGTGTGTTGGCTGTCAAACATTCAACCTTTTCCATAACAAGGAGGTCTCAAAATTTGAGGGATCTCTTGGTCAAAAGTCACTATGTGGCCAACCCTCCGGAGTGCAGAGATGGGGCTGCTACCCTTGCGGCTCATGTCTGGCCTGTAGGAACATCAGTTGAGCTACACATTTTACAACTAGGAGAGGTGGGGTACACATAAACCTTTTCCATAACAGGTATTTTACGACCAGCAAAACCACACACCCTTGTTTGGAATCCGCCACTCTCTGTAGCAGCACTGTCATGATACCAGTGCTGGGTGACCGGGACTTCTGGGGTTAATGTTCTGATCGCAGTGCAAACTCTCACCTGCACACCTGGGACCTATTAGGGTGGCCTCTCACTGGTTCTGGGGAGGCTTCTTATAGCCTCAGGAAGCTCCCATCCCTCGTCAGTTATACTTTCGCCCTTGGCATCGTGTGGTGACCCCTGAGTGTGTTAGTGCTGTGTTCTGGTTGCTTGATTCCCTGTGTATGACTCGGTCTGTTCTCTGGATATTGCTTTGGATTCTGCTTGGTACCTGCTATGTCCGTTTGGTTTTTGATCTCTGCTTGGCCCTGACTGTCCGTTCTGTCTCATCCATGGTACTGTATTGATATCTTGTGTATGACCTTTGGCTTTGTTTGACCTTCTGTCTGTTTATCCCTCCTGTACCTCACTTGCCTGTATTGTGCCTGACCTCCGATTTGCCCGACTCTGAGTTTTCTTCCTCCTCTGAAAGCAGGATGCTAAGCCCCGCCCCCTTACAGTCACATGGCCGTTCACATGACTGTAGGTCCTGTGCCGGCTTTCTTATCTTCTACATTCAGGTCCCGTGCATCTTTATTGTCCGGCTGTTCTTGTCCCCAGGGGTCCCTACGGTGCGGGTGAGTCCCTGCTTAGCGGAGGCTGTACGCCGGCGCTGTCAGGACCCTGACATTATAACTAACCATTAAGTTTTTTTGGGGTTTTTTATGCAGAGAGTTATGGATCCCATACAGTCTCTGGCTGACCGGATGAAAAGTCTGAGTCAGATGTTTCAGGGTTTATCTCTGGAGCAGCAAGCTCTGGCTCGTTCTCAGCAGCAGGTTTCTGAGACAGTGCGGGGGGCTTTAGCAACTGGGTCTCTGGGGGCTGGGTCAAGTGATGTTGTTTTGGTGTCCCCAGAACCACCTGTTAAACTGCCTGACTTTTTTTCTGGAAACCAAAAGGAGTTCAGGGTCTTCATGGAGGGGTGCAAACTTTTTTTTAGTTTGAGACCACGTTCCTCTGGGGACGAAAGTCAGAAGGTCGGGGTTGTTATGTCTCTATTAAGAGGGTCCCCACAAGCTTGGGCTTTCTCCCTTTCTCCCACTGCCCCTGAGAGAGTGTCCGTGAATGCATTTTTTGAGGCCCTCGGGCACATTTATGATGAGCCTGACCGAGTGCGATTGGCAGAGGACATGGTGATGAGTGTCTGTCAGGGGAAACAATCAGCTGAGTGGTTTTGTACTGAGTTCCACCGCTGGGCCGCAGAGGTCTCTTGGAACGACGCCGCACTCCGAGGATTCTTTCGCAGAGGCTTGTCCGAGCGGCTGCAGGATGCCTTGGCGTTACATCCCCCACCTAACTCTCTCGAGGACGCCATGACCCAGGCCGTCCGGATGGACCACAGGCTGCGGGCCAGAGGGGTGATGCAGGTGGAAACTCCATTGTTCCCCAGTGGAAAAGAGACTGCCCCTGAGCTCATGGATGTAGGCACCCTCTCCCTGAAGGATATGGAGAGGAAACGCCGGAAGGACAAGCAGTTATGCTTTTACTGCGGTAAAATGGGACATTGGAAAAGGGAGTGTCCTGATTGCCCGTCTTCAAACCCGGTCGGCGGGAAACAACTAGGTCTGGGTAGTCAACGGGGAGACTGCTCAGACCCTCAGGTACCCTTTTCCTCATTTTCTAAAGTGTTACTGCCTGTGGAACTGTTTGTGGACGGTAGTTCTTTTTCCTCTACAGCCTTCGTGGACTGCGGGTCATCGATTAATCTCATTGACTCCCAATTGGTCACACACTGCAAGATAGGGACACTTAGGCTCAAGGTTCCGATCAAGGTGATGGCCATTGACTCCTCTCCCCTCACTAAGGAGGGAATTCACTTTATGTCTGACTTGTTTTCGCTCAGAGTGGGCGCTACTCATGTGGAAAACCTAAGTTGTTTTGTGCTGGACAATCTACCTGCAGGGTTGGTGTTGGGCATGCCCTGGTTACAACGCCATAACCCAGTTATTAACTGGAAAACGGGGGAGATTGTTCAATGGGTGTTTAATGATTTTGAGATATATGATAAATCCGCACTGCTGGTTGAACCTGTTAAATCTGTGTCTGTATCATCTGTCGAGCTGGAAGGTATTCTGGAATGCCTGAAGGACTTCGAAGATGTATTCTCCGAAAGCGAGGCCAAGACATTACCGCCACATAGACCCTTTGACTGCGCTATTGAGCTGGTCCCGGGGGCTAAATTACCTAAAGCCCGTCTGTTTAATTTGTCCGGTCCTGAGCGCTTGGCTATGAAGGAGTACATTGCTGAAAGTCTGCGCAAAGGACACATACGTCCTTCAGTCTCACCTGTGACGGCAGGTTTCTTTTTGTAAAGAAAAAAGATGGCGGGTTACATCCCTGTCTCGACTTCCGGGAGCTTAATCAGATTACTGTACGGAATGCGTACCCCCTTCTGTTGATTCCCGATTTATGTAACCAACTATCAGGGGCAAAGTGGTTTTCTAAACTGGATCTTCAGGGGGCATATAATTTGATAAGGGTCCGAGAGGGGGATGAATGGAAAACCGCGTTCCTCACGACCGAGGGACTATTTGAAAATTTAGTCATGTCGTTTGGTCTTACCAACGCCCCCGCCATATTTCAGAATTTCATCAACGTGGTATTCTCGGATCTCATTGGTCGTTTTGTCGTTATCTATTTAGATGATATTTTGATATACTCCACCGACAAGCATTCTCATTTGGAACATGTACGAACAGTTCTCCAAAGCCTGAGTGAAAATCATCTGTATGCCAAATTGGAGAAATGTGTATTCTGTGTGCAAGAATTGTCTTTTTTGGGGTTAATTGTATCCAGGGAGGGTTTTCGCATGGACCCCAAGAAGATGCAGGCCATTGCGGATTGGGTGCAACCCCGAGATCTTAAGGGTCTTCAGCGATTCTTGGGGTTCGCCAATTATTACCGCAAATTTATCCGGGGGTTTTCGCAAGTGGTCAAACCTCTCACGGATCTAACATGCAAAGGTGCGGATGTGAGAAATTGGTCCTCACTCGCAAAAGAGGCCTTTGCGACGCTGAAAAAATGTTTTATGTCTGCTCCTGTCTTGATACAGCCAGATCCTTCCAAGCCATTTGTGGTGGAAGTGGACGCCTCCGAGGTGGGGGTGGGGGCGGTGTTGTCTCAAGGGCCTGCCACTCTAACCAAACTCAGGCCATGTGCCTTCTTTTCCAAGAAGTTCTCTGCTGCTGAAAGAAGTTATGATGTAGGCAATAGAGAGCTTCTTGCGGTTAAGTTGGCGTTTCAGGAATGGAGGCACTTTTTGGAGGGGGCAAGTCATCCTGTTACTGTGATCACTGATCACAAAAATTTGTCTTACATCGAGTCTGCTAAAAGATTAATGCCCAGACAGGCCCGTTGGTCACTTTTTTTTTCTCGCTTCCAGTTTACTATTACATTCCGTCCAGGGTCAAAGAATGTCAAGGCTGACGCCTTATCTCGTAGTTTTCACCCTGTGTCTGTCCCTGAGCCACCGTCCTCCATTCTGCACCCTGGGGTGGTGTTAGCAGGGATCTCGTCTGAATTGGAACGGGAAATTGAGGGGGCCCAGTTGCTGGCTCCTGCAGCCAAACCAGGGGGCAAGTTGTTTGTCCCAGAACAACTTCGCCTTAAACTCTTGCAAGAGTTCCACGAATCCAAGTTGTGTGCTCACCCTGGTATATCAGCCACGCGACTGGCGGTGGCTAGGATCTTCTGGTGGCCTACTCTGGGTTCTGATATAAAGAATTTCATTTCTGGTTGTGGGGTCTGCGCTCGTTCTAAAACCTCCCATAGCCGGCCGGCGGGGGAGCTGATGCCCTTGGAAGCTCCCGAAAGACCGTGGACCCATCTGTCCATGGATTTTATTACCAATCTTCCCTCCTCCAGGGGTAATACGGTGGTATGGGTAGTGGTGGACAGATTTTCTAAGCAGGCTCATTTTGTACCCCTGTCCGCATTACCTTCTGCTGAGATTTTATCCAGATTGTTTGTGCAGCATGTGGTCCGCTTGCATGGGGTACCCCTGAATGTGGTGTCTGATCATGGTGTGCAATTTGTGGCTAAGTTTTGGCATGCTTTCTGTAAAAAATTAGGGATATCTCTGTCCTTTTCATCTGCATACCATCCTGAGAGTAATGGTCAGACGGAACGCACTAATCAGTCCCTGGAACAGATCCTCAGATGTCTGCCTTCTGCTAGACAGAATGACTGGTGTGATATACTGCCGTAGGCTGAATTTGCCTTTAATAGTCAGGTGAGTCAGTCCACTGGTATGTCCCCTTTCTTGATCAACTATGGGTTCAGTCCTCATTTTGTTGAGTTTTCTCGTCTGGATTCGGGGTGCTCCGGGGCTGAGGACTCTGTTCAGCGGTAAAAAGATACATGGGCAGAAGTCCAGCGGCGTATATCTAGGTCTCAAGGCAGGTATAAATTTTTTGCGGACAGGAAAGAACACCTGGTCCCATGTTTCAGATGGGAGAGAAAGTTTGACTCTCCATGCGAAACATTAAGTTAAAGGTTCCATCAGCCAAGTTGGGCCCCAAATTCATTGGCCCGTACAAGATTGTGGAAAAAATCAACCCGGTAGCGTACAGGCTGTGCCTTCCACCCTCTTTCAAGATCCCTAACGTCTTCCATAGATCTCTACTGAAGCCGTTTGAAGCAGTCCGGGGAGAATCCGAGTCCGCTGCTCCTCCGGTTTCGGTTGAGGGACATGTGGAATATGAGATTGGACACATTGTAGATTCTAGGTTGGTACGGTGGTCAGTACAGTACCTAGTTCATTGGAAGGGGTATGAGCTGGAGGACAGGTCCTGGGTGCCGGCCCGGTTGATGCATGTGGATCGTCTGGTTCTGGCTTCCCATGCTAGGTACCTGGGCAAGCCTGGGGGTCCAGAGGCCCCCGGTTGAGAGGGGGATACTGTCATGATACCAGTGCTGGGTGACCGGCACTTCTGGGGTTAATGTTCTGATCGCAGTGCAGATTCTCACCTGAACACCTGGGACCTATTAGGGTGGCCTCTCATTGGTTCTGGGGAGGCTTCTTATAGCCTCAGGAAGCTCCCATCCCCCGTCAGTTATACTTTCGCCCTTGGCATCGTGTGGTGACCCCTGAGTGTGTTAGTGCTGTGTTCTGGTTGCTTGATTCCCTGTGTATGACTCGGTCTGTTCTCTGGATATTGCTTTGGATTCTGCTTGGTACCTTCTATGTCCATTTGGTTTTTGATCTCTGCTTGGCCCTGACTGTCCGTTCTGTCTCATCCCTGGTACTGTATTGATATCTTGTGTATGGCCTTTGGCTTTGTCTGACCTTCTGTCTGTTTATCCCTCCTGTACCTCGCTTGCCTGTATTGTGCCTGACCTCCGCTTTGCCTGACTCTGAGTTTTGTTCCTCCTCTGAAAGCAGGATGCTAAGCCCCGCCCCCTTGCAGTCACATGACCGTTCACATGACCGTAGGTCCTGTGCCGGCTTTCTAATCTTCTACATTCAGGTCCCATGCATCTTTATTGTCCGGCTGTTCTTGTCCCCAGGGGTCCCTACAGTGCGGGTGAGTCCCTGCTTAGCGGAGGCTGTACGCCAGCGCTGTCAGGACCCTGACAAGCACAAAACACATTAACCCTGTTGATCTAGTGGCGGTGAATGATGAGACTTGGAGGAAGGCCTCATTAAAAAATAGGTCCAATGTCTAGGAGCGGGTCTCAAAGACTTGGAATGCCCATACACTCTGTGTATGGTCTGGTCTGGCAAACATTTCCCCTGTGGAGTACACCACAACTTTTTTCAGAACAAGTATTTTACGCACAGCATAACCACCCACCTTTGTTGATAATTTGACACTGACTGTAGCTGCACGGAACAGGTAAACCTTTTTGATATAGTGGTGGTGGGTGATAAGACATGGAGGAAGGCCTGATTAAAAACTATGCCCAATTTAAAGGAGTGGGTCTCCTAGACTTGGAATGCCCATACACTAAGTGCTGCCTCATTCAGTTTGGGTGGGGGTGCAGGACACAAGGAAAGGGGTTCTTCCGGACCAGGAGCCAGCACTTGACCACTCAGTGCTTGCATTTTTTGAAACTTCAGAAGAGGCGGGCATATTTGATTGAGTCTGTTTCGGCAATGTAAGCCAAAACCAGTTCCTCATGCACCGCCCTTAAAAGCGGTTAACCTACTCCCAGAAAAGGTATCATTCCAGGCGTTCCGGAGCCAGACCATGACGTAGCCTCAACACCTGCCTTAGCTGCTATAGTGCTTTTGCCACTACCAGCAGATGCACCACCACCATCATCACCAGCTGGCCCCCCCGCGCCCACATCTGCAGCCTCTTCCACCAAACTTCAAAATTTTACACAAAATAGACACAAAATAACATCAGATATATGGCACTGTATCAGAAATGTACAGCTCTATTCAGTCAAAGGATAATTGTCAATCTCCATATATATTCCATCAGTCACACAGAGACGCTCACAGGCTCAGTATGGATTAGACAAGAATATAAAAAGTAGACAAAGTGTACAGTATCATCAGATAGCAGGTATATATAGCATAGTTTAAACATTAATAATGTACGTCTATATATCAGGAGTAGTGTTGAGCCACCATGCTAGTGTTTTGATTCGTCACACAGGAGGCAAGCTCGTCGAATGTTCGTCGAACCCCATTGAAACAATGGCAGGCAAACACAAACACATACAAACACATAGAAAACAATTACAAAACACCTTAAAAGGTGTCCCAAAGCAGAGAAAATACTCAGAAAACAAAAATTACAAATGGAAAAGGGCAACTACATTTAGAAAAGAGGTGGAGGAGTAAAAGGAGGAGGTGGAGGAGACTCAGATATAGGCTTGTCATTCCCTTATGAAGTCAAGAAAGGCTGGAATAAAAATGTAAAATACCAACCAAAAAAAAAAAATTCTGAAATCGAACACGATCGTATACCGTCGGACTTCCCACCAATAAATTATGCCAACTGGCGATCGGGCGGCGTTATTTCCATGAACCTCCAAACAGCATCCATGAAGGCAAAGTGTTTGCTTTCCGGGGGCAGTATGATTGCAAAGCTGAACCTTAAAGGAATGTCCAAAAGGGCACCACCAGGAGTGGAGCCAGTGGCTTAATTGGACTCCACCCGGGAAACCACAACCATGCCACCTCAAGAAAAGATGCACATATTGAAAGCTTTGTCGATTGTGTGTATGGTGTGGTATGTCCGTTTGTAGATGTGCTAGCAATTTGTCAGCTTTATTCCGTTAACGAACGAGACTCCGGCATGCCCCCGCGGTACGCGTCAAGCTTACTAGAGGGATACGCGAGGCTCTGGCACTATCATGGTCTATCATGGCGTTACATGTCCGGGGCTGCATGTGCGCTACACTGAAAGGACCAGCTTTTGTCGCCTACAGGTGCAGATAACCAGCAGAACACAGTTAGCGATGGGGATCTGTGATTCCAATTATTCCCTGCGAACGATGATTTCCCAGTAAGTGCAGGTCAACCGCAATTCCTGAATTAGACCTAACCGGCATTCCTGAAATAATGCAAAAAATTACGTGTCCAAACCACAGTTGCTGTAGCTTGCTTAACAGCTCAGCAGCTGTTCTCAGGCCCAGTATGGATTCGACAAGATTCTAGAAAGTTGATAAAGGGTACATTTTCACCGGGTAACACGTATATATGTAGCATAGTTTACACATTAAAAACATATGTCTATATATCAGGAGGCAGACTCAGACAGTCTCAGGCCCAGTATGGATTAGACATGTTTGGACAAAGGTGAGAAAGGGTACCGTATCACTGGATAACAGGAATGTATAGCATAGTTTACACATTAAAAACATAGGTCTATATAACAGGAGGCAGGCTCAGACGGTCTCAGGCCCAGTATGGATTAGACGTGATTGGACAAAGGTGAGAAAGGGTAACGTATCACCGGATTACAGGTATGTATAGCATAGTTTACACATTAAAAACCTATGTCTATAGATCAGGAGGCAGGCTCAGATGGTCTCAGGCCCAGTATGGATTTGACCAGCTTGTACAAAGTTGAGAAAGGGTACATTATCACTGGATAGCAGGTATATATAGCATAGTTTAAGTATTTAAAATCTCCATGTTCTCAGTATGGATTAGACAACAATCTAAAAAGTAGAAAAAAGGAAATGTATTTGAAGCGTACACCAGAATACACTTTTGGTGGTATTTTTAAATCTTCATATATATTTCTGTCTCAGTAAGACAGTCCAGACTCTCCGCAATAGGAAATGAGATGCATACAATTACTGATGTAAATTCTAGTGATTGCAGAAATCTAGGAATTCCTATTCACGGGATAAACTTCCTTCACAATTCTCAGAGGCGATGCAGACCCTCAATTAATTAGTGTGTGGAGACAGCGAAAACCTTTCTTTGTGAAGAAAGTGTTGCTGTATCGCAGTACCGTTGATCCCATCGCCATTACTCATATCCATATAATTTTGATTACAGGGAGAGATGTAAACATGGTGCTAACTGCCTATCATGCTCTGTCACGTAACTTTGGAGTGCAAAAGACAGAAGCCACAGGCCGTAGGCGATTCATTTGGATTGGCATGAGAGGGCACATTTAAAAATGTGTGCTGGAATGTCACACGTCTGTGGGTAGGAAAACTGTGAAAGCTGATGAGACACCACCACTGCATCTCATTGTGAGTCAACGTCCATAAGAAATGGAAGCCATTGATCATCTGAAGCTAGATCCTGGCCAGCGGGACAGGGCATAGCTACAACTTAACCATCATCTTCTATCAGTTCACCAAATTTGTACTGGCAGTCCCAGTGAAGGATTTGACAGCCCAGACTAAAAAGTGGAGGAGCAGAGAGAGGTAAACTTTGCAAATTCTGGGGCCCTGCCCAAGCAAGGGGGCCCACTCGTGGGCGTCGGTAGTGGCACTGGGCCCCTCATAGTACGGCGGTGTGTCTGACGGCGGGTGTGCACCCCCACCGTCAGAGACACTTGATTGCACTATGAGGGACCCTGTGCCAGTGCCCGCGCCCAAGAGTCGGCCCACCCACCTGTCCAGGGCAATGGCACTCGCACGGTTGCGTGCGCTAGGTGGTGACCCCGGCCATGGGGGGAGGAGGCAGCCCAGTTAGGGAGGTTTACAAAATGGCATTTGTTGAAGTGGGACATTCAACTGCTGCTAAAGGCGAAATTGGTCAAGTCCCAGGAAGAGGCGGACCAAAGAGAGCCATTTTTCTGTCAACCTATGTGTCATCAGGGTAAGGTGTGACAGAATCCTTGGAAACCCATGCATGGTTCATTTTAATGAAGGTTAGATCATCCACATTTTGGGTCGACAGACGGGTCCTTTTTTCTGTCAGGATTGATCCAGCAACACTGAAGACTCTTTTCCGATAGCACACTTGCAGCTGGGCAAGCAAGCTCCTGTAAGGCATATTGTCCCAATTCAGGCCAGGTGTCCAGTTTAGCTGCCCAATAGTCAAATGGGAATGACCTGTGGGGGAGAACATCGATATGGGAGGAAAAGTAGTTTGTAACCATAGTTGACAAGTGCGTCTTCTGTCACTTTCAATTGATGCAGTATTACCAGTCGTGTGAGCGGGACTTGAAAAATCAGTCCACAACATGGTCATGAAACCCCTGTCTCCAATGCCACTTCTGATGTGTGCACCACCAACACCTCTTCCAAGTTGCCCCCGGCCCCTACAGCTCGTGTGACAACCATCACCGCTGCTGTGTGCTGGGAATGCCTTAACCAACCGGTTTACCAGAGTTGCTTGTTTCTTAGCCAATAATAGGTCAAGGTTCTCCTGTGGCATGATGTTTTGGAATTTGCCTTTATAGCATGGATCCAGGATGCTGGCCAACCAGTAGTCATTATCGTTCATCATTTTGGCAATGCGGTGGTCCCTTTTTAGGATCTGCAAGGCATAATCTGACATGTGGGCCAATATCCAGGTGTCAATGATGCACTGCGAGTGCTGGGTGGAGGAGCACTTTCAGGCAAATCCACATCCCTCCAGTCATGCACAAACCTAGTTCCAGACCTTGCCACGCCAACATTTTCTCTTGCCCCACGAGAAGCATCCTCCTCCCCTAAATAATCATCCCCATCATCATCCTCCTCCTCCTCTTCTTCCTCCACCTTGTCCACGACAGTTCCCTGAACAGACAATGGCTGACTGTCATCAAGGCTTCCCTCCTCCTCTTCCTCATCATCCTCGGCTGCAGACGCCTGCTCCTTGATGTGCGTCAAAGTTTGCATGAGCAGACGCATAAGTGGGATGCTCATGCTTATGATGGCATCGTCTGCGTTTACCAGCCGTGTGCATTCCTCAAAACGTTGAAGGACTTTACAGAAGTCTTTCAGCTTCGACCACTGCATACTTGTCAACTCCATGTCTGCCCTCAAAGTGCATGCCCGTGTATCCTCCCACAAATGCATTACGGCCTGCCTCTGTTCGCACAGCCGCTCAACCATGTGCAGGGTGGCGTTCCACTTTGTTGCAACGTCGATAATTAGGCAGTGCTTAGGAAGGTGGAGCAATCGCTGCAGCTTCTGCATACGACTGGACGGTACCGTCGACCGGCGGATGTGCGAGCACAGTCTTTGAACCTTATGGAGCAGGCCTGTTAACTCCAGATAATTATTGAGGAAGCACTGCACCACCAGGTTCAAGGTGTGAGTCAAGCAAGGTATATGTCTGAGTTTTGAAAGGGCTATGGCTGCCACAAAATTCCGGCCGTTATCACTAACTACCTTGCCTGCCTCAAGATGTAGACTGCCCAGCCATGACTCAGTTTGTCGCTGAAAGTAGTTGGCCAGTACCTCTGCGGTGTGTCTGTCACCCAAACACATCATCTGCAACACAGTCTGCTGATGCTTTCCACTAGCTGATCGATAGGGGGACACCTAGTGTGCAACACTGGCAGCTGCGCATGGAGTGCTCGTGCGACTGTGCTCTTGTGGATGAGCTTTTGCTTCTGGAGGAGGAGGAGGAGGGTCGAACGCCTACAGCCAACTGTTTCCTATACTGTGGGCTAGGCAGCACTGTGCCATCACAGCTGTCCCCTGTGGACCCTGCATTCACCACATTAACCCAGTGCGCAGTGATGGACATGTAACGGCCCTGGCCATGCCTACTGGACCATGCATCAGTTGTGAGGTGCACCTTTCCACTCACTGATTACTTGAGTGCATGGACAATGCGTTGTTTCACATAAAGGTGGAGGGCTGGGATGGCTTTGTGAGAAAAGAAGTGGCGACTGGGTAGGTCATAGCGTGGTACTGTGTAGGCCATGAGTTTGCGGAAAGCTGCGCTTTCAACCAACCGATAGGGCATCATCTCTAACAAGATTAGTTTGGCAATGTGGGCGTTGAAACACAGTGTACGCGGATGAGAGGATGAGTACTTTCTTGTCCTGCTCATAGTGTCTGGTAGGGTGAGCTGGACTTGAGAGCTGCATATGGTGGAACTAGCGGTGGAGGCTGGTGGAGCGGTGGAGGCCGACTGAAACACGAAACCCAATGCAAGTCAATGGGGAAGCAAAGTCGGCAGGGAGTGGAGGACAGTAAACACACCAACAGTGCCCATTTCAATGCTAAAAGCATCAATTCTTATTACTGAAGCTTGTCAATCTTAATTTACTTCATAATAATAGTTACGCATTGAAAACTGGGGGTTATTTGGCTAAAGTTGTGGCGGGGTAGGGCTAGCTCCAGGTTTTCATGTGCCCTGGGCCAAAGAGTGTCAGTACGCCCCTTTAACACATACCACAACTCATGATGCTCCGATACGGCACAGAAATATAGGTATAGTACAATGACAAATACTTCACTGCTTACATGACATGACTGATCGTTTTTAAATTGTACAATAGCTCAAAAAAAGGACAGTATATTACTCCATACAGTATTATGGCCACCACATTGTGCGCCATACAGAATAATGAGCCCCATATATTTCTCCATACAGAATAATTGGCCACATATAATGTTCCATTCAGTATATGATGAGCTCCACATAATGCTCCAGTATATGACAGCCCCCATGGATGATGCTCCAGTGTGTTATGGGCCCAAATAATGCTCCACATATAATGGGCTCCATTTCTATTGCTCTAGTGTATAATGCGATCCGTAAATGCTGCTCCAGTGTCTGATGTCCCTAATCTGGAATGCTCCAGTATATGATGGGCCTCATGGATGATGCTCCAGTGTCTTATGGGCCCTAATAATGCTCCATATATAATGGGCCCCATTTCTAATTCTCCAGTGTATAAAGGGCCCCATAAATGCTGCTCCAGTGTCTGATGTCCCCCATTTGGAATGCTTCAGTATATGATGGGACTCATGGATGATGCTCCAGTGTCTTATGGGCCCTAATAATGCTCCATATATAATGGGCCCCATTTCTAATGCTCCAGTGTATCATGTGCCCCATAGATGCTGCTCCAATGTCTGATCTGCCCCATTTAGAATGCTCCAATATATGATGGGCCACATGGATGATGCTCCAGTGTCATATGTCCCCCATTCTGAATGCTCCAGTATATGATGGGCCCCATTTTTAATTAACCCAGGCATGGTATGTGAAAAGAGATCCATGGAGTAATCTGAAGTGTGTGCTGCCGCATCCTTCACTTTTGGTGTGGTGAAGGACACAAGCAAAGTGGTTGCTCCTGACCAGAAGCCTGCACTTACGACTCAGTGCTTGCATTTTTTTAAACTTCAGAAGAGGAGGCGATAAAGCAGGAGGCTGTTTCAGGAATGTAAGACAAAAACAGTTCCTGCCGTTCCAGCTTTCAAAGCAGTCTACCTGCTCCCAGAAAACGGAGCCTTACAGGCTTTCCAGAGCTACACCATGACGCAGGCTCAACACCTCCTGCCTTAGCTGCTATTGTGCTTTTGCCAGAACCAGCCGATGCACCACCACCATCAGTACCAGCTACGCCCCCCTGCCCTCGTCCGCAGACTCTTCCACCATACTTCCTCATGTTTGGGAAAATGTACCAAAAATACCAGCAGAGAGATTGTACTGTATGAGGAGCATCCAGCTGTATAAGGTGTATTAAAAAAATTAAATCTACGTATATATTTTGTTAGTCACAGACGCTCTCACAGTATGTCTTGGACCATAATCCAACAAGCAGATATACGGAACTGTATCAGAAGTGTACAGCTGTATACGTTTTTTGTGTAACTAACAATCTCCGTATATGTATTTACGGAGTGTCACACACACACGCTGACTCTGTATAGATGTAACTGTAATACGAACGGCAGATATACAATACTGTTTGATAATCGGACAGCTCTATACGGTGTCTGTATAGAAAATTGTCAATCTCCGTCTATTTGTATAGGGACTGACACACGCTGTCTCTGTCTAGTTTTGACCGTTATCAAACAGCAGATATACGAAACTGTTTGAAAAGCGAACAGCACTCTAAGGTGTAGGTCTGGAAAAATGGAAAAACTCCTCGGCTATTTTTTCTAGAGTCACACACAGATAGCTTCTATTTGTCCGTGATACAAGGGCGTACACGGTAGTGTGTGAGGAGCGTACACCGCTATATGGTGTCTGTATGGAAAACTGTCAATCTTCATCTATTTGTATAGGGACTGACACACGCTGTCTCTGTCTAGTTTTGACCGTTATCAAACAGCAGATATACAAAACTGTTTGAAAAGTGGACAGCACTCTAAGGTGTAGGTCTGGAAAAACTCCTCGGCTTTTTCTTCCAGAGTCACACCCAAATAGCTTCTATTTGTCTGTGATACCAGCCGGTACATGGTAGTGTGTGAGGAGCGTACACCGCTATACGGTGTGTGAAAAAATGAACGCTCAGTAACTCACCAAGACAAAATAATAAAAGTTGGAGTGCTTTGAAAACAGCAGTTTGAACAGCAGTGTGCACACAGCAATGCAGCTAGCAGGTAGCCTTATAAGGCAGCCTAATCACCACCAGCGCTGTTGCACACAATAAAAATCATCCCCTTTCACTGCACACTAACTGTACAGTGAAAAGCGCTATCAGCAGAAGCAGTTTTTTTTTCTTCTTCCCTGCCTAATGCTCTCCCTGTTCAGAATCAGCAGCACCTCTCCCTATTCTAAGATCAGCAGAAGTAAGATGGCGGTCGGCGGTCACAGCCTTTTATAGCCACACAAAGCCAGCCAATCACTTCAATGCCCTTCTCTAAGATGGTGGTGGCCGCTGCCCATGTCATCGCGTTGCCCACAGTGTGCGTCCACCTTCATTGGCTGAGAAAAGGCGCTGGAAGCTTTATTTGAAACGCGACTTTGGCGCTCTGATCGGCGACCTCATGCCCGACCTCACGCTATGGTCGGGTTTCGATCGGCAAAACCCGACTTTAGCTAAAGTCGGCTATTTTTGAACTTGACCGACCCGTTTCGCTCAACTCTACTTGGTAGCTATATTCCACTGGCGCAATGAGTATTATAGGTGTGGTTTCTCCATAACTTATATACTGGATAAACTATATTTAATCTTCTAGGACAACCTGCTTGGACAACCTCCTAGTATGTGTGTGCTAAATATGTGCCCTTTTTGACTGTGCACCAGGTGTTTTGTTTTGCATCCTCTCATTACATACTCATCTGTAATTACTGTGTTTTGTCTTCTGTTTTTAATTATATTTTCAATAAATTTATACTTTTTGCATCCATGGTGCATATATTTTGTCTTTTGGGCTAAAGGCTCTATTTTTTTGTATAGGTTTGAATATGTAGGGAGTAGCCCTTTCCTTTTTGGAGCATGTTGATTTATTTCACCCATTGTGTTGGCTTAATTATACTGTTTCAAAAATAGGCCCAATTTCTAGGAGCGGGTCTCATAGACTTGGAATGCCCATACACTTAGTAAATGGGCTGTCAAACATTTCCCCTGTGGGGTACACCTCAACCTTTTTTAGAACAAGTATTTTAAGCACAGCATAACTACCTACTCTTGTTAATAATTTGGCACTGGCTGTAGCTGCACGGAACACGTAAACCCTTTTGATCTAGTGGCGGTGGATGATGAGACCTGGAGGAAGGCCTGATTACAAAATAGGCCCAATTTCTAGGAGCGTGTCTCATAGACTTGGAATGCCCATACACTTAGTGTATTGGCTGGCAAACATTTCCCCTTGGGGGTGTATATTTTTTTTGTATTTTGGTGACGGGCATCATAACACTCTTGCCAAAACATAGAGTGGCTGGAGCATGACTGAATACGATCACCCTGATGTCAAGTGGTGGTGGACGGTAAGGATGAGGAGAAGGAGGAGGAGGACACCAAATAGCCAAAATCAGGAAGCACATACCCATGTGTGGTTGTGAAGAGGTGCATGGGAATACACCTCCCAGAAAAACACTACATTGGAGTTTTTAGACTTCGCTGTCATCATTTAGTGGTGTCGAGAAGTCAGGCCCAATCCATCCCTTGTTCATTTTTATAAGAGTCAGTCTGTCTGCATTTTCCATCAATAATAATAATGCCACCAGCAGCACTAAAAACCCGCTCTGACAAAACGCTAGCGGCAGTGCAGGCCAGGACCTCCAAGGCGTAGAGAGCCATCTTATGCCACGTCTCCAGCTTGGATGTCCAATAATTAAAAGGCACAGAGGAGTCACGGAGGACATTGGTACGGTCAGCAAGGTACTCCCTCAGAATCTTAGAAAACATTGCATTCCTTGTGAGATTACCCCACACCTCAGTGCCAGGGTGATGGGAGGGTCTTAGAAAACTATCCCAGAACTTTTCCTCTTCTTCCCTGTCCTCAGGCCATCCACGCTGAACAGACGGTATGACAGTTGTGGTTATAGTCCCATCTATAGCGCATGAAAGTAGCTACTGTTCTTCCTCCTCCTCTTCCTTATTGTCAACCAATCCACATTGGGATGACATGAGGCTGGACTGTGTGTAATCACCCTGTATGGTTCCTTGATCCATGTCCTCTTGCTCCGCCTGCAATGCATCCCCTATCATTGTGAGCAGAGAGCTTTTCAGAATGCAGATGAGCGGGATGGTGATGCTAATTATGGTGTCATCGCCGCTCTCCATCTTGGTGGACTCTTCAAAGTTTTGAAGGATGCTACATATGTCTGACATGCATGTCCACTCCTGAGGTCTTATATGTGGAGTCAAACCTGAAAAACTGTGGCCTTGTTTATGCTGGTATTCAACAACTGCCCACTTCTGCTTACAAATCCTTTCTAACATATGCAGTGTAGAGTTCCAATGCTTGGGGACATCACACACAAGTCAGGGAGCCGGAATCTGCAATCGCTGCTGAAGCACGGCAAGGGCAGCTGAAGCTGTAGCTGACTTTCTAAAATGTGCACACAGGTGGCATACTTTAACCAGCGGATTCGGCAGCTCTGGATAGCTTTTTTGAAAACGAGGTTCAGCACATGGGCCAAGCATGGTACGTGTGTCAGTTCGCCTCGCCATCAGGTTCCTGCCATTGTCACACACCACCATGCCTGGCTGGAGATTCAGTGGTGTCAGCCACACATCTGCCTGCTATTTCAGAGCTGTCAACAACTCTTCAGCATTGCGCGGCTTGTCACCTAAGCAAATTAGCTTCAGCATAGTCTGTTGCCGCTTTACTTTGGCAGTGCTGCAGTGCTTCCAGCTTGTAACTGATGTGCTCATTTCGGACTCAACCGTACCATAAAAATTAAATATTTCTCTGCGCACTTAAAAGCGATGTTTGGGACCCCTTTAAAATTGATGGCTTTTCATGCTGTGCTTGCAAAAGGATCTGGCTGTATTGTGCACTGTCAAAAAGCAAATGGAGGAAAAAAAAAGGGCTCTGGATTGCTTTGCAATAAAAAAAGCTGTATTAGCCCTGGCCAAAAACATTTTCAAAGCCAAGTACACCTGGGGTTAGGTATATACGGCCAATATATCCTACAGGTAGCAGCAGCAGCAGCAGCAGCAGCAGCACGAGAACACAGGAAGGGAATGGACCCTCTTGATGTATGCAATGATATGTATATACACACATACATTGCCTGCAGGCCTTGCACTGATGTGTATAGAGCAATGTACACTATCCTGCCTACCTATCACTGGAACCTATACAGTTGTGGCCAAAAGTATTGACACCCCTGCAATTTTGTCAGATAATACTCAGTTTCTTCCTGAAAATGATTGCAAACACAAATTCTTTGGTATTATTATCTTCATTTAATTTGTCTTAAATGAAAAAACACAAAAGAGAATGAAGCAAAAAGCAAAACATTGATCATTTCACACAAAACTTCAAAAATGGGCCAGACAAAAGTATTGGCACCCTCAGCCTAATACTTGGTTGCACAAACTTTAGCCAAAATAACTGAGACCAACCGCTTCCCGTAACCATCAATGAGTTTCTTACAATGCTCTGCAGGAATTTTAGACCATTCTTCTTTGGCAAACTGCTCCAGGTCCCTGATATTAGAAGGGTGCCTCCTCCAAACTGCCATTTTTAGATCTCTCCACAGGTGTTCTATGGGATTCAGGTCTGGACTCATTGCTGGCCACCTTAGAAGTCTCCAGTGCTTTCTCTCAAACCATTTTCTAGTGCTTTTTGAAGTGTGTTTTGGGTCATTGTCCTGCTGGAAGACCCATGACCTCTGAGGGAGACCCAGCTTTCTCACACTGGGCCCTACATTATGCTGCAAAATTTGTTGGTAGTCTTCAGACTTCATAATGCCATGCACACGGTCAAGCAGTCCAGTGCCAGAGGCAGCAAAGCAACCCCAAAACATCAGGGAACCTCCACCATGTTTGAGTGTAGGGACCGTGTTTTTTTCTTTGAATGCCTCTTTTTTCTCCTGTAAACTCTATGTTGATGCCTTTGTCCAAAAAGCTCTACTTTTGTCTCATCTGACCAGAGAACATTCTCCCAAAATGTTTTAGGCTTTTTCAGGTAAGTTTTGGCAAACTCCAACCTGGCTTTTTTATGTCTCGGGGTAAGAAGTGGGGTCTTCCTGGGTCTCCTACCATACAGTCCCTTTTCATTCAGACGCCAACGGATAGTACGGGTTGACACTGTTGTACCCTCGGCTGCAGGGCAGCTTGAACTTGTTTGGATGATAGTCGAGGTTCTTTATCCAACATCCGCACAATCTTGCGTTGAAATCTCTTGTCAATTTTTCTTTTCCGTCCACATCTAGGGAGGTTAGCCACAGTGCCATGGGCTTTAAACTTCTTGATGACACTGCGCACGGTAGACACAAGAACATTCAGATCTTTGGAGATGGACTTGTAGCCTTGAGATTGCTCATGCTTCCTCACAATTAGGTTTCTCAAGTCCTCAGACAGTTCTTTGGTCTTCTTTCTTTTCTCCATGCTCAATGTGGTACACACAAGGACACAGGACAGAGGTTGAGTCAACTTTAATCCATGTCAACTGGCTGCAAGTGTGATTTAGTTATTGCCAGCACCTGTTAGGTGCCACAGGTAAGTTACAGGTGCTGTTAATTACACAAATTAGAGAAGCATCACATGATTTTTCGAACAGTGCCAATACTTTTGTCCACCCTCTTTTTTATGTTTGGTGTGGAATTATATTCAATTTGGCTTTAGGACAATTCTTTTTGTGTTTTTTCATTTAAGACAAATTAAATGAAGATAATAATACCAAAGAATTTGTGTTTGCAATCATTTTCAGGAAGAAACTGAGTATTATCTGACAAAATTGCAGGGGTGTCAATACTTTTGGCCACAACTGTATACTCCAGAATTAGTCCTTAGCAAGACTGTTGGTTTATCTGGATTTGAGTAGTTTATGATGGTAGACCCGACACTGACTAATAAATCCCCAATTCTGACCCTATCTCAGCAGCAGCTCTGTCCCTACACTATCTACAGTCATGGCCAAAAGTTTTGAGAATGACACAAATATTAATTTTTACAAAGTCTACTGCTTCATTTCTTCTAATGGCAATTTGCATATACTCCAGAATGTTAGAAAGAGTGATCAGCTTAACAGCAATTACTTGCAAAGTCAATATTTGCCTAGAAAATTAACTTTATCCCCCAAAACACATTTCAACATCATTGCAACCCTGCCTTAAAAGGACCAGCTAACATCGTTTCAGTGATTGCTCTATTAACACAGGTGTGGGTGTTGATGAGGACAGGGCTGGAGATCAATCTGTCATGATTAAGTAAGAATGACACCACTGGACACTTTAAAAGGAGGCTGGTGCTTGGCATCATTGTTTCTCTTCTGTTAACCATGGTTATCTCTAAAGAAACACGTGCAGTCATCATTGCACTGCACAAAAATGGCCTAACAGGGAAGAGTATCGCAGCTAGATAGATTGTACCTCAGTTAACAATCTATCGCATCATCAAGAACTTCAAGGAGAGAGGTTCCCTTGTTGCCAAAAAGGCTCCAGGGCACCCAAGAAAGACCAGCAAGCGCCAGGACCGTCTCTTAAAAGTGTTTAAGCTGTGGGATCGGGCTACCAGCAGTGCAGAGCTTGCTCAGGAATGGCAGCAGGCAGGTGTGAGTGCATCTGCACGCACTGTGAAGCGGAGACTCTTGGAGCAAGGCCTGGTCTCAAGGAGGGCAGCAAAGAAGCCACTTCTCTCCAGAAAAAACATCATGGACAGACTGATATTCTGCAAGAGGTACAGGGAGTGGACTGCTGAGGACTGGGGTAAAGTCATTTTCTCTGAAGAATCCCCTTTTCGATTGTTTGGGACATCTGGAAAACGGCTTATTCGGAGAAGACCAGGTGAGCGCTACCACCAGTCTTGTCTCATGCCAACTGTCAAGCATCCTGAAACCATTCATGTGTGGGGTTGCTTCTCAGCCAAGGGAATGGGCTCTCTCTCAGTCTTGCCTAAAAACACAGCCATGAATAAAGAATGGTACCAGAATGTCCTCCAAGAGCAACTTCTCCCAACCGTCCAAGAGCAGTTTGGCGATCAACAATGCCTTTTTCAACATGATGGAGCACCTTGCCAGAAAGCAAAGGTGATAACTAAATGGCTCAGGGAACAAAACATAGAGATTTTGGGACCATGGCCTGGAAATTCCCCAGATCTTAATCCCATTGAGAACTTGTGGTCAATCATCAAGAGACGGGTGGACAAAAAAAACCCTTCAAATTCAGACAAAATAAAAGCATTGATTTTGCAAGAATGGACTGCTATCAGTCAGGATTTGATCCAGAAGTTGATTGAGAGCATGCCAGGGAGAATTGCTGAGGTCCTGAAGAAGAAGGGTCAACACTGCAAATATTGACTTGCTGCATTAACTCATTCTAATGTCAATATAACCTTTTGTTACTCATAATATGATTGCAATTATATTTCTGTATGTGATAAAAGCATCTGACAAACACACATAAAAACCAGAGGCCAGCAGATCATGTGAAAATATAATATTTGTGTCATTCTCAAAACTTTTGGCCATGACTGTAAATCTGGAGATGAATGCGCCGAGCAGGGCGGCGTCTTGTCTCTTATACCCCTGATGATGCTGTGCGGCCAGCCAATCACTGCACGACAACAACAAAGATGGCTGTGGCATTTCATTGCCTGGCAGACAATCTCTGCATCGTGATTGGGTCTCTGAAGTCTGCCAAAAAAGCTGGTTGGAGACCTGAGTTCCCACCGAGTAATCCCGGAAATGCTCTGTACTCACCGAGTACACCAAGTACCGTGATACTTGGGCGAGTAACAAATAGTGGCGAGCACGTTCGCTCATCACTATTCCCATGTAATTTGAGCAGTGTTTCCATCATTTTCAGATGCTTTTAGACCTTAAAAGGATGGGAGGATCGCGGTAAAAATGCTTGCATCTCCCATAGACTTACATTGGGCTCGTTGTTCTGTCCGAGTACCCAAGTATTACAAATTGCTCGACCCGAGCAACGAGAACCGGAGCATTTTAGTGCTCGCCCATCACCAGGCCCGGATTGGCCAGTTACCCAACCGGGCATTTTCCCGCTGGGCTGCCATTTTCATGTCGTTATGGGCCGCTGGCTGGGCGCCCGCTCCTCTGGCCGCTTGCCTGATAATGTGGCGGCGGCCACCGGCCTCTTTTTTCCTGCCGCCGGCCCTTTAAATTTCCTGTCAAGGCGGCAGGCAGCGGCACCCTAGGGGGTTAAGAACGTGCCACACAGCGCGACGTGACGCTGCACGTCGTCGGACATTCTTTGAGGGCGAAGAGCCGGAAAGCGCGCGCCTCTGCCCTCTGCTATGCTCTTCTTCCGTCACTGGCTGGCTGCCTGCGCCAGGCATAGTGACTGACTGGGCCTATCAACGGCGTCGCCGCTGCCGCGTTCACCGTCTCACCCAGGCCAGGAAGCAGGAATTTATGCAGCCTAAGTATCCAGGGACCAGAGGAGGCAGGGCAGTGGGAGCTGCTGTGCACGACTCGACTCCTACCCCCGCGCGCAGGGCTCAGGGCAGGCTGAAATTCATTCAAAGCGGTGTGGGCCTTGGCCGGGGCTGGGGGTGAGTTAAAAGAGGCTGGGGGGTGCACTGATGTGATGATGGATAATTATATATATACACTCACTGGCCACTTTATTAGGTACACCATGCTAGTAAGGGGTTGGACCCCCTTTTGCCTTCAGAACTGCCTCAATTCTTCATGGCAGAGATTCAACAAGGTGCTGGAAGCATTCCTCAGAGATTTTGGACCATATTGACATGATGGCATCACACAGTTGGCGCAGATTTGTCGGCTGCACATCCCTGATGCGAATCTCCCGTTCCACCACATCCCAAAGATGCTCTATTGGATTGAGATCTGGTGACTGAGGAGGCCATTTGAGTACAGTAAACTCATTGTCATGTTCAAGAAACCAATCTGAGATGATTCGAGCTTTATGACATGGCGCATTATCCTGCTGAAAGTAGCCATCAGATGTTGGGTACATTGTGGTCATAAAGGGATGGACATGGTCAGCAACAATACTCAGGTAGGCTGTGGCGTTGCAACGATGCTCAATTGGTACCAAGGGGCCCAAAGAGTGCCCAGAAAAAATTCCCCACACCATGACACCACCACCACCAGCCTGAACCGTTGATACAAGGCAGGATGGATCCATGCTTTCATGTTGTTTACGCCAAATTCTGACCCTACCATCCGAATGTCGCAGCAGAAATCGAGACTCATCAGACCAGGCAACGTTTTTCCAATCTTCTACTGTCCAATTTCGATGAGCTTGTGCAAATTGTAGCCTCAGTTTCCTGTTCTTAGCTGAGAGGAGTGGTACCCAGTGTGGTCTTCTGCTGCTGTAGCCCATCTGCCTCAAAGTTCGATGCACTGTGCGTTCAGAGATGCTCTTCTGCCTACCTTGGTTGTAACGGGTGGCAATTTGAGTCACTGTTGCCTTTCTATCAGCTCGAACCAGTCTGCCCATTCTCCTCTGACCTCTGGCATCAACATGGCATTTCCGGCCACAGAACTGCCGCTCACTGGATTTTTTTTCTTTTTCGGACCATTCTCTGTAAACCCTAGAGATGGTTGTGCGTGAAAATCCCAGTAGATCAGCAGTTTCTGAAATTCTCAGACCAGCCCTTCTGGCACCAACAATCATGCCACGTTCAAAGGCACTCAAATCACCTTTCTTCCCCATACTGATGCTCGGTTTGAACTGCAGGACATTGTCTTGACCATGTCTACATGCCTAAATGCACTGAGTTGCCGCCATGTGATTGGCTGATTAGAAATTAAGTCTTAACACACAGTTGGACAGGTGTACCTAATAAAGTGGCCAGTGAGTGTATATATGTTATGATGAGTCACCGAAGGAGGAAAAAACAAAATATTAGCTAAGTCCAGAAAAACCAGAGAGGTTGGCAGCTATCGGATTGCAGACCCCTGAACCTATCCACAACAACTAGCAGTAGCTGTGGGGGGTTCCCACGGTGCCCTAGACCCCTCCATAACAGCCGGAGAACTATATAGCCTAAAGACAGAAAGGGGAAAAACTAAACTGCCCCAGAGCAGACCCCAAAGCAATAGGCAGCCCCCAACATGTAATGACGGTGAAGCAAGATGAAAACACTAACACAGATAGAAAGATAGGCTGAGCAAATGATGGGGCCCAAGCTAACTAAAATAGGACAGGATAGGAAAGCTGCTGTCTGCCATCCGCAAAAACCCTATCCAAAATGTGCCAACCGACTGATAGGAAAAACAGGCCCTGAAGTCGCTAGGCTTCAAAAGACTAAATCAGCACTCAGGTATATTCTGAAGACAGAGCAAAAGATCAACAGATCAGAGACAAAAATGGAATTCAGCTCACCCCCGGCCGGGGATGGCTGAACTCCCAAAAAACAAGGCAAAACAAAAACAAAACTGAAGTGTACAAAGCAGAGCAGAAAATCTTAGCTTTGAGACGCAGGAATCAGACTGGTCTCCAAGAATCCAGCAGGATCACCAGCAAGGCAGAAGGGCGTCGGCTGCCTTATATCCAGTCCTCAATTCCAGCCACCCAGTCATCATCTAGCTGGCCAGGTGTTTGGTAATCAGCTTCAGTACCTTCCTTCACCAGAGGAGGGAGTTCATCAGACCTCAACGGTGAAGGGAAAAATGAACTCACAATATATATATATATATATATATATATAAATATATACAGGGCAGGACTGGGGGGCCACCATCTGCCAGGGTGGATGTATATACAGGGACTGGTCACTGGGGGGCTGCCATCTGCCTGCACTGATGTGGATGTATATTTCAGGGCAGGACTGGGGGGCCGCCATCTGCCTGCGCTGATGTGGATGTATATACAGGGATTGGGGGGCTGCCATCTGCCTGCGCTGATGTGGATGTATATACAGGGACTGGGGGCCGCCGTCTGCCTGCGCTGATGTCGATGTATATTACAGGGCAGGACTGGGGGGGCCGCCATCTGCCTGCACCGATGTGGATGTATATACAGGGCAGGACTGGGGGGCTGCCATCTGCCTGCACTGATGTGGATGTATATACAGGACAGGACTGGGGGGCCGCCATCTGCCTGTGCTGATGTGGATGTATATACAGGGACTGGGGGGCCGCCATCTGCCTGCGCTGATGTGGATGTATATTAGAGGGCAGGACTGGGGGCCGCCATCTGCCTGCACTGATGTGGATGTATATACAGGGACTGGGGGGCTGCTGTCTGCCTGTGCTTATGTGGATGTATATTACAGGGTAGGACTGGGGGGCCGCCATCTGCCTGCACTGATGTGGATGTATATACAGGGACTGGGGGGCTGCCATCTGCCTGCGCTGATGTGGATGTATATTACAGGGCAGGACTGGGGGGCCGCCATCTGCCTGCACTGATGTGGATGTATATACAGGGACTGAGGGGCCGCTGTCTGCCTGCGCTGATGTGGATGTATATACAGGGCAGGACTGGGGGGCCGCCATCTGCCTGCACTGATGTGGATGCATATACAGGGCAGGACTGGGTGGGCCGCCATCTGCCTGCGCTGATGTGGATGTATATACAGGGCAGGACTTCCTTTCTTTCTCTCTGTTCTCTTTCTTTCCACTCTTTCTTTCTATTCTTTCTCTGATCTCTCTCTGTGTTCTTTCTTTATTTCTCTCTTTCTCTCTCTGTTCTTTCTGTCCCCTCTTTATTTCTTCCTCTCTGTTCTTTCTTTCCCCTCTTTATTTTTTTTCCTCTCTCTGTTCTTTTTTCTGTCCCCTCTTTCTTTCTTTCTTTGCCCTTTCTTTCTTTATTTCTCTCTCTGTTGTTTCTTTCTTTCCCTCTCTTTCTTTCTCTCTCTGTTCTTTCTTTCCCCTTTTTCTTTTTTTCTCTCTCTGTTCCTTTTTTCTGTCCCATCTTTCTTTCTCTTGCTCTCTGTTCTTTTTTTCTGTCCCCTCTTTCTTTCTCTCTGTTGTTTCTTTCTTCTTTCTTTCTCTCCCTGTTCTTTCTTTCCTTTCTTTCCTTCTCTCGCTCTCTCTCTTCTTTCTTTCTCTCTGTTTTCTTTTTTCTCTCTCTGTTCTTTCTTTCCCCTCTTTCTTTCTTTCTCTTTCTTTCTTTCTTGCTTTCGCTCTCTCTTCTTTCTTTCTCTCTCTGTTTTCTTTTTTCTCTCTCTCTGTTCTTTCTTTCTTTTCCTCAGTACCAGTCAGTGTGCCCACAGTACTGGTAGAATAAGAGGGGTAGGAAACTAGGTGGCACTGGTCACATTGATCCTTTCATACTTTTTACTGGTGTATAATCATATGCCCTGAGCACCCCCATAAAGTGGGCCAGCCCAAGACAACAGGGTACAAACAAATCACTATTACTATCAGTACAAGTGGACAATTATATACGTAAATTTAATGATGTCCCTGTTCCAAGCAGTGCGGAGGATCAGAATACACTGAGGAGACCAGAGCAGCGGGGTATGGTGAGAAGAGTTATATGGGGCCCATTATGCTGTATGAAGTAATATATGGTGCCCATTATACTGTATGAAGTAATATATGGTGACCATTATGCTGTATGCAGTAGTATATGGGGCACATAATACTGTATGGAGCATAATGTGGGGATAGGGGATGACTTTCTGTTTGTTGTGGTCTGACCGCTGGGACCCCCATGATCCTGGGAAACGTAGCTTTGAAGAGCACCATGTAAATGGAGCTGTGGTCAATCATACGCACTGTGGCGCCATTCACCTGTGGCTCTTCAAATAACTCCTTTAAGAGAGTGATGAGGGGACGACAAACTATAGCAAAAATTCACTGATTGGGGCTGATGAGTGTTATAGTTTGTGGGCTGGTGGGATTTGTGTGGCAGGGCTGCATTTTTGTCCCAGTTCGGCCCTGCCCATCACTAATAGACATGTATGTGTATACACCATCTCAACATTTTGATTGCCACAAGTACAGACACTTGTATTACACATATTACACAATATGTAATAAGTATTTGAGTGTGTCAGTGTATTTAGCTTGCAACACCAAGGAGAAGTTTTCAACTTCTGAAAATCACAGGACAGATTGTTGATTGAGGAATGTTCTGCAACACTGAATATACTTGGGAATTCAAATCAAGATCTTCTGATGGCAGCTCCCTTTCTAATGGCCAACCAATGACATCCCAAATGTGCTACATAAGAAACAAGTCCAGAGACTCTGTAAGCCATGGTATCACACTTAGGGCTTGCAGGCTATCCAGAGTAACATGAGCAATATGTGGCTTGGCACTGTCAAGCTGAAAAAATGGTTCATGGGACACTTTGGGGAAATGGCCGCACTACTGGTTCCACTACCAAATCATAGTAATGCTGAGCTGCTATTGTACCTGGAATGAAGATTTAGAGCAGTCCAGCTACCTTACGTCATGCCACTCCACATCATAAACCCAGCAGAAGGACAGATATGACATTCCCTGTTGATGGCGTTGCCAACGTGGTCTCATCAAATTTGAAGAATGGCATGTAATGATTCATTCTGTTCCACAAGTTAAATTAAGCATCACATTCCTAGTCTAAGGTGTTAAGCAGCGTCTGCTACTTTAGAAATCCTGCAATGCATTGTATCTCTTTTTATTTGCGTATGCATTGGCAACTATATCATTCTCACTTTGTCAGTTTAAATTTGATAAATGTATGAAAAGTGAAAAAAGATGTTAGGACAGAATTGCCTTCTAGATTTTCAATAGGGTCCCAGAGCGGATGGTTAAAGCTTCATATATATCACTGATGGAAAAAAACATAAAAGTCATCTGCCATACACTATGAAAGTATATAAATGCATCATTAATAACAAAAAGTATGAAATACAGTTAATTTACTGGTATTCACGGTGATGGGTATGACTCACCAGAACAATATCTTTCATAGCATTACGGCTACTGCCAGAGGAAATGCAGCTGATAAACAGGCTGTGGTTAAATAAAGTGCTCATTTAGGTCAGGTTGCTGACGTACTACTTCAGCTTTTCATTCATTCTTGAAAATTGCTAGAACATTTTATTGTGGAATGGTGTAATTTTTCACATTACTTATCAGAACATGATGCTCTTAGGGTGTGAATGTTGCCCAATTTGCTGACTTAAGGTACAGTAAAGGTTACAGAAGCAGAGCAATATTGGAAAGGAGCAATAGAAGGAGCTGTAGGACAACAGCTTAAACCGCTTACAAAGAGGTTTAGCTCTGACAATAGAATTCAGTTTAATGTGTACAGTACATATTAAGGAAAATTCCCAAGGCTGAGTCATTGTTCCTTGATGTCAATAAATAAGACTAAAGTTTCCTATTAACATTCTTATTTGATCTATTCACATTGTCATAGTGCATAAAAATAATTATCCTCATTGTAAGGAGAAAATGGTTAGTAAGTATAACCACAATTTCATTGAGTAGCCAGTTGTAACATTCACGAGCAGACTTATTGTCAACCATTCCTCAGTAGAATATCTGTTGGTTTTCCACCATTATGATATTGATGACCTACACTGTAAAGAGGACACTGCACCCCTCTCATAATGTTTAGAGGCCACTGCAGATAAGCTCATATTAAAATAAAATAATAGGCAGCTTTAAGTAGAACTGCACTCTTCCTAACCTTTAAATTTGTAGGACCAGGCA
Organism: Dendrobates tinctorius; assembly: GCF_039654945.1. Lineage (NCBI taxonomy): Eukaryota > Metazoa > Chordata > Amphibia > Anura > Dendrobatidae > Dendrobates > Dendrobates tinctorius. Next base: position 39,920,131 of record NW_027361711.1, read on the forward strand.
CAGAAAATGTAAGTCATGTAAGTGTAGATTCCCATCTGAAGAGGTCACGTATCACTGGCAAATGGGAAAACAATTCAGTTATTCAAAATGTACATTAATATTAGCTTAATTTATAAACTATATGGCAAAAATGCAGTTCAAAATTCATATATGCAAAATACAGTATATACAGCTCTGGCACAAGTTGAGAGACCACTGCAAAGTTTTCGGTTTGTCTGATTTTTCTCTTTATAGGTATATTTTTGAGTAAAATGTAAATTACTCATTTATTCTATAAACTACTGACAACATACCTTCGAGTTTCCAAGCACTATAGTTTGTATTTATTTTCAGAAAATGAGAAATGGTCAAAATACAAAACAATGCAGTGCTTGCAGACCTCAAATAATGCTAAGAAAACAAGTTCATAATCATTTAGAAACAACAATACTAATGTTTTAACTCAGGAAGATTTCAGAAATCAATATTTTGTGGAATAACCATGATTTTTAATCACAGCTTTCACGCGTCTTGGCATACTTTCCACCAGTCTTTCACTCTGCTTTTGGGTGACGTTATGCCACTCCTGGTACAAAAATGTAAGCAGTTCTTCTTTGATGGCTTATGACTATCCATCTTCCTCTTGATTACATTTCAGAGGTTTTCAATGGGGTTCAGGTCTGGAGGTTGGGCTGGCCATGACATGGATTTGATGTGGTGGTCTTTCATCCACATATTGATTGACCTAGTTTTGTGGCATGGTGCATTGTCCTGCTGGAAAAACCATTCCTCAAAGTTGGGAAATATTGCCTGAGGAGAAGGAATCAACAGTTTTTCCAGGATAACCTTATATGCTGCTTGATTCATATGTCCTTTGCAAAGATTAACCTGCCCAATTCCAGCCTTGCAGAATCATCCCCAGATCATCACTGATCCTCCACCAAATTTCACAGTGGGTGCAAGACACTGTGGCTTGTACGCCTCTCCAGGTCTCTGTCTAACCATTAGATGACCAGGTGTTGGGCAAAGCTGAAAATTAGACTCATCAGAGAAGATTACCTTACTCCAGTCCTCTATGGTCCAATCCTTATGGTCTTTGGCAAACTTCAGCCTGGCTCTCCTTTGCTTCTCATTGATGAAAAGCTTTTTTTCTAGCTTTACATGACTTGAGCCCTGCCTCTAGGGGACTGTTATGAACTGTTCTTGCCATGCATTTCTCCCCAGCTGCCACTTGCCATTCCTTTTGTAGGTCACTTGATGTCATCCTGCGGTTGCAGAGTGACATTTGAGTAAGATGACGGTCATCCTAGTCAGGGGAGAGTTGTTTTTACCATCTGCCGGTCTGTAGCTTTGCTGTCCCCAATTAAACAAAAAAATTGTTCCACATAGCCTGATGGAACTCACCTCTAAATCAGAATACAAAAACCAAAAAGAAAAACAAACCAGGATTGAAAAAATCACATGTAAGGAATATTCCAGGATATATCAGTCATGCGGATTGAATGCCCAAAAATCCCAGAAAAATCATGGGGAAAATATCTTAAAAATATCTGGAGAAAATATCTTAAATAATATAAATCATACAATTAGAGTTGAGCGACTTTGGTTGGATCGGGTTTCGTGAAACCCGAATGAAACAAAATTTGAGTCGGATGAAACTGGTCCGACTAGGGCAAAAAAAGTAATCCGCTCAATGCCGACTTTTATTTCCCATTGACTTGCATTGGGGTCGGGTTTCGGACGAAACTCCGACTTTTTTTGCCCTAGTCGGACCAGTTTCATCTGACTCAAATTTTGTTTCATTCGGGTTTCACGAAACCCTATCCGACCAAAGTCGCTCAACTCTACATACAATCAAATAATCAGAAAATCCCAGGTTAAAAATTTAGAGGACAACAGCAAATATAATCTCAAAGTTACTACAAATTTAATTAGTCATTAAATACAAAACATGCACAGCACTGAAAAACATGGGACAGCAGGTAAAAGTGGACTGGTGCATTGTGAATTACATCAATAAGATAAATAGTGCACCATAAAGAGAAACATGCATCCGCAAAAAACAATCCACAAAGGAGAGTAATAATAATAAATATAACCTAAGCCTAAAGTAATATCCCTGCACAATTACTTTGAAAAGACAAAATATCCATCAATATATGAAATATAAAGTATAATGGACTTAGATTCGAAGTGGCTATCATTCTAATCATGCAGGGAGCAAAGATCAACTGGCACGGGCACAGGAGTATATGCAGTGATAAATACCTTCAAACATGGTGCGGCTGTGAGAGATGCAGGAGACACGTAAGACGCGCTATGCCTCGATGTGCAGTGCGGTCACATGGTAGTGCCCATTAAGGTAATGAATATGCACGTGTCTCCACTCCCATAGGCGTGGAGCGCATATTCATTACATTAATGAGCAGTACCACGTGACCGCTCTGCACAGTAAAAAGCTGCCTGCCTCGGGACAACGGAAAAGCAGGTAAGTGCAGAGATCGGGCCAGGAGGGGGTGAGTATGATGGGGGAGGATGGGGGAGCCGAGCCAGGCATACAAGGAGGAGCCATGCATACACGGGGGAGTATGGGGGAGCCATGCATACACAGGGGAGTACGGGGGAGCCATGCATACACAGGGGAGTGTGGGGGAGCCATACATACAAGGGGGAGGACGGGGGGAGCCATGCATACAAGGGGGAGAATGGGGGAAGCCATGCATACAAGGGGAAGGACAGGGGAGCCATGCATACAAGGGGGAGGATGGGGGAGCCATGCATACAAGAGGGGGAGCCACACATAGCAGGACAGTGATGAGAGGACAATGCATACCCGGATTATACTTGAGTCAATAAGCTTACCCAGTTTTCCGTCACAAAATTAGGTGCCTCGGCTTACACTCGGGTCGGCTTATACTCGAGTATATACAGTAATTTAAAATTTACTTATAACTGTGATCCCATATGTATTTCATTTCTTGATCTTTATCTGCAGAGTGTACATGGTGAAATAATTTCTACCAAAACATTTTCTAAACCTTTTGCAGGCAATACTATCTTCATGCAGCAAGTAGTCATCCCAAGCACATCATCAGGTCTATACCTGTGGGTGAATTTGTTAGAATTAAATGCAACTGCAGTGATGGTAAGAGTTTGCAAGCTGCATTGGCTCATTCTTCAAAGAAGTTGAAAAAGCGCAAATATCCAGACTGGGCAACGAATAGAGCTTACAACATAGTTTCCATTAAAAGTCAGACTGATTTACTCATTCCTACTCCAAATAAACAAATTGTTAGTCAGTATTAACGAAAACCATTTTTTTGTGTTTTTAATATAGTCTCCAATTTTATAAGATTAAAGAGATTATTAACAAATATTTGCCCGTCCTTTATGAGGACCAATCCTTAGGTACAATCTTAAAATCTGGTTGCAACATAGTCGCTAGAAGAGCACCCACTATTGGTAACATTGTCTCTTCTAGTATGTAAGTGTAAGAGGGTGAGATATGATGCCTCTCATGCCTCTCTTCCCTCTGAGTGTCTTCCAGTACTTAATGTTTACAGTTGTGTTTTATGATTATTGCCTGCAGTACTGCTACATGTTTAATTATGTATTACTGCTCATTACTTATGGCATTGCCACTTGAATGTGTTACCATTGTATAGATAACTGTATATATTCCCTCATATTCCTGTATGATAATATTGCATGTATATTATGTGTCATTTGTGTATGTACAGTCAGGGAAAGTTAGTGCATCCGTCTTGGGACATTAGAGGAGGGCACTTTTAGGATATAGTTTCCCCATAGACTGTGTAGCTGTAATTATGTTGTGGGCCGCTAGATGGGGCATACTAGTGGGATCTGTTAGGAGGTTCATAGAGGGTTAATTATAGGAGGGTCTGCTGGGTAGTAGGAGGGAAGCTTGTAGAAAGTTAAGTCAGACAGGGCCAGGGAGCCCAAGAGTCCACATGGGCTATAGGCCCGGACAGATTGGCAGTCACGTAACGTTAAGTCGTTATTGCCCACATTACCCATGGCCATTGCAGGTCTCAGCAGTGGGTCAGAACAGGAAAAGGAAGATGTGGCGTCTTACCACCTGGGCCAATGCTTTTAGGGCAGAAGTTGGCTGGACAAAGGAGATGAAAGGTGTTGGCACTTCAATGAGATCGGTACAAAAGGGACCGGGTGCTTCACCAGGGGGTCACCAAACGTAGTGATTGATTAATTCATGTCTGGGGCAAAACAGGCTGAAGGAAATGTCATTGTAGTGAGGTCAGATCTGGAAGGAATTGGGAAGCAGTCTAGTATAGTCCGGTCCGGGCGTGTACTGCAAAGAAATGACAACAAGCAAGGGAAAGATCAGGAAGCAAGTGAATGTTATAATGTACCAACTGTGGATGTAACGTGCAAAATCCTAAGTAAAGCAAGTGTTAAAGTTGCTTCGGACTGTGTCTCCATCGATAAGGGTTGCCTAGAAGAGGGACTGTTATGGCCTGGAAAGTGCCCGGGTGAAGTTGGATCTGGAGATTCAGGTATGCCGAGGAGCATAGTATTGTTTCATGTAGCGGAAGGGCTGGGCGCAGCTGCCACCAGAGTACAGGTCATGACTACGGTCCTGGCCCTCCCTTACATATGTTTCAGGAATCAAAAGAAAAACTTGGCTCAGCTTCAAAGGCATTTTCAAATGTGGTAAAATGGGATGTAAAACATGTAGACAGTCCAAAAATATTAAAACATTCAACAATTACAATAACACGAAAAATTTCATCATAAAGCATTTTATTAATTGCAATTCTAAATATGTGATCTACAAAATTGATTGTATCCTGTGTCTTAAATCATACATAGTAAGAACTAATCGCAAATTTAAGAAGCGAATTTCGGAACATCTGTAATGATATATCTGATGTCACTCACCAATGATAATCAAAATATTTCTACAGTAGCAGAGCATTTTATACTTTGTCAATCCAGAAGCATTATCTCTTTCCGTGCATATGGAACTGAAAGGATTGAAGTCTTACCTGGTGATGGAGATATGCATCACCAGCTTCTTACTCGGGAGGCATTTTGGATATACTATTTAGGCACAAGATTTCCTGATGGCTTCAACAAACGGAATGAGATAATGTTTCATTAGTAATTTTTCTACTTTTGTTTTTTTACGCTAGGGGTTTAAAAATGTGTGTTTTTTCACCATTTTGTATATTTGATACATATTATATTTAACATTGTTGTGATGGTTACGTGTGACTGGACCCACCGCCTCCAGCAGGCCAAATTTCTCTGAAACACGTGACCCTGGATACACTGCCTCCAGTAGGGCGAATTTAAATAATATAACGTGCAGCCGGATACACCGCCTCCAGCAGGCAAATTTCAGAATTACACGTGTATCTGGATACACCGCCTCCAGCAGGGCGAATTTAAATAATAAAGGGAAACACCAGGGAAACCGATGCAATGGAGGGCACTGCGATAGGGAACGGGGACGTGAAGACTTCCTGCACTCCCCTGAGTCAGTGTCTCTACACTCCTGACGGACCCTAGGTGTGTTCCACACCCGGCAATGAGCAGGATACCTAAAAGTCCCTAGCTCGCCCTGCACCTAGCCCTTTCTAGTGAATTGGATGGTGCAGAAACTAATCCCACCACTGCACTAAAACACACATAAGGGAAGTTACAAACAGGGAAAACACCACTTAGCTTTGCTCTGTTGCTGTTGCTCCAAGCAACAGAGTACGACACCAAAGTTCAGCTTCACCCCTGAAGCTCGACACCTGAATTCAGCTTCCACCTGAAGCTATAACACCAGAGCTCCCCTGAGCTGCCAGGAACTCCTCTCTGTAGTTCCTTCCTCCACCAGAGTTAGTTGGAAATGAGCAATATCACCAACAGTGATTGCAACACCTGACACTCTTTTATAAGTCAGAGCCAGAGCAATCACACCTGCTTTATAATCACGTGAACTAAACTAAAGTAACCAGAGTGCAATGACCCTAACGGCCACCGGGGGCAAAACTAGAACTGAAACCACCACAGTGCAATGACCCTAATGGCCACTGGGGGCAAAACTAACTTTAAGCACATAGCTTAAGGAAGAAAAAAGGTTACTTGTGCATTTATCTGTCATAATCCAACCTGGATCATGACAATTGTAGTCATTATTATTTAGATGTCTTACCTTTTAGAACCTTTCACATGTCATGTGATTTTCAATGTTGATTTGATTGGTTCCTTGGGGTTTATAAGCTTTGTAAAAGATGGTGGTATATGAGCTTTGATAAAGATCAATGGTGTGATCAAAATGCGTCGCTTGTTGTTTCCTGCCATCCTATTCTTCCCGGAACATTTACATGTTTTTTTAAAAAGATTCCAACTTTTAACTAGCATGACAGTGTGATAAGTGGTGCTTATAGCAACATACAAGCTATATAATGTTCCAATTGCTCTATATGGATAAGAAATATGATGGCACCTTATATGGACAACTAATAATGGATCTAACTGTATGATCCATATAGATTCAGGGAGGAATTAAATGTAGATATAAGAGCCTGCTATTATAGGCAATCGTGTCGAAAGGCCTATGAAATGCAATTAATTAAGTGCCTATATACTTTTCTTACTTACTGAAAGCTTTTGCATAGTAGCGCACAGGTAGAGTGACTAGTAATAATATGATGCACCAGCACCCTTTGATATATGAGGACTCCCTAAGTGGATCTAACTGTATGACCCTTATAGCTTTGGGTAGGCAATACATTGGAATAGAAAAGTAAGCCACTATAGGTAACCAAGGCTGATAGGCCTATGATATTAGTTACCAAGTGGTAACATACCTTTTTTGCTTACCAAAGCTAACTAAAGTAAAGGTAGTCCAATAACTAATAGGTTTTAATATGCACTAGCACTTTATGTCTCTAGGAGATTCCCCTAAGTGGTATAACTATTACTCACACACTAGAGTTATGTATTTTTATTAGTGTGTCTCCTTTGTTGAATTTTACAAAAGTTATGTTTTACTTTAGGATCTTTATTGGCCTATGGCAATTTGTGTACTATGATCACTGCACCCTTTGATGAATTCATTGAGTTTCGAAAATGGGGTCACATATCAGGAAGTCCTGCTGTTCTGGCACCTCAGGGGCTCTTCAAGTGGGTTATGGCACTCTCAAACCATAACAGTAAAATCTGCACTATAATATGGTGCTATTTCCCTTCTGAGCTTTCCACTGTGCATGAAAAGTATTTCCCGATTACATGTAGGGTATTGACGCAGTCAGGAAAAATTGCTCAACAAACTTTGAGGCCACTTTTTCATATTAGACCTTATAAAAATTGGGGTTAAAACAATATTTTTGTGGTAAAAATGTCATTATTCTTTCTTCACCCCCCCCAACAGTGCAAAGTTCTTTGAGACACATGTGGTGTCAACATGCTCACTGCACACCTAGATGAATTCATTGGGGGTATAGTAAAAAGGGCTCACTTATGAGGGGTTCCACTGGTCTGTCACTTCAGTGGCTCTACAAGTGTGACATGGCACCCTCAAACAATTCCAGCAACATCTGAACTCCAATAAGGTGTACCTTCCCTTCTGAGCTTTGCACTATGCCCTAAAAATAGTTTTTGACCACATATAGGGTATTGGCGTACTCAGGAGAAATTTCTTAACAAATTATATGATTCATTTTCTCCTATTATCCCTTTAGAATATTAAAAACCTGGGGCCAAAGCAACATTTTAGTGGAAAAAGTGACAATTTTACATTGACTAATCTCAATGTAATACATTTCTGTGAATCGCCTGAGGGTAAAAATGCTCACTACACGACTAAATTAATTCAATAAACAACACTGGAGGGCACAACCAGGTGATTAACGTGGGATTCAGCCGAGGTCAATAGGAAAATTCACAATGTAAAAACAAAGGCCCCTGATGAAGCCACCCTGCGTGGCGACACGCGTTGGGCAACTTTGCAGCCCCGTCCAACCAACATGTGATCTCTTTAGGCTGGATCCTTGTGGTATGCCATATTCTCTTAAGGAGGGATTTTTTCCTCTGGTGCTGTAGGGCCCTTTTATTTCTATTTGACCTCTTCAAGCCTATTACATTATGGTTTCTGGCCCTTTTCTCTTATACTAGAGAAAATATTGCCACTTTGTGGTTCTTTTTTTTACTTCCTAATAAAAAAAAATATGTTTTAAATGGTTCTGTTGTAAAGCAAGCATTTGGTAAATGTTATTTATTAACTACTTTGTGTGATATAATTATTTGGTTTAAGGGCATAAAAAATTAAAAGTTTAAAAATTGCGAAATTTTCTAAATTTTCACCAAAATTCCGCTATTTTCACAAATAAGCACAAAAATATTTACCTTAATTTACCACTGCCATAAAGTACAAAGTGTCAAAAAAAACTATCTAAGAATCAGTTTGATATGTTGAATTGTTCCAGAGTTATAACCTCATAAATTTACACTTGTCAGAATTGTAAAATTTGGCCTGGTCAAGAAGATGAAAACAGGCTCGAGGATGACAGATTAATGATAACAAACGAGACATTTTTGCATCTTTTTTTTCATAGTAAACATTTTACAAAATGGGGTGAAAAATAGATAGGAAATTCAATAAATGTTCCTAGAGATACAGCAGGAAGTATAGGTCAAACTTAAAGAAAAACTGTCTACACTACCTGGACGTGGCAAAAAGAGGAAGCTATCACCGGCTTCCACCAGTTTCCTGAGGAGATAAGTGGTCAAAAATCTTAAAGGGAATCTGTCACCCTTTTTTTCGGCTTGCAGCTGCTGGCATAGACATTGGGGGCTTATCTACAGCATTCTGCAATGCTGTAGATAAGCCTCCGATGTAACCTGAAAGATAAGAAAAACGCGTTATATTATACTCATCGGGGTGAGCGGTCCGGTCTGGTGGGCGTTGCGGTCCGGTCCGACGCCTTCCTTCTTTATGCGATGACATCCTCTTCTCCCATCCTGTAATGGCTGCGGCCACTAAGGATTCAGGTTGCACAGTAAAGCTAAGTCTCCAAGACATACACCTCTGCTGACAGAAAAGCACAAAAAGGCTCCAATATGCTCAAAACCATAAAAATGTGCCACTTAAGTTTTGAAAATTCATTTTGAGGTCTACAGATCAGAGATATGTCTCGAAGTGGAACAATTAGGCATGCACTGAACAGATTACCCTGCCTACAGTGCAGCATGGTGGTGGGTCACTGATGCTCTAGGCTGCTTTGCATTCAGTGGCACTGGAAACTAGTATTGTTTGGAGGGGAAGATGGAGTCATTCAAGTATCCAGAAATCCTAGGAAAAACATCAACATGTATTCGGTGAGAAAGCTGAAGTTTAGACTTCAGATTAATAACAGCAGTAAAAGTCTGACTTGAATACCATGGAAACTCTATGTCGGGATTTGAAGAAGCCGGTTGAAGCAAGCAAACTCAAAAATATTGGTGAACTGGAAGTAATTACCCATGAGGAATGGGTTAATATACCCATGGAACACTGCCAGAAGCTAATGTCTGGATATGTTTCACAATTTCAGCAGGCCATAACAACCAAGGCTGCACTACTAAGTACTAAGATATTTATCATGAAGGGGTTGAATAATTTTTAGATTACAGTAGTTAATAAAAGTGGTATTATGTGGTGAATTAGGAGAAACCACTTGTTATTTAGGTTGTGTTGAGCTATAAATAATGTTTTTGTTTGATTGATTTATTGTAAAGAGCAGAAAGTTTGCTAATAAATCTAGTCTACAATGGAGATGAATAATTTTAATTGCAACTGTATATATTAATTTGAATCTTTCCATATAAAAGGAACAGCAGAAATACAGAAAATCATATAAGCCATACACAGCATAAGACCCATACTAGCCAGGGCCAAATTCATCTCAATAGCAGCAATAGTTAATTATTTTGCACATAGCTTGTATCTAGAATGCTTGAAGCAATAATTGTAGTATTATGTGTTAATAAATTAGAAATGTAGAGAGAGATTGGTACAGATGCTACACTATGTGAGAATTCTCTTTATTTCTGACATACGCTCTAACAGTTTTGTCTCCTTTAACCCTCACTCTCCTTCGCTATCCGCAAACCCCAGCACTCGCTAACCAAATAATAATCTCGCCTTCCCTCTTGCCTCCCCACCTGACCTCCTCTGCTGACCTGCTCCTCAACCTCAGAGCTCTCCAAATAAAATACAAAACAAGCCGCCCACTCTCCTTCTCCCACATGCTCTCCCTCTCTCTGCTTCTCCTCATTGCTGGCGACATATCTCCCAACCCTGGACTCCCACAGCTCATACCTCCCCTTACTACCCCCTTCTATCGTTCCCAAATCAACACAAACACCAGAAATCTTTACCACCTCAAATCCGTGCCCCTGACAACCACCACCCTGCTCCCACTCTCTGGATCACTCTGGAATGCTCGATCCGTCTGCAATAAACTCCATGTGATTCACGACCTTTTTACCTCTCTTTCTAACTTCACCACCTCCCCTCTACCTCTATCTGACCACCATCTACTCACTTTCTCATCCCTGTCCTCCTCACCTGCCACCCATGTCAAGCAGCATGCACACCCCTGCAGAAACCTCGCACATCTAGACACTCGCACACTCTCTGACTCTATTCTACCACTCTCCTCCATAGCTTCACTCCACGACACTGACACTGCCAATACTTTCTACAATGCCACTCTTGCATCAGCCATCGACTCGGTCGCCCCTGTCATGCATAACAGAGTGCGACGAATCAATAGACAACCCTGGCACAATAACACCACTAAAAAGCTTCGGCAAGCATCCAGAATTGCAGAACGGCGCTGGAAGAAAACGCATTCGCGTCTATCCATAAAAAGCCAACCCTCGATCCAACAGCCACGTCCAGCTATCGCCCAATATCGCTGCTCCCATTCGCTTCTAAACTCCTGGAGCAGCATGTCCACACTGAACTTTCCTCCCACCTATCATCTAACTTGCTCTTTGACAATTTACAATCTGGCTTCCGCCCCCATCATTCCACTGAGACAGCCCTGACCAAAATTACTAACGACCTACATACAGCCAAAGCTAACGGACAATACTCTATACTCCTGCTTCTAGACCTGTCCTCTGCTTTTGACACAGTTGACCATTGCCTCCTACTACATATCTTCTCCTCCTTTGGCATCAAAGACCTCTCCCTATCCTGGATCTCCTCATACCTTTCCAAACGCACATTCAGCATCTCCCACTCCCACACTACCTCCTCATCCCACCTTCTCTCTGTTGGAGTCCCCCAAGGCTCTGTTCTAGGACCCCTACTCTTCTCAATCTCTGCCCTGTCCTTCAAACCACACATCCAAGCTCTCTCCACCTCCTGTCGCCTCCAGCTCAAAAATATTTCCAGAATCTGTCCTTTCCTCAACCCTCAATCTACTAAAATGCTTGAGCATGCCCTCATCATCGCCCACCTCGACTATTGCAACATCCTTTTCTGTGGCCTCCCTGCTAACACCCTTGCACCTCTCCTGTCCATTCTCAACTCTGCCGCCCGACTAATTCATCTCTCTCCTTCCTCGCTACTCCTCCGCTTCTTCCCTCTGCAAATCTCTTCACTGGCTCCCATTCCCTCAGCGTATCCAATTCAAATGACTAATACTGACCTATAAAGCCATCTACAACCTGTCTCCTGCATACATCTCTGAACTAATCTCCAGATACCTTCACTCACGTAATCTCTGGTCCTCCCAAGACCTCGTTCTCTCCTCCACACTTATTCGCTCCTCACCCAACTGCCTCCAAGACTTCTCCCAAATAGCCCCCATCCTCTGGAATTCCCTGCCCCAACACGTCTGGCTATCAACCACACTCGGACCCTTCAGATGGAACCTGATAACCCATCTCTTCAGGAAAGCCTACAGCCTGCAATGATCCCTGCTGCCTCCTCACCACTACAGGAGCTACCGCCTCACCATCCCTGGGGCTGCTGCAATCCCCCAACCTACTGTCTCCTTCCCCACCATCCGGTAGCATGTAAGCCTGAAGGGCAGGGTCCTCTCTCCCCTCTATATTAGTCTGTGATTGTTAGTTTGTTTACCATAAGTGATATCTGTAATTTGTATGTAACCCCTTCTCATATACAGCACCATGGAACTAATGGTGCTGTATAAATAAATAATAATAATAATAATTTCTCACTTAATGAAGGATGTCATGATCTTTCCATAGAGAATGAAGCATGTTAAGTCAGCATTAGTGTTTTATTATCCCTTTAAAGGGAACCTGTCACCTGTTTTGGATGCTATAAGATGCGGCCACTGCCTTTCAGGACTTATCTACAGCATTGCATAATGCTGTAGATAAGCCCCCGGTTCGACCTGAAAGATAAGAAAAATAAGTTTTATTATACTCACCTGGGGGGGCGGTCTGATGCGGTCCGGTCCAGTCCGAATGGTGTCACAGGTCTGGGTCCAGCGCCTCCCATATTCTTACAACGCCACCCTCCTGCTTACCTCCTTGCTCCCGGCATCACACTTTCGTGCAGGTGTACGTCTCTGCCCTGTTTTTGGCAGAGCAAAGTACTGCAGTGCGCAGGCACCGGGAAAGGTCAGAGAGGCTCAGAGCCTGCACACTGCACTACTTTGCTCTGCCCTCATCAGGGCAGAGAAGTACGCCTGCTCAGAAGTGCGATGCCGGGAGCGATGAACCAAGCAGGAGGACGGCATCGCAAGAGGATGGGAGGCGCCGGAACTGAACCAGCAACACCCATCGGACCAAACCGCACCATATCACCCCCACCCCCGGGTGAGTATAATAAAACTTATTTTTATTATCTTGCAGGTCAGACCGGGGGCTTATCTATAGCATTCTAGAATGCTGTAGATAAGCCCTGAAAGGCAGCGGCTGCATCTTATGGTGGCCAAAACAGGTGACAGGTGCACTTTAAGGAGGAAGAAGCACTAGAAGCTCTTACAATTTGACTTTCCTCACTCCTTCTGAGCTGAGATATTCTCAAGAGAGTGACAATTAATTTATCAGATGTTTGCAGCTCCCACAATCAGCAAAGCTTTATATGATTTTCTGTTATACTAAGACATGTAGGTATGAATGCATTTAAAGGGTGCCTTTGTCTGCTGGAGTTTTTGAAAGTAAAAATAAACGATTGCACAAATGTAAAAACACATTTATAAAAGGTACGTCTATATTAAAAAATAAATGAAACCATCAATTTTTGACATATGTTTGGCAGGTACAGTAGTAAGGCAATACTTCACACCACATCACTACCTGTATTTCGGAACATCTGCTAGTACTTGTCGGGAGATGGCTCAACATGCAGTTCATTTTGGCAGTCTGAATTCAAGGGGTTTCATAAAGTAAAATTTTTCATCTAAAATGAATAGGTTGCTTTTTTAGGAATCTTTTATTTAGCATCTTGAGGTTTAAGTCCCCAAACAAATCTGCACATTTAAGACCCAATTCATCAAAGCAATTTCAGCAGATAAACTGCTTTGAAAAGTTGCAAAATTTACGTGGAAATCAGCGTTGTGCAAAAATGTATCAATTTTGGCATTTTCATGACAGTTTCTTCCAGTTACTTAAAACTGGATGGAGTTTAGGCACGCCAGGAGCGCAGCAGGGGTGTGATGTCACAGTTCATCTTATTCAAAATTAGCTGAGGCCTTCCCTACTCCAGAAATTTTACTGAAGTCAGGAACTCAAGTAAGATTTATTCTGTGGAGCACGAAGGAGCACAATGCTTGTGTTAGGAGTCAGGTTTCTGCGGTCGCTATGCAGGAATCAAGACCCTCACATTCTTCAGTCTCCTGCTCTTTATCCACTGCAGAAGAGATTGCAGAGGAGATTGCCTTGCAGCAAATCTCTCCTGAGGCTAAGTCCTTCTGTCTTCTTACTGAGCATGCTCATGGGACAATCTCCTATTGGAGATCGGGAGTCATGTGCTCAGGTCCTGCTCCAAATCTCATTTGTCCATCTCAGAGATCTGGAGACGTGTGGAAGGTCCTGGCTGCTATAAAAGGCGCGCATGGCGGTTCCGCCATGTGCTAGTATAGACATACTTGCTGCTGAGTGAATGTTTGATGGATGCATGATCTGGTGAATGACTCATTTGAAACCCCTCCCTTTGATAATACGCTTGTGTGAGGGATTGAGTTACTACCAGTGCCAGCACGCCATTGCTCCATACTCAGCTGCTAGCGTCCGACATTGCGCCTGCGCCATAGCAGTGTCGTTGAGCGGCAGTATTCACGCCACGCTGCAGTAGCAGCCCACTTGAGCTTTCGCGGCTGCGACGCTATATACTCAGACACACACGGTAGGTCTAGAAGGACTTAGTGCCGTCATCTTGGGCTATTCCTGTGACCGCTTACCGTGTGTGTTATTGCTCTGAGCTCCTGTGCCCCTAACAGGCTCAGTACTTTATGTTTTTGCCATCTCTGTGACTAAACAGCGATTGCTTTGCGCACCAGGGTGAAGGCTAACCCCGTGCACACCTCCGCCATATTGCTCTAGCAGCGGTTATACCACCTACCGCACGGTGGCCCTCGAGCGGCGAACGCACTTTATTTATATTTTTATTTAGTGCTTTCCGCCGTTCCTAACAGCTTGTCACACACCTGATTCAAGAGGTGTGGTGTTGCTGGTTTTGATAAATCGGGGCTTTACTCTGTTGGCCGCTTTTCAAGGTTAAAATGTTTTATTATGCACCAATGGACCTCTACTAGGGTAATGTTACACCTAAATCCATACAACATGTAGCAAAACTTATGAGACCTAACAAAAGGAAATGGTAAGTCTTAAGGCTTGTGCAGATTACCTTAGTTTTGGTCCAGGTGCGATCCGTCACAACATAGGTGCGCACTTGGACCAATGTTATTCAATGAGGTCGTGCACATGTCCAGTTTTATCCTTAGTGTTAATGGTCAAGGAAAAAATTCACAGAGTGCACAAACTGCCTCAGATGGCACTCACCCATTCATGTATATGGGTCTGTTAAAAACAAAATCGGATCACATACGAGTCCGATTTTCATGGACAGAATAATTGGAGAAGATTCGAGAAAAACATATCCTGCTCTATGTTTCAGATGGACAATATACAGTCTTCTGCACCTGCCCTTGTAGTAAGTATATTTGGCATTACTAAAGCCCCGCCATACATATGGCGGTGTATGGGAGGCCATGTGAATGAGGGCTTAAAATATCTAAGGACAGCATTCCATGTAGTAGTAGTAGTAGTAGTAGTATGAAATAAAATGAAAAAGTATCTATCTTTGCTCCAATGTGTGGGGCCTGGTGTACAGACAGAGGAAATAAGTGTAAAATGCACCAGAAATCATTTCTTAATGGCAATCTGGCATAGATCTGGGCCAAACCACACATCCCTTGGTGCTATGGTCAGACAAAAAGCGATATCTTTATGACTCACTACAGTGTCTAATGCTTACCATTGTGTGTCAAATTACTCAGCAGATAGAAACCCGACAGACTGAAAGTGGAAAAGACATTAATTTGTTACACACTATTTGCCTTAGTAAAGGGATTGAGCTCAAAAGAATAGAAGAAAACGATACACAAATTGTCAGCTGCTGCGCATTACAGTGGAAGTTGATTGTTCCCTGCAGACACAGAGTTACTACTGTACAAATGTCTAAATATAATGAGTGCTCGCTCTCTGTGACTTTTCCACCTTGAGGCTGAACATGCCAGAGACTGCATATATCACAGCAAGAACTTTTAACCTGCCACTTAGAAAATAACTTTTCTTGCTTTTGTCAAGGCTACTAATCTTTTAATAAGTAGCGATTTATTCTTGGACACATAGAGCAAAAGGTGAAAATGGCTATTTAGTCACAGCGAAAGTGAAATTACATGTTACACTTCAAAAAGCCGACACTTCATTGCTGCCATAAATCTATATATGAACTGTACTTACAAATTTTTACATTTTAAGGCAAGTGAATATATAACTTGCTTACTTCTATAAAGATAAGCATCTGTCTTGATCCATTGTAACCCAATGTTTACTCTACATGTTAGAAAAAGAGTCAATAGACAACAAATGATACTGTATGGTATAATGTTTTATACATTAAAAGGGTATTCTAGAGTTATTAAAGGGAATCTGTCACCCCTTTTTTGAGATATCATATAATGATATAATTCAATTGTGTGTCACATAAGGATTCTCTTAGTACTTTTGCTTCCCCCTGACCCTGCACCTTTCATGCATAAATACCTTTTTTATATCGGTTCAGATGTATGTAAATTGCAGCGGTCTGGTCCGATGGGCGGGGCTAACTTGCATGCTCCCCCTCCTTCCTCTCTTGCTCTACGCATTTCTTCTTCCTGCGTTCACATAGTGCACAGCGCTTGCGCATTGCAACGGCCTCCGGTGCTTGCGCAGTATGCTTTGCCCAACTGTGGGCAAAGCATATAATCGGTACTGCGCATGCGCCGGTATTTTTCAGCGCGGTCTATGCCCCGGAAGTCTTCACATGCAGGACACACTTCCGGGGCATAGACCGCAGTGAAAATGGTTGAATAATAAAGACTTGCCTTGTTTGATCAATCTTATTTTTGAAGCGTGTGGCAGAGCCCTCAGCAGAGGTGAGGGGGGTTGAAGGGGGCACTGGTGGGCGGAGGAGGGAGTTAAAAGTTTTGAATAACTGTTTGGGGTTGTAGGATAGGGTAGATATGAGGATGGTGAAGTAGGACTGTTTTGCAGAGGTGAGGGCAGATTTGAAAGGGAGTGTTGCCTGTTTGAATGTAGTGAAATTATCTTGCAAATTTGTTTTCTTCCAACATCGCTCTGCAACCCTGGACACTTGCCAGAGCTTTTTAGTGATGTTATTATGCCAGGGTTGTCTATTGATACGTCGCACTCTGCCATGAATGAGAGGGGCGACCGTGTCAATAGCTGATGCGAGAGTGGCATTGTAGAAAGCAGTGGCACTGTCTTTGTCATGGAGTGAGGATATGGATGCCAGTGGTAGAATAGAGTCAGAGAGCATGTGGGTGTTTAGGTGTGCAAGGTTTCTGAGGAGGTGCACATGTTGTTGGACATGGGTGACAGGTGAGGAGGACAGAGATGAGAAACTAAGTAGATGGCGGTTAGATAGAGGGAGAGGGGAGGTTGTGAAGTTATATAGAGAGCAGAGACGGGTGAAGATCAGGTCTAATGTATGTCCATCTCTGTGGGTGGCTGAGGAGGACCACTGAGTAAGTCCAAAAGATGAAGTAAGGGACAGAAGTTTGCAGGCTGTTGACTGAAGGGTATCAGTGGGGATGTTGAAGTCACCCATGATGATACTGGGAATGTCAGTGGAATGAAATTGAAGAAACCAGGTAGAGAATTGGTCAATAAAGGTAGTGGCCGGGCTCGGAGGTCGGTAATTATATGACGGCCACTTTGTGGTTGGAGGGAGAGTAGATGCAGACAGAGTGGGCTTAAAAAGAGGGGAGGATAAGGGAGGGTAGAGGTGGGATTGAGTTAAAGGTGCAGTTAGTAAAAAGGAGGAGACCCACTCCTCCACCATTTCTGTTGCTGGGGCGAAGAGTGTAGGTGAAGTGGAGGCCGCCATAACACAGCACTGCAGGAGAGGCGGAGTCGGAGGGTGTCAGCCATGTTTCTGTGAGGCCAAGGAAGGCAAGATTACGAGGTTGACAGAGGTCATGAATCACATGAATCCTATTTCAGATGAAGCGGGCATTCCAGAGTGTTCCAGAGAGAGGGAGCAGGGGATGGGTGTCAAGAGCATGGGTTTTATGTTGGAGAGATTGCGGTAGTTAATGTTAGATAGGGAGTGGTAGGAGGGGGTAGTAAAGGGAGGTATGAGCTGTTGGGGTCCAGGATTGGGAGATATGTCACCAGCAGTTTGGAGAAGCAGTGATCGGGACAGCAGGTGGGAGAAAGAGAGTAACCGGCTTGTTTTATGTATTATTAGGAGAGATCTGAGGTTGAGGAGCAGGCCAGCAGAAGAGGTCAGTTGGGAAAGGGAGATGATTATTTGGTTAAAGGGTGCTGGGGTTTGAGGATAGCGAAGGAGAGTGAGGAGTAGTGGAGCAAACACTGTGAGGGCATATGTAAACATGGTGAAGGACTAAGATGGGTTAATAGAACAGCTAGATCCAAGTAATTAGAAATGCTTACTCAGTAGACATACCCAAAAGAGATAAATACATAGTGTGCGGTCCTGACTCGTGCCGTGACTAACTGCTATTGAAATAACTGCAGCTTCTGGATAGTTACGTGCAGTTATACTTTGCTGCAGAACGCGTGCCAACCCCACATGTGTGCACCCATTAGTATGCTACTAAATTTATAGGACTGAGTAGAGGTTCAGGTGAGCTGGTTAGGGATAAATTAGCAGCTGGCTAGCACACCAGGGAAAGATATATGATCAAAGACACTGGGCCTGGCTACATGTATATGCTATAACACCTTGCACCAGATGACATCTATTGTGACCCCAACCATGGATATAGAGCAATGAGTATTGAGTGCAATGCAACAAATGAATTATGGCAAAGATTCAGCAGGCACTGTTATATACATTAAAAAATGTTGCAGGATGATAAGCAGCAGATGATAGATAGCAAGCGGAGGTCATACCATTAAAAAGTGTTGCAGGACGATAAGCAGCAGATGATAGACAGCAAGCAGAGGTTATACCTGTGTGAAGAGAGGAGATGGATGTTAATTCCTGGCCGTTAAAATTGCTGCAGCTTCTGGATACTTAGCTGCAGTTATACTTTGCTGCAGGGCGCGTGCCAAACCCCACAATGTGAGACTAAGGCCTCTTTCACACATCAGGTTTTCGCCGTCAGGCGCGATCCGGCGCTTTTGACAGAAACCGGATCCGGCGAAATGCAATGCCGGATCCGGTTTCCCCCTCATTGACTTGCATTTGCGCCGGATCGCGCCGGATGGCCATGCGTTTCATCCGGTTTTCGCCGGATCCGGCAATGTGTCGCAATGTGTCGCGATCCGGCGTCTGGAAAAAACGTCTACTGTAACGTTTTTTGTCTCCGGCGAAAAAGCCGTACCCGCCGGATCCGGCGCGTCCGGCTTTTTCACACAATGAAAGCCTATGAGCGCCGCAATGCGCCGGATCCGGCGAAAGCCGGATCCGGCGGCCGGATACGGTTTTTTGGTCTGAGCATGCTCAGTAGCTCTGCCCACAGGAGATATATAAAAGCAAGACAATGGGACCCTCAGCCACACCCAACATGCCACCCAAGCCAAGAACCAGGAGCAGGAGAAGGCAGCAGACATCTGCAGCAGCAGCACCATCAGCACCACCCCAAATGGAGCAGCATGCTGAACAACGGGAGGGGAGTCCAGAAGCAGATGAGAGACGGTAATTATCAAATCCCCCATTCCTCCAAACTAGGGCCATGGAATATCAAGATATTCATTGGCCCTTTGTTTCTCTTTATTCAACAGCCGCCAAAGAGATGCAGCAGCAGCAGCAGCAGCAGCAGAAATGGCATCACTGGCAGCAGCAATACCCACAGCCATGGAGTCTGGCCATCAACAGGACAGCACATCTTCTTCTGGGAGCCCTCCCTCGCATCGTCAGCGTTTGACGGTAAGTTTTTATTTCCAAAATCCATCATCTCTGTAATATATGTCTATTCATTGCCTTTTATTTCAAAACAGGAATCACAAGATGAAGAGGAGCTCCCAGAAGAAGAAGGAAGGGGTGGACAGACACCTGGAGTGGGCTCACAATTGGTAAGTTTTTTGCATCAAACGCAGAAACACAACATCACACTACACACAACACATAGAAAACAATGTTCTGCAGACCACACACAGCAAACAAATGCCTACATCCAAAGACATAACATTTTTTGTTTTCTTCTCTAGTCTTCCCAATCTGGTGCTCGGCCAAGAGGTCCTCGCAGTGCCTCCCAGGGTCGTCGGCGACAGCAACGCGGCGGTCACCAGCGTGTAAGTATAAATATTTTTGCTTTGTTTTTTTGCACTTTTTATTTCATTTCTTTTGTGGAGGCTAATTATGTTATTTTTGTCTTTTTCTTTAACAGCCTTCACAGCGTGCTCCCGACTCTGACGGTGAGGATGGAGGGATTGATGTGGACCGCCTCATCGATCTCGTCAGAGAAAGGGAGCCGCTCTGGAATATGGCTGACCGCCGCCACGCTGACCTGATCGTTACCCGACGACTCTGGGAGGAAATCTGTTCTCTCCTTGTGGGCCGCTGGGAGGACCTCGAAGCTCGGGCCCAGATTAAAGAGCGTAAGTATATACAGTACCGGTTGCTTGATGTAAAACAGTGTTTCCCGAACTCCAGTCCTCGTGGTCCCCACGGATCATGTGTTCAGGATTTCTATTTACTATGGAAATCCTGAAAACATGACCCCTGGGGACCATGAGGACTGGAGTTTGTGAAACACTGATGTTGTATACTAACCACTCCTTTCTCGTTTCAGGGAACAGAATTGTGAATCGGTGGCGGTCTGTGAGGGATCGTTTCAAGAAGGAGTTCAATAAAGAGATGCGGGCCCCGAGTGGATCTGGAGGACGCAGGAGCAAGTACAAGTACGCACAAGCCCTGTCGTTCCTCCGGGAAACAATGCTCACCAGAAGGTAAATATTACACACCACATGTGAAAAAAATGTTAGATGTAACTTTTTTTTTTCAGCCAGGGCCATACCATGTCAGTATTTTAATTGTTTTTTTTTCTCTTTATTACACAGCACGGTGAGCAGCACTCGGGAGCCTGCACGATTGGACCCTTCTGAGGCGATCCCTGAGGAGACCGGCACCGAGGGACACTTCGACCGCCCCGGTACATCTGCACCTTCCCAGCCTTCCCACACATTCGACCCATCTGTCCCATCCACCAGCACAGGAGCATCGTGGCCGCCTACATTACATGAAGCTGCTGGTGAGGAGATCGCTTTCCCTTTACCCCACCCTTCTGCCCCTGCCACCTCTAGTACACCTGCGGGTACTGGGCGGCAGCGGCAGAGGGGTCAGGAAAAGAGTTATGCGCAAGAGTTCTTGCATCTGAATGCATCTTTCCAGAACTGTCTCAAAGTCTTGTCAGAGCAAATCTCCGCAGGCTTTCAGCAGATCAACTCCAGCATTCTGGAGGTGAAGACACTTCTGCAAACCATGCATTCAGAAGCAAGATCTTCGCCAAACCACACCTTTTTCAGGTCTGTTGTGGAGCGCATGGCAACACTATCTCCTACCCAGCAGATGCATGTAATGCATTCGTGCCACGGTGCTCTACAGCAGGTTACCTCCCAACCTCCACCTCCCACCACTGTAGTTCCTCCACCTGCACCCCCTCCAGCCACTTTCCATCCTCCCCCTCCTATTACATCTGCACCCCCTCCAGCCACTTTCCATCCTCCCCCTCCTATTACATCTGCACCCCCTCCAGCCACTTTCCATCCTCCCCCTCCTATTACATACCAGCAACCTCACCAGTACCAGACATCTCCCCACTTCCAGCAACCTGCCCCGTACCAAACTCCTTCCCCATACCAAACTCCTTCCCCGTACCAAACTCCTTCCCCATACAACTTTCCATCAACATCATCTGCTCCTACAGTCCCTGCCCAACCCTCCACTCCACCGCCCACCACCTCTTCTGCCTCCCACATGTCCACCCATTCTGTAGCTTTTTCCACACCTTCACCTCTAACTGTTCCTTCCCCACCACGATCCCAGTCCTCTCTCCACACACCCAGTGTCGAAGTGTCCCGCAGCCCCTCCAGCAGTATTTCCACCCCACAGTACACAGATTTGTAATGTTTTTTTTTTGTAATAAAAATGCCCATTGGGTTTAAAACCTTTATTAAAAAAGTTTTTTGCACTTTAAAAACAAACAAAAAAAAAATTTAAATAAAAGTTAAATTATCGTTTCACAATGGTTGTCTGTCATTTCTTTCTGCGGCGAACTATGTTTTAAAAAAAGGTTAAATACAGGGTATTTCAAAGGTAAAAAGGTATTCAAAACCAGGTATATAACTGTGGGTAAATTTTAGCTTTTTGCCACAGTTGTGTTCCTGGTTGTGTTTGAAGCAAAGTATTTCACCTAAAAAGTTGTGTTTATTGTTGGTGATTTCCTACCAATGTACACAACTTTTGTTAAAATGTGAAATACTTTGCATAAAACGCAACCAGGTACACACCTGTGGCCTAAAGGTAAAAATAGTAAGACCATGACAAGATAGCCAACTTTGGTTGGCAAAGGTATATACTGTTGGTCCAGAAGGTACACAAGTTTAGGGCACAAATCTTTCACACTCTGTCATCCCAGTGTACTCTGCCTTGAGGTGACATAAAGTATAGTGGAAAATTGTCCCTGAAACCGTCACAGAACTTCTAGTGGTAATATTTCCAATGACAACATCCATCTTCGCCAGTAACTTGCTCTTCTCTCCAACCTGCACTTTCTTCTCTACAACCTGTCAAAGAAGGGCTGTAGGAACATGCTATATCTAGTTTTCCAGTAGCCAATCCCGTTCAGAAGGCCACAAGGGTCAATTTTAAAAACCGGATCCGGCGTAATCCGTCGAAAAACGGATAGAAAAACGGATAGAAAAACGGATGAACCGGATGAGACGGATCCGGTTTTGTCTGTCAAGAACAAGACGGATCCGGCAGAAAACCGGATCCGGCACTTCAGGTTTTACAAAACATTTGCCGGATCTGGCATTCCGGCACGACGACGGATCGCGCCTGACGCCGAAAACCTGATGTGTGAAAGTAGCCTTAGTGTTGGGAGTATGTGAATTGTACTTGATAAGCATATTATATTTACACAGTCAAATGTAGATTGACAAGGTGACTAATTAAATGTGGGTCTACACATTTTCAGAAAAACACATTTGTAAGCATTTTTTTCTGCAAAAAATGTCACATCCAAATGTTAGCAGTAAGTCAATAAGTAGTTGCAATTTTTCATGCCTTTTCCAGTAGACTTCTCTATAAAAAAAAGTGGATAAAAAACTGCCTCCAACAAAATAGGTGTAAAAACAGAACATTCATGGTGCTTTTACAAGCCTCAAAAACTGCAAAACTTTGCAAAGTAAGTCTAAAGCTGAAATAAAAAAAAGGAGATATAGCATCACTTTAACTCATGGTTTGAGTATGATATTTCAACTCAGTACTAAAATTTGAGTGGCATCACAAAAGTGGGATTGCTTCACCTCTGTTAATCCAGCAGAACAGGATTTCACAAAAAAAATGTTTAATTTCTGCATTAATTGCAAAATAGGTTGTGCTGTAGTTTCATAAGACAAAACTCTCATGCATTGAAATGGAGTTATCATACAAAATCATCAGAACACTACTGTTCTATTTGGGGAAAAGCAATATCATTTGTGTATATCCAGTTGCTCTTTCAGCAAGTGTTTCTGACTGCATGATGACATGCCAACCTTTTTCCAAAGCTTGGGCAAATATGTTATTATGGGCAGCTGCTTTATTCTATTCATGACCTAAGCAAATTTTGAAACTGAATATTGTTTAGGTGAATATTTGAATTTCTATCTTTATATATTTACTAGGGAAAAAATGTGTTTTCGTTGTAACAGTTTTAAGATTTATGTAGCAAAAAAATTATATATTGGAAAATATACGTTAATTTTTGTACCTTAAGAGGGATGATGTTCCAAGTTTATTGGAAAAATGTAATTAGAATATATTGAGAACATTTTTAAAAAAATCTTAATAGCTCAAAAAATCATATTTATAGCATATTTCTACAGTAAATTGCAATGTCAATGATACCTGTATTACTTAGTTTTAAATTTGTCACTGTCCTTCAAATAGCATAATCTGCACGTGCTCGTAAAATGCTTGAGTGAACACACACCAAAATGGAGCAGTGCCTAGATGGTCAACGTATTGAAGTACGAAGTCTATCATTTAGCATAACGTAACTTTAACTCGTGGAAAACACTTCTTGCAGAGATCTTGCTAAAAATTTGTCATTTTTGGTGGCAAGCACATGCATGTCTGCAAATGTAATTCAGGTGATTGGGGCTACTGAGAATCTTTTCAACTAATCTGGTACAATGCTACTGGAAAAAAGTATAAAAACTCTATGGACGGCACATTCTCAGAAGAAAAACTCCTTTTGCAAGCTAGCTGGAGATCCATCTAGTAGAGAATCTTTATGATAGAGCTTTATGGGAAAGCATATGAAAAAAGATCACTTCTCTAAAAAGGTGAAGCATTTTGATTACAGATATTGAAGTTTATCTTTGGGGGGCTCTCTTCTGCTACAGATTTAAGAAATATACAGTAGACCTCAACTCAGAGACTGTAACACCCAGATATTCATAGCTACGTTCGACCAGATATTCATAGCTACGTTCGAATTTTCATAGCTATGAAAAGACTATGTTTAGGAAGTCTTAGTAGTAGTAGTAGTAAATGGATATGACTAAGGATGACTAAGGACTGAGTATCAGCTTTTCAACTTTCTAAATTGGACTCCTTTACTAGTTCTTGTAACCCTGAGATTACCTTAGTTATACTCAAGGAAAATGTTATACTTTCATATTTATGATGCTATGGTGAGTCTTAACTAGAGTTTAGCGAAATGGGTCGGTCATATTCAAAAGTCGGCGACTTTCGCTGAAGTCGGGTTTCATAAAACGAAACCTGACCATAGCGTGAGGTCGGCCATGAGGTCGACGACCAGAGCGCCAAAGTCGCGTTTCAAAAGATGCTTCCAGCGCCCTTTTTCAGCCAGTGATGGAGGACGCACACTGTGGGCAACGCGATGACAAAGGCATCGGTCACCACCATCTTTGGGAAGGGCATGCAAGTGATTGGCTGGCTTTGTGTGACGTCACAGGGGCTATAAAAGGGCGTGAACGCCGACCGCCATCTTACTTATGCTGATCTTAGCATAGGGAGAGCTGCTGCTGCTGCTGCTAATTCTGTAGGGAGAGCATTAGGCAGGGAAGAAGAACAAAAAAACTGCTTCTGCTGTTAGCAATTTCCACTTACAACACAACACTTTGTGTGTAGTGACAGGGGAGGCTCTATTTTTGTGCATCAGCTCTGTTGGTTATTAGGCTGCCTTATAAGGCTCCCTGATAGCTGCATTGCTGTTTGCACACTGCTGTGCAAACTGCTTTTTTAAAAGCAAAAATACTTTTCTTCCTCTTTTCTGCACAGTTACCAAGCGTTCATTTTTCCACCCTTTTGTGCGTGCAGCAGTCCTGCTTATTATGTTGCAGGCGTCCATACTTGGACTGAGAGCATCATTGTCAGTGTCCTCAAATCTCTACTGAGATCCAAATTCTCACTAATCCAATATACACCTTCCACTTTGTCATACACCATCCAATTTCAGCCTGTTACATTGAGGTGTAATCTCTACTGGGCCTGAGACAATAGTTCAGCGTCCTCAAATCTCTAGTGAGATTCAAATTCTCACCAATACTACATACACCCTCCACCTTGTCATACACCATCCAATTTCAGCCTGTTACATTGAGGTGTAATCTCTACTTGGCCTGAGACAATAGTTCAGTGTCCTCAAATCTCTAGTGAGATCCAAATTCTCACCAATCCTTTAGACACCCTCCACCTTGTCATGCACCATCCAATTTCAGCCTGTTACATTGAGGTGTAATCTCTACTGGGCCTGAGACAATAGTTCAGGGTCCTCAAATCTATAGTGAGATTCAAATTCTCACCAATACTACATACACCCTCCACCTTGTCATACACCATCCAATTTCAGCCTGTTACATTGAGGTGTAATCTCTCCTGGGCCTGAGACAATAGTTCTGCATCCTCAAATCTATAGTGAGATTCAAATTCTCACCAATAGTAGATACACCTTCTACCTCGTTTTACAGTACCATATAGCTTGTGTTATTTTGGGTACAATTTCACAAAAATGAGGAAGTATGGTGGAAGATGCCATGGAAGTGGGCGGGGGTTGCCAGCTGGTCCCGATGGTGGTGGTGGTGTTGCATCTTTTGGTAGTGGCAAAAGGACAATAGCACCTAAGGCAGGAGGTGTTGAGCCTGCATCATAGTCTGGCTCCACAAGGCCTTGAAGGCTCTCTTTTCTGGGAGTAGGTAAACCTGCTATGATTGAGTCACCGTAGGAGGCAAAAACAGAAATGCTAGCTAAGTCCAGAAAACCAGAGAATTTGGCAACTATCAGATTGCAGACCCCTGAACCTATCAACACAACTAGAAGTAGCCGTGGGGGGTTCCTACGATGACCTAGACCCCTCGATCACAGCCGGAGAGATACATAGGCCTAAAGAAGGAAAGGGGAAATCTAACTGCCCCAGAGCAGACCCCAAAGCAATAGGCAGCCCCCCACATATAATGACGGTGAAGCAAGATGAAAACACTTACACAGACAGAAAGACAGACTGAGCAAAGACGGGGCCCAAAAACTACCTAGATAGGAACGGATAGGAAGGCTGCTGTCTGCAATCTGCCAAAACCCTATCAGAGACAAAAGCCAACAAGCTGATATAAAAATGGCCCTGAAGCAACTAAGCTTCAAAAACTAAATCAGCACTCAGGTACTTTCAGAAGACAGAGCTAACGGAATACTGCACACTCCAGCAGGGAGTGGCAGAATCAAAAAGCAAGAAAAACAAAAACAAATCTTAAATGCAAAAAGGCAAAACAGCAAACTTAGCTTTAGGAGAGCAGGAATCAGACTGGTGTCCAAGAGTCCACAGAGAAATCACCCGCAGGGCAGAAAGGGCGTAGGCTGCCTTATATCCAGTCAGTGACTCCACTCAGCCAATCGTCTTCATTAGTCCCAGGTGCCTGATAATCAGGCTCACTACCTTCCTTCACTAGAATAGGGAGTTCACCAGGCCTCAGTGACGGAGGGGAAAATGAACTCACAACATAAACCACTTTTAAAGCCGGAGCTTCAGGAACAAGTTTTGGCTAACATTGCTGACACAGCCTCCAGCTCTCTCGCCTCTTCTTCTGAAGTTTCAAAAAATAAAAGCACTGAGTCATCAGTGGAGGCTCCTGGTCAGGAACAACACCTTTCCTTGTGTCCTTCACCCCACCAAAGGTGAAGGATGTGGCAGGCCACACTACCAATTACTCTATGGTGCTCTTTTCACATACCATGCCTGGGTAAGCAAGTCAAATCGTGAATTCCCCAGTCCAAGATTAATCTGACATGGAGTGCACTGATGCACAGTCACTGCTAGATTTTTCTGCTGGTACATTCACTCAGAGCACTACATTGTCCTCGCAGTGTACTGATGCAGAATCAGACCCTGATGAAACTCATGTGCCCCTTCCCGCATACTATACCACCTTACACGGTGACACAGAGGAAGGTGCACATGAAATTGAAGAGGAGGTGATGGATGACCCAGTTGATGACCCAGATTGGCATCCATTGGGGGAAGAGGGTGCCGCTGCCAATAGTTCAGAAGAGAAGGAGGAGGATCCGCAGCAGGCAACGACATCGCAACAGCTGTTATCTGGCATGACCGTAGCAGTCCAAAAATGTGTTACAAAAACCAAAAGAGTTGCAGGACAGCTTAGCCAGACGGTCAAATTAGCACAGTGTACAAGGTCTCAAAATGTCTTCCATAGTAGGAAGAGTGCAGTGTGGCACTTTTTTTAACAAAATCCTAATGATCAGGCAAAGATTATCTGTAAGAAGTGCGCAAACACCTTTAGCCGAGTGAAAAATCTGAGAAATTTGAATACCAGTTGCATGCTTAGACATTTAACCACCATGCACTTGCAAGCGTGGACGGACTACCAAACCTCACGTACCACATGTGCACCTGCTCCGAATAAGGTAGTCAGCAACGCTACATCGCTTCCCCCACTGTAAGCCCACCGGTTAGCACACCACCAGCAGCAAATGTCGAGGTGTCGTCGCAAAGGCAAAGCAGTCATGGAATCACAATGTTATTGCCATGAAAGACTGAATCTAGGCCATCAGCAACACCACCATCACCATCACCAACCCTCTCTCAGTCCACCATGTCCACCGCTAGTTCCACCATATGCAGCTCTCAAGTCTAGCTCACCCTACCAGAGACTCTGAGCAGGACAAGAAAGTACTCATCCTCTCATCTGAGTACACTGGCTATGAACGCCCACATTGCCAAACTAATCTTGTTAGAGATGATGCCCTACCGGTTGGTTGAAAGCAAAGCTTTCCGCGAGCTCATGGCCTACGAAGTACCACTCTATGACCTACCCATTCGTCACTTCTTTTCGCGAAAAGCCATCCCAGCCCTCCAAGTGCATGTGAAAGACCGCATTGTCTATGCACTCAAGCAATCAGTGAGTGGAAAAGTGCACCTCACAACAGATGCATGGTCCAGTAGGCATGGCCAGGGCCGTTACGTGTCCATCACTGCGCACTGGGTTAATGTGGTGGATGCAGGGTCCACAGGGGACAGCGGCGGTGGGACAGTGCTGCCTAGCCCACGGTATAGGAAACAGTTGGCTGTAGGCGTTCGACCCTCCTCCTCCTCCAGAAGCGAAAGCTCGTCCACAGAGCGCAGTCGCACGAGCACTCCATCCGCAGCTGCCAGTGTTGCACACAAGATGTCCCACTATCGAACAGCTAGTGGTGAGCGTCACCAGGCTGTGTTGAAGATGATGTGTTTGGGCGACAACAGACACACCGTGGAGGTACTGGCCGACTACTTGCAGCGACATACTGAGTCATGGCTGGGCAGTCTACATCTTGAGGCAGGCAAGGTAGTTGGTGATAACAGCCGGAATTTTGTGGCAGCCATAGCCCTTTCAAAACTCAGACACATACCTTGCCTGGCTCACACTTTGAACCTGGTGGTGCAGTGCTTCCTCAATAATTATTCGGAGTTAACACCCCCGCTCCATAAGGTGCGAAGACTGTGCTCGCACATCCGCCGGTCGCCCGTACACTCCAGTCGTATGCAGAAGCTGCAGCGATTGCTCCACCTTCCCAAGCACCCCCTAATTATCGACGTTGCAACTAGGTGGAACTCCACCCTGCACATGGTTCAGAGGCTGTGCGAACAGAGGCAGGCTGTAATTCATTTGTGGGAGGATACACAGGCAGGCAGATTGCAGGCAGACATGGAGCTGTCTGGTGTGCAGTGGTCGAAGCTGAAAGACCTCTGTAATGTCCTTCAGTGTTTTGAGGAATGCACATGGCTGGTAAGCGCAGACGACGCCATCATAAGAATGAGCATCCCACTTGTGCGTCTGCTCATGCAAACTTTGATGCACATTAAGGAGCAGGCATCTGCAGCCGAGGAGGAAGAGGAGGAGGGAAGCCTTGATGACAGTCAGCCATTGTCTGCTCAGGGAAGTCTCGTGGATGAGGTGTAGGAAAAAGAGGAAGAGGAGGAGGATGATGGGGATGATTATTTGGGGAGGAGGATGCTTCTCAGGGGGCAAGAAAAAATGTTGGCATGGCAAGGTCAGGTACAGGGTTTGTGCGTGACTGGAGGGATGTTGATTTGCCAGAAATGCTCCTCCACCCAGCACTCGCAGTGCATCATTGACTCCTGGAACATTGGCCCACATGTCTGATTATGCCTTGCAGATCCTGAAAAGGGACCCTCGCATTGCCAAAATAATGAACGATGATGACTACTGGTTGACCAGCATCCTGGATCCATGCTATAAAGGCATATTCCAAAACATCATGCCACAGGAGAACCTAGAGCTAATAATGGCTAACAAATAGGCAACTCTGGTAAACCGTTTGTTTGAGGCATTCCCAGCACACAGCGGCGGTGATGTTTTTCCATCGAGCCGTAGGGGGCAACATGGAAGAGGTGTTCGTGGTGCACACAGTCGAAGTGGCGTTGGACACAGGGGTTTCATGACCATGTTGTGGACTGATTTTTCAAGTACCGCTCACACAACTGGTAATACTGCATCGATCGAAAGTGACAGGAGACAGCAGTTGTCAACTATGGTTACAAACTGCTTCTCCTCCCATATCGATGTTCTCCCTCACCGGTCATTCCCCTTTGACTATTGGGCCAGTAAACTTGACACCTGGCCTGAATTGGCACAATATGCCTTACAGGAGCTCGCTTGCCCTGCTGCTAGTGTGTTATCTGAACGAGTCTTCAGTGCTGCTGGATCAATCCTGACAGAAAAAAGGACCCGTCTGTCGACCCAAAATGTTGATGATCTAACCTTCATTAAAATGAACCATGCATGGGTTTCAAAGGATTTTGTCCCACCCTCCCCTGCTGACACGTAGGTTGCCAGAAAAATGGCCGGGGTCACCACCTGGGGCACGCACCCGTGCGAGTGCCGTTGCCCTGGACAGTTGGGTGGGCACACTCTTTGGCAACAGCACTGGCACAAGGTTCCTCATAGTAGAATCAAGTGTCTCTGACGGTGGGGGTGCACACCTGCCGTCAGACACACCGGCGTACTATGAGGGGCCCTGTGCCAGTACCGCTACCCACGAGTGGGCCCCCCCTGCTTGCTCAGGACACCAGCACTTGCAATACTTACCTCTCCCTGCTCCACCACTGTGTAGTCTGGCCTGTTAAATACTTCACTGGGACTGCCAATACAAATTTGGTGAAATGATAGATGATGGTTAAGACGTAGCTATGCCCTGTCCTGCTGGGTTCTATCTTCAGATGATCAATGGCTTCCACTTGTTATGGACGTCGACTCACAATGAGATGCAGTGGAGGTTTATCATCAGCTTTCACGGTTTTCCAACTCACAGACGTGTGACATTCCTGCCCACATTTTTAAATGTGTCCTCTAATGCCAATCCAATAGAATCGCCTACGCCTGTGGCTTATTTCTTTTGCACTCCAAAGATACCTGACAGACCATGATAGGCAGTGAGGGCAATGTCTACATCTGTCCCTGTGATCACAATTTGATGGAGATGAGTAACAGTGATGGGTTCCACGGTACTGCGATACAGCAAACCTTTCTTCACAAGAACTGTTTTTGCTGTCTCCACAGACAAAGTAATTGAGGGTCAGCATCGCCTCTGAGAATTCTCCCAGGAGTTTTTACCGTGATTAGTAATTCTAAAATTTCTGCAATCTGTCGACTTTCTGTCTGTACTTGTATCCATCTCGTTTCCTCTTGCGGAGAGTCTGGACTGTCTTACTGAGACTGAAATATATATGAAGATTGAAAAATACCCCAACAGTGTATACTGGTGTACGCTTCGAATACATAACACTTTTTCTACTTTTTAGATTCTTGTCTAATCCATACTGAGGCTGTGAGTGTCTTTGTCGGACTCTGGAAATATACACGCAGATTTTTAATGTTTAAACTATGCTATATATACCTGCTATCCAGTGATACTGTACCCTTTCTCAACTTTCTACAATCACGTCGAATCCATACTGGGCCTGAGACCGTCTGAGTCTGCCTCCTGATATATAGACATAGGTTTTTAATGTTTAAAGTATGCTATATATACCTGTTATCCGGTGATACTGTACCCTTTCTCAACTTTGTACAATCACGTCAAATCCATACTGAGTCTGCCTCCTGATATATAGACATAGGTTTTTCATGTGTAAACTAAGCTACATATATACCTGTTATCGGGTGATACTGTACCCTTTCTCAACTTTCTACAATCTTGTCGAATCCATACTGGGCCTGAGAATGTCTGAGTCTGCCTCCTGAATAGAGATGAGCGGTGTTCGAGTCGACCTGTTCGCCAAGTTAAAATTCCAGCTGTTTTGGGCGGTATTCGAGCCGTTCGTCGAACTCGAACACTTTGCTTAAAATTCGGCCGTTCGAGGTTCCGTTCGAGAACGGTTCATTCACCAAAAGCGTAACTTCATTTTCACATTAATAATGGATTTCAATGTTAATAGACTGTTTCATGGCATAGTAGCGGTGTGTGGTAGCAAGCGGTGTAGGACACCTGTCAAGGAGTTACACCGTGTGTGTTTCTAATTATTTTTTACCGCATCTTGTCCAGAAAATCCTTTTGGGCCTTGTAGCACTGTCTGCTACTCAGCAGAGGAGCCCACCAGTGAACCAAGCTATGCCGCCTGTTTATGTAAGAACTGCGTGCTACTCAGCAGAGGAGCCCAGCTGTTAAGCAAGCTACAGCACCTGTGGTTTGGATACTTCATTTTTTCATTTTTTCTGGAATGTCGGTTAGGCCTAATTCAGGAATTCCGGTTGACCTGCACTTACTGGGAAATCCTCATTCGCGGGGAAGAATTGTAATCCCAGATCCCCATCACTAACGGGGTTCAGCGGATTATCTGCACCTGCAAGCGACACACGCTGGACCTTTCAGTGTAGCGCACATGCAGCCCTAGACAAGTAAGGGCATGACAGACCTGTTATTGATCGATCTCGCATGCCAGAGCCTCGCGTGTCCCTCTAGTAAGCTTGACGTGTACCGCGGGGGCATGCCGGAATCTCGTTCGTTAATGGAATTAAGCTGACAAATCGCTAGCACAACTAAAAACAGACATGCACCACCACCCACAGAATCAACAAAGCTTGCAATCTGTCAATCTTTTCTGTAGCTGGCATGGTTGAGGTTTCCCGGGTGTAGTCGAATTAAGCCGCAGGCTCCACTCCTGGTGGTGCCCTTCTGGACATTCTCTTAAGGTTTAGCTTTGCAACCATACTGCCCCCGGAAACCAAACACTTTGCCTTCATGGACGCTGTTTGGAGGTTCGTGGGAATAAAGCTGCCCGATCAGCAGTTGGCCTAATTTATGATGGGAAGTCCGACGGTATATGATCATCTTCGATTTCAGATTTTTACTGTTTTTTGGTATTTTACATTTTTATTCCAGCCTTTCTTGACTTCATAAGGGCATGACATGCCTATATCTGTGTCTCCTCCTCCTCCTTTTACTCCTCCACCTCTTTTCTATATGTAGTTGCCGTTTTCCATGTTATTTTTGTATTCTGAGCATTTTGTCTGCTTTGGGACACCTTTTAAGGTGTTTTGTAATTGTTTTCTATGTGTTTATATCTGTTTGTGTTTGCCTGCCATTGTTTTCAATGGTGTTCGACGTTGTGAACACCAAAATGAACTGGAACACTAGCGGGGTGGCTCAACACTACTCCTGAATATATAGATGTACATTTTTAATGTTTAAACTATGCTATATATACCTGGTATCTGGTGATACTGTACCCTTTCTGCCAGGAAGTCCTCCTCCACCCACCACTCTAAGTGTATCATTGACACCTGGAACATTGTCCCACATGTGTGATTTTTTTCTTGCAGATCTTCTTGTTATATTGTGGTGTGATCCATCCTGAGCGTGTGACAGTTTGTGGGTTACTCCTGCAATTTAGATGTACATTTAAAAATTACCCCAACACTAGTGTATACAGCTCTTTGCTTGTGATACATTACCCATTTACTGCTTTTTATATTCTGGTCTAATCCAAACTGACCAAGTGAGAGTTATTTTCTGACTGTGGAAATAAATACTGAAATTGACAACAATGACCCCTACATTGTGTACAACTGTACTCTTCAGATCCATTACCGTTTTATGGCTTTTTATATTGTGTTGTAATCCATACTGAGCCTGAGAGCGTCTGTGTCTGCCTCATGAAATAGTTAGGTCCATATATATTTGGACAGAGACAACATTTTTCTAATTTTGGTTCTAGACATTACCACAATGAATTTTAAACAAAACAATTCAGATGCAGTTGAAGTTCAGACTTTCAGCTTTCATTTGAGGGTATCCACATTAAAATTGGATGAAGGGTTTAGGAGTTTCAGCTATTTAACATGTGCCACCCTGTTTTTAAAGGACCAAAAGTATTTGGACAGATTAAATAATTGTAAATAAAATGTTCATTTCTAGTACTTGGTTGAAAACCCTTTGTTGGCAATGACTGCCTGAAGTCTTGAACTCATGGACATCACCAGATGCTGTGTTTCCTCCTTTTTGATGCTCTGACAGGCCTTCACTGCGGTGGTTTTCAGTTGCTGTTTTTTTATGGACCTTTCTGTCTGAAGTTTAGTCTTTAACAAGTGAAATGCATGCTTAATTGGGTTGAGATCAGGTGACTGACTTGGCCATTCAAGAATATTCCACTTCTTTGCTTTAATAAACTCCAGGGTTGCTTTGGCTTTATGTTTTGGGTCATTGTCCATCTGTAGTATGAAACGACGACCAATGAGTTTGGCTGCATTTGGCTGGATCTGAGCACACAGTATGGCTCTGAATACCTCAGAATTCATTCGGCTGCTTCTGTCCTGTGTCACATCATCAATAAACACTAGTGACCCAGTGCCACTGGCAGCCATGCATGCCCAAGCCATCAGACTGCCTCAACCGTGTTTTACAGATGATGTGATATGCTTTGGATCATGAGCTGTACCACGCCTTCGCCATACTTTTCTCTTTGCATCATTCTGGTAGAGGTTGATCTTGGTTTCATCTGTCCAAAGAATGTTCTTCCAGAACTGTGCTGGCTTTTTTAAATGTTTTTAGCAAAGTCCAGTCAAGCCATTTGATTCTTGAGGCTTATGAGTGGCTTGCACCGTGCAGTGAACCCTCTGTATTTACTTTCATGCAGTCTTCTCTTTATGGTAGATTTGGATATTGATACGCCTACCTCCTGGAGAGTGTTGCTCACTTGGTTGGCTGTTGTGAAGGGGTTTCTCTTCACCATGGAGATTATTCTGCGATCATCCACCACTGATGTCTTCTGTGGGCGCCCAGGTCTTTTTGCATTGATGAGTTCACCAGTGCTTTCTTTCTTTCTCAGGATGTACCAAACTGTAGATTTTGCTACTCCTAATGTTGTAGCAATTTCTCGGATTGTTTTTTTCTGTTTTTGCAGCTTAAGGATCGCTTGTTTCACCTGCATGGAGAGCTCCTTTGACCGCATGTTTCCTTCACAGCAAACCTTCCAAATGCAAGCACCACACCTCAAATCATCTCCAGGCCTTTTATCTGCTTAATTGAGAATGACATAATGAAGGGATTGCCCACACCTGTACATGAAATAGCCTTGGAGTCAATTGTCCAGTTACTTTTGGTCCCTTTAAAAACAGGGTGCACATGCTAAGCAGCTGAAACTCCTAAACCCTTCATCCAATTTTAATGTGGATACCCTCAAATGAAAGCTGAAAGTCTGAACTTCAACTGCATCTGAATTGTTTTGTTTAAAATTCATTGTGGTAATGTCTAGAACCAAAATTAGAAAAATGTTGTCTCTGTCAAAATATTTATGGACCCAACTGTATCTACGGAGATTTAGAATGTTTAAACTATACTATATATACCTGCTATCTGATGATACTGTACACTTTTTCTACATTTTATATTCTTGTCTAATCCAAACTGAGCCTGTGAGCGTCTCTATGTGACTGATGGCATATATAGGGAAATTGACAATCATCCTTTGACTGTATAGAGCTGTACGCTTCTGATACAGTACCATATATCTGATGTTATTTTGGGTTCATGCTCTGCAACATTTTGAAGTTTGGTGGAAGAGGCCACGAACGTGGGCATGGGGGGGCCAGCTGGTGCTGATGGTGGTGGTGCATCTGCTGGTAGTGGCAAAAGCACAATAGCAGCTAAGGCAGGAGGTGTTAAGTCTGCGTCATGGTCTGGCTCCGGAACA
The DNA here is from genome assembly GCF_039654945.1 of Dendrobates tinctorius. NCBI lineage: Eukaryota > Metazoa > Chordata > Amphibia > Anura > Dendrobatidae > Dendrobates > Dendrobates tinctorius. The sequence goes on from NW_027361711.1 coordinate 39,955,740, forward strand.
CCTGGAAGGCTACCTTTTCAGGGAGTAGGTTAACCGCTTTTAAAGCCGGAGCATCAGGAACTAGTTTCTTCTTACTTTGCCGAAACAGACTCCAGCAAATATGCCGTCCTCTTCTGAAGTTTCAAAAAATGCAAGCACTGAGTCGTCAAGTGCTGGCTATTGGTCAGGAAGAACCCCTTTCCTTGTGTCCTTCACCCCCAACAAAAGTGAATGATGCAGCACGCCACACTTCACATTAGTCCATGTAGCTCTTTCTATCATACCATGCCTGGGTTATCAAGTCAAATCGTGAATTCCCCAGTCCAAGATGAATCTGACATGGAGTGTGGGTGGCCAGCCAGGGCAGTGGGGTTAACCGGTACCGGGCCGGTGTCACAGAGGGATGTGTCACGTTGGTGGTGATGACCCGTTCCGTGGCCCTGGACGTCCATGCAAAGGGGTGAATAACGTTTATAGGTGAATGATACGTGACGCCACCTATGGTTTCTGATCACATTGATCCGCGCTGCAGTGTCGCTTCTCTGGGACAGATGTTGTGGTGCAGCTATGATGTATAAGCCCTGCACAGGTAGGGCTGTAGTCGCAGGGCAGATGAAAGAGTTGGTAGATGGTGTGCAGTGCAGGATGTAGCAGAGCCGTGCGCCAGGCGCAGGAGAAAGATGACAGACACAGTCGTGCAGTTCCTTTACCTGTACTTGGTATGTGCCGTCCAGGACCCAGAGTACAGATGGTGAAGGAGTAGGTCAGCCTGGATGCAAATTTGGAATTCTCTCTCTGCGGATAGGTAGTGTGGCCTCCGTTCTAGTGCTTATCTGAGGTACTCGCAGTACTGAGTTCACTGAAGTTCCCCCTGTTGACTCTCTTTTGGAACTTTCTCGTATGGCAGGCAGCCTTTTCCTTCTGGCTCACACACGTCGCTGCTGGGGCCTCCGAGCCTTAGTTGGGAACAGAGCATTTACAGCTGCTACTTCCTCTGGTTTCTGCTGCAGGACCGTCAGTGTCCCTACAAACTCGGAGACCGGAATCCCAACCATGAGCTCCAGCTAGGAGTGAGCCTTAACTCTGCTCATCCTCCAGCTCCCCTTCTCACGTCCACATACTTCCCCTTCCCTTCACAGACTGCCCTAACTTCCCTCCTCCCGACCACAGAGAGCAGCTCCTCAGCAGTCAGGTTCAGAGGTCTCCCTGCTGGCCTGGAGTGGGAACTGTGTTGTGTGCTGGTTTAACTGCTAGACAGATCCTTCGTTGCTCCCAAGCATGACATCACACTCCCTAGGAGGAAGGTAATGCCACTGTGGCGACCGTACTCCTGGGGGCGCCACAAGTGCACTGATGCCCAGACACTGCTAGATGATTCTGCTGGTACATTGACCCAGACCACTACATTCCCCTCTCACTCTACACAGCCAGAATATGACCCTGATGAAACTAAGGTTCCCCTTCCCGCATACTATACCACCTTACACGGTGACAAAGAGGAAGGTGCAGATGAAAGTGCAGGTTCCTTGAACAGGTGGGGGGGGGCATACTCATGGGCGACGGCACTGGCACAGGGCCCCTCATAGTACGCAAAAGTGTCTCTGCCGGTGGGAGGGCCTACCCACCCCCACCCGCCGTCAGACACACCGCCGTACTATGATGGGCCCTGTGCCAGTGCCGTCACCATCGAGTGGGCCCCCCCACTTGCTCAGGCGCACAGCACTTGCAAAGTTGAAATACTTACCTCTCCCTGCGCCACCGCCGTGATGTGTTCCGCGTTTCCTGACAGTGACATTCTGGTCAGAGAGCACGATGACATCACGTCTGTACGCCCTCTGCCTAAACAGTCCAAGTGCAGAGAGATGGAAGATGGGGACAACGAGGAGTCCAGACTAGTACAGGGATTCCCTAGCGAGGAGACTTATTTAATTGTTTTCAATGTTGGGACAGCTATTTTTGAGGAGCACTATACTCTGGAGAATGATATATGAGGCCCACCATACACTGGAGCATTCCAAAGGTGGACATCAGACACTGGAGCAGCATTTACAGGGCCCATTATGCACTGGAGCATTAGAAATAGGGCCCATTATATGTGGAGCATTATTTGGGCCCATAACACAGTGGAGCTTCATCCATGGGGACCAACATATACTGTAGCATTATGTGGAGCTCATCATATACTGTTTCAAACATTATATGGGACCAATGATTCTGTATGGAGAAATATATGGGCCTCATTACTCTGTATGGCACACTCTGCGGTGGCCATAATACTGTATGGAGTAATATACTGTCCGTTTTTGGAGCTATTGGAGAATTTAAAATGGATATCAGTCATGGGATGTAAGAAGTGAAGTATTTTTCATTGTACTAAACCGCTAATTCTCTGCCGTATCAGAGGATCTTGAATTGTGGCATGAGTTAAAAGAGCCTAGTGACACTCTTTGGCCCAGGGCCCACGAAAATCTGGAGCCAGCCCGACCCCCCCCCACAACTTTAGCCAAATAACCCCCAGTTTTCAATGCGTAACTATTATTATAATGTAAATTAAGGTTGACAAGCTTAAGTAATAAGAATTGATGTTTTTGGCATTAAAATGGGCACTGTAGGTGTGCTTCCTGTCCTCCACTCCCTGCCGACTTTTCTTCCCCATTGACTTGCATTGGGTTTCGTGTTTCAGTCGGCCTTCGACTTTTCATGATAATCGGCTGGTTTCGTTCGACCCGACTTTTGAGAAAGTCAGGTTTTCTGAAACCCGACACGACCCGAAAAAAGGCAAAGTCACTCATCTCTAGTCTTAACCCCTTCACCGCCAAGCCTGTTTTTGCTTTCCTGACAGGCTATTTTTTTCAATTCTGACTAGTGTCATTTTATGAGGTAATAACTCTGGAACACTTCAACAAATCCCAGTGATTCAAACGCTGTTTTTTGTGGCATGTTATACTTCGTGTTAATGGTAAATTTTGGTCTATATGTTTCATGTTTATTATGAAAATATCTAAAATTTGACAAAGAAATTTGAACATTTTGCAATTTTAACATTTTGATTTTTTTTATGCCCTCAAATCAAATAGTTATGTCACCCTAAACAGTTAATAAATAACATTTACGACAAGCCTACTTTACATCAACATCATTTTCAAAACTTTTTTTTGTTAGGAAGTTAGAAGGGGTAAATGTTTATGAGTAATTTCTTATTTTTCCAACAAAATTTACAAAGCCAATTTTTTTTTAGGGACCACGTCACATTTGAAGTGACTTCACATTCAAGAAGTTTATTAACCCTTTAGAGGATTCACCGGAATTAAAGCAATGGAAGGGATAAATGAAAATTTTACTTTTTCTTACAAAGTTTTTGCTTTAGCCCCAAATTTGGCATTTTCACAAGCGTAACTAGAGAAAATGGACCATAGGATCTTTTGTGCAATTTTTCCTGAGTACACTGATAATCCATATGTGGTGGAAAACTACTGTTTGGCTGCACGACGGTGATTTGATGGGAAGAAACACCATTTGACTTTAGAAGTACAAAGCATCTAGAATAGATAGCAGACACCATGTCACATTTGTAGAGTCCCTGATGTTTCTTAACAATGGAAACCCCCACAAGCGACCCCATTTTGAAAACTACACCCCTCAAGTAATCCATCTAGAAGTCCGGAGAGCACCTTGAATCTACCTTGAATTTTATAACATTGAGCCTTGAAAATGAAAAAAATACACTTTTACCTAAAAAATGTTTCTTTAGCCACAAATTTTACTTTTTCACAAAGGTAAGAGTAGAAAATGGACCTCAAAATTTGTTCTGCGATTTACTCTGAGCATTCCAGTTCCTGATATGTGGTGGAAAACCACTGTTTGGGCACACAGCAGGGCTCGAAAATGAAAGCACACCAAGTGAATACTGGAGCTCAATTTTGACAGGAATAGATTGCAGATGTCATGTCATTTTTGAAGAGCCCCATGACATGCCAAAACAGCAGAAACCTTCACAAGTGACCCCATTTTTGAAACTGCACTTCTTAAGGAATTTATCTAGGGGTATAGTTAGCATTTTTAACCCTCTAGAGATTGTTAACTCTCTCAGAATTGCATAACATTGGGTTGAGTCAATAGAAAATTACATTTTTTTTTTCCACTAAGAAGTTGCTTTGGTCCAAAGTTTTTAGTTTTCAAAAGGAGTAATAGGAAAAAATAAATCATTAGATTTGTTACACAATTTCTGCTGAATAAGACAGTACCCAATATGTGGGATCCCATACCAGGGATCCCTTTAGGAGAGGCCTGGGGTGAGAATCAGAACGCTGAGGGATTTACCCTAACTTCCATACCGGAGATCCCACTAAGGGAGGCCTGGGGTCAGTACCAAAGCACAGAGTGGATTTGCCCTGACTTCCATACCGGGGATCCCTTTAAGAGAGGTCTGGGGTCAGAACCAAAGCACTGGATGGCTTTGCCCTGACTTCCATACTGGAGATCCCTTTAAGAAAGGCCAATATGTGGTGAAAAACTACTTTTGAGACACAGTGCAAAGCCTAGAAGGGAAGGAACGTATTATTGGCGTTCAGATCTTGCTGATATGGTTCGAGTGTGCCATGTCACATTAGCAAACCCCCTGAGGTGCCACAACAGCAGTATCCCTCCAAAAGTGAACCCATTTTATAAACTACACCTCTCAATGAATTCACCTACGGGTGTAGAGAGCACCAATTTTAAATTTTTATAAGGGACTAGCTGAAGATGCCCGGGCATAGTAACTAAGACACCAGAAGCGCATTGAGACCGCAAGCATCTATATCTTCTATGATGGCATTTTAACCTCTACCCTGTATCGATTGAATTGAATAAAAGAAATTTGTTTTCACTACATCGTGGAGCTGGACAACCTTTTACCATGTCAGAACCAGAGTGCTGAGTGGAACAGTCTTAACTTCCATACCAGGGATCCCTTTAAGAGACGCCTGGGGTGAGAATCAGAGCGCTGAGGGATTTACCCTAACTTCCATACCAGAGATCCCACTAAGAAAGGCCTGGGGTCAGTACCAAAGCGCAGAGTGGATTTGCCCTAACTTCCATACCAATGATCCCTTTAAGAGACCCTGGGGTCAGAACCACAGAGCTGAGAGGAACGGTTTTAACTTCCATACCAGGGATCCCTTTAAGAGAGACCTGGGGTCAAAACCAAAGTGCTCTGTGCTCCTTTTCTGTGGGGCAGACAATGGCTGGGAGCTTATGTTCCCAGGGATGCCAGATTTTTCCCACCCAGTCAATGTCTGCTGAGGTGTTGTCAAGTGGGAAAACTTGCTCATAGCAACCAATCACAGCTCAGCTTCTTTTAACCAGCTCTGGTGAAATGAGAGATGTTTAGTGATTGGTTGCAAGGAAAACTGCTGTTCATAGCAACAAATCACAGCTTGGCTTCTTTTGAACCGCTCTGGCGAAATGAAAGATGCTTCATAATTGGTTGGTGATACACACATACATACATTCAGTTTTATATATATAGATCAAGATACCTGTATGTCATCTTCTTTTGTATATAGTATATACACCAGTATGTCATCTCCTCCTGTATATAGTATATACCTGTATGTCATCTCCCCTGTATATAGTATATACATGTATGTCATCTCTCCTGCATATAGTATATACCTGTATGTCATCTCCCCCTGTATATAGTATATACCTGTATATCATCTCCCCTTGTTTATAGTATATATGTGAAGCCTTTAACAGCTTTCTTCATAATTGTTTATTTATTGTCCTTCTGTGATTTCTTATGCTTGTCATTTATAATGCAACAGCGCCACCTACTGGCTGTCTGTACAAACAGCTTTGGAGTTCATTCTAGTCTACTTCTCTTGTTTGATCTATCCGGCCACCGTAGTCTCTACCTTTGACCCCTGGGAGACATCATATAACCTTATTCTCCAGGAGCCATTTTAGTTTTTCATTCCATGTGGTACTGAAGCATCTCTCTGCCTCCCGGCTTACAGAAGCACCGTCGGTAAGGAGATTCAGGTTTTGACTTAGGACTATCTATACGTCAGCGCTTCTGTGTTTCTCCTTTGTAGTCAGCATTAGTTAGATCTCGTTTCCGTTCAAATAGGAACTACTTATGTACATATCTGTGATTTCAGTTCATGTATTACTTTACTATGTACTGTATGTACCATGTACTAAATGCTCCTATTGTTGTTTCACAGTTTCACTCTGCTTCATTGCAATAAAAGTTGAATACGGAAACTTCTCCAATCAATGAGTTGCGTGAAGGGAGTTAGCTTTAAGTCGATTTATGTACGCCTTACACATAAAGAGGACAGAGCAGTGAAACGACGCTTCTAGAAGCTACACAGTGCTCCGAACCCAATCAGTACTATAGATCAGTGACGTTAGAACCAACATGTCAGCAGCAGAGGGAAGCCAATGTGAGACACGGTCACACGTCTCTGTCAACTCCGGAAGCTCGACTAGGTCAGTGACCAGCTCCGCAGTCGCCAGAGCTCGCGCGAGAGTCGAAGCCGCAAAGGCACGAGCGACCTTTTCAGAAGAGGAAAGACGATTGAAATTAGAAAAAGCACATCTAGAAATGGCATTAGACAACCTAGCAGCCGAGAAAGAAGTTGCAGCCGCCATTGCTGAAGCAGAGGCCTTACAAGAGGCCGCAGATGCGTCAGAGAAAGAACGTGACAGCATATCCTGTCACTCACAGCGCGTTCTAGACTATGTAACGCAACACGTTAAGATAGATGACAACTTGCACCCAAGAACTACACCAATTCCTGCCGATGAATTCACACAGAAACCTATTGCACTGAACGCAACCCTTATGACCCAAACTCCTTATATGGACCAATATGATCATCCCGTATACCGTGAACCCGCAATGCGGACGTCACCTAGATCAACAAACTTCCACAACATGAGCACAGGTTTCGAGAAAGAGAAAGATGATGTTTACTATGCAGATGAATGTAAAGATTACTACGGTCGACCAGCCCCGACAAATGACAACTCAATGAGTAGAGATCAAGGTATGCCTGACTTTCTTAAGTTTTACGCACGACGAGAGCTTATAACCAAGAGCCTCCTAAAATTTGACGACCGTCCAGAAGGTTATGGAGCTTGGCGTTCTTCATTTAAGAACGCTATCAGAGATCTCGAGCTGTCAGCAAGTGAAGAAGTTGATCTCCTAATCAAATGGCTAGGTAAAGACTCCGCAGAGCACGCAAAGCGAATTAGAGACATTTGCATCAACCACCCTAGTAGAGGGCGAGCCCTTATATGGGAAAGACTCGATGAATGTTTTGGATCACCAGAAGTGATAGAGAACACTCTCTTCAAAAGGGTTGAAGACTTCCCTAAGATTTCTAACAAAGGGTACCAGAAGCTGAGAGAACTAGGGGACCTGTTAATGGAGCTCCAAGTCGCCAAATCTGAAGGTGACCTACCAGGTCTCGCGCTGTTAGACACTTCACGTGGGGTCAACCTCCTAGTGCAAAAGTTACCTTATAATTTACAGGAGAGGTGGATCACCCAAGGCTCAAAGTACAAACAACGACTTGGTGTTTTGTTTCCCCCCTTTGCCTTCTTCGTAGAGTTTGTGAATCAACAGGCAAAAACCTGAAACGATCCTAGCTTTGATCTGTCTCCGCTTGACGCTGCTTGTCTTAAAGTAGGTAAACCCACATTACTTCGCAGCGGGAAAGGCATGCCAATAGCTGTCCACAAAACTAGTGTATCCTCATCAGACTCTTTACACAATCCTCTACCCTTAGAGGACCCAGAGAAGCCCCATGCAAGAGACTTAAGCAAAGAGTGCCCTCTACACAACAAACCCCACTCACTACTAAAGTGCCGAGGATTCAGGAGCAAACCCCTGAAAGACCGCAAGATATTTCTTAGAGAAAACCGCATTTGCTTCAGGTGCTGTATAACAACTGCTCATTTGGCAAAGGACTGTACAACAGAAGTCAAGTGTGCCGAATGTGATAGCAGAGAGCACAACACAGTATTACATCCAGGATCAGCTCCTAAGTTCCTTACTCCTCTAGACCAGGCTACGGACCACGGCAGGGAGGAAGACGCCACAGCATCTCCCGAAGTGACGCCCCAATGTACCCAGGTTTGTGGAGAAGGCCTCAGTAACAAATCATGCTCCAAGATCTGTCTTGCTGTAGTCTATCCCATTGGACAGAGAGAAAAAGCGGTAAGAATATACGTCATCCTCGATGATCAGAGCAACAGGTCTCTTGCTAGCTCAGCTTTCTTCGACATGTTCAAAGTTGAAGGAAACACCTTTACGTATCTGCTCAAGACGTGCACAGGTGTGAGTGAGACGGCGGGGAGAAGAGCAACAGGTTATCAAATTGAATCTATAGATGGAGAACTATCTCTACCTCTGCCTACGCTGATTGAGTGCAATCAAATCCCAAACAACAGAGAAGAGATCCCTACTCCTGAGGCGGCATTACATCACAGACACCTGAGAGCCATAGCCGACCACATTCCTGCACTAGACCCAAAAGCTCAGATTATGCTTCTGCTAGGAAGAGACATTATAAGATTACACAAGGTGAGGCAGCAAGTAAACGGCCCTCATAATTCGCCATATGCGCAGAAGCTCGACCTAGGCTGGGTCATTATAGGCGACGTCTGCCTAAGGGATTTTCACAAACCAACCACCGTGAGCTCTCTGTACACAAACTCGCTAGAGAGTGGATGCCCATCCTTTTTGCCACCCTGCCCTAACAAGTTCCTATTTAAAGAGAATCTTAGTGGCCCTGTGCATCTTACCTTTAACGAGCGAGAAGACTACTCTGGTGGTACAGTCAACGACCATCTAGGATGTACAGTCTTTCACAGAACAAAGGAAGATAACAAGATAGCCCCTTCAATCGAGGATAAAGCCTTCCTAAAGATAATGGAGCATGAGTTTCTCCAGGATGAGACAGGAAGCTGGGTCGCACCACTCCCTTTCAAGACACAGAGGCGTCGCCTCCCTGACAACAAGAGTCAAGCACTAAAACGCTTTACTTCTCTCAGACACAACTTTCAGAGGAGACCAGACATGAAAGAACATTTTTTACTGTTCATGAAAAATATATTTGAGAGAGGGCATGCAGAAGTAGCTCCACCTTTAAAGGAAAAGGAAGAATGCTGGTACCTACCAATCTTCGGAGTCTACCACCCTAAGAAACCAGGACAGATTCGGGTAGTCTTTGATTCTAGTTCCCGTTATGAAGGCGTCTGCCTTAATGATGTTCTCTTAACGGGGCCAGATCTTAACAACACCCTCCTTGGGGTCCTCATCCGATTCCGTAAAGAAGCAGTTGCCGTCGTCGCCGACATACAGCAGATGTTCCATTGTTTCTTAGTGAAATCAGAGCATCGGAACTTCCTAAGATTCTTCTGGTTCCGAGAGAACGATCCTACCAAAGACGTCATAGAGCATCGTATGAAAGTACATGTTTTCGGCAACAGCCCTTCCCCTTCAGTTGCTATTTATGGACTCAAACTGTCTGCACAGAAAGGAGAGGAAGACGTCAGGCGCTTCGTAGAAAGAGACTTTTACGTGGACGATGCCCTAAAGTCTTTTCCATCAGCAGAAGCCGCTATCAATTTGCTCAAAAGGACCCAGGACGTGTTAGCCCATTCAAATCTCAGACTACATAAGATTGCTTCAAATAGCGAAATTGTTGTGCAAGCTTTCCCCAAGCAAGATCGCGCTAACGATCTGAAAGATCTAGACTTACCTACAGATTCCATCCCTGTTCAACGGAGTCTGGGGCTCAATTGGGACCTCAATACTGACACCTTTATTTTTCAGGTTGTCCGTGATCAAAAACCATTCACAAGACGCGGCGTCTTATCCATGATAAACAGCTTATACGATCCGCTTGGGTTTGCAGCACCAGTGACGATCCAAGGTAAGGCTCTGCTCAGAGAGCTAATTACAGATACGTGGGACTGGGACACTCCACTCCCTCTTGAAAAGGAACTGTTGTGGACAGTGTGGAGAGATTCTCTAGAGGTATTGTCAAGCTTACGCATACCCAGACCATACGCACTTGTCCCTCTTGATGAGGTCCAGTCTAAGAGACTACACATCTTCTGCGATGCTTCCGAAAAAGCAATTGCTGCGGTAGGTTACCTCAAAACTTCAGACATTGGAAAACGAGCTCATATCGGCTTTGTAATGGGCAAGACGAAGTTGGCACCACGTCTGGAACTCACGATACCGAGACTAGAGCTTTGTGCTGCCGTCCTTGCAGTAGAATTATCTGAACTGATTGCAGCAGAAATAGACGTAGATCTCGAAGATACAATGTTTTATACAGACAGTAAAGTAGTGTTAGGCTACATTCACAATGAGACCAGGAGGTTTTACGTCTACGTAAGTAATAGGGTCCAGAGGATCAGAAAGTCAACACAACCTACCCAGTGGCACTATGTGTCAACTAACCTAAACCCAGCAGACTGCGCCACGAGAGGTGTAGCAGCGTCTCGCCTCAGAGACACTATGTGGCTCACAGGACCAGTATCGTTATACGAGACAAAACCTGAAACTCTGGAAAGAAATTCATTTGAGTTGCTAGAACCAGAATCTGACATAGAGATTCGTCCTCGAGTCTCTACACTTAATACAGTTGTTTCAGACAAGCAACTCGGTATTGGACGTTTCAACAAGTTTTCTACCTGGCGGTCATTGTGTAGAGCTATAACCCATCTACGTCACATAGCTAGATCCTTTAAAGCTGAATCACCACAGTCAGAACATTGCAAAGGTTGGCATTGCTACCGCAGACCTTGTACCTCAGATGAACTCTCACAAACTCAGGACTTTATTATACAATGTGTTCAACGAGAAGCTTACGCGCAAGAGTTTGAATGTTTAATGAACCAAAGATGTGTCTCCAAAGACAGCCATCTTAGGAGACTCGACCCATTCTTGGATAAAAACGGATCGCTTAGAGTGGGAGGTCGCATTTCAAATGCAAGGATAGAGAGCAACCAAAGCTACCCATTAATACTCCCGAGTAATCATATTGCGTCCTTACTTGTGCAACACTACCACGAGCAAGTTAAACATCAAGGTCGTCTGTTCACCGAAGGAGCTTTACGCACTGCAGGCTTCTGGATAGTGGGAGCAAAAAGACTCGTGAGTAGTGTAATCTTCAAATGTGTCACTTGCAGGAAGCTTCGTGGTACATTCCAGTCTCAGAAGATGGCTAATCTTCCAAGGGATCGACTGAGTACAGAACCTCCATTCACAAACGTCGGTCTAGATGTGTTTGGCCCTTGGTCTGTCATCGCACGGCGCACCAGAGGAGGTCATGCTACCAACAAACGCTGGGCGGTTATATTTACTTGTATGAGCATTAGAGCCGTGCACATAGAGGTGATTGAATCATTGGACACTTCTAGCTTCATAAACTGTCTTAGACGTTTTATTTCCATTCGAGGACCAGTAAAACTTATCCGTTCTGATAGAGGAACCAATTTTGTCGGAGCCTGCAGAGAACTGAAGATCCCTTCAAACATTGACGATGAATGTGTAGGAAGATATCTCGCAGATCAAGGTTGCAGGTGGATGTTCAACCCGCCACACTCCTCTCATATGGGGGGCTCATGGGAACGCATGATTGGCATAGCCAGAAGAATCTTGGACTCAATGTTCTTACAATTAGGGACTTTGACTATCACACACGATACCCTCATAACATTCATGGCTGAAGTGGTAGCTATTATGAACGCCAGACCCTTGACCTTGATATCCAATGATCCAGAAAATCCTCTTTTGCTCACTCCTGCTACTCTGCTCACCCAAAAGGTTGGTACAGTTGCTGCACCTACTGATGAGTTTCCTTCAAAAGACCTATACAGGTGCCAGTGGAAGAAAGTACAAACTCTTTCTAATACCTTCTGGGAGAAATGGAAAAAACAGTACATTTCTGTTCTCCAGACACGAGACAAATGGCAGGTTGACAAACCTAACATGCAGGTTGAGAGTGTTGTCTTAATCAAAGACCCTCAATCAAAGAGAAACCAATGGCCTCTAGGATTGGTCACCAAAGTGTTCCCGAGCGAAGATGGAAAAGTTAGGAAAGTAGAAGTGAGAGTTTGGAAGCAAGGTCACTCAAAACTTTTCTTGAGACCCGTTACTGAATTGATCCTGTTAGTTTCCCCTAAAGTGTGTTAAAGTGATATCTTCAAGACATCAGACGGGGAGTGTGAGGCCTTTAACAGCTTTCTTCATAATTGTTTATTTATTGTCCTTCTGTGATTTCTTATGCTTGTCATTTATAATGCAACAGCGCCACCTACTGGCTGTCTGTACAAACAGCTTTGGAGTTCATTCTAGTCTACTTCTCTTGTTTGATCTATCTGGCCACCGTAGTCTCTACTTTTGACCCCTGGGAGACATCATATAACCTTATTCTCCAGGAGCCATTTTAGTTTTTCATTCCATGTGGTACTGAAGCATCTCTCTGCCTCCCGGCTTACAGAAGCACCGTCGGTAAGGAGATTCAGGTTTTGACTTAGGACTATCTATACGTCAGCGCTTCTGTGTTTCTCCTTTGTAGTCAGCATTAGTTAGATCTCGTTTCTGTTCAAATAGGAACTACTTATGTACATATCTGTGATTTCAGTTCATGTATTACTTTACTATGTATGTACCATGTACTAAATGCTCCTATTGTTGTTTCACAGTTTCACTCTGCTTCATTGCAATAAAAGTTGAATACGGAAACTTCTCCAATCAATGAGTTGCGTGAAGGGAGTTAGCTTTATGTCGATTTATGTACGCCTTACACATAAAGAGGACAGAACAATATACCTGCATGTCATCTCCTCCTATATAGTAGTATATACATGTATGTCATCTCTCCTGCATATAGTTTACACCTGTATGTCATCATCCCCTGTATATAGTATATATCTGTATGTCATCTCCCCTGTATATAGTATATACCGGTATGTCATCTCCTCCTGCATATAGTATATACCTGTATGTCATCTCCCCTGTATATAGTATATACCTGTATGCCATCTCCCCTGTATATAATAAATACCTGTTTGTCATCTCCTCCTGTATATAGTATATACCTGTATGTCATCTTCCCTGTATATAGTATAAACCTGTACATCTCACAGGCTCCCTCCCGTCTGTATATGGTGGAGGTGCAGTCTCTGCTGAGACGCTTCAGTGGCCCTTGAGGAAGCAGCTCTTGCCTCCCTTTCCTCCATTTCTGTACTCCATTCTGTAAGTCTTGGCTCCCTTTCTTCTTTCTGTAAGTCTTGCTCATTGAGGCGTAATACAGCTTTTCTCTTAGAGAAAGCAGATTTTAACCTTGTGGGAATGTAATACCATTTAGTTAGAAATTGTAAAGAAGGACTAATTTAGAGTGGCATTATTTGTAGCTGTATAAATAAGTTTAAAGCGAACCAGGCATAGTCAGGTTGGCGCTGTTACACCGATTAAAATAATACCTGGGTTGGAGAAATCCGTCTTGTGTTTCTTTTTTTAATTTGTGTTTGAATTTTTAAGTTAATGATATGCTTCATGCCAGACAAAGAGAAGTTCCTGATTCTGGGCTCCCCCTGCAGTCTGTGTCAGAGGGTGGTCTGTGTGGGCATGGTAATACAGTAACTTGTGTTATTTCCAGCATTACAGTAGGACGATAACACCATAGATATGATAAGAAAAATAGGCCTCAGTTACCATAACTGTCTACAAGGAAAACTGTTGCTCATAGCAACCAATCACAGCTCAGCTTTCATCTTTTAACCCCTTAAGCCCCAAGGGTGGTTTGCACGTTCATGACCGGGCCAATTTTTACAATTCTGACCACTGTCCCTTTATGAGGTAATAACTCTGAAACGCTTCAATGGATCCCGGTGATTCTGACATTATTTTCTTGTGACATATTGTAATTCATGTTAGTGGTAAAATTTCATTCATATAACTTGCGTTTATTTGTGAAAACAATGGAAATTTGGCGAAAATTTTGAGAATTTTGCAATTTTCCAACTTTGAATTTTTATGCCCTTAAATCACAGAGATACGGCACACAAAAAACTTGATAAGTAACATTTCCCACATGTTTACTTTACATCAGCACAATTTTGGAACCAAATTTTTTTTTTTTTAGGAAGTTAGAAGGGTTAAAAATTGACCAGCGATTTCTCATTTTTGCAACACCATTTTATTTTTATGGACCACATCACATTTGAAGCCACTTTGCGGGGTCTATATGATAGAAAATACCCAAAAGTGACACCATTCTAAAAACTGCACCCCTTAAGGTGCTCAAAACCACATTCAAGAAGTTTAGTAACCCTTTAGGTGCGTCACAGGAATTTTTTGAATATTTAAAAAAAAATGAACATTTAACTTTTTTTCACAAAAAAAATACTTCAGGTTCAATTTTTTTTATTTTACCAAGGGTAACAGGAGAGATTGGACTGCAAAAGTTATTGTGCAATTTGTCCTGAGTATGCTGATACCTGATATGTGGGGGGAACCACTGTTTCGGCGCATGGCAGACCTCAGAAGGGAAGGAGTGCCGTTTGACTTTTTCAATGCAAAATTGGCTGGAATTCAGATCGGACACCATGTCGCGTTTGGAGAGCCCCTGATGTACCTAAACAGTGGAAACCCCCCACAAGTGACCCTATTTTGGAAACTAGACCCCCCAAGGAACTTATCTAGATATGTGGTGAGAACTTTGAATCCACAAGGGTTTCACAGAAGTTTATAACGTACAGCGGTACAATTAAAAAAATCATATTTTTTCCACAAAAATTATCTTTTCACCCCCAATTCTTATATTTCCATGGGTAACAGGACCCTAAAAGTTATTGTGCAATTTGTCCTGAGTGCGCTGATACCCCACATGTGGGGGTAAACCACTATTTGGGCGCATGGCAGAGCTCGGAAGGGAAGCAGCGCCATTTGACGTTTTTGGCTGGAATTGAGATCGGACACCATGTCGCGTTTGGAAAGCCCCTGATGTACCAAAACAGGTGAAACCCCCACAAATGACACCATTTTGGAAACTAGACCCCCCCAAGGAACTTATCTAGATGTGTGGTGAGCACTTTAAACCCCCCAGTGCTTCACAGAAGTTTATAACGCCCGGGCGTGAAAATAAAAAAATCGTATTTTTTCCACAAACATGATCTTTTAGTCACCAATCTTTTTATTTTCCCAAGGGTACCAGGAGAAATTGGACCCCAAAAGTTGTTGTCTAATTTGTCCTGAGTATGCTGATTCCTCATATGTGGGAGAAAACTACTGTATGGGCACACGTCGGGGCTCGGAAGGGAAGTAGTGACGTTTTGGAATGCAGACTTTGATGGAATGGTCTGCGGGTGTCATGTTGCTTTTGGAGAGCCCCTGATGTACCTAAACAGTGGAAACCCCCCACAAATGACCCCATTTTGGAAACTAGACCCCCCACGGAACTTATCTAGATGTGTGGTGAGCACTTTGAACCCCCAGTGCTTCACAGAAGTTTATAACGCCCGGGCGTGAAAATAAAAATATCGTATTTTTTCAACAAACATGATCTTTTAGTCCCCATTTTTTTTATTTTCCCAAGGGTAACAGGAGAAACTAGACCCCAAAAGTTGTTGTCCAATTTGTCCTGAGTGCGCTAATACCTCATATGTGGGAGAAAACTACTGTATGGGCACACGTCGGGGCTCGGAAGGGAAGCAGTGACGTTTTGGAATGCAGACTTTGATGGAATGGTCTGTGGGTGTCATGTGCGTTTGGAGAGCCCCTGATGTACCTAAACTATTGAAACTCCACACAAGTGACTGCATTTTGGAAACTAGACCCCCCTCGGAACTTATCTAGATGTGTGGTGAGCACTTTGAACTCCCAAGTGCTTCACAGAAGTTTATAACGCCTTGGCGTGAAAATAAAAAAATAATTTTTTTCCACAAAAATGATATTTTTGCCCCAATTTTTTATTTTCCTAAGGGTAACAGGAGAAATTGGACCCCAAAAGTTGTTTTGCAATTTGTCCTGAGTAGGCTGATACCCTATATGTGGGGGTAAAACACTGTTTGGGCGCATGGCAGAGCTTGGAAGGGAAGGAGCACCATTTGACTTTTTCAACACAGAATTGGCTGGAATTGAGATCAGACACCATGTTGGATTTGGAGAGCACCTGATGTGCCCAAACAGTGGAAAACCCCAATTCTAACTCCAACCCTAACCTCAACACACCCTTAACCCTAATCTCAGCCCTAGCCCTAGCCCTAGCCCTAGCCCTAACCCTAACCCTAATGGGAAAATGGAAATAAATACATTTTCTTTTAGTTTTATTATTTTTCCCTAACTAAGGGGGTGATAATGGGGGGTTTGATTTACTATTTATGGCGGTTTTCATGTTTGGCAGCTGTCGCACGCTAAAAAACGCTTTTTATTGTAAAAATAGTTTTTGCATCACCACATATTGAAAGCTATAATTTTTCCGTATTTTGGCCCACCAAGTCATGTGAGGTCTTATTCTTTGCGGGACGAGTTGACGTTTTTATTGGTATCATTTTTGGGCACGTGACTTTTTTATCGCTTTTTATTCCGATTTTTGGGACGCAGAATGAATAAAAACCAGCGTTTCGTGAATTTCTTTTGGGGGGTGCGTTTACACCGTTCCGCGTGCGGTAAAATTGATAAAGCGGTTTTATTCTTCGGGTCAGTACAGTTACAGCGATACCTCATTTAGGTCATTTTTTATGTTTTGTCGGTTTTATGCAATGAAAACTATTTTATATAAAAAATAATTATTTTTGCATCGCTTTATTCTGCGAGCTATAACTTTTTTATTTTTTCTCTGATGATGCTGTGTGGTGGCTCGTTTTTTGCGGGACAAGCTGAAGTTTTCAGCAGTACCATTGATATTTATATGTGTCTTTTTTATCGCGCGTTATTGCACTTTTTGTTCAGCGGTATGATAATAAATCATTATTTTCTGCTTCGTTTTTTATTTTTATTTTTTAAGGGGTTCGCTAAAGGGGTTAACTAATGGGACAGTTTTATAGGGAGGGTCGTTATGGACGCGGCGATACCAAATATGTGTACTTTTATTGGGTTTTTTTATTTTCAAATATTGAATTTATTGGGGAATATTTTTTTTTTTTACTAATTTATTTAGTGATTTTTTAAAAATTATTTTTACACTTTTTTTTTTAGCGCCGCTGATCGCTATGACGTACTATCCCGTCCCTGGGAATTAAGTCCCAGGGCACATGGACGGGATAGTACGTCTCATGGCAGAAAGGGGTTAAACAACTCTCGTGAAATGAAAGAAGCTTAGTGATTGGTTGCTATGGGCAACACAGGCAGTGTAACCTGTTGTGGTCAAGAAGATGTGCCTATGAAATATACAGTATATATCAGATATTTTATATATATATATATATATATTAGATAGTTATTATATATATGTATAGATATTTATTATACAGGGCTTTGCGTGTGGAGTGACTGTGGCTATGTGGAGTGGGCATGGCTGGATACACACACATTCACACACTCATTTTTATATATCACAGAGTCACCTTGTCGACTGTGGGACGGCTTTTATGCTTTATTTGATCAAATACAGTATTAATAAGAACTCTGAATTATTTATATGCACCTTTGCTTTTTATTTATTTAATTACAGCAGGGTTTTTCTCATTTTGTCTTTTGTAGGTTTTGTATGCTTTACGGCCAATGTGAACATATGTTTATATGCTGCATGTATACCAACTCAAACCAAGCTCAATTTTTGTGTTTTTTTCTTTGTATTCTTGCATTCGGTTCAAGCCGGGGTGTGGTCACACTCTCCTGAGCTGGAAATTGTATTTAAAGGCTCCCCTGACTGGTGTCCACTGGTTGAGACCCAGTCCTTTTGTCTGCCCTTATTCACACACTGACGTCAACTTTGACACATGATAAGGTTTTTAATATAACCAATCTCTTCAACCTATCACTAACTTCTGGCACCTTTCCTTCTGCTTTCAACATGCCACAATCACGCCTATCCTTAAAAAGCCAACTCTGAACTCAACTGCTATGTCCAGCTATCGCTCAATGTCGCTGCTGCCATTCCCTTCCTGACTTCCTGAATTTTCCCCCCATCTCTCATCTAACTTGCTCTTTGACAATCTACAATCTGGTTTCCGTCCCCATCAGCCGTATCCTCCTTCTTCTCCTCTCGGTTCCTCAAACTCAATGTGGACAAATCTGAACTCATCATCTTTCGTCCATCTCACAGATCTTCCTTACCTGATCTATCTATCACAATAAATGACATTGCGCTTTCCCCCTGTACGGGACGTCAGCTACTTCAGAGTAACCCTTGACTCTGCCCTATCACTCAAAAGGCACATCCAAGCTCTTTCCACCTCCTGTCACCTCCAGCTCAAAAATATTTCCAGAATCCGTCCTTTCCTCAACTCTCAATCTACTAATATTCTTGTGCATGTCTTTATCTTCTCATGCCTAGACTACAGCAACATCTTTTATGTGGCCTCCCTCATAACACTCTCACACCTCTCCAGTCCATCCTTAACCATGCTGCCCGACTAATTCATCTCTCTCCTCGCTACTCTTCTGTTTCTTTTTTCTGCCTCCCATTCCCTCAGCGTATCCAGTTCAAATTACTAATACTGACCTACAAAGCCATCCACAACCTGTCTCCTCCATATATCTCTGAACTAATCTCCCAATGTCGTCCCTTATGTAATCTTCGTTCCTGCCAAGACCTCTTTCTCTCCTTCACACTTATTCACTCCACACCTAATCCCCTCCAAAACTTCTCCCGAATTTCCCCCATGCTCTGGAATTGTGTGCCCCAACACGTCCGACTATGAACCCCATTCGGATCCTTCAGATGGAACCTGAAAACCCACCTCTTTAAGAAAGCTTACAGCCTGCAATTACCCCGCTGCCTCCTCACCACTATCGGAGGTATCGCCACACCAACACCGGAGCTGCTGCAATTCCCCAACCTACTGTCTCCTTCCCCACCATCCTGTAGAATATAATGCCTCAAGGGTAGGGTCCTCTCTCCTCTGTATCAGTCTGTCATTGTTAGTTTGTTTACTGTAAGTGATATGTTTAATTTGTATGCAATCCCTTCTCATGTACACCACCATGGAATCAAAGGTGCTATATAAATAATAATAATAATAGTTGCAGTCCTTGAAAAACAATTGCAGAGTATGTCACTTGAACTGTCAGACCAGCAATTTAGAGTCTCACAGCAGTAGACTGTCTGGCGGGCAGTCAGGCTTAACTGGAACCTAAGGTGACCCCGCTGGATATGTTTTCTGTTGGACGGGATAAAGTTCTTGTGTTCCATGAAGCCTTCAAGCTTTATTTTAGTCTTCATCCTCATTCATCTGGGAGTGAGGAGTAACGGGTTGGGATTGTTATTTCTCTCCCTCATGGAGATCCTCAATACTGGGCCTTTTCACTTCCATTAGATTCACTGTCTCTCTGGTTGATTGATGGTTATTTTTTTGAGTCTCTAGTAGTGATGAGCGAACGTGCTCGCCACTACTCGTTACTCGCCCTAGTATCACCATACTCGGTGTACTCGGCGGGCTCCAAGCATTTCCAGGATTACTCGGCGGAAACTCGGGTCTCCACCTAGCATTTTTGGCGGACTTTAGAGACCCAATCACGCTGCAGGGATTGTCTGCCAGGCTATGAAATGCCGCAGCCATCTTTGTTGTGGTTGTGCAGTGGTTGGCTGGCCCCACATCATCATCAGGGGTATAAGAGACCGGACGCCGCCCTGCTCGGCGCATTCAGCTCCGAATTGAGAGAGTGTAGGGAGAGCGGCTGCCTTGATAGGGTCAGAATTGGGGATTTCTTAGTTAGTGTGGGGTCTACATCCTAAATACTCACATCCAGCTAAACCAACAGTCCTTCTAAGGACTAATTCCGGAGTATATAGGTTCCAGTGTTAGGCAGACAGGGTAGTGTACGTCACTCTATACACATCAGTGCAAGGCCTGCAGGCACTGTATGTGTGTATATAGATCATTGCATACATCAAGACGGTCCATTCCCTTCCTGTGTTCTGGTGCTGCTGCTACCTGTGGGATATATTAGCCATATATAGCTAGCCCGAGGTGTAATTGTAATACAGGCCACACATTTTTTGGCCTGGCTGTCACTTTTGATTAAATACAGCAGTATTTAGCTAAAAAAAAAAAATTACAGGCCACACATTTTTTGGTGGGGTATCTCCATGGTAGCTTATATCTGTGCGTGCTCAAAGTTTGGCCAGTTTACGGCTGTTTTCTTTTTTTTTGCCTGACTGTCACTTTTGGTTAAATACAGCAGTATTGAGGCAAAAAAAAAAAAAGGCCACACATTTTTTGGTGTGATATCTCCACGCCAGCTCATATCTGTGCGTGCTCAAAGTTTGGCCAGTTTACGGCTGTTTTCTTTTTTTTAAATGGCTGTCACTAGAGTTGAGCGAAACAGGTCGAAAAATTTCAAAAGTCGCCGACTTTTGGTAAAGTCGGGTTTCATGAAACGAAATCCGACCCTAGGGTGAGGTCGGCCACGAGCTCAGCGACTTTAGCACCAAAGTCGAGTTTCAAAAGTTTGTTTTCCGCCCTTTTTCAGCCAATCAGGATCCACGGACACTGTGGGCAACGTGATGACATAGGCAGGGGTCACCACCATCTTTGAGAAGGGCATGCAAGTGATTGGCTTGCTTTGGGGGGCGTCACAGGGGGTATAAAAGGGCGTGCAGGCCGACCGCCATGTTATTCATACTGATCTCAGAATAGGGAGAGCTGATGCTGCTGCTGATTCTGTAGGGAGAGCGTTAGGCAGCTAGCGATTTTGCCTGTACAACACACCAGTCACTGTGTGTGCAGTGCAAGTGGAGGCTATATTTTGCTGGATCAGCTGTGTTGGTTGTTAGGCTGCCTTATAAGGCTTCCTGATAGCTGCATTGCTGTTTTCCCACTGTTCTGCAAACTGCTTTTTTAAAAGCAATCCAAATTTTTTTGTTGTCCTGGTGAGGTACTGAGTGTGCATTTTTTCACACCATACAGTGGTGTACGCTCCTCACACAGTACCGTGTAACGGCTGTTATCACGGCCACAGTGAAGCTATCTGTGTGTGACTCTGTAAGAATAAGTCGAGGACATGTTCTGTTCTTACAGACCTCCACCTTCTAGTTTTGTCTGCTTTTCAAACAGTTAAGTATATTTGCTGTTTGATCACATTCAAAACTATAGAGAGACAGCATGTGTCAGTCCGTATACTTAAAAAACACGGAGCTTGACAATTTTACGGACACCGGACAGCAGTGTACGTGCACGCTCCTCTCTCAGTACCGTGTAACGGCTGTTATCACGGCCACAGTGAAGCTATCTGTGTGTCACTCTGTAAGGATAAGTCGAGGACATGTTCCGTTCTTACAGACCTACACTCTAGGGAGATTCCTATTCTGCCCAATTCTATATACACCTTGTAGTTTGTCATACACTAGCCAATTTCTGCCTGTGACATAGCGGTGTGATATTCACTGGGCCTCACACAATCCAACAGTGTCCACAAGTGTGTTCAGAAATTCTACATCTCCCCTGTCCTATAGTGACATTTTTCACACCTGCGACATTGAGCCTGTGACATAGCGGTGTGATATTAACTGGGCCTCATACAATCCAACAGTGTCCACAAGTGTGTTCAGAAATTCTACATCTCCCCTGTCCTATAGTGACATTTTTCACACCTACGACATTGAGCCTGTGACATAGCGGTGTGATATTAACTGGGCCTCACCCAATAGTGTCCACAAGTGTGTTCAGAAATTCTACATCTCCCCTGTCCTATAGTGACATTTTTCACACCTGCGACATTGAGCCTGTGACATAGCGGTGTGATATTAACTGGGCCTCACACAACAGTGGCCACAAGTGTGTTCAGAAATTCTACATCTCCCCTGTCCTATAGTGACATTTTTCACACCTACGACATTGATCCTGTGACATAGCGGTGTGATATTAACTGGGCCTCACACAACAGTGTCCACAAGTATGTTCAGAAAATCTACATCTCCCCTGTCCTATAGTGACATTTTTCACACCTGCGACATTGAGCCTGTGACATAGCGGTGTGATATTAACTGGGCCTCACACAATCCAACAGCATCCACAAGTGTGTTCAGAAATTCTACATCTCCCCTGTCCTATAGTGACATTTTTCACACCTACGACATTGAGCCTGTGACATAGCGGTGTGATATTAACTGGGCCTCACACAACAGTGTCCACAAGTGTGTTCAGAAATTCTACATCTCCCCTGTCCTATAGTGACATTTTTCACTCCTGCGACATTGAGCCTGTGACATAGCGGTGTGATATTAACTGGGCCTCACACAATCCAACAGTGTCCACAAGTGTGTTCAGAAATTCTAAATCTCCCCTGTCCTATAGTGACATTTTTCACACCTGCGATATTGAGCCTGTGACATAGCGGTGTGATTTTAACTGGGCCTCACACAATCCAACAGTGTCCACAAGTGTGTTCAGAAATTCTACATCTCCCCTGTCCTATAGTGACGTTTTTCACACCTACGACATTGAGCCTGTGACATAGCAGTGTGATATTAACTGGGCCTCACACAACAGTGTCCACAAGTGTGTTCAGAAAATCTACATCTCCCCTGTCCTATAGTGACATTTTTCACACCTGCGACATTGAGCCTGTGACATAGCGGTGTGATATTAACTGGGCCTCACACAATCCAACAGCGTCCACAAGTGTGTTCAGAAATTCTACATCTCCCCTGTCCTATAGTGACATTTTCACACCTACGACATTGAACCTGTGACATAGCGGTGTGATATTAACTGGGCCTCACACAACAGTGTCCACAAGTGTGTTCAGAAATTCTACATCTCCCCTGTCCTATAGTGACATTTTTCACACCTGCGACATTGAGCCTGTGACATAGCGGTGTGATATTAACTGGGCCTCACACAATCCAGCAGTGTCCACAAGTGTGTTCAGAAATTCTACATCTCCCCTGTCCTATTGTGACATTTTTCACACCTACGACATTGAGCCTGTGACATAGCGGTGTGATATTAACTGGGCCTCACACAATCCAACAGTGTCCACAAGTGTGTTCAGAAATTCTACATCTCCCCTCTCCTATAGTGACATTTTTCACACCTGCGACATTGAGCCTGTGACATAGCGGTGTGATATTAAATGGGCCTCACACAATCCAACAGTGTCCACAAGTGTGTTCAGAAATTCTACGTCTCCCCTGTCCTATATACATCTTGTACCTTGTTTTACATTACTACATAGTTTGTGGGATTTTGTGTACATTTTTACCAAAAATGAGGAAGGCTGGTGGAAGAGGCCGTGGAATTGGGCGGGGGTTGCCAGCTGGTAATGATGGTGTTGGTGGTGGATCTGATGGTAGTGACAAAAGCAAAATAGGACTGAATGCAGGAGGTGTTGAGCCTGCGTCATCATCTGGCTCCACAAGGCCTCGAAGGCTTGGTTTTCTAGGAGTTGGCAAACCGCTTTTAAAGCCAGAGCTTCAGGAAAAAGTTTTGGCTTACATTGCTGACTCAGCCTCCAGCTCTATCGCCTCCTCTTCTGACGTTGTAAAAAATAAAAGCACTGAGTCATCATTGGAGGCTCATGTTCATGAACCACACCTTTCCTTGTGTCCTTCACCCCAACCAAGATTGAAGGATTACGCAGGCCATACAACTGATTACTCCATGGAGCTGTTTTCACATACCATGCCTGGGTAATCAAGTGAAATGGTGAATTACCCAGGCCAAGATGAATCTGACATGGAGTGCACTGATGCACAGCCACTGATAGATGATTCTGCTGGTACATTCACTCAGAGCACTACATTGTCCTCGCAGTGTAATGAGCCAGATTCTGACCCTGATGAGACTCAGGTGCCCCTTCCCGCATACTATACCACCATACACGGTGACACAGAGGAAGGTGCACATGACATTGAAGAGGAGGTGATGGATGACCCAGTTGTTGACCCAGATTGGCATCCATTGGGGGAAGAGGGTGCTGCTTCCAATAGCTCAGATGAGGAGGAGGAGCATCCACAGCAGACATCAACATCGCAACAACTGTTATCTGGCAGGCCTGGAGCACTCCAAAGACAGGTTCCAAAAATCAAAAGAGTTGCTGGACAGCTTGTCCAGATGGTCAAAATAGCACAGCGTGCTAGGCCTCAAAATGTCTTCCAAAGTAGGAAGAGTGCAGTGTGGCACTTTTTTGAACAAAATCCTCATGATCAGGCCAAGGTTATCTCTAAGAAGTGCGCAAAGACCTTTAGCCGAGGGAAAAATCTGAAAAATTTGAATACCAGTTGCATGCTTAGACATTTAACCAGCATGCACTTGCAAGCGTGGACACAACACCAAACCTCAAGTACCACATGTGCAACTGATCACAAAGAAGGTAGTCAGCAACGCTACATTGTTTCCCCCTCTGTAAGCCCATCGGTTAGCACAGCAGCAAATGTTGAGGTGTCGTTGCAAGGCCAAAGCAGTCAGGGAATCCCACTGTTATATCAATGACAGACTGAATCTAGGCCATCAGAAAGAACACCAACCCCATCACCATCATCAACCCTCTCTCAGTCCACCCTGTCCACCGCTAGTTCCACCATATGCAGCTCTCAAGTCCAGCTCACCCTCCCAGAGACTATGAGTAGGTCAAGAAAGTACTCAGTCTCTCATCCGCGTACACTGGGTTTGAATGCCCACATTGCCAAACTAATCTCGTTAGAGATGATGCCCTATCGGTTGGTGGAAAGCGCAGCTTTCCGCGAACTCATGGCCTATGCAGTACCACGCTATGACCTACCCAGTCGCCACTTCTTCTCTCGCAAAGCCATCCCAGCCCTCCACCATCATGTGAAAGACAGCATTGTCCATGCACTCAAGCAGTCAGTGAGTGGAAAGGTGCACCTCACAACAGATGCATGGTCCAGTCGGCATGGCCAGGGCCGTTACGTGTCCATCACTGCGCACTGGGTTAATGTGGTGGATGCAGGGTCCACAGGGGACAGCGGTGGTGGGACAGTGCTGCCTAGCCCACGGTATAGGAAACAGTTGGCTGTAGGCGTTCGACCCACCTCCTCCTCCTCCTCCAGAAGCGAAAGCTCGTCCACAGAGCGCAGTCGTACGAGCACTCCATCTGCAGCTGCCACTGTTGCAAATGAGGTGTCCCCCTATCGAGCAGCTAGTGAAAAGCGTCAGCAGGCTCTGTTGCAGATGATGTGTTTGGGCGACAGACACACCGTGGAGGTGCTGGCTGAGTACTTTCAGCGACAAACTGAGTCATGGCTGGGCAGTATACATCTTGAGGCAGGCAAGGTAGTTAGTGATAACGGCCGTAATTTTATGGCAGCCGTAGCCCTTTCAAAACTCAGCCACATACCTTGCTTGGCTCACACCTTGAACCTGGTGGTGCAGTGTTTCCTCAACAATTATCCGGAGTTAACAGCCCTGCTCCAGAAGGTGCGAAGACTGTGCGCGCACATCCGCCGGTCGCCTGTACACTCCATTCGTATGCAGAAGCTGCAGCGATTACTCTACCTTCCCAACCACCGCCTCATTATCGACATTGCAACAAGGTGGAACTCCACCCTGCACATGGTTGAGCGGCTGTGCGAACAGAGGCAGGCCATAATGCATTTGTGGTAGGATACACAGCCAGGCACTTTGAGAGCAGACATGGAGTTGACAGGTGTGCAGTGGTCGAAGCTGAAAGACCTCTGTAAAGTCCTTCAGTGTTTTGAGGAATGCACACGGCAGGTAAGCGCAGATGACGCCATCCTAAGCATGAGCATCCCACTTATGCGTCTGCTCATGCAAACTTTGACGCACCTTAAGGAGCAGGCGTCTGCAGCCAATGTTGACGAGGAGGAAGAGGAGGAGGGAATCCTTGATGACATTCAGCCATTGTCTGCTCAGGGACCTCTCCTGGACGAGGTGGAGGAAGAAGATGAGGAGGAGGATGATGATGGGGATGATTACTTAGGGGAGAAGGATGCATCTCGTGGGGCAAGTTAAAATGTTGGCGTGGCAAGGTCTGGTACAGGGTTTGTGCGTGACTGGAGGGATGTGGATTTGCCAGAAAGTGCTCCTCCAACCAGCACTCGCAGTGCATCATTGACACCGGGAACATTGGCCCACATGTCAGATTATGCCTTGCAGATCCTAAAAAGGGACCCCCGCATTGCCAAAATGATGAACGATGACGACTACTGGTTGGCCAGCATCCTGGATCCACGCTATAAAGGCAAATTACAAAACATCATGCCACAGGAGAACCTTGACCTAATATTGGCTAATAAACAAGCAACTCTGGTAAACCGGTTGGTTGAGGCATTCGCAGCACACAGCAGCGGTGATGGTTCTCACAAGAGCTGTACGGGCCGGGGGCAGCTTGGCAGAGGTGTTCGTGGTGCACACAGCAGAAGTGGCGTTGGAGACAGGGGTTTCATGACAATGTTGTGGACTGATTTTTCAAGTACCGCTCACACAACTGGTAATACTGCATCGATGGAAAGTGACATGAGACAGCAGTTGTCAACTATGGTTACAAACTACTTTTCCTCCCATATCGATGTTCTCCCGCACAGGTCATTCCCCTTTGACTATTGGGCCGCTAAACTGGACACCTGGCCTGAATTGGCACAATATGCCTTACAGGAGCTCGCTTGCCCAGCTGCAAGAGTGCTATCGGAAAGAATCTTCAGTGCAGCTGGATCAATCCTGACAGAAAAAAGGACCCATCTGTCAACCCAAAATGTGGATGATCTAACCTTCATTAAAATGAACCATGCATGGGTTTCCAAGAATTTTGTCCCACCTTCCCCTGATGACACATAGGGTGACAGAAAAATGGCTTGCTTTGGTCCTCCTCTTCCTGGGACTTGAACAATTTCGCCTTTTGCATCAGCTGAATGTCCAACATCAACATATGCCACTTTCTAAAACTCCCTAACTGTGCTGCCTCCCCTCCCCATGGCCGGGGTCACCACCTAGCGCATGAAACCGCGCGAGTGCCGTTGCCCTGGACAGGTGGGTAGGCCGACTCTTGGGCGCGGGCACTGGCACAGGGTCCCTCATAGTGCAATCAAGTGTCTCTGACAGTGGTGGTGCACACCCGCCATCAGACACACCGCCGTACTATGAGGGGCCCAGTGCCAGTACCGACGCCCACGAGTGGGCCCCCTTGCTTGGGCAGGGCCCCAGCATTTGCAATCTTTACCTCTCCCTGCTCCTCCGCTGTGTAGTCTGGGCCGTCAAATCCATACTGGGCCTGACACCGTCTGAGCCTGCCTCCTGATCTATAGACATATATTTTGAATGTGTACACTATGCTATCCATACATGCTATCCAGTGATACGGTACCCTTTCTCACCTTTGTGCAATCACGTGTAATCCATACTGGGCCTGACACGGTCTGAGCCTGCCTCCTGATCTAAAGACATATATTTTGAATGTGTACACTATGCTATCCATACATGTTATCCGGGGATACGGTACCCTTTCTCACCTTTGTGCAATCACGTGTAATCCATACTGGGCCTGACACCGTTTGAGCCTACCTCCTGATCTATAGACATATATTTTGAATGTGTACACTATGCTATCCGGGGATACGGTACCCTTTCCCACCTTTGTGCAATCACGTGTAATCCATACTGGGCCTGAGAACCGCTGGAGAACTGTTAATCAAGCTACAGCACCTGTGGTTTGCACACGTAAGTTTTTCATTTTTTCAGGAATGACGGTAAGGCCTAATTCCGGAACTGCGGTTGACCTGCACTTACTGGGAAATCATCGTTCGCGGGTAATAATTGTAATCCCAGATCCCCATCACTAACATTGTTCAGCGGGTTATCTGCACCTGTAAGAGATAAACGCTGGACTTTTCAGTGTAGCGCACATGCAGCCACGGACATGTAAGAGCATGACACACCAGTTATTGGCCAATCTCACGTGCCAGAGCCTCGCGTGTCCCTCTAGTAAGCCGGACCTTGGACCGCGGGGCATGATGGAGTCTCGTTCGTTAACGGAATTAAGCTTGCAATGTGTGCATCTTTTTTGTTGCTGGATGGTTGAGGTTGCCCATGTTGAGTCAAATTACGCTGTAGGCTCCACTCCTGGTGGTGCCCTTCTGGACATTCCTTTAAGGTTCAGCTTTGCAACCATACTGCCCACGTAAAACAAACACTTTGCCTTCATGAACGCTGTTTGGAGGGTCGTGACTCATGGGAATAAGGCCGCCCAATCAGTTAACCTGCTAGAGAGATCCTTCGTTGCTCCCAAGCATGACATCACACTTCCTAGGAGGAAGGTAATGCCACTTTGGCGACCGTACTCCTGGGGGCGACACAAGTGCACTGATGCCCAGCCACTGCTCGATGAATCTGCTGGTACATTGACCCAGACCACTACATTCCCCTCGCACGCTACATGGCCTGAATCTGACCCTGATGAAACTCAGGTTACCCTTCACATATACAGTTCCATCTTACACGGTGACAAAGAGGAAGCTGCAGATGAAAGTGCAGGTTCGGACCACCCGCCGTCAGACACACCACCGTACTATCAGGGGCCCTGTGCCAGTGCCGTCGCCAATGAGTGGGCCCCCACTGCTTGCTCAGGATCACAGCACTTGCAAGGTTGAAATACTGTGCAGTGAGATGGAAGATGGGGACGACGAGGAGTCCAGACTAGTACAGGGATTCCCTAGCGAGGAGACTTATTTCATTGTTTTCAATGTTGGGACAGCAATTTTTGGGGAGCACTATACTCTGGAGAATGATAGATGGGGCCCACCATACACTGGAACATTCCAAAGGTGGACATCAGACACTGGAGCAGCATTTACAGGGCCCATTATACACTAGAGCATTAGAAATGGGGCCCATTATGTTTGGAGCATTATTTGGGCCCATAAGACAGTGGAGCTTCATCCATGGGGACCAACATATACTGTAGCATTATGTGGAGCTCATCATATACTGTTTCAAACATTATATGGGACCAATGATTCTGTATGGAGAAATAGATGGGCCTCGTCATGAGATGTAAAAAGTGAAGCATTTTTCATTGTACTATACCGCTATTTCTCTGCCGTATCGGAGCATCATGAGTTGTTGTATGTGTTAAAGGGGCGCTCTTTCGCCCAGGGCACATGAAAACCTGGAGCCAGCCCTACCCCCCCACAACTTTAGCCAAATAACCCCCATTTTTCAGTGCGTAACTAGTATTATGAAGTAAATTAAGGTTGACAAGCTTAAGTAAGAAGAATTGATGCTTTTGGCATTCAAATGGGCACTGTAGGTGTGTTTCCTGTCCTCCTCTCACTGCCGACTTTAATTCCCCATTGACTTACATTGGGTTTTGTGTTTCGGTCGGACCCCCGACTTTTCCCTATAGTCGGCCGATTTTGCTCGACCCGACTTTTGGAAAAGTCAGGTTTCATGAAACGAAACTCGACCCTAAAAAAGCAAAAGTCGCTCAAATCTAGCTGTCACTTTTGGTTAGATACAGCACTAGTTAGCCCCCCCCCAAAAAAACAGGGCACACGTTTGTCATAGTGGTATCTCAGTGGCTGCTCATATCTGTGTGTCCTCAAAGTTTTGCCAGTTTATGGCGGTTTTCTTTTTTTGTCCTGAATGAAACTGTACTTATATGCAGCCCTATGATACATTTTTTTAAAAAACAGGCCACAATTTACAGTAGGGTCTTTTTCTGACACGCCTCATACATCCCTGTGCCAAAAATTGAGACGTTTTAGGCCAAAATTCCCTTTTTTCGGCAGTCTGTCACTTTTGTTATATCCAGCAGTCTTTTGCATCCACCAAAAAACAAAGAAACATATTTAACAGTGTGGTATATCTGTGACACGCCTCATACGTCCGTGTGATAAAAATTTGTGGATTTTAGGCCGGTACTCCATTGTTTGCCTGTCTGGTACTCAAGTTATATACAGCACTATGTTGCATTTTTTTTTTAAAAATAGGCCACATTTTACAGTGGGGTCTATCTCTGACATGCCTCATACATCCGTGTGCCATAAATTGAGGAATTATAGGCCTAAATTCCCATTTTAGGGCAGTCTTTCACTCACACTTGTTATATACACACAGTGCCTGGGCTGAAAAACATTTCCCCATGGGGGTATGTGGCGCCCCTGAGGCTTCAGTCGCCACAGAGGTACTGCACCTTCTCCTAAGGTGTAGTGCCCCACCATCCAGGTAAGGTGGGAACTCCTGACCACGCTCCACACCTGCATTCAACACACAGGATAGTTCAGTGGGGCCACCTAACAGCTTCAGGCTGGGGGTTAGCAGAGCACCCCTCGTGGAACCCTGCTTCGTAACATGAGATGTGCTGGGAGGCGGGTGGAGTGAGATGATACAAAAGAGTGGGAAGAGTGAGAGTTAGTTGGTTAGTTGGAGAGAGAGAGAGAGAGAAGAGTGAAGATGGGTGTCTGAAGGACGTGCTGCAGCAGGTCCCAGTGATCTGGGCTGCTGGCACGAGAAAGACCAGAGAAAGAGACTGATAAGATTGATAACCTAACCTTCCATAAGAGAGATAGAACAGATCGGAACGAAGGAGAATAGAAGGACGGTGGGAAGCTGGTTGAAGAAAGATATAGAACCCTTCTAGTCCAGAGCGCAAAGGCCGGGGCCCGGTCCCTGAGGTTGATTGGATCTTTATGTCCGGCAACAGACACCAGAGGAGTGGTGAGCCACTAACGCCTTGCTCCCATCATAGACTTGGGACACAACAGCAACTGAATAGAGAGCCGGGACGCAGTGAGGAGTCCCCGAAGCGGGCTACAGCTGTCTGTCGTACAATTAGAGACTAGGAACACCTAGAGAGAGGCATTCCAGGGTAACTAAGTACTGGAGTTCTTCGCACCTAAAGGCGCATTGGAGGAGTCGTTCAGTGAAGGTACATATTGGCGGAGTGTGGAAGGGAGAACCCTATCTGGCCTGGAGGTTGGCTGGAGCCCTGACCTGGAGAACACAGTACGGAAGCAGGCGTGTGTGTGAACTGCAAACAGTGAGTAAAGCCTTGGAACCACACACCCTGGTGTCCTCCAGTTATTCCAGCACCGCTACACCTGGGTAACAACATCTATACCATTCTGTGCCTCTCCTCATTCATTGCACCTACACTGCCCTGGGACTACAGCTCCACCTGTGGGGAGCTACACCATCTTTGCTGCACCACGCCATCAGTCCCAGCGGATCTGCATGCAGCATTGGCTCAACATTTTACTTGCCAAACACCACGGGTGGCGTCACGAACTATTCTAATAAACTTTAACAACATTAACATCACCGCCATTGATATTGGGCGCCCAGGGCCACGGACCGGGTCACTGCTGCTGTGACACATTCCCACCTTGACACCGGCCCGGTACCGAGTACCCCGCTGCCCTGGGTGTGAGAGGGTGACCCAGGTACATTTTTTAAAAATATACTATGGGCATCATAGACACCATTGCCAGAAATTGGACTTCCTGTAGCAGCACAGAACATGTTAACCCTGGTGATTTAGTGGCGGAGAATGAGGAGACATAATAATAAATCATACTGAAATCAAACAAATAAACAAAAAATGTGAATCCACCTATGAAAGAAAATAACAAGAGGAAGGGGCAAACACAGGTTCATAGATATGAAGCCAGAATGTGTCCAATAAGATATGTTTGTGCATAGCAACAGCTCAGAGACAGGGATATATATTAAAATATAATAGTATTTCAATATTTTTCTATTGTAGAGGTATACACTAGGTCCTAAGAGGATGGTCCAGAGATAGTAAAACTGTAAAATATCAGAATAAATTGGAAGAATATATGCACATCTAATTTTTATGACAGTTCCCCCTGGAGGAGTAACATTTGTTTTGGTTTCAAATTAGTAATGGGCATCATAAAAACACCCTTGCACAAAAATTGAGTGACTTTTGCATCACGGAATACAGTTAGGTCCATATATATTTGGACCTGGACAACGTTTTTCTAATTTTGGTTCTAGACATTACCACAATGAATTTTAAACAAAACATTTCAGATGCAGTTGAAGTTCAGACTTTCAGCTTTCATTTGAGGGTATTCACATTAAAATTGGATGAAGGGTTTAGGAGTTTCAGCTCCTTAACATGTGCCACCCTGTTTTTAACCCCTTCACTACCAAGGGTGGTCTGCACATTAACTATCGGGCCAATTTTTACAATTCTGACCACTGTCCCTTTATGAGGTCATAACTCTGGAACGCTTCAACGGATCTAGGCGATTCTGACATTGTTTTCTCGTGACATATTGTACTTCACTTTAGTGATAAAATTTCTTCGCTATAACTTGCGTTTATTTATGAAAAAAACGGAAATATGGCGAAAATTTAGAATATTTTGCGATTTTCAAACTTTGAATTTTTATGACCTTAAACCAGAGAGTTACATGACAGAAAATAGTTAATAAATAACATTTCCCACATGTCTACTTTACATCAGCACAAGTTTGGAAACAAATTTTTTTTTTGTTAGGAAGTTATAAGGGTTAAAAGTTGACCAGCGATTTCTCATTTTTACAATAAAATTTACAAAACCATTTTTTTTAGGGACCACCTCACATTTGAAGTCACTTTGAGGGGTCTATATGGCAGAAAATACCCAAAAGTGACACCATTCTAAAAACTTCACCCCTCAAGCTACTCAAAACTACATTCTAGAAGATTATTAACCATTCAAGTGCTTCACAGGAGCAGAAGCAACATGGAAGGAAAAAAATAACATTTAACTTTTTAGTCACAAAA
This sequence comes from Dendrobates tinctorius, assembly GCF_039654945.1. Taxonomy (NCBI): domain Eukaryota; kingdom Metazoa; phylum Chordata; class Amphibia; order Anura; family Dendrobatidae; genus Dendrobates; species Dendrobates tinctorius. The sequence goes on from NW_027361711.1 coordinate 39,988,611, forward strand.
ATGATCTGTTAGCAACAATTTTTTAATTTTCCCAAGGGTAACAGGAGAAATTGGACCCCAAAAGTTGTTGTCCAATTTGTTCTGAGTACGCTGATACCCTATATGTGGGGGGGGACTACTTTTTGGGCGCACGGCAGGGCTCGGAAGAGAAGCAGCGCCGTTTGACTTTTTCAACCTAAAATTGGCTGGAATTGAGATTGGATGCCATGTTGCGTTTGACGAGCCCCCAATGTGCCCAAACAGTGGAAACCCCCCACAAGTGACCCCATTTTGGAAACTAGACCCCTTAAGGAACTTATCTAGATGTGTGGTGAGCACCTTGAACCCCCTGGGGCTTCACAGGAGTTTATAACGCCCGGGCGTGAAAATAAAAAATCATATTTTTTCCACAAACATGATCGTTTAGTCCCCAATTTTTTATTTTCCCAAAGGTAGCAGGAGAAATTGGACCCCAAAAGTTGTTGTCCAATTTGTCCTGAGTAGGCTGATACTCTATATGTGGGGGGGACCACTGTTTGGGCGCACAGCAGGGCTCGGAAGGGAAGCAGCGCCGCTTGACTTTTTCAACCTAAAATTGGCTGGAATTTAGATTGGACGCCATGTTGCGTTTGACGAGCCCCCAATGTGCCCAAACAGTGGAAACCCCCCACAAGTGACCCCATTTTGGAAACTAGACCCCCTAAGGAACTTATCTAGATGTGTGGTGAGCACCTTGAACCCCCTAGGGCTTCACAGGAGTTTATAACGCCTGGGCGTGAAAATAAAAAATCATATTTTTTCCACAAACGTGATCGTTTAGTCCCCAATTTTTTATATTCCCAAAGGTAGAAGGAGAAATTGGACCCCAAAAGTTGTTGTCCAATTTGTCCTGAGTACTCTGATACTCTATATGTGGGGGGGACCACTATTTGGGCGCACGGCAGGGCTCGGAAGGGAAGCAGCGCCGCTTGACTTTTTCAACCTAAAATTGGCTGGAATTGAGATTGAACGCCATGTTGCGTTTGACGAGCCCCCAATGTGCCCGAACTGTGGAAACCCCCCACAAGTGACCCCATTTTGGAAACTAGACTCCCTAAGGAACTTATCTAGATATGTGGTGAGAACTTTGAACCCCCAAGTGTTTCACTAAAGTTTATACTGCCCAGGCGTGAAAATAATAAATCCTATTTTGTGCCCACAAAAATGATCGTTTAGTCCCCAATTTTTAATTTTCCCAAGCGTAACAGGAGAAATTGGACCCCAAAAGTTGTTTTCCAATTTGTCCTGAATACGCTGGTACCCCATATATGGGGGAAAACTACTGTTTGGGCACACTTCGGGGCTCAGAAGGGAAGAAGTGACGCTTTGGAATGCAGACTTTGATGGAATGGTCTGCGGGCGTCATGTTCCGTTTGCAGAGCCCCTGATGTGGTTAAACAGTAGAAACCCCCCACAATTGACCCCATTTTGGAAACTAGACCCCCTACGGAACTTATCTAGATATGTAGTGAGAACTTTGAACCCCCAAGTGTTTCATAAAGTTTATACTGCCCAGGCGTGAAAATAAAAAATCCTATTTTGTGCCCACAAAAATGATTGTTTAGCCCCCAATTTTTAATTTTCCCAAGCGTAACAGGAGAAATTGGACCCCAAAAGTTGTTTTCCAATTTGTCCTGAGTACGCTGGTGCCCCATATGTGGGGGAAAACTACTGTTTGGGCAGACGTCGGGGCTCAGAAGGGAAGAAGTGACGCTTTGGAATGCAGACTTTGATGGAATGGTCTGCAGGCGTCATGTTCCGTTTGCAGAGCCCCTGATGTGGTTAAACAGTAGAAACCCCCCACAAGTGACCCCATTTTGGAAACTAGACCCCCTAAGGAACTTATCTAGATATGTGGTGAGAACTTTGAACCCCCAAGTGTTTCACTAAAGTTTATACTGCCCAGGCGTGAAAATAAAAAATCCTATTTTGTGCCCACAAAAATGATCGTTTAGTCCCCAATTTTCAATTTTCCCAAGCGTAACAGGAGAAATTGGACCCCAAAAGTTGTTGTCCAATTTGTCCTGAGTACGCTGGTACCCCATATGTGGGAAAAAACTGTTTAGACACACGGCAGGGTCGGAAGGGAGTGACGTTTTGAAATGCAGACTTAGATGGAATGGTCTGCGGGCGTCATTTTCCATTTGCAGAGCCCCTGATGTGCCTAAACAGTATAAAAAAACCCACAAGTGACATTGATTTGGAAACTAGACCCCCAAGGAACTTATCTAGATGTGCCCCAACTAATCTAATGTTTCCGGTAACGAAATTTAGTAGTGCATTGAGGTGTGGTACAATTTGAAGCAATCCTTCATACACAGGCCAGGTTTTTCGGGGCAGGTGTCGCATTGATAAATGGTGTCCTTGCGTATTCCGTTTTTGTAACACACTCGGCACCTTTGTTGCGATTTACCTCTTTTTCCAGTTTGCGGGACCTCCCCCGGGAAATGCTGACCTGGTACAATACGAGTACCTTCAGTTCCGGAAGTTCTGGGGCCCGCTCCTTCCAGAGTGCCAAACATCAGGGCCTTAACCACTACCTCCTGAAACTGAAGGTACGACGTATCGCTGGGGCATGCACATTGTGACAATAGGAATGCGTTGAGCATTGCCAATTGGACGATGTGCACGACCAGCTTTTTGTACCACGCCTTGGCCTTTCCCAAAGCATTGTACGGTTGGAGGTATTGATCGGAGCGATCAACGCCCCCCATGTTTTTATTGTACCCCAGCACACATTCAGGTTTGCTGACCTGTGCCGAGGTACCCCGTACAGTGCTGAGGGCGCTGCCATCACCGTGTATGGTGGTCAAGAGAAAGACATCTCTCTTGTCCTTGTACTTGACCACCAGCAGGTGGTCGCTACATTGGGCCCTGCTCTCACCTTTACGGAGCATCTGCCCAAGTAGCGTCTTCGGGAGGCCTCTCTGATTTTTGCGGACAGTACCGCAAGCTGCGGTACCTCGCGCAAAGAGGGCTTTGTAGAGTGGGACACTGGTATAAAAGTTATCAGTGTAGAGGTGATAACCTTTATCCAGCAGTGGGTGCACCAAATCCCACACAATTTTCCCACTCACTCCCAGGTCAGGAGGACACTCAGGGGGTTCAATCCTGGTGTCCTTTCCTTCATACACTCTAAACCTGTGGGTGTACCCTGAGGTACTCTCACACAGCTTATAGAGTTTGATTCCGTACCTGGCCCTCTTACTGGGCAGGTATTGACGGAATCCGAGCCTGCCCTTAAAATGGACCAAGGACTCGTCCACGCAGATGTTCCTTTGGAGCACGTACACTTCAGCAAACTTTTTGTTGAAGTGATCGATGACCGGCCGAACTTTGAACAGACGGTCAAAGTTGGGGTCATCTCGTGCGAGACACTGTGCATTATCGTTATAATGCAGAAACTTGAGGATGGCCTGAAAACGCGCCCGGACCATGACCATTCGGAACACTGGAGTGTTGTATAAAATATCAACACTCCAATATTGCGAAATTTCAGGCTTCTTCAGGATACCCATGTGGAGGACCAGGCCCCAAAACTTCGTCATTTCAACTGCGTCCACAGGAGACCAGTTAGTATAGGATGAAAGCGGGTTTTGCTCCAAAAATTGCCGAGCGTACAAATTAGTTTGCTCCACCATGTGGTTAACAAAATCCTGAGAGAAAAAGACTTTGAAAAAGTCAATTTCTGTGAGGCCGGTGGTGTCAAACTTGATTCCTGATTCTGCCACAAAATCAGGAATCAGTGGCTCGTAATTTTCGGGGGGCGAGGTCCACACAGGGTTTGCTGAATCAGCTGCGGGCATGGTGGGCGCTGCCTCATCTTCTGTCCTGGAGCGTCTGCGTGGCGGTTCCGCAGGACCCGAGGAGGAAGATGAGGAGGGGGAAGAGGAAGAAGAAGAGGATGAAGAATCCGAAAAATAAAGAAAAGTCGGATCGTCATCCTCACTATCAGTGTCGGAGGCAAGGTAAGAATATGCCTCCTCCATTGAATAGCGCTGTTGGGAGGAACGTGATGGGCAGGACATTTTTTTGTGTAAATATGGTGCTTTGGTGTACTTTATTTATAACTGTGTATGTGGTGGGGGGCTAGTGATTAGTGCACACTATCCTGTAAGAAAAAGCTAAAAGGAAATGTGGAAAAAAAAGTCTAAAGCAGCAGGACCTAGATATGGTAAGTGAACGGCGTCACTTACCAAAATTTAGTGGCTGCTGGATGTGTGCACAGGGGTGGCTCAAAGGAGGGGGGGGAGGTGAAAAAGAAAAATGGAAAACAGCCGGCACGAACTTTTATAAGTGAATTGCGTCACTTATCAAAATTCAGCGGCTGCTAAATGTGCACACGGAAACGGCACAAAAGGGGGTAAAAAGAGGGGGCTGGGGGGATTGGGGTGGATGAATAGAGATCGGACAGGGATCAACAGTTAGGGTTGTAGTTAGGTGGCACAAAAAGGGGAGAAAAAAATTTAAAATGGCAGGCAGGTGGCGCAAAAGTGGGGTGGAGGGGGGTGGGGGATGGGGGGATTGGGGTGAATGAAGAGAGATTGGGCAGGGGTCAGTTAGGGTTGTAGTTAGGTGGCACAAGGGTGGGAGAAAAAAATGAAAAACGGGATGTGTGTGCGAAGGAAAAAAGCGAGCACGAGTGTTGATCGGTGAACTGCCTCACCGATCAACGCTCGGTGGCTGCGCACGGAGGTGGCGCAAAAGTGGGGTGGAGGGGGGTAAAAATAGGGGGAAGGGGGATGGGGGGATTGGGGTGGATGAAGAAAGATTGGGCAGGGGTCAGTTAGGGTTGTAGTTAGGTGGCACAAGGGGGGGAGAAAAAAATGAAAAACGGGATGTGTGTGCGGAGGAAAAAAAAGCGAGCACGAGTGTTGATCGGTGAACTGCGTCACCAATCAACGCTCGGTGGCTGCGCACGGAGGTGGCCCAAAAGTGGGGTGGAGGGGGGTAAAAATAGGGGGAAGGGGGATGGGGGATTGGGGTGGATGAAGAAAGATTGGGCAGGGGTCAGTTAGGGTTGTAGTTAGGTGGCACAAGGGGGGAGAAAAAAATGAAAAACGGGATGTGTGTGCGGAGTAAAAAAAAGCGAGCACAAGTGTTGATCGGTGAACTGCGTCACCAATCAACGCTCGGCGGCTGCGCACGGAGGTGGCGCAAAAGTGGGGGTGGAGGGGGTAAAAGGGGGGTGAGGGGGGGTAAAAGGGGGGTGAGGGGGGTAAAAGGGGGGGTGGACGGGGGGATGAAGATAGGTGGGGGGGTGAAGATAGATTGGGCAGGGGATCAGGGATCAATTAACACTTACAGTTGTAGTTTTCTTTCTTCTTCTTCTTTCTTCTGCAGGGATTGTGATGCTACAAGCTGTGGCACCACAATACCCAGCACAGGAGCTCTTGCTGCGTCCGACCTCTCTGCAGGAATCCTCAGCTAGAGTGAGGACCCCTGCAGACAGGTTAGACAGGTCAGAGGCAGGTCAGGGGCAGGTCACAGAGCGGTCACATCGCTGCTGTGACCTGTCATTGGTGGGATCGAATGATTACATCGATCCCACCAATCCCTGATCTGCCTGGTGACCATGGTAACTGCCTAGGATCGGAGCTCACAGCTCCGATTCCTAAGCAGGTCATGGCCAGGTCATCAGCAGGGCACAGAGAGGTCACATGGTGACCGCAGCTGTGCCCTGTGGCTGGCGCGATCGCCGATCTAATCGATCGCGCCAACCACTTCCTGCAGGCCCTGCTGGGCCTGTCCTAGGCTCCGGCCTAGGATCAGTGCTATTACAGCACCGATCCGGGCCGGTACCGGCAGGGCACAGCGGCGATATTGCGCCGCTGTGCGCTGCGATTGGCGCAATCGATTATATCGGCGATCGCGCCAATCTGGGGGCTTTTCTCCGGTGCCTGGCATTGCCAGGCACCGGTCCTAGGATCGAGTACATCGGTACTCGATCCTAGCCTAGATTCCGGTTGTTTCAACAAATCTGATTGGCTGAAACAAAGAGAATTGCTGTGATTGGTTGTTCTGAATTGAACAGCCAATCACAGCTCAGAGAGGGGCGGGCCAGGGCGGAGACTGCCCGGGATGCCGAGGCCATCTATCCTGAGGTAAGATGGCATCGGCATTTTAATGTGATCACCGCGACTTAAGTCGCGATGTCGCATTAAAGGGCATGACGTAATATTCCGTCCATGGTAATTAGGTCCATGGTCACATGGACGGAATATTACGTCAATTGTAGGTAAGGGGTTAAAGGGACCAAAAGTAATTGGACAGATTAAATAATTGTAAATAAAATGTTCATTTCTAGTACTTGGTTGAAAACCCTTTGTTGGCAATGACTGCCTGAAGTCTTGAACTCATGGACATCACCAGACGCTTTGTTTCCTCCTTTTTGATGCTCTGACAGGCCTTCACTGGGGTGGTTTTCAGTTGCTGTTTGATGGTGGGCCTTTCTGTCTGAAGTTTAGTCTTTAACAAGTGAAATGCATGCTCAATTGGTTTGAGATCAGGTGACTGACTTGGCCATTCAAGAATATTCCACTTCTTTGCTTTAATAAACTCCTCATTTGCTTTCGCTTTATGTTTTGGGTCATTGTCCATCTGTAGTATGAAACGACGACCAATCAGTTTGGCTGCATTTGGCTGGATCTGAGCACACAGTATGGCTCTGAATATCTCAGAATTCATTCGGCTGCTTCTGTCCTGTGTCACATCATCAATAAACACTAGTGACCCAGTGGCACTGGCAGCCATGCATGCCCAAGCCATCACACTGCCTCCACCGTGTTTTACAGATGATGTGGTATGCTTTGGATCATGAGCTGTACCACGCCTTCACCATACTTTTCTTTTTCCATCATTCTGGTAGAGGTTGATCTTGGTTTCATCTGTCCAAAGAATGTTCTTAAAGAACTGTGCTGGCTTTTTTAGATTTTTTTACAAAGTCCAGTCTAGCCTTTTTATTCTTGATGCTTATGAGTGGCTTGCACCGTGCAGTGAACCCTCTGTATTTACTTTCATGCAGTCTTCTCTTTATGGTAGATTTGGATATTGATACGCCTACCTCCTGGAGAGTGTTGTTCACTTGGTTGGCTGTTGTGAAGGGGTTTCTCTTCACCATGGAGATTATTCTGCGATCATCCACCATTGTTGTCTTCCGTGGGCGTCCATGAATTTTTGCAGTGATTTCTTTCTTTCTTTCTTTCTTTCTTTCTTTCTTTCTTTCTTTCTTTCTTTCTTTCTTTCTTTCTTTCTCAGGATGTACCAAACTGTACATTTTGCCACTCCTAATGTTGTAGCAATTTCTCGGATGGGTTTTTTCTGTTTTTTTTTTTTTTAAATCAGATAATTTTTATTTAAAAGTTGTCAGCATGAAACTTTGACAATACATTTAACTTTAGCATATGATATAAACCATGTTCAACCTGACAGGCGATATAACTCATTGCACTTATCACACACCATGTCACATTTTTAATCTTTTTTCGAGACAGCCACCTAAGATCCCTGTTTAAAGTACCAACACAGAGGGTCAAGGGCACGTAGGTAGACATATTCTTTCTCTCATAAGAGCCTCCGAAGCCAGGCCTGGGCGCTCCATCCAGCCACCCCACACATTCTCAAACTGCATGTGTTGACCTCTTTTCACATATTTGTTCTGTTCCATCAAAATAATAAAGTTAACCTTATTAATCAGTTCCTGTCTAACTGGCGGTTTGTCATCTAACCAGTGGGCCACAATGAGCTTTCTGTCAGCATATAGGATTCTGGCTATGGTCAGCTTCCTCCACTCATCAACTGCAATATCCTCCATGCATCCCAATACACACGTCAACGGGTTCCTTATAAGATCCACTCCCATTACCTCCTGAGTCAAATTAAGTGTTTGTACCCAAAAGTTCTGTAGGGCAGGGCAGGACCACATCATATGTAGGAGATCTGCCCCATCCTCAGAGCAACGCGGGCAGCAAGAATCTCCCCTCAGGTCTGCCCACTTCATCCAGACCGGGGTCCTGTATATCCTATGTATTAGGTAGAGTTGTGAGACTCTCCTAGCTTTGCTCATAGAGACCTTGGGGATGAATTGTAATACGCTCTCCCACTGAGAATCCGAGATTGGTCCTCCTCCTATTTTTCTCTGGACTTAGCCGGGTGCCTTACTAGGAATGAATAAAAAAAAAACCCCTATATACGAGGAAGATGAAACCCCTAGTGCCCCTCAGTGACCCTATAAGATTCACCATCACATCTGATTGCACCACTATTCTTGATGTTTTAAGCTGTCGATCGACTGCATGCCGCAGCTGCAGATATTGAAAGGGTTTTTTTCTGTTTTTGCAGCTTAAGTATGGCTTGTCTCACCTGCATGGAGAGCTCCTTTGACGGCTGTTTCCTTCATAGCAAAACCTTCCAAATGCAGGCACCACACCTCAAATCAGCTCCAGGCCTTTTATCTGCTTAATTGAGAATGACATAACGAAGGGATTGCCCACACCTGTCCATGAAATAGCCTTGGAGTCAATTGTCCAATTACTTTTGGTCCCTTTAAAAACAGAGTGGCACATCTTAAGGAGCTGAAACTCCTAAACCCTTCATCCAATTTTAATGTGGATACCCTCAAATGAAAGCTGAAAGTCTGAACTTCAACTGCATCTGAATTATTTTGTTTAAAATTCATTGTGGTAATGTCTAGAACCAAAATTAGAAAAATGTTGCCTCTGTCCAAATATATATGGACCTAACTGTATGTTCACCCTGGTGTTCTACTGGTTGTGGATGATGAGGATGAGGATAAGGAGGAGGATAACACCACACAGACCAAATCAGGAAGCGAATACCTATGTGTAGTTGTGAAGAGATGCATGAGAATACACCTCCACAAAAAAGACAATGTATTTGAGGTTATGTTTCGCTGTTTTCATTTGCTGGTCTACAGAAGCCTTGCCCAATCCAGCCCGTGTTCATTTTTATAAGAGTCAGCCTGTCAGCATTGTCAGTTGACAGACGGATGGCTTATCTGTTATAATTCCACCAGCTGCACTAAAAACCCACTCTGACAGAACACTAGCAGCAGGGCAGGCCAGGACCTCCAAAGCGTAGAGAGCCAGTTCATGCTACGTGTCCAGCTTGGATACCCAATAATTAAAAGGCACAGAGGAATCCAAGAGAACGCTTGTATGATCTGAAAGGTACTCCCACAGCATCTTTCCAAACATTGCACTTCTTGTGCCAGCACCCCTTGCTTCTGTGCTGGCATGTTAGGAGGGTCTGAGAAAACTGTCCCAGAACTTTGCCATTGTTCCCCTCCCTGAGCTGGATTGTAGTTCTGTCTCTCTTGCTTGGACTCCTTGGTTGTACCAGAAACTATGACATCTGCTGCCAGTGTTCTCACATGGGAATTTTTTCAGTAATTCTGCTACAAGGCCCCTCTGGTACAGCAACATTTTTGTACACCACTCTGCCTCTGGAAGAATAGATTGAAAGTTCTCCTTGTACTGTGGGTCTAGAAGTATCACCAACCAGTAATGAGTGTCACCGAAAATTTTGATAATGCGAGGGTCATGGGAAACGCAGCGCAACATAAAGTCAGCCCAATGCGTCCCAGACTGCTAACAGGCAACACTTCCTTGTCATCACCAAGGGGACAACTGACCATGCTGTCCTCCTCCTCCTTGTCATCAGGCCTACAATACTTACAATGAACCTCAGTAAAGACCATAGTACAAACATTATTGCAAATAACTTCTTGTAAGTACACCCCTGTATTTTTAAGCTCCCCCACCTCATTTTAGATTGTAAGTTGTCATGAGCAGGATTGTTTTGTTTGGGTTAAATTATTGTTATTGTTGTTACTTAGTGTAGATTGTAAGCTATCACGAGCAGGGTAGTTTTATTTGGGTTTAATTATTGGATTTTTGTTATCATTGTTATTTAGGACTGTTGTGTTTGAAACTGTTAAACTGTAAATATGTTTTCGCTCTATAATAACTTTCAATATTCAAATTAGAACACAGATAAGCAGGATGGAGACGTTAATTATGGTGTAATTGATGCTCACCTTCTTGGTGGATTCCTCAAAGTTTTGAAGGATGGTACACATGTCAGACATCCATGTCCACACCTCAGATGTTATGTGTGAAGACAGAACTGAATACCAACAACAGTGTTGATGCTGGTAGATTAGTCACCAACTGCCCTCTTCTGCTCAGAAATCCTTTCCTACATCTGCAGTGTAGAGTTCCAAGGCCTGGGGGCATCACACACTAGTCGGTGAGCCAGAAGCAGCAAGTGCTGCTGAATCATGGCAAGGGCGGATGAAGCTGTAGCTGACTTTCTAAAATGGAAATTTAGAGCGTTGTATTTTTACCAGCAGCTCTGCCAGCTCTGTGTCGCTTCTCAAAACACATTGACCAATTTGGTTAAGCGCATGGGCCAGGCATGGCACGTGTGTGAGCTCACCTCACCAAAGAGCTGCCACCAGGTTCCACCCATTGTCACACACAAATATGCCTGGCTGTGGGTTCAGCGGTCTCATTCACCGATATGCCTGCTGTTTCATAGCTGTCCACAACTCTTCAGCATTGTGGCATTTTCCACAGAAGCATATTAGCTTCAGCACAGCCTGTTCCCACTTTGTTTAGGCAGTGCTGCAGTGCTTCCAGCTTGTGACTGATGTGCTACCTTTTTGAGCTGGAGGCTGAAAAGGCGGTGAAGGGGGGCAATGCACTATGCACCCGAAGTGCCGACGCTGCGGCAAAATGCAGCAGACAGACCCGGTGACCTAGAGGCATGGGCCCAGCTTAAGAGAAATCGGGCAAGATATCAAAGATTTTTGGCGTGAACAAGCAGCTTATAGGAGGCTGAGTAGCGTGCTCTGTCCTTAGAGCAGTGGCACTGCAAAGGACAGTTCCCATTGTCTCCCGCCACTAAAAGTGGTACTGCCATTTACTAAGGTGCCGTTTGGCCAGTAAACGCCAGAGAGCGAGGCACCATGCGCTCCTTGACCGTGACTACAGTGCACGTTCGCAGTAGAGAGAGCCAGTTCATGCCACGAGTTCAGCGTGGATAACCAATAATTAGAAAGTACAGAGGAATGACAGAGGACGCCGGTGCAGTCAGCAAGGTACTCCCTCAGCATTTTCAAAAACTTGCACTCCATGTGAGAGTTCCCTGCGCCTCAGGGACAGGGCGATGGGAGGGTCTGAGAAAACTCTCCCCAAACTTTGCTAGTGCTCCACTGCCTTTGCTGTCTTGGAGTTGTGTCTCTCTCACCTGTACTCCTTGCTTGGCCAACAAACTTTGACCTCTGCTGCGGTTTTCAGATGTGAATTTTTTTAATCATTTCGCAAGAAGGTCTCTGTTCCTCCAACATTTTAGTGCACCTGTCTGCCTCTGGAATAAGAGATGTAAAGTTCTCCTTGTAGCGTGGGTCTAGAAGTGCCACCAATCAGTATTGGCCATCACCCAAAATTTTGATAACTTAAGGGTGACAGGAAAGGCAGCATATCATAAACTCAACGATGCGTGCAAGACTGCAAGAGGACCATACATACCAGGATAGGGGGTGAGAGGACCATGCATGCCAGGATAGGAGGGTGAGAGGACCATGCATACCAGGATTGGGGGGTGAGAGGATCATGTATACAAGGATTGGGGGAGAGGGGACCATGCATACCAGGATAGGGGGGTGAGGGGACCATGCATACCAGGATAGGGGGTGAGAGGATCATGCATACCAGAATTGGGGGGCGATGGGGCCATGCATACCAGAATTGGGGGGTGAGGGGGGCCATGCATGCTAGGATTGGGGTGTGAGGGGACCATGCATACCAGGATTGGGGGATGAGGGGTACTATGCATACCAGGATAGGGGGGTGAGGGGTACCATGCATACCAGAATTGGGAGGTAAGGGGTGCCATGTATACCAGGATTGGGGATGAGGGGACCATGCATACCAGGATTGGCGGGTGAAGGAGTACCATGCATCCTACGATAGGGTTGAGGGAGGACCATGCATACCAGGATTGGGGAGTGAGGGGACCATGCATACCAGGATTGGCGGGTGAAGGAGTACCATGCATACCAGGATTGGCGGGTGAAGGAGTACCATGCATACTACGATAGGGATGAGGGAGGACCATGCATACCTGGATTGGGGGATGAAGGGATCATGCATACCAGGATTGGCGGGAGAAGGAGCACCATGCATCCTACGATAGGGATGAGGGAGGACCATGCATACCAGGATTGGGGGGTGAGGGGACCATGCATACCAGGATTGGAGGGTGAGGGGACCATGCATTCTAGGATTGGGGGTGAGGGGACCATGTATTCCAGGATTGGGGGGTGAGGGGACCATGCATACCATGATAGGTATGAGGGGGTACCATGCATACCAGAATTGGGGGGTGAGGGAGCCATGAATACCAGGATATGGATGAGGGGGTAGCATGCATACCAGGATTGGGGGGTGAGGGGACCATACATACCAGGATGAGGAATGGAGTGCCATGCATACCAGGATTGGGGGGAGCATGCATACCAGAATAGGGATAAGGGGCCATGCATACCAATATAGGGATAAAGGGGCCATGCATAGCAGGATAGGGATGAGGGGTGCCATACATACCAGGATAGGAGGGGGCAGCACATACCAGGATGGGAGACCATATACCAATAAAAATGCTTGCCACCCAGGCATAGAATGGGTGCATAGCTAGTATATATACACTCACTGGCCACTTTATTAGGTACACCTGTCCAACTGTGTGTTAAGACTTAATTTCTAATCAGCCAATCACATGGCGGCAACTCAGTGCATTTAGGCATGTAGACATGGTCAAGACAATCTCCTGCAGTTCAAACCGAGCATCAGTATGGGGAAGAAAGGTGATTTGAGTGCCTTTGAACGTGGCATGATTGTTGGTGCCAGAAGGGCTGGTCTGAGAATTTCAGAAACTGCTGATCTACTGGGATTTTCACGCACAACCATCTCTAGGGTTTACAGAGAATGGTCCGAAAAAGAAAAAAAATCCAGTGAGCGGCAGTTCTGTGGCCGGAAATGCCATGTTGATGCCAGAGGTCAGAGGAGAATGGGCAGACTGGTTCAAGCTGATAGAAAGGCAACAGTGACTCAAATTGCCACCCGTTACAACCAAGGTAGGCAGAAGAGCATCTCTGAACGCACAGTGCGTCGAACTTTGAGGCAGATGGGCTACAGCAGCAGAAGACCACACTGGGTACCACTCCTCTCAGCTAAGAACAGGAAACTGAGGCTACAATTTGCACAAGCTCATCGAAATTGGACAGTAGAAGATTGGAAAAACGTTGCCTGGTCTGATGAGTCTCGATTTCTGCTGCGACATTCGGATGGTAGGGTCAGAATTTGGCGTAAACAGCATGAAAGCATGGATCCATCCTGCCTTGTATCAACGGTTCAGGCTGGTGGTGGTGGTGTCATGGTGTGGGGAATTTTTTCTGGGCACTCTTTGGGCCCCTTGGTACCAATTGAGCATCGTTGCAACGCCACAGCCTACCTGAGTATTGTTGCTGACCATGTCCATCCCTTTATGACCACAATGTACCCAACATCTGATGGCTACTTTCAGCAGGATAATGCGCCATGTCATAAAGCTCGAATCATCTCAGATTGGTTTCTTGAACATGACAATGAGTTTACTGTACTCAAATGGCCTCCTCAGTCACCAGATCTCAATCCAATAGAGCATCTTTGGGATGTGGTGGAACGGGAGATTCGCATCAGGGATGTGCAGTCGACAAATCTGCGCCAACTGTGTGATGCCATCATGTCAATATGGTCCAAAATCTCTGAGGAATGCTTCCAGCACCTTGTTGAATCTCTGCCACGAAGAATTGAGGCAGTTCTGAAGGCAAAAGGGGGTCCAACCCCTTACTAGCATGGTGTACCTAATAAAGTGGCCAGTGAGTGTATATATATGTATTCTATGTGTATATATCTATTATTTCGTTTGTGTTTTAACTTGTCATTGGGATCCATTATATGTCCATTTTGCAAGCCGGTGAGAGAATCTCGCCATACAGATGCAAAACAGTTGTCACACGGATGCTTAGATGCAAGAAAATCGCATCCTTGCATTACAACCGGATAACATATGGATAACTGTTCATGAAACATTTATGTGATTCTGGACCTTGAAAAACGGACTTTTTATTATACGTTGTGTGTGACTCGAGCCTTACATGGAAATCCTGTCTGAGCACTCAGCTTAGAGCGCAGGATATCTGTGAGGCAAGTCTTACTGCAATCTTTGGGAGAAAGAATGAACAAATCAACAGCGGGTCAAGAAATTGTTTTATTTATTTTTTACACTCTTCCTCTTACGATATAAGTGATAACATTACTTTATTCTTTGAGTCACTGTGATTTAAGCAATACCAGATTTATATCAGTTTTTAATGTTTGGCTGCTATTACACACTAAAAATCACTAAAAACAGGGTTCAGCTATCACTTAAGCGGAGCTCCCGTTGTCAAGCGCTCAGCTGCAGTTCCTGTCCCATACACAATCGCCATGGCATACCTATACATCATCAGTCAGGAACTCGGTTCCTAACCATGACGAATAGGCACATCAAAGGTCGTGAAAGGGGTTAAAGGAAACCTGCCATGTTCATTATGCAGTCCAATCTGTAAGAAAATTTATACAGAGAAGGAGAAGCTTGGCAGAATGATATACAAGAATGTTGGGAAAAAAATCAGTGTAATTTGTATTCATTAAAATCCCTGGTATTCATATGCATGCGAGTCCAGTGTGCAGTCCGACTCGGTGATTGACAGTTATCATTGCATGCACAGTCATAGTGGAAAGTCTGTCAATCACTGAATAGAACCCTCTTACTATATAACATACTGCCAGCAGAACAGGTAACATCTTCAACATGACAGGTTCCCTATAACTATACACCTTCTTTATGTTTAGACAAAAATATGAAGCATAAACCAAATTGGGAGTTTTCTGATAAGAGTTGCAAAGAAAGATATGAGAAGATGTCTTATTTGTATTCGAGTCATGGAGAAAGTTTTCATATCTACTCCATTGTACAGTAATGGAAAATTTTGCTTCATATGCTTATAATATTTCAGTTAATACATATGTGAATGCTATTAAACTAAACCAGATTTTTATGGCATAGTAAATACGTAAATAAATCATGTTTTTCTCTTTTTAATTTCCATGTAAAGTTTAATGTACAGGCTGTCTACTACATGTCCTCATATAAAATCTCCAAGAGATGTTAAATCTATAGACTGTATGACCGTTCCTTTGAATACTTTGTACACTGGCCAAAAATTTTATGTTTCATGCGACCATGAATGCAAGACCAGCTGTGCATAGATAAAAGTGATGAAAGAGCAAGGTTACCTGAGGAGACTATTGGCTTTTAAACCAGTCCTAGAAAATTATGACCATTCAGTTTCAATGTATAGTCAGCTTTCATTTGTTAATTGAAATCCAGTTTCCTTTGTAATACATCAATTTCCTGCTGTTACTGTTTTACTTACAGTAATTAGTTAAAGGAAAACGTTAGGCTCGCCTTGTTAGGTGGATCCACAAAGCCCTAGACATTGATGCAGCAGTCAAGAAGGCACATGAAGACTGGCACACTGGAGACCACAGGATCAGGGTGGCAGTTTAGGAGAGACACAGCAAGTCTGAAACAGCACCCAGGGCACCCAGAGAAGGCAGAGGACCGCAAGGTCACAAAGGTAGATGTATAATAAGAGTTGATGGTGGAGTATGCCTAGTGGGCCTTAAATAGGCCCAGAGAGATGAAATTAGAGCCACCCCAAACTTGACTTGGAGTACAACAGAGAGCATTGTCTATTGGGGAAGGAACCAGAGCCTGGGATGCTTTGGATAGGTATGTAATTGTACCCCCCCCTAGAGTCCTTCTCAGAAGAATTAGCAATATAAGAAAAAGGGTGCCTAGCATGATTTATTTTGAACAGGGTTGATGCATTAAGTTTTTTTGGGTGCCCAGTATCTCTCTACAGAACCATGGGCCTTCTACCAGTCCAGAACTTAGTTGATTTTATGCTTAGTGTCTGGATCATAGGCAGTACCAGGAACTGTTTTGATTGTAGGATAGAGTTTGTTTAGGACAAGAGGATTGAGAACCATTTGATGTAAGTATCTCCACTGCCCACACAGAGGGTTCTTTTACATTTACCGTGGTTTTGCGCAAAATCGGCCCACGAAAATTCCACGGTGCGCCATGTGCTGTTTGGCCGTGAGGGCCGTATTTGTGGCCGAGAAAAAAAGATTGAGCCTGCTCGATCTTTTTCACGACTTATGGACACGACCCCCATTGATTTGTTTTTGCGGTGCACCGTCACTTCTAGTTTTGTGGAACGCTGTTTTTTTTTCCAATACTTCTTCCATAGTATTGGAAATCTGAAACGGCTATCCGCAAGTTTTTTGTGGTCCGTTATTGCAGCAGAAAATTGCGGTGATACGGCCCCTCAAAAATGGGCCGCAATAACAGGCTGCAAAAAAAACGGTAAATGTTAAAGAAGCCTGAGGGCAAGATCGTACAACTTCTTTGATATGTTGTCTTTATTTGGTCCAGCAGTAGAAAGGGAAAAGGAGTTTGGAGGTTCATTTAACTCCCATATGAAAGAAAAGATAAGGCTTCCCTATGGAGTGCCTTTCAGACCAAGGAATGACTTTTAGTCATAGAGATGGAAAATGAAGATTGAGAAAAGCAGGGCCAGCATTAAGGGCTGACAGACCAGGTAGCTGTCTAGGCACTCCGCTCCTCCAGGGGCTCCCAGCCAGTGATATGTCGCTATTAGAGGCACACCACATGGGGCCCGTGGGTAAGAGGGGCCTAGCGCAGTGCCCTCCTGCATGCATTCAACTTATCCAGTTGAAAGCAGTAATTTTAAAATTTTTCATTAAAATAAAATTTTATTGGATTTCTGAATATGGACTTTTTCTACAATTGAAAAGAGGGCAAGGGACCATACAACATGAGTGGGAAAAAGCAAGGTCATGGTGGAAGGTGGGAATAGAATTGGTGATCGATGTGTACATGGGTTGTTGTTAATGTTAATCAAAGCTTAACTGAACACACACCATCTCGTCCTTCCCAAAAACCACTGACAACGTCTGTTACTGAATGGGTTACTCTACTCCCTTTCTTCATCTGCCGCACAGTGGTCCGTCTTGTAGATGAGGCGCAGAAAGAGCATGTGCTCCAGTGGATGGCAAGTGCTGCATCAAGTCACCTCTCATCCTCCTTAACATTATACACCACACAATCCTTAAAGGTAGCACCCCAATCACCCTTGCTTCCCCCATGCCACAAATTTCCAAATGCCCAACTTATTGTGGGGATCCCCAGATGGGCCACTCTGCAGAGCTGTTCGCACATTTTATTCCTTGGGCAACCGAGGTCTGCTCCAAAGATTCACAGAATCCATAAGAGGAAAGCATCTGCTCCGATGCCCCACATTTCTTCATATTGTATCCGGGGCCAGACGAAGTAGGGTCAGCGCAGAATCCAGACCTTCCTCACCAGATGGTAACCACCAGGGCTGGAGGTGATGTTGATGAGACTCAGATACCAGAGGTGTACACAGACTGTACTCAGGTCTCAGGGCAGGAAGAGCAGAAGGGTGACTCTCAGGGTGATGAGTGTGAGAACAGAGAGGATGACGATAAGGTTGTAAATCCCACTTGGTGTGAACCCAGAGGTATGCAGCTGAGTAGCTCAGCAGAGGAGGTGGTGGAGGAGGAAGACGACGAGGTTATGTTGTGGCTTCCCACACAGACATGAAGTAATTCAACCACAACAAGCACTGCATCCACACACGGCAAGAGCTGCCTAGCCTTGATCTTTTATGAGACTGCAAAGGATGACCCAACTCACTTTATCTGCCAAATTTGGATAAAACAACTCGGTAGGTGCCAAAAATTGCAATAATAATAATAATAAAAACCCAAAAGTCATTATCTCAGTCAATTAGAATCCTTTATGACACCAGCTTGAAAAAATAATTTTAAAAGCCGAAATGTTGGTCTACTGAAATGTATGTTCAGTAAATGCACTCTTGGACGGGGCTCCTTTTGCACCAATTACTGCATCAATGCGGTGTGACATGGAGGCCATCAGCCTTTTGGTATTGTGGACACGTGCTAAATCCTGCTGGAGAATGAAATTTCCAGCTCCAAAAAAGCTTGTCGGCAGAGGGAAGAATGAAATGCTCTAAAATTTCTTGGTAGATGGCTGCGCTGACTTTGGTCTTGATAAAACACAGTGGATCTACACCAGCAGATGACATGGTTCCCCAAACCATCACTGATTGTGGAAACTTCACACTAGACCACAAGCAGCTTGGATTGTCTGTTTCTCTACTCCAGACTCTGAAACCTTAATTTCCAAAGTCTAGCATGAAGTATCCACAGTCAATGATGGTTTCGGGAGCCAAGTCATCTGCTGATGTAGATCCACTGTGTTTTAACAAGACCAAGACCTGTCCACACTGCCAAAAGTACCAATACCTGGTTTACAAACAACAGTATCAATGCACTTGATTGGCCAACAAACTCGCCTGACCTTAACCACATAGAGAATCTATGGGGTATTGTCAAGAGGAAGATGAGAGACACCAGATCCAACAATGCAGTCGAGCTGAAGGCTGCTATCAAAGCAACCTGGGCTGCCATAACACCTCAGCAGTGCCACAGACTTATGGCCTCCATGCCACGCTGCATTGATGCAGTAATTGATGCAAAAAGAGCCCCGACCAAGATTGAGTGCATTTACTGAATATACATTTCAATAGGCCAACATTTTGAATTTTAAAATCATTTTTTCTATCTAAAGTATTCTAATTTACTGAGATAATGAATTTTTGGTTTTCATTGGCTATAAGACAATCAACAACATTAAAAGAAATAAACACTTGAAATTGAGCACTTTAGAGGCCAACATTTTGGAATTTAAAATCATTTTTTTCAAGCTGTATAAAGTATTTTAATTTACTGAGATAATGAATTTTGGGTTTTCATTGGCTGTAAGACATAATCATCAACATTAACAGAAATAAACACTTGAAATTGATCACTCTGTTTGTAATGACTCTATATAATATATGAGATTCACTTTTTGTATTGAAAAACTGAAATAAATTAATTTTTTGATGATATTCTAATCTTGTGAGATGCACTTGTATGTCTTTTTGCATAGTCTGGGTCAGCGCAGTAGAGATGTGGTGCAAATCATGATTGCAGAGTGGGCACAGACGAAGGACCTCTGCACCCTTCTGCACAGCTTTGAAATGGCAACTAAGAAGATTAGCACTGACGATGTGGTCTTCAGCATCACAATTCCAGTCATCTTCATGCTGGAGCATATGTGAGGAGGTGGTGGTCCCAGAGGAAAAGGTGGAAGCAGAGGAGGATGCGGACGGGATAACAATATCTCAAAGTTCCAGACTGTCGTTGCACAGGCGGGTGCCATTGGGGGGTGGATTACAGCGATCGAGGGGGCTCATGGTTCCAAACAAACTGTTAGTGAAAGTGCAGAAGCTGAGGAACAAATGGAGGAGGAAAAGCTGATGGACGCGCAACAGTCAGGAGATGAAGAGGATAATAATCCCCTCTCTGTTGTCCATGTTTGGTGGGAGGGGACAGAGGAAACAACCTTCAGTGTTACCTCAGCAGCAACCATACACCGTGGATTGGACCTCATGGAAGCACCCTACACATGAGTGCCTTCTTGATGCACTATCTTCAACATGATGCCCATATTTATAGGGTTAAAATAGTGCTTACTACCAGGTTGCCACTTTATAAGATCCAAGGTACAAGATTAAATTTTGACAGATGCTTCCCCCCCTGGAAAGGAACAAGCACATGCTTTAGTATCGAAACATGCTTGTAGACAATCTTAAAAGTCATTTTCCCCAAGACAGCAGTGAGGCACAAAGTGTACATCGCAGTTCTAGACTTCCAATCCCGGGAACATCAAGGCATCATCACAAAAACATTAGCAGCAGTGGAAGTGGCACAAGCAATTTCTGTGTGTCAATTCACACAATTTATTAGACCAGTTCGTGCACCAGAACAGAGTGCAAGTCTGACACATTGTGAACAACTGGAGAGGATGGTGCAGGAGTATCTGGAGGTCAATATCAATGCCATCAGGGGGGGTTGGACCATTTTATATTTTTGTCTTCAAAAATGGAAGAATAGCCTTAGCTCACCTGTCGTGTCTTCAGCTCTGCTGGTGGTGTGGTTTACTGATGGATAAACACATCCGGCTGCCCCCTGAAATTGTAGACTGCCTAACTTTCACCAAAATGAAAAAGTCGTGGATCTTCAATTACTTTTGCATCCCAGTCGCAGACTGGGCAGACTAGGCGATGTTGTAGTTTTTAGTGTCATGCATTGATCTCATGTTATTGTAGTCTGTGACACTTTTGTCGTGGCTTCTATGCTTGCTGCTGCTACAAACAATTTTTAGAAATGTGAAGACTCCAAGTTGTGTCTTCATTTGGTGGGTTGGCAGTAGTGGGAGGTATGTCAGAGGTCTACTATACTGTTTCTACTTTGTGGAAATTGATGATACTTTAGTGGTGTGTGACAATAAGTTTTTAAAATGTGGAGACTACAAATTGAGTCTTCATCTGGTGGGTTGCCTGTAGTAGAAAGTATGTCAGAGGCCTATTATACTGTTTCCACTCTGTGAATATTGATGCCACTTTAGTGATATATGACATTTTTTTTTAAATGTGCAGAATTGAAGTTGGGCCTCCTTCATGTGTGTTGCCTGTAGAAGTAGGGCTCCCAGACAGGCAGGCCTGCACTTACTTTCACTTAGATACATGTGTTACTTTTCTTACAGATTTTACCAATAGTACTGTATGAAACTGATGTTTGAGCCATCTGAGTGTGGCTGGAAAATAACTTAAAAGTGTTGCATGAGGTATCTGGGCTTCCAGCTAAGAAGGCTTACACCACACTCTTAACCACCAGGTCCTCATTAAAAAGTTCAATTCAAATCTGTAAATGCTGGCCTAGACCCTGATACCTCATGCCTGGACCATGGTTGACTGCTTCTCTGTCATTATAAAAGGTTTTACTGTGGGTCAACTGATCAGTCAACTACCTGTGTTACTTTCCTTACATTTTTTCTACCAATAGTACAGTATGAAACTGATGGTTGTGCAATCTGAGTGAGGTGGAAAAAAGTTTAAGGTGTTGCATGAGGTATCGGGGCTTCCAGCTAAGAAGGCTTACACCACTCCCTTAACCATCAGGTCCTCATTGTAAGTTCAATTCAAAGCTGTAAATGCTGGCACAGACCCTGATACCTCTTGCATGGCCCATGTCTGTCTGCTGCTGTGCCATTTGCAAATTTCTTCTGAGGGTCAATTGATGCACTTGATGGATTTTTATGGTGTCTGCCTCTAATTTTATTTGTTTGGGAAGCTTTTTGTCACCTGTTAAGGTGTTGTGTATATGTTTGGTTTGGCCTCCCATTGAATTTAATGAGGCTCGGATACATTCATCGAACTGTTCGGCGAATATGTTCGGTGAACCTTAAAATGTTTGCTCTTCTTTCCTTATGAGAGGTCTTTGGAATTCAAGAAGAAGAATCCGGCTTCATCTTCCTTGCAAGGAGTCCTTGGGGGCTTGAAGAAGAGGGAGAGTAAAGGGGGTTGGGGATACTGCAGCATCTGCTGGCATCTCCACATGGTTCACCTCCTCCCATCACGGAGGGATGCCTGCTTACTCACCACCCCGGCCCTGCCGTACCGTGTGTCTATTCCTGTTCTTAAAAGGGCAGCACGCACATGGTAAATTGCTCTCAGCTAACAGTTGGGAGGCATGTAGTTAATGTGTGAATTCATGTAGGATCGTGTGCCGACAAGGGGGTGGTCCCTTCTCGTTGCGCGCAAAAGACTTGAGTCAGAAGCAGATGGAAGTTCAATCAGGTCCTCTTTATTGGGTGTCTTCTCCGACATCCACAGCAATATGCTCCTGCTCTTGCACACTGGCCTGGGTACCTGTCACCTCCTCCTTCTCCTTTCCGATGCGACCGCCCTCTAGGTTCTTTCGCTGTGCCTGTCTAAGTCACCGGCCACAGCGCTGCCCCTGGTCGAGCCAGTCTGTGTGCTGCGATACCTACTGCCTCTTCGGTGTCCAGCTGTTCGGTACCCCAGGCGTCCTCTGTCTGCAGCTGTCCTGTCAGGGCCATCCCCCGACTTACTGACTCTCTCTTGGACTCGCCCCTCTTTTATTCCCTTTTTCTGGAATTCCCCTTCTCAGTCCCCGTAACTCCACCCATCATGACTTTGCGTTTCCTAGCTTCAGCTGCTGTTAGGTCCTTTTCTCACTATCCTGTGTCTCCCTCTTGTGGCCAAAACTCAGTACTACACCGTCTATAACTAATTCCTGCTGTTTTCCCCACATATTTATGCAAGTTACAATAAAGTATTGTACACTACACCTTTTACATTTGCCTTTTTAATCAGACAGGTCCACGTATCAGTCCATTCCCCTACACTTGCAAGGTGTCTCCCAGCCAAAAGCTGGGAGGCATCTTGTCTATAAGGCAACATCCCCAATAGGGAAGGGCCTAAGCAATACCTATATTTATTTTTATTGGTGTTGGTGTGTGCACCTGTTTGTTACCAGACCTCCCGTCTCTAATATACAGTATTTTATAGTTATTCCTGCATCCTGCGCATCGCCTCTGTGGCACCCTATTTCTGAAATTGTGTCTGAGGTGCCTGTACAAGTGTGACGTCCGTCTGCGAGTCTGGGCTGCAGTGAGACAGCACCCCGAGCAACCCCGTTTCCCTTTACCCCTAAACAGGGATCTGGATTTACAGCAGGGTCCAGGAGCTAACTGTCCGAATAAGAGCAGTGGACCAGAGCAGGACGGTCACCAGAAAGGGGTTAAAAAACGGGACCAAAAGCGTAGTCAGGAATCCAAGTCTAAACCAGGTGGGTAGCAGAGGTACAAAAACTGCAGACAGTAGCAGAGTCAAATCCAGGCCAAGGTCAGAGTCATAAACTAGGAGGGAGGCAGAGGTACAAAATCGTCAGACAGTAGCAGAGTCAGAAATCCAGGCAAAGGTCAGAATCAAAGATAGCAAATAACAAACTAGCACACTGGGGAAACCAAGACTATATCTGGTGGCCTGCAAGACCAACCCCATGGGATTTGAGGGATCAGCTCATCCCTCACAGGTTCATGGACTGATGACGTCATTAGGACCGCCCCCAGGACCAGGCCAGATAGTGATGCACCAACCCCTTCATGACCGACAGAGGAGCGCAGTCTGTGGCCGCCAGATGCCTGCGGAGGAGCCTCCTCCCTGTTATCAGTACCCACGGGCAGACCACGGCGCCTCCCAGTGGTCGAGGCAGGAACAGTCGTCCCCGAGTTTGACCGTGACATGACAGTCCGGCGCCTCCCAGAGGCCGAGACCAGAATAGCAGAGCTTGGGTTTGATGGCAACGTGCCAGTCTGGTGCCTCCTTGTGGCCGAAGCAGGAACAACAGTCCCTGTATCCGATGGTGACGAGACAGTACCCCCCTTCTAAGAGGGGCCTGCGGACCCTCAAAACCGGGTTTGTTAGGGTGAAGGAGGTGAAATTTCCTAATCAAACCTTTGGCGTGGATGTCACTAGCAGGAACCCAGGACCTATCCTCCGGGCCGTAGCCCTTCCAGTGCACCAGGTACTGCATGGAACCTCTCACTAAGCGGGAGTCAAGAACACCCTGGACTTCATATTCCAAGGTGCCCTGACCAAAACTGGAGGAGGAGGGGACTGGACAGGATGGATTGGGGAGCGGTACAACTTGAGGAGAGATTTGTGGAAAACATTGGGCAATTTAAAAGACTGAGGGAATTTTAAACGAAAAGCTACCGGGTTAATCACTTCCATTATTTCATATGGACCAATCTGGGACCCTGTTTGGCAGATGGCACTTTAAGCTTGATATTCTTGGTGGAAAGCCAGACCTTATCCCCAACTCCCAGGTGCAGTCCCTTGGATCGCCGTCTATTTGCAGCCAAAGCTTGTCTAACCTGGGACCCCTTCAAGTTTGTGTTTACCTCCGAGCAGATAGTCTTTAACCGATGTATAGATTTTTCTACCCACGGGAGCTCCGACAACCTGGCCGAAAATGAACCAAAGCGTGGGTGCAGTTCGTGATTGCAGTAGAAAAGGGGTAGTTTTGATGGACTCCTGGTATTGGTTGTTCAGGGCGAACTCAGCTAACGGCAGATGTTCCACCCAATCGGATTGATGCTCCGATACGTAACAGCGGAGATACTGCTCCAGAGCCTGGTTGGTGCGTTCAGTTTGACCATTGTTCTCAGGGTGATAGGCAGAGGAGAAGGACAATTCAACGCCGATGCATTTGCAGAACGCCTTCCAGAACTTAGAAACAAACTGGGTACCCCTGTCGGACACAATATTCACCGGAGTGCTGTGCAATCGTATAACATGAACAATGAAGAGCTTACTCAAAGTTTCAGAATTAGGTAAACCAGACAGGGGAACAAGATGACATTGCTTACTGAACCTATCCACCACCACCCAGATACACCTCTTCCCTTCTGAGGGCAGCAGGTCAGTAATTGAGTCCATGGAGATGTGGGTCCATGGACTCTCAGGGGTGGGCAAGGACTGGAGCCAGCCGGCTGGGCGATTATGGGGGGACTTGGCTCGGGCACAGATTTCACAAGCTAACACATAATCTTTACAATCCTTAACCACAGTCGGCCACCAAAAATTCCTAGTCACCAGTCTGGTGGTATTATTGACACCAGGATGGCCTGCCAGAACAGAGTCGTGCGACTCCTTCAGAACCTGCAGGCGAAACGTGGCCGGAATAAACAATTTTTTGGGGGGCGTCATGTCAGGGGCTTGTTTTGGGGACCTACGGATCGCCTCCAGAAGGTCCAAAGACACAGCCGAAACAACAATCCCATTGGCCAATATTGGAACTGGTTCAGATTCCTCGGCTTGTGAGGGGCAAAAACTGCGAGAGAGGGCATCAGCCCTTACGTTTTTAGCACCTGGACGAAAGGTGATTGCAAAGTCAAACCTCGAGAAAAACAAGGCCCACCTTGCCTGTCTAGAATTCAGTCTTTTGGCTGACTCCAGGTAGGTCAAGTTCTTGTGATCACTATAATTTTATGTTTAGCACCTTCGAGGAAGTGACGCCATTCCTCGAAGGCCCATTTTATGGCCAACAATTCCTGATTCCCTATATCGTAATTTCTCTCCGTAGGAGGTCCAGGTCAGGCTGGATTAGTACCGGGTTAGCCACAAAACACTCTTTTAAAGTAGAAAATGCCTGAAGTGCCTCAGGTTTCCAATTAGCCAAGTCTGCCCCCTTCCGGGTCAAATCCGTGAGTGGTTTGGCAATCTCTGAGAAACCCTTGATAAATTTGCGGTAGTAATTGGCAAACCCTAAGAATCGCTGCAGCGCTTTTAGCAATTTGGGTTGCACCCATGCTTTAATGGGTTGGATCTTGGCAGGATCCATGCGGAAACCTTTGCCTGAGACCATGTACCCCAGAAACTGTACCTCCTCAACAAAAAAAACACATTTCACTAGTTTAGCAAATAAAGAATGTTCTCGCAGTCTTTGGAGCACAGAACAGATGTGTTGAGCGTGTGTCACAGGGTCAGCAGAGTAAATCAGGATGTCATCCAAATACACGACTACATACACCCCACAAATGTCTCTGAAAATATCATTCACAAAATTTTGAAACACGGCAGGTGCGTTACTGAGTCCGAACGGCATTACGAGGTACTCAAAGTGGCCAAGGGGGGGTGTTAAACGCATTTTTCCACTCATCCCCCTCTCTTATGCGGACTAGATTATATGCCCCCCGGAGGTCAAGTTTAGTAAGCCAACGGGCCCCCATAAGCTGATTAAAAAGATCAGGGATGAGTGGAAGCGGATACTGGTTTTTTACAGTGATTGCGTTCAATTCCCGGTAATCAATGCAAGGTTTGAGACCCCCATCTTTTTTTTTCCACAAAGAAGAACCCGGCCCCAACTGGTGAAGTGGACGGTCTAATAAAGCCTTTTCATAAACTGTCCGCTATGTAGTCATTCATGGCCTGATGCTCTGGACCGGAGAGATTAAATATTCTCCTCTTTGGGAGACGGGCATCCAGAATCAAGTCTAAACGGCAATCATATTCTCTATGAGGGGGTAATTTCTCAGATTCCACTTCAGAAAAGACATCCTCATAGTCCCTGAAAGCATAAGGAATGCAGGGGGTTTTAACATTAACCTGGTTCACTGCTACCGACATACAGTTATCCTGACAGTGTGGACTCCTGCGCACAATATCACCAAGGTGCCAGTCAATGACATGATTGTGCTTGCGTAACCATGGCATCCCCAAAACAACTGCATCTGATAAATTATCAGTCACAAAAAATGACATATGTTCAGTATGCAATGCCCCCACTGACATTGCAATTCCTGGAGTAACAAATTCCTCTCCACCCTGGACAATAGATGTGCCATTGATGGCAGTGGTTTTAATAGGGGCATTAAGCCTCAGTAACGGTACACCAAGATTCCTGGCAACCAAAGAATCCATGAAAGTTCCCTCAGAGCCACTATCCACATAAGCCTTCAAACACAGAGATTTCTTACAAAATGAGAGAGAGATGGGTAACAAAACTTTAGCTGCATTTGCGGGCAATATCTGAGCCCCCGGGCAGGTTTGACCAGAGCTGCCCAGGGGCCGATGTCCCAGGACTGTGGATCTCTGACGTCCGGCGTTTTCCCTGAAGTCTCCAGACTGCAGCATGCTTGTGAAGTAGGATGGGAATGCTCCTCCAGGCTGTGCACTGAAGCAGGTAACAGGTGTTAGGTCAAATAATCAGGTCAAATAATCAGCTCAGGCAGGAGAAGGGAGAAGAAAAAAAAAAAGTTCAGGGACACTGCTTTTATATATGTTGGATATATATAAAAACGTTTTTTTGGGCCAGATATAATGTGACGTCCGTCTACGAGTCTGGGCTGCAGTGAGACAGCACCCCGAGCAACCCCGATACCCTTTTCCCCTATACAGGGATCTGGATTTACAGCAGGGCCCAGAAGGTAGCTGTCTGAATAAGAGCAGCCGACCAGAGCAGGACGGTCACCAGAAAGGGGTTAAAAAACGGGACCAAAAGCATAGTCAGGAATCCAATTCTAAACCAGGCAGGCAGCAGAGGTACAAAAATGGCAGACAGTAGCAGAGTCAAATCCACGCCAAGGTCAGAGTCATAAACCAGGAGGGAGGCAGAGGTACAAAATCGTCAGACAGTAGCAGAGTCAAATCCAGGCCAAGGTCAGAGTCATAAACCAGGAGGGAGGCACAGGTACAAAATCGTCAGGCAGGAGCAGAGTCAGAAATCCAGGCAAAGGTCAGAATCAAAGATAGCAAATAACAAACTAGCATACTGGGGAAACCAAAACTATATCTGGCAGCCTGCAAGACCAGCCCCAAGGTATTTTTTGGGATCAGATCATCCCTCACAGGTTCATGGTCTGATAACGTCATTAGGACCGCCCCCAGGACCAGGCCAGATGGTGATGCACCAACCCCTTCATGACCAACAGAGGAGCGCAGCCTGCGGCCACCAGATGCCTGAGGAGGAGCCTCCTCCCTGTTAGCAGTACCCACGGGAGGACCACAGCGCCTCCCAGTGGTCGAGGCAGGAACAGTCGTCCCCAAGTTTGACCGTGACATGACAGTCCGGTGCCTCCCAGAGGCCGAGACCGAAATAGCAGAGCTCGGGTCTGACGGCAACGTGCCAGTCTGGTGCCTCCTAGTGGCCGAAGCAGGAACAACAGTCCCTGTATCCGATGGCGACGTGACAACAAGAACTGTGATCATGGTGCTGCCAGTCCTCTGTCCATTGTCCCTGGTCCTAGTTCAAACAGCTCCAGAACTGTTCCTGATATCTACCTGTCTGAACAAGAACCTGTCTCCTACATCGAAAAAGAAGTGAGGATCCTCCAGCATTGATTTCTGCAGCTGCCGATCCCAGGGGACAGGTTCGCTAACGCTTGGAGACATGACATAGGTCACTTTACTAGCAGGAACCAGAACTGAAAGACTGTACAGACAACATGCATGTAGGAGATATGTATAGTAGGGAGAGGAGAAAGAGGGGAGGTCAGCTGATCGTTGTCTGCAGCACCTAGTCTGGTTATTAATCACCTAACAAAGCCATCCTGGTTCGGGACGTTTCCAAACAGAGGAAAAGAAGTAAGGATCCTCCAGCTTTGTTTTTTTAAGTAAAACTTCACATTTATTAACTACTCTTCATAAAAAACAGATACACTGGCATGCCACCTAGTGCCCTAAGGAACAAATCGACGAGTTTCAACTATGCTGTCTTAATCATGGTCTCAATTAAAGTTTTACTTAACAAATCAACTCTGTCGTTAGCGAACCTGTCACCTGGAATTGGCAGCTACAGTATCAGCGCCTTTCTAGGACTGGCACGTGGTGGCTACCTGCAGACAAGTCTTTCTCCACCATCAGGAGCTCCGACGATCGTCAAATAGCCTCTTAGCTATGCCCCTTTGTAGGTAGTTCCAGCCCTGTGTCACAGTGGATCCACGAACCAGGGGTGCTACCTGTGGGTGTGACACTATCTTGGAAAACAGCTTTCCTAACAGCAATTATATGGCCAAGAGAATCGATGCACTTCGGGCCCTTTTGATCAGAGAACCCAATCTAAAGATTCTGGAGACAGAAATATATTCGGCCTAAGGTGACTTCATTCTTCCATATCTCACAAGAAATCATTCTTCCTTCCTTTTACCAAAATCCAGAAAAACAGTTTCACTCATTAGATGTATGGAGAATTGTCCTTCACTATCTTCAACTATCAGAATCTTGGAGGAAGGATCACAATTAGTGATGAGCTAGTATACTCGTTGCTCGGGTTTTTCCGAACATGCTCAGGTGTCCCTCAAGTATTTTGGCGTGCTCGGAGATTTAATTTGTGTCGACGCAGCTGCATGATTTGCAGCTGCTGGAGAGGCTGAATACATGTGAGGAATGCCTGTTTGTTAGGGAATCCCCACATGTATTCAGGCTGTCTAGCAACTGCAATTCATGAAGCTGCTTTGACAAAAATTAAATCTCCGAGCACTCCAAGATACTCGGAGGACACCCCTGAGCATGCTTGGGAAACCCCGAGCAATGAGTATACTCTCTCATCACTAATCATAATCTCTTTATTCAGCACTACAGTCCAAACAATGGCAAGAAGATGTCAAAGAGTTCCACTGCTAACTGTATTGTTACATCACATGATTAAAAACACACTGGTTCAATCCTTCTAAACTTTATGTAGAAACAGGAGGTCAATTTACCTTGCATGTCACCACTTAAGTCACTGCAAAATTCCCTGGCAGAGGTTACAAAGTTCATCAAGTTCAACATTTCTCCACCAAATGTTCATTTTGTCACCAAATTAACTATAACCTGCAATGTTATGTGTATTGAGGAAATCATCCAGCCCTTTTTCAAAAGCTGTTATAGTGTCTGCTATTACTACCTCTTGTGGTAGGGAATTCCACATTCTGACTGATCTAGCTGTAAAGAAATCTTTCCTATTTAGCTGTTGGAATTACCTTTCTTCCACCCATAATGAGTGCACCCTGGTTCTTAGTATGATCACTGAAAGAAATAAGTCTTGCGATAGTCCTTTGTACTGACCACACATAAATTTATACATGTAAATGAAATCCCCTCTGAGGCATCTTCTTTTATCTAAGCTAAACAAGACCAACTTCTCATCATATGGGAGGCCTTCCATCCCTTGTAATAATCTAGTTGCTTGCCTTTGAACCAATTCTAATTTCTAAATGTCATTTTTTAAATGTGGAGCCCAAAACTGGATTGTTGTAGTTTCCTGGCTTTTACCTTTCTTAAATAGCGACACCACATCATTCATTCTCCAATCCTGTGGCACTACCCCTGTTACAATAGAGCCTAATGATATAAGATACAGCGGCTTGTCAATTACTGAATTACTCAGTTCCCTCAGTATCTGTGGATAAATGTCATCTGGGCCGGGGGATTTGTCAATGTTCAATTTGCTCAGACGCAGGCGTACTTCTTCTCGTGTTAAACTAATTATAGCAAATGGTGAACTATGATTTTTGCCTTGTTGAATGATCCCTGGAACAGTTAGTTCATTGGTGAAAAGTGCTTGTTTAAAGTCTCAGCCTTTTCTTTGTCCTCTTTATTATCTTGTTATTATCGTCTTATAAGGGGCATATACCATCTTTTATTTTCTTTTTGGCATTAATGTATTCATAAAAAAATTTGGGATTTATTGTAATGCGATTTGTTTCTCTGTGGATAACTTTGCCAGCTTGATTTATTTTTACATTTCTTACTTAGATCTTTATATTCCTGAAATGCTATTTCTGAATTCTCAGCCTTCAAAATTTTGAACGCCCTATGTTTTAGTATTGTTAAACTTTGTAGCGTCTTATTTATCCATAATGGTTTATTAATATTCCTGGACATTTTATTACTAGTGATGAGCGAGTATACTCGTTGCTCGGGTTTTCCCGAGCATACTTGGGTGTCCTCTAAGTATTTTGTTGTGCTCGGAGACTTAGTTTATGTCGAAGCAGCTGCATGATTTGCAGCTGCTAGACAGCCTGAATACATGTAGGAATTCCCTAACAAACAGGCATTGCTCACATGTATTCAGCCTGTCTTACAGCCGCAAATCATGCAGCTGGTTGACACAAACTTAATCTCCGAGCACTAGTGTTGAGCGACTTTTGTTTTTTTAGGGTCGAGTTTCGTTTCATGAAACCCGACTTTTCCAAAAGCAAAATCGGCCGACTATAGGGAAAAGTAGGGGTCGTCCCGAAACACGAAACCCAATGTAAGTCAATGGAGAATTAAAGTCGGCAGTGAGAGGAGGACAGGAAACACACCAACAGTGCCCATTTGAATGCCAAAAGCATAAATTCTTGTTACTGAAGCTTGTCAACCTTAATTAACTTCATAATACTAGTTACGCACTGAAAAATGGGGGTTATTTGGCTACAGTTGTGGGGGGGGAGGGCTGGCTCCAGGTTTTAGTGGGCCCAGGGCAAAAGAGCGCCCCTTTAACACATACCACAACTCATGATGCTCCGATACGGCAGAGAAATAGCAGTATAGTACAATGAAAAATACTTCACTTCTTACATCTCATGACTGATATCCTTTTTAAATTCTCCAATACCTCCAAAAATGGACAGTATATAACTCCATACGGTATTATGGCCAGCGCTTAGTGCGCTATACAGAGTAATGAGGCCCATATATTTCTCCATATGGAATCATTATTCCCATATAATGTTTCAAACCGTATATGATGAGCTCCACATAATGCTACAGTATATGTTGGTCCCAATGGATGGAGCTCCACTGTCTTATGGGCCCAAATAATGCTCCATATATAATGGGATCCATTTCTACTGCTCTAGTGTATAATGGGCCCTGTAAATGCTGCTCCAGTGTCTGATGTCCACCTTTGGAATGCTCCAGTGTATGGTGGGCCCCATATATCATTCACCAGAGTATAGTGCTCCCCAAAAATTGCTGTCCCAACATTGAAAACAATTACATAAATCTCCTTGCTAGGGAATCCCTGCACTACTCTGAACTCCTTGTCGTCCCCATCTTCCATCTCACTGCACTTGGCTGTTTAGGCCCTCCCACTGGCAGAGACACTTTTGCGTACTATGCGGTGCCCTGTGCCAGTGCCATCGCCCATGAGTATGCCCCCCCACCTGCTCAAGGAAGCTGCACTTTCATTTGCACCTTCCTCTTTGTCACCGTGTAAGGTGGTATAGTATGCGGGAAGGGGAACCTGAGTTTCCTCTGGGTCAGATTCTGGCTGTGTAGAGTGCGAGGGAAATGTAGTGGTCTGGGTCAATGTACCAGCAGCATCATCCAGCAGTGGCTGGGCCTCAGTGCACTTGTGGCGTCCCCAAGAGTACGGTCGCCACTGTGGCATTGCCTTTCTCCTAGGGAGTGTGTTGTCAAGCTTGGGAGCAACGAAGGATCTCTCTAGCAGTGAAACCAACACACAACACATTTCCCACTCCAGGCCAGCAGGGAGACCTCTGAACCTGACTGCTGAGGAGCTGCTCTCTGTGGTCGGGAGGAGGTAAGTTAGGGCACTCTGTGCAGGGAAGGGGAAGTGTGTGGACGTGAGAAGGGGAGCTGGAAGATGAGCAGAGTTAAGGCTCACTCCTAGCTGGAGCGCATGGTCTGGATTCCGGTCTCCGAGTTTGTAGGGACACTGACGTTCCTGCAGCAGAAATCGGGGGAAGTAGCAGCTATAAATGCTCTGTATCCAACTAAGGCTCGAAGGCCCCAGCATTGACATGTGCGAGGCAGAAGGAAAAGGCTACAGCTGTCTGCCATACAAGTAAAGTCTGAGGAACATCTGTTAGACAGGAGGCGTTTCAGTGAACCACGGCCCTGTTAGTGCTTCCCCCACAAGCGCTAGAAAGGAGACGTTCAGGTAGGTATATATTGGCGGAGTGTTGGAAGGGAGCTTTCCATTCTGGTCCCGGAGGTTGGCAGAGGTCCTGACCCGGAGGACACAGCACGGAGGCAGGCATCTGTGTAACCTGCAGACTGTGAGTAAAGCTTTGGAACTGCACGCTCTGGTGTCCTACAGTTATTCCAGCACCGCTACATCTGGGTACCAGCACCTACACCGCCTGTGCCTTTCCCCCATCACTACATCTACACTTCCCTGAGACTCTAGCTCCACCTGTGGGGAGCTTCACCATCTTTGCTGCACAACACCATCAGTCCCAGAGGATCTGCATGCAGCGTCGGCCTAACATCTATGTTGCCGAACACCAGAGGTGGCATCAAACTATCTATATAAACTCTTTACCATTATACCACGCCATTTACATGGGCGCCCAGGGCCACCGTCCAGGTCACCGCTGCTGTGACACATCCCACTGACACCGGCCCGGTACCGAGTACCCCACATATGCCGACTGCTGATCGGGCGGCATTATTCCCACGAACCTCCAAACAGCGTCCCAGAAGGCAAAGTTTTTGGTTTCCGGGGGCAGTATGATTGCAAAGCTGAACCTTAAAGGAATGTCCAAAAGGGCACCACCAGGAGTGGAGCCTGTGGCTTAATTGGGAACTGCACCCGGGAAACCACTACCATACAAGCTACAGAAAAGATGGACAGATTGCAAGCTTTGTTGCTTCTGTGTGTGGTGTGGTATGTCCGTTTGTAGTTGTGCTAGCGTTTTCTCAGCTTTATTCCGTTAACGACCGAGACTCCGGCATGGCCCCGCGGTACGCGTCAAGCTTACTAGAGGGATACGCGAGGCTGTGGCACGTGAGATCGAGCAATAACAGGTCTAGCATTCCAGTACATGTCCGTGGCTGCATGCACGCTACACTGAAAGGACCAGCTTTTGTCGCTTACAGGTGCAGATAACCTGCTGAACTCCGTTAGTGATGGGGATCTGGGATTCAGATTATTCCCCGCGAACGATGATTTCCCAGTAAGTTCAGGTCAACCGCAATTCCGGAGTTAGGCCTAACCGTCATTCCTGAAAAAATTACGTGTCCAAACCACAGGTGCTGTAGCTTGCTTAACAGCTCGGCAGCCGTTCTCAGGCCCAGTATGGATTCAACAACATTGTAGAAAGTTGATAAAGGGTACAGTTTCACCGGATAACACGTATATATGTAGCCTAGTTTACACATTAAAAATATATGTCTATAGATCAGGAGGCAGACTCAGATGTTCTCAGGCCCAGTATGGATTTGACCAGATTGTACAAAGTTGAGAAAGGGTACTTTATCACTGGATAGCAGGTATATATAGCATAGTTTAAACATGTAAAATCTCCGTGTTCTCAGTATGGATTACACAGCAATCTAAAAAGTGGAAAAAAGGAAATGCATTTGAGGCGTACACAACTATATACTTTTGGTGTTATTTTTAAATCTTCATATATATTTCTGTCTCAGTAATACAGTCCAGCCTCTCCGCAATAGGAAATGAGATGCATACAATTAGTGACATAAAGGCTATTGATTGCAGAAATCTAGGAATTATTATCACGGGAAAAACTTCCATCACAATTCCCATAGGCGATGCTGACCCTCAATTAATTTGTGTGTTGAGACAGTGAAAACATTTTTTTGTGAATAAAGTCTTGCTGTATCGCACTTCCGTTGATTCCATCACTGTTACTCATTCTCAATCCAATTTTTATCACAGGGAGCGATGTAAACATGATGCTCACTGGCTATCATGATCTGTCACGTAACTTGGGAGTGCAAAAGACAGAAGCCACAGGCCGTAGGCGATTCTATTTGATTGGCATGAGAGGGCACATTTTGAAATGTGCGCAGGAATGTCACACGTTTGTGAGTAGGAAAACTGTGAAAGCTGATGATAAACCACCACTGCATGTAATTGTGAGTCGACGTCCATAAGAAATGGAAGCCACTGATCATCTGGAGCTAGAGCCCGGCCAGCAGGACAGGGCATAGCTACATCTTAACCATCATCTTTCAGTTCAATCAATTTGTAGTGGCAGTCCCAGTGAAGGATTTGACAGCCCAGACTACACAGCGGAGGAGCAGGGAGAAGTAAACATTGCAAATGCTGGGGCCCTGCCCAAGCAAGGGGGGCACACTCGTGGGCGTCGGTACTGGCACTGGGCCCCTCATAGTACGGCGGTGTGTCTGACGGTGTTTGTGCACTACCACTGTCAGAGACACTTGATTGCACTATGAGGGACACTATGCCAGTGCCCGCACCCAAGAGTCGGCCTACCCACCTGTCCAGGGCAACGGCACTCGCACGGTTTTGTGCGCTAGGTGGTGACCCCGGCCATGGGGGGGGCCGCCCACTTAGGGAGGTTTATAAAGTGGCATATGTAGATGTGGGTCATTCCGCTGCTGCAAAAGGCGAAATAGGTCAAGTTCGTGGAATAGGAGGAGGACCAAAGCAAGCCATTTTTCTGGCAACCTATGTGTCATCAAGGGAAGGTGGGACAAAATCCTTGGAAACCCATGCATGGTTCATTTTAATGAAGGTTAGATCATCCACATTTTTGGTTGACAGATGGGTCCTTTTTTCTGTTAGGATTGATCCAGCTGCACTGAAGACTCTTTCCGATAGCACACTTGCAGCTGGGCAAGCGAGCTCCTGTAAGGCATATTGTGCCAATTCAGGTCAGGTGTCCAGTTTAGCGGCCCAATAGTCAAAGGGAAATGACCTGTGCGGGAGAACATCGATATGGGAGGAAAAGTAGTTGTTAACCATAGTTGACAACTGCTGTCTCCTGTCATTTTCCATCGATGCAGTATTACCAGTTGTGTGAGCGGTCCGTGAAAAATCAGTCCACAACATTGTCATGAAACCCCTGTCTCCAACGCCACTTCTGCTGTGTGCACCACGAACACCTCTGCCAAGCTGCCCCCGGCCTGTACGGCTCGTGTGAGAACCATCACCGCTGCTGTGTGCTGGGAATGCCTCAACCAACCGGTTAACCAGAGTTGCTTGTTTAGTAGCCAATATTAGGTCAAGGTTCTCCTGTGGCATGATGTTTTGTAATTTGCCTTTATAGCGTGGATCCAGGATGCTGGCCAACCAGTAGTCGTCATCGTTCATCATTTTGGCAATGCGTGGGTCCCTTTTTAGGATCTGTAAGGCATAATCTGACATGTGGGCCAATGTTCCCGGTGTCAATGATGCGCTGCGAGTGCTGGGTGGAGGAGCACTTTCTGGCAAATCCACATCCCTCCAGTCACGCACAAACCCTGTACCAGACCTTGCCATGCCAACATTTTCACTTGCCCCACGAGATGCATCCTCCTCCCCTAAGTAATCATCCCCATCATCATCCTCCTCCTCCTCTTCTTCCTCCACCTCATCCAGGAGAGGTCCCTGAGCAGACAATGGCTGAATGTCATCAAGGATTCCCTCCACCTCTTCCTCCTCGTCAACATTGGCTGCAGACGCCCGCTCCTTAAGGTGCGTCAAAGATTGCATGAACAGACGCATAAGTGGGATGCTCATGCTTAGGATGGTGTCATCTGCGCTTACCAGCCGTGTGCATTCCTCAAAACACTGAAGGACTTTACAGAGGTCTTTCAGCTTCGACCACTGCACACCTGTCAACTCCATGTCTGCTCTCAAAGTGCCTGGCCGTGTATCCTCCCACAAATGCATTATGGCCTGCCTCTGCTCGCACAGCCGCTCAACCATGTGCAGGGTGGAGTTCCACCTTGTTGCAATGTCGATAATGAGGCGGTGGTTGGGAAGGTGGAGCAATCGCTGCAGCTTCTGCATACGAATGGAGTGTACAGGCGACCGGCGGATGTGCGCGCAGTCTTCGCACCTTCTGGAGCAGGGCTGTTAACTCTGGATAATTATTGAGGAAGCACTGCACCACCAGGTTCAAGGTGTGAGCCTAGCAAGGTATGTGGCTGAGTTTTGAAAGGGCTATGGCTGCCACAAAATTATGGCCGTTATCACTAACTACCTTGCCTGCCTCAAGATGTACACTGCCCAGCCATGACTCAGTTTGTCGCTGAAAGTACTCGGCCAGCACCTCGGCGGTGTGTCTGTCACCCAAACACATCATCTGCAACACAGCCTGCTGACGCTTTCCACTAGCTGCTTGATAGGGGGACACCTCGTGTGCAACAGTGGCAGCTGCAGATGGAGTGCTCATACGACTGCGCTCTGTGGACGAGCTTTCGCTTCTGGAGGAGGAGGGTCGAACACCTACAGACAACTGTTTCCTATACCGTGGGCTAGGCAGCACTGTCCCACCACCGCTGTCCCCTGTGGACCCTGTATCCACCACATTAACCCAGTGCGCAGTGATGGACACGTAACGACCCTGGCCATGCCGACTGGACCATGCATCAGTTGTCAGGTGCACCTTTCCACTCACTGAGTGCTTGAGTGCATGGACAATGCGGTCTTTCACATGATGGTGGATGGCTGGGATGGCTTTGCGAGAGAAGTGGCGACTGGGTAGGTCATAGCGTGGTACTGCATAGGCCATGAGTTCGTGGAAAGCTGCGCTTTCCACTAACCGATAGGGCATCATCTCTAACGAGATTAGTTTGGCAGTGTGGGCGTTCAAACCCAGTGTACGCGGATGAGAGACTGAGTACTTTCTTGACCTACTCATAGTGTCTGGGAGGGTGAGCTGGACTTGAGAGCTGCATATGGTGGAAGTAGCGGTGGACAGGGCGGACTGAGAGAGGGTTGATGATGGTGATGGAGTTGGTGTTCTTTCTGATGGCCTAGATTCAGTCTTTCGTTGATATAACAGTGGGATTCCCTGACTGCTGTGGCCTTGCAACGACACCTCAACATTTGCTGCTGTGCTAACCAGTGGGCTTACAGTGGGGGAAACAATGTAGCGTTGCTGACTACCTTCTTTGTGATCAGTTGCACATGTGGTACTTGAGGTTTGGTGTTGTGTCCACGCTTGCAAGTGCATGCTGGTTAAATGTCCAAGCATCAATCAATCAAATTTATTATCGCCAAGTACATATTACATATATACAAGGAATTCTTTGTGGCAAAGAGGCAACATAATATATAACAACAGATACAACAAGTAACATCTAACTAGACAGATACAGTATATAGTCTACACATGACGATTTAATTGTTGAACAGAGAGTGGATAGAAGCTGTTCATATGGCGGTTGGTGCTGCATTTGGGGACTCTGAAGTGACGTCCTGAAGGGAGTAGTTGGAATGAGGAGTATCCCGGGTGAGAGGGATCGGATGAAATTTTCAAAGCGTGCGATCGAATACTCTTATCATAAAGATCCTGGATTTTAGGCAGGGGGGAACCTATAATTCTCTCTGCTGTTCTGAAAGTCCTTTGTAAGCGGAGTTTGTCATGCGCAGTGGCTCCCCCATACCAGACTATCAGAGAGGAACAAATCACAGATCTGATGACAGCATTAAAGAATAAGATCAGCAGATTCTTAGACAAACCATATCTTTTCAGCTGATGCAGGAAGAACATCCTCTGTTGTGCTTTTCTTATAACAGCATCCACGTTTTTCCCCCATTTAAGATCATGAGAGATGATAACACCAAGGAATTTGGTCTCTGTGACCCTAAGAACCACTTCGTCATGGATGTAGATTGGAAGTATCTCATGTTGATCTTTCCTAAAATCCACAACCATCTCAGCAGTTTTTTTAGTGTTGAGTACAAGATTATTGGCTTTACACCAGTCACATATTCTTTCCACCTCACTCCGATACAAGTCTTCAGCATTTCCCCTGATGAGACCAATTAGTGTCATATCATCGGCAAATTTCAAGATTTTTACTGAGTCTGCTGAAGAGATGCAATCATTGGTACAGAGAGAAAACAGTAACGGGGACAAAACACACCCCTGAGGTGCCCCGATGTTTGTGACCAAGGTGTCCGAAGTGAATGGTCCAACTTTTACACTCTGTATCCTGGCTGTCAGGAAGTTATAAATCCACAAGCATAAGTTGAGAGGGACTCCAAGAGCTACCATTTTCTTATGAAGTAAATTCGGATCAATGGTATTGAACGCTGAGCTAAAGTCCATGAAAAGAATCCGGACATATGAGTGCAGTTCACTGTATGATCCAAAATGTACTTCAGTGCCAGATTGACAGTGTCGTTTGCCAAACGATTCTCCTTATAGGCAAACTGAAGCGGGTCCCATAGCTTTTATCAGGTGGGACATCATAATTCTTTCGAAGACTTTCATAGCTACAGATGTGAGTGCTACTGGTCTATAGTTGTTCAACTCAGAGGATTCCACTTTCTTGGGGATAGGGATAATTGTGGAATTTTTCCAACACTGAGGTACAACGCACTCTTTCAGTGACACATTGTATATATTTGTCAGTATAAGGGCAAGCTGGGTAGCACATACTTTCAGACACATTGGAGATACACCATCAGGGCCAGGTGCCTTTTTGACCTTAAGTCCCTTCAGGATGCGTATCACCTCTGCCTCGGAGATCACTACTTGGGTGTTGCACAATGAATGATCTTTATATGAACAGACTGAGGAGCTTAGAGATGAATAGCCACTGTGTGTAGAGCTTGCCTCAAATCTGCAGTAGAATTCATTTAACTCTGCTGCCAGACTTCTGCTGGGGTTCACTATAGTAGGGTGGCTTTTATAATTGGTGACCTCTCTTAATCCTCTCCATGCAGATCTAGTATCTTTTGATGAGAACCTTTCCTCCAGAATCTTTGCATACTCGTGTTTGGCTAACTTGATCTCTTTAGATAGCGGGTTCCTAAGTTTCTTGAATTCAGTAATATCGCCTGCTTTATAAGCCTCCTCTTTTCTCTTACGGATCAACCTGACTTTATTTGTAAACCACGGCTTGTTGTTTCCCCGAAAGTGGACAAATTTGGATGGAATAAGCATGCAACTGGTATTCAAATTTTTCAGATTTTTCCCTCGGCTAAAGGTCTTTGCGCACTTCTTACAGATAACCTTGGCCTGATCATGAGGATTTTGTTCAAAAAAGTGCCACACTGCACTCTTCCTACTTTGGCAGAAATTTTGTGGCCTAGCACACTGTGATATTTTGACCCTCTGGACAAGCTGTCCAGCAACTCTTTTGATTTTTGGAACCTGTCTTTGGAGTGCTCCGGGCCTGCCAGATTAAAGCTGTTGCGATGTCGATGTCTGCTGTGGATGCTCCTCCTCCTCATCTGAGCTATTGGAAGCAGCACCCTCTTCCCCCAATGGATGCCAATCTGGGTCAACAACTGGGTCATCCATCACCTCCTCTTCAATGTCATGTGCACCTTCCTCTGTGTCACCGTGTATGGTGGTATAGTGTGCGGGAAGGGGCACCTGAGTCTCATCAGGGTCAGAATCTGGCTCTGTACATTGCGAGGACAATGTAGTGCTCTGAGTGAATGTACCAGCAGAATCATCTATCAGCGGCTGTGCATCAGTGCACTCCATGTCAGATTCATCTTGGCCTGAGTAATTCACCATTTCACTTGATAATCCAGGCATGGTATGTGAAAACAGCTCCATGGAGTAATCAGTAGTATGGCCTGCGTCATCCTTTAATCTTGGTTGGGGTGAAGAACACAAGGAAAGGTGTGATTCATGAACATGAGCCTCCAATGACGACTCAGTGCTTTTACTTTTTACAACTTCAGAAGAGGAGGCGATAGAGCTGGAGGCTGAGTCAGCAATGTAAGACAAAACTTTTTCCTGAAGCTCTGGCTTTAAAAGCAATTTGCCAACTCCTAGAAAACTAAGCCTTCGAGGTCTTGTGGAGCCAGACGATGACGCAGGCTCAACACCTCCTGCATTTGGTCCTATTTTGCTTTTGCCACTACCATCAGATCCACCACCAACACCATCATTACCAGCTGCCAACCCCCGCCCAATTCCACGGCCTCTTCCACCAGCCTTCCTCATTTTTGGTAGAAATGTAGACAAAATCCAACAAACTATATAGTAAAACAAGGTACAAGGTGTCTATAGGACAGGGGAGATTTTGAATTTCTGCACACACTTGTGGACACTGGACACTTTTGGATTCTGTGAGGCCCACTGAATATCACAGCGCTATGTCACAGGCTCGATGTTGCAGGTGTGAAAAATGTCACTAGAGGATAACGGAGATTTTGAATTTCTGCACACACTTGTGGACACTGGACACTTTTGGATTGTGTGAGGCCCACTGAATATCACAGCGCTATGTCACAGGCTCGATGTCGCAGGTGTGAACAATGTCACTAGAGGATAACGGAGATTTTGAATTTCTGCACACACTTGTGGACACTGGACACTTTTGGATTGTGTGAGGCCCACTGAATATCACAGTGCTATGTCACAGGCTCGATGTCGCAGGTGTGAAAAATGTCACTAAAGGATAATGGAGATTTTGAATTTCTGCACACACTTGTGGACACTGGACACTTTTGGATTGTGTGAGGCCCACTGAATATCACAGCGCTATGTCACAGGCTTGATGTCGCAGGTGTGAAAAATGTGACTAGAGGATAATGGAGATTTTGAATTTCAGCACACACTTGTGGACACTGGACACTTTTGGATTGTGTGAGGCCAAGTGAATATCACAGCGCTATGTCACAGGCAGAAATTGGCTAGTGTATGACAAACTACAAGGTGTATATAGAATTGGGCAGAATAGGAATCTCCCTAGAGTCTAGGTCTGTAAGAACGGAACAAGTCCTCGACTTATCCTTACAGAGCGCACACAGATAGCTTCACTGTGGCCGTGATAACAGCCGTTACACGGTACTGAGAGAGGAGCGTGCACGTACACGGCTGTCCGGTGTACGTAAAATTGTCAAGCTCTGTGTTTTTTAAGTATACGGACTGACACATGCTGTCTCTCTATAGTTTTGAATGTGATCAAACAGCAAATATATTTAACTGTTTGAAAACTAGACAAAACTAGAAGGTGCAGGTCTGTAAGAACGGAACATGTCCTCGACTTATCCTTACAGAGCGACACACAGATAGCTTCACTGTGGCCGTGATAACAGCTGTTACACGGTACTGAGAGAGGAGCGTGCACGTATACGGCTGTCCTGTGTACGTAAAATTGTCAAGCTCCGTGTTTTTTAAGTATATGGACTGACACACGCTGTCTCTCTATAGTTTTGAATGTGATCAAACAGCAAATATATTTAACTGTTTGAAAACTAGACAAAACTAGAAGGTGCAGGTCTGTAAGAACGGAACATGTCCTCGACTTATCCTTACAGAGCGACACACAGATAGCTTCACTGTGGCCATGATAACAGCTGTTACACGGTACTGAGAGAGGAGCGTGCACGTATACGGCTGTCCGGTGTACGTAAAATTGTCAAGCTCCGTGTTTTTTAAGTATACGGACTGACACACGCTGTCTCTCTATAGTTTTGAATGTGATCAAACAGCAAATATATTTAACTGTTTGAAAGCTAGACAAAACTAGAAGGTGCAGGTCTGTAAGAACGGAACATGTCCTCGACTTATCCTTTCAGAGTGACACACAGATAGCTTCACTGTGGCTGTGATAACAGCCGTTACACGGTACTGTGTGAGGAGTGTGCACCGCTGTATGGTGTGAAAAATGCATGCTCAGCACCTCACCAGGACAAAAAAAAAAATTGGGATTTCTTTTAAAAAAGCAGTTTGCAGAGCAGTGGGTAAACAGCAATGCAGCCATCAGGAAGCCTTAGAAGGCAGCCTAACAACCAACACCGCTGATCCAGCAAAATATAGCCTCCACTTGCACTGCACACACAGTGACTGGTGTGTTGTACAAGCAAAATCGCTAGCAGCAGAATCAGTTTTTGGTGTCTTCTTCCCTGCCTAACGCTCTCCCTACAAAATCATCAGCAGCAGCAGCTCTCCCTATTCTGAGATCAGCATGAGTAAAATGGCGGTCAGCGTGCACGCCCTTTTATACCCCCTGTGACGCCCACCAAAGCAAGCCAATCACTTGCATGCCCTTCTGAAAGATGGTGGTGACCCCTGCCTATGTCATCACGTTGCCCACAGTGTCCGTGGATCCTGATTGGCTGAAAAAGAGCGCAAAACAAACTTTTGAAATGCGACTTTGGCGCTTAAGTCGCCAACCTCGTGGCCGACATCATCCTAGGGTCGGGTTTCGTTTCATGAAACCCGACTTTGCCAAAAGTCGGCGACTTTTGAAATTTTTCGACTCGTTTCGCTCAACTCTACCGAGCACACCAAAACGCTCGGAGGACACCCAAGCATGCTCTGAAATACCCGAGCAACGAGTATACTCGCTCATCACTATTTATTACCAAAGATATACATTTTCTACAGGATTCTAGTAGTATATTATATATATATACATGCCCCATTTATGGTTGGTTTCCCCAGTTACCATGAGATGGTCCCAGTCTACACGATTATGCTCTTCCCTTAATTTGTTGAAATCAGCTTTCCTAAAGTTCCAGGTTTTTGCATTTCCCCTTTTGAATGTTTGAGTGAAAATTACTTTGAACCATGCCATATTATGGTCACTGCATCCCAAATGCTCCCTGACCTGTAGATCTGAAATTATATTTGGTTTATTTGACAGAACCAAATCCAGCAGATTATCTCACCTGTTCAGTTCATCTACCAGCTGAGAGAGGTCATTGTCCTGAATTGTGGATAAGAACTTGCAGCTTTTATCACAACCAGAAGATTCTATGTCCCATTGAATGTCTGGATAGTTAAAATCCCTCATAAAAAGGACCCTATTAATATTTTCTGTCTTTTTAATTTGCTGCAGCTTTTCCTCCTCTACCTGTTCAGCTATATTAGGAGGCTTGTAGCAAACTCCAATTAGCAGCTTTCCATTATTGCCATCCCAATGTACATTTACCCATACTGGCTGTACATTGTCACAAATCCCCATTATGTTGTCATTGAGAACTGGTCTTAAGATAGATTTAATCAAAATACACATCCCTGCACCTTTTCAGTCGTTCCTGTCCTTTCTAAATGTAGTGCAACCTTCTATATTCGTCATCTAGTCATGGCTTTTGTCCAGCCAGGTATCCGTAATGCCCACCATATTGTATTCTGTGGCTGACATAACAGTCTCACTCTCTCTATCTACTGTATCTATCCCCTTTTTAGCACATCTACCCTCCCTCTCCCCAGATCCTAGTTTTAAAGTTCATGCACAACATAAAGAAGCATTTTTCCAGCGTCTCCAGGAGATAAAATAATAATTGCTTTATTGAGAATATAAAATCTTCTTACCATCAGGTAAAAACAACATAAAGAGGCGTATGAAGGGGAGCAATTTCCTACGCGTTTCACCCTAAGAGGGCTTAATCAACTTTTAGTTTTAAAGTTCCTCCATCCATCTGACCATTTTTTTCCCAAGCACAGCTGCACACTCCCCATTGAAGTGCAGACCGTCCCTTCCATAGAGCTTGTAGCCGACAGCGAAGTAGGCCCAGTTCTCCATGAACCCAAACCCTTCCATTCTGCACCAATTTTTAAGTCACTTATTTGTCTCTCTAAGCTCCCGCTGTCTTTCTAGTGACGCTCATGGACCGCCCGCCTGGGCAGTGGGGTACTCGGTATCGGGCCGGTATCTCAGAGGGAAGTGTCTCAGTATCGGTGACCCGGTCCGTGGCCCTGGGC
Organism: Dendrobates tinctorius; assembly: GCF_039654945.1. NCBI lineage: Eukaryota > Metazoa > Chordata > Amphibia > Anura > Dendrobatidae > Dendrobates > Dendrobates tinctorius. The sequence goes on from NW_027361711.1 coordinate 40,032,882, forward strand.
GTCCATGTAAAAGGATAGTGTGGCTGATGATTAAAGTTTATGAGTGGATGATACATGACGCCATCTGTGGTGCTCGGCAATGAAGATGTTAAGCCGATGCTGCAAACAGATCCTCTGGGACAGATGGTGTGGTGCAGCAATGATGTTGTAACCCTCCACAGGCAGGGATACAGTCCGAGGGCAGAGTAGATGAAGAGGATAGGTGTTGAGGAAGAGGGTGTAGTGTTTGGCACAGAGATGTAGCAGTGCTGGAGAGTTTGCAGGAAGAAGGCAAGGACACAATAGGGTGCAGTTTCTTTTACCTTTACTTTGCTTGGTAAATGCAGTCCAGAATTCCAGATTACAGATGGAACAGAGGCTGGCTGGCATGGAAGCAACTTAGGAATCTCTCTATCAGATGGGTTGTGTAGTCTCCTTTCTAGTGCTTATTTTAGGTACTTGCAGTACTGAGTTACACTGAAGTTCCACTTGCTTGTTCTCATTTAGAACTCCCTCATATGGCAGACAGCTGTAGCCTTCTTCTTCTTCTGGCTCACCCGTTGCTGTTGTGCCTCCGAGTCTTATGTGGGAACAGAGCATTTACAGCTTCCTATTCCTCCGGTGTCTGTCACCGGACCATTAGTATCCATACAACCTTGGAGACCGGGCTCCAGATCATGCGCTATAGCTAGAAGTGAGCTCTCAACTCTGCTCAATCTTCCAGCTCCTCTCCTCACGTCCACACATGTTGCCCTCCTCACACGAGCTCCTAATTTCCCCTTCCTGGCCCCCTGAGAGTAGCTCTTCCCCCAGTTTTGGTTCATAGCTTCCTTTGCTGGCCTGGAATGAGAATTGTGTTGTGTGTTGTGATTAACTGACAGAGAGACCCTTCATTGCTTCCAAGCATGACATCACACTCCCTAGGAGGAAGATAATGCCACTGTGGCGACCATACTCCTGGGGCGCCACTCTCATAACACCAGTAGTATTTCTGAAAACACTACCTTGGAGGTCCTGGCCTTCCACTTCTCTCCTAGTTCCCTGTAATCATTTTTAAAGGGAACTTGTCAGCAGGATTGTGCACAGTAACCTACACACAGTGTCAGGTCGGTGCCATTATACTGAGTAAAAGGACACCTGGGTTGATGAAATCCATCTTGTGGTTGTTTCTTAATATTTATTTAAAGTTTTGTGTTAATGAGATTCTTGTGCCATAAGGCAGGGTTGGTTTATGTGGTGCTCTGATTATATATTCATAATGCAGACTGATGACAGGACACTGGTCCCTCAGTGACCTGCCCCCTAGCTTGCACAATGAATACCAGCACATAAAAAATAACGCTTTTGCAGGCAGGTGCCAATCGTGGCACCTGCATTGCAACATAATCGCATGTTTACTGTGCACTTAATCCCTTTTGCTTATTTAATTGAGGGAGGTAAAAAGAAAAATTCAATTTGAAAATGGTGCCACCGCACCTGCCCAGTCGCATCTTTTGGTGTGTATAGAGATCCAATAACTGCTATTGCACCAGCGCTGGCAGCGCCATCTTGCTGGAGGAGAAAAAAATGTCCTCCTCCAAGATGCCGCCGTTTTGCTTCGCTTTTTTAACCATACCTTGAAAAAGCGAAGCGAAATATGTGTCATGGCGGCATGGTGCATGTCCTGACTGAACATATTATGGGTAAGCACTTGTAGTGCTGGGTAGATATTGGCTCCAATTATAGATGAGCGCACTTACTGATTAATCTTGGAAAACACCTATCTGTATCCTATTACTCCCCATATAGTTACTAACACTAAGCACTTTATATTGTACTAGCTGAAGAGCCCAGTGCTGCCCGGGCATAGTAACTAACTACGGTTAGTTATAACAAATTATAATGATTATATCTATATAAAAAGCTGAGTGTATAGCCCCGCCCACTCCGCATAGCCACATTTACTATAATATCCCACATCATCCCATCAGCCAGAGCCACTGGACTACTACCCCTAATATCCCACATCATCCTGTCAGCCAGAGCCACCGGACAGCTACCACTAATATCCCACATCATCCCGTCACAGCCGCCAGACTACTACCACTAATATCCCATATCATCACGTCAGAGCCACCAGACTACTACCCCTAATATTCCACATCATTCCATCAGAGCCACCGGACTACTACCCCTAATATCCCACATCATCCCGTCACAGCTGTCAGACTACTACCCCTAATATCCCACATCATCCCATCAGCCAGAGCCACCGGACTACTACCCGTAATATCCCACAACATCCCGTCAGCCAGAGCCACCGGACTACTACCCCTAATATCCCACATCATCCCATAAGCCTGGGGTCAGAACCAGAGCGCTGAGTGGAATGGTCCTAACTTCCATACCGGGGATCCCTTTAAGAGAGGCCTGGTGTCAGAACCAAAGCGCAGAGTGGATTTGCCCTCACTTCCATACTGGGGATCCCTTTAAGAGGGGCCTAGGGTCAGAACCAGAGCGCTGAGTGGAATTGCCCTAACTTCCATACCAATGATCCCTTTAATAGAATCCTGGGGTCAGAACCACAGCGCTGAGTGGAGCGGTCCTAACTTCCATAAGGAGATCCCTTTAAGAGAGCATGGGGTCAGTACCAGAGCATTTGAAGTCAAGTGCCCTGACTTCCATACTGGGGATCCCTTTAAGAGAGCCTGGGGTCAGAACCAGAACACTGAGTGGAATTGCCCTAACTTCCATACCGGGAATCCCTTTAAGAGAGGCCTGGGGTCAGAACCAAAGCGCTGGATGGATTTACCCTGACTTCCATATCAATGATCCCTTTAATAGAAGACTGGGGTCAGAATCAGAGCGCTGAGGGATTTGCCCGATCTTGGTTGCTGGAGATCCCTTTAAGAGAGGCCTGGGGAGTGCAGAGTGGATTTGCCCTCACTTCCGTACCGGGGATCACTTTAAGAGACTCTGGGGTCAGAACCAGAGTGCTTAGGGGAATTGCCTTAACTTCCATACCAATGATCCCTTTAAGAGACCATAGGGTCAGAACCACAGCGCTGAGTGGAAAGGTCCTAACTTCCTTACCGGGGATCCCTTTAAGAGAGGCTTGGGGTCAAAACCAAAGAACTGAGTGGATTTCCCCTAACTTCCATACCAATTATCCCTTTAAGAGAGGCCTGGGGTCAGTATCAGAGCGCTGAAGGATTTGCTGTAACTTCCATACTGGAGATCCCTTTAAGAGGGAAGATGTGCCTATGGGATGGAGGATGTGTGATGGGTATATGGGCAAGGGAGGAGGTGATTCATTTCTATCATGTGCTTTCTGTTCCTATCTGGGGGGAAGACAATGGCTGGGAGCTTATGTTCCCAGGGATGCTAGATTTCTCCCACCATGTCAGTGTCTGCTGAGGTGTTGTCGAGTGGGAAAACTGTTGCTCATAGAAGCCAATCACAGCTCAGCTTCTTTTAAACAGTTCTGGTGAAATGAAAGATGCTTCGTGATTGGTTGGTGATGCACACATACATACACACACACATACATTCAATTTTATATATATAGATACTGTAGTGACACCAATAGTGTCCCTGATGCAGCCTAGGGCATGCTATTAGGGGGCACATGAACGAGTGCAGGGAGCGGAGGAACAAGGCATGCAGTGCACAAAGACCTGCACACAGGACCTGGAACCAAGCAGTCACGTGACCCAGGGGCGGAGTCACCGTGTGTGAGGACAGGGAAGACAACTGAGCACACGGAGTACAGGGCACAGAAAGTTAATGTAGTCAAAGGAGATCCGAAGGTCAAAAGCCAGACAAGAGCGTGGTACTTAGGGATAAGACAGAGAGTAAACAGAGATGAGCCAAGGGATCAGATAACCAGGAAGGACAGGGCAGTACAAAGCAGGATACAGAGGCAAAAGTCAGGTGACAAACCGGGTCATACACAGCAAAGCACACATGCACAGAGAACAACGTTTATGGACGAGTAATCTGGGTAAGCAAACACAAACCGAGTGTACGGAAGTATCACCAATACCAAATCCAGGAACTGCCAACATTAAATAGCCACCCCAGGACCAAAGAGAGGCAAACTAGAATTAACCCTGACCTGACCAGGATGCAGGCAGAACCAGATCCTGTCCAGAGTGATGACATATACATTGAGATTGTCAGGACATTTGCAGCCATTGTTTACCTGAACCTTTTTTGATACTTGTCTCTGATGTCTTTGTAAATTATCTATTTGATCCATTATAAGGTGTGATTTGTATCTACTGGTTGTTCAATAAATTTATACCTTTTTATTATTGTTTGGACTTGGCACTCCTATTTTCTTCCGTTTTTGTGATTATATTCAGGAGTGTCCTTTGAATGTATTTGCCTGAGACATAACCACAAGGTAATTTGTCTCTTTGGCATTTCTTTACTTATGGTGCCCCATATGTCTATATTTATCTGTCCTCCTAATTATAGAACCCCCTACCACCAACATCTGTCTGACCTTTGCTATACTCCTATTTTCCCTCTTCCTACAGCATTCATTTTCCTGTATGCTAGGAGCAACGTCCTGCTGTAGTGATCCCAGTCCTGGGCTTGCATTCCTAATATCAGCCAAACAGGCATACTGTATTTACTAGATTGTGACAGATCAGGACTGAGCTCCCTGACACTTTTCCCCCTACCCCTTCTTGTAACATTTATCCAGCTACGTACTTCTATGTCTTGATTGTCCCCACCTCAACCCTCTTCCATACCAGTTGAAGTTTTCTGCTAATTAGACTTCGGAGCACAGGGGCCAGACTGTGCATGGGATCTTCTGCTTCCTGTGTGAGATTACCTGACCCTTCTTTCTTACTCAGGTCTTTGAATAACAGGTCACTGTGGGAAACCCTCACACCCAGGGCTGTGGGGTACTAGGTACCGGGCCCGGTTGATCTCAATGGGAGTTGTCACGGTAGCTGTGACCCGGCCCGTGGCCCTGGGTACCCATGGTAAATGTTCAGTGTGAATGAATAAGTCGTGACGCCACCTGTGGTGTTCGGCAATCTAGATGTTAGGCCGACGCTGCAGACAGATCCTCTGGAACAGATGGTGTGGTGCAGCAGGGATGGTATAGCCCTCCACAGGCAGGGCTGTTGTCCCAGGGCAGAGTAGATATGGTAACACTTAGGTGGTGTAGTGTCAGGCGCAGGGGATGTAGTGGTGCGGGCAGGTTGACGCTGGAATAAGTGGAGGACACCAGGGCATGTAGTTCCAACGCTTTATTCACAGTCTGTTGCACAAACAGGTGCCTGCTTCTGTGCCGTGTCCTCCGGGTCTGGGACTCAGTCAACCCCCCAGGCCAGATGGAATACTCCTTTCCAACACTCTGCCAACTTGTGCCTTTCTGAACGTCTCCTCTTATATCGCCTTTAGATGAAGTACTCCTAGTACTGAGTTACACTGGAGTTCCTCCTGGCTGATGTTCCTATGAACTCTACTTGTACTGCAGACAGCTGTAGCCTGCTTCGGGGACTCCTTGCTACTAAGTCCCGGCTCACTATCCAGTTGATGTTGTGCCCCCAAGTCTTGTGTGTGAATAAAGTGGTCACTACTTCTATTCCTCCAGTGTCTGCTGCAGGACCATTAGTATCCGTACAACCTCGGGGACCAGGACCCGGCCTTGCGCTTAGACCTTCTAGGAAGGGTTCTCTTCTCACCCACGTCCTCTGTTCTCTTTTACTCCTCACATTCCGTGCTAATCCTTTCCTTCTCTGGAGAGTCAAGCTTTCAATCTATGTTGCTTTCTCATTCTCTCTTTCCCGTGCCAGTAGACCCAGATCACTGGGATCTGCTGCAGCACTTCCATCCATCTATCCCTCTCTCTAGGGATCTTCTTGTCTCTAGCTCCTCAATCAACTACTGACTAACTGACTTAAACTCTTCCCGCTCCTTGAAATGTAATCTAACTCCTCCCACCTCCCAGCACGTTTCGTGTTCCAAGCAGGGAGCCACCAATGGGTGCTTTGTTATACTCTAAGCAGAGAGCCACCAAAGGTGCTTTGCTACACTACTTTGTGGTGTGGGGTGCAGGCGTTGGAACGTGGTCAGGAGTTTCCACCTTACCTGGACGGTGGGGCACCACACCTCAAAAGGAGGTGCAGTACCTCTGTGGCAACTGAGCCTCAGGGGCGCCACAACTGCTTTTTCAGTAACCTATATCCTTTGTTTGAAATCTGTCCTACAAACAGCCATGTCTTTATATTACATTACAAAATCATGCTGACAGGTTCTCTTTTTAAATGAAGTTACACTAAATCTAAAGTCTCAAAACAGTAGATCAATATGCTGAGCACTTTTGGCTTTATAACATGCAATCTGCAAATCAGGTGTGTTCAATGTGATGGGGCCCCTTTACACGGAACAGGCTATCAGAAAATGACCTGTTGTTTAAATTATGCTAATATGTTCAGAAGTCATGTGCTCGTACTAAAGGCCCGGGTACCAGAAGGAAATTAACTTTATTCCTTCCGGAACACTACAGTTTTCAGTTATAACGATGTGGCCAACATGGTATCAGTCACTGCTCAGTGCATAGTGAGCAGGGCTGTAGCCATGCCCTGGCACTGACTGACAGCCGGCTTAGCAGTGCAACAATACAAAGTCAACTTTCAGTCAGTGCTAGGGCCTGGTTCTATGAATCTGAGTCTTACCAAAATTTTGCGAATTGTTCTTGGGTTCAGTGAGATATTGATGTTAGGCTCACCTTGTGAAGTGGACCCATGAAGCTCAGGTCGGGGGAAGGTAAACACGGGCTCCGGGTCGGTGCAGCTAGCAGGATGACCCCTGGGGAGGAAAGACGAGGCACCCTCAAGAATCCTGGGAGAATCAGTACGGAAGAAGTGAACTTAACATGTGGCCAGGGATAGCAGTTTTGCATGGTACATGAGGTGGAGTATACCAAACTAGAGTCTTTAGTCACAATCCGAAGACACAGGTGTGTGTCCTAATGGCCTTAAAAGGCCAAAAGATGTCACTGAACCATGCCAGGCAATCTGCAAAATCCGACGTGGAACACAACAGAGGGCATCGGACCAAGGTGACGGGAGCAGAGACAAGATACCAGAGACAGGTGTGTAGCAATTGATTAAAATCTTACTTTTGACTGGGGGTGAACTGATTTATGCTGAGCATAGTATGAGTTTTATAGATTATTTTCTGTATGGAAAAATAAATGATCTACCTTGTTGATTGAAGCAAATATAATTACATATAACAATAATAATGGTCTTGTTTTTGCTTGGATAAAGGTGAATAAAGACAGTCTACATAAATAGACAGAATGATGTATGAAGTTGTGCAGTCAGGCATTAAGCAAGTTGTGCTTTCCTCTGTGAATTTATATAGCAGACTTACTCAGATGCATTGATGGCCTATCATTTAGATGCATCTAAAGTGATTATGTGGCAGAAGCAGTCAACAATCTCTAGATCGGCATAAACAGCAACACAACTTAATTTTTCCTCCCAGAATGACACTCAGAAATTGTATTTCCGCTGCGTTAGATGGGAATATTTTGTTAATAGCATGTCTTGCTAATCAAATTTCTGTATTCATCTTGAGTTAATCATGACAATGGTAATAATTGATGCTGCTAACACAGCTCTGGTTAATGAACTCCTGATGTGTCAAAGTCACATTGTACAATAAACATGTTCTTAGATATGCTGCATGTCATTGGTAATGTGACGGCTAATATCAAGCTGTTTTATAAATGAAACTTAGAAAGTATGGCAATCATCCAACTTTAATATTACTAAAAGTTTAAAACATAATGATAATGACTAGAGTTGAGCGAAACGGGTCGAAAAAATTCAAAAGTCGCCGACTTTTGGCAAAGTCGGGTTTCATGAAACGAAACCCGACCCTAGGATGAGGTCGGCCACGAGGTCGGCGACTTACGCGCCAAAGTCGAGTTTCAAAAGTTTGTTTTGCGCTCTTTTTCAGCCAATCAGGATCCACGGACACTGTGGGCAACGTGATGACATAGGCACGGGTCACCACCATCTTTCAGAAGGGCATGCAAGTGATTGGCTTGCTTTGGTGGGCATCACAGGGGGTATAAAAGGGCGTGCACGCCAACCGCCATCTGCCGATCTTAGTATAGGGAGAGGTTGCTGCTGATTCTGTAGGGAGAGCGTTAGGCAGGGAAGAAGACAAAAAAACTGCTTCTGCTGCTAGCGATTTGGCCTGCACAACACACCAGTCACTGTGTGTGCAGTGCAAGGGGAGGCTATATAGTGGTGTATCAGTGGTGTTGGTTGTTGGGCTGCCTTTTAAGGCTTCCTGACAGGCTGGCATTGCTGTTTACCCACTGCTCCGCAAACTGCTTTTTTAAAAGCAATCCCAATTTATTTTTTTTGTCCTGCTGAGAAGAAAAAAAAACTGCTTCTGCTGCTAGCAATTTGGCCTGCACAACACACCAGTCACTGTGTGTGCAGTGCAAGGGGAGGCTATATAGTGGTGTATCAGTGGTGTTGGTTGTTGGGCTGCCTTCTAAGGCTTCCTGACAGGCTGGCATTGCTGTTTACCCACTGCTCCGCAAACTGCTTTTTTAAAAGCAATCCAATCTCCCTTATCCTCTAGTCACTTTTGTCACAGCTGTGCCATCGAGCCTGTCACATAGCGCTCAGATATTCATTGGGCCTCACACAATCCAAAAGTGTCCAGTGTCCAAAAGTGTGTGCAGAGATTCAAAATCTCCCTTATCCTCTAGTCACTTTGGTCACAGCTGTGCCATCGAGCCTGTCACATAGCGCTCAGATATCAGTGGGCCTCACACAATCCAAAAGTGTCCACTGTCCACAAGTGTGTGCAAAAATTCAAAATCTCCCTTATCCTCTAGTCACTTTTGTCACAGCTGTGCCATCGAGCCTGTCACATAGCGCTCAGATATCAGTGGGCCTCACACAATCCAAAAGTGTCCACTGTCCACAAGTGTGTGCAGAAATTCAAAATCTCCCTTATCCTCTAGTCACTTTTGTCACAGCTGTGCCATCAAGCCTGTCACATAGCGCTCAGATATCAGTGGGCCTCACACAATCCAAAAGTGTCCACTGTCCACAAGTGTGTGCAGAAATTCAAAATCTCCCTTATCCTCTAGTCACTTTTGTCACAGTTGTGCCATCGAGCCTGTCACATAGCGCTCAGATATCAGTGGGCCTCACACAATCCAAAAGTGTCCACTGTCCACAAGTGTGTGCAGAAATTCAAAATCTCCCTTATCCTCTAGTCACTTTTGTCACAGCAGTGCCATCGAGCCTGTCACATAGCGCTCAGATATCAGTGGGCCTCACACAATCCAAAAGTGTCCACTGTCCACAAGTGTGTGCAGAAATTCAAAATCTCCCTTATCCTCTAGTCACTTTTGTCACAGCTGTGCCATCGAGCCTGTCACATAGCGCTCAGATATCAGTGGGCCTCACACAATCCAAAAGTGTCCACTGTCCACAAGTGTGTGCAGAAATTCAAAATCTCCCTTATCCTCTAGTCACTTTTGTCACAGCAGTGCCATCGAGCCTGTCACATAGCGCTCAGATATCAGTGGGCCTCACACAATCCAAAAGTGTCCACTGTCCACAAGTGTGTGCAGAAATTCAAAATCTCCCTTATCCTCTAGTCACTTTTGTCACAGCAGTGCCATCGAGCCTGTCACATAGCGCTCAGATATCAGTGGGCCTCACACAATCCAAAAGTGTCCACTGTCCACAAGTGTGTGCAGAAATTCAAAATCTCCCTTATCCTCTAGTCACTTTTGTCACAGCTGTGCCATCGAGCCTGTCACATAGCGCTCAGATATCAGTGGGCCTCACACAATCCAAAAGTGTCCACTGTCCACAAGTGTGTGCAGAAATTCAAAATCTCCCTTATCCTCTAGTCACTTTTGTCACAGCAGTGCCATCGAGCCTGTCACATAGCGCTCAGATATCAGTGGGCCTCACACAATCCAAAAGTGTCCAGTGTCCAAAAGTGTGTGCAGATATTCAAAATCTCCCTTATCCTCTAGTCACTTTTGTCACAGCAGTGCCATTGAGCCTGTCACATAGCGCTCAGATATCAGTGGGCCTCACACAATCCAAAAGTGTCCACTGTCCACAAGTGTGGGCAGAAATTCAAAATCTCCCTTATCCTCTAGTCACTTTTGTCACAGCTGTGCCATCGAGCCTGTCACATAGCGCTCAGATATCAGTGGGCCTCACACAATCCAAAAGTGTCCAGTGTCCAAAAGTGTGTGCAGATATTCAAAATCTCCCTTATCCTCTAGTCACTTTTGTCACAGCAGTGCCATCGAGCCTGTCACATAGCGCTCAGATATCAGTGGGCCTCACACAATCCAAAAGTGTCCACTGTCCACAAGTGTGTGCAGAAATTCAAAATCTCCCTTATCCTCTAGTCACTTTTGTCACAGCTGTGCCATCGAGCCTGTCACATAGCGCTCAGATATCAGTGGGCCTCACACAATCCAAAAGTGTCCAGTGTCCAAAAGTGTGTGCAGATATTCAAAATCTCCCTTATCCTCTAGTCACTTTTGTCACAGCAGTGCCATCGAGCCTGTCACATAGCGCTCAGATATCAGTGGGCCTCACACAATCCAAAAGTGTCCACTGTCCAAAAGTGTGTGCAGATATTCAAAATCTCCCTTATCCTCTAGTCACTTTTGTCACAGCAGTGCCATCGAGCCTGTCACATAGCGCTCAGATATCAGTGGGCCTCACACAATCCAAAAGTGTCCAGTGTCCAAAAGTGTGTGCAGATATTCAAAATCTCCCTTATCCTCTAGTCACTTTTGTCACAGCAGTGCCATCGAGCCTGTCACATAGCGCTCAGATATCAGTGGGCCTCACACAATCCAAAAGTGTCCAGTGTCCAAAAGTGTGTGCAGATATTCAAAATCTCCCTTATCCTCTAGTCACTTTTGTCACAGCAGTGCCATCGAGCCTGTCACATAGCGCTCAGATATCAGTGGGCCTCACACAATCCAAAAGTGTCCACTGTCCACAAGTGTGTGCAGAAATTCAAAATCTCCCTTATCCTCTAGTCACTTTTGTCACAGCTGTGCCATCGAGCCTGTCACATAGCGCTCAGATATCAGTGGGCCTCACACAATCCAAAAGTGTCCAGTGTCCAAAAGTGTGTGCAGATATTCAAAATCTCCCTTATCCTCTAGTCACTTTTGTCACAGCAGTGCCATCGAGCCTGTCACATAGCGCTCAGATATCAGTGGGCCTCACACAATCCAAAAGTGTCCAGTGTCCAAAAGTGTGTGCAGATATTCAAAATCTCCCTTATCCTCTAGTCACTTTTGTCACAGCAGTACCATCGAGCCTGTCACATAGCGCTCAGATATCAGTGGGCCTCACACAATCCAAAAGTGTCCACTGTCCACAAGTGTGTGCAGAAATTCAAAATCTCCCCTGTCCTATAGACACCTTGTACCTTGTTTTACATTACTATATAGTTTGTTGGATTTTGTCTACATTTCTACCAAAAATGAGGAAGGCTGGTGGAAGAGGCCGTGGAATTGGGCGGGGGTTGGCAGCTGGTAATGATGGTGTTGGTGGTGGATCTGATGGTAGTGGCAAGAGCAAAATAGGACCGAATGCAGGAGGTGCTGACCCTGCGTCATCGTCTGGCTACATAAGGCCTCGAACACTTAGTTTTCTAGGAGTTGGCAAACCGCTTTTAAAGCCAGAGCATCAGGAAAAAGTTTTGTCTTACATTGCTGACTCAGCCTCCAGCTCTATCGCCTCCTCTTCTTCAGTTGTAAAAAGTAAAAGCACTGAGTCGTCATTGGAGGCTCATGTTCATGAACCACACCTTTCCTTGTGTCCTTCACCCCAACCAAGATTGAAGGATGACGCAGGCCATACTACTGATTACTCCATGGAGCTGTTTTCACATACCATGCCTGGATTATCAAGTCAAATGGTGAATTACCCAGGCCAAGATGAATCTGACATGGAGTGCACTGATGCACAGCCGCTGATGGATGATTTTGCTGGTACATTCACTCAGAGCACTACATTGTCCTCGCAGTGTACAGAGCCAGATTCTGACCCTGATGAGACTCAGGTGCCCCTTCCCGCACACTATACCACCATACACGGTGACACAGAGGAAGGTGCACATGACATAGAAGAGGAGGTGATGGATGACCCAGTTGTTGACCCAGATTGGCATCCATTGGGGGAAGAGGGTGCTGCTTCCAATAGCTCAGATGAGGAGCATCCACAGCAGACATCGACATCGCAACAGCTGTTATCTGGCAGGCCCGGAGCACTCCAAAGACAGGTTCCAAACATCAAAAGAGTTGCTGGACAGCTTGTCCAGAGGGTCAAAAGATCACAGCGTGCTAGGCCGCAAAATGTCTGCCAAAGTAGGAAGAGTGCAGTGTGGCACTTTTTTGAACAAAATCCTCATGATCAGGCCAAGGTTATCTGTAAGAAGTGCGCAAAGACCTTTAGCCGAGGGAAAAATCTGAAAAATTTGAATACCAGTTGCATGCTTAGACATTTAACCAGCATGCACTTGCAAGCGTGGACACAACACCAAACCTCAAGTGCCACATGTGCAACTGATCACAACGAAGGTAGTCAGCAACGCTACATTGTTTCCCCCTCTGTAAGCCCACCGGTTAGCACAGCAGCAAATGTTGAGGTGTCGTTGCAAGACCACAGCAGTCAGGGAATCCCACTGTTATATCAACGAAATACTGATTCTAGGCCATCAGAAAGAACACCAACTCCATCACCATCATCAACCCTCTCTCAGTCCGCCCTGTCCACCGCTACTTCCACCATATGCAGCTCTCAAGTCCAGCTCACCCTCCCAGACACTATGAGTAGGTCAAGAAAGTACTCAGTCTCTCATCCGCGTACACTGGGTTTGAACGCCCACATTGCCAAACTAATCTCGTTTGAGATGATGCCCTTTCGGTTGGTGGAAAGCACAGCTTTCCGCGAACTCATGGCCTATGCAGTACCACGCTATGACCTACCCAGTCGCCACTTCTTCTCTCGCAAAGCCATCCCAGCCCTCCACCATCATGTGAAAGACCGCATTGTCCATGCACTCAAGCAGTCAGTGAGCGGAAAGGTGCACCTCACAACTGATGCATGGTCCAGTCGGCATGGCCAGGGCCGTTACGTGTCCATCACTGCGCACTGGGTTAATGTGGTGGATGCAGGGTCCACAGGGGACAGTGGTGGTGGGACAGTGCTGCCTAGCCCACGGTATAGGAAACAGTTGGCTGTAGGCGTTCGACCATCCTCCTCCTCCACCTCCTCCAGAAGCGAAAGCTCGTCCACAGAGCGCAGTCGTACGAGCACTCCATCTGCAGCTGCCACTGTTGCACACGATGTATCCCCCTATCGAGCAGCTAGTGGAAAGCGTCAGCAGGCTGTGTTGCAGATGATGTGTTTGGGCGACAGACACACCGCCGAGGTGCTGGCCGAGTACTTGAAGCGACAAACTGAGTCATGGCTGGGCAGTGTACATCTTGAGGCAGGCAAGGTAGTTAGAGATAACGGCCGTAATTTTGTGGCAGCTATAGCCCTTTCAAAACTCAGCCACATACCTTGCTTGGCTCACACCTTGAACCTGGTGGTGCAGTGCTTCCTCAAAAATTATCCGGAGTTAACAGCCCTGCTCCAGAAGGTGCGAAGACTGTGCGCGCACATCCGCCGGTCGCCTGTACACTCCGTTCGTATGCAGAAGCTGCAGCGATTGCTCCACCTTCCCAACCACCGCCTCATTATCGACATTGCAACAAGGTGGAACTCCACCCTGCACATGGTGGAGCGGCTGTGCGAGCAGAGGCAGGCCATAATGCATTTGTGGGAGGATACACGGCCAGGCACTTTGAGAGCAGACATGGAGTTGACAGGTGTGCAGTGGTCGAAGCTGAAAGACCTTTGTAAAGTCCTTCAGTGTTTTGAGGAATGCACACGGCTGGTAAGCGCAGACAACGCCATCCTAAGCATGAGCATCCCACTTATGCGTCTGCTCATGCAATCTTTGACGCACCTTAAGGAGCAGGCGTCTGCAGCCAATGTTGATGAGGAGGAAGAGGAGGAGGGAATCCTTGATGACATTCATCCATTGTCTGCTCAGGGATCTCTCCTGGACGAGGTGGAGGAAGAAGAGGAGGAGGAGGAGGATGATGGGGATGATTACTTAGGGGAGGAGGATGCATCTCGTGGGGCAAGTGAAAATGTTGGCGTGGCAAGGTCTGGTACAGGGTTTGTGCGTGACTGGAGGGATGTGGATTTGCCAGAAAGTGCTCCTCCACCCAGCACTCGCAGTGCATCATTGACACCGGGAACATTGGCCCACATGTCAGATTATGCCTTGCGGATCCTAAAAAGGGACCCCCGCATTGTCAAAATGATGAACGATGACGACTACTGGTTGGCCAGCATCCTGGATCCACGCTATAAAGGCAAATTACAAAACATCATCATGCCACAGGAGAACCTTGACCTAATATTGGCTAATAAACAAGCAACTCTGGTAAATCGGTTGCTTGAGGCATTCCCAGCACACAGCAGCGGTGATGGTTCTCACACGAGCCGTACGGGCCGGGGGCAGCTTGGCAGAGGTGTTCGTGGTGCACACAGCAGAAGTGGCGTTGGAGACAGGGGTTTCATGACAATGTTGTGGACTGATTTTTCAAATACCGCTCACACAACTGGTAATACTGCATCGATGGAAAGTGACAGGAGACAGCAGTTGTCAACTATGGTTACAAACTACTTTTCCTCCCATATCGATGTTCTCCCACACAGGTCATTCCCCTTTGACTATTGGGCCGCTAAACTGGACACCTGGCCTGAATTGGCCCAATATGCCTTACAGGAGCTCGCTTGCCCAGCTGCAAGTGTGCTATCGGAAAGAGTCTTCAGTGCAGCTGGATCAATCCTGACAGAAAAAAGGACCCGTCTGTCAACCCAAAATGTGAATGATCTAACCTTCATTAAAATGAACCACGCATGGGTTTCCAAGGATTTTGTCCCACCTTCCCCTGATGACACATAGGGTGACAGAAAAATGGCTTGCTTTGGTCCACCTCTTCCTGGTACTTCACCTATTTCGCCTTTTGCATCAGCTGAATGTCCAACATCAACATATGCCACTTTCTAAAACTCCCTAACTGTGCTGCCTCCCCCCCCATGGCCGGGGTCACCACCTACCGCACGACACCGTGCGAGTGCCGTTGCCCTGGACAGGTGGGTAGGCCGACTCTTGGGCGCGGGCACTGGCACAGGGTCCCTCATAGTGCAATCAAGTGTCTCTGACGGTGGTGGTGCACACCCGCCATCAGACACACCGCTGTACTATGAGGGGCCCAGTGCCAGTACCGACGCCCACGAGTGGGCCCCCCTTGCTTGGGCAGGGCCCCAGCATTTGCAATCTTTACCTCTCCCTGCTCCTCCTCTGTGTAATCTGGGCCGTCAAATCCATACTGTGCCTGACACCGTCTGAGCCTGCCTCCTGAGACATATATTTTGAATGTGTACGCTATCCATACATGTTATCCAGGGATACGGTACCCTTTCTAACCTTTGTGCAATCACGTGCAATCCATACTGGGCCTAACACCGTCTGAGCCTGCCTCCTGAGACATATATTTTGAATGTGTACGCTATCCATACATGTTATCCGGGGATACGGTACCCTTTCTAACCTTTGTGCAATCACGTGCAATCCATACTGGGCCTAACACCGTCTGAGCCTGCCTCCTGAGACATATATTTTGAATGTGTACGCTATCCATACATGTTATCCAGGGATACGGTACCCTTTCTAACCTTTGTGCAATCACGTGCAATCCATACTGGGCCTAACACCGTCTGAGCCTGCCTCATGCTGTATAGACATATATTTTGAATGTGTACGCTATCCATACATGTTATCCAGGGATACGGTACCCTTTCTAACCTTTGTGCAATCACGTGCAATCCATACTGGGCCTAACACCGTCTGAGCCTGCCTCATGCTGTATAGACATATATTTTGAATGTGTACTCTTTCCATACATGTTATCCGGGGATACGGTACCCTTTCTAACCTTTGTGCAATCACGTGCAATCCATACTGGGCCTAACACCGTCTGAGCCTGCCTCCTGAGACATATATTTTGAATGTGTACGCTATCCATACATGTTATCCAGGGATACGGTACCCTTTCTAACCTTTGTGCAATCACGTGCAATCCATACTGGGCCTAACACCGTCTGAGCCTGCCTCATGCTGTATAGACATATATTTTGAATGTGTACGCTATCCATACATGTTATCCGGGGATACGGTACCCTTTCTAACCTTTGTGCAATCACGTGCAATCCATACTGGGCCTAACACCGTCTGAGCCTGCCTCCTGAGACATATATTTTGAATGTGTACGCTATCCATACATGTTATCCAGGGATACGGTACCCTTTCTAACCTTTGTGCAATCACGTGCAATCCATACTGGGCCTAACACCGTCTGAGCCTGCCTCATGCTGTATAGACATATATTTTGAATGTGTACGCTATCCATACATGTTATCCTGGGATACGGTACCCTTTCTAACCTTTGTGCAATCACGTGCAATCCATACTGGGCCTAACACCGTCTGAGCCTGCCTCATGCTGTATAGACATATATTTTGAATGTGTACGATATCCATACATGTTATCCAGGGATACGGTACCCTTTCTAACCTTTGTGCAATCATGTGCAATCCATACTGGGCCTAACACCGTCTGAGCCTGCCTCATGCTGTATAGACATATATTTTGAATGTGTACGCTATCCATACATGTTATCCGGGGATACGGTACCCTTTCTAACCTTTGTGCAATCACGTGCAATCCATACTGGGCCTAACACCGTCTGAGCCTGCCTCATGCTGTATAGACATATATTTTGAATGTGTACGCTATCCATACATGTTATCCAGGGATACGGTACCCTTTCTAACCTTTGTGCAATCACGTGCAATCCATACTGGGCCTAACACCGTCTGAGCCTGCCTCATGCTGTATAGACATATATTTTGAATGTGTACGCTATCCATACATGTTATCCAGGGATACGGTACCCTTTCTAACCTTTGTGCAATCACGTGCAATCCATACTGGGCCTAACACCGTCTGAGCCTGCCTCATGCTGTATAGACATATATTTTGAATGTGTACGCTATCCATACATGTTATCCAGGGATACGGTACCCTTTCTAACCTTTGTGCAATCACGTGCAATCCATACTGGGCCTAACACCGTCTGAGCCTGCCTCATGCTGTATAGACATATATTTTGAATGTGTACGCTATCCATACATGTTATCCAGGGATACGGTACCCTTTCTAACCTTTGTGCAATCACGTGCAATCCATACTGGGCCTAACACCGTCTGAGCCTGCCTCATGCTGTATAGATATATATTTTGAATGTGTACGCTATCCATACATGTTATCCAGGAATACGGTACCCTTTCTAACCTTTGTGCAATCACGTGCAATCCATACTGGGCCTAACACCGTCTGAGCCTGCCTCATGCTGTATAGACATATATTTTGAATGTGTACGCTATCCATACATGTTATCCGGGGATACGGTACCCTTTCTAACTTTTGTGCAATCACGTGCAATCCATACTGGGCCTTACACCGTCTGAGCCTGCCTTCTGAGACATATATTTTGAATGTGTACGCTATCCATACATGTTATCCAGGGATACGGTACCCTTTCTAACCTTTGTGCAATCACGTGCGATCCATACTGGGCCTAACACCGTCTGAGCCTGCCTCCTGAGACATATATTTTGAATGTGTACGCTATCCATACATGTTATCCAGGGATACGGTACCCTTTCTAACCTTTGTGCAATCACGTGCAATCCATACTGGGCCTAACACCGTCTGAGCCTGCCTCCTGAGACATATATTTTGAATGTGTACGCTATCCATTCATGTTATCTGGGGATACGGTACCCTTTCTCACCTTTGTGCAATCACGTGTAATCCATACTGGGCGTGAGAATGGCTGGCGAGCTGTTAAGCAAGCTACAGCACCTGTCCAGACAAGTACAGGGATTCCCTAGCGAGGAGACTTATTTGATTGTTTTCAATGTTGGGACAGCAATTTTTGGGGAGCACTATACTCTGGAGAATGATAGATGGGGCCCACCATACACTGGAACATTCCAAAGGTGGACATCAGACAATGGAGCAGCATTTACAGGGCCCATTATACACTAGAGCATTAGAAATGGGGCCCATTATGTTTGGAGCATTATTTGGGCCCATAAGACAGTGGAGCTTCATCCATGGGGACCAACATATACTGTAGCATTATGTGGAGCTCATCATATACTGTTTCAAACATTATATGGGACCAATGATTCTGTATGGAGAAATAGATGGGCCTCGTCATGAGATGTAAAAAGTGAGGTATTTTTCATTGTACTATACCGCTATTTCTCTGCCGTATCGGAGCATGATGAGTTGTGGTATGTGTTAAAGGGGCGCTCTTTCGCCCAGGGCACATGAAAACCTGGAGCCAGCCCTCCCCCCCCACAGTTTGTAGCCAAATAACCCCCATTTTTCAGTACGTAACTTGTATTATGAAGTTAATTAAGGTTGACAAGCTTAAGAAAGAAGAATTGATGCTTTTGGCATTCAAATGGGCACTGTAGGTGTGTTTCCTGTCCTCCTCTCACTGCCGACTTTTATTCCCCATTGACTTACATTGGGTTTCGTGTTTCGGGACGACCCCGACTTTTCCCTATAATCGGACGATCTTGCTCGACCCGACTTTTGGAAAAGTCGGGTTTCACGAAACGAAACGCGACCCTAAAAAACCAAAAGTCGCTCAACTCTAATAATGACTGATAGATGGCCAGCACAGCAGATGATGGGCATGTGGTAGCTTGTCTCCTGTCTTCTCCATGATGGCTAATCTCATTTATATTTGCAAAATATTTGTCATTGTACCAATTTTGTATTCAGGTTCAGCTAGCATGCTAACAAATATCTGATCCAGCTGCTAATAAAGATGCATAGAGAAAGTTTCAGCTACTAAATCGAACATTAAAGCAATTAATCAAGCCATGTGTAGCCATATGTTTTCCCTACAATAAAACGAATTAAGGAAAAAAGAACAGTAGCGTTACCAGTGATTAAAAATACATATTTGATACATAGACATTATTTAATGTACAACTGAATTTGAATCTAGACTATTCTTTATTTTATTGGGGATGGTCACACTAAAAAAAGTTCTGCTGAGGATTCTTCGAAGTAAATTTTGCCAGTGATAAGCCATAAATATACATTTAAATCCACAAACAAATATCCAATATTAAAGTGGTTGTCCAATACTACCCCTTCTTAAATGCTACTGTATACCATTCAAAATTGGAAAAAAAAACATGCCTCCCACACTCGAGTACTACAACCATGTTAGGGAGGTGAGTACTGTTGATAGTACTCATTGAACACTGACACTTCCTAGTTTAGGTTCTGTCTAGCATCTCTCCCAATTACATGATCTGTGACATTTCACTGGTCCTGTACTCAATGATCATTAGCTACTAAATGCCAGAAGTTCCAACCACAGGTCCTTTTCATGTACATGTGGTTAATTACCATATAAATAGCATCCTCTGTCCCTTTTCTACTGTATCTGCCCCCTGATGAAGCCACCGTGAAACGCTCAAGGGGTGATGTGGTTTCTTCGATCCAGTCATAATATGCTTATTGCTTCATAGCTTTTGTCCCTGTGTGGTCTCTTATGTGGCCACATCACAACTTGAAAAACCTATTTAAATGGGTTATCCAAAGTTTGGAAGTAATCCCTTCTCTTCTGGATTAGAACTAACTTTCCAATTACTGGGGACCCGACTGCTGTGACAACCTACAATCCACAGAACTGGATCACTGAAGAGCACTATGCAAATGAATTTGTGGTCGATCATGCACACTTCTGTGACTTTCAGAGGTGGCTCTTCAAAGAACTCTTTTAATAGAGTGATGAGGGGCATGGCCAAGCAAAGGAAAATTCACTAATTGGGGTGTTATAGTATGTGGGCTGGTGGTGTTTGTTTGCAAAGTCTAATTTTTTGTCCCAGTGTGGTCCTGCGTGATGGGCTCTTGGCGCGAGTGCTTGTCTACAGTAGCAAGTAAAAGTTTGGGCACCCCTGGTTAAAATTACTGTTATTGTGAACAGTTAAACAAGTTGAAGATTAAATCGCGAAAAGGCATAAAATGCCTAAAGTTAAAGATGACACATTTCCTTTGTATTTTTGGAATATATATATATATACATATATACTTATATTATTATTATTTATTGTTATAGCGCCATTTATTCCATGGCGCTTTACATGTAAGGAGGAGTATACATAAAAACAAGTACAATAATCTTAAACAATACAAGTCATAACTGGTACAGGAGGAGAGAGGACCCTGCCCGCGAGGGCTCACAATCTTCAAGGGATGGGTGATAATACAGTAGGCGAGGGTAGAGCTGGTCGTGCAGCGGTTTGGTCGATCAGTGGTTACTGCAGGTTGTAGGCTTGTCGGAAGAGGTGGGTCTTCAGGCTCTTTTTGAAGGTTTCGATGGTAGGTGAGAGTCTGATATGTTGTGGTAGAGAGTTCCAGAGTAGGGGTGATGCGCGAGAGAAATCTTGTATGCGATTGTGGGAAGAGGAAATAAGAGGGGAGTAGAGAAGGAGATCTTGTGAGGATCGGAGGTTGCGTGCGGGAAGGTACCGGGAGACGAGGTCACAGATGTATGGAGGAGACAGGTTGTGGATGGCTTTGTGTGTCATGGTTAGGGTTTTGTAATGGAGTCTCTGGGCAATTGGGAGCCAGTGAAGGGATTGACAGAGGGGAGAAGCTGGGGAATAGCGGGGGGACAGGTGGATTAGTCGGGCAGCAGAATTTAGAATAGATTGGAGGGGTATATATATATAGTTGTGCTCAAAAGTTTAAATACCCCGCCAGAATTTTTGCTTTCTTGGCCCTTCAGAGAATATAAATGATAACACCAAACCTTTTTCTCCACACATTGTTAGTGGCTGGTTGAGGTCATTTATTGTCAAACTACTCTATTTTCTCTTTTTATATCATAATAACAGCCCAAGACATCCAAATGACCCTGATCAAAAGTTCACATACCCTGGTGATTTTGGCCTGATAACATGCACAGTTGATACAAATGGGTTTAAATGGCTACTAAAGGTAACATCCTCACCTGCGACCTGTTTGCTTGTAATCAATGTGTTTGGACCCGTAGAAGCGAGTAATCGCGAAACGGCTGTTGTCCGGCACCTCCCTCCCCTAGCATTCCTCTAACGTCCTGCATGTCCACACATTTGATGGAATTTATGTGAAATAAAGACGCACAGTTTTTTCAGCTATATTGGTGAGTGCTGCATATTTCTTCTTTTTTTGCTTCACATTGAAATATTCATGTTTTTTCATGCAAGCACCTCCATTTTTTGACTGAATTATATGCCGCTATACTTCAGATATATAGCTCCCTCTGGTAATGTGGTGATTTATGTGCCCTAGTATGCCGTTCATCTGTTTGCTCTTTGCTGGGATTAATCAATGTGTTTGCATAAAAGCTGAATGAGTTTCTGGGAATCAGACAGACTCTTGCATCTTTCACTCAGCCACTGACGTTTCTGGATTGCGAGCTATGGGGAAAGCAAAAGAATTGTCAATGGATCTATGGGAAAAGGTAGGTGAACTGTATAAAACAGGAAAGGGATACAAAAAGATATCCAAGGAACTGATAATGCCAGTCAGCAGTGTTCAAACTCTGATTAACAAATGGAAAATCAGGAGCTCTGTAAAAACAAAACCATGGTCAGGTAAACCAACAAACATTTTGTCCACAACTGCCAGAAAAATTGTTTGGGATGCAAAGAAAAACCCACAAATAACATCAGCTGAAATACTTGACTCTCTGAAAACTAGTGGTGTGGCTGTTTCAAGATGCACAATAAGGAGGAGAAAAATGGGCTACATGGTCGAGTCACTGGAAGAAAGCCATTACTGTGCAAATGCCACAAAGTATCTCACCTACAATACACAAAACAACACAGAGACAAGCCTCTAAAATTCTGGAACAAGGTAATTTGGCGTGATGAGACCAAAATTGAACTTTTTGGTCACAACCATAAACGTTACATTTGGAGAGAGGTCAACAAGGCCTATGATGAAAGAAACACCATTTCTACTGTAAAGTACGGAGGGGATTGCTGATATTTTGGGGATGTGTGAGCTACAAAGGCACAGGAAACTTGGTCAAAGTTGAAGGAAAGATGAATGCAACACGTTAGAAGAAAATACTGAAGGCAAATTTGCAAACATCAGCCCGGAAGCTGCGCATGGGACATATTTGGACATTCCAATATGTCAACGATCCAAAACACAAGGCCAAGTCGACCTGTCATTGACTACAGCAGAACAAAGTGAAGGTTCTGGAGTGGCCATCTCAGTCACCTGACCTCAATATCATTGAGCCACTCTGGGAAGATCTCAAGCACGCAGTTCATGCTAGACAGCCCAGGAATTTACAGGAACTGGAGGCTTTTTGCCAGGAAGAGTAGGCAGCTTTACCATCTGAGAAAATAAATAACCTCATCCACACCTACCACAAAAAACTTCAAGCTGTCATTGATGTCAGAGGGGGCAATACACGGTATTAAGAAATGGGGTTTGTAAACTTTTGATCAGGGTCATTTGGATGTTTTGGGTTGTCATTATGATTTAAAAAGAGACAAAACAGTAGTTTGACAATAAATGGCTTCACCCAAACAATAACTATGAGTGGAGAAAAAGGTTGGTGTTATCTTTCATATTCTCTGAAAGAAGGCCAAGAAAGCAAAAATTCTGCAGGGGTATGTAAACTTTTGATCACAGCTGTATATACACTGCTCAAAAAAATAAAGGGAACACTTAAACAACAGAATATAACTCCAAGTAAATCAAACTTCTGTGAAATCTAACTGTCCACTTAGGAAGCAACACTGACTACCAATCAATTTCACATGCTGTTGTGCAAATGGAATAGACAACAGAAGGAAATTATTAGCAATTATTAAGACACCCTCAATAATGGAGTGGTTCTGCAGGTGGGGACCATATACCACATCTCAGTACCAATGCTTTCTGGCTGATGTTTGGTCACTTTTGAATGTTGGTTGTTCTTTCACACTTGTGGTAGCATGAGACGGACTCTACATCCCACACAAGTGGCTCAGGTAGTGCAGCTCATCCAGGATGGCACATCAATGCGAGCTGTGGCAAGAAGGTTTACTGTGTCTGTCAGCGTAGTGTCCAGAGGCTGGAGGCGCTACCAGGAGACAGGCCAGTACATCAGGAGACTTGGAGGGGGCCGTAAGAGGGCAACAACCCAGCAGCAGGACCGCTAAATCTGCCTTTGTGCAAGGAGGAACAGAAGGAGCACTGCCAGAGCCCTGCAAAATGACCTCCAGCAGGCCACAAATGTGCATGTGTCTGCACAAATGGTTAGAAACTTTTGATCCAAAATCAATTTTTTGTGAAAAAAGTTAAATGTTCATTTTTTGCTTCCACATCGCTTCAGTTCTTGTCAAGCAACTGAAGAGTTAATAAACTTCTTGAATGTGATTTTTAGAATGGTGTCACTTTTGGGTATTTTCTGTCATACTGACACCTCAAAGTTATATCAAATGTGAGGTGGCCCCTAAAAAAATGATTTTGTTGGAAAAAAATAGAAATTGGTCGTCAACACTTAACCCTTCTAACTTCCTAACAAAAAAATTATGTTTCCAAAATTGTGCTGATGTAAAGTAGATATGTGGGAAATGTTTTTATTAACTATTTTGTGTGCCATAGCTCTATGATTTAAGGGCACAAAAATTAAAAGTTTGAAAAGTGCAACATTTGCAACATTTTTGCAAAATTTCTTTCTTTATTTATTTTTTTACAAATAGCCGCATGTCATATAGAACACATTTTCCCATTATGCTGAATCACAATATATCACTAAAAACAATCTTAGAATCAGTGGGATGTGTTGAAGCGTTCCAGAGTTTTTAGCACATAAAGTGACAGTGGTCAAAATTGTAAAATTTTGCTTGGTCATTAAGGTCAAAATTGGCTAGTTCACTAAAGGGTTAAGGTCTGAAACCTTGGTCAAAGTTATCTAATCACACACTTTTGCATCGGCCCATTTTTCTTTTGTAATTTTTAAAATGTACAAAGATGAAAATATACATACAGTGGGGCAAAAAAGTATTTAGTCAGTCAGCAATAGTGCAAGTTCCACCACTTAAAAAGATGAGAGGCGTCTGTAATTTACATCATAGGTAGACCTCAACTATGGGAGACAAACTGAGAAAAAAAATCCAGAAAATCACATTGTCTGTTTTTTTTTCATTTTATTTGCATATTATGGTGGAAAATAAGTATTTGGTCAGAAACAAGCAATCAAGATTTCTGGCTCTCACAGACCTGTAACTTCTTCTTTAAGAGTCTCCTCTTTCCTCCACTCATTACCTGTAGTAATGGCACCTGTTTAAACTTGTTATCAGTATAAAAAGACACCTGTGCACACCCTCAAACAGTCTGACTCCAAACTCCACTATGGTGAAGACCAAAGAGCTGTCAAAGGACACCAGAAACAAAATTGTAGCCCTGTACCAGGCTGGGAAGACTGAATCTGCAATAGCCAACCAGCTTGGAGTGAAGAAATCAACAGTGGGAGCAATAATTAGAAAATGGAAGACATACAAGACCACTGATAATCTCCCTCGATCTGGTGCTCCACGCAAAATCCCACCCCGTGGGGTCAGAATGATCACAAGAACGGTGAGCAAAAATCCCAGAACCACGCGGGGGGACCTAGTGAATGAACTGCAGAGAGCTAGGACCAATGTAACAAGGCCTACCATAAGTAACACACTACGCCACCATGGACTCAGATCCTGCAGTGCCAGACGTGTCCCACTGCTTAAGCCTGTACATGTCCGGGCCCGTCTGAAGTTTGCTAGAGAGCATTTGGATGATCCAGAGGAGTTTTGGGAGAATGTCCTATGGTCTGATGAAACCAAACTGGAACTGTTTGGTAGAAACACAACTTGTCGTGCTTGGAGGAAAAAGAATACTGAGTTGCATCCATCAAACACCATACCTACTGTAAAGCATGGTGGTGGAAACATCATGCTTTGGGGCTGTTTCTCTGCAAAGGGGCCAGGACGACTGATCCGGGTACATGAAAGAATGAATGGGGCCATGTATCGTGAGATTTTGAGTGCAAACCTCCTTCCATCAGCAAGGGCATTGAAGATGAAACGTGGCTGGTCTTTCAACATGACAATGAGCCAAAGCACACCGCCAGGGCAACGAAGGAGTGGCTTCATAAGAAGCATTTCAAGGTCCTGGAGTGGCCTAGCCAGTCTCCAGATCTCAACCCTATAGAAAACCTTTGGAGGGAGTTGAAAGTCCGTGTTGCCAAGCGAAAAGCCAAAAACATCACTGCTCTAGAGGAGATCTGCATGGAGGAATGGGCCAACAAACCAACAACAGTGTGTGGCAACCTTGTGAAGACTTACAGAAAACGTTTGACCTCTGTCATTGCCAACAAAGGATATATCACAAAGTATTGAGATGAAATTTTGGTTCTGACCAAATACTTATTTTCCACCATAATATGCAAATAAAATGAAAAAAAAACAGACAATGTGATTTTCTGGATTTTTTTTTCTCAGTTTGTCTCCCATAGTTGAGGTCTACCTATGATGTAAATTACAGACGCCTCTCATCTTTTTAAGTGGTGGAACTTGCACTATTGCTGACTGACTAAATACTTTTTTGCCCCACTGTATATATTTTTTTGCATTTAGGCCTTTTAGAGATAATTTCATCTCCAACTTGCTGTTCACAAAAACAGTAATTTTAACCAAGGATGCCCAAACTTTTACATGCCTGTCTTGTCTATCCTGCTGAGTAGGGTTTGTATCCTGCATCTATAATAAGCAGGCATGTGCGTCTTGTAATATACTATCTCCTTTTTGACAAATGTTTTATATGTTCATTCATTTATTCTTTCTGGGGTGTTGTATCATCCACCCTTTTGTGCTTTTTCAATAGTAGACAGAGAAGTAGGGTTTGATACATATGAACAGGGCTGGACTGGTCATCTGGCAATTCTGGCAAATGCCAGAAGGGCCTCTTTGGTCGTTGGTTGCCTTGTCTGCTATGTTGTTAACAGAATCGGTGTTCTCAAGACACCCATACTGTTATGCATTGTCGTGGAGCGCAAAGTCTCTGACTTCATCACTTACCCCACCCGGCCAGGGGTATCATTCGAAATATTGATCTTGTAGTAAATCTTGCTTTCCTCCATCCAGGGTAATATTACTGAGATATCCCATGTGGTGCCTGGGGGACAGGGACGGCATGGGCCTGTGAGATTTCAAGTGCCAGGGCTGAATTTCAGTCCCAGTCCGTACCTGCTTATGAGGATCTTGTTCTGCTTGTGGTCCAGGAGGTGGTTCTGGTGTATCTTTTCTCAGTGTGTTCATTCTCCATCTATGTCCTGAGCTCTCTTAGTGACCTGATCTTCCTAGGTGTCCTGAGCTCTGTCCATCTCCCAACCTCATGCCTATCTATTGGGTTATCTTTTCATCTACATTTCAGTCATTGATTATAATGTGGCTTTTCTTGATTGGTCTCATCGCCTTGTTCTGATGGAATGTCTTTGTGTATTTCCAAACAGGGAAAGTAATATCCCATCATTGTATTCTGGCAGTTATGGCTGTTCCCAGGCTGCAACGACCAGGTGTGATATAGTTACACAAAATATCTGATTGTGAATGATAACAATGATCTCCCTGTGTATTCCATCACAAATGCCTGACAGTTTTACTACTGTCCCGGGATGCAAAGCTACCTAATTGTGGATCTTATTACCGTATTTTTCGTACTATAACATGCACCAGACCATAAGACGCACCTAGATTTAACAAGAGGAAAATGGGAAAATCATTTGAAGCCAAAATGTGGTAAAATATTTCATAACATGTCTGCTGAGACAGTTATGGGGGAGATCTGCTGCTGAAGGGTCACAGAATGAGTAACTTTCTTGTAAGGGGACAGCAGCTTTGCGCAACCTATGTGGCTCTGCAGCTATTGCCAAGTTACAGATCCCATTATCCTAACCTGTCCAAGCATGACGGGAGTTGGAGTTTTCCAACAGCTGTAGGGCCACATTAACTGGAATTTAAAAAGGAGGCTTATACAAATTGCGATGACAAAATCTGTCATCACGATTTGTATGAGCCTCCTTTTTTAAATTCTGCGCTAGCGCCACTCTTGCTATGGGCAGTGCTTGCACACATTCATGACCCAATGTTCTACAGGAAGAGGGATGGTGCATGTGTAAGGAGGTGGTGGAAGCTCGCATACCTCTTCTCTCCTGGAAGCTGTTCGCACAATAACATGCAGCACCCTCATTGTTTATTATTGTGAAATGTAACATTTATGCACTGTAATGTCATGTACTTTTTAGGATTAGGGATAGAAGTTAGCTAGATACAGGCAGCATAGGGATTAAGCAAATGGGAAGGGACACAGAGCAGAGCAGTGCAGAGTGGGGAGATATAGTCAGGACACTTCCTGATTAGGCAGCAGAGCCCGGGCAGCCTTGCCCAGGGCAGGTTGGGTGAGAATAACTGGAGCAGACAGTTACTTGGTGTGGGGATAAAGCTGTGACGACAGTAAGGGGCCTCAAGTGGTGACTAGTGCAGTAGGGCACCAGCTCAACAGGACCATCCCCAAGAGATATCTGGGGTCTATGAACAGGGCGGGAAGAGCAGAGATGGCATTCCCGGCACCTTTCCCAATTGGAACCAGATGAGGGGCTGACAGGGAGCTTGTGACGTCGGCGGCTTGGATGGGACACGAATTGTCCAAGGAGACAGCAGGGATTGGCATGAGAAAGGAGAGAAAGATTACAGAAAGAGTAGAGTCTGCCCGGAAAGCAGAGAAAGTGCAGGATACGTGGCTCTGTGTGAATTGTGCTGCCAAGGTGATGAGTGCCCTTTTGATGAGTAAAGTTCAACTGTTTGAAAAAGACTGTGACTCCAAGGTGTTATGTGAAACTTGGAAACACAGAGCCAGAGTACCAGAACTAGAAGGAACTCTGACAGTAACCGTAATTGTTCTTCTGTGCATGCCGTGCCTGCAGCAGAAGGGACATTGTGTTTTATCTGTGGGGCACTAGGGTGTGGGAACCGTACATCCCATTGCCACGACTACGACCCTGGCCGCCTTACACATGCTCAGATTAAGCTCTGGTGATCTCCATCAAAATGGCAACGATGGCTGCGCATACGCAGATTGGGATCTCAGCTCAATGTGTACCCAGTGTATTAATATAAATAACAAAAATAATAATATATCAGAGCATATGATGGTTGGAGAACTGGTTCTATAATAAAATAAGCTGGGTCACATGTTAAGGAAGCTTATTACAATAGCACATCATAGATCAATCCAATAAGTCAGTATTTGTACAAGTGCCTAGTGCAGACCTTTTCTGTGCAGCGGTCACATCAGTGTGAATTGAAGGTAAGTCTACAACTACTGAAATCTGTGCTTTTAAATCCTGATATTATTAGAAGTCCAAATCAATAGCACATAAATCACAGGTGACCAACAAAGATACCTCCAATGACTGATGCACACATCTTGGTGACCGGTCTGCAAACCATGTCCTATGAGGAATGATTACAGGATTTGGGAATGTTTAGCTTGCAAAAAAGAAGACTGTGAGACTTATTAGTTG
This sequence comes from Dendrobates tinctorius, assembly GCF_039654945.1. Taxonomy (NCBI): domain Eukaryota; kingdom Metazoa; phylum Chordata; class Amphibia; order Anura; family Dendrobatidae; genus Dendrobates; species Dendrobates tinctorius. The sequence goes on from NW_027361711.1 coordinate 40,061,722, forward strand.
TCTACAAATATCTCAAGGGCTGTCACATTGTAGAAGGATCATCTTTATACTCATTTACACAAGGAAAGACTAGAAGCAATGGGATGAAAATGAATGGAAGGAGACACAGATTAGATATCAGAAAAACTTTTTGACAGTTAGGGTAATCAATGAGTGGAACAGGCTGCCACAAAAGGTGGTGAGTTCTCCTTCAATGGAAGTCTTCAAACAGAGGCTGGACAGACATCTGTCTGGGATGATTTAGTGAATCCTGCTTTGAGCATGGGATTGGACTAGATGACCCAGGAGGTCCCTTCCAACTCTACTATTCTATGATTCTATGATCTTATGTAGCAGGCTGGGTTTTGGAATCACTGTGCCAAAGCTCAAGGAAGACCTGGAGGGGCATGACAAGGAGCCTTACCCAATTCGACCACGGACACGCAGCAGCTAGAGACACCGCGATCCGTGGAGAGACAAGGGAGGTGATCCAGGTGCTACTGCAGGTCTGACCTTGGGAAGATGGTAGCTGACCTCTAGGAGTGAATAGCTGGAATGGCCCGGGGGAATGTCCAACAGATGCAGGCAGGTGGAGATGAAAAAAAGAAGAAGCAAAACACCTACATAGAAAAGAAATACCATAAATATATTGATAATACCAAAAGTAGGAATACCAAAACAATTAGTAATCCAAAAAAAGATATTCCAAATACTAATACATAAAAAATATATAGCTTTATTAATAATTAAAACATGATTACACAAAAATTTATAGCAAAAAATGATGTACACAAGAGATTTATTTATAATAAAAAATCTTTATTAAAAAAATATAATATAAAAACATATCATAGACATGTGATGTAAGGGGCATGGAATGGCGGACGAATCAGTAAAAAATAAATCTCATATATATAATAAGTATATACCATATATAAACAGTATTACAAGAGAAATAAATACCTGTGTATACTATTGCACAAAAAAGTGAAAAGTTCACAAGTGCAATGATTCAATGATAAACAACCATGTGACAGACCATATGCTGATTATTAAATAAATTAATGGGAAATAAAAGTGAATAATATAGTCAAATAATAATAATTAATTTGTGGCGCCCCTGAGGGTTCAGTCGCCACAGAGGTACTGCACCTCCTCTTGAGGTGTGGTGCCCCACCATTCAGGTAAGGTGGAGACACCTGACCATGCTCCAACACCTGCATCCCACACAACACAGTAGTGTAGCAAAGCACCCTTTGGTGGCTCCCTGTTTGGAACACGAAGCGTGCTGGGAGGCGGGTGGTGTTTAGTTGGCACTAAAAGAGCGGGAAGAGTTTACGATTTAGTCAGTCTGACAGAGTCAGTGGAAGAGCGAAGATCCCCTGAGTGGGATGGATGAAGGAAGTGCTGCAGCCGACCTCAGTGACCTAGGTCCGCTGGCATAGGAGAGGAACATTGATGGAAAGCCTGACTCTCTCCATAAGAAGGAAGGATTAGTATGGAACGTAAGGAGAGGAGGACTAAGGATTAGGGTTAGAGCAGAACCCTTCCCAAGTTCACAGCGCACGGCCGGGGTCCGGTCCCCAAGGTTGTATGGATACTAATGGTCCTGCGACAGACACCGGAGGAATAGAAGTTGTCACCACTTTATTCCCACACAAGACTTGGGGGCACAACAGCAACGAGAGTGAGCCGGGACTTAGCAGCAAGGAGTCCCCGAAGCAGGCTACAGCTGTCTGCCGTACAAGTAGAATTCATAGGAACATCTGACAGGAGAAACTCCAGTGTAACTCAGTACTGTGAGTACTTCACTATAGGCGCAACAGGGAGACGTTCAGAAAAGGCACAAATGTTGGCGGAGTGTTGGAACAGAGTGTTCCATCTTGCCTGGAGGTTGACTGAGCTCCTGACAGGACACAACATGGATGCGGGCACCTGTATGCACAACAGACTGTGAGTAAATCTTTGGAACTACATGCTCTGGTGTCCTCCGCTTATTCCTGCGCCAACCCACTCAGCACTGCTACATCTCTGTGCCAAACACTACACCCTGTTCCTCAACACCTTCCCTCTTCATCTACTCTGCCCTGGGACTACAGTCCTACCTGTGGAGGGCCACAACATCATTGCTGAACCACACAATCTGTCCCAGAGGATCTGTCTGCAGCGTCGGCTTAACATCTTCATTGCCGAACACCACAGGTGGCGTCACGAATCTTTCACTCATAAACTTTATTCCATCCCTTAAACCCCTTTTACATGGGCGCCCAGGGCCACGGACTGGGTCACCGCTGCTGTGACATTCCCCTCAGAGAGACCGGCCCGGTACCGAGTACCCCACAGCCCTGGGAGGGCAACCCAAATTCCCATGGAAAAATAAATAAAGTGTACATGGTATGAAAAATCTATGCAACAATTAATCAATCATAATTAATAGGATAAGGTGCAATAGTGTAATAGTAGCAAAAAATGACAAATCAAATACCAACCAGTCTGGCACTCCACTGCTGTTGAGGTGAGCACCGGCAGGTGCAGCTGGCTCTGCTGCCATTGAGGGGAGCACTGGCAGGTGCAGCTGGCTCTGCTATTGTTGAAGGATGCACTGGCGGGTGCAGCAGACTGAGATACTATACAGGGACGTGAGAATTGACAAGCATGTTAGGAACAAGCTCACAACATTGCACAGGCACCTCAGGTTAGAGGAGGCAGTTTAAATAGTAAGAGACCTCCAGCTTTTGGCTGGGGACACTTTAGAGGAATGCGCGCAGCCAAATTAAGAAATAGGAAGTGTGCACGTGCGCTCTAAGCACAGTGCTTGGAGGCCTGTTAGGAGTGCGTGCACCCCGGGCGGCAGCAAACCTGGAAGGAGCAGGACAGGAGCCATGGCACTGAGAATGCTGATGTCTCTGCAGGGAGAGAGGGACAGCAGGCAGAGATGTGGGCGCTACATCTTAGATGCCAATGACTCGGTAGATACATGTATCATACGACATCAATAGTGATTGAAGTTGATCCTCTGAATTACTCATGACAAATACCATCTCTTTATCCACTGTGCATCATGGTAATGAACATCACTCTTGGATCCTCTCAGGATCATGGTCAGGTCATTTAGTCAGCACATGAGACGTCACATGTTTGTCTATCCGAACTTTCTGATGGTGTGTGTGCAATTGTTACTGATCAGCATTATATACTGTCTAGTTAATGAAACAGGTGCCAGATCATAATGCTTTATATCAAGTTATGACATTCCTTTAGTGCCCTTCATTTCTCTGATTTTTACCCCATTCCCAAGATGAGCAGCAAGATTCTCTTTCCCCATTTCCTGGAAGCCAGAGGCCAGGCAAAGGCAACGTAATGATGTGACATTATAGCGTTGCTCGACTTCCTCTGTGTACTGCTGAGACCTGATAGGCTGCAAGCCATGACTTCTTGGAGATAGTGCCAGAGCAGGGAGCCAAAGGCTCTCTGCTCCTCCTCAATGTAAACCAAATCCACATCATGATTGCATGGATACAATTAAAGCAGTATCTGCCCGGAGTCCAAGCAGTCATCATTTACTATGATTTTTACACACCTGACCCTAAGTAATTTGTGATGGCTGAAGATTAAATGTCAAGATGTAGCGGTAAGTTTGGAGAATACAGATATGGACAACCTTCTAAGGCCGGGGTCACACTAAATGACGCAAAATATGGTCCGTAGTTTACAGGCGTAATACGGATGAATGACCCCTAAATAGTGCTCCGTAGGTCATCCGTAAGCAAGGTGCGGTCGCGTATTTAGCGCATGTCAGCATCCGTATGTACTCCGTATGCAATCCGTATGGCGAGATTTTCTCGCAACCTTGCAAAATGGACATTTAACGGTTTTGAGGCCTGCAAACTATTTAAATCATTAGCCTGAACCCTATTTATTGGCTCAGGAACAGGTGGCTGCCTCCATTCTGTCCATTTGTGACCTTGCCTTCACTAGGTGTGTTGGTGTTGTATGTGCAACATGGCAGAGAGTCTGCGTTTCAATACAACTGAGCAGGTTCTCTTCAACTGGCTTTTGTCACGGCGCTTTGGTCACCCATACCCAGTGATAGTGGATCCGTGGAGGAGGAGACGCATGTGGGTCCATCCACTTTTGAGGCAACGACTCACAAGAGGTCATTTTCACCACCTCTATTCTTCTCTGCGGGAGCATCCAGTGAAATTTTACCAATACTGTCGCATGAGCATTTCCACATTTGATCGACTCTTGGAGACAGTGTGCCCTGGGATAACCTTTCAGGACACAATGATGCGCAAAGCTATATCTGCAGAGGAGCGACTTCTACTCACAATACGGTATGTACTACATAACCACATTCTCTATGTTCATAATGTGTGGGCTAAAGTATGTTTTTTTGCCTTCTTGGACTAAGTTTAATGCCCTCATCTTAGTCCAAATATGGTTCAACTTACATACCAGAATGTTAGGTCTAATATGTACTGCATATCACTTAGTCATTGTGCAACCAAATATGTGTGTGTTCTCAATTCCTACCAAGTTTGGTCGGCATGTAACTGATGTTTTTGGACTTTATGCATTCTAAAATTATCCATTTCTGTTGTTCTTCAGCTTCCTGTCCACTGGCCTGTCTTATGCCGCCCTCCACAATGAGTTTCTCATTGGAAGATCTACCATTTCTGGCATAGTGAGGTCAACATGTAGTGAAATCTGGACAAGACTCCATCAAGTCGTCATGCCCGAGCCCAGGATGGAAGACTGGTTGAGGATATCAAGGGACTTTGAGGAGGAATGCCAGTTTCCTAATTGTATTGGGGCCTTGGATGGCAAACATATCCGGGTGCGTAAGCCGCCGAACTCTGGCTCCCAATTCTTCAATTATAAACAATACTTTTCTGTTGTATTGTTGGCTCTGGCAGACCCTCAATACAAGTTTATAATTGTTGACATTGGGGCCTATGGAAGGATGGGAGACTCTAGAGTCTTCAATACTTCCATAATGGCTCGGCGGCTACGCACCAACCAGTTGGATCTACCACAACCACGCCAGTTACCAGGCTCCACTGAAGAATCAGTCCCTTATGTCCTTGTGGCAGATGAGGCGTTTCAGTTATCACGCATTGTCATGAGGCCATATCCCCGGCGCAACCTTGACCACAGGCGCAGAATTTTTAACTGGCGCCTATCACGTGCTAGGCGACTGTGGAGTGTTCCTTTGGCATTCTTTGTGCCAAATGGCGGGTACTACAGTCTGCCATTCAGTTAAGTGAACAAAATGTTAATGAAGTTGTGAAAGCCTGTGTGGTTCTTCATAACTTCACCAGGATACATGATTGTTCCTCCTCTGCTGGTGTTGTGCGTAGGCCGGACAATGTGCGCAGGGTGAGACCACCTATCAACCCTCAACGTAGACCGCTCTCTGGCCTCAAAGTGCGTGATATTTTCACTAATTACTTTATCTCACCTGAGGGGAAAACTTCTTGGCAAGAGCATGCTGTGTCTATGTTATAATTTTTATTTTTTTTAAGTGTGTCTAAATATATATATCTCTACCCCTTCTGATTCTATGACTGTTTCATTGCATTGGTTAGCGTATGTTAGTATGTTGACAGGGTTTTTGAGAAATCACACAGAGATGTTAACTGTAGTAGACAAATTTTTAGTTTTGCCTTTTTGCTTTTTTTTTCTTAAAGGCAAACATAATATTGCCATATGAAAAGTTTGGCAATGGGCCAAATTGCCCTTTTTGCATAATAATACTTTTTTGCAAAGTAACATTATGAAACATAACACAAAAAAACATTAGGCAATAACAACATTGCTGCATGAGAATATTTCAATACAAAGGAAAAAAGAGGTGGTCTCCAGCACCATAATTATTGCTAAAAGATAACACTCACATTTCTTCTGAATGTTTTCCAATCATATTAATATTCCACCATGACAGGCAAGGCTACCTCACGCCTTTCAGACAAATATTAGATGTCTGTAGAACAGAGAATATTTAACCATGCTATACTGGTCAAGTGAAAGGATGAAAATACAATACTCACTTGTTAAGACATAGAGAGAGCGTGATATTATGAAGGCTGGTCACCTTGATTTGTTACTATAGATAGCTTGCAAAAAAGGTGACTACTTCACTAAGGCCAGCACGCCTTTCCTAGGCATTAGCAAGTGAGTAGTGTATTTTCATCCTTTGACTTTACAGTATAGTGCGGTTAAATTTTCTCTTTTGTACAGACATGTAATATCTGTCTGAAAGGCGTGAGGTAGCCTTGCCTGTCATGATGGATTATTAATATGATTGAAAAACATTTTGAAAAAATGTGAATGTTCAATTTTTAAACAAAGTTTGGTGATGGAGACCACCTGTTTTTTCCTTTGGATTTGTATTTGGAGCACCAGTGAAACCGCACTGGACATCTCTGGCCATCAGACTGATTGTGGCCACATACTTATAAATTCTCATACGTTGGGGAAGGAGAACATGGAAGAGCAGCCTGTGTTTGCTGCTGTACCCCAACATCGCCCTGTGTGGGGCCATACTGATGCCCATGATGTGGGAATTGTCCTGCCTCCTGGGAATGTTGGGGGTACTGGCCAGAGTAATAATGGGGAGGGGCATCTGGTTGGCTGTGGTAGGCACATGGCTCATACCCACCAAGATAGCCATATCATCCCCAACCAGGTTGGGACCAGCCTCCAACACTGGGCGGGAACAAGTGACCATATTGGTGGGGTTGGCTAGAGGCTGACATTTGTGGCTGCTGAATTGAAGGTTGGGTAGTGGGAGGAAGGGGGTGAGGTGTAGGCCCACGTATTTGAGGATCCTCAGAACCTGCTTGAGCTTGCATTTGTGGGGGGTGCCTAAGGCGCATGAGATTTTTTGGTGAAAGCTGCCACCTCTCATTATATTCAAATAATTCGTAGGGCGTATTGGGGTATGTGCAGGCATCAAGCAGGATCTGAAAGCATCCTCTAATACGGAGCCTGACCTCACGGGAAAGGGAACGGAGATAATTGGCCAGGCTGCGAGAGTATGCCTCCTCCCCATCATCAGTGTTTACTCTGGCTAAATAATTGAGGACCCCAGTGTCCACATTAGTGCGGGTATCAGGGGCAGGTAGTTGCCGTCTTCGGCTTCTTCCTCGCCGGGATGTAGCAGCAGGCTGAGGGGAGCCCCGGATGTGGCCAGTTGGGCTGCTGCTGATATTGCCCTGATCCTCTGCTGTTGCTGATGCAGCAGCAGCACCAGATGGTCCTGGTGGTGGGCTTTGGGGCGCAGGCAATGGAATATCCTGACTTGACTCCTCACCCCTGCTCCTAGTAGGGGGAGAAGATGGGCCAGCCTCCTCTTCCCCTGCAGACCCAGGATCAATAATGGGGTCGGTTTCCGAGCCAGTGCCTCTGTCCGTAAGGTTGGACTGAGTTCTGTGAAGAAATAGAACAGAGCCAAAAATAAATACCTATTTTTGGCCCTGTAAAGTGTCTGTGTAATGTGGTGTGAGGTATCTACTTACGATCTGAGATCAAGAATTGGGGCGAGGAAGGAGAGGCGGTCATAATATACATGTTTTCTTTTTACGTATCCCGCATCCCCACTCCTGGACCACTGCTGGCGTTCCTGGCGGTATTGGTCCCGGATGCTTCGCCAGCATCTCATCACATCATCCACTGCAATGTGACAGGAAATATTGTCAAATTCACATATTTGATAGGTCACATTTGCTACCAGTAGTCTAGGCATGGGGCCTTCTGAGGTGTGCTTTCTAACCATGGTGGCATATCTAATTGGGGCATAAAGGGCAGATACACAGGGTCTCTTTAGCTGATGTATCAAGTAGCTACACTTAATAATTTGTTTGTCTAGGAGGATGAGGAGCTTGTGGCCTAACCCAAATTATGGCTGTGTGAAACCACGTGTCACATCAAAATCTAACGGCCTCATGAGGAAAAAAGTACAAGCACAGGAAGGGGAGTGCTGATTCTATATTCATTTTTTGTTGTGCGGTAATTTTACTCATTTTTTGGCTTGTACTTACTAATTTTTTGCTGCTCCTCACGTGGCCGATCACCAAAGTCATGGAACATCTGCCTACATATACGCCTCCATGACGCCTCCTTTCTTGCCCAGTTGGCATAATGGGCATCACGTTGGTCCATAGTTCGGGACGCTCCTGCACCAGGACTATTAACATTTCCACATTAAGGTAAGTGGACGCCATGATGCTGCTGTACTCCGTGGAGGCGTACTTCCTGGATGTCTGGAGCGCTTTTTGAGCTCATTTGCATGTGTAGGCTTCCTGATGATGGATTGGCCCATTTCCTGTCACCAGCCAAAAGACCTGCGTATTTCTCGCAGGTCACACGTGTGGTCAGTGTGTAGTCCGTATTTTTTTCACACCCATAGACTTGCATTGTCGTACTACGGCCGTAGTACGCTGACGATCGCAGGGAATGGGATGATCCCATAGTTTCTAGCCTGAAATCACAACAAAGGAAAAACAAGGGAGGGGGCGCAGACATAGGGCTTCACCTGGTATAAATCAATGAAGATGAAAAAAGTACTCTGAAGTACTCACCCTTTATGGGTTGTGTTCAGACACAACCACTCACAACATTTTTTGCAGTTGTATAGCTGCTGCAGAGCTCGTGCAGGTGGAAACGTCCACTAAGAATCACAAGTTGAGGATCAAGAAAAGCACTTCTGAGCAACCGCGCTGTTACTCTGTACTGTAACCTGAAGAAGAGGTGCGGTTTGTCTCCTCGAAATGCGTAGTTTTTGTAGTACATTCAATAAAGAACTTGAAAGATTTATATGGAGTTCTGTAGAATTCGTGTCACTGTAGCAGCGCGGTTGCTCAGAAGTGCTTTTCTTGATCCTCAACTTGTGATAGTTTCTAGCCTGTCGGTTTTTCTTGACACTTTCTGTAGGGTCTTTGACGAGCCAGGTCGTTTAGCCTCCCTTACTGAGTTCCTCTTTAACCTTCGCCAGGGTACTCTCATGGTCGGCCAGTAAGCAATTTTATTCCGTACTCTTTCCTCTGAGTTGGGCTGAAATAACGCGGCACTGGTAGGAGCCTTTTGGCGGGGTCTGTCAGGCAGGATCAAGGACGAGCTTGCCGGCCATGACACCCCGTCCACTCTGGAGGATCTTATCTCCCTGGCCACAAGCATCGACCTCCGTTTCCAGGAGCGCTCTCGGGAGTCGGCCAGAGAGAAGACCCATTAGATCTGCTTCCTCTGCCAACCGGACCTCTAGTCCGCACCCGACATCTTCTAAACTCCCTGTCAAACCGATGCAAGTAGACAGCCTCAAGCTGGCTGAGCTATTTCAACGCGACAGACAGGCTCAGGGTTTATGCTTCTACTGTGGAGGGACATCTCATTTTCTTCGTTCCTGCCCAGAGAGACCGGGAAACTCTTCCACTTAGGCCAGGTAAGAGTGGCCTCACTAGGTGCTAGCAATTCCTCTCACCCCCTTACTATGTCCGTTCTTCTGGTTTCGGGTCAGAGGCATGGGTCCGAGGTGGCTTACGTGGATTCGGGGTCAGCAGGTAACTTCATCCGGCGGGAGGAGGTAGACAAGTATCAGATTCCTGTGACAACCTTAAAGACCCCCCTCGGCTAATTGCCTCTGTGGATGGCAGACCCTTACAGGAGATCGTCACTATGGTCACTGAGGAAGTGGAGTTGCAAGTTGGAGACTTGCATCGTGAAAAGATGGCCTTATATGTATTGTCCAACTTGTCCCACGCCTTGCTTCTAGGACTCCCTGGGCTATGGACACACCAACCAGTTCTCAACTGGTCATCGGGCGAGGTTCTCTGATGGGGGCATTTGTGTCATACCCGGTGCCTGAATTCCATTCGTCCATCTACCATGTCACGACCACCTCCAGATCTCTCGGGACTTCCCCCCTGCCTACTGGTCCTATGCTGATGTGTTTGACAAAAAGGATGCAGAGAGCCTTCCTCCACAACGGCCTTTTGACTGTCCAGTTGAACTAATTCCTGGGACTACTCCCCCCAGGAGTAGAATCTACCCATTGTCTCCAGCAGAGACTCTAGCCATGACCGACTATGTCCGGGAGAATCTGGCCAAGGGATTTATCCGAAAGTCTACTTCTCCTGCAGGAGCCGTTTTTTTTTTCGTTAAGAAGAAGGATGGGTCCCTACGACCATGCATTGAATGCAGAGGGCTAAGTAACATCACAATCAAGAATAGATACCCTCTTCCGCTCATTCCTGAACTATTTGACCGCCTCAGAGGGGCTCGGATCTTCTCCAACTTAGACCTTAGAGGAGCTTATAATCTGATCCGTATCCGTGCTGGCAACGAGTGGAAGACAGCCTTTAACACTCGAGGCAGACATTACGAGTATCTAGTCATGCCCTTTGGTCTTTGCAATGCTCCCGCTGTATTTCAGGAATCTGTCAATGACATTTTCCGGGATTTCCTCTATTCTTGTGTCGTGGTATACTTGGATGACATTCTAATATTTTCCCCTGACCTCTCGTCCCACAGGAGAAGTGTCCGCCTGGTACTACAGCGTCTTCAGGAGAATCGCCTGTACTCCAAGATCGAAAAGTGTCTCTTTGAGCAGAGTTCGCTACCATTTCTGGGCTACATTATCTCTGACACTGGATTGAGAATGGATCCCGAGAAGCTTTCCGCTATTCTCGAATGGCCTCGTTCCATGGGAATAAGGGCCATACAACGGTTCCTAGGATTTGCCAATTACTACAGGCAGTTTATCCCTCACTTCTCCTCGGTAACCAAGCCTATTTCCGCTCTCACATGAAAAGGGAGGAGCCCTAATTCTTGGACTACAGAGGCCGAAGAGGCCTTTCAGACTTTGAAACATGCTTTTTCCTCAGCCCCGGTATTACACCGTCCTGAAGCCAGCCGACCTTTCGTGCTCGAAGTAGACACCTCCTCCACAGGAGCCGGGGCGGTACTATCCCAGAAGTCCACCTCAGGTCGTTTGCTTCCCTGTGGGTTCTTCTCCAAAGCCTTTTCCCCAGCGGAGTGCAAGTACACGATCGGAGACCGGGAGCTATTAGCCATAAAATTGGCCCTTGAGGAATGGCATCATCTGCTAGAGGGGGTTGTGCATCCCTTCGTAATTTACTCTGACCACAAGAACTTGGCCTACTTCCAGTCCGCCCAGAGACTAAGTCCTCTGCAGACCAGGTGGTCCTTGTATTTTGCCCACTTTGATTTTGAGCTCCACTTTCAGCCCGGCAGCAAAAACACCAAAGCCGATGCATTATCCAGGGTCCATCGGGACTAAGAAGACTTTGGTCCTCATCTCCTGTCATTACTGGTGGCCTACTCTTTGTCAAGATGTGACTGAATTTGTTGCCTCCAGTCCGTCCTGTGCCAAAAACAAAGTTCCTCGATGACCTCTGTCTGGCTTGCTACTCCCATTGCCGATTCCTACGACTCCTTGGGAACACATCGCCATGGATTTTATCACCGACTAGCCCTGCTCTTCCGGCTGCACAGTGATCCTGGTAGTTGTGGACCGCTTCTTCAAAATGGCGCATTTCGTTCCTCTGCCCGGATTGCCTTCGGCTCCTGAGCTGGCTAAAGTCTTCATCCGTCAGATCTTCATACTCCATGGACTACCTCGACGTATAGTGTTTGACCGTGGGGTTCAGTTCACCTCTCGTTTTTGGCGAGCCCTGTGCAAACTCTTGGATGTATCGCTAGATTTCTCCTCCGCTTACCATCCACAGTCTAATGGGCAGGTGCAGCGAACTAACCAAGCCTTGATAAGTTACCTGCGCCACTTTTCCAATGCCCACCAAGACGACTGGGTTGACCTTTTTCCCTGGGCTGAGTTCGCCTTCAATAAACATACCAGTGAGTCTTCAATCAAGTCTCCGTTCTTTGTCGTATTTGGCCGTCATCCTGGTGTTCCCCTTCCAGTGACTCCTGCCTCAGAAGTCCCTGCAGCCAATTCTTTGTCCACAGAATTTTCCAAGATTTGGGCCGAGACCAGCGCAGCACTCAAGAGAGCCGGGGATCAGATGGAGAATCACGCTGACAAGAGGAGACTGGTCGCTCCTCCGTATCGCATGAGTGAAAAGGTCTGGCTTTCATCCAAATATATCCGGCTGAAGTTGCCTTCTTTCAAGTTAGGTTCACGGTACATTGGTCCTTTTGAAGTTCTTGGATGTATCAATAATGTCGCCTACAAGTTGAGGTTGCCTGCTTCGCACCGAATCCCGAACACCTTCCATGGCTCTCTCCTGAAACCAGTGGTACTAAACCGTTTTCACTTTGCACCCAACTCTGCTTCTCAACCGGTGGGCACCAGCAACATCTTTGAGGTGAGGGATATACTAGCTATGAAGAGGGTCAGAGGGAAGACCTTTTTTCTTATTGATTGGAAAGGGTTTGGCCCTGAGGAGAGGTCCTGGGAACCCCGGGAGAATATCAACACACCCCAAGAGGTTTCTTGCCAGTCGCGGGGAGGGACAGCTTAAGGGAGGGGGTACTGTTACGGCCGCCACCTCCACCTCCACCCCTCACTCACCTCCTCGCTCCAGCAGCGTCTCCTCCTCCACATCAGGGCTTGCGCCGTCTAGCAGCTCCACGGTCGGCGGCGCCTCTGCACATGAGCCGTAGGCTGTAGCCACGCGTCACCTCCTCTCCCTGAGCTCCGGCGGTGCCCTGACCCGGAAGCACTGCCAGACCAATGGGAGCTTGTGAGCCAGGTATATCAGGCTGCCCTCCCCTAATGGTGGCGCCTGATCTTAGGCTACCTAGCATTTGGCCTTCTTGCTCTCTGCAGCTACCTTGTCCTCTCCCTGCTTTTGTCTCCACAGCTCTGCCCTAGCCTGCCCGCTTGTCCTGTGTTCCAGCCATGCCCACGTCTGACTGCTTGCCTGTCCACCTGTCCTGTGTTCCAGCCGTACCATCTTCTTACTCCTTGCCTGTCCGCCTGTCCTGTGTTCCAGCCGTGCCCGCTTCTGACTCCTTGCTTGCCCGCCCGTCCTGTGTCCCTGCCGTGCCTGCTTCTCCCGTTTCCTAGCCTGCCTGCCTGCTCTGTGCTCTAGCTGTGCCTGTTTCTCCAGTTTCTTAGTCTGCCTGTTCTGTGCTCCTGTTGTGCCCATTGCCCTGTGTCCTGTCCGTACCTCCTGAGTTCCAGTGCCTTCCTTCCGTATTACTCACCCTTGTCCTCCAGTTCCACTGCTGGTCCGCCACCCGCACTCCACTCAATCTCTCCGTGCTCTCTCTGTCCTGTGGAGGGGCTCCAGCTTCCCTTAAGAGCCGCCCCTCTTGGTACCGGCAATCGTGTTACTCGAGCCCCGGGGCCTGCTCCTAATGATCCCTGTATAGGGGTCGGCTCCACCTGGTCCGCTCGCCCGGGGGTCCACGGTGCCACGATCCAGAGGGTCCACTCTTGGAGGTTTGCCTCGCCAAGCCGCAACCCTAACACTAACCAATTGGTAATATTCTTAACTGAAGTTTTCATGTAATGTGTAACCAATAAACGGATTGGCAGGGGTAAGTGACGGAGAAGGAGTCAAAGGAGAGAGAGGTGAATAAATCTGGCAGGGGAGTTGAGACTAAACTGGAGAATTGTAAAAGTTTTAGATGGGAGGTGCCTGTAAGTGTAAGCAGGGGAATATAAGGACATGTTAAATGGTAAAAAATAAGTAAACCCTTTTGAAACAACAGTACAATCATTTCATTTTTCTTAATTGAACATCAGGAAATTAACTAATATTGGTAGGAAGAAAATGATAAATGCAGACAAAAAAGTTGCATATATTTGTGAGAATAACAATTACAGTTTTCATGGAGTTCCTTATTTTTTATGCTATTAAAAGTGATTTTTTTGCTTAAACCTTGAACCATGCTTGTCCGTAGGGCTTGGACTTTATAAATGAATGTACAGTTAAACATATTAGTGCATGGCTACATGGAGTACCATTACAGTTTCTCAGAAATAAAAAAATTGTAACAATAATTGAAAAATGTAAGCAGGTCATTTTGTAGTCGCATATGAAAATACAATGGTTTGCAAATGAGTTGCATACATACAACTATAGGACATTTTTAAGCAAGATTTTTTCCCATGTATATTTGCCAAAAGTTTGTTTGTTTTTTACTGCTAAAGGGATGAGGCTAATGTATTCTTATATATGCAGAGGTGAAGTAGAGTTTAAAATTTTCAAAATATTAAATTGAAAGGTTGAAAGACTTAATAAATAGCTTAATTTGTCAACTTAGATACAAAGCACAAAAACTGTGGTTGAAGCACTTTTCCTATTGCCTTTTCTTGAAAATTTCTGCAGAGCTTCACATTGTTATGTGTTTGACAACTTCCTATAAAGTTCACAAATGTAGCTTTTCTGGAATTTCCTGTGCCTTTATTTTATGTCTTGATTTTATATTCCACAGGCTACCATCCGACAAGAAGACAAAATAAAATAGTAAACTAAATTAGTAGAAAAAGGTCATATAGCAAATCTCTGTGCTAAGACATACAGTATACAATGGGATGCATTCTCGGAGGACATTAAATAACAATATGCAAGCTGTGAGACCCAGGAGTGAAGTCTTTCACTTGTAGAACTTCAATGAGGGTCTTCACCTTGGACCCTTTGTTTGATGTATATTTGCTGAGTTGATGGACTGCTACCACACTTTTCTTCTGAACCTTGCAGTTTACGGAGAGCTTGAGAAGTCATATTTAATAAGTAGAAAGCTGAACTCGGTAAGCTTGATGTTTTTAAAAATCACCAAGTGGTTTTAAAGAAAAAGTAAAGAACTGTTTGCAACAAAATACAACTTCTTGTCAAAGTTCTGTTTGTCTTCTGCTACTTCCTGTCAAAAAAAATATATGATCGTTTAAAGGGAATCTGTCACACACCCCCGCCGGGACGTATATGACCTATTAATATGGACATACAGGTAATAGAAATGTTACACAAGCCCTACCTGTATGGCTTGTTTTAATGATCTTGTTGCTAATAAATGTTATATTATTCCTGTATGTTAATGATTTTTTCCAGGCTCCAGGGCATATGGTGCCTGAAAGAAATCAAAGAAATCACTGCTACCTCTCCTTATATTGTAACTAGATGGAGGTCCGATGCTATTGCATCAGGAGGGCGGCAATGTCACGATGGGGGCAGGCTTTGCTTCGTTGAGAATCTCTCCCACCCATGTGCTCACCCACCTATCCACTCTCTCTTTCCCCATGTGCTGACCTCCCGTCTGTGCTCTCTTCTTTGACCTGTCTACCCCATGTTCTATCCCCTTTGTCTGCTGTCTCTCTCCTTCCTGTGCTGTGTTCTCCCCTCATGTGCTGTCCCATTTGAGCTGCCTCCCCCTGTGCTCTGTCTCTCTCACACCTGTGTCTGACCGTGTACAGAACATACCACCGCTCCTGGGCAGGGGAGGAAGCAAAAGACAATACTGACATTACAGCAGGAGATTGTACATGATACATTTTGTGAGGTAAAATATTGTTTAAAAACAGTCAGTGAAATATTTTACCTCACAAAATTAATCCTCTGTGATCCCCTGCTGTCTTTTGCTTCCTCCCCTGCCCAGGAGATGTGGTATGCTCTGTACATGGTCAGACACAGGCAATTTTTAAAATGAACTTTCGTTCATGGGAAAACCCCTTTAATGTGACCGGCTTCCTCTGCCTGTAGACAAGTCGTGCCTCCTCCAGCTGGGATCATCAGAATGATTCACTGTGCCTGCATGGAATTTGCGCAGGCGCAGTGCGACGGTGTTCCACTGGTGGTACCGCGCAAGAGACTGTGTGAGGGTGAGTGTGAATGTGTGAGTGAGTGTGAGTGAGAGTGTGAGAGGTGCGTGTGTGTGTGTGTGATGCAACGTTGTTCCACTGGTGGTACCACGCAATAGGTTGGTACCAGCAGCAGTTTCCATATTAAGACACCCATCACTTGGGTGTCCCAATATGGTGGTTGGTGAACTTCCTCCGCTTGGAATTTTTGGATACGGTGACATCTGGACAGAACAGGAAATGAAAACATTACAAGGCAATTATATAAATAGACTAGATACTTACCATGTACGTCAGTTATGGCCCCAGAATCCTGCACCTGCGCTTTGCACTCTCTCATACATACTGTATGTACATACCTCATTCTCCCTTCTGTGGGCACTGCATTCAGGGATGCGATGCGCGTGTTTAATTACCCGATATTTACCTTGGATACAAGCTCCCAATGTCTGCTTACAGCGCTGGGAGCTCGCTGATCGTTGTTCTCCCGCTGCCACATGCAGCGATGCGCACTGGCCAGCGGGAGACCAACGATCAAAAAATGGTCCAAGACACGCCTGCACGATCAGCGATACCCGGCGGGGGGGCTGGTTCGCTGATGCATGCCACACACAGCGAGATCGCTGGCGAGATCGCTGTTGCATCACAAAATCAGCCATCTCGCTAGGGATCTCGCTTTGTGTGACGGTGCCTTTACAGTTAGAAAGATGAAAAAATAGAACATTACAATGGGGTGAAAAGAAGGGGATGGATACTTCATGTAGCTTGCGAAATTAGTGGCACATCCCCTCGGTGCTGTATCAAGATGTCAATAACAGAGCGGCGGGTCGTAAGAGACTACATGGAAATGAGAAAAAAATCATTTTATGGTATATAGGCACTCAAAAAACATTGGCAATAGAATTTTTTTTAAGATTTTTATACATTTTTAGTAAAAGTGTGGGAGCAATTGTGTTTGTTTGTGTCCTTTTTAAACTATCTGTGCTATAGACATAATAAAGATCATTTTCCAAGACTATTAATTCTACCCGGTTCACATCTTGTGAATGCAGTCTTTGAACATCCATTTGACTATGCAGGATGTGTACAAATTGTGCATTAAAACCTAAATTCTAGATCTAAATAGGCAACTTGCAACATTGAGATCTACTGATAACATGGAAAAAAAAATTCTGCTTAGTGAACAGTCACTCCCTGCGGGGAAGCTTAGGATTATGGAGCAGCAGGAAAATAAGGGTCTGCGACAGTTATTAGGCAGCAGTAGCATAGCTATTGTGGCGGCAGAGGATGCGGTCGCCCCAAGTGCTGCGCTCAGAGGGGCCTATCCGGGACTATGCTATTGTTAACTATATGTTTTGCCAAGTATTCAAAGGTGTCAGATACAGCTTTAAAGAAGGTGATTACTTTTATTAAAATAATTAAATGATTACAGAAAATAGGAAATAGTGTGATATTGCGTTCACTTTTGCATAATATAAATCACAAAGGTAAAGTACTTACATTGCACACTACATAGGAAAAACTTCACCAGGAGTAGCACATCATCTGTCTGGGAACATCAGCTGTGAGAAGCAGAACAGCGAAGACAGAAAAATTCCTGGGATTCACACTGTGGCATCACAGGCGTCCTCTTTTTAGTCCACAGGTTAACAGGGCTTCTGTCTTAGCTGTAGTCTTCCCCAACGTATATCTTGTTTAGAAACAAATGCGTGCCTAACCAAGTATTACACAAGCCCTACCAAGTTCTATTTGTCTGATATAGTATCCCTCTGGTGGAGTGGCCAACTCTTCAGGAGCAATCAACATCGGACAAATACATCACCGGATAAAATATGCCAAATGCTCTCCTGGTACCAAATGTTTTACCATACTATAAGCATGACATTTATTGAAACTATGCAGTAATTGGATGATACTATAAACATACGGTCTCCCACTAAAGATTGATAAAGGAGCTATGCTGTCCAGGTGTTGGGCAAAATAACATTAAATACAAGGGTAATATAAGCTGAACTGTTACTGTCTAATATTTTAAAGGTTACTTAAAGACAGGCTACCAATATGGATTCCTGATGGCCATTAACATCTTAGCAGTACACTATATCTGCATGCAAAGTATGCCTACAGTTGTGCTCAAAAGTGTACATACCCTGGCAGAATTTATGCTTTCTTGGCCTTTTTTCAGAGAATATAAATGATAACACCAAAATGTTTTCTCCACTCATGGTTAGTGGTTGGGTGAAGCCATTTATTGTCAAACTACTGTCTTTTCTCTTTTTACATTTTAATAACAACCCAAAACATCCAAATGATCCTGATCAAAAGTTTACATACCCTGGTGATTTTTTCCTGATAACATGCAGAGAAGTTGACACAAATGGGTTTGAAGGGTTATTAAAGGTAACAGCCTCACCTGTGACCTGTGACAAATTCCAGGAAAATTGCTCAAGATGCAAAGTAAAACCCACAAATAACATCACAAAAAGATATACACTGGTGCTACCCAAATGGTGTGTGAGCAGCTGGTACCTAGACAGAGACTGTGCCCATACTGTCAAAACTGGATTAAAAATTATATTGGAAAGAAGGTACCACGCTCAGGTTAAGACGCTGAAAATATAGCTGAATCAAGCTAAATAAAAATGACAATGTTGATGTGCTTTGCTGAAGTATGTTTGTGCATGTAACAATTTGTGTCATAAAGTACTGGCACTCATCCCAAATAGTAAAGGTTGCTATTGTAAGTGGTTGCCTGCAATAGGAAAAAGCTGGTATAAGTGGCAACAGACTGGCCGTGCAGTATGTAAGGGCTTACCCCGACTGTGGCTAATTTGCGGGTTACCAACTTGGTGAGAAGTAAAAAACACGAAGATGGTGGGTGGATGCTGGTCAGGATCAAGAGGTGATGGTTGCGCACTCCAGTGTCAGGGTAGAGAAGTTGGAAAGTACCGGGCAGAGCCAGAGACGCTCTGGCCGGTAGTGACCTGGATGCTAGGCAAGAAAATGGCTGACACTGTTTGACAGCATGTGACATCAGTGAGCTAGGCTACGGAGCCTAGCTGGGGCCAAAAACAACCAACGCGTTTCGAAGGCAAGTCAACTTTCTTCGTCACAAACAACATCAGCTGATATATATATATAGTCAATTTGAGTGCCATTAAACAGTTTGGTGCCTAGTATGGGGGCAATCATACAGTGTGAGGACAACAGTGAGAATCATTATGCAGTGTGGGAGCTAATGCAGGGACCATTATACAGTTTAAGGGCTACTGTGGAGACCATCAAAGTGTGGGGACTACTGTGGGGGATATCATGCAGTGTGAGGGCTACTGTGGGGTTCATTATTATGTGTTTTGGTGGAGCAGTGGGGATATCATACCATATTTAGGGAGCTGTGAGGCCATTATACCTTGTATAGTGGAGCTGTAGGCCATCATATTATGTATAGAGGAGCTGTGGGACAATAATATTGTGTATGAGGAACCTGTGGTCCCATCTTACTGTGTATGGGGGAGCTGTGAGGGCATTAAACTTTGCATAGGGGACCTGTTTGCCCATTATTCTGTAAGTAGTGGAGCTTTGGGTCCTTCAAACTTTGTATAGAGGAGCTGTGAACCCATCATATTGTGTACAGGGAATGACGAAGTACACATTCCGAAACGCGATTCGGGGTGAACACTGCACTCGGACCACAGAGGTATTCTCTATTGATGAGCGAGTATACTTGTTGCTTGGGTTTTCCCGAGCATGCTCGGGTGCTCTCCGAGTATTTTAGCATGCTCGGAGATTTAGTTTTCCTCGTCTTATCTGCATGATTTGCGACTGCTAGACAGCGTGAATACATGTGTGGAATGTATGTTTGTTAAGGAATTCCCACATGTATTCAGGCTGTCTACAAGTTGCAAATCATGCAGATGAGACGACGAAAACTAAATCTCCGAGCACGCCAAAATACTCAGAGGACACCTGAACATGCTCGGGAAAACCCGAGCAACGAGTATACTTGCTCATCACTAGTATTCTCCCATTGCCTGTTCATCTACCTTTACATCACTTTCATTGTGTATATTCACTTCCCTGCTCTGTCCATGAGCTAGGCATATGTGACACATTCCTATATGCATTACTCCTCTATCTATTTTGTACACAGGGCCTTTAAACCAATGCCATACACATAGGATTTTTGCATTGCTGCTATTAACTACTATTTGTTTTAGAGGAACCTTCACAATGATCCAAAGTCTAGCACACATTATGAGTTTTCAGGATGTGCATTGACCACTTTCACACTTTTGTTTGTCTCTTCATCAATTAATTGCAATCATTTGGGACGCCCTCACACCCAGGGCTGTGGGGTACTCGGTACCGGGCCCGATGAGCTTCAATGGGAGATGTCACGGCAGCTGGGACCCGGCCTGCGGCCCTGATCTCCCATTGTAAAAAGGGAAATGTTCAATGTGCTTATGATGAGTGATTTGTGACGCCATCTGTGGTGTACCAATGGATAAGATTCTTCATCCTCAGAGGGTACCACCGCTCTGGTCCTTGATCTAACATCTAGGGATGCCGTGGCCTGTTGGCGTTGGTAGGAGGCTACCCGGGGGTTTTGCAGCTGCGGCCAAGGGAACCCATGATGCACTTCAAGATCCCAAAGCTGCCAAGGCCTTTCTAAGTCCTGAAGGTGTCGGATAGTACGCGTCTGCACCAACCGTACCTTTCTCAACAGGGCTTTCCTCCACTTCCCCATCTCCGTTAGCCTGGTGCTCCCAGATGACTCATCCAACACCCCCATTTCAAGCTCCAGCAGGCCAGCCTCCGACAACGAAAATTCAGGGGGTAGTCTGTTGGGAGGGCCTGCATCCATACCTGGTGGCTCTCGGCGATGCGGCCTCAGGTCTGGCACAAGCCCGGTGCGGGCCCTGGTGGCAGCGGTGGTGAAGGCGGCCATCTGGGTAGATATCGGAGATGGTGGTGGAACAGATGGCGGTTCCGGGTCCGCAGGGGTCTCCGGTGGGACCTGCGCGGCCACGTTAGGTCCAGGCGGGAGCTCCTCTTCCTCCGCTTCAGCTCCCAATGCTTCACACAGCAGCAGTGGTAACGGAGAGATCACAGGGGATGCTGCCGGTGGTATTTCAGTGGTCGCAGGCTCTACAGAGTTTGCCTGGGGAAGATCCGGTGCAGCGATGGCGGGTACTGGTAACTGGGGTACCGCGGGTGTAGGCCCTTCCAGGGCGGGCTGCCATTTCTTCCTCCAGAGCGCCTCCTGCTTCAGCCACAGTTCGTGAGTCAACCGGGCAAACTCCTCCTCCAGCTGTTGACAGTTCATCCTGGAAGCCGGGTTGGAGCCTTCAGCCATTGCACCGGAGAGATTCAGCTCAACCTCCATGCGCTCCGCAGGCCTCCTCCCTTCTCCTTCCAATATGGCGTTCTGGCGTTCTTCTTCCCGCTTCGGCTCTTTTCCCACCACTGGCTTCCGCTCCTCTTTCTGGGGGCGGCGTCTTCTTCCTACTCCTCCATACCAGGCCGGTATATGAACCCCTCGGGTGGTGGGCCATGTTGCTGTCGCATAGAAGTTCAGACAGGGGAAGCCCAGGACAGTTCGCGGTCTTTTCTTAGGACCACCCATGTTGTCACGCCCTTCTTCACCGCACCAGCGGGCATTTTTAGCATTCATTTTACAGTCTATTAAATTGGGTCTTCTGCACATTTTCAAAAGATTTGAGTCCTAGGCACACAGAACCCGATGGCATAGGGTCTCGCCATCCTGTTTGCGACACCAAAATGGGACGCCCTCACACCAAGGGCTGTGGGGTACTTGGTACCGGGCCCGATGAGCTTCAATGGGAGATGTCATGGCAGCTGGGACCCGGCCCATGGCCCTGGGCGCCCATTGTAAAAAAGGAAATGTTCAGTGTGCTTATGATGAGGGATTCGTGATGCCACCTGTGGTGTTCGGCAATAGAGATGTAAGCCGACGCTGCAGACAGATCATCTGGGACAGGTGGTGTGGTGCAGCAGTGATGGTATAGCCCTCCACAGGCAGGGCTGTAGTCCCAGGGCAGTGTAGGTGAAGTGACACTTAGATGGTGTAGTGTCAGACACAAGGGATGTAGCAGTGCTGGGCACGTTGGCGCAGGAATAAGTGGAGGACACCAGTGCATGTAGTTACAACGCTTCACTCACAGTCTGTTGCAGGTACAGGTGCCCGCATCCGTGCCGTGTCCTCTGGGTCAGGAGCTCGGCCAACCTCCAGGCAAGATGAAGTACTCATTTCCAACACTCCGCCAACATGTGCCTTTTCTGAACGTCTCCTCTTATAGCGCCTTTGAATGAAGTACTCCTAGTACTGAGTTACACTGGAGTTCCTCCTGTCAGATGTTCCTATGAACTCTACTTGTACGGCAGACAGCTGTAGCCTGCTTTGGGGACTCCTTGCTGCTAAGTCCCGGCTCACTAATATGTTGCTGTTGTGCCCCCAAGTCTTGTGTGGGAATAAAGTGGTCACTACTTCTATTCCTCCAGTGTCTGCTGCAGGACCATTAGTATCCGTACAGCCTCGGGGACCGGACCCCGGCCTTGCACTTAGAACTTGAAAAGGGTTCTCCTCTAACCCTGGTCCTTGTTCTCTTTTTCTCCTCACGTTCCGTGCTAATCCTTCTTCCCAATGGAGAATCAAGCTTCCTTTCTCTGTCTCATTCCTGTGCCAGCAGACCCAGATCACTGTGGCCTGCTGCAGCACTTCCTTCTTCCATCCCTCTCCTGGGGATCTTCTCTGGCTCACTGTCAAAATAGTACTATAGGTTCTATGGAACTCGGTGGCATGGGTCAGAGAAGACAAACACAGTATATGTTCAAAGGTTCAGTATTGTATTGTAGCAACAGGTCTCAGTACTATGCAGATGTAGTTCAGGGTATTACAGTAAACAGGCTTCAGTATTGCACGGTACATAGATATAAGTTCTGGCAACAGGTAAAGTCTGTACGAACCAACTAGCGAGAGTCTGAGGTCCAGGCGCACACAGTCCTAAGGTCCTGAGACTGGACCGGGCTCCAAGTGGAGAGCAGGCCGCAGAGATGACAGAAGCAGAGCAGATCCGGACAGGAGAGGCGGTCAGGCAGGACGGCAGGTAAGTAACAAGCGGGGAATCCCGAGGTTTAGAAGAAGCAGGCACAATGCAAGTTCTCCAAGCTTGGCAGCAGGTGAAGATCCAGATACACAAGCACAGGTATAATGTGCAGAGTCCCTTTAGTACACAGCATGCAGGAAACAGGAAAAGTCAAACAGGAACAAGATGGCCCCTTGTGAAGCTACTCACTCCATCTTTGATAAGGGCAAAATTAAGGGCAAAGTCAAGCAGAACAGAAACATGGCTCAGAACCTCACACCATTCCCTCCTTCAAGGATGTCCTCCGGACGACCTTAGATCTGGTTTACTGGGGTATCGGCTATGGAACTGTTGGATCAGACAGGGAGCTCAAATGTTCTCCTGAGGTTCCCAGGAATTCTCCTCCGATGGGTAACCCTGCTATTTCACCAAGTATTGAAGTTTCCTCCTATGGATCCGAGAGTCGATGATCCCTTCCACAATAAATTCTTCTTGCCCGTCAATGAGAACCGGACCAGGTGGAACGGGTGTACGTCCGGGAAAAGGATTCGGTACTACTGGTCTAAACAGGGAGACATGAAAAACAGGGTGTATTTTCAAAGATGTAGGCAATTTAAGACGGCAGGCTACGGGTCTTACTATGTTGTTGATTTTGTATGGGCCAACATATTTCTGTCCCAACTTAGATGTCAGAATCCTTAATTTTAAATGTCTTGTCGAAAGCCAGACCATGTCTCCTACCTTTTATGTTGGTGCTGGTTTACGGAACCTGTCTACAGCCTACTTGTATCTCTCCTGAGCTGCAGCCAGCGTTTGTTTCAAAGACTCTAAATTCTGTTGTAAACACGTAATTCGGCCAGCTGCTGCGGGTACGGACGTGTCTATCAGGAGTCGGGGGAGAATGCTGGGATGATACCCCTTATTAGCAAAAAAAAGGAGACTGCTTGGTGGAGGCACTCTGCGAGTTGTTATACGTGAATTCGGCCATCGGGAGTAAGTTTACCCAATCATCTTGTAAGTGGCATACGTAGCAACGTAAGTACTGCTCCAAGGTTTGATTAGTCCGTTCCGTTTGTCCGTTAGACTCTGGATGGAAAGCAGATGATAGATTTACCTTGATGTCCAGGGCAGCACAGAAGCTTCGCCAAAATCTTGAGGTAAATTGGACCCCTCGATCTGATATCACTTCGTCAGGAACTCCATGTAGCCGAAAAACATTTTGTACGATGAGGTCCGCTGTCTGTTTGGCTGTCGGAAGACCGATACAGGGAATGAAATGGTCAGCCTTGGTCAAACGGTCGATCACTACTAGGATAGTGTTTTTCCCCTTAGAAGTAGGCAACTCTACAATAAAATCCATTGAAATAGACCCCAAAGGGCAAGATGGAATAGGTAGGGGTTGTAGCAGTCCTGTTGGTGAGGAGCGGGGAACCTTTGATCTTGCACATACCTCACATGACGAGACGTAATGCTGAACGTCTCTCCGGTAGGTCGGCCACCAAAAGAAGCGAGACAAGAATTCCTGGGTCTTCTGGACTCCTCTATGACCGGCGATCTTTGAGTCATGCATTAATTTTAGTACACTTAGTCTGACCGTTTCCGGAATATACAGGCGTTGTCCCTGAAACCAAAGTCTGTATTTCAAGGATAGGTTTACCTGATTGGGTGGTCGGATCAGTAGTGGGTCTGTCCCCAGTGTAGGCTTCCTTAATACTTGTTATGAGATCTTGATTGTGTAACACCCCTATGAAGTTTGTTTCTGAGAGTATGGTCCTCGGAGGTAATACTGGAGTTACGTTACCTGAGTGAATCCTAGATAGTGCATCTGCCTTCCCATTACAAGAGCCTGGCCTGTAGGAAGCAATGAAGTCAAACTGATTAAGGAATAAAGTCCATCGGGCCTGTCTGGGCTTTAGACACCTTGCCGATCTCATGAATTCGAGGTTCCGATGGTCCGTAAGTACGACAATCTGGTGAGATGCTCCTTGCAGTAGATGCCTCCATTCCTTGAAAGCGGTTATAATGGCCAATAGCTCTTTATTTCCGACATCGTAATTCTTCTCTGCGGGCGATAATTTCTGCGAAAGAAAGGCACAAGGATGTAAAAGATCTTTCTCACCTGTTCTTTGCGAGAGAATGGCCCCTATCGCACAGTCGGAAGCGTCTACTTCCATTATGAAAGCTCGATCCGGATCTGGGTGTACGAGGATCGGTGCTGATGTAAATTTAGCTTTCAATTTGGAAAATGCCATCTGCACTTGCAGTGACCAGACAAATGGTATCTTCTTCCGGGTCAATTGGGTGATGGGTATGACGATCTCCGAAAAATTTTTAATGAATCGTCTGTAAAAATTGGCGAATCCAATAAATCATTGTACTTCCTTCACGGACTTGGGAATTGGCCACTCCTGGATGGCTTGAGTTTTACTGGCATCCATGCTGAGACCCTGAGGAGAGGTAACATACCCCAAGAATTGGATTTCCGTTTTGTGGAACTCGAATTTCTCTAGCTTGATATACAAGTGATTCTGCCGTAGGCGATCCAAGATTACTCTCACGTGCTGCTGATGCTCCTTGATGTTGCTGGAAAAGATTAAAATGTCATCCAAATAAACAACAACAAAAATATCGAGTATGTCTCTGAAAATGTCATTCACCCAGTGTTGAAACGTAGCCAGCGCATTACGAATACCAAAAGACATGACGAGGTACTCAAATTGTCCATAGCGTGACCGGAAGGCTGTCTTCCACTCGTCACTGGGACGGATCCGTACTAGATTGTATGCTCCACGGAGATCTAATTTCGTGAAGATTTTAGAGTGTCGCACCCTTTCCAGTAATTCGGGAATTAATGGAAGTGGATAGGAGTTCCTGATCGTAATTTTGTTGAGCTCTCAGTAATCAATACATGGGCGGAGTGAGCCATCCTTCTTTTTCACAAAGAAGATGGGGGCACCCGCCGGGGAGGAAGATGGTCATATAAATCCCTTGGCTAGGTTTTCATCGATGTACTCCTTGAGGGCTTTTAATTCTGGCCCAGCCAAAGGGTAAATGTTACCGAACGGAATCGCGGCACCAGGTAGCAGTTCCACGGGGCAATCGTACGGCCAATGTGGAGGCAATTTGTCTGCATTTTTCTTGTCACATACATCGATGAAATCCTGATACTCTATTGGTAGATTTAAGTCAACGGAGCATGCTGACCCAACTAAAGCTGGTTCCTTAGATGATATCTGTCTTCTAGGAAACTGTATTTCCTTCGTCTCCCAATTGATAGTAGGGTTTTGCAGTCGTAGCCATGGTAGTCCTAGGATTATGGGAAAATGAGGGGAGGAAATTAACAAGAAGGACAGTCTTTCTGAGTGATCCGCCCCTAAACGGACTTTCAGTGATATTGTTTCAAGATCTACGGGCCCGGACACCAGTGGGGAACCATCCACAGTTTCCATCAATACCGGAGAGATCCTCTTTTGTGAACATAAACTGTGTTCTTTAGCGAATGTAATGTCCATAAAATTGCCGCTGGCCCCTGAGTCCACCATAGCGAAACTAGCAATCCATTGGGACTGGGTCCATATCTTGATGGGAATATAACAGTGTGAGTCCTTCCTTGAGCCGTCCAAGGTCGAAGTAGTGGAACTCACTGAAGAGATGGCTGCATTCACCGGTGAGGATATTTCTGAAGTACAGTCGGAGAAGTCGTGATTCCAGTCGACTATTTCTTTCCTAGGAGGATTTGAGTGGGAAACTACTGAAGATACGTCCGAAAAGTCACATTCGATTACCGCAGCCGTGGTCTTGCGACTCTTATTGGGACAATTCGAAATATAGTGACCTGATTTTCCGCAGTAGAAGCATAAATTTTCTCTAAAGCGGTGCGCCTTGCGTGTCAGGAGGATTTCTCCGGACTGCATCGACCTGCATAGGTTCTGACTCTACTGGGAGGAAGGACTTGCTCTGGGCTTCTCTGGAGGGAGATGGCAGGGTTACAAAATTACTGCGGTTAGCATCTGCCCATCTCTCTTGCCGGCGTTCTGCAAGACGGATATCAATCCGAATGCAATGATTTATGAAGTCTCCCAGGGCAGCGGGTGACTCACCTCTAGCCAGTTCATCTTTAATTGTGGCAGATAAACCCCTCCTAAACACTGCGTATTTTGCTGAGTCGCATCACGTAGTGTCCAACACCCACCTCCAAAATTCCATTGCGTATTCTAGGACAGGACGCTTTCCCTGATGGAGGGCTAGCAATGCGGTTTCTGCTGTGGCACTTCGGTTAGGGTCATCGAACATCTGACACATTGCGGAAATAAAATCATTTAAAGAATTCAAACAGACATCATTAGTTTCAATCAGGGGATTTGCCCAAGCAAGAGCCTTGTTGGTTAACAGCATTATCATAGTCAACACCTTGTCTCGTCCTGTTGGAAACTGAGCCGCATGCGCAGCAAAATACAGCTGACACTGATTTAGGAACCCTCGGAATTTTTCTCTTTCGCCACCGAACCTGAATGGCGGGAGTTTAGGGAAAGCTGGAACCGAAGTTGGGGTTACGGCTGGGGCTGAAACTGTAGTCTCCAGCTTTGAGAGATGAGTAGCTAATGCCTGAATGGATGTATCGCTATAGTAGCATTATGGTTAGCTTGAGTCTCTAGTGCTGACAATTTTGTTTTGGTAGCCTGAAGCTCCCCTTGAAGTCCTGAGATAAATGTGCATATCTTTTTAAGGCGTACATCCACAGAATCTGACCCAGCGAGCTCCATATTTGATGGCTTGTGTATCCTGTCAAATTAGTACTATAGGTTCTATGGAACTCGGTGGCATGGGTCAGAGAAGACAAACACAGTATATGTTCAAAGGTTCAGTATTGTATTGTAGCAACAGGTCTCAGTACTATGCAGCTGTAGTTCAGGGTATTACAGTAAACAGGCTTCAGTATTGCATGGTACGTAGATATAAGTTCTGGCAACAGGTAAAGTCTGTACGAACCAACTGGCGAGTGTCTGAGGTCCAGGCGCACACAGTACTAAGGTCCTGAGACTGGACTGGGCTCCAAGTGGAGAGCAGGCCGCAGAGATGACAGAAGCAGAGCAGATCCGGACAGGAGAGGTGGTCAGGCAGGACTGCAGGTAAGTAACAAGCGGGGAATCCCGAGGTTTAGAAGAAGCAGGCACAATGCAAGTTCTCCAAGCTTGGAAGCAGGTGAAGATCCAGATACACAAGCACAGGTATAATGTGCAGAGTCCCTTTAGTACACAGCAGGAAGGAAACAGGAAAAGTCAAACAGAAACAAGATGGCCCCTTGTGAAGCTACTCACTCCATCTTTGATAAGGGCAAAATAAAAAGCAAAGTCAAGCAGAACAGAAACATGGCTCAGAACCTCACACTCACACTCTGTCCTTCTACATCCTCACTCACTGACTGAGTCAATGGACTGACTGACTGACTCAACTCTTCCTGCTGTCTTGTGCCAACTAAACTCCACCCACCTCCCACCACGTTTCGTGTTCCAAGCAGGGAGCCACCAAGGGGTGCTATGCTACACTCCAAGCAGGGAGCCGCCGAAGGTGCTTTGCTACACTACTTTGTGGTGCGGGGTGCAGGTGTTGGAGCGTGGTCAGGTGTCTCCACCTTACCTGGATGGTGGGGCACCACACCTCAGAAGGAGGTGCAGTACCTCTGTGGCGACTGAGCCTCAGGGGCGCCACACATTCTTTTTTTGATCTTACATTAGTGTGTATTTGGCTATCTTCTGACATCTGACACATGCTTTGCTAGATACATATGGTGTCGTACAACATTCATACAAACATACATACATACTACATACATACTACATGTATACTACATTCATATAGCATACATACATACTACATACATACTTCATATAGACTACATTCATATAACATACATACATACTACATACTACATACATACTTCATATATACTACATTCATACAACATACATACATACTACATACACACTACATATATACCACATTCATACAACATACATACTAGATGCATACTACATATATACAACATTCATACAACATACATACATACTACATACATACTACATATATACGACATTACTACATTCATACAGCATACATACATACTACATACATACTACATTCATACAACATACATACATACATAGTACATACTACATATATACTACATTCATACAACATACATACATACATACTTCATATATACTACATTCATACAACATACAGTTGTGGCCAAAAGTATTGACACCCCTGCAATTCTGTCAGATAATACTCAGTTTCTTCCTGAAAATGATTGCAAACACAAATTCTTTGGTATTATTATCTTCATTTAATTTGTCTTAAATGAAAAAACACAAAAGAGAATGAAGCAAAAAGCAAATCATTGATCATTTCACACAAAACTCCAAAAATGGGCCAGACAAAAGTATCGGCACCCTCAGCCTAATACTTGGTTGCACAACCTTTAGCCAAAATAACTGCGACCAACCGCTTCCGGTAACCATCAATGAGTTTCTTACAATGCTCTGCTGGAATTTTAGACCATTCTTCTTTGCCAAACTCCTCCAGGTCCCTGATTTTTGAAGGGTGCCTTCTCCAAACTGCCATTTTTAGATCTCTCCACAGGTGCTCTATGGGATTCAGGTCTGGACTCATTGCTGACCACCTTAGAAGTCTCCAGTGCTTTCTCTCAAACCATTTTCTAGTGCTTTTTGAAGTGTGTTTTGGGTCATTGTCCTGCTGGAAGACCCATGACCTCTGAGGGAGACCCATCTTTCTCACACTGGGCCCTACATTATGCTGCAAAATTTGTTGGTAGTCTTCAGACTTCATAATGCCATGCAAATGGTCAAGCAGTCCAGTGCCAGAGGCAGCAAAGCAACCTCAAAACATCAGGTAACCTCCGCCATGTTTGACTGTAGGGACTGTGTTCTTTTCTTTGAATGCCTCTTTTTTTCTCCTGTAAACTCTATGTTGATGCCTTTGCCAAAAAAGCTCTACTTTTGTCTCATCTGACCAGAGAACATTCTTCCAAAACGTTTTAGGCTTTTTCAGGTAAGTTTTTGCAAACTCCAGCCTGGCTTTTTTATGTCTCGGGGTAAGAAGTGGGGTCTTCCTGGGTCTCATACCATACAGTCCCTTTTCTTTCAGACACCGATGGATAGTATGGGTTGACACTGTTGTACCCTCGTACTGCAGGGCAGCTTGAACTTGCTTGGATGTTAGTCGAGGTTCTTTATCCAACATCCGCACAATCTTGCGTTGAAATCGCTTGTCAATTTTTCTTTTCCGTCCACATCTAGGGAGGTTAGCCACAGTGCCATGGGCTTTAAACTTCTTGATGACACTGCGCACGGTAGACACAGGAACATTCTGGTCTTTGGAGATGGACTTGTAGCCTTGAGATTGCTCATGCTTCCTCACAATTTGGTTTCTCAAGTCCTCAGACAGTTCTTTGGTCTTCTTTCTTTTCTCCATGCTCAATGTGGTACACACAAGGACACAGGACAGAGGTTGAGTCAGCTTTAATCCATGTCAACTGGCTGCAAGTGTGATTTAGTTATTGCCAACACCTGTTACATGCCACAGGTATGTTACAGGTGCTGTTAATTACATAAATTAGAGAAGCATCACATGATTTTTCGAACAGTGCCAATACTTTTGTCCACCCTCTTTTTTATGTTTGGTGTGGAATTATATCCAATTTGGCTTTAGGACTATTCTTTTTGTGTTCATTTAAGACAAATTAAATGAAGATAATAATACCAAAGAATTTGTGTTTGCAATCATTTTCAGGAAGAAACTGAGTATTATCTGACAGAATTGCAGGGGTGTCAATACTTTTGGCCACAACTGTACATACATACTACATACATACTACATATATACTACATTCATACAACATACATACTAGATACATACTACATATATACAACATTCATACAACATACATACATACTACATATATACTACATTCATACAGCATACATACATACTACATATATACTACATTCATACAACATACATACATACATAGTACATACTACATATATACTACATTCATACAACATACATACATACATACTTCATATATACTACATTCATACAAGATACATACATACTACATACTAGGAAAACTGCTTGAATTAGGAAATGAATTACACCCGATATTCATCCGCCTATTCCTTTAAACAAATTCAAAGGATTTAACCACGCGCGCCATTCAGGGAGGGGCAGGTCATCTAGTGAATTAACCTTCCGTATTCCTTCCTTTATCAGCTTAGCTTGTTCTATGTCATGAGTGACTCTCATCAGTTCGGACGAATCTATATAGTGACAGCAGGCGGGTCCCACTACCTGACAGAATGCCCCTTGAGATGCTGTGAGATAGTCGAGCACCATAGAGTGCTGGTTAGTTATGACAATGCGCTGTCTCATATAAGCAGATTCTACATTAATGGCATCAAATAAATACTCAGTTACTTTATCGAATATATCACCCAATTCCTCTATCATCTGAGCATTTCTTAGAGTTCCGAACATAACTCCCAGAGGACCAGTGAGGACCCTCCCAGTTTTAAGATACCATGGAGTGTGCATTAAATGTTTGGGTGGCTGGGGAGAGTGTGCACTACGTTTTGCTATCATGTGGCTAGGGAAATTTTTATAAGGAAAGTCATTCTCATTCCATACCAAGGTGGCTGGCTCTAATCTAGCCAGTGTACATGCACCTTCAGCTCCTTTAGGAATCCACCTATATGCATTACTTCCACATACTATGTTTATAAACTGAAATTCATTAAGAACAGCTATTGTCATTGAAACTAACCGGGTAGTGGTAGTGTAAAGACACCAAGAGTCGTCTAAATCTGTAGTGACTGCCCTATAATATCGTAATGACTGGCATTCTGGGTCAGTATTTATACTTATAGGCATCTCAGCAGCTCCATCTCCATACTGACCTTCTCTGGTTTCTTCATCTACATGAACTGGCTCTCTCTCTGTCAATGGAGTTACAAAATACTGCATAGTTTTTGCAGCAATTGTGGCATGTGAACAAATCCAACATTTGGATAGATTTCGGACCTGGGCAATATAGTTATGGTACTGGACAAATTTATTAGCCCACTATTTTGACACATCACTATCCCATGGTTCAAAGACATCATTATCTTTTTTTACATTGAATAGATACAATCACAGTGAGAAGGAAGAATGGATAGTACTTCCCAAATTCCATTCTCCTTTACTTCTTGTAAAATCTCTTGCAGTGAGACGTGTGAATCCAGGCAGACTTTCCTTCCAGCTTAACAGATGTGGGCGTGATCAGCTGGACTTGGTAGGGTCCTTCAAAGTGAGGATCTAGACTTTTCCTCAGGTGCTTTTGCGCTACCACCCAGTCTCCAGGCTTAAGGTCATGCGAGCCTGATAAGGAGGTCGGATCTGGAAGGGAACTGAAAACACGCGTATGAATTTGCTGCAACACCTGTTGCAATGCACCCACATAGGCCGTCATATTTGAATGAGAGGCCTGCATCTGTTGAGGAAAGTACAATCCTGTCTTGGGAGGGCTCCCAAACAATACCTCATATGGACTCAAACTTGTCTTTTTGTTGGGAGTTACCCTAACAGTGTACAATGCAATGGGAAGACACTCAGTCCATGGTTAACCTGTTTCTGCCATTGCTTTTTGAATTTTCAATTTCAGTATACCATTTAACCTTTCCACCCTGCCACTGCTCTGAGGATGATAGGGAGTGTGAAATGATTGCTCCATCCCTAAGGCTCGGATGATTCCTTGGCACACCTGTGACATGAAATGACTACCTCGGTCACTTTCAATTACCTCTGGCACTCCAAATCTGCAAACAACTTCTGACATTACCTTTTTAACCACAGTGCGTGCATTTGCATGAGCACAGGGCCATGCCTCTGGCCAATTGGAGAAAAGATCCACACATACCAGCGCACATTCATAGTTGCCTACTCTTGGAAGCTGAATGAAATCAATCTGCAGTCGCTGAAAAGGGTACAATGGCCTGGGGGTGCACTTTGGTGGCACCATCACCGTTTTTCCTACATTATGGCATGCGCAGATTACACATCCCTGTACAAATTTTGCAGCAGCATAATGGAACCCTGGTGCAACCCAACTTGTTTTTACCTGGCTTACCATTCCATCTTTGGATTGATGTGTTAATCCGTGGGAGAGGGAGTACACCATAGGGAACAATGCCCTAGGCAAGCAATTCTTACCGTCCGCTCTCCACAATCCATCTTCTTCCTTCGCACCTGCGTGCCTTTGCCATTCTTCCTTTTCTGATGCAGAGGCCTGTTCTTGCAGGCTCTGGAGTAATTGAAGATCCACCTCCCCCGACACTTGTACAGTGTATGTTCCTGCGGGAAGAGGGAACAAAGCAGCAACCTTGGCTGCAATATCAGCTCGGTTATTACTGTCGGCTTCCTTTGTGCGCTCTTTAGTGTGAGCTTGCACTTTCACTATAGCAACCTTTTTTAAAGACAGTTCCAATGCTCTGAGAAGCTGAGCCACCAATTCTGAATTTTTAATGGGCTTACCAGAGGAACCAACAAACTTTCTGCTCTTCCATAAGGGACTGCAATCATGGAAAATGCCGAATGGGTGGCACTATCAGTAAATGCTCATCCATTGTACATGCCTCAGCGAGTGCTTTCAATTCAGCCTCCCCGAGCAGACTTCCCAGTCCCAGAAGGTAAAGCTTTACTTTGTACCACCTTATGTTGATCAACCACTGAATAACCTGTATAAGGTACTTCATCTTGGTAAATCCTGTGACACCTCTACATAAAACTCTGGATTCTACATTAGGGATTGGTATCCCTTGCACATTGGCAAGTAGGCATGTTAAAAATATAGTATACCCTTAGTATGCCCCCCCCCCCAATTCATGACAATGCAAATGTAAGTGGAGGTCATAATTTGGGATTCCTAGAGCCGAGGCTGAGAGAATGTCCTCCTTCAAGTTCTTGAACCCCTCTTTTGCTTCCGGGGTCAGTTGGCATAGCTTCTCTGCAGTAGCTGGTCAGCCCCAGGAATATACTCAGTGGCAGATGGAAGTGAGCTCAATTGCTTGGCTTATGGCTTTTTCTTCTGGTGTTATGCGTTTCAGCTGAAGTGAAATGCAATGACCTAAGAAAACAACTTTTTCCTTTGCTATTGGCAGTTACCTCTTGACACCTTACATCCTTCATGGTACAAAAATATTAACAAGGAAGCTGTTTCCATTAGACATACAGTACCTGTTTGATCTCTCTGCTCAGGGGATATCATCTAATACGCACCGGTACAGTTCCTGGCTTCAATCTGATGAATACGGGGCGTGGCCTGAGCTGTGATGGTGTGAGGAAGTGTCTGCTCAGGGCTCCTGCTCAACTACCTATATGAAGCGACTTTGAAGCGACAGGAATCCTCCAATCAAGAATTCATACTCACAACAAGAGTCTAGAAGTCGCCTGGAGCATTTTGATACCAAGAATGTGAAGATTGGACCAAAAATAACAGAACTACAGCTACTGAGGAGGAGCAGTGTTGTTTTCCTGTGCTGAGCAGAGGAGAGGGGCCTGTAGCTGACTCCTGCAGAAGAAGAAAGGAGGTGGAAGAGTTTCACATCTACCGAACAGCTATCCTGTTGTATCAGTGATCAGGAGGAGTGGAGGTGACCGGGCTGTTTGTGTGCAGAGACCGGAGGACTGGCGCTTGTCCGTGGGTCCTGTTCAGGTCCGCGTTCTACACTACCCGCTGTTGCCTGCCTGTTGGAGAAGGAAAAGGGCTTCAGGAGAGAAGCATGCTGCTGAAAAGTGCAAGCGGCCGGTGTTTGGTAATATTCCTGGACTCTGAGGTGGCTACGGAAGACCAAGGAAGGAGACGAGCAGGACTTGGAGTGTAACGTTAGCAGCCGCGGCATCCACAGACCCGCCGCGATTTTCGGGGCGTTGTACCACGCCAGTGGACATGATCCCGGGGGATCCTGCTTAGTAGGATCCGGAGAGATATTCTGAGCAGACCAAGACCGGGCACGAAGAAATCTGCTGAAAATTGGAGGAGTTATTGGCTAAAATCCTTGGCGGGGCAGGAGAAGCAGGAGCAGGCAGATGATTGACAGCTGCTGCCGGTGCGCAGATTCAACGCGGTCTAAGGTTTGTTGTGAGCCCTTGCCGATCCGGATCTCCGAGTCCTTTCTTGAGTGGGCCCCTGGGGAGGAGAAGAGAGGGTACTGGCACTGGATTTGAGTGACTGCCATACTCCCAGATTTGCCGCGATCGCTGTGGTGTTGCATTCCTCTTGCTGGCTTGATCCGTGGGAAATCCCTTTCTTTGGCGCCAAGGAGACTTTAAGGAAGAAGACGGAGTCCTGATATATTGGAATACAAGGAGAACTTTGTAATCCCTGATAAGCAGATATTGGTGGGTCAGGAGAGTGTGGAAGTTGAGCTTTACTGAAAGCGGCTGTTTGATATTTGAGTGGAAGCTGAGCTTTACTGAAAGCGGCTGTTTGATACTTGAATGGAAGCTGAGCTTTACTGAAAGCGGCTGTTTGATATCTGAGTGGGGGCTGAGCTTTACTGAAAGCGGCTGTTTGATACTTAAGTGGAAGCTGAGCTTTAAATGATCACGGCTGTTTGATAGAGCTTTAAGTGTTCGCGGCTGTCTGATACTTAAAACCATTGAGGAAAAAGAGTGGAAGCTGAGTTTTAAACGATAGCAGCTGTTTGATACTTAAAACCACTGAGGATAGAGAGTAGA
This sequence comes from Dendrobates tinctorius, assembly GCF_039654945.1. Taxonomy (NCBI): domain Eukaryota; kingdom Metazoa; phylum Chordata; class Amphibia; order Anura; family Dendrobatidae; genus Dendrobates; species Dendrobates tinctorius. The sequence goes on from NW_027361711.1 coordinate 40,097,389, forward strand.
AGCTGAGCTCTAAACGATCGCGGCTGCTTGATATTTAAGGCCACTGAGGATAGAGAGTGGAAGCTGAATTTTAAATGATAGCGGCTGTTTGATACTTAAGACTGCTGTGGATAGAGAGTGAAGCTGAGCTTTAAAAGATCGCGGCTGTTCGATACTTAAGGCCACTGAGAATAGAGAGTGGAAGCTGAGCTTTAGATGATCGTGGCTGTTTGATACTTAAAGCCACTGAGGATAGAGAGTGGAAGCTGAGCTTTAAATGATCGCGGCTGTCTGATACTTAAGGCTACTGAGGATAGAGAGTGGAAGCTGAGCTTTAGATGATCGCGGCTGTTTGATACTTAAAGCCACTGAGGATAGAGAGTGGAAGCTGAGCTTTAAATGATCGCGGCTGTTTGATACTTAAAGCCACTGAGGATAGAGAGTGGAAGCTGAGCTTTAAATGATCACGGCTGTTTGATACTTAAGGCTACTGAGGATAGAGAGTGGAAGCTGAGCTTTAGGTGATTGCGGCTGTTTGATATTTAAAGCTACGGAGCTCCTGAACATAACTTATATTTTATTACTTATAATTTGGTACCTGGATAGCAGTACAAATTATATACATTTTTACTATTATTCACCAGGCTCTAATAACCCAATCGACATTAGATATATATTATATGCTATTGTTAGATGCTTACTTGATTACTGTGGTTGTATATACTATATATTATTTCTATCCTCATAACTAATATTTCAAATCATATACAATAATCTTTGGTTTAGCTGCTTATTAGCAGTATATCCTACACAACTCTATATATAGGCTTTTGTTCTCTTTTCTCTTTTTAGGAAAGATATAGGATATAGAGATCTATAGGAAATCTTTAGTACTATTGTTGATAGGCAACGATACATAAGTCAGGTATTATTCTAACTTAGGCCTTTTTGAGGTTATAGAGTTTGTTTTTGTGATATCTCTAACTCCTAACTAATTTAATAGGATAATAATCCCTGTTGCCAATTTGGGTAGACCCTTGAGTGAATTCAGGATTCTAACTATCTGATTCATAGATACTATTAAGGTGATTATTCAATTACAAATAATCAGGAATTAATATTCTGTATATTAAACTGTCTTAATTCCTTAAATCATAAGATGACCTCTTCAAACAGAAATCAAAAAGGAAAACAACCTCCGCATAGGTCTTATAATAAACCCAGGGAAGACTCCCCCAACATATTAAGTCCTATGAAATCAAGGTCTCCATTAAAAAGGGATCCACAGGCTAGTCAGGTACCTACAACAGCTCAGAGTAAACCAACAAAAAAGGATATAGAAGGTAAAGGACTAGAGCCTAATCATCCTATTCAGGTGCACACAATTAAAGAGGTTAACTCTGACGCAATGGATACTTCCAAATCCACAAAAAGAAAAGAAATTGAAAGCTCAACACCAGCCGAATCTGGAAACAACTCAGAATACTCTTCACCTGACAGTAGTCCAACTAGACAACGTACTAAAAAAGATCGACCTTCATCTCCTCAACCTTTAAAACAAGAGCTAGCTCCCACTGATCTAGATATACTTTTAGCCTCTGAAAAGGTCGTGACAGAAGGCTCTATGGCTAGATTTTGTAAAATGCTTAGTGACTCTATGGCTTTGGGATTTGAAGCTCAGAATAAGAAAATGGATGAAGTAAGTGACAAAATCACTAAGAGAATAGAACAGAATGAAAACAGGATCTTAGTTGTTGAAAATAAAACGGATACTTTGCTTAAACAGAATTCTGAATTGAAAATGGAAATACAGACATTGAAAACTAAATTGATGGATGTGGAGGATAGGAGTAGGAGGAATAATCTTAAAATAAGAGGTATCCCTGAAAATATCTCACAAGATGAGCTTTCCAACTACACGAAAACTATATTTAAAAAGGCTCTACCTGATCTTCCAGATTTTGAATTCAGGATTGACAGAATCCACCGTATTCCGCGTCCTAGAGGCTTGTCTGTCGATAAGCCGAGGGATACTATCCTCCATATGCATTATTTTGAAACAAAGGAAAAAATGTTACACTATATCAGAGACAAGTGAAACTTTCCAGATCCTTATACCAACATAAGAGTTTTTGGAGATTTCTCCAAGGCAACCATGGAGTTCAGAAAATCTTTTAGAGAAGTAAATACAAAAATAAAAGATCTTGGCATTTCATATAGATGGGGTTATCCTGCTAAACTTTTGGTGTGGTATAGGGGGAAGACAATCCCTTTTTTTACACCAGAAGAAGCAATGCTTTTCGTCCAATCATTCCAGGATGACATTGGCTGAACTTATTGTCAAGAAGTACCGGGTTTCACTTTCATTATTTGGAATGTTTATAATGCTTAAAAATTAGAAGGATTAATAGAAATATTAGGTGTAAGGGTAGGAGTTGAACCACTTTTTTTTCATATAACCCCAAACTAGGTGAGAATCCTTCTAGGTTGGATTCCTCCAGGGGAACTCATTCGAGTTTACTTTTTGATTTTTTATTTTTCTTTTGTTTCTCTCTTTTCTTTTTTTTTTATTGTTGTTTGTTACACAGACTTACTGAAGTCTTATTTCTATCACTTGGTATTTACAGTGCTGTAGTTAGGAGTCTTATTTGGATTTGTTCCACTTCCTACTTTATTTCACAGCGACATAAACATGAAGCTTAAAATTTTGTCTTTCAACGTTAGTGGCCTAAATATCCCTTATAAAAGGCATACACTTTGGAGGGAGATAGAATATAGCAAAGCGGACATTGTATGTCTACAAGAAGTCAAGTTTACTAGGGAAAATCATCCGTTCTTTCAAAATAAGAAATTTCCACATATGTTTCAATCCCTGAAAGGGAAAAAGAAGGCCGGGGTCATTACACTTATAAAAAATTATATTCCATTTGAATTAATAGAAGAAATCACAGATCCACAAGGGAGATATCATATCCTCATATGTCAACTCAATCATAAACTTTGCACAATAATTAATGTATATGCTCCAAATAAAAAGACCATTTCATATCTAAATAGATTAATGGATAAGATCAATAAAGTTAAGAAAGGGATGCTTATGTTCGCAGGAGACTTTAATATAGTCCCTGATAGTACAATGGATTCTTCATCACCAGTACGCCATAAAGCACCTTCTCTTAGTAAATGGTTAATTTCTAATGAAGTCTTTGACATTTATCGCTGTCTGAATACTTCTTCGTGTGAATACACGCACTATTCGGACACGCACAAAACATCATCGAGAATAGACCTAATATTGACAGATGTTTTTGCTATTTCTAAATTCAAAAAAATTAGTATCTTGGGCAAATCTATATCAGATCATGTCCCTGTGCTGGCGGAGTTTGAATTGGGATTCTATTCAGAAAACATGTTTCTCTGGAAAGCTAACTCCACTTTATTTAAAAATCCCGAATATAAGGAACTAATTTCAAATACAATCTCTAACTATTTTAAAGAAAATGACGTTGGTGATATAAATCCGTTCGTTCTTTGGAACGCTCACAAGGCGGTCCTGAGAGGCCATTTGATTCAACTTTCGTCCAAATCAAAAAGGATAAAAAGACAGACAATCACAAATTTACAGTCTCAGATAAAACTGAAAGAAGAGTTTCAAAACAGTTTGCCGGTTCCATCCTTGAGTGTTCATTCGGAAATACTGAAATTAAGGCAGGAATTAAGAAATGCAATCATTTCGGATTATGATGCAGTTATCAAAAATTCAAAATTTAAATTTTACTCATCTATTAACAAACCAACTGCATATATGATGAAAAGATTCAAACAAGAGAGAATTAATAAGAGAATAGTTAAAATCAAAGACAACAACCGAAATGTTAAGACTCATCCTCAGGATATTGCAAACGCCTTTGCAGAGTTTTTTAAAGGCTTATACAATTTAGCTTCGGACGCTGAAACAGCACAACCAGATGTTAAATTGATAGATACATTCTTAGACAAATTAGATCCCCCCCGAATTGATACTTTAGAGTTGGAACATATAAACAGACCCATATCAACAGAAGAAATATTTGATGCGATTAATAAACTTAAAGCCCAGAAATCACCGGGGCCTGACGGGATTACCAATGAATATTATAAGACCTTTCAAACTATCCTAGCTCCTTATCTGGAAAACATATTTAACTTGGCTACCTGTCAGGGCTCCTTTCCAAAGGAAATGTTAGAAGCTACGATTGTTTTGATACCTAAGGAGAAGGGAAACCCTGACAAGGTTCAGAGCTACAGACCAATTTCACTCATTAATGGGGATGCAAAGCTGTACTCAAAAATATGGGCTGAAAGACTTAAAAAGGTTCTACCTTTTTTAATAAAAGACGATCAAATTGGCTTTGTAGAAGGTCGTCAAGCTGCTGACGGGACTAGAAGGATCATCAATATAATTACCGCTACTAAATTTTCTACAGATCCTTCAGTTCTAGTTACGCTAGACGCTGAAAAAGCCTTTGATAGACTAGATTGGGCGTATCTAAAGAAAGCATTATTGAAATTTGGATTTAATGATCACTTCATTTCTTCAGTTATGGCCTTGTATTCAGAGCCTTGTGCAAAAGTATACACGAATAATCATTTATCAAAGTCATTTCCTATTTCAAATGGTACAAGGCAGGGGTGTCCCCTTTCTCCACTTTTATTTGTTTTGGCAATAGAACCCCTGGCAGAAAAAATCAGATCTAATCCTAACATCTTTGGCCTTGAAACTCCTCAACGCACATTTAAAATCAGTCTGTTTGCGGACGATATACACTCACTGGCCACTTTATTAGGTACACCTGTCCAACTGTGTGTTAAGACTTAATTTCTAATCAGCCAATCACATGGCGGCAACTCAGTGCATTTAGGCATGTAGACATGGTCAAGACAATCTCCTGCAGTTCAAACCGAGCATCAGTATGGGGAAGAAAGGTGATTTGAGTGCCTTTGAACGTGGCATGATTGTTGGTGCCAGAAGGGCTGGTCTGAGTATTTCAGAAACTGCTGATCTACTGGGATTTTCACGCACAACCATCTCTAGGGTTTACAGAGAATGGTCCGAAAAAGAAAAAAAATCCAGTGAGCGGCAGTTCTGTGGCCGGAAATGCCATGTTGATGCCAGAGGTCAGAGGAGAATGGGCAGACTGGTTCGAGCTGATAGAAAGGCAACAGTGACTCAAATTGCCACCCGTTACAACCAAGGTAGGCAGAAGAGCATCTCTGAACGCACAGTGCGTCGAACTTTGAGGCAGATGGGCTACAGCAGCAGAAGACCACACTGGGTACCACTCCTCTCAGCTAAGAACAGGAAACTGAGGCTACAATTTGCACAAGCTCATCGAAATTGGACAGTAGAAGATTGGAAAAACGTTGCCTGGTCTGATGAGTCTCGATTTCTGCTGCGACATTCGGATGGTAGGGTCAGAATTTGGCGTAAACAACATGAAAGCATGGATCCATCCTGCCTTGTATCAACGGTTCAGGCTGGTGGTGGTGGTGTCATGGTGTGGGGAATTTTTTCTTGGCACTCTTTGGGCCCCTTGGTACCAATTGAGCATCGTTGCAACGCCACAGCCTACCTGAGTATTGTTGCTGACCATGTCCATCCCTTTATGACCACAATGTACCCAACATCTGATGGCTACTTTCAGCAGGATAATGCGCCATGTCATAAAGCTCGAATCATCTCAGATTGGTTTCTTGAACATGACAATGAGTTTACTGTACTCAAATGGCCTCCTCAGTCACCAGATCTCAATCCAATAGAGCATCTTTGGGATGTGGTGGAACGGGAGATTCGCATCAGGGATGTGCAGCCGACAAATCTGCGCCAACTGTGTGATGCCATCATGTCAATATGGTCCAAAATCTCTGAGGAAGGCTTCCAGCACCTTGTTGAATCTCTGCCACGAAGAATTGAGGCAGTTCTGAAGGCAAAAGGGGGTCCAACCCGTTACTAGCATGGTGTACCTAATAAAGTGGCCAGTGAATGTAGTGCTGACACTCTTAAACCCAGAGATTTCTATCACAGCATTGTCATCAGATTTAAAGCTATTCTCAAATATATCTTATTTTAAAATAAATCATTCAAAATCAAAGATTTTACCCTTTAACTTAAATCCTCAAGAAGTGGAACGTTTAGGAACTCTCTCAAAATTTTCATGCAAGGAGGAGGAAGTTGGATATTTGGGGATGAAGCTGACAAACAAATTACATTCAACTATCTCAATTAATCTTAACAACTTAATTCACAATATCACCACAGATTTTGTAAATTTTAAACGTATTGGTTTATCCTTGTTCGGGAAAATATTGGCTGTCAAGTCATTTGTTTTACCTAAGATATTGTATTTGGTTAGGATCCTTCCAGTATACATTCCTTCAGCGCAATTGTCAAAAATTCAAAAATTAATAAACTCCTTTGTTTGGGATGGCAAAAAATCAAGAATTGCGTCGAACATCCTTTATAAAAGTAAAAAAAATGGAGGTCTGGGGCTACCGAATGTAACAGCTTATTACCAAGCCTTACTGATTAAAGCTAGCGTTTATTGGTTTAGTCGTAATACAACACCTGCGTGGATCGCCTTGGAAGAAAGTCAAAGTAATAATGACATATTCCACAATATTTTCTTTGCTAATGTATTGGGTTGCCGACCAAGTTTGCCTTCTCATCCCATATTCCAAGCCATACTCTTGGCTTGGAAAAATTTTATTAGACCAGGGAGAAATTGGAACAAAGTGAGACAAATGTGTAATTTTCCACTAAACTTAATATCTATCTTTTACAAGTGTTCTATTTCAGAAATTTGGACTACATGTAATATTAAAAAAATAGGAGATATATACAATGGTACCTTTCTTTCCTTTAGTGAGATTAAAACAAAATGTAATCTTCCCTCCTCAGAATTTCTCTTTTTCACCATTCTAAAAAGCTACATTAAAAAATTCTCCCAAATTAAGCCACTAAATTTGAACATTATATCTTTATACTTGGGAAACATAGAGAAAAAGAATGTTTGGAGCTTAAAGAACATATATAACATTTTCAATAAAGACACATTTATACTAAAGAGCGCATATATGAAACGATGGGAGAATTAAACATTACACCCACACTGGAACAATGGCAAGATGCCTTGAAGTTTTCTTACATAGCAACAATCTCAATGACACTACAAGAGTCTTACTACAAAATGTTTGTGAGATGGTATTAAACCCCTTCGAGGCTGAATTTTATAAATCCAGGTAACTCCAACTTATGTTGGAGAGAGTGTGGAATGGTGGGAAACATATATCACATATTTTGGGAATGCCCTAATGTTAAGAGTCTATGGAAGGAAGTATCTGTTCATATAAACACCTTTTTGGGAAGGAAATTGGTTATTTCCCCTAGTATGGCTCTTCTTTTATTAGATCTAGAAAATTTAGACTTTTCAGATACATTAATGATAGTACATATTTTACTAGTAGTTAAAAACTCAATAGCAGCACACTGGAAAAAAACCGATATACCAAAATTCGAAGGTATTTTTCACAATCTTCTGATACATAGCGCATTAGAAAGACGCTTTGCTCTACATAATAACTTCTTGGACAAATATAATAAAAAGTGGAAAGTATGGAATAAAACTTTTCTTACAAAAAACTAGTTTTGTTGTCACTGATGAATCCAGATAGGATCTTATTTTTCTTTTCTTCTGTTTATTTTAGATTTTAGACTTCAGATGTTAAGTTTTAGTTATATTCTTAGCTTTTAGCTTTAAGATGCTTATGGAGTAATGGCTATAAATGATCACTCATTGAGTTTCCTATTGTATTTTCTTTTCCCTTCCCTTTCCTTCTGTATCCCATTTCCCATACCCTTTTTTCCTATGTTTGTTAAATTTGAAATACCTTAATAAAAAATTATTGGAAAACAATCTGATGAATACTGGTACTATCCTAAACCAACATCTGTCTTATCCTTTACCCATACTGCAGGTGGTACCGGATTGAACATTTGCCAAATGTCCTCATCTTGGTCAGTTGCAGGTTCTCACTATCTAGCTAAATTAGCAACATCATTGTGAGAGGGTTGTTTCAGACAACGGGCCTGTAACAGTAATGCCTTTCTTCCAAACTTAATTAAAATAACTGCATTCATAGCACTCAGGATATCAGCACCTATCAAAATTATAGGACATTTATCTGAGACTAGCAATTAGACACACAAGTCTGTGGTACGTGCTATTCACACATTCATGGGTTCTGTTTCATACAAGGGATGAACTATTCCACCTGCTCCTAATCCCTGTACCATCTTCCCTGTCCTGAATCGTTGTGGCATATCCTTTTCTTATATAATAGAACGGCTCACCCCCGTATCAATCAGGCATTTTATTTTTTTACCATGAGGAAATTCTAAGTATGTGATTAGTGATTGGACCATCCTGTGGGGGAACCGCTATTTTTGTTTCCACTTCTCTGGGTCTGTTATCCCATCTTTCCTTTTCTTCTCTCCCCCTGTTCCCCTGTGAAGTATACCTGCTGCCTGCAGTTTTCACAGCATTATTAAATGCATCCGGAGGTATATTCACCATAACAGGAGTTGCCTTCTGCTGCTTCTTTACTTTCCTATTGTTAATCTGGTCCTCTATCCCCTAAACATGGAAAGGGATTGTATATACATTCTGGCCGTATTCTCATTACTTCTGTTCTCAGATCTTCCTTCAATCCTATCAGTAACATATTTTTACAAATCTAGCTCCTCTGAGGTTTTTCAAATCATAGTTATGAGGTGTAAGGGTTGTCTGCAAGTGTAATGTAAAATGTTTCCTCATTTCTCCCCTCCATAGGAATTGCTTGTGGCGGTTCCTTACCGGAGTGGAGAAACTGTCTGTGAACCCTTGTGGCAACCCAAGGGTAATAAGTATAGAGGAGAAGCATCATATCCAAGTCAGCTAGTTTGCATCTGCGGAGACATGGGGATTAGTCCTTCCCCCATGTTGGGCACCTATGGGACCCTCGGCTGATGGTATATCACCAGGGTCTACCAGAGATGGGGTGGAGATGAGGCTACACGAACCAGGCAAGTATAGAATTATACAGATGTTAAGGCTGCAGACACAGAAGAAATCTCCTGTCAGCACATAACTTCGCTCTTTGGGCTGCTTAAGGGGGGGCCGGTCTCATCCCCTCCGCTTCTACAGGGGCGGAGGGAGCTGTGGAAACACAGACTGATCTTGTAAAGGGGGAGCAGCCTGTGTGTGGAGACGCTGCAGATTGCCTGACATACATTCTCTCATTCTAACTTCATCACACTTAGTATTAACTTCATCATTCATCATAACTTCTTAGTAATAACTTCATCATTCTTAGCATTAAAACAGACCATCTCATTCAGAGGTTCTGATCCATGCTGCAACTTGCACACCCTAGTCATATTTTCCAATCCATACAGCATGCTCCTTACTTAAACACTCATATCTCTCTGCATCCAAACATCCATTCCTTGGCATTCCTGCCTTTTCAAGAATTGTCAGCGGTATTGTTAACTGCTTTATAATCCTGCCCAAGACGCACCAGGTCCTTTATCTTATATCTCGGATCCATAGTCTATCCTGACCTGGTGTGCCTAGCACCCATAACAGCTGTCAAGGGTAGCGACCCCTGTCTTCAGCCCTGTTATGTAATAGCGGGATCCCACTGGTCTAACTACAATAGCCAGCAATCCTACTATCAAAGCAATAACCTGAACCGCAGTTCTCTGTTCTGTCCTAATGCTGATACACACTCTCCCAAACAATTAGACAGATTACTGTCAACAACACAGTTCCAAACACAAGCGCTATATACTCCTCATACATCTGGAACTGAGCCCTTACTAGACTCTGAATATGCAAGGTCTATTCCTGAATCCACTCTGGGTTCAATAAGACAATATTCGTGCATGATATTATCTTGCCACCTTGGCATATGCCATCTAGAGTCCAATACATCGACCCAGCTTTTAAACAATGCATATGACAAGAATAAACTCTGCACCTATACTGGTGAACTGAACACAGATCCTTTTTGCACAGCATATGGTACACACATGGTAAGCATTTGTCCGACATTTCAATCACATCCATATCCGCAGTACTTCTGTACTCTCTCGCTCCCCGCATCTTATCAAAAATACTCTAGTGCCAATGGACAAAAACATAAATCACATCTATTTGTAGAAACTCTTGCTTGGTTCACTATATCCTCTAATTAGCATCCTGAGTACCGGGTTGCATACAAAAAACATTTATGTAACAACCCTGCTGGCATCACTGCATGGCCTCCCATCCCCCGCACAAAAACTTACCTTCTGCTTCAAGCCATGCTGTGAACTCTGTTGCCAGCCCTGAGCTCCAGGTGCTATGCCTCTTGTTTTCCTGCTTGCTCTCCATGTTTCCTGACTGTGTGTATAGGGGGGCGGCGCCTGAACTCTCTGGTTCTTATGCAGTCAGGGTGCACCTGTATAATATGTCCCTGACCAATCACCTAGAGCCCTGGACTATTTAGTTTCGCCACTCCCACTGAAACATTGCCTGTGTAATGTCTAAACTCAGTTAGCGCCTTGCTGCTGAGCTAGCAGGCCCTGTCCTATGTCTTGCCTTCTCTAAAGGCTCTTACTGCGTATTCCTGTGTCTTGGTACCTTGCCTAGCATTTCTCTGTCCACCTGCCAGGAGGCAGAATATCCTGGCCCTTGAGTCTTGTTCCCAGTACCTTGTCTGTTTTCTGTCCGCCTGCCAGGAGGCAGAATATCCTGGTCCTTGTGTCTTTGTCCCTGTGTCTCTGTCTGAACTCAGTCTTACCTCTGTCTGTCAGTCTCCTTGTTTGTGGTTCCTTCTCTGCCGTGTCTTTCCTTGTGTTCTCCCTGTATGTGCATCTGCACCCTAGCCGCACTGCCTGCACAGCTCCTTAGCCGCTCTGTCTGCACGGCTCCTTAGCCGCTCTGCCTGCACGGCTCCTTAGCCGCTCTGCCTGCACGGCTCCCTAGCCGCTCTGCCTGCACGGCTCCCTAGCCGCTCTGCCTGCACGGCTCCCTAGCCGCTCTGCCTACTCCGCACCTCCTGTGTGAACAGGTCCAAACCTGTTCCTTCATATTCTACTCCTTCCTGCCTATATCCATACCTGCACCTCCTGTGTGAACAGGTCCAAACCTGTTCCTTCATATTCCACTCCTGCTTGCCCAGTGTCTCCAAGCCGTGCTCGCTTTCCCAGTGTCTCCAAGCCGTGCCCAGTGTCTTCAAGCCATGCCCGCTTGCCCAGTGTTTTCAAGCCATGCCCGCTTGCCCAGTGACTCCAAGCCATGTCTCCAAGCCGTGCCTGCCTGCCAGTGTACCAAGCCGTGCCTGCTTGCCCAGTGTCTCAGCCTGCCTGTTAGTCACACCTGTCCAAGTGACTTGTCCCCAAGTGGGATCAGCAGCCACAGCCAGACACCACCCTGGAGTGGCACCCGACAGCTACCTGCCGCACAAGCCTGACCTCACCATCAGAGGCTCCAGTGAAGACCTAGGTAGCTGTCGTAGTCACGCCCCTTCCAGGGTAGTCTGGTTTGTGGCACAGTGGGGCCACAACCCCCCAGTTCGCGCCATTCAGCCAAGGCGCGACGTGACAATTTACAATTACATTCACATAGATTTTCTTCACGTGATTTTCCCTCTTCACTACAAACTCCCACCCGGGACCTTCCTATAAGTTTTTTTTTTCCCTAAGTAGCAACTAGCAGGAGAGTTTTATCTTACTCACTGCTTTGAGTAATGAAAAGGCTATTTTATACATTGAGCCCACATCAATTAGGCTGGAGTCACACAGACAGCTTCACCAGTGATCAGCACAGCGACGCCCGGCCGTGCGTCCCTAGATACCCGATGTGTACATTAGTTACCAGCTCCCTGCATCAGCGCGCTGGTAACTAATGTACACATCGGGTATCTAAGGGATGCATGTCCCTTGGATACCCGATGTGTACATTAGTTACCAGCAGATCGCATGCAGCAATGCGTGGTGGCCAGCAGGAGACCAGCGACCAAAAAAAAGTCCTGGCCTTTCCTGCAGCGATCAGCAATACCGGCAGGGGGGCCGGTTGCTGATCGCTGTCACACACAGCGATCTCGCTGGTGGGATCACTGTTGTGTCACAAAAATTGTGACTCAGCAGCGATCTCGCTAGCGAGATCGCTATGTGTGACGGTGCCTTTAGTCTCCATACATCAACAGCACTGCTTAGTACCCCACAACACAAATATAGCAATATCAGGACCATAGTATAATCAGATCAGTTCAGCACAGCATTATCAGTACAACTTATCAATTAACATCTGAAAAGGCATCAACAAACAAAAGAAGAATAAAAGTTAGAACAAACATAAACCAAGTATAGCAGAGCAGGATCAAGTCAATTTGATTGCAATATTTTCAATATTAACAAACACTGACATCATTACAAACAGAAAGACAGGAACCTTTGTTATAGATACAGACAAAACAAATGGAAAATCATCGCACTTCATCCTGAAACAAAACAATTGTTAACAGCACTTAAACAAACAGACAATCAAGCAAGAGATAACAAATAATATATACCTTTTTTACCCGAGGGCTTTTCCTGTTAGAAACCCCACAGACTGACTCCAGATAGCCTCTTTTCCCGGAGAGAAAACAGTGTGAGTAACAAATCTACTCACTTACCCGGGATCTGGTTTTCTGTTCAGGATAGAGGTGGTCAATTGTTCAGTCTGAGATGAAAGTCGAAGGGGAATATTATATCTAACTGGGGCCTCCGAGTTGTCGGAGAAGGGATTTCTATGTCTCCTCGGGTATAGCTCAGGAGGAGCTTTTGCCTAGGTACCTAGGATTGGGAGAAATAAAACGAGAAACACAGGTTGCTTGTCAATCAAGTAAATCTCCTTTATTAAGTGGCAGGCTTGATCTTTTATAGTAAACCAGAAGAGGAAATGGACAAATATGGACAATTCCGTAACATTGTGTAACAATTGGCAAAATACACATATGGTTGTACAATAATTGGCAAGAAAGATGAGTTATATAATGATTAGTGTTGAGCATTCCGATACCGCAAGTATCGGGTATCGGCCGATACTTGCTGTATCGGAATTCTGATACCGACTTCCGATATTTTTTCAATATCGGAATTCGGCATCGGAATCGGAAGTTCAAAGTTGATTGACAGACTGACGTCATCATGATGCGCGGTGTGTGCGCATCATGATGCGCCGTCATTTCGGGCCTTCCGGGGGTCTCTGCCGGCCTGCCGGGGGGCTGTGCCGGCCTGCCGGGGGGGCTGTGTGGACTGCCCGGGGTCTGTACCGGCCTGCCGGGGGGCTGTGCCGGCCTGCCGGTGGTCTGTGCACCCTGTGGGGGTCTGTGCCGGCCTGCCGGGGGGCTGTGCCGGCCTGCCGGGGGGCTGTGCAGGCTCCGGGGGGCTGTGCCGGCCTGCCGGGGGGCTGTGCCGGCCTGCCGGTGGTCTGTGCAGGCTCCGGGGGGCTGTGCCGGCCTGCCGGGGGGCTGTGCCGGCCTGCCGGTGGTCTGTGCAGGCTTCGGGGGTCTGTGCAGGCATCGTCCGATGGGACTACAAGTCCCATCGGGCGATGCCTGCTACCATGACAGTGATTGACACATTAGCCAATGATGGGACAGTAGTAGTCCCATCATCCGGCTAATGTGTTAAATGTTAAAAAAAAAAAAAAATACTACATACATACTACATGCATGCTACATACATACTACATGCTACATACATACTACATACATGCTACATACATACTGCATGCTACATACATACTACATACATACTACATGCATGCTACATACATACTACATGCTACATACATACTACATATATACTACATACATACTACATACATACTACATACATGCTACATACATACTGCATGCTACATACATACCACATACATACTACATACTACATATATACTACATGCATGCTACATACATACTACATGCTACATACATACCACATACATACTACATACATGCTACATACTACATACATACTACATACATACTACATACATACTACATGCATGCTACATACATACTACATGCATGCTACATACATACTACATGCATGCTACATACATACTACATGCTACATACATACCACATACATACTACATACATACTACATATATACTACATGCATGCTACATACATACTACATGCATGCTACATACATACTACATGCATGCTACATACATACTACATGCTACATACATACATACATACTACATATATACTACATGCATGCTACATACATACTACATGCTACATACATACCACATACATACATGCTACATACATACTACATATATACTACATGCATGCTACATACATACTACATATATACTACATGCATGCTACATACTACATGCATGCTACATACATACTACATGCTACATACATACATACATACTACATATATACTACATGCATGCTACATACATACTACATGCTACATACATACCACATACATACATGCTACATACATACTACATATATACTACATGCATGCTACATACATACTACATATATACTACATGCATGCTACATACATACTGCATGCTACATGCATGCTACATACATACTACATACATACTACATACATACCACATATATACTACATACATACAATACATTCATACAATACATACATAGACATACAGTACATATAACATAGAGTAACATACTTACCAATACTTGTCACATTGTTCCCCGAAGCCATTGTCGTCTACGGAATAAATATTAACATAACAAACCACAAAAATACTCACCCACGATCCGAAGCAGTCCACGAGTGTGTCCCACGACGATCTTGGGTAGAGAACTGCAGCATCAGATGATGCTGCCGTTCTCTACGGGCTGCAGGAATCCAATGACGGAAGGTAGGTATCCTTCCGCACTGTATTCCTCCGCCACTTAAAAAAAAAAAAGTCCCTAGTCTCACTTTATGCCATTGCTGCGTGGGAAATTCCCACACAGCAATGGCATAAAGTGAGACTAGGGACTTTTTTTTTTTTAAGTGGCGGAGGAATACAGTGCGGAAGGATACCTACCTTCCGTCATTGGATTCCTGCAGCCCGTAGAGAACGGCAGCATCATCTGATGCTGCAGTTCTCTACCCAAGATCGTCGTGGGACACACTCGTGGACTGCTTCGGATCGTGGGTGAGTATTTTTGTGGTTTGTTATGTTAATATTTATTCCGTAGACGACAATGGCTTCGGGGAACAATGTGACAAGTATTGGTAAGTATGTTACTCTATGTTATATGTACTGTATGTCTATGCATGTATTGTATGAATGTATTGTATGTATGTAGTATATATGTGGTATGTATGTAGTATGTATGTAGCATGCATGTAGCATGCAGTATGTATGTAGCATGCATGTAGTATATATGTAGTATGTATGTAGCATGCATGTAGTATATATGTAGTATGTATGTAGCATGTAGCATGCATGTAGTATGTATGTGGTATGTATGTAGCATGTAGTATGTATGTAGCATGCATGTAGTATATATGTGGTATGTATGTAGCATGTAGTATGTATGTAGCATGCATGTAGTATATATGTAGTATGTATGTAGCATGCAGTATGTATGTAGCATGCATGTAGTATATATGTAGTATGTATGTAGCATGTAGTATGTATGTAGCATGCATGTAGTATGTATGTAGTATGTAGCATGTAGTATGTATGTAGCATGCATGTAGTATATATGTAGTATGTATGTAGTATATATGTAGTATGTATGTTGCATGTAGTATTTATGTAGTATGAATGTAGCATGTATGTAGTATGTAGTATGAATGTAGCATGTATGTAGTATGCATGTTGTATGTATGTAGCATGTAATTTTTTTTTTTTTTTTTTTACATTTAACACATTAGCCGGATGATGGGACTACTACTGTCCCATCATTGGCTAATGTGTCAATCACTGTCATGGTAGCAGGCATCGCCCGATGGGACTTGTAGTCCCATCGGACGATGCCTGCACAGACCCCCGAAGCCTGCACAGACCACCGGCAGGCCGGCACAGCCCCCCGGCAGGCCGGCACAGCCCCCCGGAGCCTGCACAGCCCCCCGGCAGGCCGGCACAGCCCCCCGGCAGGCCGGCACAGCCCCCCGGAGCCTGCACAGCCCCCCGGCAGGCCGGCACAGCCCCCCGGCAGGCCGGCACAGCCCACCGGAGCCTGCACAGCCCCCCGGCAGGCCGGCACAGACCACCGGAGCCTGCACAGACCCCCTGGCAGGCCGGCACAGCCCCCCGAAAGGCCCGTACAGACCCCAGAGAGGCTGTACAAGGGCAGGAAAGGGTTTTTCTTATTCCGATACCGGAAGTCCCATAGACTTGAATGGGACTTCCGGTATCGGAATCGGCGATACCGATACTTTTTTTAAAGATCGGCCGATACCATCCGATACGATACTTTGAAGTATCGGACGGTATCGCTCAACTCTAATAATGATATGTC
The DNA here is from genome assembly GCF_039654945.1 of Dendrobates tinctorius. NCBI lineage: Eukaryota > Metazoa > Chordata > Amphibia > Anura > Dendrobatidae > Dendrobates > Dendrobates tinctorius. Next base: position 40,113,937 of record NW_027361711.1, read on the forward strand.
AACTATATCATGAGTTATGAGATTATTTTAATTGGCGGTGACGGGAATATGTGGGGGTTTTGGCATTTCCCTTAGGTCAATTTAACAATTCGTGGAACCATATACTGTTAGTGCTTTTTGGCCAAGAAGATACTTGGCCTTGGCATATTTAGACATTATTCAAATATAGATGAGGGGAATTTGGAGCTGGCCACTGGCAGAAGCATCTAACCACGTAAACAGATGATAACAATTAAAATGGTGTCATGGGTTACGAAGACTAGTTTTTCTGATATTTATTAGGCTTTAGAGAACTTAGATTAACCATTTCTTTAACAGTCAGATATTTATGCTTCACTACTTCCATGCTCTTCACCTTCTTTTTTACTTCTCCCACACTTTCTCCTTCTTCATCCTCTTCAGGGTCATCTTTTTGGTCTTCTTCAGTGTGGTCTTCAGGGTCATCGTCTCCAGGGTCATCGTTTTCGGGGTCGTTGTCTTCTTCGGGGTGGTCTTCAGGGTCGTCGTCTCCAGGGTCATTGTTTTCGGGGTTGTCGTCTTCTTCGGGGTGGTCTTCAGGGTTGTCGTCTTTAGGGTCGTCATCAGGGAGATCCAGAGTGATTACCAAAAACCATTTAAAAAAGCTTGAACTTGGAAATGTAGCAGAAGGTACAAGAAGGCTGAGGAACTGCTGAGAACCAGCTGACGGTACTGGAACCTGGATGGGTAGCCGAAGGTACAAGAGCCAATGGAACTACCGAGGACCAGCTGATGGTACTGGAACCCGGTTACTAAGCAGGAGGTACCTGTGCCAGAAAGCACTACCAAGGACCAGCAGACGTTGGTGAAACTCGGATACCGAGAAGGAGGCACCTAAGCCAAAGGCTCTGCCTGGAACCAGCTGACGTTACTAGAACCCAGGGGGATATATTCAAGATTGACTTCCAAAGAACCAGCTAATGGTACTGGAACTCAGATAGGCAGCAGAAGGTACACATGAAAAAAAAAGATGCAAGGCCGCGAGCCGGCCGGAGTTACCGAAACCCACAGTCCTACAGGGGGAGCTTGTCCTATTGGCACTACGGAACCAGCCTTCGTTGCCAGATCCCGCAGCCCACATAGGAAGCACCTAAACTGCAGGCACCATAGAGTCGGCTAAGCCGACCGCAACATGACAGTATTGGAGGCAAAGTGACGTTGACACTACCCGGAAACAGCTGGCGTGCTGGAACCAGGCTGGGCAGGAGGGAGTACCCATGCCAAAGACACTTCAGAGCAGCAACTGGCGGTGTTGGAGCCCAGGGATTACAGTAGAAACAGAGTGTAGCCGAGGCCTAATTGGAGCAAGTTTAATATCTGTAGTAGTGTGAATGTGGACAGAGCAGGAGAAATTGCCGGACACACAGCAGGGGATCAGCTGACGTTACTGAACCCCAATAACACTGGAATAGTAGGAAACAACAAGGCACTCAGAGATAAATAGTTTCTTTAGAAGGTGCACAAGTAGGGTCTCCAGCTCATATTATAAATGATAAACAACTTGGCACTCAAAATTGTGAAAAAAGTCGAACCATTTTTTTTGGCTTCCAGATAAGTGCACATGTAGCAGAAAATTTCTGCTCAAAAACCTGACTCCCTTCCCAGAAACCGCGCCTTTTTCATCGCGGTTTTTGCGCGATTTTGATGCGTTTTTTTCCGGCGCATTTTCAAAATGCATAGAACTAGCCAGAAACACGGAAAAATCAGCGAAATTAATGAGCATGCTGCATTTTTTACAGCGATGCTTTTTTTTCGCGGTAAAAAACTCATCAATATGCACAAAAAGTGCAAAATGCATAGAAATTAATGGGAAGCTTATTTTTAGCGGTTTTATTGGCAAAACCGCTAAAAATACCGCTAAAAAAATGCTGTGTGTGAACACAGCCTAAACGTTTTCGGTCACAACATAGGACCTTCATCAGAGATTGTATAGAGATCTGCAGTTCATAACAGAAACAAAATTAAATAAGATGCATATAAATAAAGAAAGAAAAACGTTGTATTATAACGTCACATGTCAACTGTATATACTTTCAATCTCGGAGAACAGAGACAGGTCCCAAAAGATACGCATCTTACAGTCAATCAGTGCGATATTATATAGTACTCAGTAGAGTTGAGCGATACCATCCGATACTTCAAAGTATCGTATCGGATGGTATCGGCCGATCTTTAAAAAAAGTATCGGTATCGCCGATTCCGATACCGGAAGTCCCATTCAAGTCTATGGGACTTCCGGTATCGGAATAAGAAAAACCCTTTCCTGCCCTTGTACAGCCTCTCTGGGGTCTGTACGGGCCTTTCGGGGGGCTGTGCCGGCCTGCCAGGGGGTCTGTGCAGGCTCCGGTGGTCTGTGCCGGCCTGCCGGTGGTCTGTGCAGGCTCCGGGGGGCTGTGCCGGCCTGCCGGGGGGCTGTGCCGGCCTGCCGGGGGGCTGTGCCGGCCTGCCAGGGGGTCTGTGCAGGCTCCGGTGGTCTGTGCCGGCCTGCCGGTGGTCTGTGCAGGCTCCGGGGGTCTGTGCAGGCATCGTCCGATAGGACTACAAGTCCCATCGGGCGATGCCTGCTACCATGACAGTGATTGACACATTAGCCAATGATGGGACAGTAGTAGTCCCATCATCCGGCTAATGTGTTAAATGTAAAAAAAAAAAAAAAAAAAAATTACATGCTACATTCATACTACATACTACATACATGCTACATTCATACTACATACTACATACATGCTACATTCATACTACATGCAACATACATACTACATATATACTACATGCATGCTACATATATACTACATGCATGCTACATACATACTACATGATACATACTACATATATACTACATGCATGCTACATACATACTACATATATACTACATGCATGCTACATACATACTACATGCTACATGCATGCTACATACATACTACATACATGCTACATATATACTACATACATACTACATATATACTACATGCATGCTACATATATACTACATGCATGCTACATACATACTACATATATACTACATGCATGCTACATACATACTACATGCTACATGCATGCTACATATATACTACATACATGCTACATATATACTACATACATACTACATATATACTACATGCATGCTACATACATACTACATATATACTACATGCATGCTACATACATACTACATGCTACATGCATGCTACATACATACTACATACATGCTACATATATACTACATACATACTACATATATACTACATACATACCACATACATACTACATGCATGCTACATATATACTACATGCATGCTACATACATACTACATACTACATACATGCTACATTCATACTACATACTACATACATGCTACATTCATACTACATGCAACATACATACTACATATATACTACATGCATGCTACATATATACTACATGCATGCTACATACATACTACATGATACATACTACATATATACTACATGCATGCTACATACATACTACATATATACTACATGCATGCTACATACATACTACATGCTACATGCATGCTACATACATACTACATACATGCTACATATATACTACATACATACTACATATATACTACATGCATGCTACATATATACTACATGCATGCTACATACATACTACATATATACTACATGCATGCTACATACATACTACATGCTACATGCATGCTACATATATACTACATACATGCTACATATATACTACATACATACTACATATATACTACATGCATGCTACATACATACTACATATATACTACATGCATGCTACATACATACTACATGCTACATGCATGCTACATACATACTACATACATGCTACATATATACTACATACATACTACATATATACTACATACATACCACATACATACTACATGCATGCTACATATATACTACATGCATGCTACATACATACTACATATATACTACATACATACCACATACATACTACATACATGCTACATATATACTACATGCATGCTACATACATACTACATATATACTACATGCATGCTACATACATACTACATGCTACATGCATGCTACATACATACTACATGCTACATACATACCACATATATACTACATACATACAATACATTCATACAATACATACATAGACATACAGTACATATAACATAGAGTAACATACTTACCAATACTTGTCACATTGTTCCCCGAAGCCATTGTCGTCTACGGAATAAATATTAACATAACAAACCACAAAAATACTCACCCACGATCCGAAGCAGTCCACGAGTGTGTCCCACGACGATCTTGGGTAGAGAACTGCAGCATCAGCTGATGCTGCCGTTCTCTACGGGCTGCAGGAATCCAATGACGGAAGGTAGGTATCCTTCCGCACTGTATTCCTCCGCCACTTAAAAAAAAAAAAGTCCCTAGTCTCACTTTATGCCATTGCTGTGTGGGAATTTCCCACACAGCAATGGCATAAAGTGAGACTAGGGACTTTTTTTTTTTTAAGTGGCGGAGGAATACAGTGCGGAAGGATACCTACCTTCCGTCATTGGATTCCTGCAGCCCGTAGAGAACGGCAGCATCATCTGATGCTGCAGTTCTCTACCCAAGATCGTCGTGGGACACACTCGTGGACTGCTTCGGATCGTGGGTGAGTATTTTTGTGGTTTGTTATGTTAATATTTATTCCGGAAAGACAATGGCTTCGGGGAACAATGTGACAAGTATTGGTAAGTATGTTACTCTATGTTATATGTACTGTATGTCTATGTATGTATTGTATGAATGTATTGTATGTATGTAGTATATATGTGGTATGTATGTAGCATGTAGTATGTATGTAGTATGTATGTAGCATGCATGTAGCATGTAGTATGTATGTAGCATGCATGTAGTATATATGTAGTATGTATGTAGCATGCATGTAGTATATATGTAGCATGTATGTAGTATGTATGTGGTATGTATGTAGCATGTAGTATATATGTAGCATGCATGTAGTATATATGTAGTATGTATGTAGTATGTATGTAGTATATATGTAGTATGTATGTAGTATATATGTAGCATGTATGTAGTATATATGTAGTATGTATGTAGTATATATGTAGCATGCATGTAGTATATATGTAGTATGTATGTAGTATATATGTAGCATGCATGTAGTATATATGTAGTATGTATGTAGTATATATGTAGCATGTATGTAGTATGTATGTAGCATGCATGTAGTATATATGTAGCATGTATGTAGTATGTATGTGGTATGTATGTAGCATGTAGTATATATGTAGCATGCATGTAGTATATATGTAGTATGTATGTAGTATGTATGTAGTATATATGTAGTATGTATGTAGTATATATGTAGCATGTATGTAGTATATATGTAGTATGTATGTAGTATATATGTAGCATGCATGTAGTATATATGTAGTATGTATGTAGTATATATGTAGCATGCATGTAGTATATATGTAGTATGTATGTAGTATATATGTAGCATGTATGTAGTATGTATGTAGCATGCATGTAGCATGTAGTATGTATGTAGCATGCATGTAGTATATATGTAGTATGTATGTAGCATGCATGTAGTATATATGTAGCATGCATGTAGTATGTATGTGGTATGTATGTAGCATGTAGTATATATGTAGCATGCATGTAGTATGTATGTAGTATGTATGTAGCATGCAGTATGTATGTAGTATGTATGTAGTATATATGTAGTATGTATGTAGCATGCATGTAGTATGTATGTAGTATGTATGTAGTATATATGTAGTATGTATGTAGCATGTAGTATGTATGTAGTATTTTTTTTTTTTTTTTTTTTTTTTTTTAACATTTAACACATTAGCCGGATGATGGGACTACTACTGTCCCATCATTGGCTAATGTGTCAATCACTGTCATGGTAGCAGGCATCGCCCGATGGGACTTGTAGTCCCATCGGACGATGCTTGCACAGACCCCCGGACATCAGCACAGCCCCCCGGCAGGCCGGCACAGCCCCCCGGCAGGCCGGTACAGACCCCCACAGGGTGCACAGCCCCCCGGCAGGCCGGCAGAGACCCCGGGCAGTCCACACAGCCCCCCGGCAGGCCGGCACAGCCCCCAGGCAGGCCGGCAGAGACCCCCGGAAGGCCCGAAATGACGGCGCATCATGATGCGCACACACCGCGCATCATGATGACGTCAGGCCGTCAATCAACTGAACTTCCGATTCCGATGCCGAATTCCGATATTGAAAAAATATCGGAAGTCGGTATCGGAATTCCGATACAGCAAGTATCGGCCGATACCCGATACTTGCGGTATCGGAATGCTCAACACTAGTACTCAGTGTTAAGGAGAAGAATAATACTCATTGTACATGTTAGGACATGGGTGAAATCACAAGTGAAACTCCTCACAGGTAATAAAGGATATAAGTGCTCGGTGCAATTTGTGCCCATTTCAATATCGGAAGCGATAGTGCTTGTGCTATACGTGGTCTGAATAGGCTGTTCTTCCTAGGAGGAAAAAAGGAGAAGTGAAGTTAGACCAACTCGCTTATACAGTGCTATATTATATGTATAGTCCACAATAATATGCAGCAAAGAAAATCCCTAACTGTGGATCAGGAAAAATTATGCAGCAATATGGTTCCCTATTTTTGAATCAAAAGAGATATTACTGATTACCTGAATGTTGTAGGTAAGTAGCGCTATAGTATGGCGATTTATCGCTGTTGAATGGCGCTAAAGAAAGGAAAATGAAGGCGACCACCGTGTTGATTATGTCCAGGATACAAAGCAGGATGGCTATATGTCAGCAGTAGTGGCTATATGTCCCTGACGTACCTGTGGAGCGGCCTTGTCCGGCGTGCGATATGTCTCGCTGTAAGCAGAGGACGCCAAGTGCCAGCGTGCACTTCCGGGTTTAAGACCCGGTGGGACCGCCCATTAGACCACCGATACCGCGAATATCGGCCGATACCCGATATTGCATTATCGGAATGCTCAACACTAGCTTACAGCCAATGATGACCCAAAAGTCATTATCTCAGTAAATTTGAATAGTTAATTATAACACTAGCTTTAAAAAGATTTTTAAAATCCAAAATGTTGGCCTACTGAAATGTATGTTCAGTAAATGCACTCAATACTTGGTCGGTGCTCCTTTTGCATCAATTACTGCATCAATGCGGCATGGCATAGAGGCGATCAACCTGTGGCACTGCTGAGGTGTTATGGAAGCCCAGGATGCTTTGATAGCAGCCTTCAGCTCGTCTGCATTGATACTGTTGTTTTTAAACAAGGTATTGGTACTTTTGGCAGTGTGGACATGTGCCAAGTCCTGCTGGAGGATGAAATTTCCATCTCCAAAAAGCTTATTGGTAGAGGGAAGCATAAATTGCTCTAAAATTTCCTGGTAGATGGCTGCGCTGACTTTGGTCTTGATAAAACACAGTGGACCTACACCAGCAGATGACATGGCACCCCCAAACCATCACTGATTGTGGAAACTTCACACTAGACCTCAAGCAGCTTGGATTGTCTGTCTCTCCACTCTTCCTCCAGACTCTGGGACCTTGATTTCCAAATGAAATGCAAAATTTACTTTCATCTGAAAACAACATCTTGGACCACTGAGCAACAGTCCAATTCATTTTCTCCTTGGCCCAGGTAAAACGCTTCTGGTGTTGTCTGTTGGTCATGAGTGGCTTGACACAAGGAATGCAACACTTGTAGCCCATATCCTGGATACGTCTGTGTGTGGTGGCTCTTGAACCAATGACTCCAGCAGCAGTTTACTTCTTGTCAATCTCGCCCAAATTTTGATTGGCCTTTTCTTCACAATCCTTTCAAGGCTGCGGTTATCCCAGTTGCTTGTGCACCTTTTTCTACCACACTTTTTCCTTCCACGCAACTATCCATTAATATGCTTGGATACAGCACTTTGTACAGCCAGCTTCTTTAGCAATGACCTTTTGTGGCTTACCCTCCTTGTGAAGTGTGACAATGGCTGCCTTCTGGATATCTGTCATGATTGTGGAGCCTACTGAAACAGACTAAGGGACCTTTTTAAATGCTTAAGAAGCCTTTGCAGGTGTTTTTTGTTAAGTATTCTAATTTACTGAGATAATTATTTTTTTGTTTTCATTGGCCATAATCATCAACATTAACAGAAATAAACACTTGAAATAGATCATTTTGTTTGTAATGACTATATAATATATGAGTTTCACTTATTGTATTGAATAACCTAACTTTTTGATGATATTCTAATTTAGTGAAAAGAACTTGTATGTTTTCATGCTATAGCTCTACAGAGTGCAACTATATTTGCTGGTACTTATTATGAAGGACTTTAACTACCAAGCTCATTGGGAAACCATAAAATACCAATGTGTATATTAAGAGATGCAATAAATAAGAAAAATAAAACATTCTAACTACTAAAGCAGCAAGTCAAATTAGACCTACAAAAAAATCTATAAAACGAAAACTAAATTATGTAACAAACAGGATAAGCACCACAAAGCAGGAGACAAAGAGACTAATTATTATAGAGACTAGCAAAGAAAAAAACACACCGGCGCTACAAACACACAGTCAAATGAATAAGCTGCTGGCACACCAGGCAGAAAAAGTGTGCTGTCTGCCACTGAGAAAACAAAACATCTGAACTAGAAGTGGCCGCGCTTAAACGCTGTGTGGTGGGTTTATAAAGCAAACTGAAAGTGAAACTAGACAGTACTCACTATTGTGAAGACAGGCTGAAGCTGATCGTATTGTTCTTTGAATCAGGAATGATAAAAAACTATGGACTCAAGCAAAACCAAGGAGCGTCCTCCCGTTTGCAAAAAGACACAGCTCCCCGCAAAGGAGCACGTCCCCCTGAGCGGCAGACAGCCACGGCCGATGGCGCCGCCGGACAGTAGCGTGGTGAGCAAGGGGCGTGGCCGGCGAGGGGCGTGAATAGTGGGTGGTGACGTCACCAGTCCGTACAAGACGGACATGTGCAAGGGCAGTCTTGTACGGACTGGTGACGTCACCACCCACTATTCACGCCCCTCGCCGGCCACGCCCCTTGCTCACCACGCTACTGTCCGGCGGCGCCATCGGCCGTGGCTGTCTGCCGCTCAGGGGGACGTGCTCCTTTGCGGGGAGCTGTGTCTTTTTGCAAACGGGAGGACGCTCCTTGGTTTTGCTTGAGTCCATAGTTTTTTATCATTCCTCATTCAAAGAACAATACGATCAGCTTCAGCCTGTCTTCACAATAGTGAGTACTGTCTAGTTTCACTTTCAGTTTGCTTTATAAACCCACCACACAGCGTTTAAGCGCGGCCACTTCTAGTTCAGTTATTATAGAGACTAAACAAACCCTAAAACGTTCTTCGAATGCATAAATAGTAAAACTGAAAGTGTTGATCCACTAAAAACATTAGGAAGGAATTGTAGAGGGTTATGAGGTGAAAGCAAAGTGATCATTTTATTTTCTATCCTGTTCACAGAGGAAAAATGCTAAACATAGCAGAAGCAGAAACCGCATTACCCACAAGAAAGAAACACAGTTAACTATCACATACACCTAGCCCAGATCAGCTAGGACCCCTGCGCTGCACAACTGATAGGCCCAGTATGTTCTATCGGGTACACTATAATTTGCCTGACCTGTGGTTCTGCCTTAGAATCATAGAATCGTAGAGTTGGAAGGGACCTCCTGGGCCATTTGGTCCAACCCCCTGCTCAAAGCAGGATTCGCTAAATCATCCCAGTCAGATGTCTGTCCAGCCTCTGTTTGAAGACTTCCATTGAAGGAGAACTCACCACTTCTGGTGGCAGCCTGTTCCACTCATTCATCACTCTAACTATCAAAAAGTTTTTTCTAATACCTAATCTGTGTCTCCTCCCATTCAGTTTCATCCCATTGCTTCTAGTCTTTCCTTGTGCAAATGAGAATAAAGATGATCCTTCTACAATGTGACAGCCCTTTAGATATTTGTAGACAGCTATTAAGTCTCCTCTCAGTCTTCTCTTTTGCAAACTAAACATTCCCAAATCCTGCAACCTTTCCTCATAAGACAGGGTTTGCAGACCGGTCACCATTCTGGTCGCTCTTTTCTGAACTTGCTCCAGTTTGTTGATGTCTTTTTTAAAATGTGGTGCACAAAACTGGACATAACATTCCAGATGAGGTCTGACCAAAGAGGAGTAGAGGGCAATAATGACTTCACGTGATCTACACTGTATGCTTCTGTTAATACATCCTAGAATTGCATTTGCCTTTTTTGCAGCTGCATCACACTGTTGACTCATATTCAGTCTGTGATCTATTAGTATACCCAAGTCTTTTTCACATGTGCTGTTGCTTAGCCCTATTTCTCCCATTCTGTATATGCTTTTTTCATTTTTATTGCCCAGATGTAGTACTTTGCATTTTTCCCTGTTAAAAACCATTCTGTTAGTTGCTGCCCACTATTCCAGTTTGTTTATATCTTTTTTAATCCTCTCTCTCTCTTCTCTAGTATTAGCTATCCCTCCTATCTTTGTGTCATTAGCAAATTTAATCAGTTTACCCTCAATTCCTTCATCTAAATCGTTGATAAAAATGTTGAACAATACAGGGCCCAGGACAGAGCCCTGTGGTACCCAACTTGAGACATTCTTCCAACTTGATGTGCAGCCATTTACGACCACTCTTTGGGTCCGATCACTAAGCCAGTTATGAATCCACCTAACAGTTGCCTTGTCCATTCCATACTTAGTCATTTTTTCAATAAGGATTGCATGAGATACTTTGTCAAATGCTTTGCTGAAGTCAAGATATACTATATCTACAGCATTTCCTTGATCCACCCAATCAGTGATTCCATCATAGAAGGAAATTAAGTTAGTCTGACATGACTTATTAGTTACAAACCCATGCTGGCTCTGTTTAATCACTTCATCCTTATCCAGGTACAGACATACATGTTGTTTAATAATTTGTTCAAAGATCTTTCCTGGTATAGAAGTCAGACTCACCGGCCTATAGTTGCCTGGGTCCACCTTCTTCCCCTTTTTGAAGATAGGAACAACAATTGCTCTTCTCCAGTCTTCTGGGACTTCTCCTGTTCTCCAAGAATTTTCAAGGATTATGGAGAGGGGTTCAAAAATTTCTTCTGCTATCTCCTTCAGCACGCTGGGGTGTAATTCATCTGGACCTGGAGACTTGAATTCATTTAGGTTAGCTAAGTGTTTCCTCACTATCTTTCTGTTTATAGATATCCTGGATTCTTCTATTCCCTTAATAGGACAGTGAAGAACAGTTGATGTTACATTTCCTTTCTGAGAGAAAACAGATGCGAAATAGGAATTTAAAAGTTCGGCCTTCTCAACATCCTGTCTTACCATTTCATCATTTTCATCCTGTAAAAATCCTATAGCATCTTTGACTGTTCTTTTACTTTTGACATATCCCCAAAATCCTTTATTATTGCTTTTGACATCTCTTGCAAGCCTCAATTCATTGTCAGCTTTAGCTAATCTGATTTGTGCCCTGCAGGTTCTGCAGACAGCATTATATTCTTCATTAGATATGTCTCCCTCTTTCCATTTTATAAACATTTCTTTCTTCCTTTTTAGCATGTGCTTAAGTTCTGTGTTCATCCATCCTGGTTTCCTTAAATGCTTCATATTCTTCCCTCTTTTCGGAATTGTTAACAATTGTGCTTTGAGAATTTCATTTTTCAAGATTTCCCATCCTTCCTGGACATTTTTGTCTTTAAGGATATCCAGCCATTGGATCCCTCCAATTCTCTTTCTGAATCCTTTAAAATCTGCCTTTCTGAAATCTAACCTTGACGTCTGAGTCTTCACAGGTCTTCCTCCTCTAATTATCCAAAATTCTAAACTAGCATGGTCGCTACCTCCTAGGGTCCCAGCCACTTTTACCTCCTCAACCATTTCCTCCCTGTTTATAAGGATTAGATCCAAGGTAGCAACTCCCCTTGTTTTCTCCCCTACCTTATGCGGTAACTGATAGTTACCTAGAGTAAGAGTGTAATTAGATGAGTGCAATAGGTGACCCCTGCAGCGGTGCAGCGCAGAGATTCACAAACTTAACAATTCTCTAAAATTACAATTCTATTATGCTATCTATATACAAGTTCAACCACTGAGGGGAATATGTAGCTAAAGTTCACACAGCCCTCTTAGCAAACAATGTCTCTAACTGAGAATTTAGTTTTGGGGTCAAACTCTCTCTAAAGTCTGCGTGTACGCTCCCACCGGGATCCCTGTGGTGGGGCCTGAGCTCAGGACTTAGGGCCCCGTCACACATAGCGACGCACCAGCGATCCCGACAACGATATGACCTTGTGAGGATTGCTGGTGTGTCGCTACATGATCGCTGGTGAGCTGCCAAACAGGCAGCTTCACCAGCGATCAGCACCAGCCACACGTGGGTAACAAGCAACACACGTCGCTTAGTTACCCACTGTGTACCTTAGTTACCAGGGCGCTGGTGCAGGGAGCTGGTAACCAAGGTGCACACTGGGTTTCTAAGCGGCGCGCGGCACTTAGAAACCCGATGTATACCTTGATTATCAACTCCCTGCACCAACGCACTGGTAACTAAGGTACACATCAGGTTTCTTAGCGCTGCGCGCCGCTTAGAAACCCGATGTGTACCTTAGTTACAAGCACCAGCTAGCTGATCGCTGGTCTCCCACCTGCCACACGCAGCGATGCGTGCTGGCCAGCGGGAGACCAGAGATCAAAAAAATGTCCTGGCTATTCTAGGACGATCAGCGATACCCGGAAGGGGGCCGGTCACTGGTAAGTGTCACACAGAGCGATCTCGCTGGTGAAATCGCAGTTGCGTCACAAAACTTGTGACTCAGCAGCGATCTCGCCAGTGAGATCGCTGTGTGTGACGGGGGTTTTACTGGCCATTAACTGATCACAGAAGTGGCTGTCTAATCATCTGAATGACTGTTTAGCTGGGAGACCATGGAGAGGATCCTGGGCTTCTCACCTGGAGTGCAGTTTTTGCCTGACAGGCTAGCAGAAGGCCATTTATGTCACAGCCAATGCTTTGGGTGAAATCCAACTCTGCCTTCAACCATAGTCGTCTCCCCAATGTATTTCTTCTTTTCTGACAATTGCACCTTTCCTCAGTAATCTGACCAGCTCCTAGCACACACCCGTTCTTCTTAAGTTTCCTGTGCTCCTGCCACATCAGTCTCTTACTAACTGCACTCCAAGATGGCCGCCTGCAACTCAGTCATCCTTCAGTTTTCTAACTGTCGCTGGGGTGCGGCTCAAACTGGCTATCCTCCCTGTGTGCCAAATGACATACAGGTGACAATAGGATGAATCTACAAACTACTGCCATCTAATGGCTAAAACACCAATGACATCTTTTATGTTTACATAGGTAAGCAGTTGTGGAGTGGGAACCTTGAACCACCCCCTCACACCAAATGTCGCAGATGAAGGATGCAGATATGACTCAAAAGGACTGAAAGAGACAAATCACTGGATCCAGTTTGTATGCACACAAAGTAACAAGAAGGTAAAAAGAGACTATTTTTTCTAACTTTTAAGGATTCTATAACAAAACAGTTTGTTCTACAGAAATAGTACAGTATATAGTAAATATCCAGAATTAGGATATCATAAATGTAGTGTTCGTAGTCAAAAAGGGGTCAAAAAGTAACTCAAAAATAATGGGTCTGTAAGATTTCTAGTAGATGCTATATAAAGGTATACTCACGTATCTTAATGAAAAGAAATGTAATCCTCCTATTCAATTTGGAATTTTTAAGGATTCCGTAAATAGGGGCATATCATATATCTTTGTATCTTCATTTTTCCAAAGTATTCAATGCTGTACAACATATAAGGTTAATGCCTAAAGTGAGAATATTGGGTAAATGTGTGTAAGTGGGTAATGTACAAGCTCAGCTATAAAAACAGCGACTGGTAATCAATGGTATATGCTCAGTTTGGATAACTATTAGAGTTGAGCGACTTTAGTCGGATCGGGTTTCATGAAACAAAATTTGTTTCAGATGAAACTGGTCAGACTAGGGCAAAAAAAGTCCGAGTTTCGTCCGAAACCCGACCCCCAATGCAAGTCAATGGGAAATAAAAGTCGGCATTGAGTGGATGAATGTCACCCGCTCAATGCCGACTTTTATTTCCAATTGACTTGCATTGGGGCCGGGTTTCGGACGAAACTCCGACTTTTTTTGCCCTAGTCGGACCAGTTTCATCTGAAACAAATTTTATTTCATGAAACCCGATCCGACCAAAGTCGCTCAACTCTAATCTCTATGGTGGGCTACCAAAAGTGTCAGTGAAGAGCCTTATTCTCTTTGTTCTATATCTCTGACATTGTAGAGGAATTGAACAGCTATGGCTCTCTTACATGTTAGAATACAAGAAAAATTTAGGAATGAATTGAAAATTGACTATGGGCAAGCATTAACGTTGGATGGTAGATTCCAGAGTTTTGTCACAATGTACATGTATTAGAAAGATGTATTTTCTTTTCTTTCTTTTACTAACGACATTTGTGTCTAAGTTAAGGCAGATCATGCATGGTATATTTGGCTGAATGCATCCAATACTCCATCGTATGTGATGCCCAATGGCCATATCATTTTGAAACCAAATTATGGGGCCATTTGGCACTATGGATATGTCAATTTGGATATAAGTAATAAGACACTGCCTGTGCAATCACCTAACTAAAACTGCATCAGCGAATGCAGCTGTCAAAACATATAAGTAGTAAAAATGTGGTGGTGACCAGTAGGGTTACAACATGCCTATAAGATGACTATGACTTGTTTAAAACTGGAAAGTTTCACTATGAATCTTGCTGCCCACATCTTACATCATTTAACACATTTTAATTTAATTTAATCTAAAAGATGATAAATTATGATGTATTTGGAGGCTAAGTAATAGCCTCTCACAGACATTCCCAAGGGTCGTGCATCCAGCACCAAAAATGAGGTTAAAATCCTCAAAGTTTCTGTAATACATATTTAAAAATTCTGCTGACAGTATGGATAAAGCCAAGCCATTATTAATATTGCTGCTCTTATTCAAACATAATATGGAAAATATATTATGGAGGGGGTGTAAATTCTGTAACAGGCTTCTCACACCACCTGCCATGTGTTATCTAATATTTAAAGCTCAAGTGTGTGTATGTATGTGTGTGTGTATGTATGTATGTATGTGTGTGTGTGTATGTATGTGTGTGTGTATGTATGTATGTACAGTGGGGCAAAAAAGTATTTAGTCAGTCAGCAATAGTGCAAGTTCCACCACTTAAAAAGATGAGAGGCGTCTGTAATTTACATCATAGGTAGACCTCAACTATGGGAGACAAACTGAGAAAAAAAAATCCAGAAAATCACATTGTCTGTTTTTTTTTCATTTTATTTGCATATTATGGTGGAAAATAAGTATTTGGTCAGAAACAAAATTTCATCTCAATACTTTGTGATATATCCTTTGTTGGCAATGACAGAGGTCAAACGTTTTCTGTAAGTCTTCACAAGGTTGCCACACACTGTTGTTGGTATGTTGGCCCATTCCTCCATGCAGATCTCCTCTAGAGCAGTGATGTTTTTGGCTTTTCGCTTGGCAACACGGACTTTCAACTCCCTCCAAAGGTTTTCTATAGGGTTGAGATCTGGAGACTGGCTAGGCCACTCTAGGACCTTGAAATGCTTCTTACGAAGCCACTCCTTCGTTGCCCTGGCGGTGTGCTTTGGATCATTGTCATGTTGAAAGACCCAGCCACGTTTCATATTCAATGCCCTTGCTGATGGAAGGAGGTTTGCGCTCAAAATCTCATGATACATGGCCCCATTCATTCTTTCATGTACCCGGATCAGTCGTCCTGGCCCCTTTGCAGAGAAACAGCCCCAAAGCATGATGTTTCCAACACCATGCTTTACAGTAGGTATGGTGTTTGATGGATGCAACTCAGTATTCTTTTTCCTCCAAACACGACAAGTTGTGTTTCTACCAAACAGTTCCAGTTTGGTTTCATCAGACCATAGGACATTCTCCCAAAACTCCTCTGGATCATCCAAATGCTCTCTAGCAAACTTCAGACGTGCCCGGACATGTACAGGCTTAAGCAGTGGGACACGTCTGGCACTGCAGGATCTGAGTCCATGGTGGCGTAGTGTGTTACTTATGGTAGGCCTTGTTACATTGGTCCCAGCTCTCTGCAGTTCATTCACTAGGTCCCCCCGCGTGGTTCTGGGATTTTTGCTCACCGTTCTTGTGATCATTCTGACCCCACGGGGTGGGATTTTGCGTGGAGCACCAGATCGAGGGAGATTATCAGTGGTCTTGTATGTCTTCCATTTTCTAATTATTGCTCCCACAGTTGATTTCTTCACTCCAAGCTGGTTGGCTATTGCAGATTCAGTCTTCCCAGCCTGGTGCAGGGCTACAATTTTGTTTCTGGTGTCCTTTGACAGCTCTTTGGTCTTCACCATAGTGGAGTTTGGAGTCAGACTGTTTGAGGGTGTGCACAGGTGTCTTTTTATACTGATAACAAGTTTAAACAGGTGCCATTACTACAGGTAATGAGTGGAGGAAAGAGGAGACTCTTAAAGAAGAAGTTACAGGTCTGTGAGAGCCAGAAATCTTGATTGCTTGTTTCTGACCAAATACTTATTTTCCACCATAATATGCAAATAAAATGAAAAAAAAACAGACAATGCAATTTTCTGGATTTTTTTTTCTCAGTTTGTCTCCCATAGTTGAGGTCTACCTATGATGTAAATTACAGACGCCTCTCATCTTTTTAAGTGGTGGAACTTGCACTATTGCTGACTGACTAAATACTTTTTTGCCCCACTGTATGTGTGTGTGTATGTATGTGTGTGTGTATGTATGTGTGTATGTCCGGGATTGGCATCCGCACCGTCGCAGCTACAGCCACAAAATTTGGCACAGTCACACGTCTGTACCCCGAGAGTGTCCTAGGCTATGTTGTGAGGTGAAATTTTAATCCCGCGCGTTCCAATTCACCAAACAATTTTGCCCCTATCTACATAATGTGGTAAAAGGGTGTGTGTATCAAGCCCCGCCCCTCATTATGATGTCATAATGGTTGCCATGGCGACGCTGATGTCATCATAGGTTGCAAGCCCCGCCGCTCATTATGATGTCAAAATGGTTGACTATGGGATGGAGGATGTGTGATGGGTATATGGGCACTGGACTATGGGATGGAGGATATGTATGACAGGTTATGGGCACGGGACTATGGGATGGAGGATGTGTGATGGGTATATTGGCACTGGACTATGGGATGGAGGATATGTATGACGGGTATATGGGCACGGGACTATGGGATGGCGGATATATATGATGTGTATATGGGCACGGGACTATGGGATGGAGGATATGTATGACGGGTATATGGGCATGGGACTATGAGATGAAGGATGTGTGATGGGTATATGGGCACTCGACTATAGGATGGCGAATATGTATGATGGGTATATGGGCATGGGACTATGGGATGGAGAATATGTATGATGGGTATATGGGCATGGGACTATGGAATGGAGGATGTGTGATGGGTATATAGGCACTCGACTATGGGATGGAGGATATGTATGATGGGTATATGGGCACGGGCCTATGGGATGGTGGATATGTATGATGGGTATATGGGCATGGGACTATGGGATGGTGGATATGTATGATGGGTATATGGGCACGGGACTATAGGATGGAGGATAATTATAATTTGTTATAACTAACCACAGTTAGTTACTATGCCCGGGCAGCGCCGGGCTCTTCAGCTAGTATATAATATTGATTCAGTTTATATGCCAGAGGGACATTTAAAGTGAATTTGTCATGCTGTTACTTTTATGACCTATTAATATGGGCCTACAGGTAATAGAAATGTTACACTAGCTCTACCGGTATGCCTCATATTAACGGACTTGTTGTTGAGAAATGTTGGATTTTTTTCTGCATGCTAATGATTTCTTCCAGGCTTTGGAAGAAATCCCTACCTCCTGTCTTCATTATAATACTACTGCCCTCCCATGCACGTCAGCAATGGCTTTGAGTCCCGCACCTGCACCCTGCACTCCCTAAAAAAATCCATACCTCTTCATCCCTTCTATGGGCAGTGCATTCAGGGAACTTCTGAGCAGGCAACTTCTGCTCCAGTGACCTCCGATGCGTGCACCAATAAGGTTCTCTCCCCACTTACTCCCTGCATAGTCATCGCTATGCACACATGGTTCATAGTAATGACTATGCAGGGAGGAAGTGGGGAGAGCATCTTATTGTCGCTCACACCGAAGGTAGGTATTCAGCCTACTTCCAAAACAAGAAACAAAAGATAGCTGCAGGGCAAAAAAATAACAGTATAGAGATAAATATTAGCTGGTCTAAACAACAACTGACTGGCATAAACAATGGCAGTATTGCTGGACATTCAAATGAGAATATCACCAGCAGGAAATAGCATCAGGTGGGAAACTATATATAGCTGCATCCGAAAAGGTAATTGGGCAGACAAATGAATAAATTAAAAAGCCTGCTAACCAAAAAAGACTAAAGCGAGGATAACAGACAATAAACACCTGGAGAAAGGGTGTAACTACTTTATTTCTACAAAGGGCCACCAGACCCACTGATCTCCAACCACTGATGCCACTGATAGAACTCTCTCACTAGGTAAACACATGTGAATCTGACACATTAACGCAGGAATTATCCACTGGGCTTAAACCTCTCCATTTAACCAGATACTGTAGCTAACTTCTGATATGTCTGGAACCCAAAGCAGAGAGATAAACCCTAGCTGATCTTTTACTGACTGGCATAAACAATGCCAGTATTGCTCGACATCCAAATGAGAATTACACCAGCAGGAAATACCAACACGAGAAAGTATATATAGTCGCACCGGAAAGGTGATTGGGCAGACAAATGAATAAATGAAAATACCTGTTGTGTTAACATAAAAAAGACTAAAGCCAGGATAACAGACAATTAACACCCAGACAAAGGGTGTTAAATAAATAAACCAACCACAAATCACAGGCTAAAAGGTTCGAATCCAGATGCATGACGGCAGTTCAGAGTTGGTTCACCAATCCCAACGCTGTCACCTATCCTTTATAGATTAATTGTTCTTATGTAATATTTTCAGACAATTGGTCCTTCTAGCCATAGTTAGAAAGGCCAACCTCCGTTTCAGAGGATCCGCCAGTGGGCTCAGACAATAGTAGGCCACTATGCTAATATCCAGAGACAAATATTTTCCACTAGACTCTATTTCTTTCTGGTTTCACAAAATACCTACAGCATGTACCTTATCAATTATTTGTCTTGCATGTGCAATGGTACCCAAAAAATGATGTAATTAAAAGTATATCATTTTGTTTAGATGAAGGGTGGGTTTCAGAATATTTTGGGCCTAAGGAACTATAGTCGACAATTACTTCCACATCTATTGGTTCCAGGCTCTATAGATTTCAAGGGAATCTGTCAGCAGATTCTTGCTGTGCAATCTGAGGACAACACAAGGTAGTGGTTAAGAAACTGAATTCAGGGATGTCACTTATTAGGCTATATGTTGTTGTTTCCATACAATGAATGTTTTATCACTGCCTGGACTATAGGGCACATGAGCCCTGGTTCGACTACACTCCCTCCTCTGATAAGCAGTTTACTGTCAATATACAATGTGCATAGCGAGCAGCTGTGATGTGGATGGGGTTAGCATTCTGAACTCTGCCACATCTACATCTAAAAACTCTGACAATGTCACAACTGCTCCACCCAGTAAAGTAAGTCATACTTAGTTGGAATCATGGTATTTTTTCCTACATTATGCTGCTGTCAGATGGGGTAGCAACAACCTAGTGACAGATTATTTTTAATTTCTAATAGCTGTGTGAATATCGTGCCGATATATCATCCAACTCATTTAGCTTAGACGCACCCTTACCAGAAGACCAAATGACCTGTGGCTGGGCTTCCATGTTACAGTCACTTCTTCCTCCTCTTACGCAATATTGTTCATTTGTTAAATTATGACAATTTATACACATTTCCAAAGCTTAAGGAATGGTTGAAGTATGCCTTGCTGTTCATGGTTATGTTGTTTACTCAAGAAGTTTTTTCAGACTTTGTGGCACCTACTCCTTTTGTAAGAATATTTCCTACCCTGCCACATTACAATAAACACTTAGTCACTTGTGCATATTTTAACAATGCAATGGGGACAGAAGAAAGATGTCTTTTACATAGTTAACACCTGCAAAAACAGCTTACCCTGGGGTGATTTTCTGTTATTCTAAGTTTTTGCACTTGAGGAAGTAAAATTTAATTCTGTGAAATTGCAAAATATTACTCTTGGTTTTATTTCCTAAAGAACTCCAATGTGAAAACTTTTAGCTTTATTACTCTATTGTCCTTTATATAGAAGGCTGGTTTTACCTCTAAAATATTTATACTTACTGCTTGTAGCTGCTGCCTCTGCTCTAGGTTGTATTCTTCTTACCAGCATTCAATTTTTAATATAATTTATCATTGTCTTCAATGGTTTCAATTGCATAACTACTGCAATTTCAAGCATTTTATACAGATATTACTCATGTAGGCTGTGTGGGGAAAGCAGGTTCTATCGCCTTGTCAAATTTCAGCAGGTAAGAAATTAAAAATATTAGATTTAATCACAACGTTTTTTCTGTCTGGAATTGTATTTTGTCCATTGTAAATTTTCTTTCGCCCTGACATGTTGCGTACACAGTAAAATCTTTTTCGGCATGCACAGTAATGAATACAAATATATCTAATCTGTGCGAGATCTGTGCAGACACCTTACAATCTCCTAATCTAGATTAAATTAAATTAATTTTTTTTTTTGCTTTTGTTAAACATTACTGATAAGGAAAAAAGAATGATCAGTTTGTAAAAGGAGAATAACTGTCAACTCTGTATAAAAATGTGATACCAACAAAAGTGAACTTATCTAGAAAGAGCTAAGGCAACATCATACAAAAAAAATATACTAAAAGCAATATTCTGACTTCATGTTCAGAGTTTATGTATTTTCCAGTCTTCTTAGAATGGCAAACTGTAGTCTCACAATTAGTGTTGAGCGATACCGTCCGATACTTAAAAGTATCGGATCGGATGGTATCGGCCGATCTAAAAAAAATATCGGGTATCGCCGATTCCGATACCGGAAGTCCCATTCAAGTCTATGGGACTTCCGGTATCGGAATAAGAAAAACCCTATTTTTGCCTTGTACAGCCTCTCTGTGCCGGCCTGCCGGGGGGTCTGTGCAGGCTCTGGTGGTCTGTGCAGGCCTGCCGGGGGGCTGTGCCGGCCTGCCGGTGGTCTGTGCAGGCTCCGGGGGGCTGTGCCGGCCTGCCGGGGAGCTGTGCCCGCCTGACAGGGAGATGTGCAGGCTCCGGTGGTCTGTGCCGGCCTGCCGGGGGGCTGTGCCGGCCTGCCGGTGGGCTGTGCAGGCTCCGGGGGTCTGTGCAGGCATCGTCCGATGGGACTACAAGTCCCA
This sequence comes from Dendrobates tinctorius, assembly GCF_039654945.1. Lineage (NCBI taxonomy): Eukaryota > Metazoa > Chordata > Amphibia > Anura > Dendrobatidae > Dendrobates > Dendrobates tinctorius. Next base: position 40,135,532 of record NW_027361711.1, read on the forward strand.
TCGGGCGATGCCTGCTACCATGACAGTGATTGACACATTAGCCAATGATGGGAAAGTAGTAGTCCCATCATCCGGCTAATGTGTTGAATGTAAAAAAAAAAAAAAAAAAAAAAAATTTTACATGCTACATACATACAACATGCATACTACATATATACTACATGTAACATACATACTACATATATACTACATGCAACATGCATACTACATACATGCTACATACTACATGCATGCTACATACTACATACATACTACATACATAATACATATATACTACATGCATGCAACATACATACAACATATATACTACATGCATGCAAAATGCATACTACATATATACTATATATACTACATGTAACATACATACTACATATATACTACATGCTACATACATGCTACATACTACATACATGCTACATACTACATACATAATACATATATACTACATGCATGCAACATACATACAACATATATACTACATGCATGCAAAATGCATACTACATATATACTATATATACTACATGTAACATACTTACTACAGATATACTACATGCTACATACATGCAACATACATACTACATACATGCTACATACATACTACATACATAATACATATATACTACATGCATGCAACATGCATACTACATATATACTACATGTAACATACATACTACATATATACTACATGCTACATACATGCTACATACTACATACATAATACATATATACTACATGCATGCAACAGACATACAACATATATACTACATGCATGCAACATGCATACTACATATATACTATATATACTACATGTAACATACTTACTACATATATACTACATGCTACATACATGCAACAAAAAAAAGTCCCTAGTCTCACTTTATGCCATTGCTGCGTGGGTTCCCACGCAGCAATGGCATAAAGTGAGACTAGGGACTTTTTTTTTTTTAAAGTGGTGGAGGAATACAGTGCGGAAGGATACCTACCTTCCGTCATTGTATTACTGGAGCTGGTAGAGAACGGTAGCATCAGCTGATGCTGCTGTTCTCCACGCAAGATGGACGTGGGACCCTCGTGGAATTCTGTGGATCGGGGTAAGTATATTGGTGTTTTTTTATTTTGATATTTATTCCTCAAGGGGACAATGGCTTCGGGGATCAAAGTGACAAGTGACGGTGAGTATGTACTCTATGTTATATGTACTGTATGTCTATATGTATGTATTGTATGTAGTATATATGTATGTTGCATGCATGTAGTATATATGCAGTATATATGTAGTATGCATGTTGCATGCATGTGGTATATATGTAGTATGTATGTAGCATGTATGTAGTATGTAGCATGTATGTAGTATGTATGTTGCATGTATGTAGCATGTAGTGTGTATGTATGTAGCATGTATGTAGTATGCATGTTGCATGTATGTAGCATGTAGTGTGTATGTAGCATGTATGTAGCATGTAGTATATATGTAGTATGTATGTTACATGTAGTATATATAGTATATATGTAGTATGCATGTTGCATGCATGTAGTATATATGTTGTATGTATGTTGCATGCATGTAGTATATATGTATTATGTATGTAGCATGTATGTAGTATGTATGTTGCATGTATGTAGCATGTAGTATATATGTAGTATGTATGTTACATGTAGTATATATAGTATATATGGCAAACAAGATTTCAAGGGCAGTGGACATATAATTATAGGTGGCCCTGACCCATGGTGACCACCCCATAACATGCACTAGCTGTGGAAAAACTCCCAATACTTTGTATACAAAAACACATGGAGTAAAGACATCCACCAAGGAAAATATAAAAAAATTATTATTTTATTCTGAAAAGTTAATAATATAGACAATGAAGTACATAAAGACAGGTCACATAATAAAAGAGCTCCATATGATAAGGAATTCAGGTACAGAAAAAACACACATGTAGCAATACTAACAGCAATGGAATGTGTATAATGGATATACAGAGATAAGTAAAGTGCCAGTGCTTAAAGTCTTTCTTTCAGATATCCAGAGAATCCCAAAAAGTGACCCCCTCACAGTAATAAACCATCACAACATAATAGCTCAAAATCTTAGTCTGGAGGCCACATAATGAAAAACCAGTTCAGAACCACTTACCCATAACTAATTAGTATGCCACACGTGTAGCCCCTACGCGCGTTTCGCGTGGGCTTCGTCGGGGGGCTGTGATGGCATGTTCTGTCCCACTCTCCCTTATATCACCCCATCACAGCTGTGGAGAGTCATCATAAATGGCGCATGTCATCACAACGGGACCCGGAGTTCGCGTCAATAAACGGCGCCAAAATGGCGGTGCGGCTCACCCAGAACAACTGGTGACGTCACTGAACCGCACACGTCATCAAACGGCGCCGGAAGTGGCACGCCGGTTATCTCAGTGTGTAGGACATGCGCACTGATGATCTCCCAGAGCTGGTCACCAGAACAACAGGTGAAGTCATCGGACCGCCCAGACAATACAGCGGCACCTAAAGATGACGCATCCATCGTCACAGAATATGCGTTCTACCCATCTGGCGGTGCAATCTAGCAACTGGAATCAAAAACAAATCCAAAGGCGCATCTCCAACGATAATACAGGAGATCTATACGCTATGAACCAATGCAATATTATATGCACCGCTGAAGAAGAAATAAAGTGTAATATTCACAAGACAGTAACGCATCAGTGCACAATTAGCCCAATCCAGACCATTATAAACACGAAAAACAAAAAATATATATATATAAGAAATAAAAAATAATAAATAATAAAAGAATAGAAGTGTTATACACATAAGTGTGTGATACCATATGCACTAGAAAAACGAGGTGAGAAAAACCTCAATATATATGAATACAGCTTCTTTCACAAAACTATCCCGCAGGATTATACAATAAAAAGGTGAAAATCTGGAGTGAAAATATATATATATATATACATACATATATATATAATGTGAAGAAAATTCATTTAGAATATAAGACAATACCAAAGGTGAAGTGAAAACGTAAAAAGTGAAATACAAAAAAAATATATAACATATTCAGACCACTATAAAGTGGAAACTATACCAAATAGTGAAAAAAAAAAAAAAAAATTTTTTTTTTTGTGTACATTTTCATGTATATATAGAAAGGTCGTGAATATATGATCCAGGTGCTCTAACATGTTTGAAAGTCTTCTTCCCGAAACCGTTGCTCGATGTCAGGGGTCCAAGAGGGAGGATGCTCACAGATACTCATTCTCATATGCAATAAACTATAAAAGACACAGAACATACAAAATAAAAATAAATCCAAAAAAACACAAATGTTATAAAAAGGAGGAGAAACTAATTTGCTCGTTTAAGCCTTTCGGTGTTACAGTGTCCAGAACTGCAATCCACTTGCATTCTCTCTGGGTGAGGAATCGCACCGCATCCCCACCTCTAATACCCAATTGGATACAATCAATCCCATATATCTGCAAGTCATTTGGATTACAGTTATGTCTCAGTTTGAAGTGCCGGGGGAGCGACTTGAGTCCACCAACATCATCCACTTCACGGGCAGCCAAAATGTCCCTAACGTGTTCACGTGTCCTTACTCGTAACTCACGTGATGTTAATCCTACATATATTAGGTTACACTTGCACTTTGCGTAGTAAACAACATGTGTAGTTGTACATGTAATGAACATGTTGATGTTAAAGGTTTTAGAGCCGTCCGAAGATGTGAATGATGTGGCCCGTACATGGTTTTTACATGCCAGACAATTTTTACATGGAAAAAACCCCTTCCTCCTATCTGCATTTCCAAATAAGGATGGAGGCCTAGTCACATAGTGACTATTCACTAGCATGTCTTTAAGATTTCGACTACGACGGGCCGTCATTTGAGGCACCACTGGTAAATTTTTACTGAGAGTTTGGTCTGTCATAAGTATCGGCCAATGCTTTTTAAGAATCATCCGCATTGTTTCCCACTGTTGGTTTAATGTAGAAATAAATCTTAACCCGGCATCACATTCCTTTTTCTTATTCCGTGGGACTAAAAGATTCCTTCTCTCGGATTTCCTCGCTCTAGTATAGCCTCTCTTAATGCTCCGCCTGCTGTACCCACGCTCTTGAAATCTGTCCCCAAGGTCAATGGCCTGCCGCTCAAATAGGCTGTCCGATGAACAAATCCTCCGGGCCCGGAGAAATTGGCCTACTGGGATAGCCTTAATAGTTGAGCCCAGGTGTGCAGACGAGGCATGTAGTAATGCATTAACTGCAGTTTCTTTACGAAACATGTCTGTATGAACAGAACCATCAGAATGCACCCTGAGCTCAATATCTAAAAAGGATATCTTCTCATGATGGAAATTGTAGGTAAGCCTGATGTTGGAGTCGTTGCGATTCAGACCCCCCATAAATGAGTGTAGTTCATCAGTGGTACCCTGCCATATAAACAATATGTCTTCTATAAAGCGGAACCATCCAAGTATATTGGGAGAGGCATGTGCGCCGTCGCAAAACAAACCCCTCTCCCAAAAACCGAGAAAGAGGTTTGCATACGAGGGTGCACATGCCGCTCCCATTGCGGTACCACGCGTTTGTAGGTAATATCTATCCTTGAATGTAAAGAAATTATGGGTAAGAATGAACCGCAACAGCTCCAACACCAGTCCTCTCAGGTCAGCATCCAAATTACTTGCCTCAAGATAAAATTGAGCAGCTCGTATACCATCTTCATGAGAAATGCTCGTATACAGAGACTCTACATCTGCCACCACAAATAGCATGTCGGGTTCGAGGAACAGTCCATCAACACGTTTCAGGACGTCCATAGTGTCTCTGACATAGGAGGGCAAAGTCTCCACCTGTGGTTTAAGATAATATTCAATAAATTTACATATTGGGTCGCATAGCCCTCCTATGCCAGAGACAATAGGACGCCCAGGAGGCGAGATAGAGTCTTTGTGGACCTTGGGTAACAGATAGAACGTGGGCACAACAGGGAACCTTACAGACAGCCCATCAAGGATTTTCTTAGAGATGATTCCTCTCTCATATGCAATCTCCAAAATATTAACCAAAGCACCCTTAAAGGAGACAAGCGGATTTGTTGTAAGTTGGGCATATGTTTCCTTATCTTTGAGCTGTCTGAATGCTTCCCTCTCATATTTCTCTACCGGCCAGACCACCACATTCCCCCCCTTGTCCGCTGGTTTAATGACTACGTCACCCAGTTTTCTCAGGTCATTAAGAGCCTTCCTTTGTTGGTAAGATAAATTATCTCTAGCTCTATTGTTCTTAATTTTGCGGAAATCCTCCACCACCAATCGTGTGAAGATCTCCACCTGTGGACAAATAGACAAGGGAGGGAATGTGGTAGATCTGGGGCAGACTTGAGGAAAAGAAATACCTGAAATACCAGCAGTAGACTCTCTCTCCAATTCCTCCAATACTTCCAGGGCCTCTTGTTCTGATATTACCCCTCCCAAATCATCAGAATTTCTGGAGTGAAGCTTTTTCAACACCAGTTTACGGGAAAATAGGTGTAAATCTTTTAGCGCTGTGAAGAAATTGAAATTGTTACATGGAGAAAAAGACAGACCCAACTCAAGAACTTCTATCTGCGTTTTAGTTAGAATATGTGGTGACAAGTTAATTACCTGCAAGGCATTAGTTTTAGCTTTTTTATCAGCAGGAGGAGAGGATAAATTTTTACGTTTAGAATTGTTCTTAAAACTACCCGACCGAGGGTCCTTGAAAAAGTCTCTTCTGTCCCACGGAATTTTTGGATGGTCAGAACCCTGAGGTCTTTCCTCGGTCGATGAGACAGATGAAAAGGAGACAGAACGTGTTCTAGACCGTGATCTAAAAGCTGAATTATTTTTGTTATTCCACCTATACATCCGACCATTTTGTGAATCAGCCACATCACGCTGATATTTCTTTGTCTTATTCTGTACTATCTCCTTTTCCCATTTGAGTGACTCTACATCTAATTCATTTTTATATCTCAACACTTCCTCTGGAGTGAGTTGTTGATTCATCTCATCCTGAACTACCTTGAGTTCTTCATCTAGTTCCTCCATTTTAGATTGATTAGATTTCGCTAATAATTCCATAAATGTTTTTGAACACAATGATGCTGCATCTTCCCATGATTTAATAAAAACCTCCTCATTTACAGGAAAGGAAGGGAAGACTTGAACTCTTAGTCCTCTTGGAATCAGACCACACGTAATATACTTCTCCAGGAATGCTTTGTTCCACCATAGACGGGCTCTTTTGAGCAACAGTTCCTTATATTTTTTAAAAAGTTCTCCACCATTTTTGGATTTACAATCATTAGCAGCACCTGAACCCTCATCAAATACTCTGTCGAGTTGTGTGCGCCACGCTTTCTCGCGCTCGCGAAAGTCCATCTGTCCCAAGATGGAAACTGTGAAAACACAGACAATAATAATGGCAAACAAGATTTCAAGGGCAGTGAACATATAATTATAGGTGGCCCTGACCCATGGTGACCACCCCATAACATGCACTAGCTGTGGAAAAACTCCCAATACTTTGTATACAAAAACACATGGAGTAAAGACATCCACCAAGGAAAATATAAAAAAATTATTATTTTATTCTGAAAAGTTAATAATATAGACAATGATGTACATAAAGACGGGTCACATAATAAAAGAGCTCCATATGATAAGGAATTCAGGTACAGAAAAAACACACATGTAGCAATACTAACAGCAATGGAATGTGTATAATGGATATACAGAGATAAGTAAAGTGCCAGTGCTTAAAGTCTTTCTTTCAGATATCCAGAGAATCCCAAAAAGTGACCCCCTCACAGTAATAAACCATCACAACATAATAGCTCAAAATCTTAGTCTGGAGGCCACATAATGAAAAACCAGTTCAGAACCACTTACCCATAACTAATTAGTATGCCACACGTGTAGCCCCTACGCGCGTTTCGCGTGGGCTTCGTCGGGGGGCTGTGATGGCATGTTCTGTCCCACTCTCCCTTATATCACCCCATCACAGCTGTGGAGAGTCATCATAAATGGCGCATGTCATCACAACGGGACCCGGAGTTCGCGTCAATAAACGGCGCCAAAATGGCGGTGCGGCTCACCCAGAACAACTGGTGACGTCACTGAACCGCACACGTCATCAAACGGCGCCGGAAGTGGCACGCCGGTTATCTCAGTGTGTAGGACATGCGCACTGATGATCTCCCAGAGCTGGTCACCAGAACAACAGGTGAAGTCATCGGACCGCCCAGACAATACAGCGGCACCTAAAGATGACGCATCCATCGTCACAGAATATGCGTTCTACCCATCTGGCGGTGCAATCTAGCAACTGGAATCAAAAACAAATCCAAAGGCGCATCTCCAACGATAATACAGGAGATCTATACGCTATGAACCAATGCAATATTATATGCACCGCTGAAGAAGAAATAAAGTGTAATATTCACAAGACAGTAACGCATCAGTGCACAATTAGCCCAATCCAGACCATTATAGACACGAAAAACAAAAAATATATATATATAAGAAATAAAAAATAATAAATAATAAAAGAATAGAAGTGTTATACACATAAGTGTGTGATACCATATGCACTAGAAAAACGAGGTGAGAAAAACCTCAATATATATGAATACAGCTTCTTTCACAAAACTATCCCGCAGGATTATACAATAAAAAGGTGAAAATCTGGAGTGAAAATATATATATATATATATACATACATATATATAATGTGAAGAAAATTCATTTAGAATATAAGACAATACCAAAGGTGAAGTGAAAACGTAAAAAGTGAAATACAAAAAAAAATATATAACATATTCAGACCACTATAAAGTGGAAACTATACCAAATAGTGAAAAAAAAAAAAAAAAAAATTTTTTTTTTTTTTTTTTTGTGTACATTTTCATGTATATATAGAAAGGTCGTGAATATATGATCCAGGTGCTCTAACATGTTTGAAAGTCTTCTTCCTGAAACCGTTGCTCGATGTCAGGGGTCCAAGAGGGAGGATGCTCACAGATACTCATTCTCATATGGCAATAAACTATAAAAGACACAGAACATACAAAATAAAAATAAATCCAAAAAAACACAAATGTTATAAAAAGGAGGAGAAACTAATTTGCTCGTTTAAGCCTTTCGGTCTTACAGTGTTCAGAACTGCAATCCACTTGCATTCTCTCTGGGTGAGGAATCGCACCGCATCCCCACCTCTAATACCCAATTGGATACAATCAATCCCATATATCTGCAAGTCATTTGGATTACAGTTATGTCTCAGTTTGAAGTGCCGGGGGAGCGACTTGAGTCCACCAACATCATCCACTTCACGGGCAGCCAAAATGTCCCTAACGTGTTCACGTGTCCTTACTCGTAACTCACGTGATGTTAATCCTACATATATTAGGTTACACTTGCACTTTGCGTAGTAAACAACATGTGTAGTTGTACATGTAATGAACATGTTGATGTTAAAGGTTTTAGAGCCGTCCGAAGATGTGAATGATGTGGCCCGTACATGGTTTTTACATGCCAGACAATTTTTACATGGAAAAAACCCCTTCCTCCTATCTGCATTTCCAAATAAGGATGGAGGCCTAGTCACATAGTGACTATTCACTAGCATGTCTTTAAGATTTCGACTACGACGGGCCGTCATTTGAGGCACCACTGGTAAATTTTTACTGAGAGTTTGGTCTGTCATAAGTATCGGCCAATGCTTTTTAAGAATCATCCGCATTGTTTCCCACTGTTGGTTTAATGTAGAAATAAATCTTAACCCGGCATCACATTCCTTTTTTTTATTCCGTGGGACTAAAAGATTCCTTCTCTCGGATTTCCTCGCTCTAGTATAGCCTCTCTTAATGCTCCGCCTGCTGTACCCACGCTCTTGAAATCTGTCCCCAAGGTCAATGGCCTGCCGCTCAAATAGGCTGTCCGATGAACAAATCCTCCGGGCCCGGAGAAATTGGCCTACTGGGATAGCCTTAATAGTTGAGCCCAGGTGTGCAGACGAGGCATGTAGTAATGCATTAACTGCAGTTTCTTTACGAAACATGTCTGTATGAACAGAACCATCAGAATGCACCCTGAGCTCAATATCTAAAAAGGATATCTTCTCATGATGGAAATTGTAGGTAAGCCTGATGTTGGAGTCGTTGCGATTCAGACCCCCCATAAATGAGTGTAGTTCATCAGTGGTACCCTGCCATATAAACAATATGTCTTCTATAAAGCGGAACCATCCAAGTATATTGGGAGAGGCATGTGCGCCGTCGCAAAACAAACCCCTCTCCCAAAAACCGAGAAAGAGGTTTGCATACGAGGGTGCACATGCCGCTCCCATTGCGGTACCACGCGTTTGTAGGTAATATCTATCCTTGAATGTAAAGAAATTATGGGTAAGAATGAACCGCAACAGCTCCAACACCAGTCCTCTCAGGTCAGCATCCAAATTACTTGCCTCAAGATAAAATTGAGCAGCTCGTATACCATCTTCATGAGAAATGCTCGTATACAGAGACTCTACATCTGCCACCACAAATAGCATGTCGGGTTCGAGGAACAGTCCATCAACACGTTTCAGGACGTCCATAGTGTCTCTGACATAGGAGGGCAAAGTCTCCACCTGTGGTTTAAGATAATATTCAATAAATTTACATATTGGGTCGCATAGCCCTCCTATGCCAGAGACAATAGGACGCCCAGGAGGCGAGATAGAGTCTTTGTGGACCTTGGGTAACAGATAGAACGTGGGCACAACAGGGAACCTTACAGACAGCCCATCAAGGATTTTCTTAGAGATGATTCCTCTCTCATATGCAATCTCCAAAATATTAACCAAAGCACCCTTAAAGGAGACAAGCGGATTTGTTGTAAGTTGGGCATATGTTTCCTTATCTTTGAGCTGTCTGAATGCTTCCCTCTCATATTTCTCTACCGGCCAGACCACCACATTCCCCCCCTTGTCCGCTGGTTTAATGACTACGTCACCCAGTTTTCTCAGGTCATTAAGAGCCTTCCTTTGTTGGTAAGATAAATTATCTCTAGCTCTATTGTTCTTAATTTTGCGGAAATCCTCCACCACCAATCGTGTGAAGATCTCCACCTGTGGACAAATAGACAAGGGAGGGAATGTGGTAGATCTGGGGCAGACTTGAGGAAAAGAAATACCTGAAATACCAGCAGTAGACTCTCTCTCCAATTCCTCCAATACTTCCAGGGCCTCTTGTTCTGATATTACCCCTCCCAAATCATCAGAATTTCTGGAGTGAAGCTTTTTCAACACCAGTTTACGGGAAAATAGGTGTAAATCTTTTAGCGCTGTGAAGAAATTGAAATTGTTACATGGAGAAAAAGACAGACCCAACTCAAGAACTTCTATCTGCGTTTTAGTTAGAATATGTGGTGACAAGTTAATTACCTGCAAGGCATTAGTTTTAGCTTTTTTATCAGCAGGAGGAGAGGATAAATTTTTACGTTTAGAATTGTTCTTAAAACTACCCGACCGAGGGTCCTTGAAAAAGTCTCTTCTGTCCCACGGAATTTTTGGATGGTCAGAACCCTGAGGTCTTTCCTCGGTCGATGAGACAGATGAAAAGGAGACAGAACGTGTTCTAGACCGTGATCTAAAAGCTGAATTATTTTTGTTATTCCACCTATACATCCGACCATTTTGTGAATCAGCCACATCACGCTGATATTTCTTTGTCTTATTCTGTACTATCTCCTTTTCCCATTTGAGTGACTCTACATCTAATTCATTTTTATATCTCAACACTTCCTCTGGAGTGAGTTGTTGATTCATCTCATCCTGAACTACCTTGAGTTCTTCATCTAGTTCCTCCATTTTAGATTGATTAGATTTCGCTAATAATTCCATAAATGTTTTTGAACACAATGATGCTGCATCTTCCCATGATTTAATAAAAACCTCCTCATTTACAGGAAAGGAAGGGAAGACTTGAACTCTTAGTCCTCTTGGAATCAGACCACACGTAATATACTTCTCCAGGAATGCTTTGTTCCACCATAGACGGGCTCTTTTGAGCAACAGTTCCTTATATTTTTTAAAAAGTTCTCCACCATTTTTGGATTTACAATCATTAGCAGCACCTGAACCCTCATCAAATACTCTGTCGAGTTGTGTGCGCCACGCTTTCTCGCGCTCGCGAAAGTCCATCTGTCCCAAGATGGAAACTGTGAAAACACAGACAATAATAATGGCAAACAAGATTTCAAGGGCAGTGAACATATAATTATAGGTGGCCCTGACCCATGGTGACCACCCCATGACATGCACTAGCTGTGGAAAAACTCCCAATACTTTGTATACAAAAACACATGGAGTAAAGACATCCACCAAGGAAAATATAAAAAAATTATTATTTTATTCTGAAAAGTTAATAATATAGACAATGATGTACATAAAGACGGGTCACATAATAAAAGAGCTCCATATGATAAGGAATTCAGGTACAGAAAAAACACACATGTAGCAATACTAACAGCAATGGAATGTGTATAATGGATATACAGAGATAAGTAAAGTGCCAGTGCTTAAAGTCTTTCTTTCAGATATCCAGAGAATCCCAAAAAGTGACCCCCTCACAGTAATAAACCATCACAACATAATAGCTCAAAATCTTAGTCTGGAGGCCACATAATGAAAAACCAGTTCAGAACCACTTACCCATAACTAATTAGTATGCCACACGTGTAGCCCCTACGCGCGTTTCGCGTGGGCTTCGTCGGGGGGCTGTGATGGCATGTTCTGTCCCACTCTCCCTTATATCACCCCATCACAGCTGTGGAGAGTCATCATAAATGGCGCATGTCATCACAACGGGACCCGGAGTTCGCGTCAATAAACGGCGCCAAAATGGCGGTGCGGCTCACCCAGAACAACTGGTGACGTCACTGAACCGCACACGTCATCAAACGGCGCCGGAAGTGGCACGCCGGTTATCTCAGTGTGTAGGACATGCGCACTGATGATCTCCCAGAGCTGGTCACCAGAACAACAGGTGAAGTCATCGGACCGCCCAGACAATACAGCGGCACCTAAAGATGACGCATCCATCGTCACAGAATATGCGTTCTACCCATCTGGCGGTGCAATCTAGCAACTGGAATCAAAAACAAATCCAAAGGCGCATCTCCAACGATAATACAGGAGATCTATACGCTATGAACCAATGCAATATTATATGCACCGCTGAAGAAGAAATAAAGTGTAATATTCACAAGACAGTAACGCATCAGTGCACAATTAGCCCAATCCAGACCATTATAGACACGAAAAACAAAAAATATATATATATAAGAAATAAAAAATAATAAATAATAAAAGAATAGAAGTGTTATACACATAAGTGTGTGATACCATATGCACTAGAAAAACGAGGTGAGAAAAACCTCAATATATATGAATACAGCTTCTTTCACAAAACTATCCCGCAGGATTATACAATAAAAAGGTGAAAATCTGGAGTGAAAATATATATATATACATACATATATATAATGTGAAGAAAATTCATTTAGAATATAAGACAATACCAAAGGTGAAGTGAAAACGTAAAAAGTGAAATACAAAAAAAAATATATAACATATTCAGACCACTATAAAGTGGAAACTATACCAAATAGTGAAAAAAAAAAAAAAAAAAATTTTTTTTTTTTTTTTTTTGTGTACATTTTCATGTATATATAGAAAGGTCGTGAATATATGATCCAGGTGCTCTAACATGTTTGAAAGTCTTCTTCCTGAAACCGTTGCTCGATGTCAGGGGTCCAAGAGGGAGGATGCTCACAGATACTCATTCTCATATGGCAATAAACTATAAAAGACACAGAACATACAAAATAAAAATAAATCCAAAAAAACACAAATGTTATAAAAAGGAGGAGAAACTAATTTGCTCGTTTAAGCCTTTCGGTCTTACAGTGTTCAGAACTGCAATCCACTTGCATTCTCTCTGGGTGAGGAATCGCACCGCATCCCCACCTCTAATACCCAATTGGATACAATCAATCCCATATATCTGCAAGTCATTTGGATTACAGTTATGTCTCAGTTTGAAGTGCCGGGGGAGCGACTTGAGTCCACCAACATCATCCACTTCACGGGCAGCCAAAATGTCCCTAACGTTTTCACGTGTCCTTACTCGTAACTCACGTGATGTTAATCCTACATATATTAGGTTACACTTGCACTTTGCGTAGTAAACAACATGTGTAGTTGTACATGTAATGAACATGTTGATGTTAAAGGTTTTAGAGCCGTCCGAAGATGTGAATGATGTGGCCCGTACATGGTTTTTACATGCCAGACAATTTTTACATGGAAAAAACCCCTTCCTCCTATCTGCATTTCCAAATAAGGATGGAGGCCTAGTCACATAGTGACTATTCACTAGCATGTCTTTAAGATTTCGACTACGACGGGCCGTCATTTGAGGCACCACTGGTAAATTTTTACTGAGAGTTTGGTCTGTCATAAGTATCGGCCAATGCTTTTTAAGAATCATCCGCATTGTTTCCCACTGTTGGTTTAATGTAGAAATAAATCTTAACCCGGCATCACATTCCTTTTTCTTATTCCGTGGGACTAAAAGATTCCTTCTCTCGGATTTCCTCGCTCTAGTATAGCCTCTCTTAATGCTCCGCCTGCTGTACCCACGCTCTTGAAATCTGTCCCCAAGGTCAATGGCCTGCCGCTCAAATAGGCTGTCCGATGAACAAATCCTCCGGGCCCGGAGAAATTGGCCTACTGGGATAGCCTTAATAGTTGAGCCCAGGTGTGCAGACGAGGCATGTAGTAATGCATTAACTGCAGTTTCTTTACGAAACATGTCTGTATGAACAGAACCATCAGAATGCACCCTGAGCTCAATATCTAAAAAGGATATCTTCTCATGATGGAAATTGTAGGTAAGCCTGATGTTGGAGTCGTTGCGATTCAGACCCCCCATAAATGAGTGTAGTTCATCAGTGGTACCCTGCCATATAAACAATATGTCGTCTATAAAGCGGAACCATCCAAGTATATTGGGAGAGGCATGTGCGCCGTCGCAAAACAAACCCCTCTCCCAAAAACCGAGAAAGAGGTTTGCATACGAGGGTGCACATGCCGCTCCCATTGCGGTACCACGCGTTTGTAGGTAATATCTATCCTTGAATGTAAAGAAATTATGGGTAAGAATGAACCGCAACAGCTCCAACACCAGTCCTCTCAGGTCAGCATCCAAATTACTTGCCTCAAGATAAAATTGAGCAGCTCGTATACCATCTTCATGAGAAATGCTCGTATACAGAGACTCTACATCTGCCACCACAAATAGCATGTCGGGTTCGAGGAACAGTCCATCAACACGTTTCAGGACGTCCATAGTGTCTCTGACATAGGAGGGCAAAGTCTCCACCTGTGGTTTAAGATAATATTCAATAAATTTACATATTGGGTCGCATAGCCCTCCTATGCCAGAGACAATAGGCCGCCCAGGAGGCGAGATAGAGTCTTTGTGGACCTTGGGTAACAGATAGAACGTGGGCACAACAGGGAACCTTACAGACAGCCCATCAAGGATTTTCTTAGAGATGATTCCTCTCTCATATGCAATCTCCAAAATATTAACCAAAGAACCCTTAAAGGAGACAAGCGGATTTGTTGTAAGTTGGGCATATGTTTCCTTATCTTTGAGCTGTCTGAATGCTTCCCTCTCATATTTCTCTACCGGCCAGACCACCACATTCCCCCCCTTGTCCGCTGGTTTAATGACTACGTCACCCAGTTTTCTCAGGTCATTAAGAGCCTTCCTTTGTTGGTAAGATAAATTATCTCTAGCTCTATTGTTCTTAATTTTGCGGAAATCCTCCACCACCAATCGTGTGAAGATCTCCACCTGTGGACAAATAGACAAGGGAGGGAATGTGGTAGATCTGGGGCAGACTTGAGGAAAAGAAATACCTGAAATACCAGCAGTAGACTCTCTCTCCAATTCCTCCAATACTTCCAGGGCCTCTTGTTCTGATATTACCCCTCCCAAATCATCAGAATTTCTGGAGTGAAGCTTTTTCAACACCAGTTTACGGGAAAATAGGTGTAAATCTTTTAGCGCTGTGAAGAAATTGAAATTGTTACATGGAGAAAAAGACAGACCCAACTCAAGAACTTCTATCTGCGTTTTAGTTAGAATATGTGGTGACAAGTTAATTACCTGCAAGGCATTAGTTTTAGCTTTTATATCAGCAGGAGGAGAGGATAAATTTTTACGTTTAGAATTGTTCTTAAAACTACCCGACCGAGGGTCCTTGAAAAAGTCTCTTCTGTCCCACGGAATTTTTGGATGGTCAGAACCCTGAGGTCTTTCCTCGGTCGATGAGACAGATGAAAAGGAGACAGAACGTGTTCTAGACCGTGATCTAAAAGCTGAATTATTTTTGTTATTCCACCTATACATCCAACCATTTTGTGAATCAGCCACATCACGCTGATATTTCTTTGTCTTATTCTTTACTATCTCCTTTTCCCATTTGAGTGACTCTACATCTAATTCATTTTTATATCTCAACACTTCCTCTGGAGTGAGTTGTTGATTCATCTCATCCTGAACTACCTTGAGTTCTTCATCTAGTTCCTCCATTTTAGATTGATTAGATTTCGCTAATAATTCCATAAATGTTTTTGAACACAATGATGCTGCATCTTCCCATGATTTAATAAAAACCTCCTCATTTACAGGAAAGGAAGGGAAGACTTGAACTCTTAGTCCTCTCGGAATCAGACCACACGTAATATACTTCTCCAGGAATGCTTTGTTCCACCATAGACGGGCTCTTTTGAGCAACAGTTCCTTATATTTTTTAAAAAGTTCTCCACCATTTTTGGATTTACAATCATTAGCAGCACCTGAACCCTCATCAAATACTCTGTCGAGTTGTGTGCGCCACGCTTTCTCGCGCTCGCGAAAGTCCATCTGTCCCAAGATGGAAACTGTGAAAACACAGACAATAATAATGGCAAACAAGATTTCAAGGGCAGTGAACATATAATTATAGGTGGCCCTGACCCATGGTGACCACCCCATAACATGCACTAGCTGTGGAAAAACTCCCAATACTTTGTATACAAAAACACATGGAGTAAAGACATCCACCAAGGAAAATATAAAAAAATTATTATTTTATTCTGAAAAGTTAATAATATAGACAATGATGTACATAAAGACGGGTCACATAATAAAAGAGCTCCATATGATAAGGAATTTAGGTACAGAAAAAACACACATGTAGCAATACTAACAGCAATGGAGTGTGTATAATGGATATACAGAGATAAGTAAAGTGCCAGTGCTTAAAGTCTTTCTTTCAGATATCCAGAGAATCCCAAAAAGTGACCCCCTCACAGTAATAAACCATCACAACATAATAGCTCAAAATCTTAGTCTGGAGGCCACATAATGAAAAACCAGTTCAGAACCACTTACCCATAACTAATTAGTATGCCACACGTGTAGCCCCTACGCGCGTTTCGCGTGGGCTTCGTCGGGGGGCTGTGATGGCATGTTCTGTCCCACTCTCCCTTATATCACCCCATCACAGCTGTGGAGAGTCATCATAAATGGCGCATGTCATCACAACGGGACCCGGAGTTCGCGTCAATAAACGGCGCCAAAATGGCGGTGCGGCTCACCCAGAACAACTGGTGACGTCACTGAACCGCACACGTCATCAAACGGCGCCGGAAGTGGCACGCCGGTTATCTCAGTGTGTAGGACATGCGCACTGATGATCTCCCAGAGCTGGTCACCAGAACAACAGGTGAAGTCATCGGACCGCCCAGACAATACAGCGGCACCTAAAGATGACGCATCCATCGTCACAGAATATGCGTTCTACCCATCTGGCGGTGCAATCTAGCAACTGGAATCAAAAACAAATCCAAAGGCGCATCTCCAACGATAATACAGGAGATCTATACGCTATGAACCAATGCAATATTATATGCACCGCTGAAGAAGAAATAAAGTGTAATATTCACAAGACAGTAACGCATCAGTGCACAATTAGCCCAATCCAGACCATTATAGACACGAAAAACAAAAAATATATATATATAAGAAATAAAAAATAATAAATAATAAAAGAATAGAAGTGTTATACACATAAGTGTGTGATACCATATGCACTAGAAAAACGAGGTGAGAAAAACCTCAATATATATGAATACAGCTTCTTTCACAAAACTATCCCGCAGGATTATACAATAAAAAGGTGAAAATCTGGAGTGAAAATATATATATATATATATATATATAGTATATATGTAGTATGCATGTTGCATGCATGTAGTATATATGTTGTATGTATGTTGCATGCATGTAGTATATATGTATTATGTATGTAGTATGTAGCATGTATGTAGTATGTAGCATGTATGTAGCATGTAGTATATATGTAGTATGTATGTTACATGTAGTATTTTTTTTAAAGTGGTGGAGGAATACAGTGTGGAAGGATACCTACCTTCCGTCATTGTATTCCTGGAGCTGGTAGAGAACGGTAGCATCAGCTGATGCTGCTGTTCTCCACGCAAGATGGACGTGGGACCCTCGTGGAATTCTGCGGATCGGGGTAAGTATATTGGTGTTTTTTTATTTTGATATTTATTCCTCAAGGGGACAATGGCTTCGGGGATCAAAGTGACAAGTGACGGTGAGTATGTACTCTATGTTATATGTACTGTATGTCTATATGTATGTATTGTATGTAGTATATATGTATGTTGCATGCATGTAGTATATATGCAGTATATTTGTAGTATGCATGTTGCATGCATGTGGTATATATGTAGAATGTATGTAGCATGTATGTAGTATGTAGCATGTATGTAGTATGTATGTTGCATGTATGTAGCATGTAGTGTGTATGTATGTAGCATGTATGTAGTATGTATGTTGCATGTATGTAGCATGTAGTGTGTATGTAGCATGTATGTAGCATGTAGTATATATGTAGTATGTATGTTACATGTAGTATATATAGTATATATGTAGTATGCATGTTGCATGCATGTAGTATATATGTTGTATGTATGTTGCATGCATGTAGTATATATGTATTATGTATGTAGCATGTATGTAGTATGTATGTTGCATGTATGTAGCATGTAGTATATATGTAGTATGTATGTTACATGTAGTATATTTAGTATATATGTAGTATGCATGTTGCATGCATGTAGTATATATGTTGTATGTATGTTGCATGCATGTAGTATATATGTATTATGTATGTAGTATGTAGCATGTATGTAGCATGTATGTAGCATGTAGTATATATGTAGTATGTATGTTACATGTAGTATTTTTTTTAAAGTGGTGGAGGAATACAGTGCGGAAGGATACCTACCTTCCGTCATTGTATTCCTGGAGCTGGTAGAGAACGGTAGCATCAGCTGATGCTGCTGTTCTCCACGCAAGATGGACGTGGGACCCTCGTGGAATTCTGCGGATCGGGGTAAGTATATTGGTGTTTTTTTATTTTGATATTTATTCCTCAAGGGGACAATGGCTTCGGGAATCAAAGTGACAAGTGACGGTGAGTATGTACTCTATGTTATATGTACTGTATGTCTATATGTATGTATTGTATGTAGTATATATGTATGTTGCATGCATGTAGTATATATGCAGTATATATGTAGTATGCATGTTGCATGCATGTGATATATATGTAGTATGTATGTAGCATGTATGTAGTATGTAGCATGTATGTAGTATGTATGTTGCATGTATGTAGCATGTAGTGTGTATGTATGTAGCATGTATGTAGTATGTATGTTGCATGTATGTAGCATGTAGTGTGTATGTAGCATGTATGTAGCATGTAGTATATATGTAGTATGTATGTTACATGTAGTATATATAGTATATATGTAGTATGCATGTTGCATGCATGTAGTATATATGTTGTATGTATGTTGCATGCATGTAGTATATATGTATTATGTATGTAGCATGTATGTAGTATGTATGTTGCATGTATGTAGCATGTAGTATATATGCAGTATGTATGTTACATGTAGTATATATAGTATATATGTAGTATGCATGTTGCATGCATGTAGTATATATGTTGTATGTATGTTGCATGCATGTAGTATATATGTATTATGTATGTAGTATGTAGCATGTATGTAGTATGTAGCATGTATGTAGCATGTAGTATATATGTAGTATGTATGTTACATGTAGTATTTTTTTTAAAGTGGTGGAGGAATACAGTGCGGAAGGATACCTACCTTCCGTCATTGTATTCCTGGAACTGGTAGAGAACGGTAGCATCAGCTGATGCTGCTGTTCTCCACGCAAGATGGACGTGGGACCCTCGTGGACTTCTGCGGATCGGGGTAAGTATATTGGTGTTTTCTTATTTTGATATTTATTCCTCAAGGGGACAATGACTTCGGGAATCAAAGTGACAAGTGACGGTGAGTATGTACTCTATGTTATATGTACTGTATGTCTATATGTATGTATTGTATGTAGTATATATGTATGTTGCATGCATGTAGTATATATGCAGTATATATGTAGTATGCATGTTGCATGCATGTGATATATATGTAGTATGTATGTAGCATGTATGTAGTATGTATGTTGCATGTATGTAGCATGTAGTGTGTATGTATGTAGCATGTATGTAGTATGTATGTTGCATGTATGTAGCATGTAGTGTGTATGTAGCATGTATGTAGCATGTAGTATATATGTAGTATGTATGTTACATGTAGTATATATAGTATATATGTAGTATGCATGTTGCATGCATGTAGTATATATGTTGTATGTATGTTGCATGCATGTAGTATATATGTATTATGTATGTAGCATGTATGTAGTATGTATGTTGCATGTATGTAGCATGTAGTATATATGTAGTATGTATGTTACATGTAGTATATTTAGTATATATGTAGTATGCATGTTGCATGCATGTAGTATATATGTTGTATGTATGTTGCATGCATGTAGTATATATGTATTATGTATGTAGTATGTAGCATGTATGTAGCATGTATGTAGCATGTAGTATATATGTAGTATGTATGTTACATGTAGTATTTTTTTTAAAGTGGTGGAGGAATACAGTGCGGAAGGATACCTACCTTCCGTCATTGTATTCCTGGAGCTGGTAGAGAACGGTAGCATCAGCTGATGCTGCTGTTCTCCACGCAAGATGGACGTGGGACCCTCGTGGAATTCTGCGGATCGGGGTAAGTATATTGGTGTTTTTTTATTTTGATATTTATTCCTCAAGGGGACAATGGCTTCGGGAATCAAAGTGACAAGTGACGGTGAGTATGTACTCTATGTTATATGTACTGTATGTCTATATGTATGTATTGTATGTAGTATATATGTATGTTGCATGCATGTAGTATATATGCAGTATATATGTAGTATGCATGTTGCATGCATGTGATATATATGTAGTATGTATGTAGCATGTATGTAGTATGTAGCATGTATGTAGTATGTATGTTTCATGTATGTAGCATGTAGTGTGTATGTATGTAGCATGTATGTAGTATGTATGTTGCATGTATGTAGCATGTAGTGTGTATGTAGCATGTATGTAGCATGTAGTATATATGTAGTATGTATGTTACATGTAGTATATATAGTATATATGTAGTATGCATGTTGCATGCATGTAGTATATATGTTGTATGTATGTTGCATGCATGTAGTATATATGTATTATGTATGTAGCATGTATGTAGTATGTATGTTGCATGTATGTAGCATGTAGTATATATGTAGTATGTATGTTACATGTAGTATATATAGTATATATGTAGTATGCATGTTGCATGCATGTAGTATATATGTTGTATGTATGTTGCATGCATGTAGTATATATGTATTATGTATGTAGTATGTAGCATGTATGTAGTATGTAGCATGTATGTAGCATGTAGTATATATGTAGTATGTATGTTACATGTAGTATTTTTTTTAAAGTGGTGGAGGAATACAGTGCGGAAGGATACCTACCTTCCGTCATTGTATTCCTGGAGCTGGTAGAGAACGGTAGCATCAGCTGATGCTGCTGTTCTCCACGCAAGATGGACGTGGGACCCTCGTGGACTTCTGCGGATCGGGGTAAGTATATTGGTGTTTTCTTATTTTGATATTTATTCCTCAAGGGGACAATGACTTCGGGAATCAAAGTGACAAGTGACGGTGAGTATGTACTCTATGTTATATGTACTGTATGTCTATATGTATGTATTGTATGTAGTATATATGTATGTTGCATGCATGTAGTATATATGCAGTATATATGTAGTATGCATGTTGCATGCATGTGATATATATGTAGTATGTATGTAGCATGTATGTAGTATGTATGTTGCATGTATGTAGCATGTAGTGTGTATGTATGTAGCATGTATGTAGTATGTATGTTGCATGTATGTAGCATGTAGTGTGTATGTAGCATGTATGTAGCATGTAGTATATATGTAGTATGTATGTTACATGTAGTATACTGTATATAGTATATATGTAGTATGCATGTTGCATGCATGTAGTATATATGTTGTATGTATGTTGCATGCATGTAGTATATATGTATTATGTATGTAGCATGTATGTAGTATGTATGTTGCATGTATGTAGCATGTAGTATATATGTAGTATGTACGTTACATGTAGTATATATAGTATATATGTAGTATGCATGTTGCATGCATGTAGTATATATGTTGTAAGTATGCTGCATGCATGTAGTATATATGTATTATGTATTATGTATGTATGTAGCATGTATGTAATATGTAGCATGTATGTAGCATGCATGTAGTATGTAGCATGTATGTAGTATGCATGTAGTATGTATGTTACATGTAGTATATATGTAGTATGCATGTTGTATGCATGTTGTATGTATGTAGCATGTATGTAGCATGTAAATTTTTTTTTTTTTTTTTTTTTTTTTTTACATTCAACACATTAGCCGGATGATGGGACTACTACTGTCCCATCATTGGCTAATGTGTCAATCACTGTCATGGTAGCAGGCATCGCCCGATGGGACTTGTAGTCCCATCGGACGATGCCTGCACAGACCCCCGGAGCCTGCACAGACCACCGGCAGGCCGGCACAGACCCCCGGAGCCTGCACAGACCACCGGCAGGCCGGCACAGACCACCGGAGCCTGCACAGACCACCGGCAGGCCGGCACAGCCCCCCCGGCAGGCCGGCACAGCCCCCCGCAGCCTGCACAGACCACCGGCAGGCCGGCACAGCCCCCCCGGCAGGCCGGCACAGACCCCCGGAGCCTGCACAGACCACCGGCAGGCCGGCACAGCCCCCCGGCAGGCCGGCACAGACCCCCGGAGCCTGTACAGACCACCGGCAGGCCGGCACAGAAACCCGGACAGTCGGCACAGCCCCCCCGAAGGCCCGAACTGACGGCGCATCATGATGCGCACAGACAGCGCATCATGATGACGTCATTTCGGCAGCCAATCAGAGCCACAAAAGTGGCTCATTGCATTTTGGACTTCTGATTCCGGTATCCGATACGAAAAAAGTATCGGTTCTCGGTATCGGAATTCCAATACGGCAAATATCGGCCGATACCCGATACTTGCGGTATCGGAAAGCTCAACACTACTCACAATGAATCAGCCAGTACATTTCTACACCTTCCATTTATATTTCATGTGAGGCTCCATATTGACCTCTAATCAGAAGGTTCTGTTAGATTCTGGCTTGGTATAGGTTCGCTTTTTCCTTGTATCCTTACTACTTGTTAGGCTAGTTTCACACTAGCATTACTGGGCGCAGCGCACGGCCACTGCTAAGCTCCGCCCCTGGCCGCGCCCCCTCCGGTCAGCTCCTCCTCTGATTGCATGACACTGCATGTGATCAGCGTACCCTATATTTAGCGTTGGGTATGCTGGTCGTGTGCTGGCACACTTTTGCAAGCGCATTCGCCCTTTTGGCGCTGCGCCGACATGCACCAAACGCACTGTGCTGCATTTTTGTGTGCTCGGCGCAGCGCCAAAAGGGTGGATGTGCCTGCAAAAGTGTGCCAGCGCATGACTAGCGTACCCAACGCTAAATATAGGGTACGCTGATCACATGCAGCATCATGCGATCAGAGGAGGAGCTGATCAGAGGGGGTGCAGCCAGGGGCGGAGCTTAGCGGCGACCCTGCGCTGCGCGCAGTAACGCTAGTGTGAAACAAGCTTTAGTGATTTTGTTTGTCTTTGTATCTACATCATCTACCTGCTTCATTCTTTGCCAATCCATCTGTCTAAGGGTTCATTCACACGTACAATTTTAGCGTACAATTGCCATTCGTGATTTTCAAGGATATCACTCTTAGCATTGATGGTCTATGGGGCCATTCACATGTAAGTGATTTTTTGCAAAACAAGAGGTCAGAGTAAAATTGCAGAGACTTGTCCAGTGCAAGGGAGGGATCAAAATCGGTAACACAAGTCAAGTCAATGCCAGGATGACTTCTGAGTGCAGTCCGATTTTCATGGACTCTCATAATGGAGAGGGTCAAGAATTTTTTGTTCATTTCTCCAAGTACGAGAAAATCAGATAACACTAGGACCACACTCTGGTCAAACTCTGATCAAAGTCTGGTTAGATTCTGATCAGAATATTTGGTCCATTTTTCTCGTACGTAAAAAAAACTAACATCTGAATGAGGCATTAGTTTCATGCTTCTCTCACTATAATGCCTGCCGATTTTATACTGAAATGCTTGATTCCTGTCAGCCTTGACTAATGGAGAGATTTTAGGAAACTGTGACCTCATGGGACTCTGGGAAAGTCCATTAATCTTTAAGAGGTAGAAAGAATGGCCCATAAGTCTCTGCACCCATCTAGCCCTAGGAAATATCCAATTGTGTCCCATTGGGTTTACCTCCCAGCTAATTCCTTTAGAGTTACGAGTCATTATTCAGGCAGCCAATGGAGCACCTTGCACTTTCTCAGATTTTATACTTGTGAAATAAAAGTTATATTTTAAAATTATTCCTATCCATTGGCTGCCAGAATAGTTTAAGAGGAGTAGATACACTAGTGCTATTCGTACTGATTTTGTGATTATGGCAGATTTACGAGTCATCTGAAAATGTATTGCTATTAATGCCTTCGTCTTTATCTTGTGATCTTTTTTAGACATGGAAATCTTTTCTGAAGCAAAACGTTTATGCAAGCTAAACACCAAAGGGTAAGCCCATCATTCATGTTTTTCCAAGGCTCAGTTTGCCCAAATAAAAAACAATAAAGCAATTAAAAAAGGCAGGGCAGTAATTACTGTGTATGAATAATAACGATGGCCTGATTTATGAGCTGGTGTGGTAAAAATAACATCATTACTAAGCTCTGCTCTCATTTCCTTTACTGTATGTCATGTACAAACATATCTCTTGAATCTCCTGTAACTACTGTAGCTACTTTCATGTTTGAAATAATATGAAGTACGGTAAAATGAAGAGTTACCGTATATATAACTATCATGATATAATCAAAAACGTCTCAATTAGCCATATCAGCATAGAGTGGTGGTAGCGTATATCTCCAAATTATCTATGTAGAAGGGGTTAATTTCTTATAGTTAGTAGGCCGTTGGAGTAACTTCACATATCTGGGGGTGTCAGATGCTTACAGACTAGTTCCAGTAATAATCATTAATGTGTTTCCCTGCAGTGGTAAAAAAAAAACATTCTGTAGAAACAGAATATTAATTCCTAGAACAACGCTTCAATGTAGTTTATATCACAGATGTGGTTACTGGCATCACAATCAGATTTTTTAACTTTATTTAATTTTATTTATCTTATGCCTTTGAGCCCTTAACCCCTTAACGACCAGGGGTATTTTTGGTTTTACAGTTTCATTTTTCCCTCCCCTTCTTTCCAGAGCCATAACTTTTTTAATTTTCCGTTTATATGGCCATGTGAGGGCTTATTTTTTGCAGGACGAGTTGTACTTTTAAATGACATCATTGGTTTTACCATATCGTGTACTCGAAAACGGGAAAAAAATTCCAAGTGCGGTGAAATTGCAAAAAAAGTGCAATCCCACACTTGTTTTTTGCTTGGCTTTTTTGTTAGGTTCACTAGATGCTAAATCTGACCTACCATTATGATTCTCCAGGTCATTACGAGTTCATAGACACCAAACATGTCTATGTCCTCTTTTATCTAAGTGGTGAAAAAAAATTCCAAAGTTTGCTAAAAAAAAAAAAAAAAAAAAAAAAAATTTGCGCAACTTTCCGAGACCCGTAGCGTCTCCATTTTTCATGATCTGGGGTCGGGTGAGGGCTTATTTTTTCCGTGCCGGACTGACGTTTTTAATGACACCACTTTTGTGCAGATATGTTCTTTTGATCGCCTGTTATTGCATTTTAATGCAATGTCTTGGTGACCAAAAAAACGTAATTCTGGCGTTTTGAATTTTTTTCTCGCTACGCCGTTTAGCGATTGGGTTAATGCTTTTCTTTTATTGATAGACCGGACGATTCTGAACGCGGCGATACCTAATATGTGTATGTGGGATTATTTTTTTACTGTTTTATTTTGATTGGGGCGAAAGGGGGGTGATTTGAACTTTTAGTTTTTTTTAATTTTTTTTTATTTTTAAACATTTTTTTTTTTTACTTTTGGCATGCTTCAATAGCCCCCATAGGAGGCTAGAAGCATGCGCAACCCGATTGGCTCTGCTACATATGGGCGATGAGCAGATCGCCCATATGTAGCAGATTTACTGCTGTGCTTTCAGCGCCGACCACCGGGTGGCGCTGAAAGCCTTATGCCTGGAACAACCATAGAGGTCTCATAGAGACCTCTGGTTGTCCAGGCAATGTGACGCCGACCCCTGATCACGTGACGGGGGTCGGCGATGACGTCATTTCCGGCCCGGCGGCCGGAAATTCTATTTAAATGCCCGCTGTCAGCTTTGACAGCGGGCATTTAACTAGTTAATAGGCGCGGGCGGACGGCGATTCCGCTCGCGCCTATTGTGGGTACATGTCAGCTGTTCATAACAGCTGACATGTCCCGGCTTTGATGCGGGCTCAGCGCCGGAGCCCTCATCAAAGCAGGGGAAATGTCTGATGACGGACTGTGTCCGTCATTGGACATTAAGGGGTTAAACCTATGGATTAATCTAAAATAATTGAAATAAGTATCCAGTAGGTTTGCTGCCATTGTTTTAGAATCCTGAATGTGAAAGTCTAAAGTTGGCTATAAACTTTAGATAAATATTAACCGAACAAGATAATTTTAGTGGTACTGGTCAACCATCTAATGTACACTACTGTTCAAAAGTTTTAGGGTCACTTAGAAACGTCCTTATTTTTTAAACAAAAACACAGTTTTTTCCAATGAAGCTAACATTAAATGATTCAGAAATACACTCTATACATTGTTAATGTGGTAAATGACTCTTCTAGCTGCAAACATCTGGTTTGTAATGCAATATGTTCATAGGTGTATAGAGGCCCATTTCCAACAACTATCACTCCAATGTTCTTATGGTTCTTTGTGTTTGCTAACTGTGCAAGAAGGGTAATGGATGGTTAGAGTACCCTTGAAAACCCTTGTGCAAGTACGTTAGTGTGGTGCCCCTGAGGGTTCAGTCGCCACAGAGGTACTGCACCTCCTCCTGAGGTGGGGTGCCCCACCTTTCAGGTAAGGTGGAGACACCTGACCACACTCCAACACCTGCATCCCACACAACATAGTAGTGTAGCAAAGCACCTTAGGTAGCTCCCTGCTTGGATCACGAAAAGTGCTGGGAGGTGGGTGGAGCTTAGTCTGCATCAAAAGATTGGGAACAGTTTAGAATTTAGTCAGTCTGTCGGGGTCAGAAGGAGAGAGAAGATCCCCAGAGAGGGATGGACGAGGGTAGTGCTGCAGCGGACCTCAGTGACCTGGGTCTGCTGGCACAGGAAAGAGACATTGATGGAAAGCCTGACTCTTAATAAGAAAGATAGATTTGAACGGAACGTAAGGAGAAGAGGAGGACCGAGGATTAGGGTTAGAGCAGAACCCTTCCCAATTTCACAGCGCAAGGCCGGGGTCCGGTCCCCGAGGTTGTATGGATATTAATGGTCCTGCAGCAGACACCGGAGGAATAGAAGTTGTCACCACTTTATTCCCACACAAGACTTGGGGGCACAACAGCAACGTGAGTGAGCTGGGACTTAGTAGCACGGAGTCCCCGAAGCAGGCTACAGCTGTCTGCCATGCAAGTAGAGTTCATAGGAACATCTAACAGGAGTTACTCCAGTGTAACTCAGTACTGAGAGTACTTCACTATAGGCGCAAAAGGGAGATGTTCAGAAAAGGCACATATGTTGGCGGAGTGTTGGAACGGAGTACTTCATCTTGCCTGGAAGTTGGCTGAGCTCCTGACCCGGAGGACACGGCACAGAAGCGGGCACCTGTATGCACAACAGACTGTGAGCAAAGCTTTGGAACTACATGCCCTGGTGTCCTCCGCTTATTCCTGCGCCAACACCCTCAGCACTGCTACATCTCTGTGCCTGACACTGCACCATCTACGTCTCTCCCCTATCTCTTCACCTACACTGCCCTGGGACTACTGTCCTACCTGTGGAGGGCCACAACATCATTGCTGCACTACACCATCTGTCCAAGAGGATCTGTCGGCTTAACATCTTTCTTGCCGACCACCAAAGGTGGCGTCACGAATCATTCAATGAACATTTCTGCTATTTACAATGGGTGCCCAGGGCCACGGACCGGGTCATAGCTGCCGTGACAACAACCCCACTCGTGGAGATCTGCAGGCCCGGTACCGAGTACCCCGCCGCACTGGGTGTGAGGGCGAACCAACTGAACAGCTGAAAACAGTTTGGCTGATTAGAGAAGCTATAAACCTGACCTTCCTTTGAGCTAGTTGAGAATCTGGAGCACTACATTTGTTGGTTCCATTAAACTCTCAAAATGGCCAGAAAAAAAAGAACTTTCATGTGAAACTTGACAGTCTATTCTTTTTCTTAGAAATGAAGGCTATTCCATGCGAGAAATTGCCAAGAAACTTAAGATTTCCTACAACGGTGTGTACTACTCCCTTCAGAGGAGGGCACAAATAGGCTCTAACCAGAGTAGAAAGAGAAGTGGGAGGCCCCGCTGCACAACTGAGCAACAAGACAAGTACATTAGAGTCTGTAGTTTGAGAAATCAACGCCTCACAGGTCCTCACCTGGCAGCTTCATTAAATAGTACACACAAAACGCCAGTGTCAATGTCCACAGTGAAGAGGCGACTCCGGGATGCTTGCCTTCAGGGCAGCATGGCAAAGAAAAAACCACATCTGAGACTGGCTAATAAAAGGAAAAGATTAATATGGGAAAAAGAACACAGACATTGGACAGAGGAAGATTGGTAGAAAGTGTTATGGACAGATGAATCCAAGTTTAAGGTGTTTGGATCACACAGAAGAACATTTGTGAGACGCAGAACAACTTTTGAATAAGAAAGGCTATCACTCTATTTTGCAATGCCATTCCATACCCTGTGGACAGTGCTTGATTGGAGCCAATTTCATCCTACAACAGGACAATAACCTCCAAATTATGCAAGAACTCTTTAGGGAAGAAGCAGGCAGCTGGTACTCTATGTATAATATAGAATGCTGTAGATAAGCCCTGAAAGGCAGTGGCCGCATCTTATAGCGGCCAAAACAGGTGACAGGTGCACTTTAAGTGCAATCTGAGAATTCCTGTATAACAGAAGCTATCAGCAAATGCAAAATTACATTCTTATTATGCCTCAACATTCAACAACTAAAGAGGAGATAATGAAGTCCAGAAAATATTGACAGCACTCACCAGATAAGTTGCATATTGTTTTCATTCAATATTAAAAGATTCCAGGATTATTGCGGCAAACAAGCTTAGAGCTTTTTCTCAGCACAATCCTGGAAGTGACTGTTCACATTTACAGTAAGATTGTAGAGAGCTGATAGTCCAAAAGATGCTCTTCTTTCTCAGCAAGATTCTGAACATGACTTTCCAGCACTTTCACGCTTAAGAGTACACTCACACTAGCATAGATTCTCTCATGCAATGACAGTAGACTCAAACTCTGTCAGAGTTTGAGCTTAATGTCACCTTACTGGGATTCGATTCTATCACAAGAGAAAATCGCAGCAAAGGTGAGATAAGATGGAGAACTTAATTTCTCCATCTTCTCCATTGTCTGTGTCCACGGTAATTGAGCTGAACTAGGATGACATGCAAGTGCAGTTTGATGTTTTACGTGCACCCATAGACTTATATGGGTGCACGTGGTCTGATTTGCAGAGCCAGTCGCAGCCTGCTACTAATGTTTTCTCTTGTCGAACCAGCATGGCAAAATAATCGCTATTCGGCACTGCTCGGTAGTAGATCATTGGGCAGGGTGCTATGAGACAAAACATGGCATAGCCCTCTTTCAAGATATACGCTAGTGTAAGCAAGCCCTAAAAGTGATGAACCATCAAGAAAAAGTCCATATTTTAACACCTTCCTCCCAAAGGTATATGTTCCAGGTGACATTTCCTTCGGTGTTTCGCATTCACGGTATGTGCCTTGATCCTTGTATGAAATAGAAGCAAAAGCCCTCACAAAGATTCCAGATTTGGAACAAGCACTCAACACAAACATTATTCCCCATACTCTAGGATGATTCTCATCGAGCATACATAGAGAGGTCAGAATTATAATAGAAAGAGGGAATTAAACTGCGGCACTCACTCGTGCATAAAAGTCTAGAATACTTGGGACCAGGAAGAAGCACCTGCTTGGTGTGAAATATGTCATGTGCTACCACGGAAACATGTCATATGGTAGCACGTTGTAATTTAACTACATTAGACTAAAGTCTTTTATGTACGGGGGGGAGTGACACAATTTCATTCCTTCTTTCTACAATCCCGGACGATACTGCAGCAGAATAAATGTACCTAAGCAAGGCAGATGTTGCTCAGTATCTATTATGGCTATTCCTGGAAACTTGAGAGGGGGCTGTTACCGGTAAGTCCCATTTCACAGTTTGAGAAGCACTGCTCTAAACCAATGAGGACGTAGCTCCTACTGGCCAAAATGTAAAGTTATAAATTATTGGCTCGTACTATTGAAAATTCCTAACAGCAGGACTTGGTTTAGATGTACAATAAGTGAATATTGAAAAAGGCTATTTTGCACATTTAGAAATAAAAAAGCAAAAACATAAAAAATAAATATAGTTAGCTCTGCATTCTACATCCGGAAAGATACCAAGGCCATATATTTTGTAAAGTTTTTCTACATTGCTTTGCCTTTCAATACTCAACTCTACAGAAGGAAATAAACACTAAAAACATTCATCATACGAGTCACCATTCAATTTACATAATAAAGCCAATGTTTTCCCAGAATTCCACACATGTTATTATATAAAATATCTCTGCTCGTCACGATACAGTGATTCACTCCATACATATTTTCACTGCAAGATGAGTCTATATTAAAAACAATTAAATCAATTAACTCACTTGCATTCTTTCATACCAGTATATAATTTATAGCAGTGATCTAATTTTCTCACTGCACGCGTTCATAGTATAGTATCTTATTAAAAAGCAAAAAAAAAATAATTATCTACAACGATGAAGCCTTTTAGCCACATGACATAACTTTACTCTCCATGTTGCATGACATCTAACCAGTGAATCATTTCAACCGATAAAAGTCATAGCTATACATGTCCGATCTTGACAAAAGTGAGAAATCGTGACAACCCTTCAGGCCAACTCACGTTCAACAAGTAGGACCTGTTAGGTGCAATACTATATAAAAAATATTCAGGAACCAGGAAACCAGAACCTTTCTTCTAGAAGCAAAATTACTGTAAATATCTTGCTAATTTTTGTTCATAGAAGCTCATTTTACCTCAGCCTTACTAACACCTCAACACCTAAAGAATTGCACATTTTTGAATAATTCATAGTTGTGCAAAAGTTTTATCACTTTCAACATTTTTTCGCTAGCTCTGCCCATTTTTTTTTTAAGTGGGTAGAACTTTGTGAATGGGACATGGCCAAGCAGACTCACAGTAATTCATGTGTCATGGGTTTATCGCAACGGAGCGGAGTCAGAAGACCATAGTGTCTGCTCGCTCTTACTTTGCTGAGAAGAAGTACTTCTCCAGTGTATTAAACGTGTTTGTTTCTTCCAGCAGAACAGGGGTTAATCAGCCATTTTGGAAAGCTCCTACATTCAGCTGTGCTTGGTTAGCCACTCCTTTTCCCTATAAAATCTGGGTTTGATTACCAAGTCATTGTCAGAGTTAGCAATGGCGACATTGATCTTGGAGTGGGAGAAGCTGGTGTTGTGAAGGAGTGCTGGAGAAATTTATTAGCGACTGTTGTCTGGTTTGCAAGCTTGGAAATTCCTTATCCTTCCCTGGTTTGATTTTTTCCCCCTCCCTACACACCCTGGTGAATACCTCTGTTATACGTGAGTGTATATTTTGTGTGTGTGGAGTTTTCAGTTTACTCTTGTCTGTGACACCCTGTCGGGTTGATGTACTGCGGTACACAGTAGCGCCTCTCTTCCCTGGATGGGAGAAGGGGAAAGACGAAGGGTTGTTGTAGGAGAAAAGGCAAGGGCGGAGGCCCCATCATCTTCGCCATCTGAAGTATCAAAGGGAACAAGGCGAGCAAGGCCAGCCCCTAGTATTAGGGCCAGGAAAGGTGCCCCCTGGTCCCAGGTCACTCATCAGTCGAATCGTGATATCATGTTTAAAAGTGGAGTAAATTATAGTAAAAATGAGCTACACTCTATGATTGGAGTACAACTTCCAATGTTGTGGTACAGACTGCTGAACGATGCACCATATTCATTCAATGAATTTGGCGCATCCAGGGCCGGCCCGAGAGATTACGGCGCCCTAGGCGAAACTATTTTGTTGCGCCCCTACTATTCTTGGCAGTAGATGAAAACTTGGGATATAAATTTAGGAGCAAAATAAACCACAACAACAATGATTAATTAACTCTCTCCTAACTCTTTAATCTTCTGAGAAGTTGTATAGGACAAATATATACAAAGTAATCAATAACACAAAACAAAAACGACCATAGGTAATTAAAATGTTTGTTTCCTTGCCTTTTTTTGAAAAGGATGACACAAAGTCACCGAGATTAATTTGGTTAGCAACTTCAGATTCTATCGAAATTGTTGCCAACCCAACCAACCTCTCTTGCGTCATATTTGCCCTTAAATATGTACACTTTTCTTTCCATCCCTAAAACTTTTTGGCTTTTGAAAAGATTTTTTTATAATTTTTTCTATTTTTTCTCTGGCGCCCCCTTTGGGTCGGCGCCCTAGGCGGCCGACTAGTTCACCTATACGTTCGGGCCGGCCCTGGGCGCATCATACTCCAGGTAACCATCAATTGAGAATAATAAAATATAACTTTTAATGTAGTATTAAAAATAACAATTCTACCTAAAGAGAGAAAACAGGGGCTCCAAAACACAGTGTGGTAACTGAGATAGACAGGAGACCCAGCTTCTCAAATAATAGTCAGATATACTCAGAGAAGTTCTGACATAAAAGATAATGAACCATATATAGAAGGAATAACGGACACCTATGAAGTAACAAATATATCAGATATCAGGTACCTACGTTAAACCAATATACAAGAGTATATCCAGTTCTACGATACTAAAGCGACTGGATCTATCCCCAAATGCCTGCCCAATATGACAAATAAACCAATTTTTAACGGTCAGGATAGGGTACTGTAGAGCACTATTACAAATATTCACAGACCGTGGTCAAAGAGAATTCAACAATTCAGAAACCCTATTTTAACAGCTATAAGTTGCAGAATGTATATATGCAATCATAGGGAAAAGATAGATATGGAAAATCAGCCACCCCACATATATCACAGATGAAAAAAAAGAATCGAGTGGTCTCACTCATTCATTCGCAGTCAGCAGTCAGGTCTAGGAAGTTCATCAGGATCCGATAAATACCTCAAGGGAAATGGATATGGTAATCTCACCCTATAGATCCCTAATAAGGATAATAAATCCTAGATACCATAAAGTGGAGGCCCTGCACTTTCCCTGTGCATCCTGATGCGTTTCAACACATTTGAATCCTCAGGGGACCTATGGCACACATGGGCTATTTCCTGATAGTGCAGATTAGTAGGACAACTCCCAAGCTCTTCCTATAAAGTAAATAAGTATATATACTGTATATATATATGTGTGTGTATAGGATGTCTGCCTGTATATAGGGGCTCATGCTGTATGTAGAGAGGCTATGTGGAGTTTCACACCCACAGTATATAGGGTGCTGTGTGTGGGTTCATTCTGTGTATAGTTGTGGGTTTTGAGTGTATGCATGGGGTATGTAAGGGCTCATGCTGGGAGTAAGTGGGTGAACATACTGTATATAGGGTTACATGAGGGCTCACATTGTTTATAGGGGCTCATATTGTATATAGGGCGCTACGTGGGGTTCACACTGTACAGTATGTGAGGGTTCATACTGGTTCATACTGTGTTATAATCAAAAAAATGTCCACAGGACCAGGGAAGAAATATCAAAAGTGCAATCATATAATCCCTTTAAAAATATGAAACTTTAATAAATTGAGGTAAAAAACACCCCCCTAGTGCAATAACACAATTATCAAACTCTATACAATAATAACCTACTATAGCCCTACACTAGCCTGCTATCCCTTCCTGACAGTGGAGGTTGGCACCCTAAAAGATACGATTTGGCGCCCCCACTCCGCGGCGGCTGTCCCAGACTCGCCCTAAATGACCCTTATAAACTACAGGTGGGAAAACAATAAGCAAATAAAAGAGATGAAAGATAGTGCTTAACCCCTTCACTACCTACCAAGGGTGGTTTGCACGTTAACTCCCGGGCCAATTTTTACAATTCTGACCACTGTCCTTTTATGAGGCCATAACTCTGGAACGCTTCCATGAATCCCGGTGATTCTGACATTGTTTTCTCGTGACATATTGTACTTCATGTTAGTGGTAAAATTTCATTCATATAACTTGCGTTTATTTGTGAAAAAAATGGAAATTTGGCAAAAATTTTGAAAATTTTGCAATTTTCCAACTTTGAATTTTTATGCCCTTAAATCACAGAGATATGGCATGCAAAAAACTTAATAAGTAACATTTCCCACATGTTTACTTTACATCAGCACAATTTTGGAACCAAAATTTTTTTTTGTTAGGAAGTTATAAGGGTTAAAAGTTGACCAGCGATTTCTCATTTTTACAACACCATTTTATTTTTAGGACCACATCACATTTGAAGTCACTTTGAAGGGTCTATATGATAGAAAATACCCAAAAGTGACATCATTCTAAAAACTGCACCCCTTAAGGTGCTCAAAACCACATTCAAAGAGTTTATTAACCCTTCAGGTTCTTCACAGGAATTTTTTGAATATTTAAAAAAAAATGAACATTTAACTTTTTTTTCACAAAAAAAATAATTCAGGTTCAATTTTTTTTTATTTTACCAAGGGTAACAGGAGAAATTGGACTGCAAAAATTATTGTGCAATTTGTCCTGAGTACGCTGATACCTGATATGTGGGGGGGAACCACTGTTTCGGCGCATGGCAGAGCTCAGAAGGGAAGGAGCGCCGTTTGACTTTTACAATGCAAAATTGGCTGGAATTCAGATCGGACGCCATGTCTCGTTTGGAGAGCCCCTGATGTACCTAAACAGTGGAAACCCCCCACAAGTGACCCCGTTTTGGAAACTAGACCCCCCAAGGAACTTATCTAGGTATGTGGTGAGAACTTTGAACCCTCAAGGGCTTCACAGAAGTTTATAGCGTACAGCGGTGCAATTAAAAATCATATTTTTTCCACAAAATGATCTTTTCACCCCCAATTTTTATTTTCCCAAGGGTAATAGGACCTAAAAGCTATTGTGCAATTTGCCCTGAGTACGCTGATACCCCATGTGTGGATGTAAACGACTATTTGGGCGCATGGCAGAGCTCGGAAGGGAAGCAGTGCCATTTGACTTTTTTGGCTGTAATCGAGATCGGACACCATTTTGCGTTTGGAAAGCCCCTGATGCACCAAAACAGTGGAATCCCCCCACAAATGAAACCATTTTGGAAACTAGACCCCCCAAGGAACTTATCTAGATGTGTGGTGAGAACTTTGAACCCCCAAGTGTTTCACAGAAGTTTATAACGCCCAGGCGTGAAAATAAAAAAATCATATTTTTTTTCCATAAAAATGATATTTTTGCCCCCAATTTTTTATTTTCCTAAGGACACCAGGAGAAATAGGACCCCGAAAGTTGTTTAGCAAATTGTCCTGAGTAGGCTGATACCCCATATGAGGGGGTAAAACACTGTTTGGGTGCATGGCAGAGCTTGGAAGGGAAGGAGCACCATTTGACTTTTTCAATGCAGAATTGGCTGGAATTGAGATCAGACGCCATGTTGCGTTTGGAGAGCACCTGATGTGCCCAAACAGTGGAAACCCCCAATTCTAACTCCAACCCTAACCCTAACCCTAGCCCTAGCCCTAAACCTAGCCCTAAACCTAGCCCTAACCCTAGCCCTAGCCCTAACGGGAAAATGAAAATAAATACTTTTTTTAATTTTATTATTTTTCCCTTACTAAGGGGGTGATAACGGGGGGTTTGATTTACTATTTATGGCGGGTTTATATGTTTGGCAGCTGTCACACGCTAAAAGACGCTTTTTATTGTAAAAATAGTTTTTGCATCACCACATATTGAGAGCTATAATTTTTCCATATTTTGACCCACCGAGTCATGTGAGGTCTTATTTTTTGCGGGACGAGTTGATGTTTTTATTGGTACCATGATCGGGCATGTGACATTTTTTGATCGCTTTTTATTTCGTTTTTTGGGATGCAGAATTTACAAAAACCAGCGTTTCATGAATTTCTTTTGGGTGGTGCATTTACGCCGTTCCGCGTGCGATAAAATTGATAAAGCAGTTTTCTTCTTCGGGTCAGTACGGTTACAGCGATACCTCATTTATGTCTTTTTTTATGTTTTGGCGCTTTTATACAATGAAAACAATTTTATATAAAAAATAATTATTTTTACATCACTTTATTCTGCGAGCTATAACTTTTTAATTTTTTCGCTGATGATGCTGTATGATGGCTCGTTTTTTGCGGGACAAGATGAGGTTTTCAGCGGTACCATGGATATTTATATGCGCCTTTTTGATCGTGCGTTATTGCACTTTTTGTTCGGCAGTATGATAATAAATCATTATTTTTTGCTTTGTTTTTTATTTTTATTTTTTAAGGGGTTCGCTTAAGGGGATAACTAATGGAACAGTTTTATAGGGCGGGTCATTACAGACGCGGCGATACCAAATATGTGTACTTTTAATGTTTTTTTTTTTATTTCCAAAAAATGAATTTATTGGGGAATTTTTTATTTTTTTTTAAATTTATTTAGCGATTTATTTTTTTAATTATTTTTAGGCTAAGTGCCCACGTAGCAGAAAATTTCTGCTTGAAAACCTGACTCTCTTCCCAGAAACTGCACCTATTTTTCCGCAGCGGTTTTTGCGTGGTTTTGATGCGTTTTTGATGCGGTTTTTTCCGCAGCGGTTTCAAAACCCATGGAAGAAGCCAAAACTGCGGAAAAATCCGCAAAATTAATTAGCATGCTGCGTTTTTTACCGCGATGCGTTTTTTTCACGGTAAAAAACGCATCAATGTGCACAAAAAGTGCAAAATGCATAGAAATGACTGGGAAGCTTATTTTTAGCGGTTTTATAGCGGTTTTATAGTGAAAACCGCTGTAAAAAACGCTAAAAAACGCTGTGTGTGAACACAGCCTTACACATTTTTTTTTTTTACTTTCTTACAATGTCCCAGGGGGGACATAACTGTCATGTGACATATCGCTGATCTGTCACATCACAGATCGCTGTGACAGATCAGCGATCTGTCACAGGCACTGCTGCAGGCTTCATCATGCCTGCGCTCTATGGGCAGTGAGGAAGCCAGCTTCCTGCAGGCCCCCGGATGTCCCCACCTCCATATTGGATCCGGGGACCTGCAGGAAAGGAGCCCCCGCAGCAACGCTGCACATTGCGCTGCTGTGGGGGGGCTCAGGGAAGCACGGAGCCCCCTCCCTGCCGATGCTTCCCTTTAACCCCTGATACACCGCTATCGTGTTTGATCGCGGTGTACAAAGGGTTAACGTGTCGGGGGTGGTCCGTGACCGACCCTGACACATTGTGCCGGGTGTCAGCTATGATAATTAGCTGACACCCGGCCGCAATCAGCGGCGCTCAAGACGTGGGCGCCGCTGATCGCGGTAGACGTACTATCCCGTCCATGGTAATTAGGGCCCAGGGCACATGGACCGAATATTACGTCCAATGAAGGAAAGGGGTTAATATAATACACAGGCTATTCATGTACAATATATAAAAGACAGGCTATTACATGTAAGCATGGAGAAACCTCTTGTATAACCAAAAGATAGCAGCAAGTCTTGTCTTTTTGACTCAATCATTTTATTTGATAGTTAGATTAATATTTTCTTTAGACTATTTAGGTAAACTAATATTGTATAATGGAGTTTAAGCAATTCTTACATCATGCTAAGGCCTTAATTCCCTTTGAGCAGTAATTATCAAAGCAATTGTATAAAATCAACATAAAACTATGCATTACTTGTGTATACTTTATGTTTCAATGGCTTTTGCTTTATACAAGTGCTTCTCACTAAATTGATGAAAAAAGAGCCCCGACCAAGTGTAAGTGCATTTACTGAACATAATGTACATGTATAAGTATAAAGGGTAGCTGGTTTATAGTGTAACCTTGCAAAGAGTTAATCTTTTTTTTAAGGATACGGAAAATCTGTAGACAGCACAATTAAGGCATGCAGCTTTATAGGCGCTAACAGCAAGCATCGCACACTGCAAAAACAAGTCAATTCACATCTTCTGTAGCTAAATTAATTCCAGTAATCCTTACTCCAATACTGAGAGAGGCTCTACTGGCAATTCGTTTTGAGACTGCCTACAAATTCACTTAGCAAAGGGTTTCTATATCCCCTGACACGCACAGTATTGCTTAAATAAGGCTTTCTTCACATAAAGTTGTTTGGATTCATTTTTTTAACTTTTTATATTGGTATTAAAGGGAACCTGTCATCAGGATTTTATACTCCAATCTAACGACACATGTGAAATGGCACTGTAATGCTGAATGAATCCATTCCATACCATACTTGTAGAAATTTTGTCTGCTGTTTTAGAGATATAAATTATGGAAAATCTTATGCAAAAAAAATCAAAGGTACAGCCTGCCTCCTCCTACATGTCGCCTGTCTCTGACTAACCTCACTCTTCTTTTAGTGAACAGCTTTCCGATGCAAGATCTCGTGCAGGCGATATCATTGCCTGGAGCAGTGTATGCTCAGCAAAGTCCTGATGACATT
Organism: Dendrobates tinctorius; assembly: GCF_039654945.1. Taxonomy (NCBI): domain Eukaryota; kingdom Metazoa; phylum Chordata; class Amphibia; order Anura; family Dendrobatidae; genus Dendrobates; species Dendrobates tinctorius. The sequence goes on from NW_027361711.1 coordinate 40,174,138, forward strand.
GTGAGAGCCGGACTATCAATCTGCGCATGTGCCGTCCTAGGCAATGATAGCGCTGGCGGAGAATCTTGCTAGGGAAAGCAGGTCACAGAAAGAAGAATGCAAAATACAAGTCGTGGAGACACCATCACATGTTTCTCAACACAAGCAATGACTAGCCAGGTCTTTCCCCGGGAGGGAACAACCACGGGAAGGGCAGTCTCCAATGAAGGAAACCTCCTATGCCAAAACATGGTATCCATCCACAGACGGGGTATTGCCCCTCATCAGTGTGGAGTAGGAAACTGGCCAGTAGGAGCAATGCCTAGTAGAAGACTGTGAAAAATGAGGGTGAATGAACTCATGGAGATCAACATCCAACACTGCGGAGACACCATCACATGTTTCTCAACGCAGTGATTCTAGGGCAATGCCCCCACCCTTATGGGAAATATGTAAATATATGCAAAACACAAGCTGCGGAGACAGGCATTGCTCCTACTGGCCAGTTTCCTACTCCACACTGATGAGGGGCAATACCCCGAAACAGCTGTCTGTGGATGGATACCATGTTTTGGCATAGGTGGTTTCCTTCATTGGAGACTGCCCTTCCCGTGGTTGTTCCCTCCCGGGGAAAGACCTGGCTAGTCATTGCTTGTGTTGAGAAACATGTGATGGTGTCTCCGTGGCTTGTGTTTTGCATATATTTACATATTTCCCATAAGGGTGGGGCATTGCCCTAGAATCACTGCACTGAGAAACACGTGATGGTGTCTCCGCAGTGTTGGATGTTGATCTCCATGAGTTCATTCATCCTCATTTTTCACAGAAAGAAGAATGACCTGTCAGTCAGAGAAAGGTGACAGGCAGTGGGTGGGGATTAGGGAACATAGGTGAGTGCACTGTACCCACCCACTGCACTTGCTATTCATTTGTGCTATACTATGGATTTCTACAAGCAGGGTCTGGATTTATGCAGCTTTGTAGTGTCTTTACATACATGTCATTAGTTTGGGGTACATAATCCTGACGACAGGTTCCCTTTAAATAAACTGAATTTTATGCTTATTTAGAAACTTTTTTTTAACACACATTTTTATGGTTTGCCAAAAATATAGCCATAATTAGAACAAGCTGTGTTTTGAAAAAGCATTGAAACTGATGAAAAATGCAAAATTACAAAAATGCTCAAGAAACGGGTACACCAAATTAAGATGGCTACCATGCAATCTTCATAGACAAACGATGTCAGTTGTAAGGGTCATGCTGAAGAGCTTAAAGAGAAACCGTCGTGTTGAAAATGCTATTTTATCTGTAGGCAGAATGTTATAGAACAGGACAAGTTGATCAGATTAATACACATTTACTGTAGGGAAAGTTTATGTACAGTAAAAGTTGTATTTTGTTCATTGAAATAGCTGGACTTTGTGTGCAATAGAGTCCAGTGCGTGGTCGTACAAGTGACGATCTCCCCTATGTGACTGTGTCAATCACTGAACAGAACCGCCCTCTGGACTTTTATACATACAAACTTCATTGACTTCAATGAATAAAATATAACTTATACTGGGTTTTTTTCCAACAAAACTACAGTATATATCGTTCTGTTTATCTTCTCCTCTATAACTTACTGTTCACAAATCAAAGATCAGACTGGATGACAGGTTACATTTTGTTACTGCTAATATAGTGTCACTTTAATTATGATTGGCAATTGCATCCTGTGACTTTTCAATCAAGTGTGATGGACAACAGACAGTCCGTCAACAACTGCATGTTGCTCGTGCTACCGAGAGCAGTCTGCATGCTACCATGGCTTGCATGTCTCCGCACTTGTCTCACATCCGGCATCTGGGATATGAATGAATGGCAATTGCAAAGGAAGCTGCCAGTAGCGTATCGTAATGATTTGCCCAAGTGTATTTAGCATAGCAGACCATTTCGCAGACAACCATTAATAACCTCAATGATGTAAAATCGACATAGCACTTATCACCAATACTGAATAAACTGAGATAAATTTAAAAATTCTGTTTCCATTTTTTTAGCATTTGCATATCATTAACATGTATATCGATCCTGTGATTTCCTTAATACTATGGCTTTTCCTTCTTGGTGTTGCAATTTCAATTTTGAGGAGTATATACGAGTCTCCAATTTCTCTAATAATAGCAATGGTCATAATAATCTGCTACTTGTATTATTATGCACTTGGCCAATAGAGACATTTATGTCTAAATTTAAAACAGCTAATAAGTGTCTGTATTTTTGTAGGCACATATGGGGGAATGGAAAACTATTTATACACCACTTTCCACACTGGGACCCAAAGCTTTTACACATTTGTACAGTGCGCCGTGCATGATCTAACTAACTTGTGTCTGTGGGGCTGACAGGGTATAAGGTGCAACAATTCTCCTGCATTGCTGTACCTTATAACAGCAATCAGACCGCAGAAAGTTAAAGTCCCATAGTGGGACTAAGTAAAAAAGTAAAAGATGTGAAAAAAGCTTGTAAAAATATATATTTTTTTTAAATCACAAAATAATAATTATAAATAATATTTTACCTATAAATATATATTATCATGAATTATAACCAAAAACAATAAAAGTATACCAATTTGGTATCACAGAGTCCAGAACGACCTGACCTATAAAACTGTCCCACTAGTTAATCCCTTCAGTGAACTCTGTAAAAAGAAAAAAAAGAGACAAAATACGATGCTTTGTCATCCTACTACCGAACAAAAAGTGGAACAAAACACAATCAAAAAGACGAATGCAAATAAATGGCATTGCTGAAAACATCATCTTGTCTCGCAAAAAACAAGCCCCCGTACAGCTCCATCAGCCAAAAAATAAAAAAGTTATAGCTCTCAGAATAAAGCAATGGAAAAAATAATTATTTTTCTATAAAATAGTTTTGGTGTAAAAGCGCCAAAGCATAAAAAGAAGATATTAACCCCTTCACCCCCAAGGGTGGTTTGCACGTTCATGACCGGGCCAATTTTTACAATTCTGAGCACTGTACCTTTATGAGGTCATAACTCTGGAACGCTTCCATGGATCCCGGTGATTCTGACATTGCTTTCTCGTGACATATTGTACTTCATGTTAGTGGTAAAATTTCATTCAAATAACTTGCGTTTATTTGTGAGAAAAACGGAAATTTGGCGAAAATTTTGAAAATTTCGCAATTTTCCAACTTTGAATTTTTATGCCCTTAAATCACAGAGATATGGCACACAAAAAACTTGATAACTAACATTTCCCACATGTTTACTTTACATCAGCACAATTTTGGAACCAAAATTTTTTTTTGTTAGGAAGTTATAAGGGTTAAAAGTTGACCAGCGATTTCTCATTTTTACAACACCATTTTATTTTTAGGACCACATCACATTTGAAGCCACTTTGAGGGGTCTATATGATAGAAAATACCCAAAAGTGACACCATTCTAAAAACTGCACCCCTTAAGGTGCTCAAAACCACATTCAAGAAGTTTATTAACCCTTTAGGTGCGTCACAGGAATTTTTTTGAATATTTAAAAAAAAAATGAACATCTAACTTTTTTTCATAAAAAAAATAATTCAGGTTCAATTTTTTTTATTTTACCAAGGGTAACAGGAGAAATTGGACTGCAAAAGTTATTGTGCAATTTGTCCTGAGTATGCAGATACCTGATATGTGGGGGGAACGACTGTTTCGGTGCATGGCAGAGCTCAGAATGGAAGGAGCGCCGTTTGACTTTTTCAATGCAAAATTGGCTGGAATTCAGATTGGACGCCATGTCACATTTGGAGAGTCCCTGATGTACCTAAACAGTGGAAACCCCCTACAAGTGGCCCCATTTTGGAAACTAGACCCCCCAAGGAACTTATCTAGATATGTGGTGAGAACTTTGAACCCACAAGGGCTTTACAAAAGTTTATAACGTACAGCGGTAGAATTAAAAAATCATATTTTTTCCACAAAAATGATCTTTTCACCCCAATTTTTATTTTCCCAAGGGTAACAGGACCCTAAAAGTTATTGTGCAATTTGTCCTGAGTACACTGAGGACAAATATGTGGGGGTAAACCACTATTTGGGCGCATGGCAGAGCTCGGAAGGGAAGCAGCGCCATTTGACGTTTTTGGCTGGAATTGAGATCGGACACCATGTCGCGTTTGGAAAACCCCTGATGTACCAAAACAGTGGAAACCCCCCACAAGTGACACCATTTTGGAAACTAGACCCCCTAAGGAACTTATCTAGATGTGTGGTGAGAACTTTGAACCTCCATGGGCTTCACAGAAGTTTATAACATAAAGCCATACAATTAAAAAATCATATTTTTTCCACAAAAATGATCTTTTCACCCTCAATTCTTATTTTTCCAAGGGTAACAGGACCCTAAAAGTTATTGTGCAATTTGTCCTGAGTATGCTGATACCCCACATGTGGGGGTAAACCACTATTTGGGCGCATGGCAGAGCTCGGAAGGGAAGCAGCGCCATTTGACATTTTTGGCTGGAATTGAGATCGGACACCATGTCGCGTTTGGAAAACCCCTGATGTACCAAAACAGTGGAAACCCCCCACAAGTGACACCATTTTGGAAACTAGACCCCCTAAGGAACTTATCTAGATGTGTGGTGAGAACTTTGAACCCCTATGGGCTTCACAGAAGTTTATAACATAAAGCCATACAATTAAAAAATCATATTTTTTCCACAAAAATGATCTTTTCACCCTCAATTCTTATTTTTCCAAGGGTAACAGGACCCTAAAAGTTATTGTGCAATTTGTCCTGAGTACGCTGATACCCCACATGTGGGGGTAAACCACTATTTGGGCGCATGGCAGAGCTCGGAAGGGAAGCAGCGCCATTTGACGTTTTTGGCTGGAATTGAGATCGGACACCATGTCGCGTTTGGAAAACCCCTGATGTACCAAAACAGTGGAAACCCCCCACAAATGACACCATTTTGGAAACTAGACCCCCTAAGGAACTTATCTAGATGTGTGGTGAGCACTTTGACCCCCCCAGTGCTTCACAGAAGTTTATAGCGCCCGGGCGTGAAAATAAAAAATTCATATTTTTTCCACAAACATGATCTTTTAGTCACCATTTTTTTATTTTCCCAAGGGTACCAGGAGAAATTGGACGCCAAAAGTTGTTGTCCAATTTGTCCTGAGTATGCTGATACTCCATATGTGGGAGAAAACTACTGTATGGGCACACGTCGGGGCTCGGAAGGGAAGTAGTGACGTTTTGGAATGCAGACTTTGATGGAATGGTCTGCGGGTGTCATGTTGCCTTTGGAGAGCCCCTAATGTACCTAAACAGTGGAAACCCCCCACAAATGACACCATTTTGTAAACTAGACCCCCCAAGGAACTTATCTAGATGAGTGGTGAGCACTTTGAACCCCCCAGTGCTTCACAGAAGTTTATAACGCCCGGGCGTGAAAATAAAAAATTCGTATTTTTTCCACAAACATGATCTTTTAGTCACTATTTTTTTATTTTCCCAAGGGTACCAGGAGAAATTGGACCTTAAAAGTTGTTGTCCAATTTGTCCTGAGTATGCTGATACCCCATATGTGGGAGAAAACTACTGTATGGGCACACGTCGGGGTTCGGAAGGGAAGTAGTGACATTTTGGAATGCAGACTTTGATGGAATGGTCTGCGGGTGTCATGTTGCCTTTGGAGAGCCCCTAATGTACCTAAACAGTGGAAACCCCCCACAAATGACACCATTTTGTAAACTAGACCCCCCAAGGAACTTATCTAGATGTGTGGTGAGCACTTTGAACCCCCAAGTGCTTCACAGAAGTTTATAACACTCGGGCGTGAAAATAAAAAAATCATTTTTTTCCACAAAAATGATATTTTTGCCCCCAATTTTTTATTTTCCTAAGGGTAACAGGAGAAATTGGACCCCAAAAATTGTTTTGCAATTTGTCCTGAGTAGGCTGATACCCTACATGTGGGGGTAAAACACTGTTTGGGTGCATGGAAGGGAAGGAGCACCATTTGACTTTTTCAACTCAGAATTGGCTGGAATTGAGATCAGACGCCATGTTGCATTTGGAGAGCCCCTGATGTGCCCAAACAGTGGAAACCCCCAATTCTAACTCCAACCCGAACCCCAACATGCCCCTAGCCCTAACCCTAACCCTAGCCCTAACCCTAGCCCTAACCCTAACCCTACCCTAACCCTAACCCTAGCCCTAACCCTACCCCAACACACCCCTAACCCTAATGGAAAAATGGAAATAAATACATTTTTTTTATTTTATTATTTTTCCCTAACTAAGGGGGTGATAACGGGGGGTTTGATTTACTATTTATGGCGGTTTTTATTTTTGGCAGCTGTCGCACGCTAAAAGACGCTTTTTATTGTAAAAATAGTTTTTGCATCACCACATATTGAGAGCTATAATTTTTCCGTATTTTGACCCACCGGGTCATGTGAGGTCTTATTTATTGCGGGACGAGTTGACGTTTTTATTGGTACCATTTTCGGGCACGTGAAATTTTTTGATCGCTTTTTATTCAGATTTTTGGGACGCAGAATGAAGAAAAACCAGCGTTTCATGAATTTCTTTTGGGGGGGTGCGTTTACACCGTTCTGCGTGCGGTAAAATTGATAAAGTGGTTTTATTCTTCGGGTCAGTACGGTTACAGCGATACCTCATTTAGGTCGTTTTTTTATGTTTTTGTCGGTTTTATGCAATGAAAACTATTTTAAATAAAAAATAATTATTTTTGCATCGCTTTATTCTGCGAGCTATAACTTTTTTATTTTTTCGCTGATGATGCTGTGTGGCAGCTCGTTTTTTGCGGGACAAGATGATGTTTTCAGCGGTACCATAGATATTTATATGCGTCTTTTTGATCGCGCGTTATTACACTTTTTGTTTGGCAGTATGATAATAAATCATTATTTTTTGCTTCGCTTTTTATTTTTATTTTTTAAGGGGTTCGCCAAAGGGGTTAACTAATGGGACAGTTTTATAGGGCGGGTCGTTACGGACGCGGCCATACCTAATATGTGTACTTTTATTGGGTTTTTTTTTTAATTATTTCCAAAAAATGGATTTATTGGGGGGAATATTTTTTTTTTTTTCTAATTTATTTGGCGATTTTTTTTAAATTATTTTTACACTTTTTTTAATTTTTTTTTTTACTTTATTAAATAGTCCCAGGTGGGACATCACTGTCCTGTGACAGATCGCTGATCTGTCACATCGCAGATCACTGTGACAGATCAGCGATCTGACACAGGCACTGCAGAATGCTTCCTCATGCCTGCGCTTTGCAGGCACTGAGGAAGCCAGCTTCCTCAGGCCCCCGAAGGCCCCTGTCGCCATCTTGGATTCGGGGGCCTGGAGGAAAGGAGTCCCCCGCAGCAGCGCTGCACATTGCGCTGCCGTGGGGGGCTCAGGGAAGCACGGAGGGAGCCCCCTCCCTGCCGATGCTTCCCTTTAACTCCCGGTACACCGCGATCATGTTTGTTCGCGGTGTGCAAGGGGTTAACGTGTCGGGGGCGGTCCGTGACCGCCCCTGACACATTGTGCCGGGTGTCAGCTGTGATAATCAGCTGACACCCGGCCGCGATCAGCGGCGCTCACCACGTGGGCGCCGCTGATCGCGCCCGACGTACTATCCCGTCCATGGGCATAGGGGCCCAGGTCCCATGGATGGGATATACCGTCGGATGTCAGGAAGGGGTTAATCAGGTATTGCTGTAATCATACTGACCCAAAGAATAAAGCTACCTTATAAATTTTACCACACGTGGAACGCCAAAAAAAAACAAACTAAATTGCTGGTTTTTGCTTATTCTACCTTCCAAAAATCAGAATCCAAAAATTTCATAAGCCCAAATATGGTGCCAATAAAAACATAAACTTGTCCCGCAAAAAATAAGCAATCACATGATTGTTGGCCAAAATATGGAAAAATGATAGCTCTCAAAATATGGCAATGCAAAATTGTTTTTTGAAAAAAGGGTCTTTTAGTGTGTGACTGCAGCCAAATATAAAAAACAATAAAAGCTGGTATCGCTGTAATTGCACCGACCCGAAGAATAAAGACGTCTAATCACCTAAACCACAGAAGGAATGGTGTAAAAAATAAATAAAGCCTATTCTTCACCTGCTGTTGATTTGTTCATTCTTCCTCCCAAAGATCACAGTAAGGCTTGGCTCACATTTATCCTGCGCTCTGCTCACCTGAGCGCTTACGCCAAAGTTTCCATGTAAATCTCTGAAATACAAATCAATAAATGATGCCACGCTTGAGGGTAAATGCTCACAGTAGAGTGAGAAGTTATAAAAAAAGAAGGACGTGCTTTTTCGAAACGCTTTAGTCACCATTTTGATCCCAGTGCCGCTCCGCAATTCCTGTGACATCACACATGAGCAAACACTGTCAGCCATTATTTCCCGGCTGGAATCCATGGATGCCACCAGCTAGGGCATCCCTGGCTCTACGCAGCTCCCCCACTTTACTCCTATCTTGACTACTGATGAGAGCACATCCCGCTCACAGCAGTGTACACGCCAGGATGCAACTCTGCAATTCTCAAGCAGGACTTACCATTCCTTGGGTGAGTGGCCCTATGTGCCCCAGTTTCCTTTACCAGATGTTAGGCGTCGGATTCCTGCCTCTGCACAGGAGGAATCTCGAGCCTTGCCTTCTGCAGTCTCCCATTCAGTCCAAGCTGCAGAGGAGCCTGCTCAGCAAAGATGTCATTCCCAGCATCTTGCTCAGGCTAGTGCTGTCAGGTTGGTTGTTGCTGCCACCTCTGGGTCAGCTTTGGCAATCCGCACTAGCCAGCAGCGAGCAGCTCCAGAGGCTAAGTCCTTTTTGCAGCCTTCTGAGCATGCCTGTGGGACAACCTCTCATTGGAGGTTGGAGGTCATATGCCCAGGTCCTCAAGCAGCTCTGATTGGGCCATCAGTAAGGTCCCGGAAGGCTGCGGCTAAAAAAGGATTGCACTGCCATGCGCTAGTATAGTCTGTAATTTGTAGTGGTATGTGTGATGATGGATGCTTGTGAACCGCTGACTGACTCATTATGAAACCCCTTGTGTTGTGAACTCATTTTCTGCTCCACCAGTTGAGAGTTCTCCTTCCGTTCTCCCTCTGGTGGTGACAGGAGGTAGTGAGGTTGGTTTAATTGGTAGTGATCTGCCACCTGATGAGGAGGATAACGATTGGATCTCTAGAGTATCAGACTGGATATAAGACAGCCGATGCCCTATCCTGGTGCTGGTGATTCAGTCTGCTTCTCAGGTCTTGGACTTCAGCTCTGTTCCAGTCTTCTCAAGTTAAGTTTGTTTTTGCTATTGTTCACACTTGCTCTTGTTGGTCAATTCAGTTTTTTGTGGTCAGCCAGCCCCTGCTGGGGTTGTGCTGAATTTCCACTCCTATTTATCTGTATTTGCCTTTTGGTCCCTTATTAGATTGGCCTCTTTTTGCTCTGTTTCAGAATATTTCAGATTGCTGATATAGTGGGAGAAGTCTAGTGACTTCAGGGTTAATTTTGCTATCAGAAGTGTTGGACATTATTTTGGTAGGGTTTTTGGCAGATTGCAGACAGTGTCTTTCCTTTCCTGTCCTTTCTAGTTAGTTGGGCCCTATCGTTTGCTCAGCCTATTTTTCTGCCTTTGTTTGTGTTTTCATCTTGTTTCACCGTCAATACATGTGGGGGGCTGTTATGAATGAGTCACCGAAGGAGGAAAAAACAAAAATACAAGCTAAGTCCAGAAAACCGGAGAGGTTGGTAGCTATCGGATTGCAGACCCCTGATCCTATCCACAACAACTAACAGTAGCCGTGGGGGGTTCCTACGATGCCCTAGACCCCTCGATCACAGCCGGAGAACTACATAGCCTAAAGAAAGAAAGGGGAAATCTAAACTGCCCCAGAGCAGACCCCAAAGCAATAGGCAGCCCCCAACATATAATGACGGTGAAGCAAGATGAAAACACTAACACAGATAGAAAGATAGGTTGAGCAAATGATGGGGCCCAAGCTAACTACATAGGACAGGATAGGAAAGCTGCTGTCTGCCATCCGAAAAAACCCTATCAAAATGAGCCAACCAACTGATAGGAAAAACAGGCCCTGAAGTCGCTAGGCTCCAAAAGACTATATCAGCACTCAGGTATATTCTGAAGACAGAGCAAAAGAACAACAGATCAGAGACAAAAATGGAATTCAGCTCACCCCCGGCCGGGGATGGCAGAACTCCCAAAAAACAAGGCAAAACAAAAACAAAACTGAAGAGTACAAAGCAGAGCAGAAAAACTTAGCTTTGAGATGCAGGAATCAGACTGGTCTCCAAGAATCCAGCAGGAAAATCACCAGCCAGGAAGAAGGGCGTCGGCAGCCTTACAGTATATCCAGTCCTCAATTCCAGCCACCCAGTCATCATCTAGCTGCCCAGGTGTTTGGTAATCAGTCTCACTACCTTCCTTCACTAGAGGAGGGAGTTCATCAGACCTCAATGGTGAAGGGAAAAATGAACTCACAACAAGTGTCACTAGGCTCCTGTAACACATGCCACAATTCATGATCCTCTGATATGGCAGAGAAATAGCGGTATAGTACAATGAAAAATACTTTACTTCTTACATCACATGACTGATATCCATTTTAAATTCTCCAATAGCTCCAAAAACGGACAGTATATTACTCCATACAGTATTATGGCCACTGCATAGTGCGTCATACAGAATAATGAGGCCCATATATTTCTCCATACAGAATCATTGGTCCCATATAATGTTCGATACAGTATATGATGAGCTCCACATAATTCTACAGTATATGTTGGTCCCCATGAATGAAGCTCCACTGTCTTATGGGCCCAAATAATGCTGCATAAATAATGGGCCCCATTTCTTATGCTCCAGTGTATAATGGGCCCTGTAAATGCTGCTCCAGTGTCTGATGTCACCCATTTGGAAAGCTCCAGCATATGATGGGCCTCACGGATGATGCTCTAGTGTACGATTGGTCCAAATAATGCTCCATATATAATCTGCCCCATTTACAATACTCCAGTTTATGATGGGCCCCATGGATGATGCTCCAGGGTCTTATGGGCCCAAATAATGCTCCATATATAATGGGCCCCATTTCTAATGCTCCAGTGTATAATGGGCACTGTAAATGCTGCTCCAGTGTCTGATGTCCACCTTTGGAATGCTCCAGTGTATGGTGGGCCCCATATATCATTCTCCAGAGTATAGTGCTCCCCAAAAATTGCTCCCAACCTTTAAAACAATTAAATAAGTCTCCTTGCTAGGGAATCCCTGTACTCAGGACTCCTCGTTGTCCCCATCTTCCATCTCTCTGCACTTGGACTGTTTAGGCAGAGGGCGTACAGATGTGATGTCATCGTGCTCTCTGACCAGAATGTCACTGTCAGGAAACGCGGAAGACATCATGGCGGTGGAGCAGGGAGAGGTAAGTATTTCAACTTTGCAAGTGCTGTGATCCTGAGCAAGCAGGGGGGACCCACTCGTTGACGACGGCACTGGCACAGGGCCCCTCATAGTACGGCGGTGTGTCTGATGGCGGGTGGGCCCTCCCACCAGCCCACCGGCAGAGACACTTTTGCATACTATGAGGGGCCCTGTGCCAGTGCCGTCACCCATGAGTATGCCCCCCCACCTGCTCAAGGAACCTGCACTTTCATCTGCAGCTTCCTCTTTGTCACCGTGTAAGGTGGTATAGTATATGGGAAGGGGAACCTGAGTTTCATCAGGGTCAGATTCTGGCTGTGTAGAGTGTGAGGGGAATGTATTGGTCTGGGTCAATGTACCAGCAGAATCATCTAGCAGTGGCTGGGCATCAGTGCACTTGTGGCGCCCCCAGGAGTACGGTCGCCACAGTGGTATTACCTTCCTCCTATGGAGTGTGATGTCATGCTTGGGAGCAACGAAGGATCTCTCTAGCAGTTAAACCAACACACAACACAGTTCCCTCTCCAGGCCAGCAGAGAGAGCTCTGAACCTGACTGCTGAGGAGCTGCTCTCTGTGGTCGGGAGGAGGGAAGTTAGGGCAGTCTGTGAAGGGAAGGGGAAGTGTGTGGACGTGAGGAGGGGAGCTGGAGGATGAGCAGAGTTAAGGCTCAATCCTAGCTGGAGCGCATGGTCTGGATTCCGGTCTCTGAGTTTGTAGGGCCACTGACGGTCCTGCAGCAGAAACCGGAGGAAGTAGCAGCTGTAAATGCTCTGTTCCCAACTAAGGCTCGGAGGCCCCAGCAGCGACGTGTGTGAGCCGGAAGGATAAGGCTACGGCTGCCTGCCATACGAGAAGGTTCCAAAAGAGAGTCAACAGGGGGAACTTCAGTGAACTCAGTACTGCGAGTACCTCAGATAAGCGCTAGAACAGAGGCCACACTACCTCTCTGCAGAGAGAGAATTCCTAATTTGCTTCCAGGCTGACCAACTCCTTCTCCATCTGTACTCTGGGTCCTGGATGGTACTTACCAAGTACAGGTAAAGGAACTGCACAACTGTGTCTGTCATCTTTCTCCTGCGCCTGGCGCACGGCTCTGCTACATCCTGCACTGCACACCATCTACCAACTCTTTCATCTGCCCTGCGACTACGGCCCTACCTGGGCAGGGCTTCTACATCTTAGCTGCACCACAACATCTGTCCCAGAGAAGTGACACTGCAGCGCTGGTCTATCTGATCAGAAACCACAGGTGGCATCACGTATCATTCACCTATAAACGTTATTCACCCCTTTGCATAGACACCCAGGGCCACGGACCGGGTCACCACCACCGTGACACATCCCTCTGAGACACCGGCCCGATACCGATTAACCCCACTGCCCTGGCTGGCGACCCACACTCCATGTCAGATTCATCTTGGACTGGGGAATTCACGATTTGACTTGACAACCCAGGCATGGTATGTGAGAAAGAGCTCCATGGAGTAATCTGTAGTGTGGCCTGCCGCATCCTTCACTTTTGGTAGGGTTGAAGGACACAAGGAAAGGTGTTGTTCCTGACCAGGAGCCTCCACTGACGACTCAGTGGTTTTATTTTTTGAAACTTCAGAAGAGGAGGCGATAGAGCTGGAGGCTGTGTCAGCAATGGAAACCAAAACTTGTTCCTGAAGCTCCGGCTTTTAAAAAGCGATTTACCTACTCCCAGAAAAGGGAGCCTTTGAGGCCTTGTGGAGCCAGACGATGATGCAGGCTCAACACCTCCTGCCTTAGGTGCTATTGTGCTTTTGCCACTACCAGCAGATGCACCCCCACCACCACCATCAGTACCTGCTGGCAACCACTTCCACGGCCTCTTCCACCATACTTCCTCATTTTTGGAAAATGTACCCAAAATACCACCAGTTATATGGTACTGTAAAACAAGGTACAAGGTGTGTATATAGTATTGGGGAGAATTTGAATCTCCCTAGAGATTTTAGGAGACTGAACTATTATCTTAGGCCCACTATAGATTACACCTCAATTTAACAGTCTGAAATAGGCTGGTATATGACAAGGTACAAGGTGTATATAGTTTTGGGGAGAATTTGAATCTCCCTAGAGATTTTAGGAGGCTGAACTATTATCTCAGGCCCACTATAGATTATACCTCAAACAACAGGCTGAAAATGACTGGTGTATGACAAGGTACAAGGTGTATATAGTATTGGGGAGAATTTGAATCTCCCTAGATATTTTAGGCGGCTGAACTATTATCTCAGGCCCACTATAGATTACACCTCAATTTAACAGGCTGAAATTGGCTGGTGTATGACAAGGTACAAGGTGTAGATAGTATTGGGGAGAATTTGAATCTCCCTAGAGATTTTAGGAGGCTGAACATTTATCTCAGGCCCACTATAGATTACACCTCAATTTAACAGGCTGAAATAGGCTGGTGTATGACAGGGTACAAGGTGTATATAGTATTGGGGAGAATTTGAATCTCCCTAGAGATTTTAGGCGGCTGAACTATTATCTCATGCCCACTATAGATTACACCTCAATTTAACAGGCTGAAATTGGCTGGTGTATGAGAAGGTACAAGGTGTATATAGTATTGGGGAGAATTTGAATCTCCCTAGAGATTTTAGGAGGCTGACAATGATGCTCTCAGTCCAAGTATGGCAGCAGGCAGCCTAATAAGCAGGACTGCTGCACACAAAAGTGTGGAAAAATAAACGCTTGGTAACTGTGCAGAAAAGAGGAAGAAAAGTATTTTTGCTTTTAAAAAAGCAGTTTGCACAGCAGTGTGCAAACAGCAATGCAGCTATCAGGGAGCCTTATAAAGCAGCCTAATAACCAACAGAGCTGATGCACAAAAATATATCCTCCCCTGTCACTACACACAAACTGTTGTGTTGTACAGTGAAAATCGCTAACCGCAGAAGCAGTTTTTTTGTTCTTCTTCCCTGCCTAACGCTCTCCCTTATTCAGAAACAGCAGCAGCAACCTCTCCCTATGCGAAGATCGGCAGAAGTAAGATGGCGGTCGGCATGCACGCCCTTTTACAGCCCCTGTGATGCCACACAAGGCAAGCCAATCACTTGCATGCCCTTCTCAAAGATGGTGGTGACCGATGCCCATGTCATCGCGTTGCCCACAGTGTGCGTCCTCCATCATTGGCTGAAAAAGGGCACTGGAAGCATCATTTGAAACGCGACTTTGGTGCTCTGGTCGCCGACCTCATGGCCGAACTCACGCTATGGTCGGGTTTTGTTTCATGAAACCCGACTTTAGCGAAAGTCGGTGACTTATGAATTTGACCGACCCGTTTCGCTCAACTCTAGTTATGAATCTTAAACGTAATTGGAAGAGACAAGCGAAAAGAAACGGGATTAAGGATTTCCAAAATCTTATCAGGTCCAATGAATCGGCTTGAATTTTGGAGACACAACCTTCATAGGAATATTCTTTGAGGACAACCAAACCATATCACCCTCTTTAAACCGGGGACCAATGGTCTTATGCCGGTTGGAAAACCGCTGGGCTTTTTCCTGAGAGTGGGACAACTTATCAACCACTTGGTCCCAAATCTGCTGCATTCTCCACAGAATCCACACTTGGGCAGGCCGAAGATTCCACCTACCCTGAAGAAAATCGAAGATGAAACCCAAAGTTACAGAAAAAGGGCGACATCAAAGTGGCAGAACTAGCCCTATTGTTTAGCGCAAATTCGGCCAAGGACAAAAATGAGACCCAGTCATCCTGATCAGCAGATATGAAACATCTCAAATAGGATTCCAAAGTCTGGTTTGTTCTCTCAGTCTGCCCCTTGGTCTGAGGATGAAATGCAGAGGAGAAAGATAACTGAATTCCAAGTTTGGAACAAAAATCTCTCCAAAATCTGGAAGCAAACTGGACTCCTCTGTCTGACACAATGTTCTCAGGAATCCCATGCAACCGAACCACCTGTTGTAAAAACAAGGGCACCAACTCAGAAGAAGATGGCAACTTTGGGAGTGGTACAAGATGGACCATCTTAGAAAATCTATCACAGACCACCCAGATAACAGTCATTCTCTGAGACAGGAAGATCAGAAATAAAATCCATTGAGATACGAGTCCATGGCCTCCTGGGCACCGGCAGGGGCATCAACAACCCACTAGAATGAGAAAAGGGCTTGGACCGAGAACAAGTCCCACAGGTCTGCACCCTTTTTGGTCAAATCAGTTAGTGGTTTAACAATACCGGAAAAAGTACTTATAAATTTACGGTAGAAATTAGCAAAACCCAAAAACTTCTGGAGAGCCTTCAAAGAAGTGGACTGAACCCAATCATAAATGGCCTGTACCTTGGCTGGGTTTATTTCAATAGCCAACGGGGACAAAATGAATCCCAAAAATGAAATCCTCTGTACACCAAAGAGGCACTTTGATCCCTTAACATACAGAGAATTTTCCCTCAAAATCCGGAACACAGTCCGGACATGTTCCACATGAGAATCCCAATCACTGGAAAAGATCAAAATCATCCAGATAAATGATCAAAAACTTATCCATAAAGTCCCGGAAAATATCGTTCATAAAAGACTGGAAGACAGAAGGGGCATTAGTGAGCCCAAAAGGCATCACCAGGTACTCAAAATGTCCCTCCGGAGTATTAAACGCCGTCTTCCATTCATCCCCATGCTTGATGCGAATAAGATTATACGCCCCCCTGAAGTCAAGCTTGGTAAACCAACAGGCACTTTTAACTCTGGAAAATAAATCAAAAATCAGGGGTAACGGGTACTGATATTTAACAGTGATTTTTTTAAGGGAACGATAGTCAATACATGGCCTTACTGAACCATCTTTCTTGGCCACAAAAGAAAAATAGCACCTAAAGGTGAAGAGGATGGTCTAATATGACCCTTCTCCAGCGACTCCTGGATATAAGATCGCATAGCATCATGTTCGGGTACCGATAAGTTGAAAAGCAGACCCTTGGGAAAATTAGACCCAGGCATTAACTCAATTGCACAGTCATAACTCCTTTGAGGAGGTAAAGACGCAGACTTACTCTCACTGAATACATCAGAAAAATTAGCCAAATAGTCAGGAATATCATGAGACTGGGGAGAGGTGGAGAAAAAAGTTGTGTCAATAAGAACACATTGACAACCCCAACTCACCACAGACACAGATTTCCAATCTATAACAGGATTATGAGATTGCAACCAAGGGAAACCCATAACAATAGTATCATGCAAATTGTGCAACACCAAAAATTTCCAATTTTCTTGGTGGTCCGGGGCGACCTGCATTATCAACTGGGTCCAAAACTGGGGTTTATTCTCCACCAAGGGAGTAGCATCAATACTCCTCAAAGGGATAGGAGTCCGCAGGGGTATCATGGGAAAACCACAATGTTTAGCAAAGTCCAAATCCATTAGATTCAAAGCTGCTCCTGAATCAACAAAAGCCTTAGTGGAAAATGTAGACAAGGAGCAGATCAGGGTGATCGCCAAAAGGAACTTAGGCTGTACACTGCCCACCGCAAATGTGTGAGCAAAACGCTTTTCTCATTTAGGGCAGACAGCAATAGTATGAGAGGCGTCCCCACAGAAAAAAACACAACTTATTACGCCTTCTAAACTCCTGACGTTGCGCCCTAGACAAAACACTATCACATTGCATGGGTTCAGAAGTTCGTTCGAAAGACGGCAACGCCTCTCGTGTAGTTTTACGTTCACGTAAACACCGATCAATTTCAATGGCCAATGACAGAGTTGTCAAGACCAGAGAGAACAGGAAATCCCACCATAACATTGTTTACAGTTTCTGCCAAACCCTTCCGAAAGAGAGCTGCTAGGTCTTCGTCATTCCATTTAGTAAGGACCGCCCACTTTCGGAATTTTTGACAATATAAATCTGCAGAATCCTGACCCTGGTTCAATGCCAATAAAGTTTTCTCAGCTTGATCAATAGCATTAGGTTCATCATACAACAACCCCAAGGCTTGAAAAAGCATGTCCACATTAGCCAGAATAGGATCTCGGGTGTCAAAGAAAAAACCCAATCCTGGGGATCGCCGCGTAACAGGGAGATGACAATTTTAACCTGCTGCACAGAGCTCCCCGATGAGTTAGGTTTCAAAGTAAAAAATAATTTACAATTATTCTTAAAATTCAAAAATTTAGACCGATCCCCAGAAAACACATCAGGAGTAGGGATTTTTGGTTCAACAGCAGATGATTGAGCAAGATAGGCAGAAATTCCCTGTACTTCAGCAGCGAGCTGCTCAACACGATCAGACAATTGCTTAGTCTCGATTTAGACAAAAAAAAAATATCATCCTACAGCCCTAGAAAAAAAAGAGGAAAAAATATATGAAAAAAATTGACACTTTTTTAAAAAAAAATTCTTTCCTGCTTTAGAGTACCATAGAGTCTACAGTTAGGCTGGTGATTATGTTATGAATGGGCACCGAGGAGGATAGCAGGCCCAGGTTGGTAACTAAGCGGATGCAGACCCCTGATCCTGTCCACATAACTAGCAGTAGCTGTGGAGCGTACCTACGATAATCCTAGACGCCTTGGCACAGCCAGAGAGCTAACTAAGCCTAAAGCAAAAAAGGGGAAATCTAAACTGCCCTGGAGCAGACCCCAAAAGAAAAGATAGCCCCTGAACATATATTGTCAGTGAGACAAGATGAAAATACAAACACAGGCAGAAAAATAGACTGAGCAAATGTTTGGGCCCACACTGATTAGACAGGACAGGAAAGGAAAGACACTGTCTGCAATCACGCAAATAACCTTGCAAAAGTCCAACATGTCTGATGCAAAAAACACTGAAGTCACACGACTTCGCCCCCCACTATATCAGCACTCTGGTATATTCTGAAAGCAAAGCAAAAAGAGACCAATATAAAAGGGGACAAAACAAACTGGCACATGCAGTAACATATGGGCGTTGATTCAGCACAGCCCCAGCCAGATCTAGCTGACCCACACAAAGCAGAGATAAACAAAACCAGATCAAATGCATCAGAATAGCAAATGAACCACTTAGCTGAACATGCAGGGAAAGAGCAGGAGACATCAGACCTCAGGAGGCACAGGAAAAAAATCACCAGCAGGGATAGAGGTAGTCAGCTGTCTTACATCCCAATCAGAAACCCCAGATCTCCAATCGTCTTCCTCATTATCAGGTTGCAAGCCTCTGTCAATCAGATCAGCTCCACTACCTCCAGTAACCAGCAGAGGGAGCCCAGAAAGAGAACTCTCGATCTGACCAGCTCCACTGTCTTCAGTAATCACCAGAGGGAAGCCAGAGAGAGAATTCACAAAAGGCTGGCTAGTGGCGTCCACCAGAGCTGCGTTGTATGTTCTTCGTGCGGTATTCGTCCATCGGCTCCGCCCTGTGACTGTTAACAGGGCACAGCATTCAGTAAGGGTCTCTCCCTGGTGTCACAGTTGCGGCGCCGAACGCTAGTGGGTCTAGGGGGATTCTAACCCCGTGTCCTGGGGCAGGGTCCTGTGACCAAGACACTAGCGTTCTCTCTGCGGTATAGCGGCCCTGTGAAGCCACGGGGTCCGCCTCCTGTTCACCAGGTGACGTTAACCCATGTGTGTTTCCTATACCTCCAGTTTCCATCCGCTATAACCGAGCAGCAGTCTACCATCTCTGCACGATGGACCCCGGGCTGCAAACACACCTCATTACCATCTTTTATTATTTGGTGCGTTCTGCCAGCCCTAGCACCGGAAAGCACATTTTAGAGCATTGTTTCACCTGTTGCATCATTTACATGCCATTTTCGGCAACCCCAATGAGCTACTAATCCACTTTTAAAGGAGTCGCACCACTAGTCATATAACTGGAAGGCCCCTCTTTTTCATAACTTCTCACTCTACTGTGATCATTTACCCTCAAGCACGGCATCATTTATTGATTTGTATAACCCTTCCCAATGACAGAACTGGCACATTTTCTGTCTTGATAACAGCTGCTGAGGGAATTATTGGCCTGTGAGCGCCAGTGTGTATTATCATTACTCACTTTAAAATTTCTGAAATATGTGATTCAGACAGAACCCTCCAGCGGAAGATCCCCTATAATAAGGCAAATGGAGGCTCTGTGGACGCCATCTGACCTGTAATCTAGCGGGTGCATAAAGGGTGCATAAAAGTTCCACTGGCCACAGTTTTGTGCACCTCTGAAAACAAGGGCAAACTGAACAAATGTCAGGCGGAGTCCAGAGTAACTGCTGCTTCATTATTGTGAATGGATCACTTGGGGGTTCATCTGAATTACGTAACTGTGATGCTAGTCACTTCTCACGGCCAAGCTGTGACTCAGAGTGGTCAAGGAGTCCAAGGTCAGAAGCCAGGAGGGTATGTCATAAACAGAAGGAAGACACAAAAGCGTAGTCAGGTATAACGTTCCAGGGTCAGAGTATCGGGCGGTTAACGGATCAAAACTGAAGGGGTTAGACAGTTGGATGGTCAGAACGAAGTCCAAGGTCAGGCAACAGATCAAGCAAACAGAACACAAGGCATAGGAGAGCACAGAGCACAAACCTCACAAGATGAATGTGCGTCTGGCAGTGGTCTCGGAGAAGCTGCTCAGTTAAGTAGGCATTGCAATTACCCAAAATAGTGAACACCTGAGACAGCCAACGCCTCCCAGTCACAGATTGGCTAGTCGAGCTGTCAATCAACACACTGACAGCTCAGGACGCCCCTGTCCCAGATTGGATGGCCATGCTGTCTATGAAAGTAATGACAGCTTCAGCATGCCCCTGTACCGGATTGGACAGCCAAGCTATCAGTAACTGCCTCCCAGACACCCTGAGGGGTGGAACCGTGACAGTAACTTAGAGAATTAAAGGGAAACCCAGATGTAAGTGCTCAGCGTAGAGCGCTGGATAAATGTGGTCCCAAATGTTAGGTAAAATGTTTTCAATAAAAGCTTCAACTCACTTCACAGAAAAAAGCAAATTCACACTCAGGTCCATCATCTGTTATGGAAATATAGGGGGCTTCCACATTACTGTGAGGACAAAGGCTCTGGAAAAGCAAAATGGCTCCTCACCCGCCAAAAGAAATTCAGCAAATTCTGTGCTCCCAAATCCAAGTGCCCACCTCCATTCTGAGCACCAGTGTACCTAAACCACCATTAGTGTTCACATGTTTGGCATATCTCTAGCAATTTACAGGTGCATTAGCTGGGCACAATGTGTCTGCACTAGAGTTGAGCGACTTTTGGTTTTTTAGGGTCGAGTTTCGTTTCGTGAAACCCGACTTTTCCAAAAGTCAGGTCGAGCAAGATCGGCCGATTATAGGGAAAAGTCGGGGTCGTCCCGAAACACGAAACCCAATGTAAGTCAATGGGGAATAAAAGTCGGCAGTGAGAGGAGGACAGGAAACACACCTACAGTGCCCATTTGAATGCCAAAAGCATCAATTCTTCTTACTTAAGCTTGTCAACCTTAATTAACTTCATAATACAAGTTACGCACTGAAAAATGGGGGTTATTTGGCTAAAGTTGTGGGGGGGTAGGGCTGGCTCCTGGTTTTCATGTGCCCTGGGCGAAAGAGCGCCCCTTTAACACATACCACAACTCATCATGCTCCGATACGGCAGAGAAATAGCGGTATAGTACAATGAAAAATACTTCACTTTTTACATCTCATGACGAGGCCCATCTATTTCTCCATACAGAATCATTGGTCCCATATAGTGTTTGAAACAGTATATGATGAGCTCCACATAATGCTACAGTATATGTTGGTCCCCATGGATGAAGCTCCACTGTCTTATGGGCCCAAATAATGCTCCAAACATAATGGGCCCCATTTCTAATGCTCTAGTGTATAATGGGCCCTGTAAATGCTGCTCCAGTGTCTGATGTCCACCTTTGGAATGTTCCAGTGTATGGTGGGCCCCATCTATCATTCTCCAGAGTATAGTGCTCCCCAAAAATTGCTGTTCCAACATTGAAAACAATCAAATAAGTCTCCTCGCTAGGGAATCCCTATACTAGTCTGGACTCCTCGTCGTCCCCATCTTCCATCTCACTGCACAGTATTTCAACCTTGCAAGTGCTGTGATCCTGAGCAAGCAGGGGGGGCCCACTCGTTGGCGACAGCACTGGCACAGGGCCCCTGATAGTACGGTGGTGTGTCTGATGGCGGGTGGGCCGAATCTGCACTTTCATCTGCAGCTTCCTCTTTGTCACCGTGTAAGATGGAACTGTATATGGGAAGGGTAACCTGAGTTTCATCAGGGTCAGATTCAGGCCGTGTAGCGTGCGAGGGGAATGTAGTGGTCTGGGTCAATGTACCAGCAGATTCATCGAGCAGTGGCTGGGCATCAGTGCACTTGTGTCGCCCCCAGGAGTACGGTCGCCACAGTGGCATTACCTTCCTCCTAGGGAGTGTGATGTCATGCTTGGGAGCAACGAAGGATCTCTCTAGCAGGTTAACTGATTGGGCGGCATTATTCCCACGAGTCATGACCCTCCAAACAGCGTTCATGAAAGCAAAGTGTTTGTTTTACGTGGGCAGTATGGTTGCAAAGCTGAACCTTAAAGGAATGTCCAGAAGGGCACCACCAGGAGTGGAGCCTACGGTTAAATTCGACTCCACCTGGGAAACCTCAACCATGCCAGCTACAGTACAGATGCACACATTGCAAGCTTAATTCCGTTAACGAACGAGACTCCGTCATGCCCCGCGGTCCGAGTCCGGCTTACTAGAGGGACACGTGAGGCTCTGGCACATGAGATTGGCCAATAACTGGTGTGTCATGCCCTTACATGTCTGTGGCTGCATGTGCGCTACACTGAAAAGGCCAGCGTTTGTCGCTTACAGGTGCAGATAACCCGCTGAACAACGTTAGTGATGGGGATCACTGATTACAATTATTACCCGCGAACGATGATTTCCCAGTAAGTGCAGGTGAACCGCAGTTCCGGAATTAGGCCTAACCGTCATTCCTGAAAAAATGAAAAACTTACGTGTGCAAACCACAGGTGCTGTAGCTTGCTTAACAGCTCGCGAGACGTTCTCACGCCCAGTATGGATTACACGTGATTGCACAAAGGTGAGAAAGGGTACCGTATCCCCGGATAACATGTATGGATAGCGTACACATTCAAAATATATGTCTATACATCAGGAGGCAGGCTCAGACGGTGTTAGGCCCAGTATGGCTTGCACGTGATTGCACAAAGGTGAGAAAGGGTACCGTATCCCAGGATAACATGTATGGATAGCGTACACATTCAAAAGATATGTCTATACATCAGGAGGCAGGCTCAGACGGTGTCAGGCCCAGTATGGCTTGCACGTGATTGCACAAAGGTGAGAAAGGGTACCGTATCCCCGGATAACATGTATGGATAGCGTACACATTCAAAATATATATCTATACATCAGGAGGCAGGCTAAGACGGTGTTAGGCCCAGTATGGCTTGCACGTGATTGCACAAAGGTGAGAAAGGGTACCGTATCCTCGGATAACATGTATGGATAGCGTACACATTCAAAATATATGTCTATACATCAGGAGGCAGGCTCAGACGGTGTCAGGCACAGTATGGATTTGACGGCCCAGACTACACAGCGGAGGAGCAGGGAGAGGTAAAGATTGCAAATGCTGGGGCCCTGCCCAAGCAAGGGGGCCCACTCATGGGCGTCGGTACTGGCACTGGGCCCAACATAGTACGGCGGTGTGTCTGACGGTGGGTGTGCACCACCACCGTCAGAGACACTTGATTGCACTATGAGGGACCCTGTGCCAGTGCCCGCGCCCAAGAGTCGGCCTACCCACCTGTCCAGGGCAATGGCACTCGCACGGTGCCGTGCGCTAGGTGGTGACCCCGGCCATGGGGGGGAGGCAGCACAGTTAGGGAGTTTTAGAAAGTGGCAAATGTTGATGTTGGACATTCAGCTGATGCAAAAGGCGAAATAGGTCAAGTCCCAGGAAGAGGTGGACCAAAGCAAGCCATTTTTCTGTCACCCTATGTGTCATCAGGGGAAGGTGGGACAAAATCCTTGGAAACCCATGCATGGTTCATTTTAATGAAGGTTAGATCATCCACATTTTGGGTTGACAGACGAGTCCTTTTTTCTGTCGGGATTGATCCAGCTGCACTGAAGACTCTTTCCGATAGCACACTTGCAGCTGGGCAAGCGAGCTCCTGTAATGCATATTGTGCCAATTCAGGCCAGGTGTCCAGTTTAGCGGCCCAATAGTCAAAGGGGAATGACCTGTGTGGGAGAACATCGACATGGGAGGAAAAGTAGTTTGTAACCATAGTTGACAACTGCTGTCTCCTGTCACTTTCCATCGATGCTGTATTACCAGTTGTGTGAACGGTACTTGAAAAATCAGTCCACAACATTGTCATGAAACCCCTGTCTCCAACGCCACTTCTGCTGTGTGCACCATGAACACCTCTGCCAAGCTGCCCCCGGCCCGTACGGCTCGTGTGAGAACCATCACCGCTGCTGTGTGCTGGGAATGCCTCAAGCAACCGATTTACCAGAGTTGCTTGTTTATTAGCCAATATTAGGTCAAGGTTCTCCTGTGGCATGATGTTTTGTAATTTGCCTTTATAGCGTAGATCCAGGATGTTGGCCAACCAGTAGTCGTCTTCGTTCATCATTTTGGCAATGCGGGGGTCCCTTTTAGGATCCGCAAGGCATAATCTGACATGTGGGCCAATGTTCCCGGTGTCAATGATGCACTGCGAGTGCTGGTTGGAGGAGCACTTTCTGGCAAATCCACATCCCTCCAGTCACGCACAAACCCTGTACCAGACCTTGCCACACCAACATTTTCACTTGCCCCATGAGATGCATCCTCCTCCCCTAAGTAATCATCCCCATCATCATCCTCCTCCTCCTCTTCTTCCTCCAACTCGTCCAGGAGAGGTCCCTGAGCAGACAATGGCTGAATGTCATCAAGGATTCCCTCCACCTCTTCCTCCTCATCAACATTGGCTGCAGACGCCTGCTCCTTAAGGTGCGTCAAAGTTTGCATGAGCAGACGCATAAGTGGGATGCTCATGCTTAGGATGGCGTCGTCTGCGCTTACCAGCCGTGTGCATTCCTCAAAACACTGAAGGACTTTACAGAGGTCTTTCAGCTTCGACCACTGCACACCTGTCAACTCCATGTCTGCTCTCAAAGTGCCTGGCCGTGTATCCTCCCACAAATGCATTATGGCCTGCCTCTGCTCGCACAGCCGCTCCACCATGTGCAGGGTGGAGTTCCACCTTGGTGCAATGTCGATAATGAGGCAGTGGTTGGGAAGGTGGAGCAATCGCTGAAGCTTCTGCATACGAACGGAGTGTACAGGCGACCGGCGGATGTGCGCGCACAGTCTTCGCACCTTCTGGAACAGGGCTGTTAACTCCGGATAATTTTTGAGGAAGCACTGCACCACCAGGTTCAAGGTGTGAGCCAAGCAAGGTATGTGGCTGAGTTTTGAAAGGGCTATGGCTGCCACTAACTAACTAGCTTGCCTGCCTCAAGATGTACACTGCCCAGCCATGACTCAGTTTGTCGCTTCAAGTACTCGGCCAGCACCTCGGCGGTGTGTCTGTCGCCCAAACACATCATCTGCAACACAGCCTGCTGACGCTTTCCACTAGCTGCTCGATAGGGGGACACCTCGTGTGCAACAATGGCAGCTGCAGATGGAGTTCTCGTACGACTGCGCTCTGTGGACGAGCTTTCGCTTCTGGAGGAGGAGGGTCGAACGCCTACAGCCAACTGTTTCCTATACCGTGGGCTAGGCAGCACTGTCCCACCACCGCTGTCCCCTGTGGACCCTGCATCCACCACATTAACCCAGTGCGCAGTGATGGACACGTAACGGCCCTGGCCATGCCGACTGGACCATGCATCAGTTGTGAGGTGCACCTTTCCACTCACTGACTGCTTGAGTGCATGGACAATGCGGTCTTTTACATGATGGTGGAGGGCTGGGATGGCTTTGCGAGAGAAGAAGTGGCGACTGGGTAGGTCATAGCGTGGTTCTGCATAGGCCATGAGTTCGCGGAAAGCTGCGCTTTCCACCAACCGATAGGGCATCATCTCAAACGAGATTAGTTTGGCAATGTGGGCGTTCAAACCCAGTGTACGCGGATGAGAGACTGAGTACTTTCTTGACCTACTCATAGTGTCTGGGAGGGTGAGCTGGACTTGAGAGCTGCATATGGTGGAAGTAGCGGTGGACAGGGCGGACTGAGAGAGGGTTGATGATGGTGATGGAGTTGGTGTTCTTTCTGATGGCCTAGATTCAGTATTTCGTTGATATAACAGTGGGATTCCCTGACTGCTGTGGCCATGCAACGACACCTCAACATTTGCTGCTGTGCTAACCGGTGGGCTTACAGTGGGGGAAACAATGTAGCGTTGCTGACTACCTTCGTTGTGATCAGTTGCACATGTGGCACTTGAGGTTTGGTGTTGTGTCCACGCTTGCAAGTGCATGGTGGTTAAATGTCTAAGCATGCAACTGGTATTCAAATTTTTCAGATTTTTCCCTCGGCTAAAGGTCTTTGCGCACTTCTTACAGATAACCTTGGCCTGATCATGAGGATTTTGTTCAAAAAAGTGCCACACTGCACTCTTCCTACTTTGACAGACATTTTGCGGCCTAGCACGCTGTGATCTTTTGACCCTCTGGACAAGCTGTCCAGCAACTCTTTTGATTTTTGGAACCTGTCTTTGGAGTGCTCCGGGCCTGCCAGATAACAGCTGTTGCGATGTCGATGTCTGCTGTGGATGCTCCTCATCTGATTGGAAGCAGCACCCTCTTCCCCCAATGGATGCCAATCTGGGTCAACAACTGGGTCATCCATCACCTCCTCTTCAATGTCATGTGCACCTTCCTCAGAAGAGGAAGAAAAACTCAGAAAAACTTCAGAAGAGGAGGCGATAGAGCTGGAGGCTGAGTCAGCAATGTAAGACAAAACTTTTTCCTGAAGCTCTGGCTTTAAAAGCGGTTTGCCAACTCCTAGAAAACTAAGCCTTCGAGGCCTTGTGGAGCCAGAAGATGACGCAGGCTCAACACCTCCTGCATTCGGTCCTATTTTGCTTTTGCCACTACCATCAGATCCACCACCAACACCATCATTACCAGCTGCCAACCCCCGCCCAATTCCACGGCCTCTTCCACCAGCCTTCCTCATTTTTGGTAGAAATGTAGACAAAATCCAACAAACTATATAGTAATGTAAAACAAGGTACAAGGTGTCTATAGGACAGGGGAGATTTTGAATTTCTGCACACACTAGTGGACACTGGACACTTTTGGATTGTGTGAGGCCCACTGAATATCAGAGCGCTATGTCACAGGCTCGATGGCACAGGTGTGAAAAAAGTGACTACAGGATAAGGGAGATTTTGAATTTCTGCAGACACTTGTGGACACTGGACACTTGGATTGTGTGAGGCCCACTGAATATCAGAGCGCTATGTCACAGGCTCGATGGCACAGGTGTGAAAAAAGTGACTACAGGATAAGGGAGATTTTGAATTTCTGCACACACTAGTGGACACTGGACACTTTTGGATTGTGTGAGGCCCACTGAATATCAGAGCGCTATGTCACAGGCTCGATGGCACAGGTGTGAAAAAAGTGACTACAGGATAAGGGAGATTTTGAATTTCTGCAGACACTTGTGGACACTGGACACTTGGATTGTGTGAGGCCCACTGAATATCAGAGCGCTATGTCACAGGCTCGATGGCACAGGTGTGAAAAAAGTGACTACAGGATAAGGGAGATTTTGAATTTCTGCAGACACTTGTGGACACTGGACACTTTTGGATTGTGTGAGGCCCACTGAATATCAGAGCACTATGTCACAGGCAGAAATTGGCTAGTGCATCACAAACTACAAGGTGTATGTAGAATTGGGCAGAATAGGAATCTCCCTAGAGTGTAGGTCTGTAAGAACGGAACAAGTCCTCCACTTATCCTTCCACAGTGACACACAGATAGCTTCACTGTGGCTGTGATAACAGCCGTTACACGGTACTGTGTGAGGAGCGTACACCGCTGTATGGTGTGAAAAAATGCACGCTCAGTACCTCAGCAGGACGAAAAAAAAAATTGGGATTGCTTTTAAAAAAGCAGTTTGCAGAGCAGTGGGGAAACAGCAATGCAGCTGTCAGGAAGCCTTAGAAGGCAGCCTAACAACCAACACCGCTGATCCACCACAATATAGCCTCCCCTTGCACTGCACACACAGTGACTGGTGTGTTGTACAGGCAAAATCGCTAGCAGCAGAAGCAGTTTTTTTTTTCTTCTTCCCTGCCTAACGCTCTCCCTACAGAATCAGCAACCTCTCCCTATGCTAAGATCGGCAGAAGTAAAATGGCGGTCGGCGTGCACGCCCTTTTATAACCCCTGTGACGCCCACCAAAGCAAGCCAATCACTTGCATGCCCTTCTGAAAGATGGTGGTGACCCCTGCCTATGTCATCACGTTGCCCACAGTGTCCGTGGATTCTGATTGGCTGAAAAAGAGCGCAAAACAAACTTTTGAAACGCGACTTTGGCGTGTAAGTCGCCGACCTCGTGGCCGACCTCATCCTAGGGTCGGGTTTCGTTTCATGAAACCCGACTTTGCCAAAAGTCGGCGACTTTTGAAATTTTTCGACCCATTTCGCTCAACTCTAGTCGGCACTACAATAGCAGTTTGAAATTTTCACTCAGCAACATCCACTGCTGCTTGTTTCTGGAAAACACCCATGGAGTCAAAATCGTCACTAAACATGTAGATAAATTCTCAAAGGGGTATAATTTCCAAAATGAAGTCACTTGCGGGGGGATTCTCCTCTTCTATCGCTTAGAGGCTCTGTATAAAAAGTTCCAAATTATTATAGAAAATTCTGCACTCGAAGATGACTCCTGTATAACAGTACTTCTTAGCCATATGGCGAGACTTGGGATGTAAGGATCGCTATTTGCTAAAAGTGCTCCGTCCCTCCCGAGTCTTGCTGTATGGTAAACCAGTACTGTAAAACCACATATGGGGTATTTCCACATTCAGCAGAAATTGTGGGACAAATTCCATTATATATAAATTCCAATACCATTTTTATCGATTTCCTGGTGTGAAAATGTAAAATATGGGGCTTAAACAAAATTTTGGTGGTAAAAATGTAATTATTTTTTTCTTCATTGCCCAATGGTATAAAATTCTGTGACCCACCTGTGGTGTCAATATGAACATCGCACCCCTATTTGAATTAATTGAGAGTTGCAGTTTGTAAAATGGAGTTTCTTATGGGGAATTCTGCTCTACTGGCACCTCAGGGGCTCTGCCAATGTGACATGGCACTTTCCAGCCAGTTCAGCAAAATGTGAACTCAAATATTGGGCTTTGGCCCTTCTGAGCTTTGCACTGTGTAATAATTATAATGGATGACTAAGGAGTCTGTTTGCGTGGAACAGGACAACTACAGGACACAGTTTATAGGTGGTAAAGTCTATATTATATCTCACGGTGTTTCAAACAGGTGCAGGAAAAATATCAAAGTCTATAAACACACAGTGTAGATATTGAATACAACTTAGCAAAGTCTGTAGGTAACATCACAGGAAAATGTAATCAACGGAGCAGACTGTGTAGCACAATTACACATGAGTATGCTTCAAAACAAGTAAGTTCTTAGCCATATATTGTATAAGCCAATCCAAATAA
The DNA here is from genome assembly GCF_039654945.1 of Dendrobates tinctorius. NCBI lineage: Eukaryota > Metazoa > Chordata > Amphibia > Anura > Dendrobatidae > Dendrobates > Dendrobates tinctorius. Next base: position 40,203,291 of record NW_027361711.1, read on the forward strand.
TATAGTAACTTATCCAGGGAGGCCTGGGTAGGAAGTCTCAGGTATTGCAGAGCAAAGCAGAAATCAGCTTACTTGCCCAACAAATGCAGGTGAGAGCAACTCGAACAGCCAGAAGCAGGAGGAATACTGGAAACCGGAGTATGCCGCAGAAAGTCTGAGAGCGGAGAAACAGAATATCAACACAGGTTCACAGGAGTAGGTAGGAACCCAGGAAGCCACCAGGGTCAAGAGTTGGACACAGGCAGAATACTCTAGTACAGACTAAAGGTTGGAGTGGAGTTATAAAGCAGGAAGACACGAGGCACATGAGACAAAAGACGCTATCTTGAAAGAGGGCAGGAATGCCCAAAACGTAATCAGAAATGTTCAGAGTCCTGACACACTGTGCCTCAAAAGTAGTTTTTGACCACATATGATGTATTGGCATATTCAGGGGTAATTACACAAGAAATTTTGGGGTCAATTTTCTCCTGCTATCATTGTGAAAACAAAAAATATGGAGCTAAAATAACATTTTTGTGGGAAAAATTAGATTTTTTTATTTTCACGGCTCTAATTTGTAAACTTCTGGGAAGCAGCTATGGGTTCAAGGTGCTCACCACACATCAAGAAACATTCCTTGAGGGTCCTAGGTACCAAAATGATGTCACTTGTGGGTGGTTTTCACTTTTTAGGGTCTCTCCGAGACATGACACTGGCAGACTATTACATCTAAGTCTGCGTTCCAAAACATCAGTCTTTTTCTGAGTCCCACTGTGAGACAAAACAGTAGTTTACCCCCACATATGAGGTATAAAAATACTCAGAAGAAATTGCACAACAAATTGTATCATGCAAGTGTAGAGTCCTAGCAGGTTCACAGGATGCAGTGACGAGACACGAGACTGAGTGTGGCTTGTGGAAAAAACTTTTATAAAACTGTAGCCGCGGGGCTTTATTGAGCTAACAACAAATGTAAACAACAATCAGTCCACGCAGGGACTCAACAACCCTAACAACACTTTTCTTATGGTGCATGCGACTAATCCGGTTTGCCCGGTTGCTATAGGCCACGTATGACCAAACTGGGGGGTCCTTATCTCAGGCCCTGAAGAAAACGATGATGGTGGGGAGCAACAGACCCTGAACAAACGATGACAGTGGGGCGCAACAGGCCCTGAAGAAACAGGCGTCCTCTTGCGACTCTCGTCTCACAGCAGAGTTATGACGTAGTCTCTAAATATAACCGTTCACGAACCTCTGCTCAGGGTCCCTTAGCAAACCAGACGGGGGCCCCTACTGCCGCCTGTAGTGAGGTGGCGCCCCCTGGGGCCGGTGATGACAGGGCCGCAGCTGTGGGAGAAGGCAGGGGGGGCAGTGTCCTGACCGCTGTAAAGGAATGGTCTCTAGTCACAGCGGTCATTGGAGGTCGTGGACTTGTCACAGCAGGGAGGGAAACAGCGGGGGCGGCTGTATGCGTCCATATGAGGGGAGAGGCCGCCGGTGCAAGGCTCTCACGCGTCACTAGTCGGTAAGTCCGCAACTCTTCTTTCACAGGGCCCTGTCGGTCTCTCCACAACACACCATTCGCTCCCTCGGTCCTCTCTGTCTCACCCGACTTCTTATCTGTTGTCTGGCTCTCTCTCAACTGCCACTTCAACGTGCCCCCTGCTCCTGTTAAGCTTGCCCCGTCCCCTGTTTCCCTGACAACTTCAGTCAAGTCTTTTCTTTTACTGTCCTTCCAGCATCGTTCCCTCAGGAACCATGATGGTGGTCCCCTGGGCACCTGCCCCTTCACTGTCTGGGAGTCCTCCTCCCCACACAATTTCCTGCTAACCTTCTGAAAATGCAAAATTTGTGGCTAAAAAATGTTTGTGGGGAAAATGTGATTTTATTTTCACGGATCAATGTTAAAAACTACTGTGAAGCATCTGGGGTTCAAGGTGCTCACCACACATCTATATAAGTTCCCTGATGGGTCTAGTTTCCAAAAATGGTGTCAACTGTGGGGGTTTCCACTGTTTAGGCACATCAGGGGCTCTCCAAACGTGACATGGTGTCCGCTAATTATTACAGCGAATTTTACATTCAAAAAGTCAAATGGCACTCCTTCCCTTCCAAGCACTTCTGTGCACCAAAAGAGTAATTTTACCCCACATATGAGGTACCGGTGAACTCAGGAAAAATTGCACAACAAATTTTATGATGCAATTTCTACTGTTACCCTTGCGAAAAAGCAAAATTTTTGGCTAAAAAAAACATTTTTGTGGGGAAATTGTGATTTATTTATTTTCACTGCTCAACATTATAAAGTTCTGTGAAGCACCTGGGGTTCAAGGTGCTTACCACACATCTAGATAAGTTCCCTGCAGGTCTATTTTCCAAACTGGTGTCACATATGGGGAGTTTCCACTGCTTAGGTACATCAGGTGCTATCCAAACGCAGCAAGGCGCTTATTATTCCAGCAAATATTACAATCAAAAAGTTAAATGGTGCTCCTTCCTTTCTGAGTCCTACCATGTTCCCAAACAATGGTTTTTCCCCACATATGGGGTATCGTTATGCTCAGGAGAAATTGCAAAGCATAATTTGTGGTCCATTTTTTCCTGTTTTACCCTTGTTGTTACCCTTGTGAAATTAAAAAAAATATTGGGTCTAAAGTAAAAGTTTTGTGACAATTTCTTGATTGTGGTTTTGAGCACCTTGAGGGGTGCAGTTTTTAGAATGGTGTCACTTTTGGTTATTTTCTGTCATATTGGACCCTCAAATTCATTTAAAATGTGATGTGGTGTCATGAAAAAACTTTCTCAGAATCACTAGGATCAGTTGAAGTGTTACAGAGTTGTTACCTCATAAAATGACATTGGTCAGAATTGTAAAAGTCGGACGGCCATTAAAGTGCAAACAGTCTCTGGGGGTAAAGGGTTTAAATGGCTATATTAGCAAATACGTCAAATTATTAATGAAGTATATATAGTTTTTCTGATTCGCTTTATTGCTTAGCCCATGTGTGGGCATCTTAGGTATCCATGGTTACAACTACTCAGGTATTTGCTAATATTATTATTTCACCTACTGGGATAGGATTACACCTATTGGGATAGGATCTTGGAGATTGGAATACTCTTTAATCATACTAACCTAGAGAATCATATTGCTAAGACATTTTACTGTAAAATGAACGCTGTAAATAAAAAAAGAAAACAATTATGGAATTGCATTTTTTTGCTTTTTTGTCACATTTTGGATTTTTTTCTCCTGCTTTCTCATACATCACATGATAAAATGGATGGTGTCTGTGATGCTATTCACAAATGTGAAGCTAGTCACAACCCACGGACAGGCCATGAGTCAGTGAAGTAAGATGTTCCACGGTCAATACCAAAAGAGCATGTAGTCAATAAAGGGAAAATATGAAGTTGAAAGTCAGGTCACATGTCAGGGTCAGAACAGCAGATAAGAAAAGGTCAATTGCCAAGAACAGGGAGCACCTGTGGAAATCTCTGCATCTTCTGGAGCGCCCACCAGGTCGGTGGGGTACTCGATACTGGGCTGCTTTCTTAAAGGTACAGTGTCACAGCGGCGGTGACCCGGTCCATGGCCCTGGGCGTCCAATAAAAGGGGTGTATTTACAAGGGATTGAAAAATAAAGAGTTTTTGTAATGAGTGTTCGTAACACCACCTGTAGTATCTGATCAATAGTGACCAGCGCTGCAGTGCCAATCCTCTGGGACAGATGGTGTGATGCAGTAGTGTTGGGATAGCTCTTCCATAGGCAGAGCTGTTGTTCCAGGGCAGTTGTGGTTGGTTAAAGATACAATTGTTGCTTATGGTGGATATAGCAGTGCTGAGTGAGTGTTGAGGCAAGAATTCAAAGGACACAGTAAGGTGCCGTTCCTGTTAGGAGTGGCGGAAGACACTAAATAAAAAATAAATAAAGTGGCTTCGCCACCCGGGGTCCACCGTGCGGTGGATGGAAAAACCGCTGCTAGAGAGGCAGAGCACAAGGCGGTAATGTGTACAAGGGTTAGACGGCATCCAGTGCACAAAAGCAAGCTCTGTTATACTCACAGAGCTGCAGGCAAATAAGCTCAAATTAAACGCTGAGTCTGTTCAGCGTCACAGACACACAGCAATATAGTCGCGGTATTCACGGTCACAGGAGTAGCCTTAAACAGCAGGACTACTCCGTCTAGACCTACCGCCAAATAAGGTGCGAAGCGTCGCAACCGCGGACGCAGAGAAAGCTGCAACTGCAGCGCGGCAAGAACTGAGCCGCTGGCAAGGCACTGCAATAATGCTGGCGCAATGCAGACGCTAAGCTGCTGAGCAAGATGGAGCATATGCGCGCTGGCGCTAGCGCTGCTACTGGCTGAACCCAAACACTCACACAGTCGTATTATCAGAGGGAAGGGGTTTCTTAATAAGTCAGTCACCAGTCCAAGCATTCGTCACCATACACACAGCAGCAAGTATGAAATACTAGAGCATGACGGAACAGCCATGCGCACTTTTTATACCAAACAGGACCTTCCGGAAGTCTCCAAGACTCCAGGTGGAGCCAATAGGATTAGAGACAGGACCTGAGCATGTGACTCCCGAACTCCAATGGGAGCTCGTCCCATGAGCATGCTCAGTGGAGGGAACAGAGGACTTAGCCTCTGGAGAAAGTTGCCGCAAGGCACTCTCCTCTGCAATCTCCTCTACTGCAGATGAAACGCGGGAGACTGCAGCATGTAAGGGTCTAGATTTCATCATAGGGAAGGAAGAAATCAGACTCCTAACAGTTTCAAAGCTTTACTCACAGTTCTGAGTGCCATGTTCTTCAGGTGAGGGGCTCAGTCAATGAGTTCAAGACTTCTGGCAGTCATTGCCAACAAAGGATTTTCAACCAAATACTAGAAATGAACATTTTATTTACAATTATTTAATCTGTCCAATTACTTTTGGTTCCTTTAAAAACAGGGTGGCACATGTTAAGGAGCTGAAACTCTTAAACCCTTCATCCAATTTTAATGTGGATACCCTCAAATGAAATCTGAAAGTCTGAACTTCAACTGCATCTGAACTGTTTTGTTTAAAATTCATTGTGGTAATGTCTAGAACCAAAATTAGAAAAATGTTGTCTCTGGCCAAATACTGTATATATGGACCTAACTGTACTCCGTCCAGCAGCTCCTCCTGACTAGGAACTGCTCCAACTACGTCCTCTCACTTCCTCCCCCTAAGGGGAAGTGTCCTAACTTCCTACAGTTCTCCTGCTCTAAATCTAAGCTCGACCCACCTCCCAACACCCTTCATGAACCAAGCAGGGGTCATATAGGGTGCCTTGCTGTTCTAAGGTGTGTGTTGGATGCAGGTGTCTGAGTGTGATCAGGTGCCTCCATCTTACCTTGGCAGTGGGATACTACACCTCTGGGTGAGGTGCAGTACCTCTGTGGCGACTGAACCCTCAGGGGTGCCACACTTCCAGTCTCAGATAGGTCAACCAAGCTGTGTATCAAAGCATTGACAACTCGGCACGCCCCAGCACAGGATAGGATGACAAAGCTGTCCATCACTGAGTCCCAGACACTCTGAGCAGAGGAATCCTGACAGTACCCCCTCTTCAAGAGGGCCACCAGACCCTCAGGTTTCCCACGAAACCTACGATGAAAAGCTCCAACCAAACGATCAGCCTTCACCCAGTTAACCCGAAGCCAGGATCTCCCCTCCTGTCCGTATCCCCTTCAGTGAACAAGATATTGGAGGGAATTTTGGACCCTCCAAGAGTCCACGATCCTCTGCACCTCATACTCCAAACCTCCATCAACAAAGACTGGAGTCAGAGGGGAAGAGACAGACAACACGGAAGGAGCAAACTTCTTTAACAGGGATTTGAGAAAAACATTGGGGACACAAAGGGACTGCAGAAGCTTTAATTTGAAGGCCAGAATCTAGTACAGGCCAATGAATTGTGGAGCCAACTTTGCTGAAGGTACTTTTAGCCTAATATTCTTGGATAACTAAACTTTATCCCCAACTTTGAAAGTGGAACCCGCCGAACATTTCCTATCGGCCTTACATTTTTGCTGAAACGAAGAGACCTCAAATATTCCTCTGAACCTCCCTCTACAAATATCCCCAAGTTTCTGAATGGTCACCTCCACTCCAGGACATCCTGAACTCATCCTAGAAAATTCACCAAAATCAGGATGAAAACCATAATTACAAGAGAAAGGAGAGGTTCCAGTGGACTGATTGACCCTACTGTTAAAGGCGAACTCAGCAAGAGGCAAAAAGGAGGACCAGTTCTCCTGCTGAGCCGACACAAAACATCTTAAAATTTGTTCTAGCAATTGATTCATCCCCTCTGACTGACTGTTATTTTCAGGCTGATAAGCAGAAGAAAAAATCAATCCCCAACGTCCTACAAAATGCTCTCCAGAATTTAGAGACAAACTGCACCCCCTATCAGACTTATTGGAATCCCATGCAATCTCACTACATGATTGATAAATAATCTGGAAAGTGTTTCAGCATTAGGTAACCCAGATAATGGAACAAAGTGAGCTTGTTTACTGAATCAGTCAACCACCACCCAAATAACCATTTTTTCCACCAGATAAGGGCAAATCCATAATGAAGTCCATGGACAAATGAGTCCATGGTCTTTCTGGAATAGGCAACGGAGCCAATTCCCCGGCTAGCCGGTTATGACAGACTTTCGCTTGTGCACAAATCTCACAAGCGTATACAAATTTCTTAATATTGTTAAGCATGGATGGCCAGTCAAAAGGTGACGCTAGTCATAACCCATGGACAGACCGTGAGTCAGTGAAGTAAGACGTTTCGGGGTCAATACCAAAAGAGCACGTAGTAAACCAATGGAAAATACAAAGTCGTAAGTCAGGTCACATGTCAGGGTCAGAATACCAGGGAAATAGCGGATAAGCAAAGGGGCAATAACAAATGGGTAGTCAGAACATGGTCCAAAGGTCAGCAGCAGTTGATCAGCAGTAGATCAGAACTTACAGCACAGGGATCAAGCAACACACGTCAGAGAGCACAGGCTTAGAATAAGGTTTTAACTGGCAGTGATCTGGGCCAAATAGCTAACCTAAATAGCATGGCAATTACCAATAACAGGGGTCACCTGTGGAAATCTCTGCAATTTGCAGTCTCAGATAGGTTAACCAAGCTGTCTATCAAAGCACCAACAGCTCAGCATGCCCCAGTGAAGCGATGGCCAGGGGACCACCACAATGCAGGGAGACTACGGTACACAAGATGAGGTGAAAATAACAAAGGGTTAATTTATTTACAGGCAAGGAATGTGTTACACCCGGTCCCCGTCCTGGCGCTGCACCAAGGTCTGCCGCTGCTAGACTTGGCCCCCGTCCTGGCGCTATGTCCAGGCCTGCCGCTGCTCTCCGTTCTGGGCACTTACCTCGAGCCTCTCATGCTGCTACTCAGCGTTCTGTCCTTCCTGCCTCCTCCTCCTGGCGTCCTGTGAGGAGATCTGTAGCTAAAGTATTAGGGCACGCCTGCCCGCTCTCTTGCCTTCTTAAAGGGGCAGCGTGCATTATTCAAAAATGCAATCAACCAATGGCAGCGCACTGGCTGCTATTTCTGGCCTCTCCTCCATAGGGAGAGCGCCGGAGCAATGAGTATCTATCATTGCTACATCCGGTTCTCATGCTAACCTGTCTGTGCTGCATCTGCAGTCTCTGTGCATTGTCTAATGCTCTCTGTTTCCACAGCATATCAGTATCCTGTGTTACCTGGTTATATCAGCAACCATCTGGGCCTAAGCCATCCCATTCCGCCTACAGCCATCCGAGTCCAAGGACTGTCTGAAGGTCACTGGAACCGACTCCATACCAACTAACCGGATCCAGGACCCAACGCATTACGGACTCTGCTGTAACTTTTGTTATCCCTTTTTGTCCCGCTGGGACAGCTGCCACGTGTTCGGGGTCCAACTGGAGGTAGCACCTGTGTCCTCCGGGTATTCCATTCTGGCCCTGTCTGAGGGGCTTTACTACGGGTACTCGGGGCTCACTAGTCACACCCCCTTCGGAGCCCCCCGGACCGTGGTCCCGAGGTTCCACTTAAAAATAAAAACGAATGTGAACTTCACCATCTCTGCCTCCGCTTTCATTCGTTACAGATTGATCCGGCCATGGAATCCACTGAACCCCAGAGGCCTCTGGCGTTGGAGTTGTGCCAAGAGGTGACCCATTTAAGAGATCAACAGGATAAGGTCACGACGTATCTACGTAACCTGTCCACCCGCATGGACTCTGCAGAACCTGGCTGCTCCTGATTCACCTAGCAACCCCCAGGTACCTGCTGTCATGACAAGCAAGGGCCCCCACCTGGTGGCTCCTACCCGCTTCCATGGTGATCCCACTCAGTGTCGGGGTTTTCTCAATCAGTGTACCCTACACTTCGAAATCTTGGGGCATGTGTTTCTGACCGTGCCAAAGTGGGCTTCATTATGTCACATCTAGCAGGAGAGGCTCTCGCCTGGCTGAATCCGTTATGGGAGAGAGGAGACCCGCTGGTTAATGATCTTCAATCTTTCCTAGAAACTTTTCGCAGGACCGTTGATGAACCTGGCCGGGTCACGTCGACCGCTTCTGCCCTGCTTTGCTTACGCCAAGGAATCCTCACGGTGGCTCAGTATGCTGTTCAGTTCCGCACCCTCTCGTCTGAGTTATCCTGGAACAATGAGGCCTTGCTGGCTACCTTCTGGGAGGGCCTATCTGGAAAAATTAAGGATGAGCTGGCGGGATGGGACAGGCCTACCATCTTGGATGACCTGATTTCCTTGGTGACCCGGATTGACCTTTGTTTTCAGGAGCGTTCCATGGAGATTAAGCATGACAGGAGGTCCTACCACCTTGACTCTAATTCTTCCAAGACGTCTACCTCATCCTCTTCTCCCGAAGCTATGGAGGTAGATCGAGTAAGTCTGGCCAGCCGCCGCCAGGAGGCACGTCGCAAAAACAGAAGCTGTCTGTACTGTGGTAGTTCCGAACAACTGATTCGCTCCTGTCCAAAGAAGTTGGAAAACTCCTGTGCCTAGGCTCGGTGGGAGAGGCCACCTTAGGTAGAGAACATTCCTCTTCTTCATTGCAGATCTCAGTCTCCGTGACCTGTGGAGCAATAAAATTTTCTGGACTATGTCTGCTGGACTCCGGAGTCGCCAGAAGCTTTATCCAGCAGATGCTTGTGGATCGCTACCACTTACCAGTCCAGGCTCTTCCCACCCGTTGCGGGTAACCGCTGTCGATGGCAAGCCTCTGACCGAACTCGTCCCGTTCTAAACTGAGCCAGTAGAAATCCGGGTAGGTCTTATGCATTCTGAAAGAATCCTTTTTTATGTGTACCCTGGTTTGTCTCACCCTTTGCTTCTAGGTTTGCCTTGGTTTCAGAAACATGAACCAGTCCTTAATTGGAGAACAGGCGAAATTCTACGTTGGGGAGATTCCTGCTCGGACCGTTGTTTAACCCGGATTGAACCAGCTTCACCCCCGGTCCAACCTGCTACCCTGCCTGGATTACCATCCGCTTACTGGTCCTTCTCGGATGTCTTCGGGAAAAAGGAGGCTGAAAAACTTCCTCCCCACAGGTCGTATGACTGTCCAATAGACCTTCTTCCTGGAACATCTCCTCCCCGTAGGAGAGTTTACCCTCTTTCCCAGGCAGAGACTCTGGCTATGTCGGACTACATCCAGGAGAACTTGGCCAGAGGGTTTATCCAAAAATCATCGTCACCGGCAGGAGCAGGCTTCTTCTTCGTGAAGAAAAAGGACGGATCCCTGCGGCCCTGTATCGACTACCGAGGACTGAACCAGATCACAGTAAAAAACAGGTACCCTTTGCCTCTAATTTCAGAACTGTTTGACCGTCTCCAAGGGGCCAGGATCTTCACCAAGCTGGATCTCAGAGGGGCCTACATTTTGATCTGAATCAGAGATGGAGCCGAATTGAAAACAGCCTTCAACACCCGTGATGGCCACGACGAGTACCTGGTAATGCCATTTGGTCTAAGCAATGCTCCCGCTGTTTTCCAAGAGTTCGTCAATGACATTTTCAGGGATCTGCTTTACACCTGTGTTGTTGTCTACCTAGACGACATTCTGATTTTTTCTACTGACTTGGTCTCGCATCGCAGACAAGTGCGCCTGGTCTTACAGAAGCTCAGGGAGAACAGACTGTACGCCAAGTTTGAAAAGTGCCTCTTTGAACAATCCTCTTTGCCTTTCCTCGGTTACATTGTTTCCTCCACAGGATTAAAAATGGATCCAGAGAAGTTATCGGCTGTACTCAATTGGCCTCGTCCGTCTGGGTTGAAGGCCATACAGTGATTCTTGGGCTTCGCTAACTACTACAGGCAATTCATTCCTAACTTCTCCACCCGAGTGGCGCCCATCTCAGCTCTAACCCAGAAAGGTACAAATCCGAAAGATTGGCCTCCTGAGGCTGAGGAGGCCTTTGTTTCTCTCAAAAAGGCCTTTGCTGTTGCACCTGTTTTTCATCGTCCTAACTCCAATGAACAATTTTTTCTTGAGGTCGATGCCTCTTCAGTAGGTGCGGGAGCTGTACTAACCCAGAAATCGTCCTCCGGGCGAATGCATTTCTGTGGGTTTTTTCCAAGGTTTTTTCTTCCGCAGAGAGGAATTATTCTGTTGGAGATAGGGAATTGTTGGCTATCAAATTGGCTCTGCAGGAGTGGAGGCATCTTCTAGAAGGAGCTCTTCATCAGGTAGTCGTATACACCGATCACAAAAACCTTGCTTACCTCCAAACTGCACAAAGGCTGAATCCTCATCAAGCCCACTGGACTTTGTTTTTTGCTCGTTTTAACTTTGTTCTTCATTTTCACCCAGCTGACAAAAATGTCAAAGCAGATGCACTCTCCAGAGCCTTTCTACCTCCTGAACAAGAAGAAGAACCCCAGCACATCATTGAACCCTCAAGGTTAGTCGAGGTCGCTTCTACTGATCTTGCCTGGCTGCCTCCCGGGAAGACTCTCGTGTCAGCTTCTGAACGTACTCGTGTCCTTCGGTGGAGTCACTCGTCCAAGTTGGCTGATCACGCCGGCCAAAGAAAGACTCTGCAACTCATCTCCTGGTACTACTGGTGGCCTGCCTGCCATGGCTAAGGACATTCTGGAGTACATCACAGCCTGTCCTTCCTGTGCTCGTAACAAGACGGCCAAGCATCTACTCGCAGGTAAGCTTCAGCCTCTTCCAATTCCGTATGCCTCCTGGCAACATATCGCGATGGACTTTATCACAGATCTCTTGATCTCATCTGGCTGTTCTGTGGTGTGGGTAGTGGTGGATCGCTTCTCTAAAATGACTCACTTCGTTCCACTACTCGGTCTTCCAACTGCTCCTGAGTAGGCCGACCTGTTTATCCGGCACATCTTCCGTCTCCATGGTTTCCCTCTCCACATCGTGTCCGACAGAGGAGTCCAGTTCACCTCAAGATTCTGGAGAGAAGTTTGTAAACTGGTAAGAATTGAACTGGATTTTTCCTCAGCGTACCATCCCCAGTCCAATGGACAAGTGGAGAGGACAAATCAAATCTTGGCTGGATTCCTGCATCACTTTGTCAACGCCCATCATGACGACTGGAAATTGAAAAAATTCAAAGATGGGTTGAAATAAAAACCAAGATGAAAAAGATGATAAAAAATAATAATAATAACAATAATAATGAATGATACAATATAATATAAAAATACCTTTATTGAAATATTGGCACAACAATTAAATACATAAAATTGTGTATATATATAAAATAAAATAAGATAATATAATGACATATACAACCACAAAAGCAATATATTTATGGACAATGGAAAAACCAGTCCATAACAAAAGGCTTAATTAATGATCCAGATAAAAAAAGTGCATAAATAAAGTAACATAAAATATCTAATAAATGTGTCCAAAAGTGCAAAAAAGTGCAAAAAGGTGCTGATGTGCAAAAGAATTATACATATAAATCGCCGTGAGGCGAGTGCAAGACACAAAAAAATACCTGTAAGCCAATTGGTGCTATATGGGTTGTATAAGAACGCGCCCCGACGCGCGTTTCGGAAATAGAATCTCCTTCGTCAGGGGGATAAATGTAATGTAGCGTAGATCGACGGCTTATTTATAGGGGAATCAATTGCATACAAAGTGCCATAACGACGCATGCGCCGTCACAAATACCCGGAAGTCAAAGACAAATCCAGATCATGTGATTAACTGCTTCCGGGTTATAGAGTCATTAGACGCCGTTGCTATGCAGACCAAAATAATAACAAATGCGTGTAATTTAAATACTTGCTAAACAAAATTAAGATAGCAATATATGTAACGGCGCATAAATGAAGCGGCGGCATATGGCACAATAATTAAATAATGAGGGAGGACATGGGCAGAGAACATAACGGCGCATGCGCAGACGTGGCAAAACGGATCCTGGATGGAGGCAAGCAATATAGCGCCGCCACCATACAAATCACCGATGCCAAGAAAGCGCATGCGCACAGTCAAATGCCAATGACTACCTCATACAATTTAAATGGGAAACAATGAATACTAAGAATAATAAAAATACCATATGCAATTTTATGTAATCACATAGTAATTAGGATACATATAAATGTGAAATATGTGACAAAAAAACATATCATCATGCATACAAATTACATAAGTGCAAGTGTATATATATAAATAGTGCCACAATATTGCAGTAATTATTAATGCAATAATAAATAATTTTTCATTACTTCCTTCTTCCAAAATTGATGCAGTGATCCTCATAAAACAAAAATAAGATAGCAATATAACAATATATGTAACGGCGCATAAATAAAGCGGCGGCATATGGCACAATAATTATATAATGAGGGAGGACACGGGCAGACAACATAACGGCGCAGACGTGGCAACACGGATCCTGGATGGAGGCAAGCAATGTAGCGCCGCCACCATACAAATCACCGATGCCAAGAAAGCGCATGCGCACAGTCAAATGCCAATGACTGCCTCATACAATTTAAATGGGAAACAATGAATACTAAGAAAAATAGTGATACCATATGCAATTTTGTATAATCACATAATGATTATAATACGTATAAATGTGACATATGTGACATATAAAAATAAAAAATCAATAATAAACAAACATATAATATCATCATGCATACAAATTACATAAGTGCAACTAAATAGTGCCACAATATTGCAGTAATTATAAATGCAGTAATAGATAGTTCTTCATTGCTTCCTTCTTCCAAGATTGATGCAGTGATCCTTATAAAAATACAACCGACATAACACTAAAAAAAAAAAGGTGAAAAGAAAATGATTAAAAATACACAAATTATAAAAATGGAATGAACGAGAGACTCTCATTGAGACCAAGTGGGGACACAGTACCTAGTGTCCATATCCACTGTGTCTCAAGTTGCGCAAGAAGTTTACTGATATTGCCCCCTCTATCACCCGTATACACCATATCGATGCCAATTACCTTCAATAATGAAGAATCACAATTATGGTGTGTTTTAAAATGTCTAGGCAGGGTTTTAAGCGAGGCAATATCTTCAACATCAGCAGCTGCCCTTATGCCTAAAACATGCTCCCGCACCCTCACCTTGAGCTGGCGAGTGGTAAGGCCCACATAGATGAGGGGGCAGGGGCAAGTGGCATAATAAATGACTGCCGTAGATGAGCAAGTTATGGATTTTTTAATATCAAAGACATAAGCATTATTGGAGCTATTAAATGTGCGTGCTCTGACAATGTTAGGGCAAGCTATACACTGTCCACATGGTTTACAACCCGTGATTTGTTTAAACTGTGTAATAAAATTGTTAACCGGTGTCTGAACATAGTGGCTTTTTACTAGGCAGTCACGTAAATTACGTGATCTCCGAAATGTAATGTTAGGATAATCACCAATATACTTGGCAATAATGGGATCTGCCTTCAAAATTGGCCAAAATTTTTTCAAACAAGATTTGAATTCTTCATTTTGGCCATTGAAGTTAGTAATGAATCTAACTACTTCCTTAGAATTTGATTTCACCTCATTGTTGTCATAAAGCACACTGTGCCGAGATTGATGTCTTGCTCTATTGAAAGCCCTTTTTACAGCACGTCGACTATACCCCCTCTCAAAAAACCTTTCTTTCAACAGTTCTGCTTGTCTCAAAAAATCCATCTCTGTAGAACAGATGCGTCTTAAGCGCAAAAATTGCCCAATTGGAATGGAATTAATTAGGTTACGAGGGTGTGAAGATGAAGCATGAAGGAGAGAATTAACTGCTGTTTGTTTCCTGAATAAATCAGTTTGCAAACAATCATGACTATCCCTCACCACCTTGACATCCAGAAAATCAATAACCTCACAACTACACCGGAAGGTAAGATGCACATTGATGTCATTCAAATTAAGTGTTTCAATGAATTTGGATAACATGTCGGGGGAACCTTGCCAAATAAAAAACACATCACTCCACGTCTTTATATACTAATATTAAACATGACGATGGAATCACTGCCGTATCTTATTTTTTACAACATTCATCTTATTCACGTTCATTTGTTGTATTTTTTATCAATTTATTAAATTTTGCCTTATGTCATAATTTTTTTATTTTTAGGGGGTCCTTCTTCCTACAGACCCAGGGAACGGCGATGGGTGCTTCTTTTGCCCCATCGTATGCCAATCTGTTCCTGGGTCTGTGGGAGAGGGACCTCTTTTTATCTGGCAATCATGTATCGATTGAGAGCGTCCCATTCTGGACGCGCTACATCGATGATGTGTTTTTTATTTGGCAAGGTTCCCCCGACATGTTATCCAAATTCATTGAAACACTTAATTTGAATGACATCAATGTGCATCTTACCTTCCGGTGTAGTTGTGAGGTTATTGATTTTCTGGATGTCAAGGTGGTGAGGGATAGTCATGATTGTTTGCAAACTGATTTATTCAGGAAACAAACAGCAGTTAATTCTCTCCTTCATGCTTCATCTTCACACCCTCGTAACCTAATTAATTCCATTCCAATTGGGCAATTTTTGCGCTTAAGACGCATCTGTTCTACAGAGATGGATTTTTTGAGACAAGCAGAACTGTTGAAAGAAAGGTTTTTTGAGAGGGGGTATAGTCGACGTGCTGTAAAAAGGGCTTTCAATAGAGCAAGACATCAATCTCGGCACAGTGTGCTTTATGACAACAATGAGGTGAAATCAAATTCTAAGGAAGTAGTTAGATTCATTACTAACTTCAATGGCCAAAATGAAGAATTCAAATCTTGTTTGAAAAAATTTTGGCCAATTTTGAAGGCAGATCCCATTATTGCCAAGTATATTGGTGATTATCCTAACATTACATTTCGGAGATCACGTAATTTACGTGACTGCCTAGTAAAAAGCCACTATGTTCAGACACCGGTTAACAATTTTATTACACAGTTTAAACAAATCACGGGTTGTAAACCATGTGGACAGTGTATAGCTTGCCCTAACATTGTCAGAGCACGCACATTTAATAGCTCCAATAATGCTTATGTCTTTGATATTAAAAAATCCATAACTTGCTCATCTACGGCAGTCATTTATTATGCCACTTGCCCCTGCCCCCTCATCTATGTGGGCCTTACCACTCGCCAGCTCAAGGTGAGGGTGCGGGAGCATGTTTTAGGCATAAGGGCAGCTGCTGATGTTGAAGATATTGCCTCGCTTAAAACCCTGCCTAGACATTTTAAAACACACCATAATTGTGATTCTTCATTATTGAAGGTAATTGGCATCGATATGGTGTATACGGGTGATAGAGGGGGCAATATCAGTAAACTTCTTGCGCAACTTGAGACACAGTGGATATGGACACTAGGTACTGTGTCCCCACTTGGTCTCAATGAGAGTCTCTCGTTCATTCCATTTTTATAATTTGTGTATTTTTAATCATTTTCTTTTCACCTTTTTTTTTTTTAGTGTTATGTCGGTTGTATTTTTATAAGGATCACTGCATCAATCTTGGAAGAAGGAAGCAATGAAGAACTATCTATTACTGCATTTATAATTACTGCAATATTGTGGCACTATTTAGTTGCACTTATGTAATTTGTATGCATGATGATATTATATGTTTGTTTATTATTGATTTTTTATTTTTATATGTCACATATGTCACATTTATACGTATTATAATCATTATGTGATTATACAAAATTGCATATGGTATCACTATTTTTCTTAGTATTCATTGTTTCCCATTTAAATTGTATGAGGCAGTCATTGGCATTTGACTGTGCGCATGCGCTTTCTTGGCATCGGTGATTTGTATGGTGGCGGCGCTACATTGCTTGCCTCCATCCAGGATCCGTGTTGCCACGTCTGCGCCGTTATGTTGTCTGCCCGTGTCCTCCCTCATTATATAATTATTGTGCCATATGCCGCCGCTTTATTTATGCGCCGTTACATATATTGTTATATTGCTATCTTATTTTTGTTTTATGAGGATCACTGCATCAATTTTGGAAGAAGGAAGTAATGAAAAATTATTTATTATTGCATTAATAATTACTGCAATATTGTGGCACTATTTATATATATACACTTGCACTTATGTAATTTGTATGCATGATGATATGTTTTTTTGTCACATATTTCACATTTATATGTATCCTAATTACTATGTGATTACATAAAATTGCATATGGTATTTTTATTATTCTTAGTATTCATTGTTTCCCATTTAAATTGTATGAGGTAGTCATTGGCATTTGACTGTGCGCATGCGCTTTCTTGGCATCGGTGATTTGTATGGTGGCGGCGCTATATTGCTTGCCTCCATCCAGGATCCGTTTTGCCACGTCTGCGCATGCGCCGTTATGTTCTCTGCCCATGTCCTCCCTCATTATTTAATTATTGTGCCATATGCCGCCGCTTCATTTATGCGCCGTTACATATATTGCTATCTTAATTTTGTTTAGCAAGTATTTAAATTACACGCATTTGTTATTATTTTGGTCTGCATAGCAACGGCGTCTAATGACTCTATAACCCGGAAGCAGTTAATCACAT
Source organism: Dendrobates tinctorius (assembly GCF_039654945.1). Classification (NCBI taxonomy): domain Eukaryota; kingdom Metazoa; phylum Chordata; class Amphibia; order Anura; family Dendrobatidae; genus Dendrobates; species Dendrobates tinctorius. Next base: position 40,220,364 of record NW_027361711.1, read on the forward strand.
GATCTGGATTTGTCTTTGACTTCCGGGTATTTGTGACGGCGCATGCGTCGTTATGGCACTTTGTATGCAATTGATTCCCCTATAAATAAGCCGTCGATCTACGCTACATTACATTTATCCCCCTGACGAAGGAGATTCTATTTCCGAAACGCGCGTCGGGGCGCGTTCTTATACAACCCATATAGCACCAATTGGCTTACAGGTATTTTTTTGTGTCTTGCACTCGCCTCACGGCGATTTATATGTATAATTCTTTTGCACATCAGCACCTTTTTGCACTTTTTTGCACTTTTGGACACATTTATTAGATATTTTATGTTACTTTATTTATGCACTTTTTTTATCTGGATCATTAATTAAGCCTTTTGTTATGGACTGGTTTTTCCATTGTCCATAAATATATTGCTTTTGTGGTTGTATATGTCATTATATTATCTTATTTTATTTTATATATATACACAATTTTATGTATTTAATTGTTGTGCCAATATTTCAATAAAGGTATTTTTATATTATATTGTATCATTCATTATTATTGTTATTATTATTATTTTTTATCATCTTTTTCATCTTGGTTTTTATTTCAACCCATCTTTGAATTTTTTCAATTTTCATTTATACCCGGATGGTCTGCCATCCCCTTTTTTTGGGGGATTGATTCCAGCACACATTTGATATTGATAATTTTATTATTATATTCTTCTGAAATTATTGCATCTTATATAGGCACTGTGTGATTGGTTCTTTTCCCCTGTTTATTTTTATTATTATCATGACGACTGGGTAGACTTACTGTCCTGGGCCGAATTTTCTTACAACAATCAAGTAAGTGAATCTTCTGGAAAGTCTCCCTTTCAGATTGTCTTCGGATTGCAACCCAGAATACCTCTTCCCATCTCCGGATCATCTGGTGTTCCAGCTGCCGATACTTTCTCCGAAGATTTTTCTAAGGTCTGGAGGGATACCAAAACTGCCCTGGAGAAAGCCTCCCAGCATATGAAAAGGCATGCGGACAAGAGATGTTTGGATGCGCCTATCTTTCGTCCCGGAGACAAGGTATGGCTCTCTAAGTACATCTGGTTAAAGATGCCATCCTACAAATTGGGTCCCCAGTTCATCGGACCATTTGAGATCTCGAGACAGATCAATCCAGTCTCGTACAAGCTGAAGTTGCCCACTTCCCTACGTGTGCCTAACTCCTTTCATGTTTCTCTCCTCAAACCAGTAGTTTTGAGTCCCTTCTTTTAGGATCCGGTTACCACTCCTGACTCTGTCTCGGAGGATGATGTTTTTGAGGTAAAACATATCCTGGCCGTAAAAAAAGTAAGGGATAAGACCTACTACCTGGTGGACTGGAGGGGTTTTGGTCCTGAGGAGAGATCTTGGGAGCCTAGGGAGAACATCCAGGCTCCTCTTCTCCTTAAACGGTTCTATGCAGGCTTGAAGAAGAGGGGGTGTAAAGAGGGGGATACTGTTACACCCGGTCCCCGTCCTGGTGCTGCGCCCAGGTCTGCCGCTGTTACACCTGGCCCCCGTCCTGGCGCTGCATCCAGGCCTGCCGCTGCTCTCCGTTCTGGGCACTTACCTCGAGCCTCTCATGCTGCTACCCAGCATTCTGTCCTCCCTCCTGCCTCCTCCTCCTGGCGTCCTGTGAGGAGATCTGTAGCTAAGGCTATTTGGGCATGCCCGCCCGCTCTCTTGCCTTCTTAAAGGGGCGGCGTGCATTATTCAAAAATGCAATCAACCAATGGCAGCGCACTGGCTGCTATTTCTGGCCTCTCCTCCATAGGGAGAGCGCCGGAGCAATGAGTATCTATCATTGCTACATCCGGTTCTCATGCTAACCTGTCTGTGCTGCATCTGCAGTCTCTGTTCATTGAAATACAAAAAGAAGACACAGAATGACAAATGTGCAGAAATACCCTGCAGTAAAACATATAACAATAATCAGCAAGTGCTGGTGAAAAGATGACAACAAATACAGGGTATTTAGTCGATACTTTTTTTTGCAAAAAAATGTATACCAAGCTGTTCCACCACGTCAAGGTAACCCTTAATGGAACAGTCCCTATCTAATGTATTCAAAACCTGAACATGTGAACAGTGTCTAAAAGAACAGGACCCAGGCAGGTGCTTCATAATGTGGGCACATGGTGTAAGACAGCTTTTTATGTGCATGTCACACAAGAGAGGGGTGTGGTCTCTCAAACCAAGCATAAGCAAGGAGTCTCTGTTCATTGTCTAATGCTCTCTGTTTCCACAGCATATCAGTATCCTGTGTTACCTGGTTATATCAGCAACCATCTGGGCCTAAGCCATCCCGTTCTGCCTACAGTCATCCGAGTCCAAGGACTGTGTGAAAGTCACTGGAACCGACTCCTTACCAACTAACCGGATCCAGAACCCAGCGCATTACGGACTCTGCTGTAACTTTTGTTATCCCTTTTTGTCCCGCTGGGACAGCTGCCACGTGTTTGGGGTCCAACTGGAGGTAGCACCTGTGTCCTCCGGGTATTCCATTCTGGCCCTGTCTGAGGGGCTTTACTACGGGTGCCCGGGGCTCACTAGTCAACCCCTTTTCGGAGCCTCCCGGACCGTGGTCTCGAGGTTCCCCTTAAAAATAAAAATGAATGTGAACTTCACCATCTCTGCCTCCGCTTCCATTCGTTACAGAATGCAGTGTTAGGAAAGTGTAAACAGGGGTATGCTATGTCATAAAACAATTTACAAAAGTGATATTTTCTAGCTGGGCCATACAAATGGCACGGTGCACCAACTATTACAGATCAGTGTATTCTTTCAAAAGGCAAAACAATAAAATAAAGTGTTATGAATGAGTCACCGTGGAGGAAAAAACAAAAAAGCAAGCTAAGCCCAGAAAACCGGAGAGGTTGGTAACTGGCGGATTGCAGACCCCTGATCCTATCCACAACAACTAGCAGTAGCCGTGGAGCGTGCCTACGGTGGTCCTAGACGCCTCATCACGGCCGGAGAACTAAATAAGCCTAAAGAAAGAAATGGAAAATCTAAACTGCCCCAGAGCAGACCCCAAAGCAATAGACAGCCCCCAACATGTATTGTCGGTGAAACAAGATGAAAACACAAACACAGATAGAACAATAGGCTGAGCAAACGATGGGGCCCTCACTAACTAGAAAGGACAGGAAAGAAAAGCTGCTGTCTGCAATCACGCAAAAAACCCTTCCGAAAAAACGTCCAACACGTCTGATAGAAAAAGGCCCTGAAGTCGCTAGACTTCAATTCCCTATATCAGCACTCAGGTATATTCTGAAGACAGAGCAAAAGAGATCAACTGATCAGAGACAAAACTTGGATTCAGCCCAGTCCCAGCCAGGGCTGGCTGAACAGAAAAACTAAGTAAACCAGACAAAAACTCATATGAACAATAGCAGAGAAAACAGCTTTAGGACGGCAGGAACCAAACTGGAAACCAGAAGCCACAGTCAGGAAAAATCACCAGCAAGAAACTAGGGAGTCGGCTGCCTTAAATCCAATTAGAAACTCCTGATGTCAAATCGCAGTCCTCTTTCTCAGGTGGCCGGTCTCTGCCATTTACATCAGCTTCATTACCTCCCTTCACCAACAGAGGGAGTCCAGATAGAGAACTCACTACTCCTCTGTCAGCACAGCCAGCTCCATAACCCTCACCAGAAGCCAGAGGCAAACCCGAAAATGAGCTCACAACAATAAAGTATAGTATGCTGCTACTCTAACTGTAGCCTGACTGGCCACTGCTACTTCAGCCGCACTGCTACCGTGCTCTGTTTATTGCAGCCTATCCTAAGCCCTAAACATGTGCGCACACAGGGTTAACACTCACGATGAATTTGGTGTCTCAGTTCCTTCCTGGGGGCCCCCTGCAGTTCTCTGCAAGATGATGCGATGTCCTCCCTGGCAGCTCTGTGTAACATGGTCCTCTCCTTATGTGAAGATTCCAAGCCTGTTATAGAAACGGTGAACTCCCTCTTCTGAATTCCTTCCTTGTAGATCTTCATGGCTCCTCGCAGTATCACAGGAAAACCACCTTCGTTATCCGCAGAAGGGTATACACAATCCAAAAGTTCAGTCAGTTACAAGCTGCACGTTTTCCTCCTCACATGAGTCTCCTGCAGACTCCCAGCTCCAAAAACACTCTCTGGGAAAATCAGCCCCTCCCCTCTCCATAGCTGGAAGAGCAAACCAAAGCAGACTTTTGAAGGGTAGAATAGAATAGAATAGAATGTACCATCAGCCATGGGGGTGCTGTCTGTTAAAGGGGCAGAGTGTCTCTGCTGTCCATAGCAATGTCATCCCCTTACACCAGCACAGGATAGGATGACAGCTCTGTCCATCACTCAGTCCCAGACACTCTGAGCAGAGGAATCGTGACAGTGTCATTCATTTGATATTTCAACAGAAAAATTAAAAAGTTATGGCTCTTGGAATAAGGGAAGGAAAATACAAAAATGCAAAAATTAAAAATCACTCATTCCTTTCCTTAAGGGGTTAAAGGGAGCCTGTCAAGAGATTCATGCTGTCGTGAAATGATTTGATGTTAAAACATTTAGCCAGGGACCATAGGGAATGGAAAGACTAGTCCAGCTCCACTTTTGGATGGCTTTTCCCATTGCCACTTCAGGAGATTGACAGCTTTCTCGACATGGGAGAGAAATGTCAATCACTTCTAGCAGGTCTGGGAAAAACTGGCCACAGGCGGCGCCAGAATAGTCACATATCTATCCATGGTCCCAGCCAGATCCCTATATTTTCTCTTAAAATACTGGAGCAATCCAGAGAATAATATATTTAGCTACAATCAAGTAGACAGGGTCTCGATCATACTGGCCCATAGTCATACAGCAGTGATAGCAAATACAAGCTAAATTCTCTTCAATGGCATCCTAAAAACGTACTTTACATTAAAGTGGAACTGATCAACTAAACAATGACACCATAAATTTTAACAAATGCTTGATGGTATAGGCTAAATCACATTAGTGTGAACACTAAGGGTATGGGCACAGGTTGCGGATTTGCTCTCGTAAAAATCTGCGCGGATTCTTCCTCTCTTGGCAGAAAACGCAGTTGAAAATCCGTACATTTTTGATGCGGACTTTCATGCGGATTTGTATACGTTTTTGTAAAAAAAAAAAAAAGAATTGGGAAGTAATTTCCTTGTCCAGCCTCTTCTTTTACATTCTCCATTGAAGACCATAATATCATTACATACCATGTTCAAATATAATGTTTACACACACGACAAATATAGTGAATAATATACACTCACTGGCCACTTTATTAGGTACACCTGTCCAACTGTGTGTTAAGACTTAATTTCTAATCAGCCAATCACATGGCGGCAACTCAGTGCATTTAGGCATGTAGACATGGTCAAGACAATCTCCTGCAGTTCAAACCGAGCATCAGTATGGGGAAGAAAGGTGATTTGAGTGCCTTTGAACGTGGCATGATTGTTGGTGCCAGAAGGGCTGGTCTGAGTATTTCAGAAACTGCTGATCTACTGGGATTTTCACGCACAACCATCTCTAGGGTTTACAGAGAATGGTCCGAAAAAGAAAAAAAATCCAGTGAGCGGCAGTTCTGTGGCCGGAAATGCCTTGTTGATGCCAGAGGTCAGAGGAGAATGGGCATACTGGTTCGAGCTGATAGAAAGGCAACAGTGACTCAAATTGCCACCCGTTACAACCAAGGTAGGCAGAAGAGCATCTCTGAACGCACAGTGCGTCGAACTTTGAGGCAGATGGGCTACAGCAGCAGAAGACCACACTGGGTACCACTCCTCTCAGCTAAGAACAGGCATCTGATGGCTACTTTCAGCAGGATAATGCGCCATGTCATAAAGCTCGAATCATCTCAGATTGGTTTCTTGAACATGACAATGAGTTCACTGTACTCAAATGGCCTCCTCAGTCACCAGATCTCAATCCAATAGAGCATCTTTGGGATGTGGTGGAACGGGAGATTCGCATCAGGGATGTGCAGCCGACAAATCTGCGCCAACTGTGTGATGCCATCATGTCAATATGGTCCAAAATCTCTGAGGAATGCTTCCAGCACCTTGTTGAATCTCTGCCACGAAGAATTGAGGCAGTTCTGAAGGCAAAAGGGGGTCCAACCCGTTACTAGCATGGTGTACCTAATAAAGTGGCCAGTGAGTGTATATATATATATATGTACATACATACACTGCTCAAAAAAATAAAGGGAACACTTGAAAAACAGAATATAACTCCAAGTACATCAAACTTCTGTGAAATCAAACTGTCCACTTAGGAAGCAACACTGATCACAGTCAATTTCACATGCTGTTGTGCAAATGGAATAGAAAACAGATGGAAATTATTGGCAATTATCACAACACCCTCAATAAAGGAGTGGTTCTGCAGGTGGGGGCTACAGACCACATCTCAGTGCCAATGCTTTCTGGCTGATGTTTTGGTAACTTTTGAATGTTGGTTGTGTTTTCACACTCGTGGTAGCATGAGACGGACTCTACAACCTACACAAGTGGCTCAGGTAGTGCAGCTCATCCGGGAAGGCACATCAATGCGAGCTGTGACAAGAAGGCTTGCTGTGTCTGTCAGCGTAGTGTCCAGAGGATGGAGGCGCTACCAGGAGACAGGCCAGTACACCAGGAGACGTTGGGGGGGCCATAGGAGGGCAACAACCCAGCAGCAGGACCACTACCTCAGCTTTTGTGCAAAGAGGAACAGGAGGAGCACTGCCAGAGCCCTACAAAATGACCTCCAGCAGGCCACAAATGTGCATGTGTCTGCACAAATGGTTAGAAACATGAGGGTGGTCTAAGTGCCGACGTCCACAGATGGCGGTTGTGCTCAACAATTTTTAGAAAAACAAATCTAACACTAGTATTTTTTAACTGCCTAACCATAACCCTAATAAGCATAACTCTAATATGTGTAACCCTAACCCTAATACATGTAACCCTAACCTAATAACCCTGACCCTAACTGCAAAAAATTATAAAAACAATGATAATTTTTTTTTTTTTTTAAATATATTTTTTTTATAATCCCCTGACAACAGGGATGCGGGGATTACGGAGAACAGGGGTGGGTAATTGGTCGTTTTATGGGGTTTGCGGATGCAGAAATTTATTTTTATTTTTCCGACAGGGCAGCGCTTGAATGCAGTCTATCTCTCTTCTCTCCCAGAACAACTGCAAGGAAGAGAGAGGCACAGCCCAAGTGCTGCCATATTTACTAATATTCTGGGTTTTGGTCACTATGATATGGTCTATCACAGTAATCAAAACTCAACAGCCAATGAGAAAATCCTCATTGGTTGCCGAGAGCAGGCAGCCATTTTCTTTCTGCCAGAGGAAGGAGGGGGCTGGGGAACCGGGGGACTACTGATCAGGTACATAAGGTACCGGGGGGGGTTTGGGGGACCCTATTTCTCTCTCCTCTGATGTGCAATCACATCAGAAGAAAGAGAAATTAAATGGAAAATCTGACTTTTTTTGCGGTTGCCATTATACTGTTAATAACGGCGATCGCAACGCTGGGGTCGGTAAAAACCGACCCGAATCATGTTCTCTGGGGTCACCGCTAGCCCCAGTATCTGAGACCCCAGAGAAATTCTGACTCTGGGGGGTGCTATACCCTTATTCCTCCCACACCACCAAAGATGGCGACAGCTCTACATCTACATAAGCCCCAGTTGGGACTTCTGTCCCTCTCTCGCCCTGACTGATTCCTTTGCACAGTTCATAGCCCCAATTGGGACTTCTGGCTTTGTCTTGTCCCGACTCATTTTCTAGTCCATTCTTCCTATTTAAGTGAGTTTAAAGACACTTAATTGGGTCGAAACGTTACCTCGTTACACTGCTTCGTTGCTCTAGTGACTTTAATAAATTCCTCTCTTCTTGCATAAGAAAAATCACAAGTTTGAGTGCGTCTGTTTTTCCTTCTTTATGATATCCTTATTCCTCAGCGCCTTTAAAAAGCGGCGCTGTGGCATAAGTGCCCTTTAATGCCACCGTTAAAAGGCATATCAGCGGTCATTAAGGGGTTAAAGGACTTTATTCTGGATGTGTGCTTATTTACAATATAACTATAGGATTAATAATGGATAGGCATTATATAGACACCTCTCCATTACTAAGCTGTGGGCTTGATGTCACTGGATAGTACATAGGTGACATCAAGCCCACAAATATGAACCCCACTTGCCACCACCACAGGGCAAGTGGGAATAACCAAACAAAGTGCCAGAATTGGTACATCTAATAGATGCGCCATTTCTAGACTGCTGTGAGCTGCTTTTTTTAGGCTGGGGGCAATATCCATGGCCCATTACCAGCCTGAGAATACCAGCCCCTAGCTTTCAGCTTGAGCTTGGCTGGTTGTCAAAAATGGGGGGAGGACTCCACACAGTTTATACAAGTTATTTAAATCATTTAAAAATATGGCATGAGGACCCCATCTATTTTTGATAACCAGCCTTGCTGAATCTGACTGCTGAGGGTTGGTGCCCGCAGCTGTCAGTTTTAGCTGGGGTTTATCAAAAATACAGAGGAACCCCAAGTCATTTTGGTCCCATCAAATCACCTCACCTGAATCCAATAGAAAATTTATGAAGGAACTGAATCTCAGAGTTCATAGAAGGAGCCCTCAGAACTTTCAAGATTTTAATAGTTTTTGTGTGGATGAATGGCTCAATATCACACCTGAGCAATGCATACAACTAGTTTCTCCATATAGAAGTCGTCATGAAGCTGTCATCACCAACAAAGGCTTTTGAACTTTGTATTAAATAAATTTCAGTAAGCGTGTTCAATAGTTTTTTCATGGCTTTTGCACCTCACTTGCTCAATACTTTTTACCTTTGTCATTTCTCATTGTTATACTTAATTTATGGACATCTATGGCTTGATTTCATTGCTTGTGTAGATTGGATGGGTCGTTACCAACATCAGGTGAGAATTTCATGTCGATATCTCCTATAGAAATATATTTAATTAGAAAATTGGCAGCAAGTTCAACACATATTTCATCCGCTGTATGCTCACCTTTGAACTAATACTTGTTGATTGACCCTTTATGACAATACTTAGTCTTTTTGGGTAGGAGTCTATCAGCATGGCATATCTAGAACTGGCAATTTTTGCCCACTTTTTCTTGCAGTAGAGCACTCCAAATCTGTGAGATTGTGAGGGCATCTCCTGTGTACAGTGCTCTTCAGGTCAACCAACAGATTTTTAGTTGAATTCAGGTCTGGGCTCGGGCTGGGCCATTCCAAAACTTTGATATTCTTTCGTCAAAGCCATTCTTGTTAGGCATCGGATTCCTGCAGCTGCACAGCTGGAATCCAGAGCCATACATCCAGCGGTCTCCCATTCCTTTCCAACTGCTCAGGGACCTGCACAGCAATCTCGGCAATCCAGGCGCCCTGCCCAGACCAGCTCTCTGGGTCTGGATATTGCTGCCACCTCTGGACCAGCAATGGTAGCGCAACCTGCTTTGCAGGAAACCACTCCAGAGGCTAAGTCCTCTCGCCGAGCTACGGGGCATGCCCACAAGACGATTTCCCAGTGGAGATCAGGGGTCACGTGCTCAGGTCCTTGTCCTGATCTGATGGGCCCATCTCACAGGTCTGGAAGGTCCCGGAAGCGCATGGCTATAAAAGGCCCGCATGGCCGCTCGGCCATGCGCTAGTATAGACTATACTTGCTATGTGTGAAAGGTGACGGATGTATGGTTCTGGTGACTGACTCCTTGTAAAACCCCTTCCCTCTGATATTACGCATGTGGATAGGGAATTAGAGTTATAGTCAGCGCCAGTCAGTGGCAAGCCATACGCCACAGTGCATACCGCACCGCTACACTAGCGTCCGATAGTGTGATGCCTCACGGCACTGTCGTACAGCGGCAGTAGTTACCGCCGCACTGCAGTTAGCAGCACATACTGGCGTCTGCGGTAGCGACGCCGCACGCACGGTAGGTCAAGATGGACACCGACCTCTGCCTTGGGCCATGTCCTGTGACCATATACTGTGTGAGCACGCCAGCTGAGACCTGTGAAGCTAACAGGCTTTGTGTTTATGTTTTATTTGTACTAAAGCGCCTCTGTGAGTTTAACAGAGTCCGCTCTGTGCTCCTCGGGTGACGTTTAACCCGAGCGCAGTATACCGCCATATAGCGAGTCTGCCATTACTCAGCAGCGGTTGTTACATCTTCAGCACGGTGGACCCCGGGCGGCGAACGCACTTCCTATTATTTATATTTAGTGCATTCCGCCTTCCCTAACAATATACTAGTGCCAGGGTCTGGCTAGTAATGGCGGACCTGCAGCAGCTGCAGCGGTACATTCGGCAGCTGGAGAGCAGGTTGGTGGCTATCTAGAGCTCCACCTCAGCTGCGAATGCTACTGTAGCCGCTGCTCAGGCAGTCGCAGAGGCTGTCTCATGCATGCCCACACTCACACCTATGCCGACAATATCTCGCCTCCCGCTCCCCGACAAGTTTTCGGGTGACAGCACCACCTGTAGGGGATTCGTGTGTCAGTGCTCTATCCTGCTTGAGTTACTGGCTGCACAGTTCCCTACAGAGCGGACTAAGGTGGGGTTTATTGTTTCTCTTTTATCTGGCAGGGCATTAGAGTGGGTTACGCCATTGTGGGAGCCTGATGATCCCGTGGTTCAGGGGGCTGCTCAGTTCCTCGCGGCTCTGAAGCAGGTATTTTTGGGACCATGGAACACGCTCGACACCTCTCTCCAATTATTGGCCCTAACACAGGGGTCTCTCTCGGTCAGCCATTATGCCGTCCGATTCCAGACATTGGCTTCCGAACTAGAGTGGCCCGATAAAGCACTCATCCCTGTGTTTTGGAGAGGGTTAGCAGAGCATGTCAAAGATGCTTTAGCAACCAGAGAGGTCCCCACAAGTCTGGAGGAAGTGATTGCCATCTCCACCCGCATTGATCTCCGGTTTACGGAGCGCAGGCTGGAACGTGCGCAATCCAGACAAAGGGTTAACTTGGCTCCCACCTTCACCGAGCCACTAAGATCTCCCGCTCAGGAGCTTACATCCTCCGAACCTATGGAGGTGTCTCACGCCGGCCCCAAGCCACGTCCGGTGCGAAACTTTGCACGTTGTTACCAGTGCCGGCAGTTTGGTCACTCGGCTAGCACGTGTCCTCTGCGGTCGGAAAAACGATCACGTCCAGTGGTTGTAGGTGGTGGTCAGACAAATATGAAACCCTCTTCTCCCAAACCGGTATTCCGAGGGACATTAGATAGCGGGGCCTCTACCTGGGACGTAGAGGTTACCGTGGATTCCGGGGCTGAGGGGAACTTTATGTCCTCGACCTTCGCCCAGAAATACGCTATTCCACTGGTGTTACTGCCCCAACCTCTGACCATCAGGGTAGTTAGTGGTGCACCTTTACCATCTCAGGTGACCCACCAGACAGCCCCTCTTGGGCTCTCAATCTCACCCTCTCATCGTGAGATTCTGTCCTTGTTCATTTTGCCAGATGGCATCGACCAGGTGCTTCTCGGAGTTCCCTGGCTCCGTTGTCACTCCCCTCATATTGATTGGGCTTCGGGGAATATACTGGGTTGGAGCAAGGACTGTGAGGGAAGGTGCCTGAGGGGCAGTGTTCAGGTAGCTTCCACTGAAGTGCCCGCGGATCTCTCCGCGCTTCCTAAACCTTACCACCAGTATGCGGACGTCTTCTCTAAAAAAAAACACTCCCGCCGCACCGTCCTTACGATTGCCTGATAGATCTTCTGCCAGGCACGGAACCTCCTAGAGGCTGTGTGTATCCGCTGTCACTCCCTGAGACAGAGGCTATGTCTCAATATATCCGGGAGAACCTGGCTAGAGGTTTTATCAGAAAGTCGTTGTGTCGCCGGCTGGTGCAGGGTTCTTTTTCGTGAAGAAGAAGAGCGGAGAGTTACGTCCCTGCGTTGACTACAGAGGTCTCAACTCCATAACAGTTAAAAACAAATACCCTCTCCCGTTGATCTCTGAGCTATTTGACAGGTTGCAAGGGGCCCAGATCTATATGAAATTAGATCTTCGGGGGGCGTACAACCTGATCCGCATTCGCGAAGGAGACGAGTGGAAGACAGCCTTTAATACCAGGGATGGCCACTACGAATAACTGGTCATGCCCTTCAGCCTTTGTAATGTGTCTGCTATTTTCCAGTATTTTGTCAACGACGTCTTCCGCGATATGCTCTCCACCTCGGTGGTGGTCTATCTGGATGACATCCTCATCTTCTCGCCAGATTTGACCTCCCACCAGAGAAACGTCTGCGGGGTCTTCGACCGTCTGTGAGCGAACTCTCTTTTCGCCAAGCTGGAAAAGTGTCAGTTTGAGCAGGAGTCCTTGCCGTTCCTGGGCTACATCATCTCGGCCCAGGGGTTGGCTATGGATCCGGCCAAACTGCAAGCGATAATGGACTGGCAGGAACCACACTCACTCAAAGCGGTGCAGCGCTTCCTAGGGTTCGTCAACTATTACCGCCAGTTCATACCTCACTTCTCCACACTGGTAGCTCCTCTGGTTGCTCTCACAAAGAAAGGAGCTAATCCTAACGCTTGGTCTGAACAGGTCTCCAAGGCCTTCTCGTCTCTAAAATACCATTTTGCTTCCGCTCCCATCTTACACCGTCCCGATGTGGATAAACCGTTTATCCTGGAGGTGGATGCCTCTTCCGTCGGTGCAGGAGCAGTCCTTTTCCAGAAGGATGCTCAAGGTCGGAAGCATCCCTGCTTCTTCTTCTCTAAGACCTTCTCACCGACGGAGAAGAATTACTCCATCGGGGACAGGGAGCTGCTAGCAATGAAGTTGGCCTTTTCCGAGTGGAGACATCCCCTGGAGGGAGCCCGGTTTCCCTTCCAGGTGTATACGGACCATAAAAATATGGTCTATTTACAAACGGCCCAGCGCTTGAACTCTCGTCAAGCTAGGTGGTCGCTCTTCTTCTCCCGCTTCCGCGTCACCTTGCACTATCTCTCTGGAGAGAACGTCCGTGCGGATGCTCTCTCGCGCTCGGTGGTCTCAGCGGAGGAAAGGAAGCTGAACCACGGCTAATTCTCCCTTCGGAGAGCTTTGCGACCGTGGCTCCAGTTGCTCTCGAGTCAGTGCCTCCGGGCAAGACCTTTGTGCCTCCTCAGCTACGGCTGGAGGTTCTCACCTGGGCACACGCGTCCAGGGTGGGTGGTCACTTTGGCAATAAGCGGATCACAGAACTCCTGGCAAGGTCGTATTGGTGGACGCACATGGCTCGAGACACTAAGGAATACATACAAGCATGCATCACGTGTGCACGGAACAGGCCTTCTAGACAGAGGCCAGCTGGGTTACTGTACCCTTTGCCAGTGGCGGATAGACCTTGGGAGATGGTTGGCATGGATTTTGTGGTTGGCCTGCCCAAGTCTGGTGGCAGTACGGTGATCTGGATGGTCACTGACCATTTTTCTAAAATGGTGCATCTGGTGCCACTCGCACGGTTGCCTTCCACTCGTGGTCTTGCCACACTGTTCATAAAACATGTATTCCGTCTGCATGGCATGCTGGACAAAATTGTTAGTGATCGAGGTCCCCAGTTCGCGTCCCGGTTTTGGAAGGAGCTCTGCAGCCTACTCAGCATTGAGCTAAACCTGTCCTCCACTTACCATCCCAAGACGAATGGCTTGGTTGAGAGAGCCAACCAAACCTTGGTCATGTACCTGCGGCATTTCGTCTCTGCCAGGCAGGATGACTGGGCATCCTTGCTACCATGGGCTGAAATTGCCCTGAATAATGCAGTGGCTGATTCCACTGGTCAGACGCTGTTCCTTCTAAATTACGGCCAACATCCGCGCGTCCCTGTCCCAATGCCAGTGTCCTCCGCTGACTCCAGGCTGGCAGACTGGGCAGTCGAGGCTCGCGACATTTGGGATCGCACTCAGGATGCTATTCGTGCCTCTAAAGAAAGAATGAGGGCATCCGCCGACACACATCGGTGACCCGCTCCAACCTTTTCCCCCGGCGACTTGGTGTGGCTCTCTGCTTGAAACATCAAGCTGCGGGCCGAGTCCACCAAGTTTGCGCCTCCATACATCGGACATTTTAAGGTTCTCGAGCGAATAAGCTCAGTGGTCTACCGCCTGGCTCTTCCTCCACATTTAGTCATTTCTGACGTTTTCCATGTGTCCCTTCTCAAACCTGTTCACATGGCCTGGTTCTCTGAGTCATCTGCCGGGTCATCAGACTTGTCTTTGGACGATTTTGAGGTTAACGCCATTGTGGGACGCAGGATTGTGCGTGGCAAAAAGTTTTATTTGGTGGACTGGAAGGGTCATGGTCCAGGGGCCCAGACCTGGGAGCCAGTGGAGAACATCCACACTCTGCTCCTGATCGCAGCCTTTGAGTGTAGCGAGGCTCAGGGGGGGCGGTAATGTTAGGTGTCAGATTCCTGCAGCTGCACAGCAGGAATCCAGAGCTATACATCCAGCAGTCTCCCATGCCTTTCCAACCACTCAGGGACCTGCACAGCAATCTCGGCGTTCCAGGCGCCCTGCTCAGACCAGCTCTCTGGGTCTGGATGCATAATGCAATCTCCATGCTTCACTGTGAGCATGGTGTTCTTTTTTTAATGCACATTATTGCATTTGCACCAAATATTCCTTTTGGAATTATGGCCAAAAATTCAACCTTGGTCTCATCAACCAATAACATGTTTTCAAACATGCTTTTGACCAAATTAATGTGCGTTTTGGCAAAACATAAACGGACTTGGATATTTTTCTTTGTAAGAAAAGGCTTCCGTCTTGATACCCTACATCACCCTACATCACAGACCAGACATATGAATAATAAGGCACATCATTGTCACATGCAGTATACAGTACAACCAATGCATTACATAAATTCCTGCAGCTCCATTAATGTTGCTGTAGGACTCTTGGCAGGCTCCTGGATCAATTTTCTTTTTGTCTTTTCATCAATTTTTGAGTAATACATAATTATGCTAAATTGAATACACTTCTTAATGACCTTCTTCTTAGTGTTATATGGTAAATCTAATGCCAAGGAAATTTTTTGCACTCTTTTCCTGCGTATAACTTTCAACAATGAGATCCTTTTACTGTGTTGTAATCTGTTTACGGACCATGGCTTTTGCTGTAAAATTCCATTAAGCAAATGTCAGAAAAATCTTGCTAGAACAGCTAGATTTTATATGGGGATAATCAGAATCACTTTAACCCCATCACCAACTTGGGTTTTTCTGTTTTTGAGTTTCTGTCTTTTGCTCCCCTTCTTCCCAGAGCCATAACTTTTTTTATTTTTAGATCAATATAGCCAGGTGAGGGCTTGTTTTTTGTGGGACGAGTTGTACTTTTGAACAAAATCATTGGTTTTGCCATATATTGTCCTGAGAAAGGAGAAAAAATTCAAAGTGCGGTGAAATTGCAAAAATAGTGCAATTCCTCAATTGTTTTTTGTTTTTCTATTTTACCATGTTCACTAAATGCTAAAACTAACCTCAGACCTACTATTATGATTCCCTAGGTCATTATGAGTTTGTAAATATCAAATATGTATAGGTTCTTTTTTATTTAATTGGTGAAAAAAAAAATAAAGTTTCTTAAGAAAAAGTCTCTATTTTATGAGACCTGTAGCGCCTTCATTTTTCATGATCTGGGGCTGGGTGACAGCTTAACTTTTGAGCGCCGAGCTGTCGTTTTAATTAATGCCATTTAATTGTAGATATATTCTTTTGATCACCGATTATCGCATTTTAATGCAATGTTGCGGCCATCAAAAATGTAATTCTTGCTTTTTTACTTTTTTTTCTTGTTTACCAATCAGATTAATTCTTTTTCTATATTGATAGATCGGGTGATTCCGAATGCGGTAATACTAAATATGTGTATTTTTTCTTTTCAAATCAGCTGACATGTGCCGGAAAAGTTGCATGCTCACTGCCAGAGCCCACAGCAAACAGAGTGAGTCCACCTTCGACGTAACTTTATGTTTAAGGTGGGAAAGGAATTAAATGATGGCAGCTCTGTACTGACTAATATTAAAGGAAATTTGTCAGCAGGTTTTTGCTATGTAATGTGTTCTGAGAGCACCATGATGCAGTTGAAGAGAGCCTGATTACAGTAATATGTCAGTTACTGGGATGTGTTTTCCTGTTTCAATATAATCAGTGTTATATCAGCAGAAGATTATCACTACAGGACTAAGTCCTTGATGCTTCTTAGTCCAACCACGCCCCACCATTATCAGCTCAACATGTGAGCTCTGCTAGAATTGGAGCAGAGAAAATTGTGATGCTATCATAACTGTGTGAGCAGGTTGCGGGATGCAGTGACGGACAGGAGGCAGAGCAAGGGGTAACGTATTTTACTTTACAGATATGTACTCCACGCAGGAAGATAAAGAGTGTAACAGGGATAATGCAGGAAGCGGGTAATAAAGGGTAAGCAATTTGGACAAAATGCAGGGGACAATGACGGTAGCAGTTCTTAAGGTGTCACTTAACCGATCCGACAACTTGCAGACTGTAGAGTCCACAAAACAAGCGTTGGCGCCAACAATGGTCAGCACGGGGTTAATCTGGTGTAGTCCTGAAGACAACAACGAGCTGCATCCTTCTGGTAGCAGTTACTCCCTGGGGTCTCCTGCAGGAACCTCAGTCCAGCCGGTGCTGTGGAGGATAAGGAACAGGGGCCAAAGCAATGTCGGAGCCCAACAAACATGCACCGGGGGTTCAGGATTTCAGTTCACGATCACACACCTGTTATGAATAGGTCACCGAGGAGGATGGCAGGAATAGGCTAGGCCACCAGGAAACCAGAAAGGTTGGTAACTTAGCGGATTGCAGACCCCTAATCCTAACAACACAACTAGCATTAGCTAGCCAGGGGGATGTATTCAACATTGACTTCCAAAGAACCAGCTAATGGTACTGGAACTCAGATAGGCAGCAGAAGGCACACATGAAAAAAAAGTGGCAAGGCCGCGAGCCGGCAGGAGTTACCAAAACCCACAGTCCTACAGGGGGAGCTTGTCCTATTGGCACTACGGAACCAGCCTTCATTGCCAGATGCTGCAGCCCACATAGGAAGCACCTAAACTGCAGGCACCATAGAGTCGGCTAACCCGACCACAACACGACAGGACAACGTATTGGAGGCAAAGTGACGTTGACACTACCCGGAAACAGCTGGCGTGCTGGAACCAGGCTGGGCAGGAGGGAGTACCCGTGCCAAAGACACTTCTGAGCAGCAACTGGTGGTGTTGAAGCCCAGGGATTACAGTAGAAACAGAGCGTAGCCAGAGGCCTAATTGGAGCTAGTTTAATATCTGTAGTAGTGTGAGTGTGGTCGGAGCAGGAGAAATTGCCAGACACACAGAAAGGATCAGCTGATGTTACTGAACCCCAATAACACAGGAGCAAGTGTTGACTGTGCAGACGGCACTTCTGAGCAGCAACTGGCGGTGTTGGAGCCCAGGGATTACAGGAGAAACAGAGTGTAGCCAGAGGCCTCATTGGAGCAAGTTTAATATCTGTAGTAGTGTGAGTGTGGTCAAAGCAGGAGAAATTGCCGGACACACAGCAGGGGATCAGCTGATGTTACTGAACCCCAATAACACAGGAGCAAGTGTTGACTGTGCAGACGGCACTTCTGAGCAGCAACTGGCGGTATTGGAGCCCAGGGATTACAGTTCAGATGGTAGAAACATGAACACAACAGGAGACCTGGATACTGTTGCCAACCAATTATTTAATCTGGAAGAGGACTGGCAAATTCCTGCGAGATCCAGGCCTTGTTCATTTTCAGAAAAGTAAGCCGGTCAATGTTATCGGAGGATAGTCGCATGCGACGGTCTGTTAGTACACCACCTGCGGCACTAAAGACGCGTTCCGATAAAACACTAGCAGCAGGGCAAACCAGCACCTCCAATGCATACTGGTTAAGCTCTGGCCACGTATCAAGCTTAGAGACCCAAAACTCGAAGGGGGAAGAGCCGTGTGGGAGAACACTGAGAGGGCAAGACATGTAGTCTGTCACCATCTGACGGCAAGCACTGAAACACTACGTGAAAGCAGGAAGAAGAAAGAAGAAATGCATAGAGCAAGACAGAGAGGGGGGAGCAGGGGAATAAGCCCCACCCTTCGGACCGGACCGCGGCAATTTACATACATCTGAACCGATATAATAAAGATATTTATGCATGAAAGGTGCAGGGTCAGGGGAAGCAAAAGTACTAAGAGAATCCTTATGTGACACACAATTGAATGATATAATTATATGGTATCTCAAAAAAGGGGTGACAGATTCCCTTTAAGGAAAACATCAGCAAGCTCACATTACTTCAGTAGGCAATGTGAGCTATTTCTAGAAGAAAGCAGCCATATTTTGTGAATAGACCCTTTGAAGAGGACCTGTCACTTGCTAAAAAAAAAAAAGAGATAAATACATTTTACAAATCCCTTAGCTCTACTATTTCTGACCGTTTTTTCAGCCTTGTGATGCATCACTGAATTGCAGAGATATTCACATTTATTGCTTTTAGAGCACAGTATGAGAAATTCTTGCTTGCAGTTCAACGGGATGTTCCTTTAGAGTTAGAAAACCTAAAAACCTCATAACAAGTATCAAAAACTGTGGCGTCAAAAAAACAATCTACTTAGACCTATAACTAACAAAAGGAAAATGAAAACCATTAAATAAATGTTAAAATAATAGTGATTATTATTTAAAAATAATACAAAAAAATTATGAAAAAGATTGTTAACTACAATATAATAAAAGGGAGAGAGAGGGAGAATAGTAGGAAAGAACCTCCTTAACACAGAAAACAATTACCCCACATATAGAGCCACATAAGTAACAGAGTGCCACAACAAAATTGGCGAATAGTGTATTAGAGTTGATAAAGTATCTTTGTTAGTAAATTGTTACTCTGTTAGTTATGTGGCTCTACAGTATACGTGGGGTACATGTTTCTTTAAGAAGGTTCCGTTAGAGTTGCCTTTTTCATCTTTCCCGTCCCAGACGCTGCCAATTACTGCTTGACAGCTGATCTAGCAGTCTAGCAACCTTGCCAAGCCATAATTAGCAGTATCAAAGAGGGAGTGGGAAAAGCACACGTCTCTAGAGAAGACTGAAGGAGTTCCCAGTTGCAATACAACCAGAGATTTCACATACTGTGCTCCAAAAGTAACAAATGTAATTATCTCTGTAATGGAGTGACATAGATCAAAATCAAAAAAGTGAAGCAAAATTGGTGAGCTCAGAAATGTTTACCAAGTGTTTGACTTTGATTTTTAGAGCAAGTGATAGTTCCTATTTAAGTTTCGATATTAGCTGCACATAGAAATATTTCAGAACATGCAATAGATTTTGGGGGGTTACTAAAAGGGATCCATTTAGATGATTGTGATGATAACAGAGTTTGGACATCAACAATTATCTATTTATATAATTGCCTTGCAATGTTTCATTTCCTGTTCTGTCCAGATGTCACCGTATCCCAGAATTCCAAGCGGAGGAAGTTCACCGACCACCTATTGGGATACCCAAATGATGGGTGTCTCAACATGGATACTGCTGCTGGTACCAACCTATTGCGCGGTACCACCAGTGGAACACCGTTGCACCACACACACACAGACACACACTCTATACGCCATACGCACCACTCACACACAGACTCACACACTCACACTCTCACACACTTACACTCACACACTCACGCAGCCTCTTGCGTGGTACCACCAGTTGAACAACGTCGCCCTGCAGGCGCAGTGGATCATTCGGTTGTTCCTGGCGGCAGATGCGGGACATGTCTACAGGCAGAGGAAGCACAATAAAGGGGTTTTCCCATGAACGAAAATTCATTTTAAAAATTGTCTGTGTCTGACCGTGTACGGAGCATACCACATGTCCTAGGCAGGGGAGAAAGCAAAAGACAGCAGGGGATCACAGAGGATTCATTTTGTGAGGTAAAATATTTCACTGACTGTTTTTAAACAATATTTTACCTCAAAAAATGTATCCTCTACGATCTCCTGCTGTAATTCAAATATTGTCTTTTGCTTCCTCCCCTGCCCAGGAGCTGTGGTATGTTCTGTACATGGTCAGACACAGGGGTGAGAGAGACAGAGCACAGGGGGAGACAGCTCAAATGGGATAGCACATGAGAGGACAACACAGCACAGGAAGGAGAGAGACAGCAGACAAGGTGGATAGAAAATGTGGTAGACAGGTGAAAGAAGAGAGCACAGATGGGAGAGGTCAGCACATGGGGAAAGAGTGGATAGGTGGGTGAGCACATGGGGGGAGAGATTCTCAATGCTGCAAAGCCTGCCCCCATTGTGACATTATCGCCTCCATCTAGTATACCATAATTTATTATAACTTTCTTTCATGTCAGGGAAGCTTGTTGCCAGGAATATACATCTAGGTGCTGTTATCCACATCTCCCAACCTCTGAAGAACAGAAAGAGACAAATAATGTGATGCAGGGCATCGACCTAATTTCGGGACTGTCCACTGGCTCCCGGTACAGTTCATTTGGGACTAGAGATGAGCGGATCGATTCACAGGACACATGGTACCTGGCGGCTTGACCAGAGGCCGTGAATCTCTTACCATCCGGTGTCCCCTGTGCAGATTTAGATTAGACAGGGCTGCTGTGATGTCATCTGTGCATCATGCTCATCTCTAGTTGTAACCTAAGGATGTATTCTTTGCTCATTCATTCACAGTGGGAGCCGCCAGAACTTTCTCATCTTTATGTAGCTTGACTTATGACATCTGATTTTTTTGTGTCTATAATGTCGTGTTCACACAGTGCATAAATACTGTGTTTTTGTTTTCTGCAAGTGTCTACACCAACCCACACAACAATCTTCTCTGATTATTGCATTTTTGCTGCATTTTTTATGCATTTTCTCCCTTACTTGATGCATTTTTAGCTCAGATGTGAAGCCGTGTTTATAATAGGCATTTTATAGTACAGAAAAGCTTTGATTCTGCATGTAAAAAAGTATCTGCAGTTTTCTTACATGTGTTTTTTTTAGACTCCACATAGAAGCCTCTAGAGAAAAAAAAGCAACAAAACCGCACAGTTCTGCAGCATCGTAAGAGGCACGGGAAATAAGTTTTCATAAAATCATATCCACTTTGTTTGGACAGTTAAACTCAACAGAACACAGCAGAATTTCTTTGCCAAAAAAGCAACATAAAATATGCAGCATTTACGCTACAAGTGGATACGGCCTAAATGTTCAAGCAACGTGGATGTGATTTCATAAAAACTCCTGCCCTCGGTGCATCTAAAGATGCTGCTGTACTCATAGTGACCTCACTATGGCTCAATAGCTTTAGATTCTGCCTATTGTACACTTTTAAAGGTGGTGGGTTCCCAGTTAGGCCGGGGTCACACTAACCGACGCAAAATACGGTCCGTAGTTTACATGCGTAATACGGATGAATGACGCTTAAATAGTGCTCCGCATGTCATCCGTAAGCAAGGTGTTGTCGTGTATTTTGCACATGTCAGCATCCGTATGTAATCCGTATGCCATCCGTATGCAATCCGTATAGCGAGATTTTCTCGCCGCCTTGCAAAATGGACATATAATGGAGCTCTATGACAGGGTTTCTAACAGAAACGAAATAAAAGATATAGACACATAGAATGCATATATATATACTGTGTATATATATATATACTATATATATACTGTATATATATATATATATATATATATATATGCAGTGGGGCAAAAAAGTATTTAGTCAGTCAGTAATAGTGCAAGTTCCACCACTTAAAAAGATGAGAGGCGTCTGTAATTTACATCATAGGTAGACCTCAACTATGGGAGACAAACTGAGAAAAAAAAATCCAGAAAATCACATTGTCTGTTTTTTTTTTTCATTTTATTTGCATATTATGGTGGAAAATAAGTATTTGGTCAGAAACAAAATTTCATCTCAATACTTTGTGATATATCCTTTGTTGGCAATGACAGAGGTCAAACGTTTTCTGTAAGTCTTCACAAGGTTGCCACACACTGTTGTTGGTATGTTGGCCCATTCCTCCATGCAGATCTCCTCTAGAGCAGTGATGTTTTTGGCTTTTCGCTTGGCACACGGACTTTCAACTCCCTCCAAAGGTTTTCTATAGGGTTGAGATCTGGAGACTGGCTAGGCCACTCCAGGACCTTGAAATGCTTCTTACGAAGCCACTCCTTCGTTGCCCTGGCAGTGTGCTTTGGATCATTGTCATGTTGAAAGACCCAGCCACGTTTCATCATCAATGCCCTTGCTGATGGAAGGAGGTTTGCACTCAAAATCTCACGATACATGGCCCCATTCATTCTTTCATGTACCCGGATCAGTCGTCCTGGCCCCTTTGCAGAGAAACAGCCCCAAAGCATGATGTTTCCACCACCATGCTTTACAGTAGGTATGGTGTTTGATGGATGCAACTCAGTATTCTTTTTCCTCCAAACACGACAAGTTGTGTTTCTACCAAACAGTTCCAGTTTGGTTTCATCAGACCATAGGACATTCTCCCAAAACTCCTCTGGATCATCCAAATGCTCTCTAGCAAACTTCAGACGGGCCCGGACATGTACAGGCTTAAGCAGTGGGACACGTCTGGCACTGCAGGATCTGAGTCCATGGTGGCGTAGTGTGTTACTTATGGTAGGCCTTGTTACATTGGTCCCAGCTCTCTGCAGTTCATTCACTAGGTCCCCCCGCGTGGTTCTGGGATTTTTGCTCACCGTTCTTGTGATCATTCTGACCCCACGGGGTGGGATTTTGCGTGGAGCACCAGATCGAGGGAGATTATCAGTGGTCTTGTATGTCTTCCATTTTCTAATTATTGCTCCCACAGTTGATTTCTTCACTCCAAGCTGGTTGGCTATTGCAGATTCAGTCTTCCCAGCCTGGTGCAGGGCTACAATTTTGTTTCTGGTGTCCTTTGACAGCTCTTTGGTCTTCACCATAGTGGAGTTTGGAGTCAGACTGTTTGAGTGTGTGCACAGGTGTCTTTTTAAACTGATAACAAGTTTAAACAGGTGCCATTACTACAGGTAATGAGTGGAGGAAAGAGGAGACTCTTAAAGAAGAAGTTACAGGTCTGTGATAGCCAGAAATCTTGATTGCTTGTTTCTGACCAAATACTTATTTTCCACCATAATATGCAAATAAAATGAAAAAAAAACAGACAATGTGATTTTCTGGATTTTTTTTTCTCAGTTTGTCTCCCATAGTTGAGGTCTACCTATGATGTAAATTACAGACGCCTCTCATCTTTTTAAGTGGTGGAACTTGCACTATTGCTGACTGACTAAATACTTTTTTGCCCCACTGTATATATATACACACACACACACACAAGTCATTGAGATACAGTCATGGCCAAAAGTTTTGAGAATGACACAAATATTAATTTTTACATAGTCTACTGCTTCATTTTTTCTAATGGCAATTTGCATATACTCCAGAATGTTATAAAGAGTGATCAGCTTAACAGCAATTACTTGCAAAGTCAATATTTGCCTAGAAAATGAACTTTATCCCCCAAAACACATTTCAACATCATTGCAGCCCTGCCTTAAAAGGACCAGCTAACATCGTTTCAGTGATTGCTCCATTAACACAGGTGTGGGTGTTGATGAGGACAGGGCTGGAGATCAATCTGTCATGATTAAGTAAGAATGACACCACTGGACACTTTAAAAGGAGGCTGGTGCTTGGCATCATTGTTTCTCTTCTGTTAACCATGGTTATCTCTAAAGAAACACGTGCAGTCATCATTGCACTGAGCAAAAATGGCCTAACAGGGAAGAGTATCGCAGCTAGAAAGATTGCACCTCAGTCAACAATCTATCGCATCATCAAGAACTTCAAGGAGAGAGGTTCCCTTGTTGCCAAAAAGGCTCCAGGGCGCCCAAGAAAGACCAGCAAGTGCCAGGACCGTCTCTTAAAAGTGTTTCAGCTGCGGGATCGGGCTACCAGCAGTGCAGAGCTTGCTCAGGAATGGCAGCAGGCAGGTGTGAGTGCATCTGCACGCACTGTGAGGCGGAGACTCTTGGAGCAAGGCCTGGTCTCAAGGAGGGCAGCAAAGAAGCCACTTCTCTCCAGGAAAAACATCATGGACAGACTGATATTCTGCAAGAGGTACAGGGAGTGGACTGCTGAGGACTGGGGTAAAGTCATTTTCTCTGCTGAATCCCCTTTTCGATTGTTTGGGACATCTGGAAAACGGCTTATTCGGAGAAGACCAGGTGAGCGCTACCACCAGTCTTGTCTCATGCCAACTGTCAAGCATCCTGAAACCAATCATGTGTGGGGTTGCTTCTCAGCTAAGGGAATGGGCTCTCTCTCAGTCTTGCCTAAAAACACAGCCATGAATAAAGAATGGTACCAGAATGTCCTCCAAGAGCAACTTCTCCCAACCGTCCAAGAGCAGTTTGGCGATCAACAATGCCTTTTTCAACAAGATGGAGCACCTTGCCATAAAGCAAAGGTGATAACTAAATGGCTCAGGGAACAAAACATAGAGATTTTGGGACTCCCCAGATCTTAATCCCATTGAGAACTTGTGGTCAATCATCAAGAGACGGGTGGACAAACAAAAACCTTCAAATTCAGACAAAATAAAAGCATTGATTTTGCAAGAATGGACTGCTATCAGTCAGGATTTGATCCAGAAGTTGATTGAGAGCAAGCCAGGGAGAATTGCTGAGGTCCTGAAGAAGAAGGGTCAACACTGCAAATATTGACTTGCTGCATTAACTCATTCTAACTGTCAATATAACCTTTTGCTACTCATAATATGATTGCAATTATATTTCTGTATGTGATAAAAACATCTGACAAACACACATAAAAACCAGAGGCCAGCAGATCATGTGAAAATATAATATTTGTGTCATTCTCAAAACTTTTGGCCATGACTGTAAACATATATATATATATATATCTCACAGAGTTCTTCATAGCAGAGTAGCCGCTAATTAAATTGCTGGCTTCTATCAAATCATTCCCCAACCCGACATGAAATGACACATGGTCTACATTCAGTAAAGCATTTCATTTCATGTTTTTTATATGTCCCGGACTAATAATTAGATGAGGGTTTGTGTGCAAAATTTGGGAGTTGTAGTTGTTATTTTAAGGTGTTAATTCGTTGTTAAAAAATGCGTGGGCTTCCCATTGCCCTGTAGCTGTGGCAAATGGGTTAATGTAACAAAGGGTTTATGTCACCTTACAATCGAATGGTGACATTAACCCTTTGTTAGATTAACCCACTCGCCACCACTATAGGGCAATGGGAAGCGCACGCATTTTTTAACAACAAATTAACCCCTTAAAATAACAACTACAACTCCCAAATTTTGCACACAAACCCTCATCTAATTATTAGTCAGGGACATATAAAAAAAACATGAAATGAAATGCTTTACTGAATGTAAACCATGT
Organism: Dendrobates tinctorius; assembly: GCF_039654945.1. NCBI lineage: Eukaryota > Metazoa > Chordata > Amphibia > Anura > Dendrobatidae > Dendrobates > Dendrobates tinctorius. Next base: position 40,245,866 of record NW_027361711.1, read on the forward strand.
GTCATTTCATGTTGGGTTGGGGAATGATTTGATAGAAGCCGGCAATTGAATTAGCGGCTATTCTGCTATAAAGAACTCTGTGAAATATAAATATATATATATGTTTGTCACAATGACATGTATGTATATATACAGTATGTATTCTATGTGTATATATCTATTCTTTCTTTCTTTATTAAACCTGTCAGTGTGAGTTTACTGTATAGCGCACTGAATTGCCGACTTTTCTAAAAGACACTGGGTGCGTATTTCTCGCAAGTCACATGTGTGGTCCATGTGTAATGCGTATTTTTTGCGCACCCATAGACTTGCATTGGCGTATTACAGGCGTAGTACGCTGACAATCGCAGCATGCTGCGATTGGCACGAACCGTAGAATTCGCCCGAGAAATATACGGCTGTTGGGAGCAAACCCATAGAGAATAATTTGTCCGTGTCTAATGGGTGCTTTTAACGCCTCTCACTCGTCCGTATTGCTCGCCAGTGTGACCCCGGCCTTAGACTCAGAAAACAAGAGGAAATTACATTATTGTAATTGTTTTTGTTATTATTTTTAGCAGTTTTATAAGAACAAAAAAAATCAGACTTTTCCTCACCTCTAAAATACATGAACACAGAAATACACTGCTATGTACAGATATATCTCTATGTACCTGTACAATCTGTTCTGAGGTCACTGCCTGCAATACAGTTCAACAGTACCAAATTCTCCTGTTTGTTATGGTGGGTTGTGTCTCATACCTAAACCTATTGCCTGCACGCATGAAATTGTGAGTTTAAGGCCACATGCAAACATTCAGTATTTGGTGAGTTTTTTACCCCAGTATTTGTAAGCCAAAACCAGGAGTGAAACGGTCAAAGGAAAAGCATAAGGCTAAGTGCACACGTACCGGAACTCTCGCGGATATTACCGCGAGAATTCCGGAATTCCAGTCCGCGGGAAAATCGCATTTTAAATTCCGGCGATTTTCCCGTGGAAAAACTAGCATTTTGCAAGCGTATTTAGCTTGCAAAATGCTAGTGTTCTCCAAGCGATCTGTAGCATCGCTGGGAGAACTGATTGACAAATTGGTCACACTCGTCAAACATAGTGTTTGACAAGTGTGACCAACTTTTTACTACTGAGGCCGCCTATGCAGCATCAGTAGTAAAAGATAAAATGTAAAAAAAAATAAAAAATGGTGTTATTCTCACCCTCCGACGTCCCGCGCATCCGTTCCCAGTAATCCTTTGCGAAAATGCCCGCGATGACGTCTGTTCTCACGGGATCGCGATGTCTCGCGGTAATTCGTGATGACGTCGCGCGAATGACCGCGAGACTTCGCGATCCCGCGAGAACAGACGCCATCGCGAGCATTTTCGCAAAGGACTACTGGGAACGAGAGCGTGAAGAGAAGCGGAAAGACTGCACGGGACGTCGGAGGGTGAGAATAGCAATATTTTTTATTTTAAATTCTATTTTTTACAGGGATATGGTACCCAAAGCCCGGAGGACAGTTTCCTCTCCTCCGGACCGTGGGTACCATCCGCAAATGTTCTGCTTACTTTTGCATGGTGTGCACAGCCACATGCGGGAAGTAAGCGGAACAATGCATTCCTATGGGTGTGGGATCGCCGCGATTCCGCAAATTAATGAGCATGCTGCGGTTTTTACCGCGAAGCGATTCCGCCGCGGTAAAAACCGCAGCATTAGCACAGCATTGCGGAATCCCATAGGAATGCATGGGATGCTTATTTTTCGCGTTTTCGCGGCAAAATCGCGCGGTTAAAACAGCCGCGGAAACGCGAAAAAAACGCCACGTGTGAACGCAGCCTAATATTAACATTTGCACCACTTCTGCATTTTTCACCCACTCATGGTTTTGGCTTACAAATACTGGGGTAAAAAAAATTACCAAATACTGAGTGTGTGCATGTGGCCTTAGGCTTCGAGAGACCAGATCGTAAGAGGAGGGAATAGTTTATTTTTTGTGTTAGCGCAAAGAGATGTGGCTCCACCCCCTGAGTAAGAGGAGCCACGGAGCGATGACAGCATTGGAGAGAGGTGAATTTTAGAAGTCAGAACAAAGCCCCAGCCATATACCATATACTGCAGAATCTCTACAGTATTACTGTATTATGATTTACAAAGAGAAGTTCTACTAAGAAAAATAAAGTATTAACAGGACACAGAAGCTGGATCTGCTATGTGCAATTATCACTGTTTAATATTCTGCGCTTTATGACTCTTTTTAATGAAACAGTTTTCACATGGGAGTCTTATTGCTCTTTGTAAAGTATTTTATATTCATTCGCATTTGTAAACATGGGATAAACTGAGCCACACGAATTAAAGAAAAATTAGATTTTGTTTAATTTTAGTTCTTTTTTTCAAACAATGGATTTATTTTATTGCATATGTTATTTGTTAAAGGGACTATAACCACAACAATTGTCATTGTGTAACTGAAAAGGCTAGACACAATTTCTTTCTCTGTGCCAAGCAAGAACAATGGGGTTAAATATTCCACTTTTTTACATACATTTTGCAACTTGTCAAGCCTGTTCTTTTTGTCTTGTCATAAACGTGTAGAAAATGAACAATGGGACATCTGATATATCCTTTTAAATATAAGTGACCATATCCTGAAACGTATTGCAAAACTAGTTCCAGGTTATACTGTGTGCATACCGTAGTCGTGCAACAATTTTAGCCCTGGGCGACATAACGACTTTTTCTAGCAAGATTTTCCAGTTTTAACTGATTCGTGACAGTTGCAATCCATAGGAGTGCACTAAGTGACATACAACTCAAAGAATTCCTTATCTGTAGCTTTGTAGTTTCAAGATTAAAAAATCCTGCTCCAACAGATCTATTTGCACAGTAGTACAAAGTCAAAAAACACATTGTCTCTAAATTATATAGGAGGTATGAAGATAAACAACCTAGTCGGGGGGCGGACATATCATTGGCGCAGCCAGTGCAGCCGCAAAAAGGCCCAAAAGGTAAGAGGACCCATTATCAACTCCGAAGCAGGTGGAATTTGTGTCTTATGATGAGTAAGGCTAGTTTCACACTAGCGTTTAAACGACGTGCGCACGGCGCCGCTAAGCCACGCCCCTGCCGTCTCCCTGCCCGCCCCTTCCTGTTATCGCCTCCTCCGAGCGCAGAGGGCTGCATGCGTTATGCGCACCCTATCTTTAGCATAGGGTGCGCAGGCCGTGCGCAACTATGAATATAGCGTGCGCTGCGCATTTTTGGAGGTGCGCCGTGCGCGCCGAACGCAGCATGTTGCATTTTGGCGCGCACGGCGCACATTCAAAAATGCGCAGCGCACGCTATATTCGCTAATCTACTGCCCAGTTGTATTGTAGTGAGTTTGCGACTTTTTTGTGCAATGTTTCAAAGGTGCCAGTTCATACAGTAAATATTGCTTAAACCTTATATTCATACCTGACCAAACCCAGATTGTACCCATTTTTTTAAAGGGAATCTGTCACCCTTTTTTTCGACTATTAGCTGCCGACACCGACATCAGGGGCTTATCTACAGCATTCTGTAATGCTGTAGATAAGCCCCCCCGATGTAACCTGAAAGATAAGAAAAGCAAGTTAGATTATACTCACTCGGGGGGGTGGTCCGGTCCGATGGGTGTCGCGGTCCGGCGCCTCCCATCTTCATATGATGCCATCCTCTTCTGTCATGGCTCCAGCACTGGTGCACTGCTCTGCCCTAAAAAGAAAAATACGAAAATATGTTCCAAAAATCCCAGACATTTTTAGTGATCTTTTGTATAGTTTGAAGTATACCTGCTATCTAATTTTTTGTTCTACAAAAATCATTTTGCCTCATTTTTTGTGACCCGTAGAGTTTGTCATGGGATTTCTTTTCTTTTATGCTTTCACTAGGATTGAAATTGTACAAAATTAATATTTTGCATTGCTTTATAAATTTGCAAATACACACTACAATAAACGTTTTTCTTCATTTTCTGCAGCTCTGGTGCATAACAGTGTAATGTTGGTGCAGGCGATGTATGAGCTTCATATTCACTTTATTTCGGTATTTTCTATCATTAAAGAATAGCCATCATTTTATTTTTTATTTTTTACAATCAATAGTAAATGTAAAATAAAAAACGTTGCAATATCTCTTATAAGGGAAATCTGCTTCTTTCTCCTCCTGGACTGATCATCCATTCTGGTAATTAGCATTTCATTGCTAAAGTCTGTCTCCACTGAATACAGATTGTTATCACATTACTGAGATAGAAGATGACAGTTGGGGCTCATAAAGTTCTTATGGAATGTGTGTCAGCCATTAGCTCACTCTTTCTCCTCCCACTCCCATCTCCATAGAATTTTAAAAGCACTAACTGCCATCTCTTAGCTTAGCAATGAGCAAATCTATCTTCACTGAATACAGATTTCACCCACCAATACAGGTTGGATGATCAGTCCAGGAGGAGAAAGAAGCAGATTTCTCCGATAACATGCAGTATGTTACTGCATTACTTATTTTCATGTGTACTAATGATTATTATGTAAAATTTTAAATGATATGTAGTCCTTCACCAGTTCAAGACTGGGCAATTTTACCCTCTTCCCGACCAGACACATATTTGAGCTTTATCGTACATATGCTTTTAACATCTGTGAAAAAAAATCTCCTTTGGATATTCAAATAATTTTTGCCTGTATTTTTGCAATACATGGAGCGTAATTTTTAGAAAGTATGTGCTTATTTTTCACATTTTGTTTTGATCACTAATACGAAGACTGCTAAAAACATTTAAAATTTCATTCCCCTTTCCATAGAATTTTTTTTATATATTTTAGATTTATTTTTTATTGTGGAGGTGGGGCTAGAAACAGCTATTTGGACTGGAGGCATCATTGTTTTAAGGTTTGATTTATTTGTTTAGTTTTCTGGCTTTTTTTAATTATTATTTTTCTTTATTTAATTCAAACACTGTGCCCACATAGGATAGAATCTTATAGAATTTGTTCACTACTTGAACATTGATGAACTATCTTTAGTATAGGTCATCAAGGTCTGATCGGTGAGGCTGCCGTCGGTGACGGCAGCTGCCAGAAGAGCTCAGTTAGGCTAGTTTCACATTAGCGTTTACGGCCGCAGCGTCGGGCTGCGCACGGCCGCCGCTAAGCCCCGCCCCCTGCTGCGCCTCCACCGGTAGCGCCACCTACGGACGCATGACGCTGCATGCGTCCCCTATCTTTAGCAGTGGGGACGCAGGCCGTGCGCAGTGTGCGTTTGGCGGTGCATGCGTCCTTTTGACGATGCGCCGACCAGCGCCAAATGCAACAGGTTGCAATTTGGTGCGCTCAGCGAAGCGTCAAAAGGATGCATGCGCTGCCAAACGCATACTGCGCACGGCCTGCGTCCCCAGTGTTAAAGATAGGGGACGCAGGACGCATGCAGGTGGTGCTACCGGCGGAGGCGTGGCAGGGGGTGGGGCTTAGCGGCGGCCGTGCGCAGCCCGATGCTGCGGCAGTAAACGCTAATGTGAAACTAGCCTTACAGAGCTGCTCGATCTACTGATGGTGGCCATGTCCAGGTACTGCACATTCACCCCCTATTGATTTGACCTAAGGATTGGTCATCAATGTTAAAGTAGTGGACAACCTCTTTAAACGACCTTTGCAGAGCAATTTAACATAATAATGCATTATTTTCACTGCTGATTCATCATATATCTGAGGCTATTATATTAGCCACAGCTACAGGGAAATTTCAATCTCCATGGTGCATAGCAGAGATGACTGAGTTTCCTGGGACTGTTTCCTCTTAACACCCCGCAAGCACATGCTCACTGGGTCTGGAGTAGTAAGCACTCATAGGGTACCGTTACAATTAGCGATGCACCAGCGATCCCGACAACGATATGGATCGCTGGTGCATCGCTAAGTGGTCGCTAGAGAGCTGCCACACAGGCAGATCTCACCAGCGATATAGCAGCGGTCGGGGGTCGCTACTTACCTGTCAGATGCGGCGATCCTGACGCCCTCCTGCCTGCGTCCACGCGTCGCTCGTCGGTGCCACAGGAAGCCCAGCAGGAAGCGCCCAACAAGAAATGGTCCAGGACGTGCTCGCGTGATCAGCGATAACTAGTGGGGGAGCCCGTCGGAGGCAAGTATTACATGTAGCGATATCGCTAGCAATATCGCTGCTATGTCACAAAATCGGTGACGTTACAGAGATATTGCTAGCGATATCGCTATGTGTAACGGGCGCTTTAAAGCAAAATCAAACCACAGGTGCTGATTCTGCGCTGTGTGCACAGTGATGGAGAAGGTAAACAATGTTTATCTTTTCTGTGGGCAGTCTAGGGTGTATCTGATAGCCAGCACTCAGCCCCCACAGATGCAAACTGTTTACTCTGCACTGACATTTTAGAATGTCAGTGCAAAGTAAAGTGTGGACTATAGGCAGTCCAGAAGTAGTATAATTTACATTTCGTTGGTTGTCATCAGTCAAGGTACATGCTGATTTGGGTGTGTCAAGTCACTGCCTCCAGTAAGTACACATGCTGCACACATTTACAGCATGTGTTTTTTTTCCAGTTTAATATGGTAACATATCAAACTATTAACATATTGAAAGCTTTGCAAACATACTGTATTAACTTTCATAGCTTCCACTGTGTGATAAGATGTGCGTATTTCGATCATTACGTAAGGAAATGTGTATTGTGCACACAAAACAGAAGAGCCGTACAGTTACTATGGATATGAAAGGAGTAATAGCTGAGATTTTTCTTTTCATTTTACAAATCATAGACAACCTTGCATCATGGATGGTTGTGATTCAATAAATAAAGCACAAAAGTAGTAATTGCAAACAATTATCACATGTTTTTAAACCAGTTCGCAGCTTAGTCTCACAGCTATTATTTTCAACCTCCTTCCTAAATGTTGACAGACGTATGTTTTTTTTTTGCTTTTCACTTATTGGTTTTGATGCTTTTAGATTTTCCTTTTAGCATGTAAGCCCAATGAAGTATACAAAGAATAAAATGTGGATGAAGATGACATAGAAATCTGTATATAATAGTATTCTACTAAATGCAAATATTTCACAAAATAACGACAACTATTGCAAAATACATAGATTCTTAAAAACAAAAAATACCATGCAAGGATAATATCCTAAAAACGCAAATGTGTAAGCTAGTCTTTAGGGCAAATAAATAGTGTATATTATAAAATATTATGTTGACGACTGCCAGGTATGACTGGGACACATTTGACATGGACAGCGACGTACTGGAAGTTGCAAAGGACTTCTACTCGGATCAATGATCATTCAAGTTGCAATGACAACACCATAAATCAATAGGAGAATAGCTATGGGCAAATCAACAATGAAGTCACTGGACAAGGTCTTCAAATCAAGGAATATTTCACTGGTGATGAAGACACTGCTGGTACATAGTTTGCTTTTTTTCTGTAGGGATGTAAAACCTGGATGATAAAGAAACTAGACAGAGGAGAAGGTTGTTATTAATACCATGGATGGCAAGAAGAACAAACAAATCAATTTTGAAACAAATAAAGCCAGACATGTCACTCAAAGCAAGATCACCAAGCTACAACTTGCCTACCTTAGACACATCATTTGAAGAAAGCAATCAATGAAAAAGAATATCATGGTTGGAAGCATAAAAGGAACAAGGCAAAGATGAAGACCAGCAACCCGATGGCTTGACACTATCAAGATAACAACAGAGAACACTCTGGTTGACCTATCGAGGCTGCACAAAATCACTCCTTCTACTGAGTGTTCATCCATCAAGTTGAAATGGCTCGAGATGAAGGCCACAAAGTTGGATGAATACAATTATCCGGAATGCCATGTTATGCCAACCCCTGAATAAAAGCAGCATTATCCCTCCCTCCATCAAGCGTTGCAGCTGGCACAATGCAGACAGACAGAACACATTTTCCTGACATTTGCCAAACCCAGATTTATCCATCAGACTGACAGATAGCAAAATGCAAGTCATCACTCCACATAACATGTTTCCACTGATCCAGTGTTGGCGTGCTTTACATCAATTTAGTCAGCATAACTTTTCAGAAATTGGATCAGTAACTTTAAGGCTAGGGCTACATGGCGCCTTTGGCCGTGATATCTGTCGTACGACTAAGGATTTATTTGGTGCTGCTGCTTCGACGCAGCACTTTAGATGTGAATGAAATCGCATTTCGACAACTACATTGATATTTTGTTACTTGTTTGTTGCAGTGATGGTAGTGTAGGTGTCTCAATGTCACCCATTTCATTTTTATAGTGCTGTGATGTTTCAGCGTCACCAAGTGAACTTCTGTTGTGCAATGGCTGTTGCAGCCAATGTAACCATGTAGCACTAGACTAAGTGGTCCGCCACTTAGTTATTGAGTTACTGTGGTTTCTAAACACGTTTAATTTTCAATACTACTACTCATGGATGAATATTATTGAAATATATAGGGTTGAGTATGACTTGTTACAACACTGACTGTTACAGCACCGCTCTCGAATCCGGTGAGCTCTTCGAGACTACCCATGTTTTATAAATGTTAGTGAAGTCAGACTGCATGGCTTGGGGTTGGATTCTATACACCTGTGGTAATGGAACTGAATGGCAAACCTGAAATCAGTTATTAGGAGGTATCTCACAGCAGTTTTGTTCACACAGTATATATAATATAGAATCAAAATATGCAGCCAACATATACACTACCGTTCAAAAGTTTGGGGTCACCCAATTTTGTGTTTTCCATGAAACTCATACTTTTATTAATAAAATGAGTTGCCAAATGAATTTAAAATCTAGTCCAGACTTTGACAAGGTTCAAAAAAGATTTTTATTTGAAATAATAATTTTCTCCTTCAAACTTTGCTTTTGTCAAAGAATGCTCTCTTTGCAGCAATTACAGAATTGCAGTCTATTGGCATTCTAGAAGTTAATTTGCTGAGGTAATCTGGAGAAATTTCACTCTATGCTTCCAGAAGCCCCTCCCACAAGTTGGTTTGGCTTGATGGGCACTTTTTGCGTACCATACGGTCAAGCTGTTTCCACAACAGCTCAATGGGGTTGAGATCTGTTGACTGCACTGGTCATTCCATTACATATAGAATAGTAGCTGCCTGCTTCTTCCCTAAATAGTTCTTGCTTAATTTGGAGGTATGCTGTGGGTCATTGTCCTGTTGTAGGATGAAATTGACTCCAATCAAGCGCTGCCCACAGTGTATAGCATGGCATTGCAAAATGTAGTGATAGCCTTCCTTATTCAAAATCCCTTTTACCTTGTACAAATCTCCCACTTTACCAGCACCAAAGCAACCCCAGACCATCACATTACCTCCACCATGCTTGACAGATGGCGTCAGGCACTCTTCCAGCATCTTTTCAGTTGTTCTTCGTCTCACAATTGTTCTTCTGTGTGATCCAAACACCTCAAACTTGGATTTGTCTGTCCATAACACTTTTTTCAAATGTTCCTTTGTCCAATGTCTGTGTTCTTTAGCCCATATTAATCTTTTCATTTTATTAGCCAGATATGGCTTTTTCTTTGCCACTCTGCCCTGAAGGCCAACATCCTGGAGTCGCCTCTACACTGTAGACATTGATACTGACATTTTGCATGTACTATTTAATGAAGCTGCCAGTTGAGGACCTGTGAGGCATCAAGTTCTCAGACTACAGACTCTAATGTACTTGTCTTGTTGCTCAGTTGTGCAGCGGGGCCTCCCACTTCTCTTTCTACTCTGGTTAAAGCCTGTTTGTGCTCTCCTCTGAAGGGAGTAGTAGACACCATTGTAGGAAATCTTCAGTTTCTTGGCAATTTCTTGCATGGAATAGCCTTCATTTCTAAGAACAAGAATAGACTGTCGAGTTTCACATGAAAGTTCTTTTTTCTGGCCATTTTGAGAGTTTAATGGAACCAAGAAATGTAATGCTCCAGATTCTCAACTAGCTCAAAGGAAGGTCAGGTTTATAGCTTCTCTAATCAGCCAAACTGTTTTCAGCTGTGCTAACATACTTGCACAAGGGTTTTCAAGGATATTCTAACCATCCATTAGCCTTCTTACACAGTTAGCAAACACAAAGTACCATAAGAACAATGGAGTGATGGTTGTTGGAAAAGGCCCTCTATACCCCTATGAAGATATTGCATTACAAACCAGACGTTTGCAGCTAGAATAGTCATTTACCACATTAACAAAGTATAAAGTGTATTTCTGAATCATTTAATGTTAGCCTCATTGGTAAAAACTGTGCTTTTCTTTAAAAAATAAGGACATTTCTAAGTGACCCTAAACTTTTGAACGGTAGTGTACATTCTAAAATAATAAACCTTATTGCCTTGACATTGGAAAGGCCTCTAACCTTTTTTGTGTCATATAATTTTGCAACAACTCTTCAATACAGCACGCAACCTGCAGCACGGCCATCACCTTGTCCTCATAAGTGAGCAGTGTAACATCATTTGTCCTTATGACTTGTCTTTGCCCAGCATCATGCTGTAAAGTCACTGTAAATCTTTCTTAGAGCTTAGAAATAATAAATTCAAGTTGGCAGCAATGCCACAGCAATACAATGGTTACACACGGGACTACCCTAATCTAGGTCAGGTTTATCCTTAAAGCACCTACCTGAATATTCTAAAAACTAAATACTTGCATGAAATTTGGTTTGGTTTGTATTACTACTACTACTATATTTGTCAAGAAGTATAAGGAACTGTATTTTGTTAATGATATCATTAAGACCATGACACTAAAAGGGTTTGCAGGCTTCCAATATTAATGAGTTATCTTTAGCTGGGGGTCTGACACCTGGCACCCTCACGATCAACTGTTATCTGCCTCTGGCAGTGGCTGGATGTCAATCAATACAGCTCTCCTCACTGCACTGTGTTGTGGCCATTCCCAGGTATTGGAGCACAGATCCTAGCTCTTCAATGGGAGCTGAGGTGCAAAACCAGAGAATGGTCACTACACAGTGAACAGAACTGTACTGTTTTGCTCCGTTCATAGTTTTAATCTGACTGCTGATTGATGGGAAGGAAAGAAACTGAACCTCAACCGATCTGATATAGATGACCCATGCTATGGAAAACCTTTTTGTTTGTTTCCGAATAATTTGGCTTTGTATATTCACATTGATTTCCTTCGACAGCCAAATATCCTGACTCTAATAAGTGAAGATCTGGATCCAAATGTCAATATGAATTTAAGGATAAAATTCCTAGCCTGAGGGTTGATGTGCAATTGTAATTAATATTATTCAACCCCATATACAAATTAGATTTATTAGCAAAATTTACAAATGTCTCCTGTTTGCAATACCCCAATCAATCAAGAACAAATTAAAATAGTTCAACATAAGGGCGTAATCAGATGGCCTTATGAATTGGACTGAGACTGCAATGCAATGCACAGACTAGCCGATGGCTCTCCCAACAGCTGCCTAGAAACACATGAAGCTGTCACACTCAGTACAGGAAAGCCGCCGGCTAGTCCATGCACGCGTCCCGATCTCAGTCCCATTTATACGGCTATTTATCAGTGCCCTAACAAGTTGTTTATCCAAATTCAACTCAAAAAGTCACTTGTAAGGACTACTGCTATCTCAGAATTATTCAACCCTTTCATGACAACAAATGTCTTAATTATTTAAGAGTAAAAAGAAAGGCGGTCAGAAAATCCAGTATTAAATTAAAATAGCACATTATTTAAAAAATCTATTAAAATCTCATGAAGGTAGAGTGGCAGCATATCTTTGTTAACAGCCATTCTAAGATAAATATGTCTGCCCTTGTGGGGTATCCCACCGTTTCAGGCTTGACAAATACCAGCATGGGAGACTGGCTGCGAATCCTTAGTTCCGTTGACACGAACAGATATGTGCTGCCACTCTACCTTCATGAGAATTTAATAAAGGATTTTACGGAAACCTTTTTTTCTTCATGGATTCTATTTGCTTGGATTAACCAGGAAGTCAGCTGTTAGTTAAACGCAGTTGTGGAGAGTCAAATTGGTGAGCAAATCATTTTTCCTGTTATTTGGTACACCACCCTTTCGCTGTAATGACCTGCAGTAAATTCGATAGCCAGACACTAACATCACCAAAGATTTTCTAAAGGGTTCAAGTCACTACTATGTGTCTCACACCAGAATCTTTCAGGATTTCTGAAAACTGTCACTGGGGGACTTTGACGTATGCTTTATATCACGGTCCTGATGGAAGGTCAAATGATGCCAAAGCTCCACCTCCATCTCAAAAAACATGATGTTTTATTCAAGATTTTCCTGTTTTGATTGAATCCATATTGCCCTATACATGCTGCAGATTTCCAGCCCCAGAGCTTCACTGAGTTACAGCCATGTTTCAGTGTATACAGAGTGTTCTTTTTAACCTGTTTTTCATTCTTAATAAAACTGTGACGTCACTGTGCAGTATGGACTCTCTCTGGGAAGCCAACATGTTCCCTTCCCTGATGAAGGCGATTGCAACTGCAGAAACGCGTTGGACGAACGAACACTCTGCTTCCCAGAGAGAGTCCGTACTGCACAGTGACATCACAAGCCTGCAAGTCAGCAGTTTGTTTGAACGTGTGCTGGTAGAACAGTGCCTAGCCGGCACTATACCAGCAAAGTTCATTATTGGCAACATCATTCAAGGCACTTGGAACCTTTCCACAAACTCAGTGTGGGTTCTTATGATCAGGAGAACTTTTCACCATCATTGTGTTGCAGGATCCACCCAGCTAACTTGACAGATCCCCCGCAGCATCTAGGGCGGATCATCACCACAGCCTAACACAAACAGGTAAGGAAGCCTCTCAGGCTATCCTTTCCTATATTGTTGAACATTCTCTGATTATTCTGGTGAGCACATCTCAGATTTAGTTTTATTTTAACTTTTTCCATTGGACATTGTCCTGTGTGCACCAGGACAAAGGGTGCTTCTGAATATGCAGCGATAAAAGAAGCAGGTATGTATTAGCGCTACTGCTCATCTTTTCCTTTTTATTTTTCATGGGATTGTAGGCTCTATCAATCCCCTTACTTACTAAACAGGCAATAAGAATACTACCAACAACGCAGTGAGAAAAACTCACTTATTATTCATGTAGCATATATGGATATTCATTGATCATAATTATAACCTTCTCACAAAAATGAATAAACCAAAACAAAGCCCAGGTTAATAAAGACTTAAAATACATTTTATTCAATTATACAGAGTAGATAAAAGGAGAACCAGACAAATGGACATAATGCAATACAATAATATATTCTATCATAATGTAAGGAGAAAATTTCATATTAAACACATGGGCCATAGGTAAATTCAGTGATCATATAGAGTCCTTAGACCATATAAAGTGCATATAGTGGACAGACATTAAGTCTGAAATAAAGTGCATAAGAAATTTAACAAGATCATAAATACCCGTGATCAATGGCTCAGTGTGCCTCCAGCTTCAACGTACATTTCACCTACCGTGGCTTTCTCATGGAGTCCACTATATGCACTTTATATGGTCTATGGCAATAAGAATACGTGAGACCAAGACTGGCATGAAATGGCAGAGAGGTTTTTAATAGGGTTACTTAAATACAGTAATTAATCCAATTTATATAATAAATTATTTAATAAATAACATCAAAGATTTTCAAAGTCCACTTTTAAAAGACCAATAAACTCAAGCATCAACTTTAAAACGAATACCTTTCCACTCAAGAAGAGCCTCTCGATGACGCTCCTTCCTGTAAGAAAGACTAACAAAGGGGCCGGGCGGGCAAGTGACAGTTGCTTTGTCTCTTCAGAGAGAACTGAGGAGAATTCCCGAGGGAGGGAGTGTAAATAGAGCACCTTCCCACACTTTTTCCAACCAATCCAAATGACAGCTGACAGCCAGGCCAGCCAATCAGGGCGATCATGTGCTTCTATTACATGACAACAGGGACTATTAACCCTATGCAAGATCAATCATGAGGATACCTCATGATACACTTAAGGCAACCTACAGTAAAACTAAATGGTTAGAGACAGAATATTCCTAACACTATCCCTACATATCATACATTTAACCCTAAGTGCCACAAGCCCATGCAGGCCCTGCTCTAATTGATGTGGGAACTTTCCATGGGATCATAGGCCCTATCAATCCCCTTACTTACTAAACAGGCAAAAAGAATACACGAGACCAAGGCTGGCATGAAAAGGCTGAGAGGCTTTTAATAGGGTAATTTAAATAATTAATCCAATTTATATAATAAATAATTTAATAAATAACATCAATGATTTTCAAAGTCCACATTAAAAATATCAATAAATTCAAGGATCGACTTTAAAACGACTACCTTTCCACACCTGGACACACCGGATAGTAAACGGGGTGGCCAACCCCAAAACCCTCAGCCATTTCTCAATCGCAGTTTGCAAGCTCATAATGAAAATAGCCAACTCAATAGCATCTAAGTGGACCCCGTCTTGCCTATAGAGCCCCGGTATAAAACCTACTAGGTCAATGTGTCTATGTGAAAACCCACCACTGTGTAAAACGTTCTAATGTTTTATTGAATATTTTGCGAATGGATTCTATAAACTGCAGATTTGCAGAGGACCGTATCAAGGGTGGCACGATCTTGGAGAAGACAATAGTGGCATAAGGAAACATAGAGTGTACCACTTTTATATCGTGTCACACTTGCCATAACAAATCAAGCATGCGTATTCTTCCAAGATCATTTCCAGCTAAGTGAACAATAATTAAATCAGGGTTGGGCAGCTGGTGAGATAAGCTATTCAATGTAATGCAGAGAGCTTCCCATTTCATGCCTCTGCACCCATACCAAATACAAACGGTATCGCGACTGAAACAAAGATTGTCTGTAGAGTTTCGTCATTGGTCCCTCTTCTTCGCCCAGTGGATGAATGAATGTCCCACAATCCAGACATACTTTCTACCTGTAGATAAAACAGCAAATGTTAGATGATACTGTTGGCATATGGAACAGAAATGGACTTATTATAAATGAAAGGAGGACTTAACACTAGCCTGACAGCAGATGTCGATAGTGTGAAGTTATATGTTTGCTGTATTGTGGGGAGGGAAACTCTATTATTGATGTTTAGTTTTACTTTTAACAGAAGGAGATAAAACCCAGCGAACAGAGGCTCAAAAGAAAAAATCCAGATACAGAGGGACAAAGGAATTTATGACCCAGGAACTGGGTGGCTGCACACTGGAGATAATTACAGAAAATCACCACACACAGGATATAAAGGAACTCTCAAGAAGAAAGAAGAATATCTTGATAAAACAAGTAAGATTATATAAACATGATGTGCAGCACTGAGCTGAAACTCACAGTAGCTTAGCTGAACAGTGAAAATTATCAGTTATGGAAATTCAAAGTAGAGATGTTATCTAAAGATGATTTATGGGAAGTAATTAGTACAGATAGACCTGATGAAGAGAATCAGACATGGGATAGAAAGAATAGAGAAGCTAGAGCCACCATTAGCTTATTAGTGCATGATGCTCAATTAATACACATAAGGAGTGAAGAAACAGTGAAAGGAATGTATCAAAAGATACACTCTGCTACAGATACTATCAGGCCGAGTGTACAATTTAACCCTCCCAGAAGCCCATCTCCCAATCTTTTTAATCTTGCTTTCTGCTAAACCCATCCTAGCTGCCTCCATCGTTGCTCCAATGCGAAATGAGTGTGAGGAAAATTGAAGATTCTCCAACCCCAGCTTAGCCAAGTAACGTCGTAATACTGAACTGAACTGGAACCGAGTCAATGGAACCCCGTTCTCATGATTAAACAACAGGCCGTCAATCCTGGAGCGAACCGATAACCAATTGGTTATATTAGCATGGGGGAAGAGTTCCAATGCTGATATAAACTGGAGGTGTACCGATACACCTTTCCCTACCTGGTCCGTTTTGGACCTGCGAACCCTAATGACCACCTTGTTTGCCATTATAGCAACGACCTTAACAGTCAGCTCCGAAAGACGATAAAACAGTTGTGGAATAGGGCTTAGCACTGTATGAAACTGTGTAGCAACACTGTCTTTTCAAAAACACCTGATGGTCGCAAACATTTTCCGAATACTGGTGATTCTACCAAATCAACTCTTGATGAGGCAAATTTATACCTGTTCATTGGAAGCCAGTGTAGTTGCTTACCTGATGAAGCTACTTTAGAAAATGACAAGGGTGTGTAAAGCTGTCATAAGAGCAGGGTTCCTTGAGGAATCTATGGTTTAAAATATATTCTGGTTATTTGTATTGGTGCTTCTTTACTCCTTGCTTCATTATGTATTCCTTTGTGATTTTACCTGCAATCTGAATCTACAATAAGCACCTTTCAATAAGAACAAGAAAAAACATTGCATGACTAAGCGTGTCAAAACTTTTGAACAGTACTGTGTTTTATACATAAGACTTTCTAAGATAGATTGTGCCTCTCTCCATGAGTACCACCATGCTTGTACAGACATTGTCAAAATTGTTGGTACTCCTCGTTTAATGACATAAAAACCCACAATGTTCACAGAAATAACTTGAATCTGACAAAAGTAATAATAAATAAAAAAAAAATCTATGAAAATGAACAACTGAAAGTCAGACATTGCTTTTCAACCATGCTTCCACAGAATTTTTAAAAAAAATAAAACTCATGAAATAGGCCTGGACAGAAACGATTGTACCCTTAGCTTAATATTTTGTTGCACAACCTTTTGAGGCCATCACTGCAATCAAACGATTCCTGTATCTGTCAGTGAGACTTCTGCACCTCTCAAAAGGTATTTTGGCCCACTGCTCAAGAGCAAACTGCTGCAGTTGTCTCTTATTTGAAAGTTGCCTTTTCAAGACGGCATGTTTCAGCTCTTTCCAAAGATGCACAATAGTATTTAGGTCAGGGCTCATAGAAGGCCACTTCAGAATAGTCCAATGTTTTCTTCTTAGCCATTCTTGGGTGCATTTAGCCTTGTGTTTGGGGTCATTATGCTTGCAAGACCCATGACCTGCGACTCAGACCAAGCTTTCAGGCACTGGGCAGCACATTTCTCTCTAGAATCCCTTGATAGTCTTGAGATTTCATTGTACCCTGCACAGATTCTAGACACCTTGTGCCAGATGCAGCAAAGCAGTCCCAGAACATAACAGAGCCTTCTCCATGTTTCACAGTAGGGACAGTGCTCTTTTCTTGATATGCTTCACTTTTCCTTCTGTGAACGTAGAGCTGATGTGCCTTGCCAAAAAATTCCATTTTTGTCTCATCTGTCCATAGGACGCTCTCTCAGAAGCTTTGTGTCTTTTCAACATGTAGTTTGGCAAATTCCAAACTGCTTTTTTTTCTGATTTTTTTTCAATAAAGGTGTCCTCCTTGGTTGTCTCCCATGAAGTCCACTTTGGCTCATGCAATGAACGATGGTGCGATCCGACACTGATGTTCCTTGAGCTTGAAGTTCACCTTTAATCTGTTTAGAAGTTTTTCTGGGCTCTTTTGTTACCATTCGTATTATCCATCTCTTTGATTTGTCATCAATTTTCCTATGGTCACATCCAGGGAGGTTGGCTACATGGACCCATGGACCATGGATCTTAAATTTCTATATAATATGTGCAATTGAAGTCACAGGAACATCAAGCTGCTTGGAGATGGTCTTAAAACTTTTACATGTTTGTCTATAATTTTCTTTCTAATCTCATGAGACAATTCTTTCCTTCGCTTCCTCTCGTCCATGTTGAGTGTGATACACACCATGTCACCAAACAGCACAGTGAATATCTGTAGCCCTCTATACAGGCCCACTTACTGATTCCAAGATTATAGACACCTGTGATGCTAATTAGTGGACACACCTTGCTTTAACATGTCCCCTTGGTCACATTATTTTCAGGGGTGCCAACATTTCTGTCCAGGCCTATTTTATGAGTTTTATTGTTTTAAAAATTCTGTGGAAGCATGGTTGAAAAGCAATGTCTGACTTTCATTTGTTCATTTTCACAGATTTTTTATTTATTACTATTTTTTGTCAGATTCAAGTTATTTCTGTGACCATTGTGGGTTTTTCTATCATTACATGAGGGGTACAAATAACTTGACCACATGTATATAGCTATGCTTGTCTTTTCAGAGCAAAGTTAAAAACTGTTTGTTTTATTATCACTTTTATGTGGATAAACCAGCAATATATTATTAACAAAGTGGTGACAAGACATGGTATGGTAAGAAAAAACAGCAGACTGAAAATAAAAATATTACATATTTATTGCCTCCTCCAGTTTTTACTCAGTTTTCTCATGTGCTACATAAATGGAATGTAAAAGCTTTGAGATGCTTTTAGATGCTCCATTATATACGTATGTGATCTGCCTAGTAGCATTAAATAATTAATCTGTTCCATCGCCCTTCTTCACAGACTACTGATGACTGTATAGCTCTTGGTTCATCTCAGGTCACTGTCATGACATGACCATTCATTTTTGGCTTCATGCTGCTTCAGTGAAATGCTTCAAGACCCTTACACAAAATGTGTTTACATTAATCCAGTACAGGCCATAAATCTGAACCTTCCGGGCCCTGGCACATTCATAAATCACTACCCTTGCAGTAGTCTTGCTGTACATTACCTTTTACATCATGACAGAATTGGTGCAACCTTTAGTTCAACACAAAGAAAAGACTGAACTATTTTCTGAGTTCATCAACTGCATCTAATACGTTTCTTTTCTACTCAGTAGAATCATACACAATGGGAAATCGTGTCCCAAATTGCAGAGGGCATCAAACCTAGCATATCAATTACCTGTACTTTATGAAAAAAACTTTTTGAAGGTTATGAGTTATAGCTTGGCTCATTTTATGGAGAGCTAATAAAACTATTCCCAAGGAAAGAAAATTGCTCTTCCCACTAATTACCTTTTCTAACTTGTGTGACTGGTTACTTAATTAAATTAATTTTAACGTATCACCCTATTTTTTACTAATTAATAGTTATACTAAAATATACTATTTTCCCCATGCACTTCTGTGTTCTTATAGCGTATTTTTTTTATTTTACCACAAATGTCATCCTGCATGAGTTTGCTTATAGCTTGTATATAGACATACAGTGGCTTGCAATAGTATTCACCCCTTGGCAATTTTTGTGTTTGGCTACCTCGCAACCTGGAATTTATCTGTTTTTTAGGGTTTGCATCAGTTCATGTAAAGAACATGCCTACAACTGTGAACATTTGATTTTCTTTTTAATGTGTAGCAAGCAACAAATATAACAAAATAACTGAAAACTTCAGTGTGTATAACTATTTACCCCACTAAAGTCAGTACTTTTTAAAGCCTCCTTTTGTGGCAATTACAGCTGCAAGTCGCTTTGGATAATTCTCTATGAGCTTTCCAAATCTTGCCACTGGGATTTTTGCCCATTCCTCAAGCCAAAACTGCTCCAGCTCCTTCAAATTAGATGGTTTCCTCTGGTGAACAGCAATATCCAAGTCTGAGCACAAATTGGATTACAGTCTGGGCTTTGACAAGGCCACTCCTAATCATTTACACGTTTCCCCTTAAGCCACTCGAGTGTTGCTTCAGCAGTATGTTTTAGGTCATTGTCTTGTTGGAAAGTGAACCTTCATCTTAGCATTAAATCACTGACAGACTGAAACAGGTTTTGCTCAAGAATATCCCTGTATTTTGCACCATCCAACTTCCCCTCAAATTGGACCATTTTCCCTGTCCCTGCTGCCGAAAAACATCCTCACAGCATGATGCTGCCACTATCATGTTTCACTGTGGGGATGTGTTCTTGGTTTAATTAACTGTGTTGGATTGACACCAGACATAGCGGTTATCTTGGTGGCCACAAAGTTCAATTTTGGTCTCATCTGACCACATCAACTTCCTCCATACATTAGGGGAGTCTCTCACATGTCATTTGGCAAACTCTAAATGAGTCTTAAAATTTTTGTGTGTAAGTAAAGGCTTTTTTCTGCCCACTCTTCCTTAAAGGCCACCTCTGTGGAGTGTAGGGCTTATTATGGTCGTATGGACAGACATTCCAGTCTCTGCTTGGGAACTCTGCAGTTCCTTCAGGGTTACCTTTGGTCTCTGTGCTGCCTCTCTGATTAATGCACTCATTGCACGAGCAGAATGTTTTGGTGGGCTGTCTTCCCTTGGCAAGTTTGATGAGAATCCATAACAAGCTAATTAAGGTCTGAAACCTTAGTCAAAGTTATTTGAGTACATAAATCTCCATGGGTGCCCACACTTTTGCATTAGCCCATTTTCCTTTTTGTAATTTTTAAAATGTATGAGATGAAAAAAATGTTTTTGCCTAAAATACCAAGGAAATGTGTCATCTTTAACTTTCAGCTTTTTAGAGATCATATCATCTTCAGCTCACTTAACTGTTCACAATAAGGCACCTTCACACGTCTTGGTGATTCCTGTATAGGAAAAACCAGTACCGTTGTGATCTGTGGTCCATGTCTGTGTGCATCTGAATGGCCGTGTGCTGCATCCGTGTATCTGTATTTCCATGTGACATCTGTATGTCTGTATGCAACATCTGTGCGCCATCTGTGTGTCTATATGTCCGTATATGTGTGTAATTCATACTTCTATGTCCCATGTCCATATTCTATCCTGGAAAAAAACGTATAATAGTTAAACAATTTATTTAATTTGTGTAAGCTGAGGAAAACTGCCTAGGTTCTGTGGTGTAATGACCACTGTGTCCACGAGGGGGCGCTGTGTGGATGTCCCAAGAGTGTGAGTGGTTGAAGAGCCATTATGTATCTCAAGGTGGGTGACCTTGAGATAGAGACATATGTATGTTTATGAATGCTATTGTAAAGTATATATGTCTGTGTGAAGGACCTGTGGTGAGGTCATAGTCATGTGACCCGGTGGGCGTGGCTATGGACCATATAATGTGGCCAGGTTAGGTCACATGGAGTGAATGCTGGGACCTGATTGGTCCAGTTTGGAAGGTCCCGTGAGGAGAAGGATCTCCTCACTAACAGCAGCCTGTGGAGCGGCTGTGTGTGTAATGGCAGCCAGTATCTGAGAGTCCCTGAGGAGTGAGTGGACTTCTGCGGCCTGGAGAAACAGCCATATGGGAACCCTGACGTGGGTGAGATAACCCTGGGGCTAAATAGCCTGTATAATGGACGCTCTCCTGTAATGCTGTGTATATTGCTGCTGGAGGTTTATGAAGGATGAATAAACCTCATAGACTATGATTTGTTGGAAAATCCTGTGCCGGATGTGTTTTTCGATCGCTGCAAGCGAGAACCCCTTACTTACATGACAGCGCTACCTCACATATGGTGGAGAATTGCTAAGGGCAATATAGTAGCCTTGTTGCTGGGGGCAACGGAAAAGGACTGCCAAAAAAAACGAAAAAAAAAAAAAACTTTGTTGCTAAGGGCTGCGGTTCCAACAGCACATGTTGCAGTGCTGGCAACGCTGAGCCAGGAGGGCTGACGGTTGTGGAAGCCGTATACTGACAGCAGCTCAGTGAAAGAGACTGGTGATTGCTAGGGTGCCTCTGCGGATAAGAGGTACCCGAGGACCTGTGTGGCTGACACAGGTAACGACAGGTGTTCGTTGTTGTACTGACCTGGGTCAGTGAGCAAGGTCCTGGAGGGTCAGTGTTGGGAGTTTCTGGGAGAGGAATCGGATCCCTGGAACACGTGATATGACCTTGGACCTGGTGAAGCCGGAGTGTTGGGAGACCCTGGGAGGAGGGTCTGCTCCCTGAATAGCACCCGGTGTGCCCTGTGTGTTGGACGGTCTCGGGCGGAGACGGTACGTCCTGAATAGCGCACAGACAGGATACGCGAGTTTTTTGGAGTTTTTCGTGCATGTGTTTTTTCTTTTTTTCCTCTGCAAAACCTGAAGGTGCTTGCTGTGGCTCAGTGGGGTCACGAAGGTCTCGCAGCACAGGGACCTGGTGTTTTCTTTAAGGGATCTGCCCTGGGAGCATTGGTAGCAGACGCTGTCTGTCTACGCCATCCTGCTGCAGCTTTATGGCATGTGACTAAGCGGATACAGTAGTTGTGGCTTTACACAACTATTAAGGGTGAGTACCCTGTATTATTGCTGCATAACCCATTATACCTGCACTGGTAAGGCCCTATGGGTGCACTTTTGTGGCTTTTTTATCTTTGAGGGTAACAAGCGGCTTCCAGTAACCCGGCGGGGTTACGAAGGTGACAAGCGGCTTCCGGTGGATCGGCGGGTCCACGAAGATGGCGCAGCAGGAGCTGCAGTGACACCAGCCGCTGTGTGTGTGTGTGAACAGCAGCCGGAGGTGCCGGTGATCAGTGACAGCAGGAGCTGTGGTGGTGCCAGCAAAGACTTGTGTGGTATCGTTAAAAGACAAACTGTACTGTGTGAACTGTGGCCTAAGAGGTTCTGCAGGACGGACATGGGGAAATCCCAAAAGGGGGCGGTGACCCAAAAGGGGGCGGTGACCCAAAAGGGGGCGATGACCCAAATTGGAGTGGTAACCCAAAAAGGGGTGGAGTCCCAAAAGGGGGCGGTGACCCAAGTTGGAGTGGTGACCCAAAAAGGGGTGGAGTTCCAAAAGGGGGCGGTGACCCAAATTGGGGTGGCAACCCAAAGTGGGGTGGTGGTCCAGAAAGGGGCCAAGTTTGAAGAAGTGACAGCACTGGGTGACTCAGTGGGTATGTCTGGGAAACTGCAGTGTACGTGTATGTCGTTTCCAGAATGTGGGATATACTTTCCGGAGCATGACGGGCCGCAAGTGTGTACAGTGATGCTGCACCGGGAAGGAATCTCGGGACGGTTGGACTCCAAGAGTCAGGTGACTCTGATAGGAACTCCTCTCACTTTCTGTCTGACCGAGAAAATGGCCCAGGTTCGCTGTAAACATGGGGTCACGGTGAACTATATGCTAGACAGAGTGGTGTTTGAGGGACCTGGAGGCAGTGAGTGCCAAGGTGGCGGGATACCACCAGACTTGGTGTATACCTTGGAGGGCGGCCGGGACTTTGTCATGTTGGATGACCTATGGTACGAGGAGGGAGACGTTCCTATAGTTGGGCTAACAGATATTAAGACAGTGACGGTTCCTGACGGGGAGAGGTCAGAGGTGGAAGTGACTGGGAAAAGGGGTATGTCAGCCCAACGGACGGACCTGACATCTCGTGACAAAACTGACGCTGACCTGGTGGGTAAGACGGCGGAAGTAGTCACACGGTTAGTGAGTAACTGGAGGGATGACTTAATCTCTGGGGGTGACTGTGGCTCTGAGAAAGAAAGGGAGCACAGAATAGAAGGGCTAGAGAAAGAAGTCTCTGAGCTCAAAGGCCACATGGTAACGTGGCAAGGACTGAATAAGGCCCTCAGAGAGGAGGTGGATGAATGTGTCAAACAAGAAAGAGGCCTGAGACAAACAGCTGAGCACAGAGTGGATGAGCTGGAGAAGGAAGTCTCTGAGCTCAGGGGTCACCTGTCAGCATGTCAAACTATGAACAAAGTTATAGTGAAGGATATGGAGGTGCTCAGAGAGGCCCAAGAGAAGCATCAACAGGAGATTCTCAGGAGAGAGGATGAGCGTCGCTACCTGGCAGAGGAGCGAGATAAAGTTCTGCAAGAACTCAGTGGAGTAGTAAAAGGTCTTCTGTGGGAGAAGTGGATGGGCGAAGACGTACAGCGGCCGTCCCCGACTGATAGCAAGGCAGAACTGACAAAGCCCATCTTGGAAAAGGGTCCTGAAGACTGTAAATTTCAGGAAGATGGTGAGCCAAGAGCTGCACAAGACAGTCATCCGGTCATGACAGATATCTTGAGGGAAGTGTCCGTGGGGAACCCAGAGCCATCTGTCCAGGATGAGAGCAAGTCCACGACCTTCAAGGTTGTAATTGATGTACCAGAAGACATGCAAGAAGCCTGTGCTGAGGAAGGTGTGCATGAGGCTTTCAAAGAGGCGGTCAAAGCGTGTAAGGTGCACTGGGCACCTGAGACTCGGCAGTTGGTGATAGTATCAGCTAGGGAAAACACATCAAACCGAGTAGCTGTCCTGAAAGAGATGCATTTGCAGTGTCTACGTGTCAAACAATTGGTTAGGCGGAGTAATATGAAGGCTGCTCGACGCCTAGAGATAGCAAGAGAGGCTATGGATCGGTTGGGTTTGAGGAAAGATGTGGTTCCGGTACCCAAAGCTCTGATTGGGAGAATCATTGGAAGGTCCGGGAAGGTGATGCAGGACCTTGTGAATGTCTCCGGTGTGGTGAGGGTGAGGATCCCTCCTGATGACGAAGACCAGGTGTCTGGTGAAGTGGGAAGGATTCCCATGATGGTGGTTGGCTCCATGGAAAGCCTGAGGAACTTTCAATTGCTCTTGGAGTATAGAGTGGGGTACCTGCAAGAGATTGAACAGTTGAAGCTGGACCGCCAGCGGATTAATAAAGAAGTGCGGAATACCAGGTGGCGGCCGCCTTCATACCAAGATGTAAGGACCCCAGGGGTACCGCCAAGAAGTGACATGGCAGATGGCCGAAGAATGTCAGCGAGTGGCAATTCAACAGACCGTACGAGGTTGAAGGGCTGTAGTTCCTGTGAGACGTTGACTGAGTCAGACTCGTGCCAGACAGCAGGATCGACTAAGACTTATGACCGCACCAACCGAGAGAGACGGTCAATAAGAGAAAGATCAGGTGACAAGGGGCACTGTAACAGTGTGGTGACTAAACAGTGTCTGATGATGCAGACAGACCGTGACTGGAGGGTCAAAGACAATGACCGGTATTATGACCGCTGGGGGCGGGGGGAGGCCTAATGTAGAGATGAGGCCGTATGACAAATGGAGACAGTTCTCTCGACCTGTGGGGCAAGGTGCAATACGTGCCCGGTCTCGAGACCCTGGTGTGATGTTGTGTGTTCAACCCCACAAGTTTGAACATAGGGAGGAGGTATGTGGTGTAATGACCACTGTGTCCACGAGGGGGCGCTGTGTGGATGTCCCAAGAGTGTGAGTGGTTGAAGAGCCATTATGTATCTCAAGGTGGGTGACCTTGAGATAGAGACATATGTATGTTTATGAATGCTATTGTAAAGTATATATGTCTGTGTGAAGGACCTGTGGTGAGGTCATAGTCATGTGACCCGGTGGGCGTGGCTATGGACCATATAATGTGGCCAGGTTAGGTCACATGGAGTGAATGCTGGGACCTGATTGGTCCAGTTTGGAAGGTCCCGTGAGGAGAAGGATCTCCTCACTAACAGCAGCCTGTGGAGCGGCTGTGTGTGTAATGGCGGCCAGTATCTGAGAGTCCCTGAGGAGTGAGTGGACTTCTGCGGCCTGGAGAAACAGCCATATGGGAACCCTGACGTGGGTGAGATAACCCTGGGGCTAAATAGCCTGTATAATGGACGCTCTCCTGTAATGCTGTGTATATTGCTGCTGGAGGTTTATGAAGGATGAATAAACCTCATAGACTATGATTTGTTGGAAAATCCTGTGCCGGATGTGTTTTTCGATCGCTGCAAGCGAGAACCCCTTACTTACATGACAGCGCTACCTCACAGTTCCTTTATAAACCAGCAAATTAAATGAATTGCTTTTTTCCTCTACTTGAATTTATTGGATAAATATATAAACTCATTTATATTAAGAAAAAAAACGGCATGGGCTCCTGCATATTTTTCACAACCAGCAGAGGGAAAGCCGACTGCTGGGGGATGATGTTAATAATCTGGGAATGGGACCATTAGAGGTAAATGTTCCTAGGCTATTAATGACAGCTCAAAGTGGTCTGCTTAGCCTTTACTGGTTAGTTTACTTGAGAACCCCAGAGAAAAAAATGATGTAGGGTTCCTTTATAAATTCTAACAGCAAAGGCTAAACAGACAGCTGTGGGCTTCTATTAATAGCCAGGGAAGGGGCCATAGATATTGGCTCCTGTCCCAGGGTAATAACATCAGGCTTCACCGGCCCCAG
Organism: Dendrobates tinctorius; assembly: GCF_039654945.1. NCBI lineage: Eukaryota > Metazoa > Chordata > Amphibia > Anura > Dendrobatidae > Dendrobates > Dendrobates tinctorius. The sequence continues at coordinate 40,271,863 of NW_027361711.1, forward strand.
AAATGGCACATCAATAAGATGCACTAAATCTGGTGCTTAGCCTCGCTCTTCCCACTTACCCTGGTGCATTGGCAAGTGGTGTAATAGGGTTGGGGATGATGTCAGCTTTTTATGTCCGCTGACATCAATCCCAGGGGTTAGTAATGAAGAGGCATCTATAAGACGCCCCCATTACTAACCCCATCATCATATTGTAAAAAATACACATCCAGAATAAAGTCCTTTATTTGAAAGAATGTCTGTAATAAACACTCCACGCAGTTTTTTATTTATCAGTGTAAAATTAAAAATAAAGAAACACCATATTTCTTACCTGTCCGAAGAAAATGCATTTGCCCCACGCTGTAATGCATCTCTGTTTCATCTGGATGCCTTGCTGAACAGTCACATGATGCGACCATTCAGCCTGGCATCTAGGATGCACAAAGCAGAACGCAGCTTCAATGACCTGCGGTGACGTCATTGAGGTTACTGCAGGTCACTGAAACTGTAGTTCCCATGGGATGAGACCACCGCTAGCACTGTAAGAAATTATTATAAGAATTATAAATAAAATCTGTTTTTACTGCATGTTGAATATACATAGTATACCACCTGCTCTATACCAATTTTTATGATTTAGTGCTTTTTAATGTATATCTAAAAAAGATTTATCCTTTTTATGAAGTTTTGTTTTTTTCTTGGTTTAATATATTTTGAACCCCTCATAGATTTTGTTTTTGCTGGTTTTTGTATTTTTAGGCAAGCTTGAGATCATTCTCTTCTTGTAAGGTCCAATAGTTACATAGTTACATATGTTGAAAAAAGACATCAAGTTCAGCGTACTTTGACTAGCTATACATTATCCATCCCTAGCGGGGACATCTGGTTCTTCCAGTTAGGCTGAAAGTCTTCCTGACAAAGTCTACCAAAGCACATTGGGCCTCCTTCACTTCAGTTAACTCCCACCCTGTCCACGGTCAACCCCTGTACTGTAAGTCTGTGCTGTAAGCAATTGCCTGGCTCCTTCTTCTCTCACGTTCAACAACGCAAGCATCCACTTCCGGACGGAGTCTCCTCACAGATCTTGGGTGCTTGACCAACATTGGGTGTCTTCCAGGTCTGAGGGAAAGAGGGCTGGGCTCTGGTTATTGACCAGCATCATGTGGACTCTGGGTCTTGAATGGCGCAGGTCTGGGGGTTCAGGCATTGACTTGTATAGTTGTGACTCTGGGTCTAGACTGGCGCAGATCGGGTCCTCGGGTCTTGACTGGCATAGTTTGGACTATGACTCATCATCTGAACATTGCAACGCACGTGTGTCTGCAGTCAGGAACGCGCTGACACCATTATGTGTTAGCGCTGTCTGTGGGCAGAGAGCGTGCACTCTGCTCTCTCGGCCATGGCCCTATTAACGCTGCAGTAGCGGCATGACTTTAGCAGCAGGGATGGAAGAGAGGTGAGTATTTTTTTGTATTATACATATATCAATCAGTACTTTGTGGGGCCATCATGCTATATATGAGGGATTATATGTGTAGGGCCTTCATACTATATATGGGGGACTATATGTGTGGGGTTATCATGCTATATACAGGGGATTATATGTATGGGGTCATCATACTATATTATGGGAATTTACATGTATAGGGCCATCATACTGTATATGGGGGATTCTATGTGTGGGGCTATCATACTATATATGGGGGATTACAGGTGGAGCCATCATACTATATATGGGGTATTACATGTGTGGAACCATCATACTATATATGGGGGATTACGTGCGTCAGGCCATCATACTATAAATAGGGGATTACAGGTGGAACCATCATACTATGTAAATGTCAGAGTTAAATGATAAGCATGCATTAATTCCAACCGCCTCCATAACCCCGCCTCATATTACCAAAGCCCTGCCCCTGTCCCACCCCCACCCCACCCTGCTGGGCAATGGAAGAAAAGTCTTTCTTGAAGCCGGTCCCTGGTGCAAAAAAGATTGGGGGACTTGAAACTGAAGTCATTTCTGCTGTGAAGAGCAATAACACAGTATCACAATATATACTGTAGTATAAATTAAAAATCACTTATTAATGTCAGCCACAGGCAGATCCTCATGGGACGGTCATCATGGCAGGCATAGGGGACTTCAGTAGGTCATCAGCATCCAATCAGTGTAGCGTAATCGCGACTGGGGGCAGGTGGGTGCAGGGAACATCAGACTCCCTTTCGTTCATGCTCTTTAAATCCTTTCAGAGATTGACAGCTGCATTTAAGTGCTTCTCCCATTGTTGTTGGAGGGAGATGATGATTGTGCACCACAACCATCATCTGTTGGGAGAGATGCAGGTTCGGGTCCTGAGCCTCCATGAAAGATGTGGACTCGACATATGATGTGTTAGGCTTACGACTATTTCAAGAAGGGCTTAAAGGAGAGAGAGGCTATACTTACTAAATAAATCCAACAACCCCAGCTCTAGGAGTGCAACATCTACAGTTTCTGACTGGTTGGAAGTGATGAAATCTCGACACCAGTAACCTGACCCTGCAGCCCTTCAGTAGCCTCAGCAGTTAGGTCATTGGTAACTATTAGGTCATCACTTCTGGTCTGGCATAGACTGCCAAAGGTTCAGCAGTAGGGCAGGTGGCAGATTTGGTTGCTAACAATGCCTTATTTATTTATTTTAAATGATCACTTCATAGCTACCATATACTGTATTAATAGAAGAAAAAAGCTGATAAATATTATTACTGTACAAGCAAAATAAATGAAAATTTTTTTTAACATTTGCAAAAAAAAATTGCGAGTGAAAAAATGGTTTGGTGATTGATTCCATGGATAACATCAACTATAATGGAAACTATACACAGTGGGTATAGTTTAGAAGTAAAGTTGACATAAGCAGCAACAGCAGAAAAGTAAGTTTAAACACAGCGGAGACAAGAATCATGAGCAATGAGTCAGGAATTCCAGAGCAAAGACAAGGCAGGGTCAGATAATTAGCTCAATGGGACTTATCTGCAAACAATACAAATACACAGTCTATAGGCAACAAGTCCAATTTCTGGAAGAAAACAACTTTTTTTTCTAATCTTATACAAACCCTTTAAACTTTGAGGGAACAATGACTTTTGATCTCCCCATCTCATTTCAATTACTATAACACCAAGAGATATTTCGTCAATTTTGAGAATGACCTCTGTCAATCAAGTGAAAAATAAATTTGCACTAATAGATAACCGAGTGCAAGTAATGTGCTAAAATTCATCACTCATAGATCTCTAGCCACAAGGCTGCACATATATAATGCAATATTTATATAATCTTACTGATGCAGGCAGGCATTAAGCAGAATTCAAATGTTTCAAATAAAGGTTTGATGTCAATGACTGCATCAGAATTTGGCACAGAATCGAGCTAAGGAAAATAAGTTACTAGGATGTCTGCAGGACTAAATCATGAAGAGGTATGAACAAGAAACAGAATGGCTTAATCAGTTGGTCTAAAACTGCTCTCTCCTAGCAATGGTCAAGACGTCACTCTGCATATCAGAATTAGGAACTATGGCACTTGGATTCCACATGCAATTTTGTTATTTATTTATCAGTAGCAGTTAGCACAATACTGTATAATGCTAATTGGGTCTTCAGAGAGCTTGATTTTAAATACAGTACAATTAGTAAACTCAGAGGCGTATCTAGGTTTTCCAGCCCCAGGGGCAAGAATACTGTTTGCTTCCTCCTCCCAATCCCACCCAACCACATATGTGATTTGCGCACTTAGGCTGGAGTTCAAAAACTTTCCCACGCTAATGAGTTCATGTCTGGTCAGGCGGGGAGGCTGCGCAGGCAGCTTTTCATTCATTCCGCAGTGGTTTACAGCCAGGCCAGTTGCATTAGCACCCCTCCCGGTTGTAAACTATTTAACCCCTTGAGATGGATTGCAGCGTGGGACATGACTGTACGGCGGATAGGTATGGGATATTGTTGCTTTTTTATTTTGGATTTTTTTACAGAACAAGGGCTTCCATTGGATTGGGAGTTTAATAAAGATGGCAAAAATGTGTGTTTAATTATTTCATTAAAAGTCTTTATTCTTAATGTGTGTTTTTTTAACCCTTTCATACTAGTGGATTAATAATGGAGAGGTGTCTTATTTACACCTCTCCATTATTAACCAGGCTTAATGTCACCTTACCATAGCAAGGTGATAGTAACTCCTTATTACCCCATATGCCACCCGCTACAGGGCAATGGGAAGAGAGAGGGTAAGTGCCGGAATAGGCGCATCTTACAGATGAGCCTTTTCTGGGGTGGCTGGGGGCAGATGTTTTTAGCCGGGGGGGCAATAACCATGGTCCCTCTCTAGGCTATTAATATCTGCCCTCAGTCACTGGCTTTCCCTGTCTGACGGAGAAAATTGCGCGGGAACCCATGCCAGTTTTTTCTGTGATTTAATTCTTTAATTTAACAACTACAGCTCCAAAATTTTACACACACACTACTAACATTATTAGTAAGGGACATATATAAATCTAATGGATATGCAATGGCTTACTGTATGTAAACCATGTCTCATATCCTGTCGGGTTCTGTAATGATTTTACAGAAGCCGACAATTGAATTATCAGCTATTCTGCTATCTAGCTCTGTATGAAATATAAAGATATATATATATATATGTGTCTCACTGACATATATATATATGATTGCCTTAAATTGTCTGTCATCCACTTCTGCCTGGATGTCCCCGAATCCCACAATCCACTATGCCACACCGGAAGTACGCCGACCGCAATTTTGTAACACCCAAATGATGCCTTTCAGACCTAGGATGCAACTGCGATCCCGAACACCACTGCGATCCCAGCTGCCACTCGTATTCAGGTCGCCGCTGCGATCCCAAACGCCGCTGCAATCCCGAACGCCACTGGGATCCCAGCTGCCACTCGGATCCAGGCCGCCGCTGCGATCATGAGGCTGTGAAAGGGGTATAACGAGGGGATATAACTGAAGGGGTGTAATGAAGAGGGTATAATGAGAGGGTGTAATGAGGGGGTGTAATGAGAGGGTCTAATGAGGGGGGATTATTGAGAGGGGTGCCGCCGCCGGACACCCACTAGGTCCCACTGCTTGACTACACACGCCGGATCCCGCCGCTGCCTGCCCACCCACCTCTGTGCAGTCACAGCTGGCAGGAAAGACCGTGGCTTGAGGCCTGTGCTGGAGATTGGGTGCGGCCACCCTCTGGTGGCGCAGCACACGATCTCCAGCACAGGCTGCAAAACACCATCTTTCCTGCCGGTTGTGACTGCACGGAAGTGGGTGGGCCGCCACCCCCAGCGCCACAAAGCTGCCCTCATCGTGATGTTACTGCCCTCCCGATGCGATAGCATCGGGCACACATTTAGTATATATAAATATACATATATATATTTATATAGTCTGTATATATGTTTTCACGAATACTTGAGGCCATGGATCCATTATATGTCCATTTTTCAAGCCGGCGAGAAAATCTCGCCGTACGGATGCCATACGGATTTCACACGGATGCTTAGATGCGAGAAAATCGCATCCTCGCATTGCACACGGATGACATACGGATCACTGTTCAGGGAACATTTCTGCGATTCTTGGCCGTATAAAACGGACAGATTTTTTTTACTTTATGTATGACTCCAACCTTAGTCACAGGCCGACGAGTTGCTCTAACTAATTCTCTCAATGTTCATTGAAAAACTGAGAGAAGCAGGTAGAGAAGCTAGTTGTCACAGGCCCATAAATATGAAAATCGCATATGAGTGAAGCTTGCAGAGCTGAATCCTGACAGTGATTATACTACAATACACGCTGTTAGGATTGTCATGCTACAGTGCTTCATTTTATAATTGCTGTAAAGGCTTCATCCTCGTTTGAGATAAAAGTCTGCAGTTACTATAGGTGATTACAGGCTTCTGAATTCTCATAGCGCATGCATTGCACACTTTTAAAATTCTCCCTTGCTGGTGGCAGGGGTGGATGGTATGTGATTTGTATACTTCTGGCCATACTCTAACTAGACGTGTCATTTTCATTGAGTGAGGCAACGCATGGCTAATCGGTACGTGACCACATCTATGAATATCATTGGTACGAGAGATTCCTGACAGCATGCACAGCGGGCAGTGCACACTGTGAGAATTCCGAAGTCTGCAGTCACATACTGTAGAATGACTGCATACTCATCACAGACTTAGACAACCCCTTTAATGCTCCAAACATAAATACAAATATGAGAGTCAGTATCACCAAAAAAAAATTTACATCTAGGTATCTCTCTTTTCTTCATGATGAGTTTTCTCATTCATAGCCCATCTCTGCAGACTTCCATCTTCTCCGGTCTTTTATAAAACCTGCACAGAGTTACCGTGTCGTGGTGGGATAGCTTTCATGCTACTTTTGATCAAAAACAGTATTACTAAAAACTCTGTATTATTTAGATGCACTTTTGCTTTTACTTATTTAGTTAAAGCAGGGTTTTTGCTCACTTTGTCTTTTGCAGGTTTTATGTTTTATGGCCAATGTCAACATGCTTTTATATGCTGTATGTGTATCAACTCAAACCAAGCTCAACTTTTGTGTTTTTTCTCCGGTCTTTTGTAGCACATTTCCACATGATACCCTTAAAAATAGCAGTGTGACTATAATGCTCTTGAATAAAAATATCTGCCCTACATTGAGCCCCTGGATAAATAATTACCCTTTACTATATTCCCTGCACAAACTATGACCCACACACTGCCCTCTCCTTTCCAAACTGAGCCAAGTCTTCACACTGTCTGCTCACACTTTGTCCCCCCTATAGGGCCCAGTCTCTATACTGTGCCCTCTCATCACTCTTCCCTTCCTTGACTTACTGTTTCCTCCTGACTGTGCCCTTACACTCTTCTCCCATGCTACCCTCCCCACACTACTCTGTCTCTATTATGTGCACACTCACACTTTTTTCCACCTATACTGTTTCCTCGCACTATTCCCCTCAATAGTCTCACTCTTCACATATTTCCACCTCCCTCCTCATACTGTCTCCTCATATATTTACCCTCTCACACTACCCATACTGTGTCCAAACTCATTCCATAAACCTCGCACTGTGTCCGCATAAATTTTCCCCTCGCTTCTCATACTATATCCGCACCCATCACCCCAGTCACCATACTGTGTCTGCACCAATCCCCTCACACGTTTCCTATACTGTGTCCACATACATCGTCCCTTCGCTCCCCATACTGCGTTTGCTCCCATCCTCCCCATTCTGTGTCCGCACCTTTCCCCCACTCATCATACTATGTCTGCACCCATCCTCCCTCATATATTCCTTCCCTTGCTCCTAATACTATTGTACGTAGGGTGACCAACAGGGGGGTGTTCCGTTACTGGCCGCAGACAGACTCGAGACAGAGACAGGATCGTGTCCAACAGGTCTTTTTTATTGATCGTATTTTCCATGACCCACAGCTCCACACAACAGCTGCGCAATACACTCCACAGCTCTACACAACAGCTGCTCGACAGGCTCCGCAGCTCCATACAGCAGCTGCTCGACTAACTCTGTGGCTTCACACAGCAGCTGCTCGACTAAGTCCGCAGCTTCACACAGCAGCTGCTCGGCTAAGTCCGCAGCTTCACACAGCAGCTGCTCGACTAAGTTTGCAGCTTCACACAGCAGCTGCTCAACTCCGCACACAGGCCCGGGTACCTTCACTCTCTTCCTTTAGCTACTTAACGTCCCTCGCGGCTCTTCCCCTGTGGCTGCCCTAGGCCTACCACCACAGCGTTTTACCAGTCCGAGTCTGTTCTTTTTATGGTGCCCCAGTCTGTCTCTGTCTGCAGCCCCTCCTGTCCGGGCCCCCCCCCCCGTGACCTATTTCAGCTGTCAGTCCCTCCTGGAGCTTCTTCTTTGTCCTTTCCCTTCAGCAGACCTTTCTGTCTCCTGTGCTCCCCTCGCTGACTGAACCTTCCAGGACTTTCTCTCAGCCTTTTATCTCCCCCACGTTCTGGTAACCCCGCCCCCCATGACTTGACAGTTTCTTCGGCCAATGGCAGTTGTTCAGTCCCATCCTCACACTCTCCACTGCCCTCTAATGGTCAAACTCCACTATTATACCCTTCCTCTTTATCTCCAGCTGTTTCCCATCTTTCACCATAGCAGTCCATCCACAATACTCCACACCTCTGCCATCCCATTGCAGACAGGTCTGTCTGTCAGTCCACCTTCCCTACACTCCTCCTTCCTTTATCCATTGTCATCCTCGACAATCTTGTCTCCCTCTTTTCTGTTCTGAAACTTCCCCACATTCTTTTGTCAGACCGGTTACTGAGCCAGGCCCACGATACGCGGGAGCTGAACCAAACCGGGAGCGATCGCCCTCCGAGTAGCTAACAGCTCACTCGCCAGCGCGTACGCCATCATGACAATTCCTTCTGGTTGGGTTAGGTCCATTCGGGCTACTCTACGAACGCATACCTCCCACTTTTCTCCATTTCTGTCACCTTCTTCCATTCTGACCGCCTATCCGAGGCCCTACCCTACCAGGTCATCGTCAGCATCCTCCTGTCCTTTATGGGGTGTATGTCTGGTACTTGGGGTCTGACCCAGGGACTGCTGTCTGCTCTACTCCCATCCATCTCTTCTGTCCCGTCAATTTCAGTCATGGTCTGCGTTTTCCTCTTTACTCGCAGTACCCAGGACCTGTGGACATCTTCATTTTGCATACAGATAACTTTCCCAACTTAGCTATATATTAAACATAGTTTTGCAACTATACTCTACTTTAATGCTTCTATTTTTAAACCCCCTTTTTTAGCATTTTTTTTTATAACGCATAACATTATAAGCTTTAGTGCTCCCCCTTCCTTTGAAGCGAGCACCCCTCCCAGTATGCATCCCTGTAACATCAGGTGTGGGCTACTTTTATCCCATCGAGGACTTAAAACTGTCCCCCATGCCATACAACGGTGCACAGCAGTCCCGGCAGTCCATTTTCACGGATACTCTGGGCCACCTCCTGGCGGCCGATTTTTCGCCAACAACAACAAGGGACTCCACAGCCGTGGAGTCTCAAGGATGCTTGTAGTGTCTCTGGGCCTCGAGTGTCCCTGCTGCTCAAGACCCAGGAGTCCTTGACTCTTTTATGGGGGCTCATACCCCTCAGAGTAGGTAATCACGGCTACCGCGTAGTAGCCGCGGGGACAATACTCCTTGTAATATAAGACCAGGTCTCCCTCCCGCAGATCCCGGCCGTGCTTGACAGATGCTACATTTAAATATATTTTGCAGCCGGTGGCAAGGTCCCGAATGAAGCCATAGCCCTTGGCGGTATCCATATACACCAGCCGCCCGTACAACCGAGGGGTAGACATGGCGGCCTCCCCCTTCTCATGGAGCAGCGCCCACACCTCCCGCTCTTTGGCCTCCTTCTGTTCGACAATCTCCGCAACCCAGGCGGAGGGTCCGGTATAGGCCGCAGAGTCCGGTGGGCGGGCTGCAATCGAGAGTGGAGCAGAGGCGGCCGCAGACATTGGGGAGCAGGCCGCAACCGTAATAGCAGATGGGGCAGTGGCGGCCACAGGCATCGTCGGGTAGGCTGTGGAGTAGGCCGCAGCCGGGATCAAGGTGATTGTAGGCTCCGGTGAGTAGGCCGCAGCCAAGGCCACGGATGGAACAGTGGCGGCCGCGGATGCCGATAAGTAGGCCGGCGTGATCTGTGGTGCTCCCGAAGTGACAGCAGGCCCTGATGGATAGGCCACGGCCAGAAAACGGAGCGCGGCAGAGATGGCCGCAGGCTGGTTCCGCGCCAGCGTCGCCGGGCGGGGCGGCTCGGGGTCATTGGCAGGAGCCGCAAAGTCATCCGGGGCCGGGGTCGCTGGAGAGCGGGAGGTCGGCCGGGAAGGCCGAGGGCCGGTGTCAGGGCCCTGGGACCTGTCTTGTGCATGGGGGCGGGATTTGCCTGCGGTGCCGCCGGCTGGGCCGGGGGAATGCTCACTTTCCCCGGCTCCGCGGCTCCTGGCAGGCTTTCCCGCAGCTCCTCCAGCAGCTGTTGGTCTTCACCCCGCCATCCGGCAGGGCCGGCCTCCAGGCCCGGTGGCTCCGCAGGGAGGTTCTGTGACAATTCCTCCAGACCACAATGGAGCAGCTCAGCTATGTTTTTATGTCAGCTGCCAGGCCTAAATTGGAGACATGGGAGCAGCCAGTCCCACCCAACTATCCTAGCTTCTCCTATAACCTAGAATCCAGGTCCATTGATTAAACCTCTCAGCACTATTATAGTATGTGCACACGTTGTGGATTTGCATTTGCAAAAATCTGTGCGGATTCTTCCTCTCTTGGCAGAAAATGCAAATGAAAATCCATGCGGATTTGATGCGGTTCTGCTGTGGATTTGACTGACTCAATGGAAGTCAATGGGTGCAGAAGTGCTGCAGATCTGCAAAAAGAATTGTCATGCTGCGGAAAATAAAACGCTGCGAATCCGCGTTGATTTTAGCACAGCATGTGCACATCAATTCTGGATTCCCATTGATTAACATTGGTTGAGCACTACATTGCGGATTTGGTGCAAATCCGTGCATGAAAAACGTTGTGGATCTACAACAAAATCTGCAACGTGTGCACATAGCCTTAGCGCTGGGACCTTCTCTCCAGGTTTTATATCACCGTAGCTAGACACCTCAGTGACACATATACTCCATCCAGGACTTGTGCGTCTGCCGTCTTGCATAATGAAAACATGAAAAATAGATAAATAAAAATAAAATCAGAGGAGGAAATAAGAAATTAAATCAATAGTATCAAAAAGCTTCCGGAATGCCATAGACACAATACAAGATACAGTCCATATAATATATCACACATAAATATATAAAGTACAATAAATGTTGGCAGACTGAGAGCATGGCTAATTATGAGAGACCGTAAATAGTGGAAACAAATTGGTCAGTGATCTTAAATATATAGAAGAGAGAGTCTGATGTGGTGAAAGAAATGAAACTGTAGTGGAAAACTGAACAAAAAAGCAATGGCAATACAATGTGGAGACAGTGAACAAAACGACTAGCTAGGAAAAGTAAGTAAAGAACTCAATTATGAATAGTAAAGTCAGACAGAAAAGTAAATATAACATAACTGAGGTGGAATAATGCGGAAATAGTATAGTGCTCAAAGAACAGTAAGCAGAAGACAGTAAAGGCAGAAGCATATTTCTAAGAACAATAAAGGAGAGCAAAGAGACATATAAGCAATGGTATAGCATGCTATAAAAATAACAAATTACTTCAATATGCCGGAGCTGTGTAAAATCGTATAGTGCTCTATGAGTTGGTGAAGATGCTGTGAGGAGGCTGGGCAGAGTCTATATATACTCAGTGTGCCGGTGTCAGAGAAATCATGCAAGAATTAAAGATGTGTCTGACAGGATATCAGGACTCTTCAGACCTACAGATGACTACCCATTCCTGCTACTACATGTGGGGACAAATGACACCGCAAGAAATGACCTGGAAACCATCTGCAGAGACTTTGAAGACTTAGGCAAGAAAGTGAAAGAACTGGGAGCGCAGGTGGTCTTCTCTTCCATCCTCCCAGTGGATGGCCATGGAACAAGGAGGTGGAATAAGATTCTGCAGGTGAACAACTGGCTACGTCGATGGTGCCGTCAGCAACGATTTGGATTTCTGGATCACGGAGTGAATTACTTATACGATGGACTACTTGCTAGAGATGGGGTGCAGCTTACGAAGACTGGAAAGCATGTATTTGGAAGTCGCCTTGCTACACTTGTAAGAAGAGCTTTAAACTAGAACAACATGGGAAGGGAAGCAAAAGACCAGAAAAATCCATACACCTGACAAATGCTATTGAGAACTCTGCTATTAGAAGTGGAAAGGAAGAACAAAGACAAAAGAATCTAATTAATAAAAATATTGGAGAAAGAGAAACCTATCACAAACTAAAATGTTTCTATACTAATGCACAAAGCATGGGCAACAAACAAGGAGAATTGGAACTACTAACACAGGAAAAGAAATATGATGTCATTGGAATCACTGAAACTTGGTGGGACAATACACATGATTGGAATACAAGACTAGAAGGATACAACTTATTTGCAAGAAACAGACTTGATAAACGAGGAGGAGGTGTCGCATTGTATGTTAGAAACGCATATATCTGCACAGAGATTGAAGCTTCAGAGACTGGGAGTTCTGTGGAAACTGTTTGGGTAAGAATACAAGGACAGAACAATGGAAAGGACACCATTGTAGGCATTTACTACAGGCCGCCTGTGCAAGCCGAAGATATGGATGAACTCTTTATGCATCAAATGGCCAAGTTCTCCAAAAAATATGACATAGTTGTCATGGGAGATTTCAACTATCCAGACATTTGTTGGGAATCTCTCTCAGGCAAAACTAACAGGTCAAGGAAATTCTTATCCTCTCTTGCTGACAACTTTATCTTCCAAAAGGTAGGGGAGAAAACAAGGGGAACTGCTACCTTGGATCTAATCCTTATAAACAGGGAGGAAATGGTTGAGGAGGTAAAAGTGGCTGGGACCCTAGGAGGTAGCGACCATGCTATTTTAGAATTTTGCATAACTAGAGGAGGAAGACCTGTGAAGACTCAGACGTCAAGGTTAGATTTCAGAAAGGCAGATTTTAAGGGATTCAGAAAGAGAATTGGAGGGATCCAATGGCTGGATATCCTTAAAGACAAAAATGTCCAGGAAGGATGGGAAATCTTGAAAAATGAAATTCTCAAAGCACAGTTGTTATCAATTCCGAAAAGAGGGAAGAATAGGAAGCATTTAAGGAAACCAGGATGGATGAACACAGAACTTAAGCACATGCTAAAAAGGAAGAAAAAAATGTTTATAAAATGGAAAGAGGGAGGCATATCTAAAGAAGAATATAATGCTGTCTGCAGAACCTGCAGGGCACAGATCAGATTAGCTGAAGCTGAAAATGAATTGAGGCTTGCAAGAAATGTCAAAAGCAATAATAAAGGATTTTGGGGATATGTCAAAAGTAAAAGAAAAGTTAAAGATGCTATAGGATTTTTACAGAATGAAAATGATGAAATGGTAAGACAGGATGCTGAGAAGGCTGAACTTTTAAATTCCTATTTTGCATCTGTTTTCTCTGACAAAGGAAATGTAACATCAACTGTTCTTCACTGTCCTATTAAGGGAATAGAAGAATCCAGGATATCTATAAACAGAAAGATAGTGAGGAAACACTTAGCTAACCTAAATGAATTCAAGTCTCCAGGTCCAGATGAATTACACCCCAGAGTACTGAAGGAGATAGTAGACGAAATTTTTGAACCCCTCTCCATAATCTTTGAAAATTCTTGGAGAACAGGAGAAGTTCCAGAAGACTGGAGAAGAGCAAATGTTGTTCCTATCTTCAAAAAGGGGAAGAAGGTGGACCCAGGCAACTATAGGCCGGTGAGTCTGACTTCTATACCAGGAAAGATCTTTGAAGAAATTATTAAACAACATGTATGTCAGTACCTGGATAAGAATGAAGTGATTAAACAGAGTCAGCATGGGTTTGTAACTAATAAGTCATGTCAGACTAACTTAATTTCCTTCTATGACGGAATCACTGATTGGGTAGATCAAGGAAATGCTGTAGCTATAGTATATCTTGACTTCAGCAAAGCATTTGACAAAGTCTCTCATACAATCCTTATTGCAAAAATGACTAAGTATGGAATGGACAAGGCAACTGTTAGGTGGATTCATAACTGGCTTAGTGATCGGACCCAAAGAGTGGTCGTAAATGGCTGCACATCCAGTTGGAAGAATGTCTCAAGTGGGGTACCACAGGGCTCTGTCCTGGGCCCTGTATTGTTCAACATCTTTATCAACGATTTAGATGAAGGAATTGAGGGTAAACTGATTAAATTTGCTGATGACACAAAGCTAGGAGGGATAGCTAATACTAGAGAAGAGAGAGAGAGGATTCAAAAAGATATAAATAAACTGGAGAAGTGGGCAGCAACTAACAGAATGGTTTTTAACAGGGAGAAATGCAAAGTACTACATCTGGGCAATAAAAATGAAAAAAGCATATACAGAATGGGAGGAATAGGGCTAAGTGACAGCACATGTGAAAAAGACTTGGGTATACTAATAGATCACAGACTGAATATGAGTCAACAGTGTGATGCAGCAGCAAAAAAGGCAAATACAATTCTAGGATGTATTAACAGAAGCATACAGTCTAGATCACGTGAAGTCATTATTTCCCTCTACTCCTCTTTGGTCAGACCTCATCTGGAATATTGTGTCCAGTTTTGGGCACCACATTTTAAAAAAGACATCAACAAACTGGAGCAAGTTCAGAAAAGAGCGACCAGAATGGTGACCGGTCTGTAAACCCTGTCTTATGAGGAAAGGTTGCAGGATTTGGGAATGTTTAGTTTGCAAAAGAGAAGACTGAGAGGAGACTTAATAGCTGTCTATAAATATCTAAAGGGCTGTCACACTGTAGAAGGATCAACTTTATTCTCATTTGCACAAGGAAATACTAGAAGCAATGGGATGAAACTGAATGGGAGGAGACACAGATTAGATATTAGAAAAAACTTTTTGACAGTTAGAGTGATCAATGAGTGGAACAGGCTGCCACGAGAAGTGGTGAGTTCTCCTTCAATGGAAGTCTTCAAACAGAGGCTGGACAGACATCTGACTGGGATGATTTAGCGAATCCTGCTTTGAGCAGGGGGTTGGACCAGATGGCCCAGGAGGTCCCTTCCAACTCTACGATTCTATGATTCTATGATTCTATGATTCTATGTACTGACTATAGGGCAGAGCCACCGATCAGCTCGAGCAGGGCCACATCAGCGCTGTCACTCATCAGCTGATCATGGAGTGCGGCAATGCACATCAAACAGGAGCAGGGAAGAGATGATTAAATCAAAGGTTAAAAATGTGTAGAAAGGCTATAGGTATTAGATATAGGGTTGAAAAGAAAATCATCAGAAGAGAATATAAGAATGAAAAGGGAATTAGTGTGAGAATGAGAAGAAATGTGAGACTAAGATAAGCTACATTAAAATAACAAGAATCAAAGATATGTATCAAGTGTCAGTATGTGCAAGGAAATATAATAACAAGAGATACTGTACGTAAAGATGAATAATGAAAATGCGTAAATAATGTATACTGTAAAGGGCCTTTCACACTAAGCTAGCAATATCGCTATAACGTCACTGGTTTTTGTGACGTTATAGCGATATTGCAAGCGATATCGCTATGTCTGATACTTACCTCCGACCGCTCCCCCACTGGTTATCGCTGATCGCGCGAGAACGTTCAGGACTGTTTCTCGTCGTCAGCTTCCTGCTGGGCTTCCTGCTGTGGAGACGAGCGACGCGTGGACGCGGGCGGGAGGACGTCAGGATCGCCTCGTCTGACAGGTAAGTAACGACCCCCGACCACTACTATGTCGCTGGTGAGATCGGCCTGTTTGGCAGCTCACTAGCGACCACTTAGCGATGCACCAGCGATCCTGACCGCGTCATATCGCTGGTGCATCTCTAAGTGTGACAGTACCTTTAGTAACAAAAGTAAAATGTCAGAAGAGCGAAAAATGAAGAGAAATATATGAGACAAAAATTAGGGGAAAAAAGACTAAAGGCACAGTAGGGTGTAAACCAGCACAAATGCCTAATAAGGCTGAAGAGTCGCTATTTACTAGAAATGAGCAGATATTTTAATCCCTTCGCGCAGGAGCCCATTTTCCTTTTTGCATTTCAGTTTTTCACTCCCCTTCTTCACAGAGCCATAACTTTTTTACTTTTCTATCAATATGGCCATGTGAGGGCTTGTTTTTGCGGGACGAGTTGTACTTTTGAAAGACACCATTGGTTTTACCATGTTGTGTACTCAAAAACGGGAAAAAAAATCCAAGTGCGGTGAAATTGCAAAAAAAGTGCAATCCCACACTTGTTTTTTGGGTTTTTTCTTCACAATGTTCACTAAATACTAAAACTGACCTGCCATCATGATTCTCTAGGTCATTGCGAGTTCATAGATACCAAACATGTCTAGGTTTTTTTTCTATCTAAGTGGTGAAAAAAAATTCCAAAATTTGTAAAAAAAAAAAAAAAGTGCCATCTTCCAATACCCGTAGCATCTCTATTTTTCATGATCTCGGGTTGGATGAGGGCTTATTTTTTGTGTGTTGAGCTGCCTTTTTTAGTGATACCATTTTGGTGCAGATAAGATCTTTTGATCGCCAGTTATTGCATTTTAATGCATTTTCGCTGCA
Organism: Dendrobates tinctorius; assembly: GCF_039654945.1. Taxonomy (NCBI): domain Eukaryota; kingdom Metazoa; phylum Chordata; class Amphibia; order Anura; family Dendrobatidae; genus Dendrobates; species Dendrobates tinctorius. The sequence goes on from NW_027361711.1 coordinate 40,288,168, forward strand.
ACCAAAAAAAAGTTATTCTGGAATTTTGACTTTTTTCTCGCTATGCCATTTACTGATTAGGATAATCCTTTTTTTATTGATAGATCGGGCGATTCTGAAAGCGGCGATACCAAATATGTCTATGTTTGATTTTATTTTTATTGTTTTATTTTGAATGGGGCGACGGGGGGTGATTTGAACTTTTGTATTTATTTTATTTTTTTAATATTTTTAAAAACCTTTCTTTTTATTTTTGGCATGCTTCAATTGTCTCCATGTAATGAGAGCAATAAACAAGAAGCGCAAAATGAGTGAAACCTGGTGATTAAGTGGCCACTCACCTAATAGTGTTGTTCACCTCTGATGAAGATAGCGTTATGCTATCAAAACGCGTTTTGGAGATCGAAGGGTTAATAAAGGTTTGTTAACCAGATTGCTGTCCCTATAATTATCCCTTATCTCAGCGCTCCACAGACCGCCACAACTTTTTCTCCTTCATTGGCATGTGACGAGTTAATAGCCGCGGATGGATCATAATTCCACCCGTGGCTGTTCCGGGGAAATGTCAGGAGAAATAGGAAAAGAGAAAAAAGAAAGAGGAAGATAGGCGACAACGAAAGAGAGCGAGAAAGAGAAACATTTTTATTTATTTTTCTTTCCACTCTATTGTAGGGATACAGGGCATCAAAATTACTAGTGCCTAATGTATTCATTTCAATTATCTCTCAACTGGGCGTTTGATTTTATTCAACTCTTTCATTCTATTACAACGCTATCCAATAATATAAAAGCAGAGTCCATAGGTAGGAAAAAGTAGATGCCCACAGTACTGCCCTAAATGAGGTCCGTAACTGTGCCAGTGTGACAGTCCTCATTCCTCAGCTGCTTCTGCAACTCTTCTGACTCTGATGTTGCAGATGGCCTTCTCTACCAACACATTACTAATGGGAAGTGCCTGGAGGATGGCGTGATCACGCGAGAAAGAAATTCTCAATACATAAACCTTGCTAAGTGAAAACTGCTACTTTTTTATGGATATGCCATTTTAGTGCCCAAAGTGCTGTGCCCACCCAGCTTGCGCCACTGTGCTTCAAAAATCCAATAATAACAAATTTTTTCCATTTTACTACTTTAAAAATAATTGATTTGTGTCGTCATATTCTGAGAACCATATCTTTCTTATTTTTCGGCCTATAGCATTGTACTCATATGTAGCCTTGCTTTTTAAGGGACAAGCTGTAGTTTTTATTGGTATCGCTTTGGGATAAATTCTAATCTTTACCAAACTTCTAATGAAGGAGAGGTAGCCAAACACCAGCAAATATGCCTTTTCAATTATTTTTTTGGCTCTCACAATATGTGGTGTTATATTTTATTAGCTGAATGAAAAAAAGTAGTTTGGTCCCGTGTTAGCCAATAGAAAAATATATATAAAGTGCTCTCAGTGAGAGAAACAAAATAGGAATCTTGTGGGTGTCCGTCTTCCGCCGGCATCCATGGCTCGCTCGTCGGCGCCAGCAGGACGGCGACGACGAGAAATGGACCAGGCCGATCTCGCGCGATCAGCAATAGCAATAGCCAGCGGGGGAGCCGGTCGGAGGTGAGTATCATACATAGCAATATCACTAGCAATATCGCTGCTGTGTCACAAAATCAGTGACGGTTTAGCGATATTCACACATCAGTATTTTTGATCAGTATTTCATCAGTATTTGTATGCCAAAACCAGGAGTGTCTCCAAAACAAAGAACAGGAGTCAGTCTTTCAATAATATATTTTATCAGTAAGTTCCATTCCTGGCTTTGGCACACAAACACTGATGCAAAATACTGACCAAATACTGACATGTGAATGAGCCTTTAAGGCTGAGTTCACACGTGGCGTTTTTTTCGCGTTTCCGCTGCGGTTTTAACCGCACGATTTTCCCGCGAAAACACGAAAAAATAAGCATCCCATGCATTCCTATGGGATTCCGCAATGCTGTGCTAATGCTGCGGTTTTTACTGCGGCGAAATCGCTTTGCGGTAAAAACCGCAGCATGCTCATTAATTTTACGGAATCGCGGCGATCCCGCACCCATAGGAATGCATTGTTCCGCTTACTTCCCACATGTGGCTGTGCACACCATGCGGAAAGTAAGCAGAACATTTGCGGATGGTACCCACGGTCTGGAGGAGAGGAGACTGTCCTCCGGGCTTTGGGTACCATATCCCTGTAAAAAATAGAATTTAAAATAAAAAATATTGTTATTCTCACCTTCCGACGTCCCGCGCAGCCTTCCCGCTTCTCTCCACGCTCTCGTTCCCAGTAATCCTTTGCGAAAATGCCCGCGATGGCGTCCGTTCTCGCGGGATCGCGAAGTCTCTCGGTCATTCACGCAACGTCATCGCGAATGACCGCGAGACATCGCGGTCCCGCGAGAACGGACGTCATCGCGGTCCCGCGAGAACGGACGTCATCGCGGGCATTTTCGCAAAGGATTACTGGGAACGGCTGCGCGGGACGTCGGAAGGTAAGAATAACACCATTTTTTATTTTTTTTTGCATTTTATCTTTTACTACTGATGCTGCATAGGCGGCCTCAGTAGTAAAAAGTTGGTCACACTTGTCAAACACTATGTTTGACGAGTGTGACCAACCTGTCAATCAGTTCTCCAAGCGATGCTACAGATCACTTGGAAAACGCTAGCATTCTGCAAGCTAAATACGCTTGCAAAATGCTAGTTTTTCCGCTGGAAAATCGCGGGAATTTAAAAAATCGTGGTAATTTCCGCGAGAGTTCCGGTACGTGTGAACTTAGCCTTAAGAGAGAATCCTTAATTAGGTAAGATTAGATAAGTGGTGTGAAGCAAACAGCAGGACTATAAGATCCCTGGGACATTCACATGTTCCTCTTCCAATGTGGTGAATTTAATTCTATGCAATATATGTCCTGTGGGTGGCCTCTATGTTGGAGAAACAGGACAGAGACTGAGAGCAAGGATGAGGTCTCTCCGTCATACAATTACAGACAAAAAAACCCATTTATCTGTGACCAAACAGTTCTGTGGTCCAGGACACAATGTAGACAATATGAAAGTTGTCATTTTGAAAGGCAATTTCACATCACAGAAGCATCAAAGGGTTTGGGAATACAAATTCATTACAATCTTTGATTCTGTTCACACAGGACTCAATTTGTCAGAAGGATTTATGGCCCATTACCAGGGCCACCATCAGGGCATGACAGGCATTACACTTGTATGGGGCCGGGCGCTGCCCGGTGATTAGGGGAGCCTGCCCGAACTCCTCAGTGCACCATGGTCAGATGGCCATCCACACTCCAGCACTGCCCCCGGCTCATGTGATGTGACGTCACACGTTGCTCTTCATTTCCTCATTCCTGAGAAAACAGAAGAGCGGTGTGCACGTGGCGTCGGCGTGGGACCAGGAGCGGCTGCAGGCCTGCAGCAGAGCAGAAGACGTCTGTCCTGGACCCTGGGAGACGGTCTCGGTCTGACGGTGCGGTGGACGGCCAGCGAGCAGGTAAGTCAAGTGAATATTCTTTTTATGTCTCTCTCATGTGTCTGTATTCTGGCTGCAGCCTGCTGATCATGGGGACACTGGGGACCGGGGGCCTGTTGTTGGACTTGTCTCAGTCTGATCATGGGGGGGAAGTCTGGGGTCCCCGGCGCCGGGGGCCGGTTGTTGTCTGAACATGGGGGGAAGTCTGGGGGCCCCGGCGCTGGGGGCCGGTTGTCTAATCATGTGGGGGGGAATCTGGTGGCCCGGGGGGGCTGGTTGTGTCTGATCATGGGGGGCATTGGGAGTCCTGTGGGGACCCAGGGGCCTGGCTGATGGTGGGGGACCCAGGGGTCTGCCTGGCTGTCCATGGGGGGTCACCCAGGGGCCCACCCTGCAGTCTGTGGGGGGTCTAGTGGACCCAGGGCCTGAGCTGATGATGGGGGGTCACACAGGGGCCCGCCCGGCTGTCCGTGGGGAGTCACCCAGGGGCCCGCTCGGCTGTCGGTGGGGGGTCACCCAGGGGCCCGGATGATGATGGGGGGACTCAGGGGCTCGGCTGCTGATGGGGGGACCCAGGGGCCTGGCTGTTCATGGGGGGGTCTGAAGGGCCCAGCTGATGATGGGGGGAGCCAGGGGGCTGATGGGGTGAGCCAGGGCCCAGGGGGACAGATCTCCAGTGCCAAGATTACTAGGAACATTGTTGACTGTCTCCACCTGCAGCTCAGCCCGTAGTCCTATCCTTTTCGTCAGCACAGACAGTGCTGCACATGCACAGTACCAGCATGTTGACTGTCTCCACCTGCAGCTCAGCCTGTAGTCTTATCCTTTTAGTCAGCATAGACTGTGCTGACCAGTACCAGCATGTTAACTGTCTCCACCTGCAGCTCAGCCCGTAGTCCTATCCTTTTAGTCAGCATAGACTGTGCTGCACATGCACAGTACCAGCATGTTGACTGTCTCCACCTGCAGCTCAGCCCATTGTCCTATCCTTTTAGTCAGTACAGACTGTGCTGACCACCCAGTACCAGCATGTTGACTGTCTCTACCCGCAGCTCAGCCTGTAGTCCTATACACTGTGTTCCAAATTATTATGCAAATTGGATTTAAGTGTCATAAAGATGTAATTTTTTGTTTTTCAAATAAACTCATAGATGGTATTGTGTATCAGGGCTCTTTGGATCACTGAAATCAATCTCAAACGCCTGTGATAATTAGTTTACCAAGTGAGCCCAATTAAAGGAAAACTACTTAAGAATGATGTTCCACATTGTTAAGCAGGGCACAGGTTTCAAGGAATTTAGGAAAGAAAAATGATCTCTCTGCTGCTGAAAAGCATCAAATAGTGCAATGCCTTGGTCAAGAGATGAAAACATTAGATATTTCCCAAAAACTTAAACGTGATTATTGTACTGTTAAGAGATTTGTGGTTGATTCTGAGCACAGACATGTTTGTGCTGATAAATGCAGAATGAGGAAGGTTTCTGTCAGGCAAGTTCATCGGATTAAGAGAGCAGCTGCTAAAAAGCCATTACAAAGCAGCAAACAGTTATTTAAAGCTACTGGTGCCTCTGGAGTCCCTCGAACCTCAAGGTGTAGGATCCTTCAAAGACATGCTGTGGTGCATAAACCTACTATTCGGCCACTCCTAAACAGTGTTCACAAGCAGAAATGGTCGCAGTGGGCCCAGACATACATGAAGACTAATTTTCAAACAGTCTTGTTTACTGATGAGTGTCGAGCAACCCTGGATGGTCCAGATGGATGGAGTAGTGGATGGTTGGTGGATGGCCACTATGTCCCAACAAGGCTGCGACGTCAGTAAGGAGGTGGAGGAGTCATGTTTTGGGCCGGAATCATGGGGAAACAGCTGGTAGGGCTCTTTAAGGTTCCTGAAGGTGTGAAAATGACCTCTGCAAAGTATATAGAGTTTCAGACTGACAGCTGTCTTCCATGGTATAAAAAGCAGAAATGTGCCTTCAGGAGCAAAATCCTCTTCATGCATGACACTGTACCATCTCATGCTGCAAAGAATACCTCTGAGTCATTGGCTGCTATGGGCATAAAAGGAGATAAACTCAAGGTTTGGCCACCATCTTTCCCTTACCTCAACCCTATAGAGAACCTTTGGAGTATCATCAAACAAAAGATCTATGATGGTGGAAGGCAGTTCACATCAAAACAGCAGCTCTGGGAGGCTATTCTGACTTCATGCAAAGAAATACAAGCAGAAACTCTCCAAAAAACTCACAAGTTCAATGGATGCAAGAATTGTGAAGGTGATATCAAAGAAGGGTTCCTATGTTAACATGTAACTTGGCCTGTTAGGATGTTTTGGAGTTAAATAGCTTTTTTGTTCGGTGAATGTGACCTCCTAATGCTGCAAATTCCACAAATGAGCATTTTCAGTTCTTTAAAACATATCAAATGTTTAGAAATTCTACTGTGCATAATAATTTGGAACAGTGCAATTTGAGTTTTTAGTCATTTTGGAGATTATACTGTTATCATTGGGAGGTTTCTTCAATGAAATTCGATGTATACTCTAACGGGTGATGACTTTTATTAGACTGACTGTCATTTGTAACGACTATTTAGGAAAATCAGAGAAAAATATAATTTGCATAATAATTTGGAACACAGTGTATGGGGTATCAGCCTACTCAGGACAAATTGCACAACTACTGTTAGGGTCCAATTTCTCATGTTACACTTGGGGAAAAACAAACATTGGGGGTGAAAAGATCATTTTTGTGAAAATAAAATTAGATTTTTGATTTTTATGGCTCCACATTATAAACTGTCAAGCACTTGGGGGTTCAAAGTGCTCACCACACATCTAGATAAGTTACTTAAGGGGTCTACTTTACCATAGCATTTACTAATCGTGGGAACATACCTTAAAGAGTTTTTGAATTATGACTGCATAAAAGTTAGTAAACTAAATGGGGTGATCAGCCCTTTACTCTTGACTCCTTTTTTATTATTTTCTTTTTTTTACATAATCAATTACAGTTACGTTTTGAGGTGTATTTACGTTCTATAATTTGTCGGTTTTTAATAATTACCAATAAAGATATTTTTTTGTAGTGTATAATTGTGGCGCCCCTGAGGCTTCAGTCGCCACAGAGGTACTGCACCATCTCCTAAGGTGTAGTGCCCCACCATCCAGGTAAGGTGGGAACTCCTGACCACGCTCCACACCTGCATTCCACACACAGGATAGTTCAGTGGGGCCACCTAACAGCTTCATGCTGGGGGTTAGCAGAGCACCCCTCATGGAACCCTGCTTCGTAACACGAGATGTGCTGGGAGGCGGGTGGAGTGAGATGATACAAAAGAGTGGGAAGAGTGAAAGTTAGTTTGTCGGTTAGAGGAGAGAGAAGATGGATGTCTGAGGGACGTGCTGCAGCAGGTCCCAGTGATCTTGGCTGCTGGCACGAGAAAGACCAGAGAAAGAGACTGATAAGATTGATAACCTAACCTTCCATAAGAGAGAGAGAACAGATCGGAACGAAGGAGAATAGAAGGACGGTGGGAAGCAGGTTGAGAAAGAGAGAGAACCCTTCCAGTCCAGTAAGCGCAAAGGCCGGGGCCCGGTCCCCGAGGATGATTGGATCTTTATGTCCGGCAACAGACACCGGAGGAGTAGTGAGCCGCTAACGCCTTGCTCCCATCATAGACTTGGGACACAACAGCAACTGAATAGAGAGCCGGGACACAGTGAGGAGTCCCCGAAGCAGGCTACAGCTGTCTGTCATACAAGTAAAGACTAGGAACACCTAGAGAGAGGCATTCCAGGGTAACTAAGTACTGGAGTGCTTCGCACCTAAAGGCGCATTGGAGGAGTCGCTCAGTAAGGTACATGTTGGCGGAGAGTGGAAGGGAGAATCCTATCCTGCCTGGAGGTTGGCTGGAGCCCTGACCTGGAGAACACAGAACGGAGGCAGGCAGTTGTGTGAACTGCAAACAGTGAGTAAAGCTTTGGAACCGCATACTCTGGTGTCCTCCAGTTATTCCAGCACCGCTACACCTGAGTAACAACATCTATACCATTCTGCGCCTCTCCTCATCCATTGCACCTACACTGCCCTGGGACTACAGCTCCACCTGTGGGGAGCTATACCATCTCTGCTGCACCACACCATCAGTCCCAGCGGATCTGTATGCAGCGTTGGCTTACCATCTTACTTGCCAAACACCACTTGTGGCGTCACAAACTATCCATATAAACTTTAACACCATTAACATCACCACCATTGATATTGGGCACCCAGGGCCACGGACCAGGTCACTGCTGCTGTGACACATTCCCGCCTTGACACCGGCCCGGTACCGAGTACCCCGCAGCCCTGGGTGTGCGAGGGCGACCCAATTTTGGCGTCACGAACAGGATAACAAGACCCGATGCCATCGGGTTCTGTGTGCCTTGGATTTACAACTTTTGAAAATGTGCAGAAGACCAAATTTAATAGACTGTAAAATGGACATTAGAAATGGCCGCTGGCGCGGAGAAGAAGGGCGTGAAGAGATGGGAGGTCCAAAGAAAAGACCACGAAGAGTCTTGGGCCGTCCCTGCCTGAATTACTATGTGACCGATGCATGGCCCACCCCCTGAGGGGTTCGTATACTGGCTTGGTATGGAGGCGCTGGAAGAAGACGCCGCCCCTGGAAGGAGGGGCAGAGAAAGCCAGTGGAGAGCAGAAGGGCGGAGCAAGAGGAAGAACGCCAGAACGCCATGATGGAAGGAACGCAGAGGCCAGAAGAAGATGACGGGGGAAAACCACCCTCCCCCAGGCAGCGCTCGCAGAGCGTACCACCGCTTCAGTATCCCACACAACGACCATCGCTGCATCCAGGCCGGTGTTGTCATTGGACGCGTCCTGCTAGACGAAGGTATATGAGAGCCCCGGAGGTTGGGGGGAGGAAGCGGAGTCCTAGTCCAGATCCAGCGCAGCCGCACAGACTCCTACCGGCCTGTCTGGGCCTTGAACTGGGGCGGATGCAGTTACCGGCCGTACCGCAGATGACCCCGGGGGTTGCGACTGCCATCATTCACCATCCAGTGCCGCCGCAGGAGCCGGAACGGCCCGGGAGGTAGCTGGTATGATGACTGCCCCTGCTATGATTCTAGTGTTGGTAGCTTCACCCGTAGGCAGAAATGGCCTGACTTCTGAGGGTGGCCACCGATTAGCCTTGTACCCCCCACCGCCGACTGTAGTCTCATTCACGGTGATACCCTCTGCAATTGCGGAACAACATCTATTGGTACCCGCTGCCGCTCTGGCTGAATCACTGACTGCAGAGATACCAGCTGCTGCCCCCGCAGAATCACCAACAACAGACCCATTAGTGACTTTGGTACCCGAACAAGCCGGAGAAGCCAATACAGCTGGGAACAGTTCCAGTTCAGCTTCCAGAACCCCAGGAGGGGACCACAATTGAAATAGAATTACAAAATTTCTCGTTACCCAGGAGGGTTTGTTGCACCAGTTGTGCCTTTTTGCTATCATGTTTTCCGGTAGCACTTTTGTTGCCTGTTTCTACAAATGGAACTGTGGAGATCATAGACGCTGATTGATCCAAAAACTTTTATTGTAAATAGTTGCACCTCTTTAGGTGCCCTTTCTTGGTTTTACATATGAAGAGACTCTTTGCGAAGATGATGTTTTTGCATGGACACTTTTCGAAGAATGATGTCTACCTCAAGGGACACTGCAAGAAATCCCGGCTGGGAGCAGTGTTCAGCACTTTGCAAGAATCTTTGAATGTTTTATGATAATGTATTTGATAATGTTGTGTCTTATGAAAAGTAAATGTCTTTTATAGAATATTTGATACAGTGAATTAGAATAGAATGTGAGAATTGAATAAAGACTGAAGAATTGAAAGTGACAGGTGACAGGCCAAAAGTAGATGGTCAGTGTCTTGCGTCCAGTAGAAGAAAGAAAGAAAAAGAGAGTAATTGATAGAAAATGTACTAAAGAAAATGTGTTGAGTATAGCACTTTGAATTAAGAATTGCGCTAAAGTAAATTTTTGATACTAAGATAGGAAGTTAACCTGTTTGTAACGTTTAAAGAAATGTGCCTCCTACATTAGGAAGATTAGATACAGTAAGTATTGATGAATAGCATCTAAAAATTTTTGTGTGTTCCTGTATTGTACCTTTTGTTGTCTTACAGCCCGCGGACGTGCTGTGTTTAACGGGGGGGTATGTGGCGCCCCTGAGGGTTCAGTCACCACAGAGGTACTGCACCTTCTCCTAAGGTGTAGTGCCCCACCATCCAGGTAAGGTGGGGACTCCTGACCACGCTCCACACCTGCATTCCACACACAGGATAGTTCAGTGGGGCCACCTAACAGCTTCATGCTGGGGGTTAGCAGAGCACCCCTCGTGGAACCCTGCTTCGTAACACGAGATGTGCTGGGAGGCGGGTGGAGTGAGATGATACAAAAGAGTGGGAAGAGTGAAAGTTAGTTAGTCGGTTAGAGGAGAGAGAAGAGAGAAGATGGGTGTCTGAGGGACGTGCTGCAGCAGGTCCCAGTGATCTGCGCTGCTGGCACGAAAAAGACCAGAGAAAGAGACTGATAAGATTGATAACCTAACCTTCCATAAGAGAGAGAGAACAGATCGGAACGAAGGAGAGTAGAAGGATGGTGGGAAGCAGGTTGAGAAAGAGAGAGAACCCTTCCAGTCCAGAGAGCGCAAAGGCCGGGGCCCGGTCCCCGAGGTTGATTGGATCTTTATGTCCGGCAACAGACACCGGAGGAGCAGTGAGCCGCTAACGCCTTGCTCCCATCATAGACTTGGGACACAACAGCAACTGAATAGAGAGCCGGGACGCAGTGAGGAGTCCCCGAAGCAGGCTACAGCTGTCTGTCATACAAGTAAAGACTAGGAACACCTAGAGAGAGGCATTTCAGGGTAACTAAGTACTGGAGTGCTTTGCACCTAAAGGCGCATTGAAGGAGTCGTTCAGTAAGGTACATGTTGGCGGAGTGTGGAAGGGAGAATCCTATCCTGCCTGGAGGTTGGCTGGAGCCCTGACCTGGAGAACACAGTGCAGAGGCAGGCAGTTGTGTGAACTGCAAACAGTGAGTAAAGCTTTGGAACCGCATACTCTGGCGTCCTCCAGTTATTACAGCACCACTACACCTGAGTAACAACATCTATACCATTCTGCGCCTCTCCTCATCCATTGCACTAAAGTCTCTAATGATCTGCTAACAGCTAAATCAAATGGTCATTACCCATGCTAATTCTCTTGGATCTCTCTGCAGCATTCGACACTGTGGATCATCAGCTCCTCCTCACTATGCTCCGTTTCATTGGCCTCAAGGACACCGTTCTCTCCTGGTTCTCCTCCTATCTCTCCGACCGCTCCTTTACTGTATCTTTTGCTGGTTCCTCCTCCTCTCACCTTCCCCATACTGTTGGGGTCCCCCAAGGATCGGTTCTAGGCCCCCTCCTCTTCTCCTTGTACATTGCCCCTATTGGTCAAACAATCAGTAGATTTGGTTTCCAGTACCATCTCTATGCTGATGACACCCAATTATACGCTTCTTCTCCTGACATCACGCCAGCCTTTCTAGAAAACACCGGCGATTGTCTAAACGCTGTGTCTAATATCATGTCCTCACTATATCTGAAACTGAACCTGTCAAAGACTGAACTCCTGGTGTTTCCTCCCTCTACTAATGTACCTATACCCGACATTGCTATTTCTGTGTGTGGTTCCACTATTACTCCCCAGCAACAGGCCCGCTGTCTTGGGGTCATACTTGATTCCGAGCTTTCCTTTGCCCCCCACATTCGATCACTGGCTCGCTCTTGTCATCTGCACCTCAAAAACATTTCTAGAATTCGACCTTTTCTTACTTTTGACTCTGCAAAAACTCTTACTGTTTCTCTTATTCATTCTCGTCTCAACTATTGTAACTCTCTTCTAATCGGTCTCCCTCTTACCAAACTCTCCCCTCTCCAATCTGTCTTGAATGCTGCAGCCAGGATCATATTCCTCACCAATCGTTACACCGATGCCTCTACCTTGTGCCAGTCATTACACTGGCTACCCATCCACTCCAGAATTCAGTATAAACTTATTACCCTCACCCACAAAGCCCTCCATGGCTCAGCACCACCCTATATTTCCTCCCTCGTTTCAGTTTACCACCCTACCCGCGCCCTCCGTTCTGCTGATGACCTGAGGTTAGCATCCTCAATAGTTAGAACCTCCCACTCCCGTCTCCAAGACTTTACACGTGCCGCGCCAATTCTTTGGAATGCACTTCCCAGGTCAATACGATTAGTCCCCAATCCCCACAATTTTAAGCGTGCCCTGAAAACGCATTTATTCAGACTGGCCTACCGCCTCAACACATTAACCTAATCTATCCCTGTGTGGCACAGCCAAAAGTTTTACCATAACCAGATTTCCTGCATCATGTTCCCACATGCTTTATGCATCCATTAGCCCTCTGTGTCCGTACTGTCACACACCTAACATTATGGCTGGTCCATACAATCAGGGCAACTGTTACCACCCACCTTTCGTGTCTACCTCTTTCCTCATAGACTGTAAGCTTGCGAGCAGGGCCCTCTTTCCTCTTGGTATTTGTTATAATCTACTGTATGTGATTATTGTTATGTTGTAATGTCTATTGTCTGTACAAATCCCCTCTGAAATGTAAAGTGCTGCGGAATATGACGGCGCTATAAAAATAAAATGTATTATTATTATTATTGCACCTACACTGCCCTGGGACTACAGCTCCACCTGTGGGGAGCTATACCATCTCTGCTGCACCACACCATCAGTCCCAGCGGATCTGTATGCAGCGTTGGCTTACCATCTTACTTGCCAAACACCACGTGTGGCGTCACGAACTATCCATATAAACTTTAACACCATTAACATCACCGCCATTGATATTGGGTGCCCAGGGCCATGGACCGGGTCACCGCTGCTGTGACACATTCCCGCCTTGACACCGGCCGGGTCCCGAGTACCCCGCAGCCCTGGGTGTGCGAGGGCGACCCATAATCAGTGATTTTATATGTAATAATATACACTTTCCATTCATTTGGTGGGCAGGCTGAGGCGGCAGCGGTGGGCAGGCTGAGACGACCATTAGATTCTTCTTGACTGGGTGGTGGGCTCGGCGGCAACACCGGCTGTGTGAGTAAGTAACAAGTCCATGTATTCATTTGTCCACCATTTCAGAATGTGATTGTACTTACCGTATATATACATTGCTATTGGGGAATCGAAGGGGGAGGGGGAAGGAATGATTCCTTCCCCCTCCCCCTTCGACTCCCCAGTAGCAATGTATATATAAGCTACTGGATGATCCTGACCTGCTGGAAAACCAAATGCCCAATGATAACATAAGGCAGCAGTGCTCAGGATAATCCAGTAGTTTAGAAGTGAAAGGTCGGAGGGATTTTGGAATTTTTGCGTGGTGGAGGAGGAGTTAGGGTGGAGGCGGAACTGGGGGTGGAGCCTGGGCGGAGTCTCAAGGGGGCCCAATTTATTTTGCCAGTATGGGGCCCCGAAATTCCTAGTGGCAGCCCTGCCCATTACCAAATCTGAGCAATTTCCTCCAAAAACAATGAAGGCACCACCAGCCCTTTGATCTCACATGCATATGGGGAACTTTCACAGTTCATCTAATCTTACCTAATTAGTGATTCTTTCTTTAAGCTCAGTGTTTGTTTATTGAAATGTCCATGTATCACACCATGCCTGTACTCAGGGCCGGGTCAGCACCCGGGCAAGTGCCAGGGCCCGGGCAAGACGGGGGGCCCACTCACGCTGTCTGGACTGGGATACCTACATTGGAATGTTCCAATGTGGAACACAGTGGGCGGAACCAGTCACCGCGGGGCTGGAGCTGCCGGGTCTCTGTTCCGTAAGGGGCAGTATTCGAGAAGACACAACCCGGAAATGTGTTTCTTACTCATACGGAGGGCAGAAGAGCGGGGAGGACTCAAGGAGGAGGATGGGAGTAGTCATCACCTGCACGGTGGAATGAGGTACAGTGAGGCCGGGTTATATTTCTTCTCCATGCAGGGGGAGGGGGGTTGTCTTCATAGCCTCACAGACACAGAAACTCCAGCAGCGGAGACAGGACCTCTAACAACAAACACAGACCCTTCAGCAGCGGACACTGACACAAGACAAACAGCCCTTTGTGTCTGATTGCAGCATGACTCATCTATGGTGAGAAGATACTGACAACTTCTCATTAAACTCCACCACTCCAAAGTTTCCATCAGTCATAAAACATGGTGGATGACATATGGTTGACTACAATGTTCACTTCTAGCCATGTCTGAAATTGGAGAAGTGTTAAGTATGTGCTCCCTGTAACCAGCGCTGGAGAATACATTTATGCCCCCCTGGGATACTTATATTGGATATATTCAGTGGCTCTCTACATTGCACTGAACCGTTGCACTTTGGGGCCATGGCTGTGAATCTAATCAGGGACAGCATCTAAAGCCCCCGTTACACACAGCGAGATCGCTAGCAATATCGCTGAAACTTCACAGGTTTTGTGACGCAGCAGCGATATCGCTAGCGATATCGCTATGTCTGATACTTACCTGCGACTGGCTCCCCCGCTGGTTATCGCTGATCGCGCGAGAACGTCCTGGACCATTTCTCGTCGGGCGCTTCCTGCTGGGCTTCCTGTGGTGCCGACGAGCAACGCGTGGACGCGGGAGGGAGGACATCAGGATCGCCGTGTCTGACAGGTAAGTAGCGACCCCCGACCGCTGCTATGTCGCTGGTGAGATCTGCCTGTGTGGCAGCTCACTAGCGACCACTTAGCGATGCACCAGCGATCAATATCGTTGTTGGGATCGCTGGTGCATCGCTTAGTGCAAGGGTACCCTAACCCCTTCTTAACATGGTCTTCTTCCCAACTATCCAAAAACCTAATGAGATTATTTTCCTCCTCTTTGATCATGGACCCCCAGGGGTACATGTATTGATATATGAAAACTCAGTACAGCACTGTAGAATATGATGGTGCTATATAGAAATTCATTATTCGAAGCTGCAGATGGTGCATGCACAATACACATCCTCACCAGCCCCCTTTGGACACCACACATACAATCACCACTTACCAATGGTTGAGACAACAGTTCCAACAAAGTAGAAGGCTCCAGTGAAATCCCACCTGGGTCTTATGGTGTCCACCCTGAACCCTGTCACGTTAGCCTCCTCGTAGTCGCGGAGGAAATTGCGCAGGTCATTTTTGTTGAGGCATTGTTTTTGCATAAAGTTGTCAAACTTCTGTTGCCACCTGCCCTTGGCTTCTTTCTCCATCGGCTGCTCCATGGCTAATAAGACAGCTGCTCCACACAGCATGTACAGGATGATCAGGATGGCCAACAATAAGAACCGACCATTGTCTTCATTCAGGTGACCAAATCCACAGCAGCAGCAGCCACCTTGACAAGCCATTCTCTGCCCCGGGGTAACAGTGACCAGGACACAGATGTCACCAGGATCAGCTTCTTACCCAAATGTTCGGACCAGACACAACAGACAAGAGATCAACTTCCAGCTCAATGGGCCTGGTGCTTCTGGACATTGTACATGATTTGGTGGTCAGAGACACCCGGGGGCATGACTAAATCCTGCAGATTGTACACAATGAGCTAAAAAGTGTTCCAAAAGAGTGATGTGCCCAGGAAAGGGGGTGGTAGGTTGGGCAGGCATGGTAGGAACAGGGAAGAGTAGCCAACTCCATGATCATGCCTGGGACCATCCCTCACCCTTCATTTACTGGTCTTACAGTAGCCACCGGTGACCCAGTGCCCAGTGGCCAGGATGAAGATGTATGTAGCCCTCTCATTTCTTAGTGGTCTGTGACATGGAGAAGAGCAGGAGGGCTCAGACCAGTGAGGCTTGATAACCTCATCAAACCCTTGGAATGGAGATCCAGGAGATGCCAGGGAGATATTACATCCAGGCTGAGGATCACAGTGATGGTGGCTGGACTAGGAAGGGTTAACTTTCCAGCACATCTTCTACTTATCTTGTCATCGAGCTTCAGATCTGGCAGCACAGGACCCATTGTGTCTGACTGCTGGAAATTGGCATCTCCTCTAGGGCAGGATGACCTGTTCACACCTGACATTGGCAGCGTGGACTCTGAAACTTCCCTCTTGGATCTTAGTCAGTGCACGATCCTCTAGGAAGACTTGCAGAACACGAGAGCAGTTGTGGGAAAGGTTAATTAACCCACCCCTGCCTGGATCCTCATGGGCTGCAGCTGTGATCCCAGCTCCTGAGCAATGATCACTTCTTGATGGAGATGCAGCATCAGCCAGTGAGATCCCCCGGTCCCCACCGCCACCACTCTCCCTCGAGCTGCGCTGCCTGATGCTCAGCAGACGCTGCTCCTCTGCGGCATATAAGGGGTTGACTTATATAAAGCCCCTCTGCTGTATGGTATTGTAGAATTTACAATAGCTATCACTCATGTAAGAAGTGAAATCTGGCATTGTACTATACCTATATTTTTCTGCTGTATCTGTGCATCATGAATCATGGTATGTGTTAAAGGGGGGCCCACTGAGACTCTTTTGCCCGGGGCCCTCAAAAACCTGGAGCCGGCCCTGCCTGTACCCTGTACTGTACTGTATATAATTAGGTTTCTTCAAATATTTTGTTATATCTGTAGGTAGGTGGGCCGACTGGGGGGTGGTCCTCTTGCCGCCGCGAACAGACTGAGACAGAGACTGAAGTGCATCCAACATGTCCTCTTTATTGGCCATCCTCTCGACGACCCGCAGCACCACCCAGCAGCTGCTCGACTCTGCAGCACCACACAGCAGCTGCTTGACTCCACCGCACCACACAGCAGCTGCTCGATTCCGCACACAGGCCCGGGTACCTTCACTTCCTTCCTTCTCCTAATTGTCGTCCCTCGCGGCTCTTTCACTGTTGCTGCCCTAGGCCTACCATCACAACGCTTCACCAGTCCGAGTCCATCCGTTTGTGGTACCCCAGGCTGTCTCTGTTTTGGGGCTCCTCCTGTCAAGGCCACTCCCCTGACTGTCTTCCTCCTCAGTCCCTACTGGAGCTTGTTCTCTGTCCGTCTCCTCCTTCTATCGCTTCTTCCTTTAAGCTCCTCTCCCTGGACTGACTCTTCTGGAACTCTCTACAACCATTTATTCTCCTCCATGGGAAATCCCCTCTAGAGCTCCTGTAACCCCGCCCCCCATGACTGTGTAGTTTCGTAGCCTTAAGCTGATGTAAAGCCCTTTTCTCACTGCTCTCTGCTCCCATCTTGTTGCCAAACTACAGTACTACACCTTCTTCTGTTTCTGCTGTCCTTGGTCTCCCCCTAGTGACAAAACCCAGTACATCACCATCCTTCTCTGTCTAGCTGTTTCCCACCTTCATATACAGCAGTCCATGTCCAGCACATTGTACATTAACCCTCCTGCTGCAGACAGGTCCATAGGTCAGTCCACTTCCCCTACATATCAGCCTGATGAAGGGACGTAAGCAGTCCCGAAAGCTTACTTTGGAACATCATTCACTATATTTTGTTAGCCATTAAAAGGTATCAAACCCACAAGATTCCTATTTTGTTTCTCTCACTGAGAGCACTTTATATATAGATACATATATATATATATATATATATATATATATATATATTATTAGCTTGGACAGTTTTGGACATAGATATACCAAATATGCTTTTTTAGATTTTGGTATTTTTACATTTTAGGAATGTGATTTGCAAATTTATATATTGAATGGGATTCAGTGGAGTACAATCATGGCATTCATTAATGCCTTCATTAAGCCCATGACTGTCATGAGAACATCACTGATGTGGGGGATGATGTGTAACACATTGATTTACATGCACTGCAGATGTCACCAAGGGGTTATATTTCACCTGTGGTATTTGCCTGCAGTGGTAAAAAAAACATCAAATTTAGATAATAACTTTTGTTATAACTTTCAGAGAAAAAATCTAATCTATTTAGCATCAATTAAATATCATTTAAAAATACTATACAAAAGACATATACGAAGAACTATACAATAGACACATACATCTACTATACAATAGACTTATACAAATACTATACAATAGACATGTACAAATACTATGCAATAGACATATACAAATACTATGCAATAGACATATACAAATACTATGCAATAGACAAATACAAATACTATACAATAGACATATACATCTACTATACAATAGACTTATGCAAATACTATACAATAGACTTATACAAATACTATACAATAGACATACACATATACTATACAATAAACATAGATGAATTCTATACAACAGACATATACGAATACTATACAATAGACATATACAAATACTATGCAAGAGACATAGATGTATGCTATGTAAGAGACATAGACGTATGCTATGCAAGAGACATAGACATATGCTATGCAAGACACATACGTATGCTATGCAAGACACATAGATGTATGCTGTGCAAGAGACACTGACATATGCTATGCAAGGGACATAGACCTATGCTACGCAAGAGACATACACATATGCTATGCAAGAGACACAGACGTATGCTATGCAAGAGACATAGACGTATGCCATGCAACAGACAAAGACGCACGCCATGCAACAGACATAGACGTATGCCATGCAACAGACATACTTGTATACCTATACTATACAATAGACATACATATATACTATACATATACTATACTATACATATAGTATACATTACATATGCAATACATTTATACATTTACTAAACAATACATATACTATACAATACACGCACATACACACATACATAATAGAGTTGCAGACTCCGATCAGGCTTTGATTAGAGTGTGATCAGAGTGGCATCAGTTTTTCTTGGAGGTGGAGGGGGGGGAAAAAAGTTTCTTCATTTTGTCAGTCTGCGAAAATCGAAGAGCATTTACTGTATATGACAGAATATATATCTATAAATATATTTATATTTATTTATAAATATTTAATTCATTTCTATATATAGTATGTGTATATAGCGCTGTGGAATTAATGGCGCTATGTAAAAGAGTAAAATAAATAAATATGAGTTTGCTGTCCGTGGTTTTGACGGATAACACTTGTACCTATGATATTCTATGGGCCTGTGCAAATGTCAGATTTTTTGCTCAGAGCCAGTGCTCCATGGAAAAAAATCGGAGACAAGTACTATTTTGATCCCAGTATCAGATCAAAATCGGCAATGCAAGTCTATGTGCCCGTGAAAAAATTGGACCCCACTTGGATGACATCTAAGTGTGTCTGATTTTCACAGACTGACAAAATGCAGAAGGTGGAGAAACCTTTTTTCCCCCTCTCCACACCCGAGAAAAACTGATGCAATTCTGATCTGTGCCTGATCGGAGTCGGCAACTCTTACCGCAGTTGCCGTTAAATCAATTCTGCTCATGATATCCTGTGGTTCCAGTTCTGGTCCTCCTGCTTCCATCGTGCTACTACGTTCTCCGTCGTTTCTGCTCAGCCTTCCTGCTGCGCCACAGCCATCTGACGGTGCTTCATTACAGTAGATCATTTGAGCTAGATGAGACATAACACCTATCAGTGCAAAAAAAAGAGGTTTAAATGGTAGGTTCTATTTAAGGAATAATTCTAGTGCTCAAAACAGAGATGTTTGCTGAGATTTTTTAGGGGGTAAATGGTGCAGTTCTAAACTTCACCACAAACACCCCACAGCTACACAATGTGTGAATGGGGCCTTAGTGTTAATTGAGCAGCTACCTACTTGGACTTGTCTTCCTCAAGATTCTTCTTCTGGGGACACAAGATGGTTCAGGATAATAACTTTATACATTCTGCACCAATTGTGATACAGTATGTATGATGTGATGTGTCATGTGATATCTATGATGTCATGTACCCTGTGATGTCATGTGTCCTGTCGTAATAACTGCCACTGGTGTGTTATGTATCAAGTTTCCAACATCAAGAGTAGAATTAATAAAACAAAATCACAGGCCGCAAATAACCACCAGCCTCATCTCTTATTGAGTCATGACGCATATTGAAACCTAAGCATTTGCACCTACTGGCGTAACTATCGGGGTAGCAGCCTCCAGCACCGCATGGCTAATTATTCAAATTAGCCATGTGGAGCGCCAGGTGCAAGGAGGAGAGGAGCCAGCCCTGAGGTGAGATGATATCAGCGTCAGTCACGCTGTGCTGCACTGCTGCTGTGGGGGAGGAGAGGAGGAGACAGACTGTTCCCCTCACTGTGCCTTTGGCGCCAGCCGGATGATGGCTGCAGCCGCAGATCAGTCAGTCACTTGTGTGTGTATGTGTGTATGTATGTGTGTATGATGTATGTGTGTGTGTGTCTGTGTGTATGTTTGTTTGTGTGTGTGTATGTGTGTATGTCTGTGTGTATGTATGTGTGAATGTCTGTGTGTATGTATGTGTGTATGTCTGTGTGTGTATTTGTGTATGTCTGTGTGTGTATGTCTGTGTGTGTGTGTCTGTGTGTATGTTTGTGTATGTGTGTATGTTTGTATGTGTGTGTATGTCTGTGTGTGTATGTGTGTCTGTATGTATGTGTGTCTGTGTGTATGTATGTATGTATGTGTGTATGTCTGTGTGTGTATGTATGTGTATGTCTGTGTGTATGTCTGTGTGTATGTATGTGTGTATGTCTGTGTGTATGTATGTATGTGTGTATGTCTGTGTGTATGTATGTGTGTATGTCTGTGTGTATGTGTGTGTATCTGTGTGTGTATATGTATGTGTGTATGTATGTGTGTGTGTCTGTATGTATGTATGTGTGTCTGTGTGTGTATGTGTGTGTGTGTCTGTGTGTGTATGTCTGTGTGTATGTCTGTGTGTATGCATGTGTGTGTCTGTATGTATGTAAGTATGTGTGTCTGTGTGTATGTATGTGTGTATGTATGTGTCTGTATATATGTGTGTGTGTCTGTGTGTATGTGTGTATGTATGTGTGTGTATGTATGTGTGTGTATGTATGTCTGTGTGTCTGTATGTGTGTATGTCTGTGTGTGTATGTATGTGTGTATGTATGTGTGTATGTGTGTGTATATATGTGTGTGTGTCTGTGTGTATGTGTTTGTATGTATGTGTGTATGTATGTCTGTGTGTGTCTGTGTGTATGTATGTGTGCATGTCTGTGTGTGTGTATGTATGTTTGTATGTCTGTGTGTATGTGTGTATGTATGTATGTGTGTGTCTGTGTGTAAGTGTGTGTGTATGTATGTATATGTGTATGTCTGTCTGTGTGTATGTCTGTGTGTATGTATGTCTGTGTGTATGTCTGTGTGTGTATTTATGTTTGTCTGTATGTCTGTGTGTATGTATGTGTGTATGTGTGTGTGTGTCTGTGTGTGTGTGTGTAGGTTAGCCTGACCCTGGAGGAGATGCGGACATGAGAAGACTGTGATAAGGAGAGAAGGCCATGATGCCCAGGGTGATGGGAGAAGGCCATGAGGGGTAATGGGAGAAGGCCATGGGGGTTATGGAAAGAAGGCATTGATGGGGAGAAGGCAATGATGGGAGTGATGGTGTGATTGAGCAGGCAATGATGGGGAGAAGGCAATGATGGGAGTGATGGGGTGATGGAGCAGGCAATGATGGGAGTAGGCAATGATGGGAGTGATGGGGAGAAGGCAGTGATGGGGTGATGGAGCAGGCAATGAAGGAAGTGATGGGGAGAAGGCAATGATAGGAGTGATGGGGTGATGGAGCAGGCAATGATGGGAGTAGGCAATGATGGGAGTGATGGGGAGAAGGCAGTGATGGGGTGATGGAGAAGGCAATGATGGGAGTGATGGGGAAGGCAATGATGGGGGTGATGGAGCAGGCAATGATGGGAGTGATGGGGAGAAGGCAATGATGGGAGTGATGGGGAGAAGGCAGTGATGGGATGATGGAGAAGGCAATGATGGGAGAGATGGGGAGAAGGCAATGATGGGGGTGATGGAGAGAAGGCAATGATGGGGGTGATGGAGAGAAGGCAATGATGGGGGTGATGAGAGAAGGCAATGACGGAGTGGTGGGGGAAAAAGAAATGATGATGGGGTGGTGGGGGAGAATGCACTGGTGGTGGTGGAAAGGGCAATAATGGGGGTGGTGGAGGAGGAAATGATGGGGGTGGTGGAATGGGCAATGATGGGAGTGGTGGGGGAGAAAGCAAAGATAGTGGTGGGGGAGAAGAAAATGATGGAGGTGGTGAAGAGGGCAATGATGGGGTGGGGGAGATGACAATAATGGGATGCGAGGGGAGGAGGACAATGAGGGGTGTGGGGGATTGGGATGTTAGGAAGGGGGACTTATAATGGCCTTAGGAACAGGGGGAGGTGGAGGAAAACATTATCGTTTATTATGTCTAACACAGTCCCTTAGTATATAGTGTACTCACTATGTCTAACACAGTCCCTTAGTATATAGTGGACTCACTAATTCTGTACAACACCACCCTTAGTTACCTCTTTTATTATGTATAACACGTCCCTTATTACGTACCATCCTCTCTAGTTATATATTGTGCAGTCCCTTATTATATAGCTTCCTCTGCTGTTATGTATAGTGCTGTCTCTTACATAGTGTATTCTTGTTCATTTTGTTATTTACAGTGCCCTCTTTTATTACATAGTCCCATCTCTTGTTAGATATAAAATGACTGCTGATGGAGCAGCCGGTGACCAAACTACCAGTCCATCAGCTCCTCCATTAGAAAGGAAGCTTTCCCATGCTCCATCAGCCATCATTGCATTATACAGCTAACAAGACAGGACGGTATGTAATAAAAAACAGGGCTCTATATAATTCAATATGTAAGGGACGGTACAGTACATAAGAGAGGGCTCTGTGTAAGGGACAGCAATATACATAATAAAGGAGACTATGTGTCAGGAACACCGCACTGCACTTGCTCACTGAGCCAGTGTGTGTCCTGAGTACAAAAACAGTGCTCAAAAATACCTGTGGAGCAGGGCAGCAGCGGTGATGATGCGTGCTTCAGACTATAGGACCTGAAGCACGTGACTGCTGGGGGCGGGGCCTAAGCTCCACAGAGCTAGGAGCTGCAAGGAAACTCCTAGAAAGGTAACTACAGGACAATGTTACCAAGGGGCATAGACAGAGACAGAAACCAGATGAAGCTGGGGTCAAAGCACAAGATAGCAATACAGTACCAAAGGGTTAGACAGAATGGATAGTCAGGATGTAGCAATAGATCAGAAAACCAGAACGGGCAATAGACGGTACAATAGGGACAAACTGTGACGGAGTAACAATAGCCAAGCCAGGAGGTCAGAACCGGAGAAGACAATAGTACCAAAACAAGAGATGGAGTACAGAGTGAGGGAACAGACCGGGTCATACACGGGAAGCAAACAAGCAATGCAGAATACTTGCACACCAGGGGTCAGACACACAGTCAGAACAATAGTATAGCTGACAGAGAACCCAGGTAAAGAGTGAGTATAAATACCCCTCCCAGATCCAGAAAGAGGCCACGAACACTTAACCCTGTGAGTGTAGGGCAAGAACCCTGTTCAAACCATGACACCATGTAATATATATACATGTATGTGTGTGTGGCTATATAATATCAATATATATATATATATATATATATATATATAGCTTTGATGCCATAAAAGGAGGGGGTCCCAGACACATTTCTTGCACAGGGGCCCCAAGCTGTCAGTGTCCGCCCCTGCGCTACCCGGTAGTGCAATTTAATTAAATACATTACTGCGGCGCTCCGGCGGGTGCTGTGGGTGGCCAACGCTGTGTTGGGGGCCCGCCGGCCCGGTGCCTGTAGTGTAGGGGATCCGGGGCCCCGGCGGAAAAAAATGTGCACTATGATTTCGCAGCCTACGCTGCATTTCTGTGCCTGCTGTGCTGAGCGAAGCACATATTGGGCCCGCCTCCCTGCCTGCAGCCAGTGACAGAGTGTATTGCTTCAGACTAGTTCAGTCCTGCCCCAGTCCTGAGCCCTCGCTGTCTATTAGCTCTCTGCAGAGCTGCCTGCCGCATGGACCTCTGGGAATGTCTTGAAGGGGGTGTGTCTTTGAGGGGAGTGTCTTTGAGGGGGCCCCGTTTAAAAGTTTGCTATGGGGCCCAATCAGTTCTAGTTACGCCCCTGTTTGCACCCAATTTTTCTAATCTGTATCTCCTACTTTTCTATGCACTAAAAGAAAACACAGGAGGCCATACTGCAATTCCTGATCACGATAAACCGTCAGTTCCTGGTCACCACTGATCCAACAGGACCAAGAGAGCTGACAATGGAGAACTGTAGCAGTCTGCAATTAAATTTATGTTATGTTAACATTTTCACGACATTAATGGCAAAGCTACTCAAATATGGAACCAAATGGAGCTGTCTCACTGGCCCACCCCTTCCTATATGCTTTTATTAGAGCACATGGGTGTCATAGAGGGCAAAACCAGCCGATTGCTGAGGGTCTTCAAGACCAGTGACAATGATCAGATGATCATCAGCAAGTCCTCATTTAGGGAAGGATGGTCCAGATTGGTAACTCCTGTTTGGCCGGGCTCACACTGGCTTAGAAAGAACCCAAATGTGCAGATTTTCCTTAGAATCTGATCAATAGCATTTTTTTAAATCATAGAATCATTATAAATTTTACAGGACACAGGCTATAGCACTTTTTGATAAGATTTTCAGGTGAATGATGCAGTTCTGAATCCCTCTTCTAATCCCCCATCTAAACAATTTGTCAGTGAGGTCATAAGTGGAGTTCCCATAGGTAGACTCTATACTATATAATACACCCCCGTACGCAGACTCTAAATAGTATAATGCACCCCACATAGCCAAATGCCATATTGTTTAATGCACCCCCGTACACAGACTCTATATTGTACAATGCACTCCCCATAGGCATACTTTATATATTATAATGCACTCCCTATAGTCCTCTATGGCAGACTCTTTATTCAAATAGCAAATTGGTATATGTTAAAATTAAGACGTAACCTTTAATGAATCCTTAAAAGAGATAAAGTGCCAACAAAGTGCAAAAAAAGTGCTTGTGCATTGTGTGTTAAAAACCACAATCTGTGCAATGCCGCCCCAGTGTCCTTACTGAGGGGTCAGAAACAATTGTATATGGGTGCAAAATTATCTTCATGCACCTTTGCTTAAACTCAGGTGTCCACACCAAAGAGACACAGCTGATTATTCTGGGATAGATATATTGCTATTATAAATGTATGATCCTATAAGGCTACCAGAACCTTTCCATGTCATTAAATCTCAGAAACATCATTAGATCTCAAAACATAGCAATAAATGTATCCCTCATGCACATAGGGCGGACTTTCCATTTAAATATGTATTCACATGCATTATTAAGCAAGACAGAATGATTTCTATGTTAACCTCAGAGCACGGTATATATGGGGGCACATATTCCCTCCAAAGAACCTGCAAAAAATGTAGCTCTTATGGTACTTGTTGCAGACAATCAACTGTACTTATCTTATATGCCGTACTCCTGTATGACATTTTCTTATAATGCACTCGTGGTGGAGAATTACAAGATCCAGCATATTTCATGCCCACACATGTAGTCTTGTTCCTCGCATCTGTCACCCAACGCGCTTCATCTGATCCAGAATCATCAGGGGTATCCTGACATAATGTCCCGAGGCATAGCCCGCATGTTTCTATTTACCTCCTTTTAAATGTTACAAGATCCCGCGGTCTGCTCCCGCTTCCGGTCGCCACCCATGCCACTTCCGGTTTACAAGCAAACACTGTGATCCAAGTCTATCTCTTTCCCCACTTCCTGGGCTACCCGGTAACCACAGAGCGTCATATCCGGTCTGTACAGCGCTGTAAGAATTGCCCCACTTCCTGGGTTTGTCTTCAGCCCTAATGCTGTCAACATCCGGTCTCTGTGAAGCGGCGTCATCAAAACACCGCAGTATATGACGCTAAGGTGTCCATGGAAACCTGCTGTTATAGCAGAGCATTAAAGAACCGTTACATTTCTATGCAGCATTTTTGGAACACTACACAAGAAGAAATGCGTAGAGCAAGACAGGGAGGGGGGGAGCAGTTGAATAAGCCCCGCCCAGCAGACGGAACAGCGGCAGTTTACATACATCTAAACCGATATAAAAAAGGTATTTATGCATGAAAGGTGCGGGGTCAGGGGGAAGCAAAAGTACTAAGAGAATCCTTACGTGACACACAATTGAATGATATCATTATATGATATCTCAAAAAAGGGGTGACAGATTCCCTTTAATGCTCTGCTATGACAGCAGGTTTCCATGGACACCTTAGCGTCATACACTGCGGTGTTTTGATGCGCCGCTTCACAGAGACCGGATGTTGACAGCATTAGGGCTGAAGACAAACCCAGGAAGTGGGGCAATTCTTATAGCGCTGTACAGACCGGATATGACGCTCTGTGGTTACCGGGTAGCCCAGGAAGTGGGGAAAGAGATAGGCCTGGATCACAGCGTTTGCTTGTAAACCGGAAGTGGCATGGGCGGCGACCGGAAGCGGGAGCAGACCGCGGAATCTTGTAACATTTAAAAGGAGGTAAATAGAAACATGCGGGCTATGCCTCGGGACATAATGTCAGGATATCCCTGATGATTCTGGATAAGATGAAACGCGTTGGGTGACAGATGCGGGGAACGAGGCTACATGTGTGGGCATGAAATATGCTGGATCTTGTAATTCTCCACCACGGGTGCATTATAAGAAAATGTCATACAGGAGTATGGCATATAAGATAAGTACAGTTGATTGTCTGCAACAAGTACCATAAGAGCTACATTTTTTGCAGGTTCTTTGGAGGGAATATGTGCCCCCATATATACTGTGCTCTGAGGTTAACATAGAAATCATTCTGTCTTGCTTAATAATGCATGTGAATACATATTTAAATGGAAAGTCCGCCCTATGTGCATGAGGGATACATTTATTGCTATGTTTTGAGATCTAATGATGTTTCTGAGATTTAATGACATGGAAAGGTTCTGGTAGCCTTATAGGATCATACATTTATAATAGCAATATATCTATCCCAGAATAATCACCTGTGTCTCTTTGGTGTGGACACCTGAGTTTAAGCAAAGGTGCATGAAGATAATTTTGGTGGTATTGTATTTATTTTCATGTAGCTACAATGTGGGCCCCAATAATGATTTTCTTTGGTAGGCCCAGGGTGCTCCAGTCCGATGCTTGCTGGAAGTGTAGATAGATAGTGAGAGAACATTTCACATGGAGGGCAGGTAAGAGAGTGAGAGACAGACCCTGCACTACACAGAGGGCAGGTAGAGAGTGAAAGAACCCCACAGTACACATGGAGGGCATGTAGAGAGTGACAGAACCCCCCAGTACACATGGAGGGTCAGGTAGGGACTGACAGACCCCACACTACACATGGAGGGCAGGTAGATAGTGACAGACCCCTGCACTACACATGGAAGGCAGAAAGGTAGTGACTAGAGTTGAGGGAAATGGGTCGTTCAAATTCAAAAGTCGCCGACTTTCGCTAAAGTTGGGTTTCACCGAGCGAAATCCGACCATAGCATGAGGTCGGCCATGCGGTCGCCGACCCGAGCGCCAAAGTCGCGTTTCTCATAATGCTATCAGGCGCCTTTTCTCTGCCAATGAGCAAGGACGCACACTTTGGGCAACGCGATGACATGGGCAGCGGACACCACCATCTTAGAGAAGGGCATTTCAGTGATTGGCTGGCTTTGTGTGGCGTTACAGTGGCTATAAAAGCCCTGAACGCCGACCGGAATTTTACTTCTGCCGATCTTAGCATAGGGAGAGGTTGGTGGCTGCCGCTGCTTCTTGATAGGGAGAGTGTTAGGCAGGAAAGAAAACAGATAGGCAGGGAAGAAAAAAGAATCTGTGCTTCTGCTGATAGCAATTGTTCTGTACAGTTAGTGTGCAGTGACAGGGGAAGATTTTTTGGTGTGCAGCAGCGCTGGTTATTAGGCTGCCTTATAAGGCTACCTGAGAGCTGCATTGCTGTGTGCGTACTGCTGTGCAGACTGCTTTTAACACAGCACTCCTACTTTTATTCTTTTTTCTGAACAGTTACCGAGCTTTCATTTTTTCCCACACCGTATTGGGGTTGTACGCTCCTCACACACTACCGTGTACCGGCTGGTATCACGAACAAATACATGCTATCTGTGTGTGACTCCTGAAAAAAATAGACGGAGAGTTACATTTTTCCATACATACACCGTATACAACTGTCCGCTTCTGATACAGTACCGTATATCTGCCGTTTGGATTACGGTCAAATACATACTGAGACAGCGTCTGTGTGTGACTCCGTAAAAAAAAAAAGAGAGAGTTACATTTTTCCATACATACACTGTATAGAGCTGTCCACTTCTGATGCAGTACTGTATATCTGCTGTTTGGATTACGGTCAAATACATACTGAGACAGCATGTGTGTGTGTAACTCCGGAAATAAATATACATAGATTTACATTTTTCCATACACCGTATAGAGTTGTCCGCTTCTGATACAGTATCGTATATCTGCTGTTTGGATTACGGTCAAATACATACTGGGACAGCGTCTGTGACTAAGAAAATATCTACGTAGATTTAAATTTTTCACTACACCTTATACAGCTGTACGCTCCTCATATAGTACCGTATATCTGCTGGTTGGATTACGGTCAAATACATACTGGAGAGCATCTGGGTGTGAGTTAGGGAATATATAAAAGAAGAGTTAAAATTTCCCCTACACTTTATACAGCTGTCCGCTTCTGATACAGTACCGTATATCTGCTGGTTGGATTATGGTCAAATACATACTGGGAGAGCGTCTGGGTGTGAGTAAGGGAATATATAAAAGGAGATTGAAACTTTCCCCTACACTTTATACAGCTGTCTGCTTCTGATACAGTACCGTATATATCTGCTGTTTGGATTACGGTCAAATACATACTGGGAGAGCGTCTGTGTATAAGGAAACATATACGGAGATTTAAAATTTTCACTACACATTATACAGCTGTACGCTCCTCATATAGTACCATATATCTGCTGGTATTTTTGGTACATTTTCCCAAACATGAGGAAGTATGGTGGAAGAGGCCGCGGACGTTGGCGGGGGGGCAGCTGGTACTGATGGTGGAGGCGGTACATCTGCTGGTTATGCCAAAAGCACAATAGCAGCTAAGGAAGGAGATGTTGACCCAGCGTCATCGTCTGGCTCAACAAGGCCTGTAAGGTTCTTTTCTGGGAGTAGGTAAACTGCTTTTAAAGCCGGAGCATCAGGAACAGGTTTTGGCTTACATTGCCGAAACAGCCTCCAGCTCTATCGCCTCCTCTTCTGAAGTTTCAAAAACTGCAAGCACTGAGTCATCAGTGCAGGCTTCTGGTCATGAACAACACCTTTCCTTGTGTCCTTCATCCCTACCAAAAGTGAAGGATGCGGCAGTCCACATTTCAGATTACTCCATGGAGCTCTTTTCACATACCATGCCTGGGTTATCAAGTCAAATCCTGAATTCCCCAGTCCAAGATGAATTTGACATGGAGTGCACTGATGCACAGCCACTGATAGATGATTCTGCTGGTACATTGACCCAGAGCACTACATTGCCCTCGAAGTCTACTGAGCCAGAATCTGACCCTGATGAAACTCAGGTGCCCCTTCCCGCATACTATACCACCTTACACAGTGACACAGAGGAAGGTGCAGATGAAATTGAAGAGGAGGTGATGGATGACCCAGTTGTTGACCCGGATTGGCATTCATTGGGGGAAGAGGGTGCCGCTGGCAATAGGTCAGAAGAGGAGAAGGATCCACAGCAGGCATCGTCATCGCAGCAGCGGTTATCTGGCTGGCCCGTAGCTGTCCAAAAGCGTGGTAAAAAAACAAAAATAGTTGCAGGACAGCTTGGCCAGACGGTCAAATTAGCATAGCGTGCAAGCCCTGAAAATTTATACCATAGTAGGAAGAGTGCAGTGTGGTACTTTATTGACCAAAATCCTATTGATGAGGCAAATGTTATCTGTAAGAAGTACGGAAGGACCTTTAGCCGAGGGAAAATCTCCGAAATTTGAATACCAGTTGCATGCTTAGATATTTAACCACCATGTACTTGCAAGCGTGGATGGACTACAAAACCTCAGGTAGCACATATGCACTTGCTCCGACTGAAGGTAGCCAGCAATGCTCCATTGCTTCCCCCACTGTAAGCCCACCGGCAAGTACACCAGCAGCAAGAAATGTTGAGGTGTCGTCGCAAGGCAAAAGCAGTCAGAGAAGCAGAATGTTTTTGCAATAAAAGACTGAATCTAGGCCATCACCACCACCACCATCACCATCACCAACCCCCTGTCAATCCGTCAGGTCCACCGCTAGTTCCCCCATATGCAGCTCTCAAGTCCAGCTCACCCTATCAGACACTCTGAGTAGGACAAGAAAGTACTCATCCTCTCATCGTGTACACTGGATGTGAACGCCTACATTGCCAAACTGATCTCATTAGAGATAATGCCCTACCGTTTGGTTGAAAGCAAAGCGTTCCAAGAGCTCATGGCCTACACTGTCCCATGCTATGACCTACCCAGTTGACACTTCTTTTCAGGAAAAGCCATCCCTGCCCTCCACCTGCATGTGAAAGACCGCATTGTCCATGCACTCAAACAATCAGTGAGTGGAAAGGTGCACCTCACAACAGATGCATGGACCAGTAGGCATGGTCAGGGCCATTACGTGTCCATCACTGTGCACTGGGTTAATGTGGTGGATGCAGGGTCCACAGTGGACAGCGATGGTGGGACAGTGCTGCCTAGCCCACGGTATAGGAAACAGTTGGCTGTAGGTGTTCGACCCTCTTCCTCCAGAAGCGAAAGCTCGTGGACAGAGCGCAGTCTCACGAGCACTCCATCCGCAGCTGCCAGTGTTGCACACAAGGTGTCCCAGTATCGAACAGCTAGTGGTAAGCGTCAGCAGGCTGTTTTAAAGATGATGTCTTTGGCGACAACAGACACACCGCGGAGGTACTGGCTGACTACTTGCAGCGAGAAACTGAGTCATGGCTGGGCAGTCTAGATCTTGAGCCAGGCAAGGTAGTCAGTGATAACGGCTATAATTTTGTGGCGGCCATAGCCCTTGCAAAACTCAGACACATACCTTGCATGGCTCACACCTTGAACCTGGTGGTGCAGTGCTTCTTAAATAATTATCCAGAGTTAGCAGGCCTGCTCCATAAGGTGCGAAGACTGTGCTTGCACATCCATCGCTCGCCCATAGACTCCAGTCGTATGCAGAGGCTGCAGCGATCGCTCCACCTCCCCAAGCTCTGCCTAATCATAGACGTTGCAACAAGATGGAACTCCACCATGCACATGGTTGAGAGGCTGTGCGAACAGAGGCAGGCTGTAATGCATTTGTGGGAGGATACAGGCAGTTTGAGGGCAGACATGGAGTTGTCGGGCGTGCAGTGGTCAAAGCTGAAAGACCTCTGTAAAGTCCTTCAGTGTTTTGAGGAATGCACATGGCTGGTAAGCTCAGACGACACCATCATAAGCATGAGCATCCCACTTATGCGTCTGCTCATGCAAACTTTGACGTACATTAAAGATCAGGTGTCTGCAGCGGAGGAGGAACAGGAGGAGGAGGAGGGAAGCCTTTCTGACAGTCATCCATTGTCTGCTCCGGGAACTGTCCTGGACGAGGTGGAGGAGGAGGAGGAGGATGAGGGGGATGATTATTTTGGGGAGCAGGATGCTTCTCGGGGGGGCAAGATAAAATGTTGGCTTGCCATGGTCAGGTACAGGGTTTGTGCGTGACTGGAGGGATGTGGATTTGTCAGAAAGTGCTCCTCCACCCACCACTGTCAGTGCATCATTGACACCTGGAACATTGGCCCACATGTGTGATTATCTCTTGCAGATCCTAAAAAGGGACCCCCGCATTGTCAAAATTATGAAGGATGACGACTACTGGTTGGCTAGCATCCTCGATCCATGCTATAAAGGCAAAATACAGAACATCATGCCACAGGAGAACCTAGAGCTAATATTGGCTAACAAACAAGCAACTCTGGTAAACCGTTTGTTAGAGGCATTCCCAGCACACAGCAGCGGGGCAGGTTCTACCACGAGCCATACTGGGCCAAATGGAAGAGATGTTCCTGGTGCACACAGCCGAACTGGCGTTGGAGACAGGGGTTTCATGACCAGGTTGTGGACTGATTTCTCGAGGACCGCTCACACGACTGTTAATACTGAATCGATTGCAACAGACAGGAGACAGCAGTCGTCAACTATGGTTCAAAATTACTTCTCCTCCGCTATCGATATTCTCCCTCACAGTTCATTCCCCTTTGACTACTAGGCCTCTAAACTGGACACCTGGCCTGAATTGGTACAATATGCAGCTTGCCCTGCTGGTAGTGTGCTATCAGAAAGAGTCTTCAGTGCTGCTGGATCAATCCTGACAGAAAGAAGGACCCGGCTGTCGACCCAAAATGTTGGTGATCTCACCTTCATTAAAATGAACCATGCCTGGTTTTCAAATGATTTTGTACCACCTTCCCCTGATGACACACAGGTTGACAGCAAAATGGCTCACTTTGTCCTCCTCTTCCTCCGATGTCTGCAATTCCTCCATTTGCAGCTGCTGAAGTCCAGCCTACACCTCAACATATGCCAGTTTTTCCACCTCCCTAACTGGCCTGTACCCCCCACCAGGGCTGGCATCAGCACCTGGCTGACCCGGGCAAGTGCCGGGGCCCTGAGCAGGTGGGGGGCCCACTAGTGGGCGACGGCACTGGCACAGGGCCCCTCATAGTATGCAAAAGTCTCTGATGGTGGGGGGGCCCACTCGCCGTCACAGACACCGTCGTACTATGAGAGGCCCTTGTTATGATGAGTCACCGAAGGAGGAAAAAACAAAATACCAGCTAAGTCCAGAAAAACCAGAGAGGTTGGCAGCTATCGGATTGCAGACCCCTGAACCTATCCACAACAACTAGCAGTAGCCGTGGGGGGTTCCTACGGTGCCCTAGACCCCTCGATCACAGCCGGAGAACTATATAGCCTAAAGACAGAAAGGGGAAAAACTAAACTGCCCCAGAGCAGACCCCAAAGCAATAGGCAGCCCCCAACATATAATGACGGTGAAGCAAGATGAAAACACTAACACAGATAGAAAGATAGGTTGAGCAAATGATGGGGCCCAAGCTAACTACATAGGACAGGATAGGAAAGCTGCTGTCTGCCATCCGCAAAAACCCTATCAAAATGAGCCAACCGACTGATAGGAAAAACAGGCCCTGAAGTCGCTAGGCTTCAAAAGACTATATCAGCACTCAGGTATATTCTGAAGACAGAGCAAAATATCAACAGATCAGAGACAAAAATAGAGTTCAGCTCACCCCCGGCCGGGGATGGCAGAACTCCCAAAAAAACAAGGCAAAACAAAAACAAAACTGAAGAGTACAAAGCAGAGCAGAAAAACTTAGCTTAGAGATGCAGGAATCAGACTGGTCTCCAAGAATCCAGCAGGAAAATCACCAGCCAGGAAGAAGGGCGTCAGCAGCCTTATATCCAGTCCTCAATTCCAGCCACCCAGTCATCATCTAGCTGCCCATGTGTTTGGTAATCAGCCTCACTACCTTCCTTCACCAGAGGAGGGAGTTCATCAGAGCTCAATGGTGAAGGGAAAAATGAACTCACAACAGGCCCTGTGCCACTGCCGTCGCCCATAAGTGGTCCACCCCTGCTTGCTCAGGGCACCAGCACTTGCAGTACTTACCTCTCCCTGCTCCACCGCTGTGACCTCTTCCGCGTTTCCTGACAGTGACATTCAGATCAGAGAGCGCGATGACGTCACGTCTGCATGCCATCTGCCTGAACAGTCCAAGTGCATAGAGCTGGAATATGGAGACGCTGAGGAGTCTAGAGTTGAGCAGTGCCAGCGAGGAGAGGTGTTTATTTTTTTAATGTTTGGAGCAATATATGGGGAGCATTATACACTGGAGAATTATATATGGGGCCCATCATACACTTGAGCATCAAAGATAGGGCCCATCATGCACTGGAGCATCATCTGTGGCCCATTATATATGGAGCATTAGACCCTGTTTGCATATTAAATTTTTTTATGTCAGGTAATTTTTTAGTAAACATTTTCAAAAATTGAAAAAACAGGTAGTCATATACAGGATATTTCACAAATAGTGTATTACATAAACACAATAGAACCCCACAAAAATCCCTCCCAACTCACCCCCCACCCTCACCCAAAAAAACACCTCCCGTCTCTCCCGATGCATTTTGTCTCTCACAGCTACAATTTTTGGGTTATATCCTCCTCAATGCTCTCATCCATGTTAATCTCGGAGGCGCCAACCCGGGTGTGTCCAACCAAGGTGCCCACATATCTTCCCATTTCTTAGTTGTTCTTCTGTTTTGATGCACATATTTTTCCATATCTATATTATTATTAACTGCATCGGTAACTTACATGATTGTGGGTACAGAAGATCCCTTCCAATGAGCCGCCACCTTTTTACGAGCTTGATATAATATTCGTGTGACTGCCAGCTGGTACTCCTTCGAAAGCAGCAAAGTCTCCACCCGCCCCAGAAGAGCCATTTTGGGGTCTAGTACCATTTGACATTGATAGACAGTATTAAGTACATCATTCACACCTCCCCAAAACCTACGTAACCGAGGACAGTCCCAGGTCATGTGTATCAGATCCGCATTGGGCGTTCCACATTTCCAACAATCTGCCTCTCTAGCATAGCCCATTTTCAACAGCCGTACAGGGGTTCGATAAACTCGATGAAGCAAATAAAGATGCAACACTCTCTGCGCCACGCTAACCGAGACTTTCGTGTCTTCTAGCAATGCATCCTCCCATTCATCATCTGTTTAATCACCTACATCAACTGGAAACTTATTCTTCAGCATCTCCAAAGTTGCCACTCTCTTTTCCAACATGGTTGCATATATCATGGATATAATACCTCTTGATCCTCCTCCCATCACTACTCTATCCAACAGCGGAGTTTTAGCTGGATTACCTAGTGGAGCGAGTCGTTGTTGTGCTTTACAAGCATGTCTCAGCTGGAGATATAGAAAAAATCTTTTATTAGGGATGGAAAATGTCTGTTTGAGATCCTCAAAAGATCGAAACTCCCCTTCAGAATAAAGCTGTGATACTAGTTTAAGCCCTCTCCTCTCCCATAGCTCAAAACCCTCTAATTTATTTAGCTCTGTACATGTCAAGTTTCTCCAGATCAGGGAATGCGCCGTGACTCCCTGTATACCCAATATTTCTTTGGCCATGTTCCATACCTTATCCATGCACTTCATTATTGGACTATTGATAGCTTGACCCTGACTGAACCGCCCTGAGTCTAGCGCCTGCACCAGTAAGTCCTTTCCCACTACGCATGTAAGCATACATCCTGAGGAACTTCGCATGAAGGAATCTTCCTCCCCCATCCTATGAAATGCTGCAACTGTGCTGCAAGATAATACAGAAACGGGTCAAGAACCGCTAATTCCCCCAGTTCTTTAGATGTACGCAAAACCTCCAACCGAATTCTAGGAATACTCCTCTTCCAGATAAGCTCTCTAAATATTCTGTTTATCTGATAAAAGATTGGACCAGGAATCCAAATTGGCGCATTGTGGAGGGCATACAAAGCTTGTGGCATGAGAACCATTTTTACCAGGTTTGCCCTTACCACCATACTCAGTGGTAACTTGCACCAATCCTTTATTTTTGGATGAAATGTAGCAAGTAGCGGGGTAATATTTAAACGCTCAAAATCTTGTATATTATACCTAATATGAATTACCAAGTATTTAAACTTTTTGACTACATTTAATCACCAATTCCAAGAAGTTCTCGGGAGCATCTCCCACCGGCATAATTGAAGATTTCGCCCAGTTAAAACATAAACCAGAGATCATTGCAAAGGATCCAAAGACCTCCATTGCCACCCTCAGAGAAGACGGCCACTCTCCCAAAAGTAAGAGCATGTCATCAGCATACAACGCTATTTTTCTTGCAAAGACTCATACCCAAACCCCTTAATTTCAGGTGTCGCCCAAATTACTACTGCCAAGGGCTCTATTGCCAGAGCAAACAGTAGGGGAGACAGGGGGTACCCCTGTCTGGTCCCTCTGTGTAAGTTAATTGTATTTGAGATCTCCCCATTAATTCTACTTTTGGCCTCTGGACTCGAATACAACAGCTGTATCCAGGTAATAAAATTTTTACGGGAACCCATCTTGGCTAATATAGCCCACCGATATGGCTATTCAACGCTGTCAAATGCATTAGCAGCATCCAAAGATGCAACAGCCCTAGGTTCCTTTCCCTTTGATGGGATCTGTAAATTTAGATACAACCGCCGGATATTAATTGCAGTTGATTTCTCTGCCATAAAACCAGTTTGATCTGGATGAATTATACTAGATATTACTCTAGACAGCGGCTTTGCCAGAATCTTTGCAAAAATCTTGACATCAATGTTTAAAAGGGAGATAGGCCTGTATGACTCTGGAAGACAAGGATCCTTATCAGCCTTGGGGATCACCACTATGATTGCTTCATTCAAGGACCGGGGCAAGTGGCCATCTTCCCTAGCCTCCTCAAACACCTTCAATAGCTGTGGAAGCATTATATTTGAGTACTGTTTATATACCCCCACAGGCAGCCCATCAGACCCCGCTCTCTTATTCCCTGCCATAGAATCTAGAGCCTCCTCTAAAGGCCCCTTTACATTTAGCGATGCACCAGCGATCCGACCCGATCAGGATCGCTGGTGCATCGCTAAATGATCGCTAGTGAGCTGTCACACAGGCAGACCTCACAGCGATGCAGCAGCGACGCAGCGCACGATACTCACCTTTCACACACAGCGATCCTGATGTCCTCCCGCCCGCCTCCACGCATCGCTCGTCGACACAGCAGGAAGCCCAGCAGGAAGCTGACGACGAGAAATGGAGCCGGACATTCTCGCGCGATCAGCGATGGACAGCGGGAGAGCCGGTCGGAGGTGAGTATCACACATAGCGATATCGCTAGCGATATCGCTATAATGTCACAAAATCGGTGACGTTATAGCGATATTGCTAGCGATATCGCTATGTGTAAAACCCCCTTAATTCCTCCAGACTAATTGGTGCCTCCAGGCCAACAGCTTCCGATTCCGACAGAGTAGGCAGACCAGCAGTCCCCAAAAAGCTACTGAGCAACTCGTCAGAGAACCCGCCCTGCGAATTATATAATGTCTCAAAAAACTTGCTAAAAGTTGCTAGAATTGCCCAAGAAGATCTTTCAAGTTCCCCATTTTTGTTTTTTATCTCCGCTACCATTGCAGAGCCAGATTGAGTCTTGATCAGGGTAGCTATAAGATGTCCAGTTCCCTCCCCCTCCCCGAAATAGACCTGCCGCCGGAAGTATCGTTTATCTGCAGCTTTTGAAAGCTTATGTTGGGCTGATCGTTTTTCCACATCTTTTAATGCGTTAAAATGTATACCCGACGGAGTTTTCAAATATTGCAATTGTTCAGAGATAGCTTCCTTCTGTAAAAGTTCCTCATATTCTCTAGACTTAGTTTTAACTCTATTCATTTCCGAGATCAACATTCCTCTCAGATAAGCTTTAGACGCATCCCATATTCTTTCCCTGGGGGCTGTACCCTCATTAATAGCAAAAAATTCTTTTAGCAAGTCAGGGATCCTAACATCTGCTTGAATAATAGGTAACCAGAATACGTTAAACGACCATGGTGCCCGTTCCCCTCTCCCGCCATTTTCCCAATTAAATGTCGCCATAACAGGGGAGTGATCTGACAAGGCTCTAGGTTGATACTTGTTTGCATAATTATTACTAGGCAAGTTGTATTTGAGAGGATTCTTTTTATTACTGAATAACAACTATGTTCTCAATCAACCGAAAAGACTCATAAATATCAAATCTTAATATTTTTGGAAGTTGTAGTGGTGTTTTTTTAGATTTGGCTATCTTAGGAGGATATCTGTTTGTGCAGGTAACTATTACTGTGCAGAATTATTAGGCAACTTAATAAAAGCCAAATATATACTCATCTCACTTGTTTATTTTCACCAGGTAAACCAATATAACAACACAAAATGTAGAAATAAACATTTCTGACATTCAAAACCAAAAATAAAAAAGGGACCAACAGAGCCACCTTTCTTTACGAGACACTCAAAAGTCTTCCATCCATACATTCTGTCAGTTGCTTGATCTGTTTACGATCAACATTGCGTGCAGCAGCCACCACAGCCTCCCTGACACTGTCCCCAGAGGTGTAATGTTTTGACTCCATGTAGATCTCACATTTTATGAGGGACCACAGGTTCTCTATGGGGTTCACATCAGGTGAACAAGGGGGTCATGTCATTATTTTTTCTTCTTTTAGACCTTTACTGGGCAGCCACTCTGTGGAGTATTTGGATGCATGTGATGGAGCATTGGCTTGCATGAAAATCATGTTTTTCTTGAACGATACCGACTTCTTCCTGTACCACTGGTTGAAGAAGGTGTCTTCCAGAAACTGACAATAGGTCTGGGAGTTGAGCTTCACTCCATCCTCAACCCGAAAAGGTCCCACAAGTTCATCTTTGATGATACCACCCCATACCAGTACCCCACCTCCACCTTGCTGGCGTCTGAGTCAGAGTAGAGCTCTCTGGGCTTTACTGATCCAGTGTCATGATACTAGTGCTGGGTGACTGGCACTGCTGGGGTTAATGTTCTGACCTCAGTGCAGACTCTCACCTGCACACCTGGGACCTATTATGGTGGCCTCTCATTGGTTTTGGGTGTAGGCTTCTTATAGCCTCAGGAAGCTCCCATTCCCCGTCAGTTATACTTTCGCCCTTGGCATTGTGTGGTGACCCCTGAGTGTATTAGTGCTGTGTTCTGGTTGCTTGATTCTCTGTGTACGACTCGATCTGTTCTCTGGATTTTGCTTTGGATTCTGCCTGGTACCTTCTATGTCTGTTTGGTTTTGATCTCTGCTTGGCCCTGACTATCCATTCTGTCTCATCCCTGGTACTTTACTGATATCTTGTGAATGACCTTTGGCTCTGTCTGACTTCCCGTCTGTTTATCCCTCCTGTACCTCGCTTGCCTGTACTGTGCATGACCCCAGCTTTGCCCGACTTTGAGTTTTCTACCTTCTTTGAAAGCAGGATGCTAAGCCCCGCCCCCTTGCAGTCACATGACCGTTCACATGACCGTAGGTCTTGTGCCGGTTTGCTAAACTTCTACATTCAGGTCCTTTGCATCTTTATTTTCCGGCTGTTCTTGTCCCCAGGGGTCCCTACGGTGCGGGTGAGTCCCTGCTTAGTGGAGGCTATACGCCGGCGCTGTCAGGACCGTGACATTATAACTGACCATTAAGTTTTTTGGGGGTTTTTTATGCAGAGAGTTATGGATCCCATACAGTCTCTGGCTGACCAGATGAAAAGTCTGAGTCAGATGTTTCAGGGTTTATCTCTGGAGCAGCAAGCTCTGGCTCGTTCTCAGCAGCAGGTTTCTGAGACAGTGCGGGGAGCTCTAGCTGCTGGGTCTCTGGGGGCTGGGGCGAGTGATGTTGTTTTGGTGTCCCCAGAACCACCTGTTAAACTGCCTGACTTTTTTTCTGGAAACAAAAAGGAGTTCAGGGTCTTCATGGAGGGGTGCCAACTTTTTTCTTTTTTTTAGTTTGAGACCATGTTCCTCTGGGGACGAAAGTCAGAAGGTTGGGGTCATTATGTCTCTGTTAAGAGGGTCCCCACAAGCTTGGGCTTTCTCCCTTCCTCCCACTGCCCCTGAGAGAGTGTCTGTGAATGCATTCTTTGAGGCCCTCGGGCACATTTATGATGAGCCTGACCGAGTGCGATTGGCAGAGGACATGGTGATGAGCGTCTGTCAGGGGAAACAATCAGCTGAGTGGTTTTGTACTGAATTCCGCCGCTGTGGATGCATTTTTTCAAGCCTTGGGGTTGTTGTATGATGAACCTAATGCGATTGATCAAGCTGAAAAGACCCTGTTGGCAATGAGCCAGGGTCAAGATTCTGCTGAACTGTACTGTCAAAAATTCCAAAAGTGGGCGGTCCTCACCACTTGGAATGATGGTGCCTTGGCAGCTCTCTTTCGGAAGGGTTTGTCAGAAACCGTAAAAGATACTATGGTGGGATTTCCTGTTCCCTCTGGTCTTGACGATTCTATGTCATTAGCCATTCAGGTTGATCGGCGTTTACGTGAACGTAAAATTACACGGGAAATGCTGCCACCTGTTGAACAAATGTCTGAACCTATGCAATGTGATAGAGTTTTGTCTAGGGCGCAACGTCAGGAGTTTAGAAGACATAATAAGCTGTGTTTTTTCTGTGGAGATGCCTCTCATATTATTTCTGTCTGCCCTAAACGAGAGAAACGTTTTGCACACACATTTGCTGTAGGTGGTGTACAACCTAAGTTTCTTCTGGCAATTACTCTGATCTGCTCCCTGTCTACATTTTCCGCTAAAGCCTTTGTGGACTCAGGAGCGGCTTTGAACCTAATGGATTTGGATTTTGCTAAACGTTGTGGTTTCCCGATGACACCCCTGCGGACGCCTATTCCTTTGAGGGGTATTGATGCTACTCCGTTGGCGAAGAATAAACCTCAGTTTTGGACCCAGATGGTAATGCGGGTTGCCCCAGACCATCAAGAAAGTTGCAGATTTTTGGTGTTGCATAATTTGCATGATACCATCGTTCTGGGGTTCCCCTGGTTGCAAATCCATAATCCAGTTTTGGATTGGAAATCTGTGTCTGTGGTGAGTTGGGGTTGTCGGTGTGCTCTTAGTGACACTCCTGTTTTCTCCACCTCTCCCCAGTCACATGAGGTTCCTGACTATTTGGCTGATTTTTATGATGTGTTTAGTGAGAGTAAGTCTGCGTCTTTGCCTCCTCATAGGAGTTATGACTGTGCAATTGAGCTGAGTCCAGGGTGTAAATTTCCCAAGGGTCGACATTTTAATTTATCTGTACCCGAACAAGGGTCATATTAGACCATCCTCTTCACCCTTGGGTGCTGGGGGTTTTTTTGTGGCCAAGAAGGATGGTTCATTAAGGCCTTGTATTGACTATCGCTCCCTTAACAAAATTACTGTTAAATATCAGTATCCATTACCCCTGATTTCTGACCTATTTTCTAGAGTTGAAGGTGCTTGCTGGTTTACCAAGCTTGACCTCTGGGGGGGCGTATAATCTTATTCGCATTAAGCAAGGGGATGAATGGAAGACAGCGTTTAATACTCCAGAGGGACATTTTGAGTACCTGGTGATGCCTTTTGGGCTCACTAACGCCCCTTCTGTCTTCCAGTGCTTCATGAATGATATTTTCCGGGACTTTGTGTATAATTTTCTGATCAACTATTTGGATAATATTTTGATCTTTTCCAGGGATTGGGACTCTCATGTGGAACATGTTCGGACTGTGTTCCGGATTTTGAGGGAAAACTCCCTGTATGTTAAGGGATCGAAATGTCTTTTTGGGGTACAGAGGATTTCATTTTTGGGATTTATTTTGTCTCAGTCAACTATTGAAATGGACCCGGCCAAGGTACAGGCCATTTATGATTGGGTTCAGCCCACTTCTTTGAAGGCTCTCCAGAAGTCTTTGGGGTTTGCTAATTTTTATCGTAAGTTTATAGCCAATTTTTCTGTTATTGCCAAACCATTGACTGATTTGACTAAGAAGGGCGCTGATTTGCTGAATTGGTCTCCAGAGGCTGTTTCTTCTTTTCAGGAGCTGAAGCGGAGGTTTACTTCTTCTCCGGTTTTGCGACAACCCGATGTCTCACTTCCATTTCAGGTGGAGGTGGATGCTTCAGAGACTGGTGCAGGAGCTGTTTTGTCCCAAAAGGATCCTGTAACATCTAAAATGAACCTCTGTGCCTTCTTTTCCCGAAAGTTCTCTCCTTCGGAACGCAACTATGATGTGGGGAATCGAGAACTGTTGGCCATGAAGTGGGCATTTGAGGAGTGGAGACATTGGTTGTAGGGAGCTATACATCAAGTTGTGGTCCTCACTGACCACAAGAATTTGATCTACCTTGAGTCGGCTAACCGCTTGAATCCGAGACAGACCAGGTGGGCCTTGTTTTTCACACGCTTTGATTTTGTGGTCTCCTTTCTTCCGGGCACTAAGAACGTTAAGGCTGATGCCCTCTCTAGGAGTTTTTTGGCTGATTCTCCTATTGTGACCAAGCCTGCTACCATCTTAGGTGAGGGGGTGGTTCTTTCTGCCATCTCCCCCGATTTGAGACGTGCTTTGGAGAAGTTTCAGGAGGATAAGCCTGAGCGTTGTCCCAGTGGTAGGTTGTATGTTCCTGACCAGTGGAGGAGGAAAGTGATGTCTGAGGTTCATTGCTCCGCGTTGGCTGGTCATCCAGGTAATTTTGGTACTAGAGATTTGGTGAGTTGGTCTTTTTGGTGGCCTGCCTTGTCTCATGATGTCAGAAATGTTGTGCAGTCCTGTGGGACTTGCTCCCGATCTAAGCCTTGTTCTCGTTCTAGTGGGTTGTTGATGCCCTCGCCGGTGCCCAGGAGGCCATGGACCCATATTTCAATGGATTTTATTTCTGATCTGCCTGTCTCTCAGAGGATGACTGTTATCTGGGTGATTTGTGATAGATTCTCTAAAATGGTCCATCTTGTACCACTCCCTAAGTTGCCATCTTCCTCAGAGTTGGTGCCCTTGTTTTTGCAACAGGTGGTTCACTTGCACGGGATTCCTGAGAACATTG
This sequence comes from Dendrobates tinctorius, assembly GCF_039654945.1. Taxonomy (NCBI): domain Eukaryota; kingdom Metazoa; phylum Chordata; class Amphibia; order Anura; family Dendrobatidae; genus Dendrobates; species Dendrobates tinctorius. The sequence goes on from NW_027361711.1 coordinate 40,330,500, forward strand.
TATCGGACAGAGGAGTTCAGTTTGTCTCTAGATTCTGGAGGACCTTTTGTTCCAAGTTGGGAATTCAGTTGTCCTTCTCCTCTGCATTTCACCCTCAGACCAATGGGCAGACGGAGAGAACAAACCAGACTTTGGAGGCTTATTTGAGATGTTTTATATCTGCTGATCAGGATGATTGGGTCTCATTTTTACCCTTGGCCGAATTTGCTTTAAATAATAGAGCTAGTTCTGCCACTTTGATGTCACCCTTTTTCTGTAACTTTGGGTTTCATCCTCGATTTTCTTCAGGGCAGGTGGAGTCTTCTGCCTGTCCAGGGGTTGACACTGTGGTGGAAAGAATGCAGCAGACTTGGGACCAAGTGGTGGATAAGTTGTCTCTTTCCCAGGAAAAGGCCCAGCGGTTTTCTAACCGGCATAGGACCATTGGTCCCCGGTTTAAGGTGGGTGATATGGTCTGGTTGTCATCAAAGAATATCTCTATGAAAGTGGCTTCTCCAAAGTTTAAACCTAGATTTATTGGACCTTACAAGATTTTGGAGATTATTAATCCGGTCTCTTTTCGGTTGGCTCTTCCTGTCACATTTAAGATTCATAATGTGTTTCATAAGTCCTTGTTGAAGAGGTTTGTTGAACCAGTGGTTCCTATGGCGGCACCTCCAGACCCTGTGTTGGTTGAAGGTAACATGGAATATGAGGTAGAGAAGATACTGGATTCCCGTCTGGCTAGACGGAGACTCCAGTATTTGGTTAAGTGGAAGGGTTATGGTCAGGAGGATAATTACTGGGTCTCTGCCTCTGATATTCATGCCGAAAGATTGGTGCGTGCTTTTCATCGGGCTCATCCTGATCGGCCTGGTGGCTTGGATGAGGGTTCGGAGACCCCTCCTCATGGGGGAGGTACTGTTGTGAGATCATCTGTTCATTCACCTTTTGTGTCCGAGGATCTCCCTCTTCTGGTGAAGGAAGGTAGTGAGGCTGATTTGGATGAAAGAAACCAAACACCTGATCAGGTGGATTGTGACTGGGGAATGGGAACTTCAGACTGGATATAAGGCAGCCGACGCCCTTCTGAGTGGCTGGTGATTTCTCTGCTGGATTCTTGGAGACCAGTCTGATTCCTGCTTCCCAAAGATAAGTTTTTGCTCTGCTATTGAACTTATTAGTTTTGGTTTTGTTTTCCTTGTTTTCTGAGTTCAGCCATCCCTGGCTGGGGGTGTGCTGGATTCTTTTTCCTTGATCAGTGTTCTCTTTTGCTCTGCATTCAGAATATTCTGAGTGCTGATATAGGGTTTGAAGTCTAGTGATGTCAGGGTCCTTTTTGCTTATCAGTTGTGTTGGTAATATTTTTAGCAGGGTTTTCTCGGATTGCAGACAGCAGCTTTTCTGTCCTGTCCTTTTTAGTTAGCTTGGGCCCCATCGTTTGCTCAACCTATCTTTCTATCTGTGTTAGTGTTTTCATCTTGCTTCACCGTCATTATATGTTGGGGGCTGCCTATTGCTTTGGGGTCAGCTCTGGGGCAGTCAGTTTTTCCCTTTTCTCTCTTTAGGCTTATGTAGATCTCCGGCTGTGACAAGGTGTCTAGGATCACCGTAGGAACACTCCACGGCTACTGCTAGTTGTGTGATAGGAATAGGGGTCTGCAATCCGCTGGTTTCCAACCTCTCTGATTTTCTGGGTTGAGCTTGTGTTTTGTTTTTTCCTCCTCGGTGACTCAATCATAACAGTGGGGTCTGCACTCGTTCTAAAAGCTCCCATAGCCGGTCGGCGGGGGAGCTGATGGCCTTGGAAGTTCCCGAAAGACCGTGGACCCATCTGTCCATGGATTTTATTACCAATCTTCCCTCTTCCAGGGGTAATACGGTGGTATGGGTAGTGGTGGACAGATTTTCAAAACAGGCTCATTTTGTACCCCTGTCCGCATTACCTTCTGCTGAGACCTTATCCAGATTGTTTGTGCAGCATGTGGTCCGCTTGCATGGGGTACCCCTGAATGTGGTGTCTGATCGTGGTGTGCAGTTTGTGGCTAAGTTTTGGCGTCCTTTCTGCAAAAAATTAGGGATATCTCTGTCCTTTTCGTCTGCATACCATCCTGAGAGTAATGGTCAGACGGAACGCACTAATCAGTCCCTGGAACGGATCCTCAGATGTCTGACTTCTGCTAGACAGAATGACTGGTGTGATATACTGCCGTAGGCTGAATTTGCCTTTAATAGTCGGGTGAGTCAGTCCTCTGGTATGTCCCCTTTCTTGATCAACTATGGGTTCAGTCTTCATTTTGGTGAGTTTTGTCGTCTGGATACGGGGTGCCCCGGGGCTGAGGACTCTGTTCAGCGGTTAAAAGATACATGGGCAGAAGTCCAGCGGCGTATATCTAGGTCCCAAGGCAGGTATAAGTTTTTCATGGACAGGAAACGAACACCTGGTCCCATGTTTCAAGGTGGAGAGAAAGTTTGGCTCTCCACGCGAAACATTAAGTTAAAGATTCCGTCAGCCAAGTTGGGCCCCAAATCATTGGCCCGTACAAGATTGTGGAAAAAATCAACCCGTAGCGTACAGGCTGTGCCTTCCACCCTCTTTCAAGATCCCTAACGTCTTCCATAGATCTCTACTGAAACCGTTTGAAGCAGTCCGGGGAGAATCCGAGTCCGCTGCTCCTCCAGTTTCGGTTGAGGGACATGTGGTATATGAGATTGGTCACATCGTAGATTCTAGGTTGGTACGGCGGTCAGTACAGTACCTAGTTCATTGGAAGGGGTATGGGCCAGAGGACAGGTCCTGGGTGCCAGCCCGATTGATGCATGCGGATCGTCTTGTTCGGGCTTTCCATGCTAGATACCCGGGCAAGCCTGGGGGTCCAGAGGCCCCCCGTTGAGAGGGGGGTACTGTCATGATACCAGTGCTGGGTGACCGGCACTGCTGGGGTTAATGTTCTGACCTCAGTGCAGACTCTCACCTGCACACCTGGGACCTATTATGGTGGCCTCTCATTGGTTCTGGGGAGGCTTCTTATAGCCTCAGGAAGCTCCCATCCCCCGTCAGTTATACTTTCGCCCTTGGCATTGTGTGGTGACCCCTGAGTGTGTTAGTGCTGTGTTCTGGTTGCTTGATTGTCTGTGTACGACTCGGTCTGTTCTCTGGATTTTGCTTTGGATTCTGCCTGGTACCTTCTATGTCTGTTTGGTTTTGATCTCTGCTTGGCCCTGACTATCCGTTCTGTCTCATCCCTGGTACTTTACTGATATCTTGTGTATGACCTTTGGCTTTGTCTGACCTCCCGTCTATTTATCCCTCCTGTACCTCGCTTGCCTGTACTGTGCATGACCCCCGCTTTGCCCAACTTTGAGTTTTCTACCTTCTTTGAAAGCAGGACGCTAAGCCCCGCCCCCTTGCAGTCACATGACCGTTCACATGACCGTAGGTCCTGTGCCTGCTTGCTAAACTTCTACATTCAGGTTCTGTGCATCTTTATTTTCCGGCTGTTCTTGTCCCCAGGGGTCCCTACGGTGCAGGTGAGTCCCTGCTTAGTGGAGGCTGTACGCCGGCGCTGTCAGGACCCTGACATCCAGCTTCGGGCCCATCCACCTGGCCCATCAAGAGTCACTCTCACTTCATCAGTCCATAAAACCTTACAAAAATCTGTCTTAACACATTTTTTGGCCCAGGCTTTACGTTTTATCTTATGTTTCTTGTTCAAAGGTGGTCGCTTTCCAGCCTTCCTTACCTTGGCCATGTCCCTGAGTATGGCACACCTTGTGCTATTTGATACTCCAGTAACGTTGCAGTTCTGAAATATGGCAAAACTGGTGTCAAATGGCATCTTGGCAGCTTCACGCTTGATTTTCTTCAATTCATGGGCAATTATTTTGAGCCTTTTTTATCAACACGCTTCTTGCGACCCTGTTGGCTATTTGCCATGAAATGCTTGATTGTTCTGTGATCACGCTTCAAAAGTTTGGCAATTTCAAGACTGCTGCATCCCACTGCAAGACATCTCACAATTTTTGACTTTTCAGAGTCCATCAAATCTCTCTTCTGACTCATTTTGCAAAAGGAAAGGAAGTTACCTAATAATTAAGCACACCTTATATAGGGTGTTGATGTCATTAGACCACACCCCTCCTCATTACAGAGATGCAAATCACCTGATTTACATAACTTGCAGTTGGCTTTCAAGCCTACACAGCTTGGAGTAGGACAACATGTATGAAAAGGATGATGTGATCAAAATACTCATTTGCCTTATAATTCTGCACACAGTGTATAGGCCCATCATACACTGGAACATCATCCATTGGGCCCGTCATATAATGCAGCATCATATGTGGCCCATTATATACTAGAGCATCATATGGGGCCCATTATATATGGAGCATAATATAGGCCCATCATACAATGGAGCATCATCCATGGGGCCCATCATATACTGGAGCATCCTATGGGGCCCATCATATACTAGAGCATCATATGGGGCTCATTATATATGGAGCATTATATAGGCCCATCATACAATGGAGCATCATCCATGGGGCCCATCATATACTGGAGCATCATATGGGGTTCATTATTTATGGGGCATCATATAGGGTATGGAGCATTATATGGAGCACATTTGGGGCCTATTCTGTATGGAGCATTATATGGAGCCCATTCTGTATGGAGCAATATATGGGGCCCATCATATACTGTATGGAGCTTTATATGCGACTCATTATACTGTATGGAGCAATATGTGGGGCTTATTCTACTCTATGGGGACCGTCCTATACTGTATGGCACATTATATGGGGACCATCATATACTGTAGCATTATGTGGAGCTCATCATATACTGTATGGAACATTATATGTGACCAATTATTCTGTATGGAGTAATATATGGGGCTCATTATTCTGTATGGTGCACTATGTGGTGGCCATAATACTGTATGGAGTAATATACTGTCCTGTCTATTGTAGAATTTAAAATAGATATCAGTCATGTAATGTAAGAAGTGAAGTATTTGTCATTGCACTATACCAATATTTCTCTGCCGTATCGGAGCATCATAAATTGTGGTATGTGTTAAAGGGGCCCACTGACACTCTTTTGCCTGGGGCACACGAAAACCTGAAGCCAGCCCTACCCCCCCACAACTTTAGCCAAATAGCCCCCAGTTTTCAGTGCATAACTATAAAGTAAATTAAGGTTGACAAGCTTAAGTAAAAAGAATTGATGTAGTTGGCATTGAAATGGGCACTGTAGGTGTGTTTACTGTCCTCCACTCCCTGACGACTTTGCTTCCCCATTGACATGCATTGGGTTTCGTGTTTCAGTCGGACGTCTAATTTTTCCCGATAGTTGGCCGATTTCGTTCGACTCAACTTTTGAGAAAGACGGGTTTCATGAAACCCGACTCAACCCTAAAAAAGGCAAAGTCGCTCATCTCTAGTAGTGAGAGACCCAACAATACACATAGATGGCAGGTAGGGAGTGACAGACACCAATCTTCACTTGGAGGGCAGGTAGGGAGTGACAGACCACCGAATTACACATGGAGGGGAGGAAGGGAGTGAAAAACCCCACACTACACATGGAGGGCAGGTAGGGAGTGACTGACCACCGCACTACACAAGAAGGGCAGGTAGGAAGTAACAGACCGCGGCACTACACATAGCGGGCAGGTAGAGAGTGACAGACCACTGTACTACACAAGGAGGGCAGGTAGAGAATGACAGAACCCCACAGTACACATAGAGGGCAGGTAGAGAGTGACAGACCCCACACTACACATAGCGGGCATGTAGAGAGTGACAGACCCCTGCACTACACAGGGAGGGCAGGTAGAGAGTGAAAGAACCCTGCAATACAAATGGAGGGCAGGTAGGCAGTGACAGACTGCTGTACTACACATGGAGGGCAGGTAGGTAGTGACAGACCCCGCAGTACACAGAGGGCAGGTAGACAGTTGTGGCGCCCCTGAGGGTTCCTGCTGGGTGAAGAAGAGAGAGCAGTGGAGATAGCAACGCGGTATGTGAGCGAATGTCATAGACTGCGAGAAAGAGAGCTATGATATGCCATGGACTTCTATGGTCCCCACCCTGGATCTGCCCCATCCCCCATCCACCTTCCATAAGCCATGGACTTCTATAGCCCCATCCTGGATCTGCCCCCATCCCCCCATCCACCTTCCCTAAGCCATGGAGTTCTATAGCCCCATCCTGGATCTGCCCCCACCCAACTGTCCTACAGCCCCTACCCAACATCCCTAGAGTCCCCATCCCTATTCCCTTTTGTACACTTGGTTTGGCAAAACTAATGTGTATTTAGTCCTCCCAATAAAGCTTATTTGAATTTGAATTTGGGTTCAGTCACCACAGAGGTACTGCACCTCCTCCTAGGGTGTAGTATCCCACTTCCCAGGTAACACCTGACCAGACTCCAGCACCTACATCTAGCACAGATGCCTTAGAACAGCAGAGCACCCTTTATGGCAGCTGATTTGGTTCAAGAAGGGTGCTGGGTGGTGGGTGGAGCTTAGAAACACTAGAGGGGAAAGCTGACAGGAAGATAGGTCAGACTCCCTACGGGGAAGGAGGGAAAGGACGTAGAGCAGCAGCTCCCAGTGAGCTGGAGCTGTTAGCAAGGAAAGAGGAAGAAAGAAGGATCAGTTGTTAAGAAGGAAGATAGATAAGAACGGAATGTGAGGAGGAGAGAGACTGGGGATTGGGGTTAGTGCAGAGCCCTTTCCTAAGTTTAATGCTCCAAGGCTGTGTGTGATACTAATGATCCTACAACAGAAACCGGAGGAATAGAAGTTGTGACCACTTTATTCCCACCAAAGACTCAAAGACACAAATGAAGATTGTAGTTAGATGGGTAGTTACAACAGAAGAGATAGACTGAAGGACATGTGAGGGAATAGGGTCAGTAGTGCATGTAGTCGGATGAGATTAAGAGAGGAGCCTGGACACTTCTTCTGTGATGGGATCAAATGTGGAGAGTGAGCCAGAGGAGATGTGGGGAGTAGAGTTGAGCGACTTTGGTCGGATCGGGTTTCATGAAACAAAATTTGTCGTGTCGGCATTGAGCGGATGACATCCACTCAATGCCGACTTTTATTCCCCATTGACGTGCATTGGGGTCGGGTTTCGGACGAAACTCTGACTTTTTTTGCCCTAGTCGGACCAGTTTCATCTGAAGCAAATTTTGTTTCATGAAACCCGATCCGACCAAAGTCGCTCAACTCTAGTGGGGAGGGATTGGAATTGTGGCACTTGATGGCAGGGAGCTGATTTCCTGACAGATATTCTCCATTTTCTCTATAAAGTGGGAGGCCAGTTCATCAGCTCAGATGTCTGTGATAGGTCCTGTGTTTTTGGACTGAAAAGGGAGTGAAAGGTGTCAAAAATTTTGCGGGGGTTGTTAGACAGTGAGGAGATCAGGGTGGTGAAGTAAGTCTGTTTGGCGAGGAAAAGGGCAGCGTTATAGGTCCGTAACATAAATTTGTATTTCATAAAGTTTTCTGGTGATCAAGCTTTCTTCCATAGGTGTGCGGAACTCCTAGAGCATCGCTGGAGAAATCGAGTTTGCAATATGAAGGAGGGCTGTTTTACTCTGTGGTTGGAGGTTCTGAGGGTGAGGGGTGCCACTTGGTCCAGGCTGCTTCTGAGAGTGTCATTGTAGTGATGTACAGCCAGATCAGGACATGAAAAAGAGGAGATTGGGGACAGTGATGAGTGTAGGGAGACTGAAAGTGTATAAGGGTTAATGGCTTGTAGATTTCTGCATCTGTCCCCATCATACTTCCCCAGCCGGAGTAAAGAGGCCGGGAAACAAGCATCGAACGACTTCAATATTGTTGATCACGCTCAGGGCCGCCATCAGGGCATTACAGCCCTTACTCCTGTATGGGGCCCGGTGATTTGAGGGGCCCGTGCGCGCGTGGGGCCCCCCGATATTTTATTCAGGCAGCAGGCGCTTGTATTTTACAATGCCCCGGGCCCAGCCGGCAAGAGGAAATGGGCGGGCACTGTAGCTTTAAGCTACGGCCTGCCCCAGTGCATCATGGTCTAGCCAGCCTCTCCTGATGTCACACAGACACACACTACTCTGCTCCACTTCCTCATTCCGGAGTAGAGCAGCATGTGTGGTGTGCCATGTGGATGAGAGCAGTGGACAGCGGTCGGGCCCGGCAGACGGCGGTCAGAGAGGACGGACACCAGAGGAGAAGTGCAGTGGACCGGATCGGATGTGCAGCTGGAGGCGGCAGGCGAATGAGCAGGCCGGGTGAGTAGCCTGTCTCAGCAGGGCAGGCAGGGGGGCCCAGCGCAGCCAGCAGCCATCCACTAACAGGGCCCACAGCCACAGGGCTGGCAGGGGGCCAGGGGGGGCCCGGCGCAGCCACCCACAGCATCCACCAACAGGCCCGCACACTTCAGAATTCGCACAGCCACAGGGCCCCAGGGCAGGCAGGGGGGACCCGGCGCAGCTGCAGCATCCCTCAACAGGGCCCGGGGGGGCTCCCACACTGCAGCATTCCCACAGCCACAGGGCAGGCAGGGGGGGGCCCGGCGCAGTTACCCACAGCTTCATGATCCACCAACAGGGCCCGAGGGGGGTGCTTGCAGACTTCAGCATTCGCACAGCCACAGGGCCCCAGGGCAGGCAGGGGGGACCCGGCGCAGCTGCAGCATCCACCAACAGGGCCCAGGGGGGCGCCCACACTGCAGCATTCCCACAGCCACAGGGCAGGCAGGGGGGGCCGGCGCAGTCGCCCGCAGCTTCATGATCCACCAACAGGGCCGGGAGGGGGCACTTGCACACTTCAGCATTCGCACAGCCACAGGGCCCCAGGGCAGGCAGGGGGGACCCGGCGCAGCTGCAGCATCCACCAACAGGGCCGGGGGGGCACCTGCACTGCAGCATTCCCACAGCCACAAGGCAGGCAGGGGGATCCGACGCAGCCGCAGCTTCCACCAACAGGGCCCAGGGGATCATGATCCACCAACAGGGCCCAGGGGGGGCGCATGCACTTCAGAATTCCCAGGGCAGGCAGGGGGTGCCCTGCGCAGCCGCAGCATCCAACAACAGGGCCCAGGGCAGGCAGGGGGGCTGCACTCCAACAGGGCTCACAGGGCAGGATACAGTGTAAAAAATTTTTAAAAAATAAATAAGTGAAAAAATATATATAAAAAAATCAATATTCCATCATTAAATCATTCTTTGAAGAAAAAAATCTATACACTAAAAGTGCACATATTTAATATCAGCACCGCATCCGCAACGACCCGACCTATAAAATTGTCCCACTAGTTACCCCTAGTTAATGATTGGAGAAACAGGGGGCAGGATGAAAGACATGGGGCATGATTGGAGACACTGGAGGCATGATTGGTTACAATGGAGGCATGATTGGGGACAATGGGGGCATGATTGGAGACACTGGGGGAAAGGTTTGAGACAGATTGTGCAGGATCATGGGGCAGGATGGATATGATGGAGATGGATGGGGAAGGATGGGGAGATCATATGGGGCAGAATGGATACTCATGAGGGTGGGATGGGAGAACATATGGCTGAAGCCTGGAATGAGACACACGGGGCCAGGATGGGGGATATTATTACCATAGGGGCTAATTAAGGGATATTATTACTGCTGTGATGTATTTATTTTATTTCTTGAGTATACTGTTTTAAATGGGGGGGTGGTCCTGTTACTGTATAGAGTGATACTATGTTGCCTTTTTTTCTTCATGTGATGTAATGTAGAAGTTAGGAAAAAAATAAGTAATGTGTTCTGCAAGCGGAGATCTAGATAACTGTTATTTCCTGCAGAGACGAGTCCTGGCTGGAAGAAGTGATGGCGGTCTGTGCTGGATGAAAGATGAAAAGCAAGGATGAAGGACTTCACCTAGAGACGTCAGTGGTGAGTGAGTGTGTTACCTGTACACTGCCACTGTAAACTGTATACTATATACAGAGCTCCTGTGTACAATGTCACTAGTGATCACTGTAATACCTGTACACACAGACACTGCATACTAAGCACAGATCTCCTGTGTATAATGGCACTTATGGTGATATTATTGTGTTTTTTTATTACTGATCAGTATTGTAATATTCAGTCACTATGTGGTGCTACTATGTGGTCTGGACATGGTATTGCGGTATTTGTCTCTTGTATGTGCTATTATTCGGTCAATGTGGTGGTAATATGTGGTCTGGTCATGGTGCGGTGGTATTTGTCCCTTGTATGTGCCATTATTCTGTCACTGTGGTGGTAATGTGTGGTCTGGTCATGGTGTGGAGGTATTTCTTCTTTGTATGTGGTATTACAGGTCACTATGTGGTGGTAATATGTGGTCTGGTCATGGTGCCGTGGTATTTGTTCCTTGTATGTGATATTATTCGGTCACTGTGGTGGTAATATGTGGTCTGGTCTGGCGATATTTGTTCCTTCTGTATTTTATTATAGGTCACTATGTGGTCTGGACATGGTGCGGTGGTATTTGTCCCTTGTATGCGATATTATTGGTCATTTTAAAAATTGAAAAATAAATAAAAATGTACCTAAATTGTATTGCATATTTTAAGAAATATTTAATAGATTACAGTAGAGTAGAGCTCGGCCAAAAGTGTCTACCGTGTTATGGTGGCAGCTTAAAAAATCTTTTGGCCAAAACAAAAGCTGCTGGTTATATGTGTGATCTGGTGATGGGGAACTGTTAATGTGTGATTGGTGAGAAGTGGAGTTTCTCCAAGAGAGAGCGGTGGGGCTGTGGACAGTTCGAAGGGTGGAGGCGGGGCTGGGGTGGAGCTTGGGCGGAGTCTCAAGGGGGGCCCAAAAAATTTTGCCAGTATGGGGCCCCGAAATTCCTAGTGGCAGCCCTGATCACGCTCGTTTAATGGCCTGAGCTCTGCGTATGTTAATGGTAATGGTGCAATATGTGAGCATTTAGTGCCCCACTTTAAACTTTTGCCCAGGTCCCCACTTTGTCTAAAACTGGCCCTGGTCCTGGTCCCAAGTTACTGGCAATTGTGGGGTGCATCACATTCACCTGTAGACCGCAGACCTCTGCTTTCCCCAGATCTCCCTCCTCAGGAGACGCCACACATAATTAAGGGAACATGCAGTTCATTGTAACAAGCAAACATTTATTGGGCAGTTTATGTTCATCAGACTGTAACATGCAGTTTCTGGCACAACACTTCTTACTCTTTGTTTCTTTAGTACAGCATGTCTCCAGCATCACTCTCCGTTCCTCCTGGACTATCCTCACGTTAACTGGTTTTCCAGGGATTTCCTGTCCAGTTCCTCAGTGCTCCGGGCATCCGTTACCTTCTATTAATGAAGTTTCACATCCTTTTCCACTGTACACTAGAGGATAAGGGACTCTTGGCAGTATCTGGACCGAACACTAGGCGCTGGATGTTGCAGGAATGTCCGCAAGAGATTCTAGTAAGGCCTCCCGCTGCCTTGAACGATAAGTGCCCTCCCGCTGCAACTTGATCTTGACCTTGGTTACTGTACTTCCCTGACTATCAGGAAGTAGTCCTCTTTTACTGGGGAGATTACCCTCCCACTATGGGCCAGTCCTAAGCTTTAACTAAGTCTGTCCCTACAGTATGTAGCTGCGCAGATCTCCACCACAAGCACAAAGTATTACATTTACATATATTACACATATAGGCTTCGACTGGCCCACAGGAGAATCCTCCGGTGGATCATTGTGCATTAGTGTGTCACCACCCTCTTATATAGCAATACTTGGAAAAATATCCTTTATTCACTATGTACTTACAGAGGCAGCATCTTATTCTTGTAACAATCTTCCCAGTTCATGGTTATATAAATTTGTGATTGAGGATAATGTCACATTTGCATGTAGCTGTAAAAGTGGGCCCTGGAGCTGGTTACTGGTGGGCCCTTGGCACCTCAGTCAGACACTGCTTGTGTCTCTTGTATTCTGTAGCTCTGTATCCCTGTCTTCAGTCTTCTATCGGGTAGTTTTTTTGTATAGGACATATACTATTTTAGGACACTGCCTCCATAATAATTTTAATGTAACTTGGGACAGGAGTTGACATTACGATATCACAATGGGTGGAGATTTATGTGGTCTGCCTTCTGTAAAAGGCGCCCCCCATAATTCATGATTCAACTTGTAGAGTGCTGAGGGTAGTAATGATCACTCCCATCATTGTAACTCTGTAAAAATAAAGTGAATAGAAAAAAGATCCCATGACACTTTTATTTTCTCTCTTATTGTTTTTTTATTGAAATAGCAATAAACAACACTGTAATAAAAATATTACCGGCCCTTTAAGAAATTAAACCATAATCACAATGACTCTCAGGTCAGTCTCTATACAGACCACAGAACTAGCTGTGGGCATCGAGGACTGGCTGAGAGCCACTGGACCACAAGATCCAGAGGAAGGCGAAGAAACCCCCCGGAGAGTTCTGCCTCAGGGGGGAAAAAAATTCCTTCCTGACCCCAGTTGTGGCGATCGGATATTTCCCTGGATCACATCTGTCCTGCTGCATATTGCTGTATGTCTGCACGTACTATAAGCTCCGGAGAGTCAGTCTGGAAGGGAAAAGATTAATGCATCTTGCTCCTAGGAGCTAACAATCTAATATACATTATACACCCTGCTCCTAGGAGCTTACAATGTAATATACAATAGACATACACTATATAATAGACATGTACGAATACTATACAATAGACATATACATCTACTATACAATAGACACATACATATACTATACAATAGACATATACGAATACTAAACAAGAGACATATACGAATACTATGCAAAAGACATATACAAATACTATACAATAGACACATACATATACTATACAATTGACTTATACAAATACTATACAATAGACATATATGAATACTATGCAAGAGACACAAACATATATTATACAATAGACATATACGTATACTATAGTATACTATACAATAAACCTAGATGAATTCTATACAACAGACATATACGAATACTATACAATAGACATATACAAATACTATACAATAGATATAGAAAAATACAATACAACAGACATAGACGAATACTGTGCAATAGACATATACAAATGCTATGCAAGAGACATAGACGCATGCTATGCAAGAGACATAGACGTATGCTATGCAAGAGACATAGACGTATGCTATGCAAGAGACTCATACGTATGATATGCAAGACACATAGATGTATGCTGTGCAAGACACATAGATGTATGCTGTGCAAGAGACACAGACATATGCTATGATAGAGACATAGACCTATGTTATGCAAGAGACATAGACCTATGCTACGCAAGAGACACAGACGTATGCTATGCAAGAGAAATAGACATACGCCATGCAAGAGACACAGATGTACGCCATGCAACTCACATAGACTTACGCCATGCAACAGACATAGACGTATGCCATGCAACAGACATAGACGTATGCCATGCAACAGACATACTAGTATACTATACAATAGACATACATATACAGTCATGGCAAAAAGTATTGACACCCCTGCAATTCTGTCAGATAATATTCAGTTTCTTCCTGAAAATGATTGCAAACACAAATTCTTTGGTATTATTAGCTTCATTTAATTTGTCTTAAATGAAAAAACACAAAAGAGAATGAAGCAAAAAGCAAAACATTGATCATTTCACACAAAACTCCAAAAATGGGCCGGACAAAAGTATTGGCACCCTCAGCCTAATACTTGATTGCACAACCTTTAGCCAAAATAACTGCGACCAACCGCTTCCGGTAACCATCAATGAGTTTCTTACAATGTTCTGCTGGAATTTTAGACCATTCTTCTTTGGCAAACTGCTGCAGGTCCCTGATATTTGAAGGGTGCCTTCTCCAAACTGCCATTTTTAGATCTCTCCACAGGTGTTCTATGGGATTCAGGTCTGGACTCATTGCTGGCCACCTTAGAAGTCTCCAGTGCTTTCTCTCAAACCATTTTCTAGTGCTTTTTGAAGTGTGTTTTGGGTTATTGTCCTGCTGGAAGACCCATGACCTCTGAGGTAGACCCAGCTTTCTCACACTGGGCTCTAAATTATGCTGCAAAATTTGTTGGTAGTCTTCTGACTTCATAATGCCATGCACACGGTCACGCAGTCCAGTGCCAGAGGCAGCAAAGCAACCCCAAAACATCAGGGAACCTCCGCCATGTTTGACTGTAGGGACCGTGTACTTTTCTTTGAATGCCTCTTTTTTCTCCTGTAAACTCTATGTTGATGCTTTTGCCCTAAAAGCTCTACTTTTGTCTCATCTGACCAGAGAACATTCTTCCAAAATGTTTTAGGCTTTTTCAGGTAAGTTTTGGCAAACTCCAGCCTGGCTTTTTTATGTCTCGGGGTAAGAAGTGGAGTCTTCCTGGGCCTCCTACCATACAGTCCCTTTTCATTCAGATGCCGACGGATAGTACGGGTTGACACCGTTGTACCCTCGGACTGCAGGGCAGCTTGAACTTGTTTGGATGTTAGTGGAGGTTCTTTATCCAACATCCGCACAATCTTGCGTTGAAATCTCTTGTCAATTTTTCTTTTCCGGCCACATCTAGGGAGGTTAGCCACAGTGCCATGGGCTTTAAACTTCTTGATGACACTGCGCATGGTAGACACAGGAACATTCAGGTCTTTGGAGATGGACTTGTAGCCTTGAGATTGCTCATGCTTCCTCACAATTTGATTTCTCAAGTCCTCAGACAGTTCTTTGGTCTTCTTTCTTTTCTCCATCCTCAATGTGGTACACACAAGGACACAGGACAAAGGTTGAGTCAACTTTAATCCATGTCAACTGGCTGCAAGTGTGATTTAGTTATTGCCAACACCTGTTAGGTGCCACAGGTAAGTTATAGGTGCTGTTAATTACACAAATTAGAGAAGCATCACATGATTTTTCGAACAGTGCCAATACTTTTGTCCACCCTCTTTTTTATGTTTGGTGTGGAATTATATCCAATTTGGCTTTAGGACAATTCTTTTTGTGTTTTTTCATTTAAGACAAATTAAATGAAGATAATAATACCAAAGAATTTGTGTTTGCAATCATTTTCAGGAAGAAACTGAGTATTATCTGACAGAATTGCAGGGGTGTCAATACTTTTGGCCATGACTGTATGCTATACATACACTATACTATACTATACTATACATTACATATGCAATACATTTATACATTAACTAAACAATGCATATACTATACAATACATAAGCTATACAATACATATACTATACTATACACGCACATACACACATACATAATAGAGTTGCAGACTCCGATCAGGCTTTAATTAGAGTGTGATCAGAGTGGCATCAGTTTTTCTTGGAGGTGGAGAGGGGGGAAAAAAGTTTCTCCATTTTGTCAGTCTACGAAAATCGAACAGCATATATATGAGTGAATATATATCTATAAATATATTTATATTTATTTATAAATATTTAATTCATTTCTATATATATAGTATGTATACATAGCGCTGTGGAATTAATGGCGCCATGTAACAGAGTAAAATAAATAAATATATATGAGTTTGCTGTCCGTATTTTTCACGGATAACACTCGTACCTATGATATTCTATGGGCCTGTGCAAATGTCAGATTTTTTGCTCAGAGCCAGTGCTCCATGGAAAAAAATCGGAGACAAGTACTATTTTGATCCCAGTATCAGATCAAAATCGACAATGCAAGTCTATGGGCCCGTGAAAAAATTGGACCCCACTTGGATGACATCTAAGTGTGTCTGATTTTCACAGACTGACAAAATGCAGAAGGTGGAGAAACCTTTTTTTCCCCCTCTCCACGCCCGAGAAAAACTGATGCAATTCTGATCTGTGCCTGATCGGAGTCTGCAACTCTTCGGCAGTTGCCGTTAAATCAATTCTGCTCATGATATCCTGTGGTTCCAGTTCTGGTCCTCCTGCTTCCATCGTGCTACTACGTTCTCCGTCGTTTCTGCTCAGCCTTCCTGCTGCGCCACAGCCATCTGACGGTGCTTCATTACAGTAGATCATTTGAGCTAGATGAGACATAACACCTATCAGTACAAAAAAGAGGATTAAATGGTAGGTTCTATTTAAGGAATCATTCAAGAGCACAAAAGAGAGATGTTTGCTGAGATTTTTAGGGGTAAATAGTGCAGTTCTAAACTTCACCACAAACACCCCACAGCTACACAATGTGTGAATGGGGCCTTAGTGTTAATTGAGCAGCTACCTACTTGGACTTGTCTTCCTCAAGATGCTTCTTCAGGGGACACAAGGTGGTTCAGGATAATAACTTTATACATTCTGTACCAATTGTGATATGTATGATGTGATGTGTCATGTGATATCTATGATGTCATGTGCCCTGTGATGTCATGTGTCCTGTCGTAATAACTCCCACTGGTGTGTTATGTATCAAGTTTCCAACATCAAGAGTAGAATAAATAAAGCAAAATCACAGGCCGCAAATAACCACCAGCCTCATTTTTTATTGAATCATGACGCATATTAAAACCTAAGCATTTGCACCCAATTTTTCTAATCTGTATCTCCTAATTTTCTATGAACTAAAAGAAAACACAGGAGGCCATACTGCAATTCCTGATCACGATAAACCATCAGTTCCTGGTCACCCCTGATCCAACAGGACCAAGAGAGCTGACAATGGAGAACTGTAGCAGGCTGCAATTAAATTTATGTTATATTAACATTTTCACAACATTAATGGCAAAGCTACCCAAAAATGGAACCAAGTGGAGTTGTCTCACTGGCCCACCCCTTCCTATATGCTTTTATTAGAGCACATGGGTGTCATAGAGGGCAAAACCAGCCGATTGCTGAGGGTCTTCAAGACCAGTGACAATGATCAGATGATCGTCAGCAAGTCTTCATTTAGGGAAGGGGTGGTCCAGATTGGTAACTCCTGTTTGGCCGGGCTCACACTGGCTTAGAAAGAACCCAAATGTGCAGATTTTCCTTAGAATCCGATCAATAGCATTTTTTTAAATCATAGAATCATTATAAATTTTACAGGACACAGGCTATAGCACTTTTTGATAAGATTTTCAGGTGAATGATGCAGTTCTGAATCCCTCTTCTAATCCCCCATCTAAACAATTTGTGAGTGAGGTCAATAGTGGAGAGTTCCCTACCTGGACTTGTTTCCTTCAAGCTGTCAGGCTCTAATGAAACAAGATGGCTCATGTGTTGCACTTTCCTCATTCTATGCCAATTGTGATGTCATATGATGCCTTTGATGTTTATGTGCTTTGTGATGTCATCAAAACTGACTGTTTAGCCCTTGCCCACCAAATGACATACTTTGATATTGTGAACAGGTTATTTGGATGCAACGGCGCAGACAATGAAGGGACAATGGTAATCAGCCAAAACTATTTATCTTTCTGCCACAGAAAGGAAATCTAACTATAGGGACACAAATATACTGTATGTGTGAAACCAGAAGTTTACATACACTATATAAAAACACATATGCATGTTTTTCTCTATATCTGACATGAAATCAGAATAAATCTTTTCCGTTTTAGGTCAATTAGGATTACCATAATTATTAAAATTTGTCCAGTGCCAGAATAATGAAAAAGAGAGAATGTTTTAAGGCATTTTATTTATCTAGTTTCAACTGTAGCATAATGCACCCCCACAGGCAGACTCTGCTTAGAATAATGCACCCCCATAGGCAGACTCTATACTATATAATGCACCCCCGTACGCAGACTCTAAATAGTATAATGCACCCCACATAGCCATATGCCATATTGTATAATGCACCACCCATAAGCAGACTCTATATTGTATAATGCACTCCCCATAGGCATACTCTATATATTATAATGCACTCCCTATAGTCCTCTGTGGCAGACTCTTTATTATATAATGCACCCCCCATAGGCAGTCTCTATATTGTATAATGCACTCCCCATAGGCATACTCTATATATTATAATGCACTCCCTATAGTCCTCTGTGGCAGACTCTTTATTATATAATGCACCCCCCATAGGCAGTCTCTATATTGTATAATGCACTCCCCATAGGCTTACTCTATATATTATAATGCACTCCCTATAGTCCTCTGTGGCAGACTCTTTATTGTATAATGCACCCCCCATAGGCAGACTCTATATTGTATAATGCACACCCCAAAGGCAGTTTCTATACTGTATAATTCACCCCCCGCAGACAGACTCTCTATTGTATAATGCACTCCCCATAGGCAGACTCAATATGGTTAATAAGCATCAGTAGACAATTATCATTGAGCTTGTACCACAATGTAGGTGCCAATCCCTACTATATTATTAATAAGTGTACTTCCTTACATTATACCCTGACATTAGTGTGTATAACCATACAATTGGTGGTATTGTATTTATTTTAATGTAGCTACAAAGTGGGCCCCAATAATGATTTTCTTTGGTAGGCCCAGGGTGCTCCAGTCCGATGCTTGCTGGAAGTGTAGGTAGACAGTGAGAGAACATTTCACATGGAGGGCAGGTAAGAGAGTGAGAGACAGACCCTGCACTACACAGAGGGCAGGTAGAGAGTGAAAGAACCCCGCAGTACACATGGAGGGCATGTAGAGAGTGACAGAACCCCCCAGTACACATGGAGGGCATGTAGAGAGTGACGAAACCCCCCAGTACACATGGAGGGTCAGGTAGGGACTGACAGACTCCACACTACACATGGAGGGCAGGTAGATAATGACAGACCCCTGCACTACACATGGAAGGCAGAAAGGTAGTGACATACCCAACAATACACATAGATGGCAGGTAGGGAGTGACAGACCACCGAATTACACATGGAGGGGAGGTAGAGAGTGACAGAACCCCACCGTACACATAGAGGGCATGTAGAGAGTGACAGACCCCACAAATACACATGGCGGGAAGGTAGAGAGTGACAGACCCCTGCACTACACAAGGAGTGCAGGTAGAGTTTGAAAGAACCCTGCAATACACATGGAGGGCAGGTAGGGAGTGACAGACAGCTGTACTACACATGGAGGACAAGTAGGGAGTGACAGACCCCGCAGTACACAGAGGGCAGGTAGATAGTTGTGGTGCCCCTGAGGGTTCAGCCGCCACAGACTACACATACCGGGCAGGTAGAGGGTGACTGACCACTGTACTACACAAGGAGGGCAGGTAGAGAGTGACAGAACCCCACCGTACACATAGATGGCATGTAGAGAGTAAAAGACCCCACAAAACACATAGCGGGAAGGTAGAGAGTGACAGACCCCTGCACTCCACAAGGAGTGCAGGTAGAGTTTGAAAGAACCCTGCAATACACATGGAGGGCAGGTAGGGAGTGACAGACTGCTGTACTACACATGGAGGACAAGTAGGGAGTGACAGACCCCGCAGTACACAGAGGGCAGGTAGATAGTTGTGGTGCCCCTGAGGGTTCAGCCGCCACAGAGGTACTACACCTCCTCCTGAGGTGTAGTATCCCACTTCCCAGGAAGATGGAACACCTGACCAGACTCCAGCACCTACATCTAGCACAGACACCTTAGAACAGCAGAGCTCCCTTTATGGCAGCTGATTTGGTTCATGAAGGGGGCTGGGTGTTGGGTGGAGCTTTGAAACACTAGAGAGGAAAGCTGACCGGAAGTTAGGTCAGACTCCCCTACAGGGAAGGAGGGAAAGGACATAGATGCAGCAGCTCCCGGTGAGCTGGAGCTGTTAGCAAGGAAAGAGGAAGAAAGAAGGATCAGTTGTTCAGAAGGAAGATAGATAAGAACGGAACGTGAAGAGGAGAGAGACTGGGGATTGGGGCTAATGCAGAGCCCTTTCCTAAGTTTTATGTGCCAAGGCCGGGCGCTGGTATACGAGGCTGTGTGTGATACTAATAATCCTACAGCAGAAACTGGAGGAATAGAAGTTGTGACCACTTTATTCCCACCAAAGACTCAAAGACACAAATGAAGATTGTAGTTAGATGGGTAGTTTTGACAGAAAAGAGAGACTGGAGGACATGTGAGGGAATAGGGTGAGTAGTGCATGTAGTCGAATGAGATTAAGAGAGGAGCCTGGAGACTTCTTCTTCTGTGATGGGATCAAATGTGGAGAGTGAGCCAGATGAGATGTGGGGAGGGATTGGAGTTGTGGCACTTGATGGCAGGGAGCTGATTTCCTGACAGATATTCTCTATTTTCTCTATAAAGTGGGAGGCCAGTTCATCAGCTCAGATGTCTGTGATAGGGCCTGTGTTTTTGAACTGAGTAGGGAGTAAAAGGTGTCAAAAAATTTTTGGGGGTTGTTAGACAGTGAGGATATCAGGGTGGTGAAGTAAGTCTGTTTGGCGAGGAGAAGGGCAGCGTTATAGGTCCGTAACATAAATTTGTATTGCATAAAGTTTTCTAGTAATCGAGTTTTCTTACATAGGCGTGCGGAACTCCAAGAGCATCGCTGGAGAAATCAAGTTTGCAATGTGAACGAGGGCAGTTTTACTCTGTGGTTGGGGTTTCTGAGGTTGAGGGGTGCCTTTTGGCCCAGGCTGCTTCTGAGAGTGTCATTGTAGTGATGTACAGCCAGATTAGGATATGAAAAAGAGGAGATTGGGGACAGTGATGAGTGTAGGGAGTCTGAAAGTGTATGAGGGTTAATGGCTTGAAGATTGCAGCATCTGTCCCCATCATTCTTTCCCAGCTGGAGTAAAGTGGGCCGGGAAACAAGCATCGAACGACTTCAATATTGCTGATCACGCTCATTTAATGGCCTGAGCTCTGTGCATGTAAATGGTGATGGTGCAATATGTGAGAATTTATTGCCCCACTTTAAACTTTTGCCCAGGTCCCCACTTTGTCTAAAACTGGCCCTGGTCCCAACTTACTGGCAATTGTGGGGTGCATCACATTCACCTGTAGACCGCAGACCTCTGCTTTCTCCAGATCTCCCTCCTCAGGAGACGCCTCACATAACTAAGGGAACACGCAGTTCATTGTAACAAGCAAACATTTATTGGGCAGTTTATGTTCATCAGACTGCAACATGCAGTTTCTGGCACAACACTTCTTATTCTTTGTTTCTTTAGTACAGTATGTCTCCAACATCACTCTCCATTCCTCCTGGACTATCCTCACGTTAACTGGTTTTTCAGGGATTTCCTGTCCAGTTCCTCAGTGCACCGGGCATCCGTTACCTTCTCTTAATGCAGTTTCACATTTTTTTCCTCTGTGCACTAGAGGATAAGGCACTCTTGGCAATATCTAGACCGAACCCTAGGCGCCGGATGTTGCAGGAATGTCCGCAAAAGATTCTAGTAAGGCCTCCCGCTGCCTTGAACGATAAGTGCCCTCCCGCTGCAACTTGATCTTGACCTTGGTGACTGTACTTCCCTGACTATCAGGAAGTAGTCCTCTTTTACTGGGGGGATTACCCTCCCACTATGGGCCAGTCCTAAGCTTTAACTAAGTGTGTCCCTACAGTATGTAGCTGTGCAGATCTCCACCACATCACATCCCGTACGCAGACTCTAAATAGTATAATGCACCCCACACAGCCAGATGCCATATTGTATAATGCACCACCCATTAGCAGACTCTATATTGTATAATGCACTCCCCATAGGCTTACTCTATACATTATAATGCACTCCCTATAGTCCTCTATGGCAGACTCTTTATTGTATAATGCACCCCCATAGGCAGTCTCTATATTGTATAATGCACTCCCCATAGGCATATTCTATATATTATAATGCACTCCCTATAGGCCTCTATGGCAGACTCTATATTGTATAATGCACACTCCAAAGGCAGACTCTATACTGTATAATGCACCCTCCATAGACAGACTCTCTATTGTATAATGCACCCCCCATAGGCAGTCTCTATATTGTATAATGCACACTCCAAAGGCAGATTCTATACTGTATATTGCACCCCCCATAGACAGACTCTATGTTGTATAATGCACTCCCCAAAGGCAGACTTTATATGGTTAATAAGCACCAGGAGACATTTATCATTGAGTTTGTACCACAATGTTGGTGCCAATCCCTACTATATTATTAAGAAGTGTACTACCTTATATTATACACTGACATTAGTGTGTATAACCATACAATTGGTGGTATTGTATTTATTTTCATGTAGCTACAAAGCGGGTCCCAAAAATGATTTTCTTTGGTAGGCCCAGGGTGCTCCTGTCCGATGCTTGCTGGAAGTCTAGGTAGATAGTGAGAGAACATTTCACATGGAGGGCAGGTAAGGCTGGTTTCACACATGCGTTTTTTTGCGCTTGTTTTTTGCCTTGTGGATGGGACAGTTGGAGGAGCACCTAACCAACAAGACCCCTAGATCAGAGATATTAGCATCGCTTCCCCTTATGAAATCGGCCACGGCGTTCGTGTCGGATACGTCGGCGGAGTCAGTGAGGTTTGCAGCCAGAAACAGCTCCCTATCTAATGCAGCCCAAAGTGCAGTCTGGCTTAAATCCTGGTCGGGAGATAATGCCACTAAAACAAAGCTATGCGCCCTAGATAACATTCTAGAGCTAGTGTCCGACAAAAATAAAGGGTTCCCAGAGGAAAAACCCAAGCGGCCCCATTCCTTTCGGAGAGGCTCCTTCTCTAGGAGACAGACTGACTTCAGTGGTCAAGCTAGGTCCAATAGAGGCTCATATAGAAGCTCCTACAGCCAAGGTGGGAGGAACAAGGGTTCCCTGTTCGCGTCAACTTCCAGATCTAGGAGACAATGACGCCATAGGTATTGGGGGGAGACTGCGCCACTTCGCAGCAAACTGGTCCACGATCACCCAAAATCAGTGGGTCCTCAGATCCATCGTGGAGGGCTACAGTATAGAGCTCTACTCTCCTCCCCCGTTGTCCAGGCGGACTCCGCAATGTGGACGGATCTTCTGGACATGGTCAACTCAAAAGTGATAGTACCAGTTCCCCCCGACAGAAAGAGGAAGAGGGCATTACTCTTCCCTGTTCTCGATCGTAAAGCCATCCGGCGAGGCCCGCACCATCATAAACCTGAAGCCACTAAATGCCTGGGTTAGGTACAAGAGATTCCGGATGGAATCAATTCGATCCGCAATACTCCTAATAGACAGGGACGCAGTCATGTGCACTCTAGACCTAAAGAAGGCATACTACCAGGTCCCTATCCATCCCTCATCCCAGAGGCTACTAAGGTTTGCGGTCAGTTTGCCAGCCTGGACCTGCCACTTCCAGTTCCAATGCCTTCCATTTGGGTTAGCTTCAGCTCCCAGAATCTTTACAAAGCTGGTGGTGGAGATGGTGGCCTACCTGAGGGATCAAGGTGTCATGATCATTCCATATCTAGACGACTTCCTACTGGTGGCAAGATCAGAAGAAGAGCTCATTCGAGACAGAAACAGAGCAACGACCGTAATGGAGTCGCTCGGCTGGGTGATCAATTGGACGAAGTCGGACCTCTGACCAGAGACAAAAAAAGTATTTCTCGGTGTCCTTCTAGACTCGGCCAGCAGAATATCCCGGCTGCCCGAGAGGAAGCAGAGATCTATTTAGACCAGGGTCGGAGACCTGCTGGAGCGACAAGGCTCCATAAGAGAGGCAATGGAAGTTTTGGGCCTCATGACGGCCTGCATCCCATGTGTCCGGTGGGCGCAGTTCCACTCGAGATCATTACAGAGGGAGATCCTCGCAAAGTGGGACAGAAGACAGACGTCGCTCGACAAGCCCCTATGGCTGCCAGAACGGGTGAAGGAGTCCTTACAGTGCTGGACACAGCCCAGAAACCTTCAGGTAGGCGTACTATGGACAACCTCTCCATACGTGGTAGTCACCACAGACGCCAGTATGTGGGGATGGGGAGCCCACATAGGAGGGAAGATCTTCCAGGGAAGATGGCCAGTAGACATCAGGACCAGATCCTCCAATTTCAGAGAGCTCTACGCGGTCTGGGAAGCGCTGCGGCGAAACCAGGCGGTACTAAGAAATCGTCACGTTCGCATATTATCCGGCAATATAATGGCAGTGGCATTCCTGAAGCATCAAGGAGGGCCCAGACATCAACCACTGCAGGCCCTGGCGGGAAGAATATTCGCTTGGGCAGAACGAACAGTCAGATCGGTGACCGCGGTACACTTAGAAGGTTCCCAGAACGAAGTAGCAGACTACTTGATCAGACAACAGATCCACCCGACGGAGTGGGAACTGAACGGTGAAATCTTCAACCATCTCTGTCAGCGTTGGGGGACCCCGAGTATAGATCTATTCGCAAGCCGAAAGAACTCAAAGGTCCCCAGATTCTACTCCTTGAATCCGGCGGATCATCCGGAGGCCGTAGATGCCCTGAGCCAGACTTGGGGAAAACCCCTCTCTTATGCGTTCCCACCACTGGCCCTCATACCGGCAGTGCTCAGGAAGATACGCGAGGACTATGCAAGAGTGATGTTGATCGTTCCATACTGGCCGAGGAGAAGCGGGTTTTCCCTGCTAGGAGCCATGGCAGTAGGAAATCCAGTCGAACTACTCCTGTGGAAGGACATCATTCACCAGGGCCCAATCCACCACCCGAACCCAGCAAGACTCCACCTATCGGCTTGGATCCTGAGAGGGACATCCTGAAGGCAAAGGGGTTGTTGGATCAGGTCATATCCACCCTACAGGCCAGTAGGAAACCGGTGACATCCGCAATCTATCGAAAGATATGGAAAAGATTCTGTCTGGAGGGTGGCTGGTCTGATCTCGTGGCAGGCTCCCCTGACCTCCCTAGCATACTAAATTTTTTGCAGTCAGGGTTTAATAAAGGCCTTAAGCCCAGCACTCTAAAAGTCCAGATCTCGGCCTTGAGTGCCTTCTTCGATTACCAGTTAGCTTCCCATGCCTGGGTAATAAGATTCATAAGAGCTACGCAGCGCCTGTGCCCCACGATTAGGCAGCTCACCCCGCCTTGGGACCTGGGCCTGGTACTCAGGTTTCTCTGTACAGACCCCTACGCTCCCAGCGAGAAAATAACCATCTCTTCTTTTACTCGTAAGATGGCCTTCCTGGTAGCCATTACTACGGCCAAAAGAATAGGGGAGATCCAGGCCCTGTCCAGTAAAGACCCATATCTCCAGATAAGAGACGACAGTATAATTTTAAGATTGGACCCAGCATTTATCCCAAAGGTAGCCTCTTCTAAAAATATAAACCAGGAGATAGTGTTACCATCTTTCTGCGATAATAAAAAGGAACAGCGTCTTCACTCACTGGATGTGAGGCGCGCAGTCCTAGACTATCTTAAAGCCACCAATGGTTGGCGCATTGACCCAAATCTGTTCATCCTTTTTTGGGGTAAAAATAAAGGGAAAAAAGCCTCTAAGGCGTCCATCGCACGATGGATTACCTCAGTAATCTCTGACGCCTACCAAGCCGAAGGCGCCAGTCCGCCAAATTCTGTAAAGGCCCACTCTACGAAGGCAGTATCGGCCTCATGGGCCGAATGGTCGGGGGCCTCGGTCGATCAAATCTGTAGAGCAGCAACCTGGGCTAGTCTTAATACATTCTGTAAGCACTATAAGCTTGATGTGTTATCTGGTCAACAGACCGCATTTGGGAGAAAAGTTCTCCAGGTGGTAATCCCACCCTGAGGAGGTGCTTTGGTACTCTCCATGTTGCTGTCAGGTGGACGTCCTGGAAAATAGGTATTAGACCTACCGGTAATGATGTTTCCAGGAGTCCATCCTGACAGCACGGGTAGTTCCCTCCCTATTTACATTATCTCACGATTATTTCTTGTCATATGCTGTAATATGATTGTTTCATTAAACTGTAACTTGCAATATCCACGTTGTGGTACTTGTTAAATCACTGAGGGAAAGGGGGTGGGACATGACCTTTTAACCTCTCGTGTGCTTTTCCTGTCACTGTAAGGAGGAGGAGGAGGTCCTCCATGGTGCTGTCAGGATGGACTCCTGGAAACATCATTACCGGTAAGTCTAATACCTATTTTTCTCTATAAAGTGGGAGGCCAGTTCATCAGCTCAGATGTCTGTGATAGGGCCAGTGTTTTTGGACTGAGAAGTGAGTGAAAGGTGTCAAAAATTTTTTGGGGGTTGTTAGACAGTGAGGAGATAAGGGTGGTGAAGTAAGTCTGTTTGGCGAGGAGAAGGGCAGCGTTATAGGTCTGTAACATAAATTTGTATTGCATAAAGTTTTCTGGTGATCGAGTTTTCTTCCATAGGCGTGCGGAACTCCTAGGGCATCGCTGGAGAAATCGAGTTTGCAATGTGAACGAGGGCTGTTTTTATCTGTGGTTGGAGGTTCTGAGGGTGAGGGGTGCCGCTTGGTCCAGGCTGCTTCTGAGAGTGTCATTGTAGTGATGTACAGCCAGATCAGGACATGAAAAAGTGGAGATTGGGGACAGTGATGAGTGTAGGGAGTCTGAAAGTGTATGAGGGTTAATGGCTTGAAGATTTCTGCATCTGTCCCCAACATTCTTCCCCAGCCAGAGTAAGGAGGCTGGGAAACAAGCATCGAACAACTTCAATATTGTTGACGACGCTCGTTTAATGGGCTCTCCGCATGTAAATGGTGATGGTGCAATATGTGAGCATTTAGTGCCACACTTTAAACTTTTGCCTAGGGCCCAATATTGTCTAAAACTGGCCCTGGTCCTGGTCCCAACTTACTGGCAATAGTGGGGTGCATCACATTCATCTGAATACCACAGACCTCTGTTTTCCCCAGATCTCCCTCTTCAGGAGACGCCACACATAACTAAGGGAACACGCAGTTCATTGTAACAAGCAAACATTTATTGGGCAGTTTATGTTCATCAGACTGTAACATGAAGTTTCTGGCACAACACTTCTTACTCTTTGTTTCTTTAGTACAGTATGTCTCCAGCATCACTCTCCATTCCTCCTGGACTATCCTCACGTTAACTGGTTTTCCAGGAATTTCCTATCCAGTTCCTCAGTGCACTGGGAATCCGTTACCTTCCCTTAATGCAGTTTCACATTTTTTTCCTCTTTACACTAGAAGATAAGGCACTCTTGGCAGTATCTAGACCGAACCCTAGGCGCTGGATGTTGCAGGAATGTCCGCAAGAGATTCTAGTAAGGCCTCCCACTGCCTTGACTGATAAGTGCCCTCCTACTGCAACTTGATCT
Organism: Dendrobates tinctorius; assembly: GCF_039654945.1. NCBI lineage: Eukaryota > Metazoa > Chordata > Amphibia > Anura > Dendrobatidae > Dendrobates > Dendrobates tinctorius. The sequence continues at coordinate 40,357,630 of NW_027361711.1, forward strand.
TGACCTTGGTCACTGTACTTCCCTGACTATCAGGAAGTAGTCCTCTTTTACTGGGGGATTCCCCTCCCACTATGGGCCAGTCCTAAGCTTTAACTAAGTGTGTCCCTACAGTATGTAGCTGCGCTGATCTCCACCTCACCACACCCCGTATGCAGACTCTAAATAGTATAATGCACCCCACATAGCCAGATGCCATATTGTATAATGCACCACCCATAAGCAGACTATTGTATAATGCACTCCCCATAGGCTTACTCTACACATTATAATGCACTCCCTAAAGTCCTCTATGGCAGACTCTTTATTGTATAATGCACCCCCCATAAGCAGTCTCTGTATTGTATAATGCACTCCCCATAGGCATACTCTATATATCATAATGCACTCCCAATAGGCCTCTATGGCAGACTCTTTAATGTAAAATGTACCCCACATAGGCAGACTCTACATTGTATAATGCACACCCAAAAGGAAGAATGTATACTGTATAATGTACCCCCCCGTAGACAGACTCTATACTGTATAATGCACTCCCCAAAGGCAGACTCTATTTGGTTTATAAGCACCAGGAGACATTTATCATTGAGTTTGTAACACAATGTTGGTGCCAATCCTTCCTATATTATTAAGAAGTGTAATACCTTATATTATATCCTGACATTAGCGTGTATAACCATACAATTGGTGGTATTGTATTTATTTTCATGTAGCTACAAAGTGGGCCCCAATAATGATTTTCTTTGGTAGGCCCAGGTTGCTCCAGTCCGATGCTTGCTGGATGTGTAGGTAGATAGTGAGAGAACATTTCACATGGAGGGCTGGTAAGAGAGTGAGAGACAGACCCTGCACTACACAGAGAGCAGGGAGAGAGTGACAGAACCCCCCAGTACACAGGGAGGGTCAGGTAGGGACTGACAGACCCCACACTACACATGGAGGACAGGTAGATAGTGACAGACCCCTGCACTACACATGGAAGGCAGAAAGGTAGTGACAGACCCAACAATACACATAGATGGCAGATAGGGAGTGACAGACCCCCATCTACACTTGGAGGGAAGGTAGCAAGTGACCGACCACCGCACTACACAAGGAGGGCAGGTAGGTAGAAACAGACCGCCGCACTACACATAGCGGGCCGGTAGAGAGTGACAGACCACTGTACTACACAAGGAGGGTGTCATGGTATGCCTAGGTTACTTTAGGCAAAAACCCCGGGACCCCTGCGATGTCCCTCAGACTAGGGGAACCCTGTCTGTCCCTCTACCCAGGGTTTACACTGAAGGTGTGCCTGCCTGAGCCTCCACCCTGTCCCTGTCTCCTGTCCAGCCCTAAGCTGAACCCACCTCCCTCCACCCAGTGAGGGGACCAGACACCAGACCCCACAAATACGTATGGACAGGGGTAAAAGAAACACCACACAGTTAATACACAAGGGAATACAATAATGTGCAAGGGCAACCAAATATATATATAACAGATTGGAGAAAGAACCACTGAGGGATATACTGCACCAGATATCAGACGCTCCAACACCACCACTGCTGACCGGTATTGCTAGCACTAGGCTAAAGCTATAGTCGGCGACGCCCATAGTCAGGACGAACTATTTAAAGACCAAGGGCGTGGCCCAGCCCTCAGCCAGCATGACAACCTGGTTAACCCTATCCCGACTGGAACAGAATACCCAACAGGGTATTACCGCTGTCTGCCGGACACCCTGGTGTGAACAGTGTCCAACATGACAGTACCCCGCCTTCTACGAGGGACCTCCGGAACCTCACCAAGTCGAGGACCTAGCTTGTCCGGATGGCGACGATGGAACATAGTAACCAGTCGATCAGCATGAATGTCAGAGGCCGGCACCCATGTCCTCTCCTCAGGACCATAGCCACGCCAGTGGACCAGGTACTGTAGAGTGCGACGCACAACCCTAGAGTCCACCACTTTGGACACCTCAAATTCCAACGCGCCATCCACCAAGACGGGAGGTGGTGGCCCGGGGGAACCATCCACCAAACCCACGACCTTCTTTAGCAATGCTTTGTGAAATACATTATGAATCTTATACACAGCCGGCAACTCCAAACAAAATGCCACGGGGTTGATCACTGCGGAGATTCTAAATGGGCCAATGAACCTGGGACCCAACTTAAGTGACGGTATCTTGAGCTTAATGTTCCTAGTAGATAACCACACCCAATCACCCACACACAGGTCCGGACCTGGCACACGTCTGCAGTCAGCCACCCGTTTGTACCTGGAACCCACCTTCAACAAGCGCTGCTTGACTCTCCTCCAAACAGACGACAATTGAGCTCCCAACTGGTCCTCCTCAGGGACGCCAACTGAGCACCCCTGACGCAAGGTGCAAAATTGAGGATGTTGACCATACACACAAAAAAAAGGAGATTCCCCAGACGATTCCTGGCAATGGTTGTTTATTGCGAATTCTGCCAGAGGAAGAAACGCTGATCACTCTTCCTGATTGTCGGAAATAAAGCAGCGCAAGTATTGCTCCAGGTTTTGGTTCATCCGCTCAGTCTGTCCATTCGACTGAGGGTGGAAAGCCGATGAATGAGATAATTTGATTCCAAGGCGAGAACAAAAAGCTCTCCAAAACTTTGCCACAAACTGCGTACCTCGATCAGACACAATGTCAGACGGGACACCATGAAGTCTGACCACCTCGCGAATAAATAGCTGAGCAAGAGTCTTAGCATTGGGCAAAGACAGTAAAGCAACGAAATGTGACATTTTGGAGAACCTATCAACAATTACCAAAATGACCGAGTTCCCTGCCGAGGCGGGCAAGTCAGTAATAAAATCCATGGAAATCTCAGTCCATGACTTACTGGGCACCCCGAGAGGCTGCAAGCTACCAGCGGGACGGGAACGAGGAGTCTTGGCCCGTGCGCACGTGGTACAGGCAGCCACATATGAGGCCACATCCTGCCGGATTTTAGGCCACCAAAAACGACGCGATACCAGTTCCAGAGTGCTCTTAACCCCTGGATGACCTGCCAGTACCGTGTCGTGATGTTCGCCCAACACTCTAGAGCGTAGATGTAGCGGCACAAAAGATTTATTAGCAGGCAACCCCGGCGGTACCACCTCCTGAGCCTCCGCAATCTCTGCCTCAATCTCTGTCGTGATGGCAGATACCACCACACCCTTTTGGAGAATAGGCACCGGCTCTTCACATAACTCTCCACCAGGAAAACACCTGGATAAAGCGTCTGCCTTAACATTCTTCGACCCAGGTCGATAGGTAACAATGAAGTTGAACCGGGTGAAGAATAATGCCCAGCGAGCCTGTCTGGAGGACAGGCGCTTAGCAGATTCTAAATAAAGCAAATTCTTATGGTCGGTTATCACAGTAATCTGATGAACAGCCCCCTCCAAGAAGTGTCGCCGCTCCTCAAATGCCAATTTGATGGCCAATAATTCCCTGTTGCCAATATCATAATTACGCTCCGCAGGCGACAGCTTCTTAGAGAAGAAGGCACACGGATGCAACTTGGCCCAAGAAGGGCCCTGAGACAGTACAGCCCCCACTCCAACCTCCGACGCATCCACCTCCACGACAAACGGTAAGGAGACATCGGGCTGCACCAGAATGGGCGCTGAGGCAAAACTATTCTTGAGGAATTCAAACGCCTGTACCGCAGGCTCAGACCAGTCAGAAAAGTCGGTACCCTTCTTAGTCATGTCAGTCAGTGGTTTGGCAATCATAGAGAAGTTCTTAATAAATTTCCTATAGTAATTGGAGAAGCCAAGAAATCGCTGAAGCGCCTTAAGATTATCAGGCCGATCCCAATGTAGTACCGCCTGCACCTTTGCAGTGTCCATCTTAAAACCTGAGGCGGAGATTATATAACCCAAGAACGGTAGCTCCTGTACGAAAAACACACATTTTTCAAGCTTGACATAGAGCCTGTTCTCTCTGAGCAACTGCAGAACCTGTCTAACATGCTCTATATGTGTATCATGGTCGCGAGAGAAAATGAGAATGTCGTCAAGATAAATTATAACGAACCTCCCCAACAGCTGAGAGAAGACATCATTGATGAAGTGTTGAAAGACCACCGGTGCCATAGTCAACCCAAACGGCATTACCAAACTCTCAAAGTGACCCTCAGGGGTATTGAACGCCGTCTTCCACTCATCCCCCTGACGGACTCTTATAAGATTGTACGCCCCCCTGAGGTCCAGTTTGGAGAACCACCTGGCACCAACCACTTGGTTGAATAAATCGGGTATAAGTGGCATAGGGTAAGGATCACGGACCGTAATCTGGTTGAGTTCTCTGAAATCCAGACACGGGCGTAAACCGCCATCCTTCTTTTTAACAAAGAAGAAGCCAGCAGCCAGAGGAGAAGAGGAAGGTCTAATATGACCCTTGCTCAGGCTATCCGCAATGTATTCCTTGAGAGCTAGCCTCTCGAGACCTGAGATATTAAACATTCTAGCTTTAGGTAACTTGGCCCCTGGTTTCAACCTAATAGCACAGTCATAGGGGCGATGCGGTGGTAGTTCTGAACAACCCTTCTCAGAAAATACATCCGCATAGTCCAGCAACGGCTCCGGGATACTGGGGGTCAAAGCGGAAATACATGTAGCCAGGCACCTCTCCTGACACTCCCTGCTCCACTGAATTATGTCCTGGGTCTTCCAATCAATAACAGGATTATGCATTGACAACCATGGAAAGCCCAGAACCATCTGAGCCGGTAAGTTACTAAGCACCTTACAAGTTACCCGCTCTGAGTGTAATACTCCGATGTGGAGTTGTATATCCAACACACACTCTGTGATCTCCCCTTGAGACAACGGGGAAGCATTGATGGTAACCACCCGGATGGGGTTCGGCAATTTCTCCACCGGAAATCCCGCTGTATGCGCGAACCTCTCATCAATGAGATTGGCAGCTGAGCCACTATCAATAAATACTGTAATAGAGAGCATTTGCCCCCCAAGTACCACCCTAGCAGGGAGCATACACTGGGAAACCATGACGGAGGATACACAAAGGCTCAGACTAGACTCCTCCAAACCCTCTGAGCCTATCAGTTTTCCGCCGGCGCGCCCTTCTTAGGTACCAGGGGGCAAGCGTTAATAAAATGTCCTCCTTTGCCACAAAAAAAACAGATCCCCTGCCTTCTGTGCCAAGGACGTTTAGGCTTGTTACTCGGTGACTGTGCTATACCAGCGATCTGCATGGGTTCCACGGATTCACCCGCGGCAACCTCACCGACCACTCCCCCACCTCCCGGAGGCAACGAAACCAGCGCCCCCTGACGGAGACGTCGGTCTCTGCGTACTACAAGTGCCATCGCAGCCTCCAGAGAGGCGGGAGTCTCGTACATTAGGAGAGTCTGTTTAACCCTTCCAGAAACCCCATGCAAAAATTGACTTCTAAGCGCAGGGTCATTCCACTGCGTGTCCACCGCCCAGCGCCGGAATTCCGTGCAGTAATCCTCAGCTGGTCGATCACCCTGTAGCAGTGACCGTATCTTAGACTCTTCTAAGTTTAATCTATCCGGATCGTCATAGATCAAACCCAGAGCAGAGAAAAAAAAATCTACAGATTCAAATGCCGGTGAGTCTGAAGGGAGTGAAAAGGCCCAGGCCTATGGGTCACCACTCAGCAAAGAAATCACCAAGCCCACGCGTTGAGCCTCATTACCTGAGGAATGTGGACGCATACGGAAATACAATTTGCATGATTCACAAAACACCGTGAACTTACCACGATCACCAGCAAATCGTTCAGGAAGGGGAAACTTGGGCTCAGCTGCCCTGGCTGCAGCCTCAGCAGGTACTGCAGGAGCTGACAGACCTTGTTGCTGGACCGCCCCCCTGAGTTCAGTGACCTGTATGGATAGAGCCTCCAGCTGCTTGGTTAGGGAAAGTATAGGATCCATAGTAAGTAACCCCTATATTCCCTACTTTTTTTTTTCCTCTCACTTTATTATTTGGGCCGACTATAATGTCATGGTATGCCTAGGTTACTTTAGGCAAAAACCCCGGGACCCCTGCGATGTCCCTCAGACTAGGGGAACCCTGTCTGTCCCTCTACCCAGGGTTTACACTGAAGGTGTGCCTGCCTGAGCCTCCACCCTGTCCCTGTCTCCTGTCCAGCCCTAAGCTGAACCCACCTCCCTCCACCCAGTGAGGGGACCAGACACCAGACCCCACAAATACGTATGGACAGGGGTAAAAGAAACACCACACAGTTAATACACAAGGGAATACAATAATGTGCAAGGGCAACCAAATATATATATAGCAGATTGGAGAAAGAACCACTGAGGGATATACTGCACCAGATATCAGACGCTCCAACACCACCACTGCTGACCGGTATTGCTAGCACTAGGCTAAAGCTATAGTCGGCGACGCCCATAGTCAGGACGAACTATTTAAAGACCAAGGGCGTGGCCCAGCCCTCAGCCAGCATGACAACCTGGTTAACCCTATCCCGACTGGAACAGAATACCCAACAGGGTATTACCGCTGTCTGCCGGACACCCTGGTGTGAACAGTGTCCGACATGACAGAGGGCAGGTAGAGAGTGACAGAACCCCACAGTACACATAGAGGGCAGGTAGAGTGTGAACAGACCCCACACTACACATAGCTGGCAGGTAGAGAGTGAAAGAACCCTGCACTCCACAAAGAGGGCAGGTAGAGAGTGAAAGAACCCTGCAATACAAATGGAGGGCAGGTAGGCAGTGACAGAACCCCACACTACACATGGAGGGCAGGTAGGGAGTGACAGACTGCTGTACTACACATGGAGGGCAGGTAGGGAGTGACCGACCCCGCAGTACACAGAGGGCAGGTAGACAGTTGTAGCACCCCTGAGGGTTCAGTCACCACAGAGGTACTGCACCTCCTCCTGAGGTGTAATATCCCACTTCCCAGGTAAGAAGGAACACCTGACCAGACTCCAGCCCCTACAGTACATCTAGCACAGACACCTTAGAACAGCAGAGCTCCCTTTATGGCAGCTGCTTTGGTTCATGAAGGGTGCTGGGTGGTGGGTGGAGCTTAGAAACACTAGAGGGGAAAGCTGACAGGAAGTTAGGTCAGACTCCCCTACGGGGGAAGGAGGGAAAGGATGTAGATGCAGCAGCTGCCAGTGAGCTGGAGCTGTTAGCAAGGAAAGAGGAAGAAAGAAGGATCAGTTGTTCAGAAGGAAGACAGATAAGAATGGAACATGACAAGGAGAGAGACTGGGGATTGGGGCTAATGCAGAGCCCTTTCCTAAGCTTAATGCACCAAGGCTGGGCGCCAGTATCCGAGGCTGTGTGTGATACTAATGAACCTACAGCAGAAACTGGAGGAATAGAAGTTGTGACCACTTTTTTTTTCCCACCAAAGACTCGAAGACACAATTGAAGATTGTAGTTAGATGGGTAGTTACTACAGAAGAGAGAGACTGGAGGACATGTGAGGGAATAGGGTCAGTAGTGCAAGTAGTTGGATGAGAAGAAGAGAGAAGCCTGGAGAATTCTTCTTCTGTGATGGGATCAAATGTGGAGTGTGAGTCAAAGGAGATGTGGGGAGGGATTGGAGTTGTGGCACTTGATGACAGGGAGCTGATTTCCTGACAGATATTCTCTATTTTCTCTATAAAGTGGGAGGCCATTTCATCAGCTCAGATGTCTGTGATAGGGCCAGTGTTTTTGGACTGAGAAGTGAGTGAAAGGTGTCAAAAATTTTGGGGGGGTTGTTAGACAGTGAGGAGATCATGGTGGACAGTAAGTCTGTTTGGCAAGAAGGGCAGTGTTATAGGTCCGTAATATAAATTTGTATTGCATAAAGTTTTCTGGTGATCGGGTTTTCTTCCATAGGCGTGCAGAACTCCTAGAGCATCGCTGGAGAAATCAAGATTGCAATGTGAACGAGGGCTGTTTTAATCTGTGGTTGAAGGTTCTGAGGGTGAGGGTTGCCACTTGATCCAGGCTGCTTCTGAGAGTTTCATTGTAGTGATGTACAGCCAGATCAGGACATGAAAAAGAGGAGATTGGGGACAGTGATGAGAGTAGGGAGTCTGAAAGTGTATGAGAGTTAATGGCTTGTAGATTTCTGCATCTGTCCCCAACATTCTTCCCCAGCCATAGAAACGCCGGGAAACAAGCATCGAACGACATCAATATTGTTGATCACGCTCGTTTAATGGCCTGAGCTCTGCGCATGTAAAAGGTGATGGTGCAATATGTGAGCATTTAGTGTCCCACTTTAAACTTTTGCCCAGGGCCTCACTTTGTCTAAAACTGGCCCTGGTCCCGGTCCCAACTTACTGGCAATTGTGGGGTGCATCACATTCACCTGTAGACCGCAGACCTCTGTTTTCCCCAGATCTCCCTCCTCAGGAGACCCCACACATAACTAAGGGAACACGCAGTTCATTGTAACAAGCAAACATATATTGGGCAGTTTATGTTCATCAGACTGTAACATGCAGTTTCTGGCACAACGCTTCTTATTCTTTGTTTCTTTAGTACAGTATGTCTCCAGCATCACTCTCCGTTCCTCCTGGACTATCCTCACGTTAACTGGTTTTCCAGGGATTTTTTGTCCAGTTCCTCAGTGCACCGGGCATCCGTTACCTTCTCTTAATGCAGTTTCACATCCTTTTCCTCTGTACACTAGAGGATAAGGCACTCTTGGCAGTATCTGGACCGAATCCTAGGCGCCGGATGTTGCAGGAATGTCCGCAAGAGATTCTAGTAAGGCCTCCCACTGCCTTGAACGATAAGTGCCCTCCCACTGCAACTTGATATTGACCTTGGTTACTGTACTTCCCTATCCTCTTTTACTGGGGGATTACTCTCCCACTATGGGCCAGTCCTAAGCTTTAACTAAGTCTGTCCCTACAGTATGTAGCTGTGCAGATCTCCACCACAAACACAAAGTATTACATTTACATATATTACACATATAGGCTTGGACTGGCCCACAGGAGAACAGGAGAATCCTCCGGTGGGTCACTGTGCATTAGTGAGCCACCACCCTCTTTTATAGCAGTACTTGGAAAAATATCCTTTATTCACTATGTACTTACAGAGGCAGCATCTTATTCTTGTAACAATCTTCCCAGTTCATGGTTATATAAATTTGTGATTGAGGATAATGTCACATTTGCATGTAACTGTAAAAGTGGGCCCTGGAGCTGGTTACTAGTGGGCCCTTGGCACCCCAGTCCGACACTGCTTGTGTCTCTTGTATTCTGTAGCTCTGTGTCCCTGTCTTCAGTTTGTTATCGAGTAGTATTTTGTGTATAGGACATATACTATTTTAGGGCACTGCCTCCATAATAATTTTAATGTAACTCGGGACTGGAGTTGACATTATGATACCACCATGGTTGGAGATTTTGTGGTCTGCCTTCTGTAAAAGGCGCCCCCCATAATTCCTGGTTCAACTTGTAGAGTGCTGAGGGTAGTAATGATCACTCCATCATTGTAACTCTGTAAAAATAAAGTGAATAGAAAAAAGATCCCATGACACTTTTATTTTCTCTCTTATTGTTTTTTTATTGAAATAGCAATAAGCAACACTGTAATAAAAATATTACCGGCCCTTTAAAAAATTAAACCATAATCACAAAGACTCTCAGGTCAGTCTCTATACAGACCACAGAACTAGCTGTGGGCATTGAGGATGGGCTGAGAGCCACTGGACCACAAGATCCAGAGGAAGGCGAAGAAACCCCCTGGAGAGTTCTGCCTCAGGGGGGAAAAAAATTCCTTCCTGACCCCAGTTGTGGCGATCGGATATTTCCATGGATCACATCTGTCCTGCTGCATATTGCTGTATGTCTGCACGTATTATAAGCTCAGGAGAGTCAATCTGGAATGGAAAAGATTAATGCATCTTGCTCCTAGGAGCTAACAATCTAATATACATTATACACCCTGCTCCTAGGAGCTTTCAATCTAATATTCAATAGACATACTGTATACTATACAATAGACATATACGAATACTATACAATAGACATATACGAATACTATACAATAGACATATACGAATACTATACAATAGACATATACGAATATTATACAATAGACATATACAAATACTATACAATAGACATATACGTCTACTATACAATAGACATAGATGAATACTGTGCAATAGACATATACAAATACTATGCAAGAGACATAGACGTATGCTATGCAAGAGAGATAGAGGATTGCTATTTAGGAGACATAGAGGTATGCTATACATGAGACATAGACGTATGCTATGCAAAAGTCACAGACGTATGCTATGCAAGAGACATAGACGTAGGCTATGCAAGACACATAGACGTATGTTATGAAAGAGACATAGATGTATGCTATGCAAGAGATAAAGACGTATGCTATGCAAGAGACATAGACGCAGCAAACATAGACGTATGCTATGCAAGAGACATAGATGTATGCTATGTAAGAGATAAAGACGTATGCCATACAAGAGACATAGACGTATGCCATGCAAAAGACATAGAAGTATGCTATGCAAGAGAAACAGACATATGCTATGTAAGAGACATAGACATGTGCCATGCAAGAGAGATAGACCTATGTTATGCAAGAGACATAGACCTATGCTACGCAAGAGACACAAATGTACGCCATGCAACACACATAGACGTATGCCATGCAACAGACATACTTATATACTATACAATAGACATACATATATACTATACATTTACTATACTATATCATACATACAGTCATGGCCAAAAGTATTGACACCCCTGCAATTCTGTCAGATAATACTCAGTTTCTTCCTGAAAATGATTGCAAACACAAATTCTTTGGTATTATTATCTTCATTTAATTTGTCTTAAATGAAAAAACACAAAAAGAATTGTCCTAAAGCCAAATTGGATATAATTCCACACCAAACATAACAAAGAGGGTGGACAAAAGTATTGGCACTGTTTGAAAAATCATGTGATGCTTCTCTAATTTATGTAATTAACAGCACCTGTAACTTACCTGTGGCACCTAACAGGTGTTGGCAATAACTAAATCACACTTGCAGCCAGTTGACATGGATTAAAGTTGACTCAACCTCTGTCCTGTGTCCTTGTGTGTACCACATTGAGCATGGAGAAAAGAAAGAAGACCAAAGAACTGTCTGAGGACTTGAGAAACCAAATTGTGAGGAAGCATGAGCAATTTCAAGGCTACAAGTCCATCTCCAAAGACCTGAATGTTCCTGTGTCTACCGTGCACAGTGTCATCAAGAAGTTTAAAGCCCATGGCACTGTGGATAACCTCCCTAGATGTGGCCGGAAAAGAAAAATTGACAAGAGATTTCAACGCAAGATTGTGCGGATGTTGGATAAAGAACCTCCACTAACATCCAAACAAGTTCAAGCTGCCCTGCAGTCCGAGGGTACAACGGTGTCAACCCGTACAATCCGTCGGCGTCTGAATGAAAAGGGACTGTATGGTAGGAGACCCAGGAAGACTCCACTTCTTACCCCGAGACATAAAAAAGCCAGGCTGGAGTTTGCCAAAACTTACCTGAAAAAGCCTAAAACATTTTGGAAGAATGTTCTCTGGTCAGATGAGACAAAAGTAGAGCTTTTAGGGCAAAAGCATCAACATAGAGTTTACAGGAGAAAAAAGAGGCATTCAAAGAAAAGTACACGGTACCTACAGTCAAACATGGCGGAGGTTCCCTGATGTTTTGGGGTTGCTTTGCTGCCTCTGGCACTGGACTGCTTGACCATGTGCATGGCATTATGAAGTCTGAAGACTACCAACAAATTTTGCAGCATAATGTAGGGCCCAGTGTGAGAAAGCTGGGTCTCCCTCAGAGGTCATGTGTCTTCCAGCAGGACAATGACCCAAAACACACTTCAAAAAGCACTAGAAAATGGTTTGAGAGAAAGCACTGGAGACATCTAAGGTGGCCAGCAATGAGTCCAGACCTGAATCCCATAGAACACCTGTGGAGAGATCTAAAAATGGCAGTTTGGAGAAGGCACCCTTCAAATATCAGGGACCTCGAGTAGTTTGCCAAAAAGAATGGTCTAAAATTCCAGCAGAGCATTGTAAGAAACTCATTGATGGTTACCGGAAGCGGTTGGTCGCAGTTATTTTGGCTAAAGGTTGTGCAACCAAGTATTAGGCTGAGGGTGCCAATACTTTTGTCCGGCCCATTTTTGGGGTTTTGTGTGAAATGATCAATGTTTTGCTTTTTGCTTCATTCTCTTTTGTGTTTTTTCATTTAAGACAAATTAAATGAAGATAATAATACCAAAGAATTTGTGTTTGCAATCATTTTCAGGAAGAAACTGAATATTATCTGACAGAATTGCAGGGGTGTCAATACTTTTGGCCATGACTGTATACTATACATATAGTGTACATTACATATGCAATACATTTATACATTTACTAAACAATACATATACTAAACAATACATATACTATACACATATACTATACAATACACACACATACACACATACATAATACAGTTGCAGACTCCGATCAGGCTTTGATTAGTGTGTGATCAGAGTGGCATCAGTTTTTCTTGGAGGTGAAGAGGGGGGTAAAAAGTTTTTCCACTCTGTCAGTGTGCGGAAATCGAAGAGCATATATATGAGTGAATATATATCTATAAATATATTTATATTTGTTTATAAATATTTCATAGAATCATAGAATCGTAGAGTTGGAAGGGACCTCCTGGGCCATCTGGTCCAACCCCCTGCTCAAAGCAGGATTCGCTAAATCATCCCAGTCAGATGTCTGTCCAGCCTCTGTTTGAAGACTTCCATTGAAGTAGAACTCACCACTTCTTGTGGCAGCCTGTTCCACTCATTGATCACTCTAACTGTCAAAAAGTTTTTTCTAATATCTAATCTGTGTCTCTCCCATTCAGTTTCATCCCATTGCTTCTAGTCTTTCCTTGTGCAAATGAGAATAAAGATGATCCTTCTACAATGTGACGGCCCTTGTGATATTTGTAGACAGCTATTAAGTCTCCTCTCAGTCTTCTCTTTTGCAAACTAAACATTCCCAAATTCTGCAACCTTTCCTCATAAGACAGGGTTTGCAGACCGGTCACCATTCTGGTCGCTCTTTTCTGAACTTGCTCCAGTTTGTTGATGTCTTTTTTAAAATGTGGTGCCCAAAACTGGACACAATATTCCAGATGAGGTCTGACCAAAGAGGAGTAGAGGGCAATAATGACTTCACGTGATCTAGACTGGATGCTTCTGTTAATACATCCTAGAATTGCATTTGCCTTTTTTGCTGCTGCATCACACTGTTGACTCATATTCAGTCTGTGATCTATTAGTATACCCAAGTCTTTTTCACATGTGCTGTTGCTTAGCCCTATTCCTCCCATTCTGTATATGCTTTTTTCATTTTTATTGCCCAGATGTAGTACTTTGCATTTTTCCCTGTTAAAAACCATTCTGTTAGTTGCTGCCCACTGCTCAAGTTTATTTATATCTCTTTGAATCCTCTCTCTCTCTTCTCTAGTATTAGCTATCCCTCCTAACTTTGTGTCATCAGCAAATTTAATCAGTCTACCCTCAATTCCTTCATCTAAATCGCTGATGAAGATGTTGAATAATACAGGGCCCAGGACAGAGCCCTGTGGTACCCCACTTGAGACATTCTTCCAACTGGATGTGCAGCCATTTATGACCACTCTTTGGGTCCGATCACTAAGCCAGTTATGAATCCACATAACAGTTGCCTTGTCCATTCCATAATTAGTCATTTTTTCAATAAGGATTGTATGAGATACTTTGTCAAATGCTTTGCTGAAGTCAAGTTATACTATATCTACAGAATTTCCTTGATCCACCCAATCAGTGATTCCATCATAGAAGGAAATTAAGTTAGTCTGACATGACTTATTAGTTACAAAGCCATGCTGACTCTGTTTAATCACTTCATTCTTATCCAGGTACTGACATACCTGTTGTTTAATAATTTATTCAAAGATCTTTCCTGGTATAGAAGTCAGACTCACCGGCCTATACTTGCCTGGGTCCACCTTCTTCCCCTTTTTGAAGATAGGAACAACATTTGCTCTTCTCCAGTCTTCTGGGACTTCTCCTGTTCTCCAAGAATTTTCAAAGATTATGGAGAGGGGTTAAAAAATTTCTTCTGCTATCTCCTTCAGTACTCTGGTGTTATGAATGGGTCACCGAGGAGAAAAAAGCAAAACAAGCTAAGCCACAGAAAACCAGAGTGGTTGGTAACTATGCAGATTGCAGATCCCTGATCTTACCACACAACTAGCAGTAGCCGTGGAGCGTGCCTACGATGAACCTAGACGCCTCATCACCGCCGGAGGACTACATAAGCCTAAAGCAAGAAAAGGGAAAACTAACTGCCCCAGAGCAGACCCCAAAGGAAAAGATAGCCCCCTCACATGTACTGACGGTGAAACAAGATGAAGGCACAAACACAGGCAGGAAAATAGGCTGAGCAAATGATAGGGCCCAAACTAACTAGACAGGAAAGGAAAGGGAACACACTGTCTGCAACCTGCAAAAAAAACCTACAAAAATAATGTCCAACACTTCTGATAGCAAAATTAACCCTGAAGTCACTAGACTTCTCCCACTATATCAGCACTCTGAAATATTCTGAGACAGAGCAAAAAGAGGCCAATCTAATAAGGGACTAAAAAGCAAATTGGCAAATACAGATAAATAAGAGTGGAAATTCAGCAAAGCCCCAGCCGGGGCTGGCTGAACACACAAAAAACTGAATAGACCAACAAAATCCAGTGTGAATATTAGCAAAAGCACTTACCTTGAGAAGGCTGGAACAGAGCTGAAAACCAAGACCTGAGAAGCCAGAAGCAATCACCAGCACTAGACTAGGGCGTCGGCTGTCTTAAATCCAGTCTAAGATTCCTGAGGTCCAATTGTCATCCTCCTTATCAGGTGGTAAATCTCTACTGATTAAATCAGCCTCACTACCTCCTGTTACCACCAGAGGGAGTCTGGAAAGAGAATTCACAGCTGGTGGACCAAAGAATGAACTCACAACAGTACCTCCCCTTGAGGAGGGGTCACCGAACCCTCATTCGCGCCACCAGGCCGATCAGGATGGGCCCGGTGAAAAGCACAAACCAATCTATTGGCATGAATATCAGAGGCAGAGACCCAAGAATTATCCTCCTGACCATAACCCTTCCATTTGACCAAATACTGGAGTCTCCGTCTAACCAAACGA
Organism: Dendrobates tinctorius; assembly: GCF_039654945.1. NCBI lineage: Eukaryota > Metazoa > Chordata > Amphibia > Anura > Dendrobatidae > Dendrobates > Dendrobates tinctorius. The sequence continues at coordinate 40,372,869 of NW_027361711.1, forward strand.
GAATCCAGTATTTTCTCTACCTCATATTCCATATTGCCTTTAACCAATACAGGGTCAGGAGGTGCTGCCATAGGAACCACTGGCTCAACAAACCTCTTCAACAGTGATTTATGAAATACGTTATGGATCTTGAACGTAACTGGAAGAGCCAATCGAAAAGAAACAGGATTAAGAATCTCCCAAATTTTATAAGGTCCAATAAATCTTGTCTTAATTTTTGGAGATGCAACCTTCATAGGAATATTCTTAGACGACAACCAAACCATATCACCCACTTTAAACCTGGGACCAATGGTCCTACATCAGTTGGAAAATCATTGGGCCTTTTCCTGAGAGAGTGATAACTTATCCACTACTTGGTCCCATATCTGCTGCATTCTCTCAACCATAGTATCCACAATATTCTGAGACAGAGCAAAAAGAGATCGAACCAGTAAGGGACAAAAAGCCAATTGGCGAAATACTGATAAATAAGAGTGGAAATTCAGCTCAGCCCCCAGCCGGGGCTGGCAGACCACACAAAAAACTGAATAGACCAACAAAATCAAGTGTGAACATTAGCAGAAAAACTTCGCTTTAGTTGACTGGAACAGAGCTGAAAACCAAGAGCTGACAAGCCAGAAGGAATCACCAGCAACTGAATAGGGCGTCGGCTGTCTTAAATCCAATCTGAGAATCTTGAGATCCAATCATCATCCTCATTCTCAGGTGGCAGATCTCCACCGATCAAACCAGCCGCACCACCTCCCGTCACCACCAGAGGGAGTCCAGAAGGGGAACTCACAACTGGTGAACCCGAGAATGAACTCACAACACTCTGGGGTGTAATTCATCTGGACCTGGAGACTTGAATTCATTTAGGTTAGCTAAGTGTTTCCTCACTATCTTTCTGTTTATAGATATCCTGGATTCTTCTATTCCCTTAATAGGACAGTGAAGAACAGGTGATGTTACATTTCCTTTCTGAGAGAAAGCAGATGCAAAATAGGAATTTAAAAGTTCGGCCTTCTCAACATCCTGTCTTACCATTTCATCATTTTCATCCTGTAAAAATCCTATAGCATCTTTGACTTTTCTTTTACTTTTGACATATCCCCAAAATCCTTTATTATTGCTTTTGACATCTCTTGCAAGCCTCAATTCATTGTCAGCTTTAGATAATCTGATTTTTGCCCTGCAGGTTCTGCAGACATCATTATATTCTTCTTTAGCTATGCCTCCCTCTTTCCATTTTATAAACATTTCTTTCTTCCTTTTTAGCATGTGCTTAAGTTCTGTGTTCATCCATCCTGGTTTCCTTAAATGCTTCCTATTCTTCCCTCTTTTCGGAATTGTTAACAATTTTTGCTTTGAGAATTTCTTTTCTCAAGATTTCCCATCCTTCCTGGACATTTTTGTCTTTAAGGATATCCAGCCATTGGATCCCTCAAATTCTCTTTCTGAATCCCTTAAAATCTGCCTTTCTGAAATCTAACCTTGAAGTCTGCGTCTTCACACGTCTCCCTCCTCTAGTTATCCAAAATTCTAAAATAGCATTGTCGCTACCTCCTAGGGTCCCAGACACTTTTACCTCCTCAACCATTTCCTCCCTGTTTATAAGGATTAGATCCGAGGTAGCAGATCCTCTTGTTTTCTCCCCTACCTTTTGGAAGATAAAGTTGTCAGCAAGAGAGGATAAGAATTTCCTTGACCTGTTAGTTTTGCCTGAGAGAGATTCCCAACAAATGTCTGGATAGTTGAAATCTCCCATGACAACTATGTCAGATTTTTTTGGAGAACTTGGCCATTTGATGCATAAAGAGTTCATCCATATCTTCAGCTTGCACAGGCTGTTATGAATGGGTCACCGAGGAGGAAAAAATAAACAACAAGCTAAGTCTCAGAAAACCAGAGAAGTTGGTAACTATGCAGATTGCAGATCCCTGAACTTAACTGCACAACTAGCAGCAGTCGTGGAGCGTTCCTACGATGGTCCTAGACGCCTCGTCACAACCGGAGAGCTACATAAGCCTAAAGCAGGAAAAGAGGAAAACTAAGTGCCCCAGAGCAGACCCCAAAGGAAAGACAGCACCCCACAAGTATTGACGGTGAAACAAGATGAAATTACAAACAAAGGCAGGAAAATAGGCTGAGCAAACGATGGGGCCCGGCTAACTAAAAAGGACAGGAAAGGAAAGACACTGTCTGCAATCTGCCAAAAAAAACTAAAAAAATATTGTCCAACACTTCTGATAGCAAAATTAACCCTGAAGTCACCAGACTTCTAAACCTATATCAGCACTCTGAAATATTCTGAGACAGAGCAAAAAAGAGGCCAATCTAATAAGGAACAAAAAGCAGATTGGCAAATACTGATTAATAGGAGTGGAAATTCAGCATAGCCCCAGCAGGGGCAAGCTGATTACACAAAAAACTGAATTGACCAACAAGCACAAGTGTGAACATTAGCAAAAAACAAACTTAACTTGAGAATACTGGAAGAGAGCTGAAGTCCAGGCGCTGAGAAGCAGACTGAATCACCAGCACCCGGATAGGACGTCGGCTGTCTTATATCCAGTCTGATACTCCAGAGATCCAATCGTTATCTTCCTCATCAGGTGGCAGATCACTACCACTTTAACCAACAGCACTACCTCCTGTCACAACCAGAGGGAGAACGGAAGGGGAACTCTCAACTGGTGGAGCAGAAAATGAGCTCATGACAACAGGCGGCCTGTAGTAAATGCCTACAATGGTGTCCTTTCCATTGTTCTGTCCTTGTATTCTTACCCAAACAGTTTCCACAGAACTCCCAGTCTCTGAAGCTTCAATCTCTGTGCAGATATACGCGTTTCTAACATACAATGCGACACCCCCTCCTCGTTTATCAAGTCTGTTACTTGTAAATAAGTTGTATCCTTCTAGTCTTGTATTCCAATCATGTGTATTGTCCCGCCAAGTTTCAGTGATTCCAATGACATCATATTTCTTTTCCTGTGTTAGTAGTTCCAATTCTCCTTGTTTGTTGCCCATGCTTTGTGCATTAGTATAGAAACATTTTAGTTTGTGATTGTTTTCTCTTTCTCCAATATTTTTATTATTTAGATTCTTTTGTCTTTGCTCTTCCTTTCCACTTCTAATAGCAGAGTTCTCAATAGCATTTGTCAGGTTTATGGCTTTTTCTGGTCTTTTGCTTCCCTTCCCACGTTGTTCTAGTTTAAAGGTCTCTTTACAAGTGTAGCAAGGCGACTTCCAAATACTTGTTTTCCAGTCTTCGTAAGGTGCACCCCATCTCTAGCAAGTAGTCCATCATATAGGTAATTCACTCCGTGATCCAGAAATCCAAATCGTTGCTGACGGCACCATCGACGTAGCCAGTTGTTCACCTGCAGAATCTTATTCCACCTCCATGTTCCATGGCCATCCACTGGGAGGATGGAAGAGAAGACCACCTGCGCTCCCAGTTCTTTCACTTTCTTGCCTAAGTTTTCAAAGTCTCTGCAGATGGTTTCCAGGTCGTTTCTTGCTGTGTCATTTGTCCCCACATGTAGTAGCAGGAATGGGTAGTCATCTGTAGGTCTGAAGAGTCCTGATATCCTGTCAGACACATCTTTAATTTTTGTGCCTGGAAGACAGCACATTTCTCTTGAAGTTATATCCGGTCTGCAGATAGCGGCCTCTGTTCCTCTCAACAGGGAATCCCCCATGACCACCACTCTCTGTTTCTTCTTCACAACATTTTTCTTTCTCCATCCAGGAGGACTCTGAAGGCGTACCTGATAATGAGGAAGAGGATTGGACATCTGGAGTCTCAGAATGGATTTAAGACAGCCGACTCCCTATTCCCATGCAGGTGATTTTTTCCTGCCTCCTGAGGTCTTAGTTTCCAGCTCAGTTCCTGCCTTCTCAAGCTAAGTTGTTCTCTGCTTATGTTCTCATTTGATTTGGTCTATTCAGTTTTTTGTGCGGTCAGCCAGCCCCGGCTGGGGCTGTGCTGAATTTCCACTCTTATGTCATTGTATGTGCTAGTTTGCTTTTTGTCCCTTATTAGATTGGCCTCTTTTTGCTCTGTTCTCAGAATATGCCAGAGTGCTGATGTAGTGGGAGAAGTCTAGTGACTTCAGGGTATTTTTTGCTATCAGAAGTGTTGGACATTTTTGCAGGGTTTTTTTGCGTGATTGCAGACAGTATCTTTCCTTTCCTGTCCTTTCTAGTTAGTGTGGGTCCCATCGTTTGCTCAGCCTATTTTCCTACCTGTGTTTGTGCTTTCATCTTGCCTCACCATCAATACATGTGTGGGGGCTGTCTATTCCTTTGGGGTCTGCTCTGGAGCAGTTTAGATTTCCCCTTTTCTTGCTTTAGGCTTATTTAGTCCTCCGACTGTGACGAGGTGTCTAGAATCATCGTAGGTACGCTCCACGGCTGCTGTTAGTTGTGTGGTTAGGATCAGGGGTCTGAAATCCGCATAGTTACCAACCTCTCTGATTTTCTGAGACTTAGCTTGGCCTTGTTTTCCTCCTCGGTGACCCATTCATAACAGAACCCCTTCCCATTCCGATGAGAGCGAAGAAGAAAACTGTTCCTCCCCAGGAGCCTACGTAGACTCATCTTTACTGAAGCTATAGAATTGTGTATGGAAGCCATATGCGCCAAAAATGGCGACTTACCAGTGGCCTCACTATGACGATTGTTTAACGCAAACTCTGCCAGTAGTAGAAAAGAAGACTCCTGGTTATCTGACACAAAACATCTGAAGTATGTCTCCAAACTTTGATTTAGACGTTCAGTCTGACCATTAGTTTGGGTATGGAATGCCAAAGAAAAGAATAGATGCATCCTGAAATGGGAACAAAACTCCTTCCAAAATTTAGATTCAAATTTGAACCCCATCTTCTCTTTGGAAATATCATATAGTAGAATTTACTATTTTTTAGGTGGATAGCAAAATGCTTTGTAAGTGTAAATGCATCTACTGGAATAATCTCCTGGTCTAACCACTCTCCAATTTGCCTAACCTTTAAAGACCAATTTTCAGTTATTAGATCCCCTAGATGAAGCTTAAACACACTGTTACTTTCCAATGTTGGTTTTGTGGATGAAATCTCCAAAAAATTCTGATAATATTTCACACAAAATGATAATGGTATGGTGTCAGTTGAAACTGTGTGGTCAGCTCACAAAGAATACATTCTCAAAATAGCCTTCTTCTCAAACAAAAATAAGGAAAAGCACTTCTTTAATCAACCAAATCCAACATTTGGAGGAAGTCAATAAAGTCTTTCCTTCTCTAAAGGTCTCCAACAACTTTCTAAACCTCATATTTCTACTTTGCTCCAACCTCCTTTCTTTATGTCAAAATAACCCAAGAAAAACTAAAGTTAAGTTTTACACTATGGGACATAGGGGTTGCAGCTATGTTGGCTAGGAGGCTAAAGAAACTGAAGACTTCATCTAGAATTGAGTTTCTATAAGGCACTAATAACTTCCATATTCCAAACCCTGTTGAAATATTAGATACTTTTGCTAAATATTATTCCTATCTTTATAACGTAAAGAAGGATCCTAACACCAACAAGCCGACCCCTGAGAATATCCAGTCATACTTAGCCAAATTAAACCTCCCACAGGTCTCCTCTGAGCAAGTGACAACCCTTAACGCTCAATTCTTAATACAGAAAATTGAAAATGTTATCAAGACAACCAAATGCAGTTCTGCTCCTGGCCCTGATGGGCTGCCTAATGACTATTACCACCAATTCCCAACAGTTCTTTACACCTTGTTACTTAGGACTTTCAACCTCTGGCAATTATCAGAGCCAGGCTGTGCCACTGCGGTACAGAAACAGTGCCTTAACTTCATCCGGGATTGCTTCAGAGATGTCTCGCGGCATCTGCGTCGCCATCGTGGGATTTTTCAACCTCGTCCGTCCGGAAGCTGTAGACTGATAAGTTAAAACGTTTCGTGCTATTTGTTGTTAACATTGTTTTATCCACTGTTCCCCTTCCTGCATTCTTACTGTATCATTACTGCAAACTCCCTGCACGGAGTATTGACTGCACACTACTTTGCATAAAGTGGCCATTAACTCTTGCTCTGCCTCCTGCTCGTCACTGCATCCTGCGTTCCTGCTAGCATCTAACAGTGTAAGGCTTAAATGCAGCTGAACAATCATGAAAGCCAATGACATTAATGTGGCGCCCCTGAGGCTCAGTTGCCACAGAGGTACTGCATCTCCTCCTGAGGTGTGGTGCCCCACCATCCAGGTAGGTTGGAGGCTCCTGACCACGCTCCAACACTCGCACCCCACACAAAAGAGTAGTTCAGCAAAGCCACATTGCGGCTCCTTGCTTAGAGAGTAGCAGAACACCTTTGGTGGCTCCCTGCTTGGAACACGAAACGTGCTGGGAGGCGGGTGGAGTTGAGAATGCATAAAAGAGCGGGAAGGTTTAGAATTACAGGTCAGTCTGGAGAGGATGTCACTCAGAGAGGAGTGAGGGAAGAAGATCCCTGAGAGATGGATGGTGGAAAGAGGTGCTGCAGCAGACCTGAGTGACCTGGGTCTGCTGGCACGGGAAAGGAAAGAAGGAGAAAGACATTGAACTGAAACCTGATCTTCCATAACAGAGAGAGAGATTAGAATGGAACGAAGGAGTAAAAGGGAACAGAGAGGACGTGGGTTAGAGGAAAAACCCTGCCTGGAAGTTCTAAGCGCAAGGCCGGGGCCCTTTCCCCGAGGTTGTATGGACACTAATGGTTCTGCAGCAGACACCGGTGGAGTAGTGGGCTGTAAATGCTCTACTCCCGTCTAAGACTTGGGGGCACAACAGCAACTTGGATAGTGAGCCGGGACTCAGGAGTAGGGAGTCCCCGAAGCAGGCTACAGCTGTCTGCCATACAAGTAGAGTTCTTGGGAACATCTGTCAGGAGGCACTCCAGTGTAACTCAGTACTGGGAGTACTTCACACTTAAAGGCGCTATAGAGGAGAGGTTCAGAAAGGCACATGTTGGCGGAGCGTTGGAAGGGAGCATTCTATCTGACCTGGAGGTTGATTGAGCCTCTGACCCGGAGGACACAGTACGGAGGCAGGCACCTGTGTGTACTACAGACTGTGAGTAAAACTTTGGAACTGCAAGCCCTGGTGTCCTCCATTCATTCTTGCGCCAATGCATCCATCCTCGCTACATCTGGGTACCAGCTTCTACATCGCTTGTGCCTCTCCTCTTCCCCCACATTTACACTGCCCTGGGGCTACAGCTCCACCTGTGGGGAGCTTCGCCATCTTGGCTGCAACACACCACCTGCCCCAGAGGATCTGCATGCAGCGTCGGCATAACATCTCACTTGCCGAACACCACAGGTGGCGTCATGAACTATTCATTCAAATCATTACATTCCCCCATTACTTGGGCGCCCAGGGCCACGGGCCGGGTCCCGCTGCTGTGACACATCCCGCTGATACCGGCCCGGTACCGAGTACCCCACAGCCCTGGGAGGGCGACCCAACTTGGCGTCACGAACAGGATGATGAGACCCGATGTCATTGGGTTCTGTGTGCCTAAGATTTGTTGGACTTCAAACTTTTGAGAATGTGCAGAAGACCCAGTTTAATAGACTGTAAAATGAATATTAAAAATGGCCGCTGGCGTGGAGAAGGGTGTGACGATATGGGAGGTCCTAGGAAAAGACCGCAAACAGTCTTGGGCCTCCCCTGCTTGAATTACCATGTGACAGCAACATGGCCCACCCCCAGAGGGGTTCGTATACTGGCTTGGTATGGAGGCGCTGGAAGAAGACGCCGCCCCAAGAAGGAGGGGCAGAAGCCAGTGGCGGGAAAGGGGCCGAGACAGGAAGAAGAACACCAGAACGCCATGATGGAAAGAGAAAAGAAGTCAGAAGAACGGGGGGAGGAGAAGTCACTTGCCCCCAGGCCGCCCCTGCGGAGGCTGCGATCGCTGATACATCCTCTGCAGCGCCCGCCACCACTTTACAACTAATATTGCCATTGGATGAGCCCCGTCCGGACGAGATATATGAGGGCTCTGGAGCAGAAAGGAGGGCCGGGACCGCGTCCACGTCTGGACCGGGCGCGGTTGCACCGGCCTCCACCGACGACCCCGGCGAAGACCGGTCTTGCCACTGCCCGAATTCAGCTGCAGTCCACCCCATCAACAACTCCGGGAGTTGCGGCTGCCGCAGTCCACCACCAGGTACCCGGGCCGGAACCGCGGCTGGGAGTGCCAGGTATGATTACCGCTCCAGGTCAGACCCTAGTTATGGGAGCAGAACCCACGAATAGGGATGGCCCGATTGACCTCCGCCGGCGATAACCGACCGCAGTGCCGCTGGCTGAGGTCCCGATGGACACAGAAGAATCAGACTCCGAGGTAGCAGTGTCAACACCGGCTGAATCACAGACAGCAGCAGCAGTGCCATCGGTGGTAGCGGATATGCCGTCCCCGCAGGCAGTTGACATTTCCATGGCCCTTTCAATTACCCCGACGAGTCCCTATCTCTCCCTTTGGGAGGCAGAGTACATGCACTTAGCAAGCAACAAGCAACAGGATGAAGATACCCAAAGCATCTCCACTGGAAACAGCAGCCCAGAGAACCAGTTTTCAGAAACCCCAGGAGGGAACAACAACCACTAGTCAAGAAGTTTCTAAAAAAAAAAGAAAATAATAACTCTCGTTACCCAGGAGGGTTTATTTGCACCGTTGTGCCTTTTGTTCTATATTTGACCATCATGGTTTAGTTTTGTTTGTTTTTCCAGTTTTGCCCAGTTATGTTGGCAGCCTTTCCATTTGAACTACAGAGATCATGAACGCTGAATGGTCCAGAACTGCTATTGTACATAGTTTGCACCTCTTTAGGTGCCCTCTCTTGGCTTTACATGGACACTTTTCGAAGATAAGGTCTACCTCATCTGGAGTATGACTCCAATCAAAGGACACTGCAAGAGATCCCGGCTGGGAGCGGTGTCCAGCACTTACAAGAATAGTTGAAAGTTTTAATGTGAAGTATTTGATAATGATGTGTCTTATAAGAGTATTGGTAACTAGGAAATGGCTTTTATATAGAATTAGGAATGTTTTGGTAGAGAGATGAGAGATTTGAATAAAGACTAAAGAATTGAAAATGTAGGTGATGAACCAGGCACCACAGTTGTCACTCAGAGTTAAAAGAAAGTAGAAAATGTGCAGTAAAGATGGAAAGAAATGTGTTGATGAATACTGAAGTGATAGTGAGTAACAGACAATAGCACTTTGAATTGCGTATTATATTGAAAATTGCACTTTTGACTTAAGATTTTAGATAGTTAATTAAGAATTGTTTGCAATGTTCAAGAATGAGTGCCTCCCACATTGGGAAGTTTAGTATAAGAAATGTTTGTTTAGAATTACAAAAATTTTGTATGTTCCTGTGTTGTCAACTTTGCTTGCCTTGCAGCCCGCGGACATGCTGTGTTTAACGGGGGGGTATGTGGCGCCCCTGAGGCTCAGTCGCCACAGAGGTACTGCACCTCCTCCTGAGGTGTGGTGCCCCACCATCCAGGTAGGTTGGAGGCTCCTGACCATGCTCCAACACTCGCACCCCACACAAAAGAGTAGTTCAGCAAAGCCACATTGCGGCTCCTTGCGTAGAGAGTAGCAGAACACCTTTGGTGGCTCCCTGCTTGGAGCATGAAATGTGCTGGGAGGCGGGTGGAATTGAGAATACATAAAAGAGCGGGAAGGTTTAGAATTACAGGTCAGTCTGGAAAGGAAGTCACTCAGAGAGGAGTGAGGGAAGAAGATCCCTGAGAGAGGGATGGAGGAAGGAGGTGCTGCAGCAGACCTGAGTGACCTGGGCCTGCTGGCACGGGAAAGGAAAGAAGGAGAAAGACATTGAACTGAAACCTGATCTTCCATAAGAGAGAGAGATTGGAACGGAACGAAGGAGTTAAAGGAAACAGAGAGGACGTGGGTTAGAGGAAGAACCCTGCCTAGAAGTTCTAAGCACAAGGCCGGGGCCCGGTCCCCGAGGTTGTATGGACACTAATGGTTCTGCAGCAGACACCGGTGGAGTAGTGGGCTGTAAATGCACTACTCCCATCTAAGACTTGGGGGCACAACAGCAACTTGGATAGTGAGCCGGGATTCAGGAGTAGGGAGTCCCCGAAGCAGGCTACAGCTGTCTGCCATACAAGTAGAGTTCTTGGGAACATCTGTCAGGAGGCACTCAAGTGTAACTCAGTACTGGGAGTAATTCACACTTAAAGGCGCTATAGAGGAGACGTTCAGAAAGGCACATGTTGGCGGAGCGTTGGAAGGGAGCATTCCATCTGACCTGGAGGTTGATTGAGCTTCTGACCTGGAGGACACAGTACGGAGGCAGGCACCTGTGTGTACTACAGACTGTGAGTAAAACTTTGGAACTGCAAGCCCTGGTGTCCTCCATTCATTCTTGCGCCAACGCATCCATCCCCGCTACATCTGGGTACCAGCTTCTACACCGCTTGTGCCTCTCCTCTTCCCCCACATCTACACTGCCCTGGGGCTACAGCTCCACCTGTGGGGAGTTTCACCATCTTGGAAGCAACACACCACCAGCCCTAGAGGATCTGCATGCAGCGTCGGCCTAACATCTCACTTGCCGAACACCACAGGTGGCATCACAAACTATTCATTCAAATCATTACGTTCCCCCATTACTTGGGCGCCCAGGGCCATGGACCGGGTCCCCGCTGCTGTGACGCATCCCGCTGATACCGGCCCGGTACCGAGTACCCCACAGCCCTGGGAGGGCGACCAATTAACCCTTGTTAATGCCAGAGGAGGTCAGCCAGTTATTGAGTCAGCATTAATGGCTTTTATCCTCTGTGCACCTCATAGTGAGTTGTTTCTGATCTTTACATTTTTGCAGATTGACACATTGTGGTGGAGACCTTGCAGTTGCTAAATGCTTCCTCTTTTCAATAATACTATTATCATGATCATGAAATATTTAGGAGGGAATAAGTTTTGCTTCACACACCACTGCACATCATCAATGTCAGACATTCTTTCGGATTCAGTTTTTTTTCACAATGTTTCTGGATGTTATGGTTATGGACTTCCTAATCATTGACTTTGGAGTCAAACATATTATGGCATGTGTTGATAGCCATTAGTATTTCAGAGACTCTTTGGTCTATAAGATGGTAAGAGACTGGGAGTAACTTTGAACAAGGACACTGCAAAGATGCTCCCTCTGAATTTCCATTGACTTAGAGAATTTCACTAGTCTCTGTGTTGCTTGATTGGCATGGTATTTTTGGATCTTATATTTGTTTCATAAATGAGGGGTTTATATACAAAGTTAGTGTCCCCAGTCTTTCTTTACCTGTATACCCAAACTGCCAAGGAGAAGTATTATCTTCACCAGAGTCTGGATCTGTATCTTTGTTTCAGCACAAGAAAGGGGCTATAGTTAAAACAAGGTGGTGGTCTTTGCTTAGAGACACCAGGCCACACTATCTGGCAACTCAGAAGAGCTCTATGAGATTTTCACTATACAGTCATATTACTTGCAGTGCTGGCCACACAGAGGATATGAGCTGTGCTGTAGGATGTCTACCAGGAGCACAGCCAAAAAGTCAAAGGCAAGTTTGGAAGCCAAGGCAAGTGCCAGATGTAGTCCGCACCATTGTCACTGTGGAGGGAAGTTGGCAATCCAGGACCAACTATTATATTAGTAATTTAAAGGGGTAGAAGATTGGATATCAGTTAGGAGGAAGTGTGATGTTCCAATGTGCAGTGGCATGCATGCAGTACAATTCCCACTTGATATTAATTTGGCTGGTATGCTAGATTTCTCATGAATGGTATATTGGGTCTCAGCAAAAAAAGTGTCATTTTTATTAAGGAACAAGGGTATATATAGTCATTACATTTCTTCGATATGTGAAAACATGCTGATGGGTTCCCTTTAACCCCTTAGTGACAGAGACAATTTTGTCCTTAATGACCAAGACAAGTTTTACAATTCTGACCATTGTCAGTTTATGAGGTTACAGCTCTGGAACGCTTCAACAGATCCCACTGATCCTGAGAATGTTTTTTCGTAACATATTATACTTCATGATATTGGTAAAATCTCTTCGATATCACTTGTGTTTATTCATGAAAAAAATGGAAACTTGGCAAAAATAGGGTCTATCACAATGATCAAAATGAACCAATAGGAAAAATCTCCTTTAGTTGCCGGGTGTCAGCTGGCAGATCGAGGTGGGCGCACGGTGCATGTGCCTACCATTTTCTTCCCAGAAGAAGACGCTGAGGGCTGGGAGACAGAGGCGGAGGAGGCTCCAGGGACACTGGATGTACCGGGGGGGGCGGCTCGGGGAACCCCACTTCTCTTTCCTCTGGTATTCTAGATCATATCAGAGGAGAGAGAAATGAATGGGAAATCCGACTTTGTTTTTCGTGATTGCCGTTATTCGGTAAATAAAGGGGATCACAAGACTGGTGATGGTAAACACCAACCTGAATCATGTTCTCCGGAGTCTCAGCTCTGTGCAGAAAGAGGAGGTCAATTTTGCTATGCATAAGTCAAAAGTCACTGCAAAACTCTATGGTAGAGGGGAGAAGGCAACAGCTGGGTCAGGAGTTTAAGAGGGGAGTAATGAATGTGAGCACAAATACCGTACTACCTGTTTCTACAAACAGCAGTGAAAACAGAAGAAGTAGCTGGGTAGAAAGGCAAAATGAGCAATTGTAAGTACACAATGCTAATTAATATGATTGCAATGTACTAAGAAGATAATAATTTTCATGGGAATGCTTCTTTAATTAGAAATAGGTTATACACTTTTCTGAGTCCATTGGATAAGTAATATAATCCATCTTCAGTGACACTAATAAAAATTAGCACTGTAGACGCCGAGATGATTGTAGGACATTTTAATGTTTCTCTTATCACTTAATACTGTGAGGGAATTTAATTATACTGTCAGGATATAGCTTTTCTATTATGTCTTGAAATCCGTTATGTTGGCCTGAAAAATCATCAGTTACGATACTTGTGTAAAACATAGATGTATAAACATGGCATATTGGAAACATTATGGAAGCACAAACTACATAAATTGAATAACTCAATAAAATTGTCAAATTATGCTAAAATCTACAGCAAGGTAACTAGAAATGGCTATTAATGTATACATTGTACAACTTGCATACATTGTATGAATATAACTTGACCTTACAGTGCAGAGTGATTTACAATAACCTACCCATCCGGGATAGACTTGATAGCCAAGCCAAAGCTGTCTCTTCAGTTTAGGTGGTATGTTCAAAAGTACCGTCTTTACATGGTCAACAAAAACATTAATAAAACATTCTTTCATAAACCTACTTTTCAGTCATGCTGTGGAGATTGAACCAGAGGCATCATCTTATCATTAGAAGTTAACAGATTTAATGACAGATATACTGTTTTGCTAAAGTACTAGAAAAGGCAGGATAACAGTTAGAGCTCAGTATATATATCTCTCATGTCACTCTCTGATCTTTGGAGAAAGGCTATGCATAATCCCCATCCAAAGTATATACACTTTTTCTGATCTTGGGCTAACGCGCCCCATGCACCTTAGATGTCCATCGGCCAAACCATAGTTTGGCCGATCTATTGAGCAGCAGTTTTCTCGATTATCTCCAACACAAAACCATTCACTCAGTTGAGAGCTTCTGTGATCTCTATGAGAGAACCGCTGCCAGACACTACTTCTGGTGGCAGCTTATCTCAAGGAGAACAAAAGGATCAGCAGTCTTAATAAGGACATACAGTGGGTATGTCTCATTAATGTACACTCTGCACCCCATCTTGACTGAAAAAAACAGAAATGTAGAAATTTTTGCAAATTTATTAAAAAAGAAAAACTGAAATATCACATGGTCATAAGTATTCAGACCCTTTGCTCAGTATGCTCAGTATTGAGTAGAAGCACCCTTTTGAGCTAGTACAGCCATGAGTCTTCTTGGGAATGATGCAACAAGTTGATCACACCTGGACTTGGGGATCCTCTGCCATTCTTCCTTGCAGATCCTCTCCAGTTCCATCAGGTTGGATGGTGAACGTTGGTGGACAGCCATTTTCAGGTCTCTCCAGAGATGCTCAATAGGGTTTAGGTCAGGGCTCTGGCTGGGCCAGTCAAGAATGGTCACAGAGTTGTTCTGAAGACACTCCTTTGTTATTTTAGCTATGTGATCAGGGTCATTGTCTTGTTGGAAGGTGAACCTTCTGCCAAGTCTGACGTCCAGAGCACTCTGGAAGACGTTTTCATCCAGGATATCTCTGTACTTGGCCGCATTCATGTTTCCTTCAATTGCAACCAGTCGTCCTGTCCCTGCAGCTGAAAAACACCCCCATAGCATGATGCTGCCACCACCATGTTTCACTATTGGGATTGTATTGGGCAGGTGAAGAGCAGTGCCTGTTTTTTTCCACACATAACGCTTAGAATTATCACCAAAAAGTTCTATCTTCATCTTCATCAAACCAGAGAATCTTACTTCTCATAGTCTGTGCGTCCTTCATGTGTTTTTTTTAGCAAACTCTATGTGGGCTTTCAAATGTCAGGCACTGAGGAGAGGCTTCTGTCGGGCCACTCTGCCATAAAGGCCCAACTGGTGAAGGGCTGCAGTGATAGTTGACTTTGTGGAACTTTCTTCCATCCTTTCTACTGCATCTGTGGAGCTCAACCACAGTGATATTGGGGTTCTTCTTTGCATCTCTCACCAAGGCTCTTCTCCCACGATTGCACAGTTTGGCTGGATGGCCAGGTCTAGCAAGACTTCTGGCGGTCCCAAACTTCTTCCATTTAAGGATAATGGAGGCCACTGTGCTCTTAAGGTACTGTCACACTTAGCGATGTACCAGCGATCCCGACCAGCGATATGACGCGGTCAGGATCGCTGGTACATCGCTAAGTGGTCACTAGTGAGCGGCCACACAGGCAGATCTCACTAGCGACATCGCTGGGGACGGGGGTCGCTACTTATCTGTCACACCAGGCGATCCTGTGTCCTCCCGCCCGGCTCCACACGTCGCTCGTCGTCACAGCACGAAGCGCCGCAGGAAGCTGACGACGAGAAACAGTCCAGGACGTTCTCACGCGATCAGCGATAACCAGCGGGGGAGCGGGTTGTAGGTAAGTATCACACACAGCAATATCGCTAGCAATATCGCTATAACGTCACAAGTTATAGCGATATTGCTAGCGATATCGCTTAGTGTGACAGTACCTTTAGGAACCTTGAGTACTACAGAAATTATTTTGTAACCTTGGCCAGATGTGTGTCTTGCCATAATTCTGTCTCTGAGCTCCTTGGCCCGTTCCTTAGACATCATGATTCTCAAGTGGTCTGACATACACTGTGAGCTGTAAGGTCTTATACAGACAGGTGTGTGCCTTTACAAATCAAATCCTATCAGTTTAATTAAACACAGCTGGACTCCAATGAAGTAGAACCATCTCAAGGAGGATCACAAGGAAATGGACAGAATGTGACTTAAGGCTGTGTGCCCACGTAGCGATTTTTAAGCGTTTTTGCCGCGATTTTCGGTGCGAAAACGTTTAAAAATCGTGGACAGAACGCCCCCCATGCATTCCTATGGCATTCCGCACATGCTGTGCTAATGCTGCGCTTTTCTCCGCGGCGAAATTGCATCGCGGAAAAATCGCAGCATGCTCATTCTTTTGTGCGGAATCGCAAAGAATTGCCGCGATTCCGCACCCATAGGAATGCATGAGAACCGCTTACTTCCCGCATGTGGCTATGCCCACCTTGCGGGAAGTTAAGCGTCTCATGTGCGGTTGGTACCCACGGTGTGGAGAAGAGGAGACTGTCCTCCAGGCCCTGGGTACCATACCCCTGTAAAAAAAAAGAATGAAAAACAAAAAATCAGGGTATATTTACCTTCCGACGTCCCGCACTGCATTCCCGGCCTAAGCGTTCCCAGTAATGCCTTGCGGCAAGGTCCTGTGATGAAGTAGTCTCGCGTGACTCTAGCGGTCTCGCGAGATCGCTATAGCAACGCGAGACTACGTCATCACAGGTCTCGCAAGGCATTACTGGGAACGCTGAGGCCTGGGATGACAGCGCGGGATGCCGGAAGGTAAATATACCCCGATTTTTTTATTTTTTTTAGCATTTTAACATTCTATCTTTTACTATTGATGCCGCATAGGCGGCCTCAATAGTAAAAACCTGGTCACATTTGTCAAACACTATGTTTGATGAGTGTGACCAACCTGTCAATCACTTTCCAAGCGATGCTTCAAATCACTTGGAAAGTGCTTGAATATCGCCCGCGAAAATCGCGGCAAAATCGCGATCATAATCGCAGTGAAATCGCGCGGAAAAAAACGCGCGATTTCTGGGAAGGAGTCCGGTTTTCTGTGTGCGTTTTAACACGCAACGTGTGCACATAGCCATAATATGAGTGTCTGAGCAAGGGGTCTGAATACTTATGACCATGTGATATTTCAGTTTTTCTTTCTTAATAAATTTGCAAAAATGTCTACATTTCTGTTTTTTTTCAGTCAAGATGGGGTGAATAGTGTACCTTAATGAAAAAAAAAAATGAACTTTTCTGAACTCACCAAATGGCTGCAATAAAACAAAAAGTGAAAAATTTAAAGGGGTCAGAACACTTTCCGTACCCACTGTATCTGATCCTTAATTCCCCATGACAATCAATTGTCCGATGTTGTACTGCTGTTAATGATTTTCAAGCATGCTTAAAAAAATGTCTTCTGGTAAACAATCATTTTTAGACAGGCAGCCTGTTTAGACAGGCCAATTATTGGGAACAAGCTATCCTAGGGAGGCTTGTTCCTGATAATTTTATAATGTGCAAGCACCCTTATCTGCAGTCTACAAGATTGCACACAACTCTGTGTATTCAAATAGATTAAAATCAATGAGTATAATTACAAGATGTCTCACTGTAGCCCCTGCCTTAATGCCCACACCATACATATTAGATAAAAATCGGCCAGATCCAAGTTGGCAGGATCAGGCAACCATCTAATGTGTACTGGTCATGTCAACAGATGATATCGAGGGACGGCTGTTGGAATTTCCAAGGCCAATCCTTTTGTTTGACTGGGACATAAGGCACTGCCAAAGCCATATGGCAGTGTCTCACTCAGACAAAACATGGGAACATAGAGAAGACATAAGAACATAGGAACTGTACATAAAAGCGCTCCTGCTTGCACCCGTTCCGCTTCCCGATACTCACCTGGTGCCTCGGAGCCGTTGCTTTAGCACGGTGCCCAGCGGGGACGCCGGTCTTCTGGGGTTCCTGTCCCATATCCCACACTGCCGGCTCCTGCTTCGTGGATGCTGTGCGGAGCCCGTAGGTCTCCTGAAGCGATTCTGAGAGTGCGCGTGCACTCCCAGTCTCTTACAGAGACAGTGCGCCTTTTTCAAAAACAAGTCTCAGCCACTGGCTGAGTGGCCTATATTATTTCAGGCACTTCTGTCCTTAGGGAGGTGCCTGAGCAACAAGTGTTTCCTGTTGCTATTCCCAGATTCTCTGTACCTGCGTGCCCGTGCTCTGCTAAGCATCTTGCTAATTACGGTTTGTCTCCGCAGTGTGCCCGTCAAGTCTCTCCACATCTCTCCGGACTACACCGGTACTGTCTGCACCAGTGCCTGCCAGCTACAGCCCGTTACCCACTCTAGCCATTTGCCAAGTTCTCCACGTCCTGCGGTTCCTGCCAGCCCGCCTGTTCCGCTGGGTCAGCTTCCACGTGTTCGGGGTCTAACTGGAGGTAGCACCTTGTCACTTGGACATTCCAACCTGGCCCTGTTTGAGGGGTCTTGCTACGTGTGTCTGGGGTTCGCATAGTTACACCCCCTTCAGAGCCCTTCCCAGATAGTGGTCTTGTGGTTCCACGAAAATTTCATTAAACGAATCTTCGCTTCGCCATCTGTGCCTCCGCTTCCATTCGTTACAGGTGGTTAGGAGTGATAGCTATCATCAAGACGATGATTAGTGTGATCTTGCACATTCAATCTAATGTGTATGGGGGCCTTTACTCCTTTTTATACACACACTTGCTGCAGTGGATGTACAGACAATACATAAAGAAAATTAGTGTTCTCAATATAATTGCCTCAGGGAAGTTTGTAAAAAATAAATAGCAACAAAATGTAATAAAAACATATTAATACACCATTTCTCGTACAACTACTTAGATCTAATGTAAAAAAATTAATACACATGACATTCCCTTTAAAATCTTAAAAAAACAAACAAGAAAGTTGAGGTTTAACCCCTTCCTGACATCCGACGTACTATCCCGTATGACCGTGCACTGGATAATACGTCGGGCCCTTTAATGCGATACCGCGACTTAAGTAGCGGTGATCGCATTAAAATTTCTGATGCCATCTCACCTTACAGAAGATGGCGTCGGCATCCCGGGCTGCGATCCCGCCCCCCCGGCATCCAGAGCACTGTGAACAGAGCGCAATTCTGAACAGCCAATCGCAGCGTTTCTGATTGTTTCAGCCAATCAGCTTGGCTGAAACAATGATGTCCTAGGCTGGGATCGAGTACCGATGTACTCGATCCTAGAGCCGGTGCCTAGCAATGCCAGGCACTGGCAAAAAGCACCCGGATTGGCGCGATCGCCGATCTAATCGATCGCGCCAATCGCAGTGCACAGCGGCGCTATATCGCCGCTGTGCCCTGCCAGTACCGGCCTGGATCGGTGCTTTATTAGCACCGATCCTAGGCTGGAGCCTGATGCAGGCCCAGCAGGGCCTGCAGGAGCTGGCTGGCACGATCGATTAGATCGGCGATCGTGCCAACCACAGGGCACAGCTTCGGTCACCATGTGACCGCTCTGTGCCCTGCTGGTGACCTGGGCATGACCTGCCTAGTAATCGGAGCTGTGAGCTCCGATTCTAGGCAGTTGCCATGGTCACCAGGCAGATCAGGGATTGGTGGATCGATGTAATCATTCGATCCCACCAATGACAGGTCACAGCAGCGATGTGACCGCTCTGTGACCTGCCCCTGACCTGCCTCTGACCTGTCTGATCTGTCTGCAGGGGTCCTCACTCTAGCTGAGGATTCCTGCAGAGAGGTTTGACGCAGCAAGAGCTCCTGTGCTGGGTATTGTGGTGCCACAGCTTGTAGCATCACAATCCCTGCAGAAAGAAGAAAAAAAAGAAAGAAAAAAACGCCAACCGTAAGTGTTCCTGATCCCTGATCCCCTGCCCAATCTATCTTCACCCCCCATCTATCTTCATCCCCCCCATCCCTCCACCCTAATCCCCCCACCCCCCATCCCCCTATTTTTACCCCCCTCCACCCCACTTTTGCGCCACCTCCGAGCGTTGATCGGTGACGCCGTTCACAGATCAACACTCGTTCTCCATTTTTTTTCCTTAGCCCCATTTGCGCCACCTCCGTACACATATCCCGCAGCCGCAAAACTTGGATAAGTGACACAGTCACTTATCCAAGCTTGTGCCTGCCGTTTTTCATTTTTTTCACCCCCCTTTGTGCCACCTAACTACAACCCTAACTGATCCCTGCCCAATCTCTCTTCATCCACCCCAATCCCCCCATCCCCCTTCCCCCTATTTTTACCCCCCTCCACCCCACTTTTGCGCCACCTCCGTGCGCAGTCGCCGAGCGTTGATTGGTGACGCAGTTCACCGATCAACACTCGAGCTCGCTTTTTTTCCTTAGCCCCCTTTGCATCACCTCTGTACACACATCCCGCAGCCGCAAAACTTGGATATGTGACACACATCACTTATCCAAGCTTGTGCCTGCCGTTTTTCATTTTTTTCACCCCCCCTTTGTGCCACCTAACTACAACCCTAACTGATCCCTGCCCAATCTCTCTTCATCCACCCCAATCCCCACATCCCCCTTCCCCCTATTTTTACCCCCTTCCACCCCACTTTTGCGGTACCTCCGTGCGCAGCCGCCGAGCGTTGATCAGTGACGCAGTTCACCGATCAACACTCGTGCTCGCTTTTTTCCTTAGCCCCCTTTGCGCCACCTCCGTACACACATCCCGCAGCTGCAAAACTTGGATAAGTGACACAGTTCACTTATCAGAGTTTGTGCCTGCCGTTTTCCTTTTTTTTTTTTTTCCAACCCCCCCTCTTTGCGCCACCCCGTGCGCACATCCAGCAGCCTAGTTTTGATAAGTGACACTTATCAGCTAGGGCCTGCTGTTTTAGACTTTTTTCCACAGCTTTTTCTTTACAGAAAGTTTACAACAATCACTCCCCCCCTCACGTACACATACAGTTTTCAATAAAGTGTACACCCAAGCACCATATTTACACAAAAATGTCTCAAATTCATCCCAACAGCGCTATTCAATAGAGGAGGAATATGCTATACTTGCCTCCGACACTGATAGCGATTTGGATGAGGATCCGACTTTTCTTTATTTTTCGGATTCTTCATCCTCTTCTTCTTCCTCTTCCCCCTCCTCATCTTCCTCCTTGGGTCCTGCGGAACCGCCACGCAGACGCTCCAGGACAGAAGATGAGGCAGCGCCCACCATGCCCGCAGCTGACCCAGTGCTCCTCGTATGGACCTCGCTCCCCGAAAATTACGAGCCACTGATTCCTGATTTTGTGGCAGAATCAGGAATCAAGTTTGACACCACCGGCCTCACAGAAATTGACTTTTTCAAAGTCTTTTTCTCTGAGGATTTTGTTAACCTCATGGTAGAGCAAACTAATTTGTACGCTCGTCAATTTTTGGAGCAAATCCGGCGATCAACATTTTCAAACTGGTCTCCTGTGGGGATACTGAAGAAGACGGAAATTCGGCAATATTGGAGTGTTGATATTTTATACAACACTCCAGTGTTCCGAATGGTCATGGCCCGGACGTGTTTTGAGGCCATCCACAAGTTTCTGCATTATACTGATAATGCACAGTGTCCCGCACGAGATGACCCCAACTTTGACCATCTTTTCAAAATTCGGCCGGTCATCGAACACTTCAACAAAAAGTTTGCTGAAGAGTACGTGCCCCAAAGGGACATCTGCGTGGATGAGTCCTTGGTTCACTTCAAGGGAAGGCTGCGATTCCGTCAATACCTGCCCAGTAAGAGGGCCAGGTACGGAATCAAACTCTATAAGTTGTGTGAGAGTACCTCAGGGTACATCCACAAGTTTAGAGTTTACGAAGGGAAGAACACCCGGATTGAACCCCCTGAGTGTCCTCCTTTCCTGGGAGTGAGTGGGAAAATTGTGTGGGATTTGGTGCACCCACTGCTGGATAAAGGTTATCATCTCTACACTGATAACTTTTATACCAGCATCCCACTCTACAAATCCCTCTCTGAGCGACGTACCACAGCTTGCAGTACTGTCCGCAAAAATCAGAGAGGCCTCCCGAAGACGCTACTTGGGCAGATGCTCCGAAAAGGTGAGAGCAGAGCCCAATGTAGTGACCACCTGCTGGTGGTCAAGTACAAGGACAAGAGAGATGTCCATCTCTTGACCACCATACACGGTGATGGCAGTACCCTCTGCACTGTACGTGGTACCTCTACACAGGTCCGCAAACCGACATGTGTAGTGGGGTACAACAAAAACATGGGGGGCGTTGATCTCTCCGATCAACTCCTCCAACCGTACAATGCATTGAGGAAGGCCAAGGTTTGGTATAAAAAGCTGGCCGTGCACATCGTCCAAATGGCAATGCTCAACGCGTTCCTGCTGTCACAATGTGCATGCCCCAGCGATACGTTGTACCTTGAGTTCCAGGAGGTAGTGGTTAAGGCCCTGATGTTTGGCGCTCAGGAAGGAGTGGGCCCCAGTACTTCTGGAACTGAAGGTGCTCGTATTGTTCCAGGTCAGCATTTTCCGGGGGTGGTCCCGCCAACCCCAAGAAAAGGTAAGCAGCAAAAAAGGTGTCGAGTGCGTTACAAAAAAGGAATACGCAGGGACACCACTTATCAATGCGACACCTGCCCCGAAAAATCTGGCCTGTGTATGAAGGATTGCTTCAAATTGTACCACACCTCCATGCACTACTAATTTACATTAGATTAGTTGGGAGCACATCTAGATTTGTTCTTTGGGGGTCTAGTATCCAAAATGATGTCACATGTGGGGTTTTTTCCTGTTTAGGCACATCAGGGGCTCTGCAAACGGAACATGACGCCAGTAGACCATCAAAGTCTGCATTCCAAAACAACACTACTTCCCTTTCGAGCACCGACGTGTGCCTAAACAGTTTTTTCCCACATGTGGGGTACCAGAGTACCCAGGACAAATTGGACAACGACTTTTGGGGTCCAATTTCTCCTGTTACTCTTGGGAAAATTAAAAATTGGGGACTAAATGATCATTTATGTGGGAACAAACCAGGATTTTATATTTTCACGCCCGGGCATTATAATGTTTAGTGAAACACTTGGGGGTTCAAAGTGCTCACCACACATCTAGATAACTTCCTTAGGGGGACTAGTTTCCAAAATGGGGTCAGTTATGGGGGTTTCTACTGTTTAGGAACATCAAGGGCTCTGCAAATGGAACATGACGCCCGCAGACCATTCCATCAAAGTCTGCTTTCCAAAACGTCATTACTTCCCTTTCGAGCCCTGACGTGTGCCCAAACAGTAGTTTTCTCCCACATGTGGGGTATCAGGGTACTCAGAACAAATTGGACAACAACTTTTGGGGTCCAATTTCTCCTGTTACTCTTGGGAAAATTAAATATTGGGGACTAAATGATCATTTATGTGGGAACAAAACAGGATTTTATATTTTCACGCCCGGGCATTATAATCTTTAGTGAAACACTTGGGGGTTCAAAGTGCTCACCACACATCTAGATAAGTTCCTTAGGGGGTATAGTTTCCAAAATGGGGTCACTTGTGGGGGGCTTCCACTGTTTAGGCACATCAGGCGCTCGTCAAATGCGACATGGCGTCCGATCTCATTTCCAGCCAATTTTAGGTTGAAAAAGTCAAACGGGGCTCCTTCCCTTCTGAGCCCTGCCATGTGCCCAAACAGTGGTTCCCCCCCACATATTGGGTATCAGCGTACTCAGGACAAATTTGACAACAACCTTTGGGGTCCAATTACTCCTGTTACCCTTGGGAAAAAAAAATATTGGGGACTAAATGATCATGTTTGTGGAAAAAATATGATTTTTTATTTTCACGCCCGGGCGTTATAAACTTCTGTGAAGCCCATGGGGGTTCAAAGTGCTCACCACACATCTAGATAAGTTCCTTAGGGGGTATAGTTTCCAAAATAGGGTCACTTGTGGGGGGTTTCCACTGTTTAGGCACATCAGACGCTCGTCAAATGCGACATGGCGTCCAATCTCAATTCCAGCCAATTTTAGGTTGAAAAGGTCAAACGGGGCTCCTTCCCTTCTGAGCCCTGCCATGTGCCCAAACAGTGGTTGCCCCCCACATATTGGGTATCAGCGTACTCAGGACAAATTTGACAACAACCTTTGGGGTCCAATTTCTCCTGTTACCCTTGGGAAAACAAAATATTGGGGACTAAATGATCATGTTTGTGGAAAAAATATGATTTTTTATTTTAACGCCCGGGCGTTATAAACTTCTGTGAAGCTCTTGGGGGTTCAAAGTGGTCACCACACATCTAGATAAGTTCCTTAGTGGTCTAATTTCCAAAATGGGGTCACTTGTGGGGGTTTCCACTGTTTAGGCACATCAGACGCTAGTCAAACGCGACATGGCGTCCGATCTCAATTCCAGCCAATTTTAGGAGGAAAAAGTCAAACGGGGCTCCTTCCCTTCTGAGCCCTGCCATGTGCCCAAACAGTGGTTCCCCCCACATATTGGGTATCAGCGTACTCAGGACAAATTTGATAACAACCTTTGGGGTCCAATTTCTCCTTTTAACCTTGGGAAAACAAAATATTGGGGACTAAATGATCATGTTTGTGGAAAAAATATGACTTTTTATTTTCACGCCCGGGCGTTATAAACTTCTGTGAAGCCCATGGGGGTTCAAAGTGCTCACCACACATCTAGATAAGTTCCTTAGGGGGTATAGTTTCCAAAATGGGGTCACTTGTGGGGGGTTTCCACTGTTTAGGCACATCAGACGCTCGTCAAACGCGACATGGCGTCCGATCTCAATTCCAGCCAATTTTAGGTTGAAAAAGTCAAACGGGGCTCCTTCCCTTCTGAGCCCTGCCATGTGCCCAAACAGTGGTTCCCCCCACATATTGGGTATCAGCGTACTCAGAACAAATTGGACAACAACTTTTGGGGTCCAATTTCTCCTGTTACCCTTGGGAAAATAAAAAAATTGTTGCTAAAATATTTTTTTGTGACTAAAAAGTTAAATGTTCATTTTTTCCTTCCACATTGCTTCTGCTCCTGTGAAGCACCTGAAGGGTTAATAATCTTCTTGAATGTAGTTTTGAGTAACTTCAGGGGTGCAGTTTTTAGAATGGTGTCACTTTTGGGTATTTTCTGCCATTTAAACCCCTCAAAGTGACTTCAAATGTGAGGTGGTCCCTACAAAAAAAGGTTTTGCAAGTTTTGTTGTAAAAATTAGAAATCGCTGGTCAACTTTTAACCCTTATAACTTCCTAACAAAAAAATGTTGTTTCCCAAATTGTGCAGATGTCAAGTAGACATGTGGGAAATGTTATTTAGTAACTATTTTGTGTCACATATTTCTCTGTTTAAAGGGCATAAAAATTCAAAATTTGAAAATTGCAAAATTTTCAAAATTTTTGCCATATTTCTGTTTTTTCATAAATAAACGCAAGTTATAGTGAAAAAATTTTACCACTAAAGTGAAGTACAATATGTCACGAGAAAACAGTCTCAGAATCGCCTAGATCCGTTGAAGCGTTCCAGAGTTAAAACCTCATAAAGGGACAGTGGTCAGAATTGTAAAAATTGGCTCGGTCATGAACGTGCAAGCCACCCTTGGGGGTGAAGGGGTTAATTGAGAAATGTCATATGATCTTATATTGTGAGCATGCAATTAACATATAGCTCTCAAAGACAATAAGAAAGGAAATCAGTCATCATGAGAAGTGTCGTACAAGAATAAATACCGTAATTAATGGGGCAAATGTAATAATGCTCAAATTCCCAATTGCTGGAAGTTGCTACATCTCCAGCCAAAATTTCAACTTTCACGACTACTTCCTGTCAAAATTTTAACTTACATTACTACTTAACAGACTTCAGTATAAGCAAATTAGCTTTTAAGAGGTGATTTCCATGTATTTCTCCAATCTGATAGGTATATTTTGTAAGGCTTTATGCATACCATTCTGTAAAGAGTGATTAAGCACCATGGGTGGTAAGGTCTTTTTACGTAGCTCTGAATGCCATTCGTACGGTGCTAACAATTAGGTTGGAGTCACACGAGAGTATAAAAATTGATCCCATTCTCATCCAGAAAAGTGGGATGAGTGAAATCCGTATGGTATTCTTTATTTAATGCAAGGTTAATCCGAGTGTGCGATTATTTTCTCGCATGCTATCCACATGCCATCTGTGTGAAGTGTGTTTTCAAACCAGCATTTTCTAAAACTCTCCCTCTTAAATTCAGGGCTTGTTTGATTCTGAGATATAAAAACACAATACCTAAGGTCCCACGTTGGGAGCACATCCACATTGTTGGAATATACCCTACAAGATTATCCTTGCTGCTGTTTTTCCTTGAGTCGTTTGCAAATATGTCCTATCATTTGACATTCAACCAGAATGAGCGAGTTCTGTTCAACTGGGTGTTGTCCACACAATTTTGTGAAAAGTACCTAGTAATCGTGGACCCGAGGAAGCGGTGCAAACTATGGGTCCATCCTCTCATCAGCTAACAGGCAAAAAATGGTGCATGGGGAGCTACGCCACCATCCTGATATGTTCTTTGCAGACTACCACATGCACCTTGAGACATTTGACTTGAAGCAGTTTCGTCTTGGCCTTACCAACCAGAATACCACCATAAGGCTTCTCATCTTCTCATTGCCCTGAGGTAATTAACCAATGCATCATGTCACTTGTAAGGTCATTTTATAAAATGAAAGCTGTTAAAGTGGCTTGCAAAAATATTCACCCACTTGGCATTTTTCGTGTTTTGCTACCTCACAACCTGGAATTTCACAGTTTTTTTTAGGGTTTGCATCTGTTCATGTAAAGAACATGCCTACAACTGTGAACATTTAGTTTTGTTTTATTGTGAAGCAAACAACTTAAAAGACTAAATACAGTATCTTGCGAAAGTATTCGGCTCCCTAGAACTTTTCAACCTTTTCCCACATATCATACTTCAAACATAAAGATACCAAATGTAAATTTTTGGTGAAGAATCAACAACAAGTGGGACACAATTGTGAAGATGAACGAAATTTATTGGTCATTTTAAATTTTTGTAGAAATGCAAAAACTGAAAAGTGGGGCGTGCAATATTATTCGGCCCCTTTACTTTCAGTACAGCAAACTCACTCCAGACGTTCATTGTGGATTTCTGAATGATCCAATGTTGTCCTAAATGACTAATGATGATAAATATAATCCACCTGTTTATAATCAAGTCTCCCTATATATGCACCTGCTCTGTGATAGTCTCAGGGTTCTGTTTGAAGCACAGAGAGCATCATGAAGATCAAGGAACACAACATGCAGGTCCGTGATACTGTTGTGGAGAAGTTTAAAGCTGGAATTGGATACAAAATGATTTCCAAAACTTTAAACATCCCAAGGAGCAGTGTGCAAGCGATCATATTGAAATGGAAGGAGTATCATACCACTGCAAATCTACCAAGACCTGGCCATCCCTCTAAACTTTCATCTCAAACAACTGATCAGAGATGCAGCCAAGAGGCCCATGATCACTCTGGATGAACTGCAGAGATCTACAGCTGAGGTGGGACAGTCTGTCCATAGGACAACAATCAGTCGTACACTGCACAAATCTGACCTTTATGGAAGAGTGGCAAGAAGAAAGCCATTTCTCAAAGATATCCATAAAAAGTGTTGTTTAAAGTTTGCAACAAGCCACCTGGGTGACACACCAAACATGTGGAAGAAGGTGCTCTGGTCAGATGAAACCAAAATCGAACTTTTTGGCAACAATGCCAAACGATATGTTTGGTGTAAAGGCAACACAGCTCATCACCCTGAACACATCATCCCCACTGTCAAACATGGTGGTGGCAACATCACGGTTTGGGCCTACTTTTCTTCAGAAGGGACAAGGAGTTGGTTAAAATTGATGGGAAGATAGAGGGAGCCAAATACAGGACCATTCTTGAAGAAAACCTGTTGGAGTCTACAAAAGACCTGAGACTGAGACGGAGATTTGTCTTTCAACAAGACAATGATCCCAAACAAAGCAAAATATACAATGGAATGGTTCACAAATAAACGTATCCAGGTGTTAGAATGGCCAAACCAAAGTCCAGACCTGAATCTAATCGAGAATCTGTGGAAAGAGTTGAAAACTGCTATTCACAAACGATCTCCATCAAACCTCACTGAGCTCGAGCTGTTTGCCAAGGAAGAATGGGCAAGAATTTCAGTCTCTCGATGTACAAAACTGATAGAGACATACCCCTAGCGACTTGCATCTGTAATCGCAGCAAAAGGTGGCGCAACAAAGTATTATGTTAAAGGGGCAGAATAATATTGCACGCCCCACTTTTCAGTTTTTGAATTTCCACTAAAATTTAAAATAACCAATAAATTTCGTTCAACTTCACAATTGTGTCCCACGTGTTGTTGATTCTTCACCAAAAATTTACATTTGGTATCTTTATGTTTGAAGCATGATATGTGGGAAAAGGTTGAAAAGTTCCAGGGAGCCAAATACTTTCGCAAGGCACTGTAACTGAAAATTTCAGTGTACATAACTATTTACCCCACTAAAGTCAGTACTTTGTAGAGTCCCCTTTAATGGTAATTACAGATGCAAGTTGCTTTGGAATGCTACACTCAAAGAAGGTTAATCTCTTGGGCCTGTCTCACCCTCTGCTCCTCGATCGGCCATGGCTGAGAAAGAAAACATGAACCAGTCTTGGAATGGAAATCTGGAGTAGTACTCCATTTGGGCCACGAATGCCATGAGAGATGTTTAGTTCTTATTCATCCTGGCCAATCTCCGGCTTTTCCATCTAATTTACCTCACTTGCCTGATGCATACTGGACGTATGCTGACGTCTTTGATAAAAAGGAGGCTGAGACTTTACCACCTTATAGGCTGTATGACTGTCCTATTGACCTCCTACCAGACGCATGTCTCCCACGAGGCTGAATCTACCCCCTGTCATGGACTGAGACCTGTGTCATGTCCAAGTATATTGAAGAGAACCTTGCCAGGGGATTTATCCGGAAATCATCCTCCTAGCTGGAGCAGGTTTCTTTTTTGTGAAGAAAAAGCATGGTTCTTTGCGACCCTGTATCGATTACAGGAGTCTCAACCAAATTACTATCAAGAATAAGTACCCTCTGCCTGCCTCTCATCTCTGAGTTGTTTGATTGACTTAAGAGTCCCCAAATTTTCACGAAGTTTGACCTTCGCAGTGTACACAACCTGATCCGCATTCAACAAGGAGATGAATGGAAGACGGCCTTTAATACCTAAGATGACCATTACGAGTATCGGGTAATGCCCTTTGAACTATCTAATGCCCCCCCTGTTTTTCAAGAACTAATGAATGACATCTTCTAGGACCTTCTCTAAAGGTGTTTGGTAGTATACCTACACAACATCTTGGTGTTCTCTCCTGATCTGCCTTCACACCGAAAGGATGTTTGCCAAGTCCTGCAGAGGTTACGGAATAACCAACTGTACACCAAATATGAAAAGTGCATTTTCGAGCAGACCTCTCTTCCATTTCTTTGGTACATCATCTCCGAGACCAGCTTGTAAATGGTTCCCTAGAAGGTTTCCACCTTCTTAAAGTAACCCCATCAAGACAGTCTGAAAGCCATCCAGCGGTTTCTCGGATTCATGAACTATTACCACCAGTTTATTCAACATTTCTCCTCTCGAACTGCTCCTATTTCTGCCATGACCCACAATGGGGCCAATCCTATATATACACTCCAGAGACAGAGAACGCTTTTGTGTCTTTAAAACAGACCTTCTCCTCAGCTCATGTGCTGCATCCGGATAATAACAAGCAGTTTTTTCTGCAGGTGGATACTTCTTCTTCGGGGGCCAGAGCCTGTGGCTTATTTTTCAAGATCTTCTCTGCTCTGGAATGCAATTACTCTATAAGTGATCGAGAACTATTAGCGACTAAATGACTCTGGAGGAGTGGTGCTATGCTCCGGTGGTTATATTCAGTTACCACAAGAATCTTTCATATCAGCAATCCGTACGACTTAACTCACGACAAGGCAGGTGGTCTCTATTCTTCGCCATCTTCAACTTCACACTCCATTTTCAGCCAGCAGATAAGAACAAGGTGGACATTCTCTCTAGATCCTTCCAGTCTTCCGACCAGGAGGAGGAGATCCCTAACACATAATTGAGACCTCCAAAATTTTTATTGCCACTCTATTGGATTTGTCTTATCTCCCCTCCGAAAAGACATATGTTACTGAACCTGATAGGAAGTGGCTCTTTCTCTTGAGTCACTTGTCTAAGTTGGCTGGCAATGCTAGAAGAAAGAAGATGGCTCTCATCATCTCCCCACACTACTGGTGGTAGTCCTTGAGTAAGGATATTGTGGATATCATCTCTGCCTTTCCCTCTTGTGCCCAGAACAAAACCTCGAAGCAGCTTCCTATCAATTGGTTACTTCCTTTACCTGTACCATCTGCATCCTGGCAGCATATTGCAATGAATTTTATCACTTATCTTCCAGTATCGGCCAAGAGTACGGTTATCTGGGTAGTTGTGGATTGCTCCTCCAAGATGACCCATTTCACTCCACTGTCTAGTCTCCCATCTGCTCCAGTGCTTTCAGAGAAAATAATTCTACATATTTTCCAACTCCATGGTCTTCCGTTCCTTATTGTCTTGGATAGAGGCATCTAGTTTACTTCTCGCTTCTGGAGGACCACCTGCAAATTGCTTTATGTCACTCTGGATTACTCTTTGGCATACCACCCTGAATGCAATGGCCAAGTAGAGCGGGTCATTCAAATCCTATCCAACTTTCTGAGGCACTTGGTCAATGTCCACCACAGTGACTGGTCCATACTCCTGCCGTGGGCTGATTTGTCATACAACAATCATGTAAGTGAATCTTCTGCCAAATCTCCTTTTTTTTTTGTAGTCTACGGTCAACATTCCAATATTCCATTCCCTGTCTTTACTTCCTCCAATATTCCGGCTGCTGAGTCCCTCGCTTTCTAAAATCTCGGAAGTCCCTATAATTGAAGTCCTCGTAACGGATTTTTTTGCAACATACAAATTACAGATATCACTTACAGTAAACAAACTAACAATCACATACTGATACAGAAGGGGAGGACCCTGCCCTTGCGGGCTTACATTCTACAGGATGATGGGAAAGGAGACAGTAGGTCAGGGGGTTGCAGCAGCTCCAGCGTTGGTTGAGGAGGTAGCTCCGGTAGTGGTGAGGAGGCAGCGGGGTCATTGCAAGCTGTAAGCTTTCCTGAAGGGGTGGGTTTTCAGGTTCCATCTGAAGGATCCGCATGTGGTAGATAGTCGGACGTGTTGGGGCAAAGAATTCCAGAGGATGGGGATATTCGGTAGAAGTCTTGGAGGCAATTGGTTAAAGAGCGAATAAGTGTGGAGGAGAGAAGGAGGTCTTGGGAGGACTGGAGACTACATGAGGGAAGATATCGGGAGATTAGTTCAGATCATCAATACTTTTCATGTGTCTCTCCTCAAGCTGGTCGATCTCAGCCATTTTTTCAAAAATCCTGGTACCACTCCTGCTCCATTCAAAACTGAAGACATTTTTGAGGTAGAGAACAATCTAGCTACTAATAGGGTAAGAGGAAAGACCTTTTTTCTTGTGGATTGGAAGGAGTTTGATCTGAGGAAAGGTCTTGGGAGCCTAGGGAGAACATCCATGCCCCTTTCCTGCTGGAAAGATTCCTTGTGGGCTTTAAAAAGAAGAGGTGTAAAGGGGGATACTGTAGTGCCAGAGTCTCTGTCCTCTGCCTCCATTCCCTGGCAGAGATGATGACTCATTCATCACCGCAGTTCCGTACTTCCTCCCTCCTCTCCTGCTGCTGATGTCTGTGTGCAGATCCCTGGGTACTGCATTCTTAAAGGGTCCATGCACACCATCTTAAAGTATCCTCAGCTGATGGCTGGGAGATAAGTACTGCTTAAAGCACCTCCACCTGCATGGAGGTGCCTGTGCAACATTATAGTTTGTTGTTAAAATGCTTGCTAGTTCTCAGGTCCCAGTGCTCATATCTCAGTATACCTGTATGTCAGCCCACCTGCCTGTCTGTCAGTCTTGCCTTCTGCCTATCAGCCGTGCCCACCTGCCTGTCTATCAGCGGTGCCCTCCTGCCTGTAAATCAGCCATGCCCGCCTACCTGCCTGTCTATCAGCCATGCCCGTCTGCCTGTCTATTAGCCATGTCCACCTCCCTGCCTGTCTATCAACCCTGCCAGCCTATCAGCTGTGCCAACATGCACCTGCCTGTCAGGATACCAGTCGTGCCCATCAGTACCCGCCTGCCTGTGTGTCCATTGTGCCAGTCACTGTACCAGCCATGCCAGACAGTACTTGCTAAATCTACCATTCCTGGCCATTCCTGCCTCCTGGCTGGTCAGCTGCCATCTACCTGAGGTCAGTCCTTTTGTAGCACCTGGTTTCGTCTACCTCATCCCTCTTCGGATCACGCTATCGCCCGCCGCCATGCATCCAATGTTGGACTTGGTAAGACACCTAGTCACGCTCCCCCAGGCTCTCCTCAGATCATGGCACAGTGGTTCCACCACCCAGTCTGTTATATAAAACTACATAAGACCAGGAATGTATTGCCTTGAGATTTAACCAAAGATGCCAATTCCCAATTGGGGCCCAGGATGGGAAATACTTCCATGTATAGAAGCCACTGAACTCAGAATTCCAATGCTACAGTTACAAACGATTCTTTTCATTCATGCTGTTGGCCTTGACTGACATCACCTGCAATTTTGTAAATGTAGATATTGGGGCCTCATCTATATTTACAGGCTTGTATGGGCATGGCGATTGGTGGAATGTGTCTTTGGTATTTTGTGCACAAAATGGAAGGTACTGATGGTTGCCCTCCAATTAATCAAAATAAATTAAAGCCTGTGTAATCCTACATAACTACACCCGGATCCACGATTGTCTAGTGTGTGTGAATGACGATGGAAAACATCCTGGCCCAGTACCACATATGGCACTAAACGCTGTGAGCCTACGGCCATCAAAGTTGGGGAATGTATGCAAGTTATTTTGTAATGCCAGAGTAATCAACTCCCTGGCAAGAGTCTCCTGTTGCTTTGAATTTATGATGCATATGTTGCCTTGAAAAAATAAATTTTATAATAAAAAAAATGTTTGTTGTATAATATATTTTGAGAAACCCCTGAATTGCGCAAAAGATACCGGGAAGAATTGCATAGTCAACTTAATCAAATCTTATATTTACACTAAGTAGCCAAAATGACAAACTATGCCCAAGTGTTTGCAACTGAAAAAATTATTGAAAAAATGATTGCCCTCCATTGCCATAATAAATGAAAAAAAGGGTAATGAAAAGTAAAAAAAAATATAAATTATATGTGGATGAGGATCTGGACTGAGAGACTGGACTGGGGGAACTATGAGATATTGTTTTTTATAGCTTCCCAGCAATTCCTTTGTATTAGAACTTCCTGATGCAATATCCTGGGTCATTTGACATATGTGCATGAAAATCGGACGCTATATGTATAGTCCGTGTTCCGTTCATTTTTTTTTACTCTCACCCATAGACTTACATAGGTGCGTATCGTCTGGTTTATGAGTCAAATCACAGCAATCCAGAAAATTTGTCCTCATGCCAAATACAGATGAGAAAATTGGAGAACATTTCTCCTAGCGCAATACCTTTTTTAACGAATTGCACACAATATGGCTCTGCACAGTGGCAATCAGAGACTTGAATAGCTCTGTAGCATTCTGTGCGCCACCATATAGTCTCCATACACATGGCACATGGGCAATCTCGCTGCACTTTTCAGCACTTGACCATTGTAATGCATTTCATCAAATAAACAACTATTGTAAAAGGGAACTTTGAAAAATGTATGAAACAAAGAATGATTCAGTTTTCTGCGGTACCTATTGTATTTGTGTCACTAATGTCAGATTTACTGGAAGAGAAAAGCCAGAGTAAATTACGGCAGCTGTTTGACTCCCTATAATGTGTCAGCCGAGTGCCACTTTTGACATTTGCTCACATGCCTTTATGGGGATTTTGATAAAATATCTCAGTACTTATTAACGGAAACATGTTTTTCTTAATTGAGTTTTCTTCCCTTGCTGACAGAATTGCTAGGGGTTATTAGGTTGTATTATCACATTTAATTATGCAAATGACCTCCCTATCTTGTGTGCCTTAGGCAGCGCCATGCCACACAAATTTTAAGTTGCAATTAAAAAAAAAAAGCTTCTGAGCCCCATTCCTCATTAATTTGCCATGCGGCCCTCTCCTTTTGCGTTTGTACACCTGCCTAGTTATTTTGTGAAGGAAAATGAATACAATAGCTTTTCTGAACTTTGATTGATTTTTCACTGTTCTATTTTATTCTGCAGGAAATGATAGTAAAACAAAATAATAGCGAAAAAAATTCTTCAGTTTACAGCTTGTCTGATACCTGGCTTTCAGCCATAATATAAAGTCTATATTTTTCTCAATTTCTGTCATTTGCACTGTAAACGTTTCTTCAAAGCTCCTGTCACTAGATATAAGCAGGTTCTCGCAATAATGAAAGATTTTTTTTTTTACTGAAAAGAATAAGTATTAGAAAAAAGGAGCTGGAAAAAAAAAAGAGAAAATACATCTCTTTCTATGACAAAAAAAATCTGATTCCTTTTAGGGCAGTGACTTCGTTCACAGGCAGAATTCAATCACTAAAGCTATAAGGGGAAGAAGGGAAAATTGTATTTCAAATCAATCAACTAGTTTTCGTCACTTTTTTTTCTACATATTTCGACTAAGGGTTCCGTATTTATAATGCATTTAGAATTCCAATCTATTGGACATACAGTTGTGGCCAAAAGTTTTGAGACTGACGCGAGTTTTGGTTTTCAAAAAGGTTTGCTGCTTTAGTGTTTTTACATCTCATAGTCAGATGTTTCTAAGGTTACTGACGTACAATTATAAGCATTTCATAAGTTTTTAAGTTTTTATGCCTTTACACAAAGACCCAATATTTAAAGTGTTGACCCTCATTTTTCAAGGCTTTTGCAAATCGCCCTGACATCATGGATATCAGCTTCTGGGCCAAATCCCTATTGATGGCAACTCATTTTTGTCTAATCAGTTCTTGGAACTTATAGCAAATACTAGTTATTATTTGTCCTCCTGCTTTTAAAAAACTGACCACAGGTTCTCAATGGGATGGAAGATTTGGGCAGTTTCCTGGCCACGGACCCAAAATTTCAGTATTCTCTTCTCATAGTTATAAATTTTGCCTTGTGACTTGGTGATCCTTTATGCTAGAAAAATCATTGTTCATCACCAAATTGCTCATGGATCATTAGGAGAAGTTGACCTTGGATTCTATTCTTTATTCATGGCGGTGTTTTAGCCAAAACTGTGAGTGATCTCACTCTCTTGAATGAAAAACCTCCACCCATGAATGGTCTCATGCTGCTTTACTGTTGGCATTGTCAAATCCAACAAAGTGTCCATTTCCATGGGATACCGGATGTATAGTGAGTTCCACACAAATGCTGTGATTTCTCTGAAACTATATATTGTAAACACATTGTGAGACCTGCTGACAGGAAGCACAAAAAGGTTTAATCTTCTCCTCATAGTTTATCATGTGACCCAGCGCTGCTTGGTATGCAGAATCTTCTGGCACAAACTCCCCTGGGCATTCAGAAAATGACTGCAGCTGTAAAAGTCACACGAGAGTGGGAAAAAGCTAAACCTTGTGCGGCAGCTAAGAAATTAGGCAGCAGGTGAAGGTCAGATATTTTGTGAGTGAAGTTAGAAAAGGAAGCCATTTTGTAGGAGAGGGTCTAGAAGGGACTAATCAAAGAAGGGGCGCTTACAGCCTTCATATTAGGAAAATTCCTATTGCACTTCTAAGAGGAAAACTGTCTCTCAGAAGCATGGCTCAGCCCTAAGGAAGGAATATGCTGGTTGGCTGAAAAAAGTGTCCCACAGAGATCGGCCTGTCTGCAGGTAAAAGGCAATCTTCAACTGTGAGTCTACACCTGAACACCAATTACCTACTGTTTGCAAAGAATTACTTGCCACTACTATCATTAGTAAAGAAATTGTTCTGTGTCAGTTCATACTGCTTCTTCACGACTGGAGCTTGGGGTGTGCCATTCACGGTGATCGCTATACGCCCAGGTTCTCTATCTTTGCTTTTTATCTACATAATTGGCCTAATATCCTTGGTCATAGATCATTTGATACCGTGAAGCCTCTCCATATGTAATTTAATTCCCTTATTGTGCATATTTATGAGACTCGACGGCATTTGTGACCTATTAGCTTTTTGCACATATTTATATTACGGTTTATTATTTTGTGACCAGTCATTATCCTCTTTTCCTTACACACCTCCCCCCTTCCCCCTCTCCTGGTTTTCTCATTTTTGCACCTGCACAGTATTGTTACATTTTGAGTGTTACCTTGTCGTATTGATTCAGTCATGACTTTTTCATTGCACTATTTTGGAAGGTACCAGACACCGACCACTGTCACCAGAAGATGGGGCATTGTTGTCTGCTTGACCCCATTAATGAGGACACTGCGTCGGCCATTGACGACACCATTGAGTTCGCAGCAGGAGCTGCAGTATTAGGACTTCCTTATGTGTTTGCTAATATTTGAACCGTTGTATTGTACTGTGCCTTTAATACTGTTTAACTCTTTGCCTCCCTGCGTGGGGTATTTCACCTGTAAATAAACCTGTTAACCCTTGCTCTGCTGGCGTCCCATCACTGGATCCCACGTTCCTGCTGTTACTCTTACACTATCACTGTAACTGGTAGTTGCACAAGAGTAATGTTATCAGTAGTTATTTTGGAGTGTTAGTATTAATTGATCAACCATCTCAATGCTACTGTCATTTTTATCATCCACAATCACTGGTATTAAAAAAGGCACTGTGGCCTATGATTGATTCGTCCAAGAGACTTTTGTCTGGTACCGTATATACAGTTCAGTACATGCACGAAGATATCAATAAAGGACATTTGAGCATTTACATAATGAATATGACATTTAATCCAAGCTATGAAGCAAACTATACATACAGTATATAACACAGGAGCACTTAGTAGATGTGTATGGGAGATGACAGCTGAACGATTGGCCAAACCATCATTTAACACAGCTATCTAAAGTGTATTGGGGGCTTGAGAATAAAAAATTGGATGCCCAGCATTTGGTTTGAGTGCTAATTATATATATACTGTATATCTAATATATAAAGCTCAATGTGTGTGTGTATATTTGTATGTATGTATGTGTGTATGTCTGGGATTGGCATCTGCACCATTGCAGCTACAGCCACAAAATTTTGCACAGTCACACGTCTGGACCCCGAGAGCGTCATAGGCTATGTTGTGAGGCGAAATTTTAACCCCGCGAGTTCCAATTCACCAAACAATTTTGCCCCTAGGTACATAATGGGGAAAAAGTGTATGTATTGTGAGGTAGCGCTGTCATGCAAGTAGGGGATTCTCGCTTGGCAGCCACAAAAATCACATCCAGCACCAGGATTTTCATATACCATCACAGTCCATATGGTTTATTGTTCAGCATAAACCAGCGTAATCAACATACAAGTCATATCAGCATAGCGTCCATTGGATAGGCTAATCAGCCTCAGCGTTATCTCACCCATCAGGGTTCCTTATGCGGCTTCACCATCGCATACGTTAGTTCCCTCCAGGGAGCACTCAGGCACACATCGCCATTGCTCACACACAGCCGCTCCACAGGCTGTTAGTGAGGAGATCCTTCTTGTTACCTCCTCCGACGCCTCGCGCCGTCCCCTGTCTGGCTTTACAGGGTCACGGCGTGTCAGAGGCCCGCGCATGCGTGCTCGCCCTTCCCCGGCAGCTGGGCATCCTGGGAGCACGTGACCCGGTGGCTCCGCCCCATCATGGCGGCGCCCACCGGGTATTTCTGCTTGGTGTCTTGGAAGGTAAGACGCCTGTTTGTCTTTGTCCGTGGCGCTTGCAGTCCCTGCGCAGCGTCACCCCCGGCTCTCAGGTCGCTGCGCACCACCGGTGCTGCGCTCTGCCCTCTGCCCTGTCCAGTTTCTCCCTGCTATTTGTTCCTTCTCCACTCTCCCGTCCTACCTTCCTCTCCTGGTTCCCTGTTCACCATCCTGTATTCTCCTGTGTCTGCTTCCCGCCTGTACCGCTGCCTCTGTAATTGTCTGTCTCCTGCGTATTGTGCTTCTTCCACCTATCTTGTTCTCTGCCAGAACCCTTAGGTCCAGTGTCTCCTAATCTCCTTGTGTCCTTCTTCCATTCCAGCTATTTGCCTCGGCTCCGTCCTGTTCCTTCCCGGTTCCACAGCCTGTTTCCTCCTGCCTTGTGTCTACTCAATCCCTCGTATACCCTCCCACACTCTGATCTGCTCTCCTGTAGACCCCCCCGGGTCGTCCCTTTGGTTCCGGCTGCCTTGTTCCATCTCCCTTGGGCCTGCCCCTAACACTCCCTGTATAGGGTGTGGTCATCACCTGGTCCGCTCGCCCTCGGGGGCTCTGGAGCCACGACCCAGAGGGTCCACTCTCGGGTTTCTACCTAGAACCCTAACACTTCTATTCACAGGACCTTCCAAACTGGACCAATCAGGTCCCAGAATTCACCCATGTGACCTACCCTAGCCACCATATATGGTCTGTAGCCACGCCCACCAGGTCACATGGCTATGACCTCATCACGGGTCCTTCACATACTCACATAGCCTTTTACTATAGGTGTTATCCAACACACCCCTGGGTGGATTTGTAGGCAGCTAGAACCCGCCCATCTCTCCTGCTGCCTGAAGGCTTCTCCCTAACACATAGGCATGAAAGATCTGCTCTGCAGATCAGCACATAACCAAGCCTTCATCTCAAAGCCACCCACTTTGAGATACACAACGGCCACTCAGTATTCTGCCACTCATCCTCTCTCTTGGGACATCCACACAGCGCCCCCTAGTGGACACAGTAGTCATTACACCACAGTATGTATGTTTGTATGTCCATGATTGGCATCTGCACCGTCGTAGTTACAGCCACAAAAGTTTGCACAGTCACAAGTCTGGACCCCGAGAGCGTCCTAGGCTATGTTGTGAGGCGAAATTTTAACCCTGTGCGTTCCAATTAACCAAACAATTTTGCCCCTATCTACATAATGGGGAAAAAATGAAAGGAAAAGTGTTGGAGGCAAATTGACAGCTGCCAGATGTGAACGAGGGGGACTTAAAGAATGAGAGCGATGGCGCCAAAGAGTATATACCGTACAGTTGCTAAGGTGGGGCCCTGACATGGGATACCCACCACACACGGGGAACACACACACAAAATGTGCCACACACTACCACGTGCTTCAATATATATACCACCCTCAGCACACATTTCACCACACATACACCAACCTCGCCACATAAAAGTCGAAACACAAAAGTTGCCACTCAAAACTCGCCACGCTGTCCCAGAGCTGTTTAAAAGATGAAAAATGAGCTGTGATTGGTTGTGATCAGCAACAGTTTTCTTTGTAGACAGTTGTGGTAACTCAGGCCTATTATTCTTATAATTTCTATGGTGTTATCGTCCTTCTGTAAAGCGGGAAATAACACAATTTATTACCGAGCCAACAGAGACCACCCTCTGACTCAGACTGCAGGGAGAGCCCAGTATCACACAGGATAGGATTAGATACACAGCTCAGCAGTCAGTATCACACAGGATAGGATTAGATACACAGCTCAGCAGTCAGTATCACACAGGAGAGGATTAGACACATGGCTCAGCAGGCAGTATCACACATGATAGGATTAGATACACGGCTCAGCAGTCAGTATCACACAGGATAGGATTAGATACACAGCTCAGCAGTCAGTATCACACAGGATAGAATTAGATACACAGCTCAGCAGTCAGTATCATACACGATAGGATTAGATATACAGCTCAGCAGAAAGTATCACACAGGAGAGGATTAGGTACACAGCTCAGCAGACATTATCACACAGGATAGGGTTAGATACACAGCTCAGAAACAGGATGTGCTAAAGGAGAGGACATTTTCATTCCAAGAATTCCACTCATTCCATCTGATTTGTTTTTTGATTTTAAACGCCTCCAGTTTCCAGTTCAACTGCTATTTGCAATGTCCATTAACAATACTCAGGGACAGTCCTTGAAAGTAGTAGGGATCGATTTAAGTAGTAGGGATTGATTTCCAATCTCCATGCTTTTCTCATGGTCAACTTTACGTGATCTGTTCAAGTGTTGAAACTGGCAAAAATCTGTTCATCTTTTCACCGAAAGGAAAAACCAAACACGTTGTTTATCAAAAGGCTCTTGGATGAGTTGAAAATAAAATACTATCAATACTTGGGTAATCGTTTAGTTATTTTGTGTTGCAAATCTGTAGTGTTGAATATATGATGTGAAATGTTTTTATGTGCAATGTAATCATTATAATTTGTTATAACTAACCACAGTTGGTTACTATGCCCAGGCATCGCCGGGCTCTTCAGCTAGTATATATATATATATATATATATATTGATAGATAGATATATATATATTAATTAAATTTCAGCATTTAATCGCTGTTTATTTCTTGAGAGGTAATTCTGAAAGTCAGAAAACATAAAAGTTTAGAATCACACAATAATTGCCTCTGCTGTTTGAGCTATAATCCTTGTATTTCTCCTAAAAGATGGTTTATGTAAATGCTTTTAACTGAGATATTGAAAACATTCCAGGAAAGCAGACAAAGAGCCTTTAATATATTAAAGTCACATTGAATTTACTTAAATTACTGTGTTCAGACTTTCTATAAACATAGGATTCTATCCATTTAAGTCCGTAAGATAAATTGTTTATTCTAGAAGGGCTTTTCAGAGGTGAGTTCAAGTGCTTTGTTGGTACTCCCTGTCATTCTGATGGGCTAATAACTGATAAATGCACAATGATTTGATTTTTTGGTATGACAATCAAGGTAGCAAACTATCTGTAAATTTATGAATAATGTAGGATATTTTTTACTTTAACACTGTATTTTACAAAAAACTGCCTTTGATTTTTTTATTACATTTTGCATTGCACATGTAATAATATATGACATTCACATTGCAAAAAGTCACTCTATCTCTGCTCATCATAATGATTTTTCACTGCCTGTCAAGACTTCCCCCATCTGTACAAGGGCACCAAATAGTTAAGTTATTAGAGTCAACTCTTATACTAGAGTTCGACTATTGACTACACAAACTCCAGAGTACTGGAGCTTCCAACATGCGGTATTAGGCTGGAGTCACACTACCGTACAATACGGCCGAACGCTATGTTATAAAACATCGCATAGCACTCGGCCCAGTGCTACTCTATGGGGCAGTTCACATCTGTGATTATTATTATTAGCGTCTCTGCACCCCCTTCACCCGCAGAGATGCCGACACTCTCACCAGTGAGGTCCCACATCTCCCTCTCCTTCTCCTGCTGTCCTGGCTATGGTGTCGGCATCTCTGCACTCTGCCTCCCTCCCCAAGCAGAGTCTCCAACATACTCACTGCCACTGTCCCACGCCTTGACCTCAACCTCCTATGGCTGCCAGGTGCCTGCACAAGGCTTGCAGATCCCCGGGCACTGTGCTTAGGGCGGTCCCGTCTTCTTAAAGGGACAGTGCAAGTCATCTGAACACTTATTATTTAAAGCACCTCCACCAGATGGTAGGTGCCTGGGCAATGTTGTAAGTTTGCTCTTAACACACTTGTTAGTTTTCAGCTCCCAGTGCTCGTATTCCTGTGTACCTGCCTGTCTATCAGCTGTGCCCCTTGCCTGTCTGTCAGCTGTACCCATTTGCCTGTCTATTAATCATACCTGCCTGTCTGTCTATTAGCCATGTCTGCCTGCCTGTCTACCAGCCGTGCCCGCCTGCCTATTAGCCGTGCCCGCCTGCCTGGCTATCAGCTGTGTAGTCTTGTGCTTGACAAGTCTACCATTGTTGGCCATTCCTACCTCCTGTCACTTCAGGGTCAGCTGCCATCAACCTGAGTTCAGTCCTGGTTGTAGCACTTGGTCCCAGCTCCATTGTTTCTTCTCGGATCGCGGTATCATCATCCGCCGAGAATCTGAGGTCAGACTTGGTGAGGCACCTAGTCATGCCCCTCCAGGCTTTCCTTGGATCACAGCATAGTAGTTCCACCACCCAGTTCATTACAGTTAATACAGGAAGACCCCCTGTGGATCCAAACCATGCGGCCTAACTGCTTTGTTTAGACAGCTAGGATTTCATAAGGAGAATATAGACTTAAAGTATGTTCTATCTACACACTTGTTACATCTTCGAGATCTCTGGAACAGACCAAATGCCTTACAGGGTCTTGATCCCTTCTAGTGCCACAGGGTGGGGAGATATGTAGAATGGCTAATAGAAGCCAGGACCATCCATTAACCCCTTAACCCCCAAGGGTGGTTTGCACGTTCATGACCGGGCCAATTTTTACAATTCTGACCACTGTCCCTTTATGAGGTAATAACTCTGGAAAGCTTCCATGGATCCTGGTGATTCTGACAATGTTTTCTCGTGTCATATTGTACTTCATGCTAGTGGTAAAATTTTATTCATACAACTTGCGTTTATTTGTGAAAAAAATGGAAATTTGGCCAAAATTTTGAAAATTTTGCAATTTTCCAACTTTGAATTTTTATGCCCTTAAATCACAGAGATACGGCACACAAAAAACTTAATAAGTAACATTTCCCACATGTTTACTTTACATCAGCACAATTTTGGAATCCAAATATTTTTTCTTAGGAAGTTATAAGGGTTAAAAGTTGACCAGCGATTTCTCATTTTTGCAACACCATTTTATTTTTACGGACCACATCACATTTGAAGCCACTTTGAGGGGTCTATATGATAGAAAATACCCAAAAGTCACACCATTCTAAAAACTGCACCCCTTAAGCTGCTCAAAACCACATTCAAGAAGTTTATTAACCCTTCAGGTGCTTCACAGGAATTTTTTGAATATTTAAAAAAAATGAACATTTAACTTTTTTTCACAAAAAAAAATTCAGGTTCAATTTTTTATATTTTACCAAGGGTAACAGGA
Organism: Dendrobates tinctorius; assembly: GCF_039654945.1. Taxonomy (NCBI): domain Eukaryota; kingdom Metazoa; phylum Chordata; class Amphibia; order Anura; family Dendrobatidae; genus Dendrobates; species Dendrobates tinctorius. Next base: position 40,415,321 of record NW_027361711.1, read on the forward strand.
GAAGTTGGACTGCAAAAGTTATTGTGCAGTTTGTCCTGAGTATGCTGATACCTGATATGTGGGGGGAACCACTGTTTCGGCGCATGGCAGAGCTCAGAAGGGACAATTGACTTTTCCAATGCAAAATTGGCTAGAATTCAGATCGGACGCCATGTCACGTTTGGAGAGCCCCTGATGTACCTAAACAGTGGAAACCCCCCACAAGTGACCCCATTTTGGAAACTAGACCCCCCCAAGGAACTTATCTAGATATGTGGTGAGAACTTTGAACCAACAAGGGCTTCACAGAAGTTTATAACGTACAGCGGTACAATTAAAAAATCATATTTTTTCCACAAAAATGATCTTTTCACCCCCAATTTTTATTTCCCAAGGGTAACAGGACCCTAAAAGTTATTGTGCAATTTGTCCTGAGTGCGCTGATACCCATATGTGGGTGTAAACGACTGTTTGGGCGCATGGCAGAGCTCAGAAGGGAAGCAGCGCCATTTCACTTTTTTGGCTGGAATTGAGATCGGACACCATGTCGCGATTGGAAAACCCCTGATGTACCAAAACAGTGGAAACCCCCCACAAATGACACCATTTTGGAAACTAGACCCCCCCAAGGAACTTATCTAGATGTGTGGTGAGAACTTTGAACCTCCAAGGGCTTCACAGAAGTTTATAACGTACAGCCGTACAATTAAAAAATCATATTTTTTCCACAAAAATGATCTTTTCACCCTCAATTCTTATTTTTCCAAGGGTAACAGGACCCGAAAAGTTATTGTGCAATTTGTCCTGAGTACACTGATACCCCACATGTGGGAGTAAACCACTATTTAGGCGCATGGCAGAGCTCGGAAGGGAGCAGCGCCATTTGAAGTTTTTGGCTGGAATTGAGATCGGACACCATGTCGCGTTTGGAAAGCCCCTGATGTACCAAAACAGTGAAAACCTCCCACAAATGACACCATTTTGGAAACCAGACCCCCCAATGAACTTATCTAGATGTGTGGTGAGCACTTTGAACCCCCCAGTTCTTCACAGAAGTTTATAACGCCAGGGCGTGAAAATAAGAAAATCGTATTTTTTCCACAAACATGATCAATTAGTCACCAATTTTTTATTTTCCCAAGGGTACCAGGAGAAATTGGACCCCAAAAGTTGTTGTCCAATTTGTCCTGAGTATGCTGATACCTAATATGTGGGAGAAAACTACTGTATGGGCACACGTCGGGGCTCGAAAGGGAAGTAGTGATGTTTTGGAATGCAGACTTTGATGGAATGGTCTGCGGGTGTCATGTTGCTTTTGGAGAGCCCCTGATGTACCTAAACAGTGGAGACCTCCCATAAGTGGCCCCATTTTGGAAACTAGACCCCCTAAGGAACTTATCTAGATGTGTGGTGAGCACTTTGAACCCTCCAGTGCTTCACAGAAGCTTATAACGACAAGTCGTGAAAATAAAAAAATCGTATTTTTTCAACAAACGTGACCTTTTAGTCCCCATTTTTTTATTTTCCTAAGGGTACCAGGAGAAATTGGACCCCAAAAGTTGTCCAATTTGTCCTGAGTATGCTGATACCCCAAATGTGGAGAAAACTACTGTATGGGCACACGTCGGGGCTCGGAAGGGAGGTAGTGACGTTTTGGAATGCAGACTTTGATGGAATGTTCTGCGGGTGTCATGTGTAGTGTTGAGCGATACCATCCGATATTCAGAAATATCGGATCGGATTGGATCGGCCCGATACAAAAAAAGTATCGGGTATCGCCGATTCCGATCCCGAAAGTCCTATTCAAGTCAATGGGACAGAAATATCGGAATTAAAAAAAGCCCTTTCTTTCCTTGTACATCCTGTTCGGGAGGGTGGAAGAGTGTCGGCGGTGCATGGGCAGACACTGTGCTATATATATACTACATTCATACAACATACATACTACATACATGCTACATATATACTACATTCATACAACATACATACTACATACATGCTACATATATACTACATTCATACAACATACATACATACTACATAAATGCTACATATATACTACATTCATACAACATACATACATACTACATACATGCTACATATATACTACATTCATACAACATACATACTACATACATGCTACATATATACTACATTCATACAACATACATACATACTACATACTACATACATGCTACATATATACTACATACTACATACATGCTACATATATACTACATTCATACAGCATACATACATACTACATAATACATACATACTTCATATATACTACATTCATACAACATACATACATACTACATACATGCTACATATATACTACATTCATACAACATACATACTACATACTACATACATGCTACATATATACTACATTCATACAACATACATACATACTACATACTACATACATGCTACATATATACTACATTCATACAGCATACATACATACTACATACTACATACATACTTCATATATACTACATTCATACAACATACATACATACTACATACATGCTACATATATACTACATTCATACAACATACATACGACATACTACATACATGCTACATATATACTACAGTCATACAACATACATACATACTACATACTACATACATGCCACATATATACTACATTCATACAGCATACATACTACATACATACTGCATACAATACATTCATACAATACATACATATAGACATACAGTACATATAACATAGAGTACATACTCACCATCACTTGTCACTTTGATCCCCGAAGCCAGTGTCATCTGTGGAAAAATATGGAATCCAGTGACGGGAGGTAGGTATCCTTCCGCACTGTATTCCTCCGCCACTGTAAAAAAAATAGTCCCTGGTCTCACTTTATGGCAAAAGCTGCGTGGGAACTTTCTCACACAGCAATGCCAAAAGTGAGACTTGGAACTATTCTTTTACAGTGGCGGAGGAATACAGTGCGGAAGGATACCTACCTCCCGTCACTGGATTCCTGGAGCCCCGTAGAGAGCGGTCGCATCAGCTGATGCTGCTGTTCTCCACGGGAGATCGGCGTGGGACACACACGCGTGGATTTCTGCGGATCAGGGAGTATATTGTTTGCTTGTTATTTTCATATTTTTTTACAGTGAGAATGACACTGGCTTCGGGGAACAAAGTGACAAGTATTGGTGAGTATGTACTCTATGTTATATGTACTGTATGTCTATATGTATGTATTGTATGAATGTATGAATGTATTGTATGTAGTATGTATGTAGTATGTATGTATGTTGTATGTCTGTAGCATGTTGTATGCATGTAGTATGTATGTAGTATGTAGTATGTATGTTGTATGAATGTAGTATACATGTAGTATGTAGTATGTATGTAGTATGTATGTATGTATATTGTATGAATGTAGTATATATGTAGTATGTATGTAGTATGTATGTTGTATGAATGTAGTATATATGTAGCATGTATGTAGTATGTATGTTGTATGAATGTAGTATATATGTAGTATGTATGTAGTATGTATGTATGTTGTATGAATGTAGTATATATGTAGAATGTATGTAGTATGTATGTAGTATGTATGTTGTATGAATGTAGTATATATGTAGCATGTATGTAGTATGTATGTATGTTGTATGAATGTAGTATATATGTAGTATGTATGTAGTATGTATGTATGTATGTTGTATGAATGTAGTATATATGTAGTATGTATGTAGTATGTATGTATGTTGTATGAATGTAGTATATATGTAGTATGTATGTATGTTGTATGAATGTAGTATATATGTGGTATGTATGTAGTATGTATGTATGTTGTATGAATGTAGTATATATGTAGCATGTATGTAGTATGTATGTATGTTGTATGAATGTAGTATGTATGTAGTATGGTTTTTTTTTTGTTTTTTTTTACATTCAACACATTAGCCGGATGATGGGACTACTACTGTCCCATCACTGGCTAATGTGTCAATCACTGTCAGTGTAGCAGGCATCACCTGATGGGACTTGTAGTCCCATCGGACGATGCCTGCACACACACAAGACCCCCGGCAGGCCCGCACAGACCACCGGCAGCCGGCACAGACCACCGAGAGGCCCGTACAGACCACCGGCAGCCGGCACAGGCCCCCGGCAGCCGGCACAGACCGACAGCCGGCAAAGGCCCCCGAGAGGCCCGTACAGACCACCGGCAGCTGGCACAGGCCCCCGACAGGCCTGTACAGACCCCCGAGAGGCCCGTAGAGAACACTGGCAGCCAGCACAGGCCCCCGAGAGGCCCGTACAGACCACCGGCAGCCGGCACAGGTCCCCGACAGGCTTGCACAGACCCCCGAGAGGCCCGTACAGACCCCCGACAGTCGGCACAGACCCCCCGCAGTCGGCACAGACCGCGCATCATGATGCGCACAGACCGCACATCATGATGACATCATTTCAGCAGCCAATCACAGCCACAACAGTGGCTCATTGCATTATGGGGACTTCCGATTCCGGTATCCGATATAGAAAAAATATCGGTACTCGGTATCGGAATTCCGATACAGCGAATATCAGCCGATACCCGATATTTGCAGTATAGGAATGCTCAACACTAGTCATGTGCGTTTGGAGAGCCTCTGATGTACCTAAACTATTGAAACTCTCTACAAGTGACCCTATTTTGGAAACTAGACCCCCCACGGAACTTACCTAGATGTGTGGTGAGCACTTTGAACCCCAAAGTGCTTCACAGAAGTTTATAACGCCCAGGCGTGAAAATAAAAAAATCATTTTTGCCCCCAATTTTTTACTTTCCTAAGGGTAACAGGAGAAATTGGACCCCAAAAGTTGTTTTGCAATTTGACCTGAGTATACTGATACCCTATATGTGGGGGTAAAAACACTGTTTGGGCGCATGGCAGAGCTTGGAAAGGAAGGAGCACCATTTGACTTTTTCAACACAGAATTGGCTGGAATTGAGATCAGACGCCATGTTGCATTTGGAGAGCACCTGATGTGCCCAAACAATGGAAACCGCCCAATTCTAACTCCAACCCTAACCCCAACACATCCCTAACCCTAATCTCAGCCCTAACCCAAGCCCTAACCCTAGCCCTAGCCCTAACCCTAACCCTAATGGGTAAATGGAAATAATTACATTTTTTTTTATTTTATTATTTTTCCCTAACTAAGGGGGTGATAACGGGGGGTTTGATTTACTATTTATGGCGGTTTTTATATTTGGCAGCTGTCACACACTAAAAGATGCTTTTTATTATAAAAATAGTTTTTGCATCACCACATCTTGAGAGCTATAATTTTTCCATATTTTGACCCACTGAGTCATGTGAGGTCTTATTTTTTGTGGGACGAGTTGACGCTTTTATTGGTATCACGTTCGGGCACATGATATCTTTTGATCGCTTTTCATTCCGATTTTTGGGACGCAGAATGAACAAAAACCAGCGTTTCATGAAATTCTTTTGGGGGGTGTGTTTACACCGTTCCGCGTGCGGTAAAATTGATAAAGCCCTTTTATTCTTTGGGTCAGTCCGGTTACAGCGATGCCTCATTTAGGTCGTTTTTTTATTTTTTTTTATGTTTTGGCGCTTTTATGCAATGAAAACAATTTTATATAAAAAATCATTATTTTTGCATCGCTTTATTCTGCGAGCTATAACTTTTTTATTTTTTCACTGATGATGCTGTATGGCAGCTCGTTTTCTGCGGGACAAGATGACGTTTTCAGTGGTACCATGCAAATTTATATGCATCTTTTTGATCGCGTGTTATTGCACTTTTTGTTCGGCAGTATGATAATAAATCTTTATTTTTTGCTTCGTTTTTTATTTTTATTTTTTAAGGGGTTCGCTAAAGGGGTTAACTAATGGGACAGTATTATAGGGCGGGTCGTTATGGATGCGGCGATACCAAATATGTGTACTTTTACTGTTTTTTTTATTTCCAAAAAATTAATTTATTAAGGAATATATTTTTTTTTAATTTATTTAGCGATTTTTTTTAAAATTATTTTTACACTTTTTTTTTTAACTTTATTACATTGTCCCAGGTGGGACATCCTGTTACAGATCGCTGATCTGTCACATCACACATCACAGGCACTGCACAAGGCTTCCTCCTTGCCTGTGCTTTGCAGGCATGAGGAAGCCAGCTCCCTGCAGGCCCCCGAAGGTCCCGTCGCCATCTTGGATTCGGGGACCTGCAGGGATGGAGCCCCCCGCAGCAGCACTGCACATTGCGCTGCTGTGGGGGGCTCAGGGAAGCACGGAGGGAGCCCCCTCCCTGTCGATGCTTCCCTTTAACCCCCGTACACCACGATCGTGTTTGATCGCGGTGTGCAGGGGGTTAACATGCCAGGTGTCAGCTGTGATAATCAGCTGACACCCGGCCGCGATCAGCGGCGCTCACCACATGGGCGCCGCTGATCGCTGTGACGTACTATCCCGTCCCTGGGAATTAAGTCCCAGGGCACATGGACGGGATAGTATGTCACATGACAGAAAGGGGTTAAGGAGTTATGACCCCTCTTAGGTTTTGGAGTTTTTAGCTGCTAGACGCAAGCGGAGTGTATTTAGGATCAGCCCAGAGGGCAGGAGGGGAATGACCTAAAGGGGATAAAGGGTAGTGTAAGGTCATGTGGTCTCCCTCTCGGTTATTTTTGCGGGTCACTTCGAAAGTGGGGACAATGTAGCGTATCATGCTGTGAAGGACCTAGAAATCAGCTGGCAATCCATGGCCACTGCGGCCCAGCACACACATGATGGAACATCAATCCGGTAATTGACATGATCCATCTGCTTATATCTTTTGTCCTACCAGTATTGTATTTGCATATCTTACTATTGTATATGTACAACCATCATGTATATAGTGAATTGTCTAATGTGCCCATAAGGTGATTAAATATCTAATTTATCCTTGGGCTGCTCTTTTATCTCAATCCACGAATCTACACATCCATTTCTCGGTTTAACTTACCATGCTACCAGGGGTTGTTTCAGGCCCAATATAATCCCGTTAATGGACCAGGCTTATATCTAGCGAGGAACTGGTGGCAGTCCTATTGGGCTGACCTGTCAGGGTTGTGAGCGACTGTGGTGTCACGTCAGTGACTGCGAGGGCCACATCCTCTCACTCCCCATTCTTCCCTGGGCCCATGTGGACAGGGAGTGTCTGTGTAAAATTGTATCAAGCTGACCTTACGTGTTCCCAGGAGGTGCGGAACATTATGTTGGTGATAGTGGAGAGGCCACATTACATGATCCTTCTGACATAATAGAGATGTAAACTGGGGTGGTGATGTGCGTGTTCATCACATGCAGTGGCAACGGTGGGATTCTGCATGATCTCTCTGGTGCCATCATTCACATGTCATGGCAACGATGGGATTCTGCGTGATATCTCCAGTGTCATCCTTCACATATGGTTGGTCTTAGTGGTCCCTAGCCCACGCCTCCGGTGAACCTTGCTGGAACGTTATCAAGTACAAACATCCTTGGTCCCAGACCACCTGCTCAAGGTCTGAGTCCGAGTCAGGCTGTGCTGCCTGCCCCTTGTGTGATTTCAGGCCGTTATCAGTTTCCAACGATGCATGAAACCCCTGACTGGACATGGCCAAAATAAACGAGACCGATATGTCTTCTGTCAGTTCCCCAGGAGCTGTCTCTGAGCTTCCATCTGACCCACCAGCCATTTGGTCCAAAGCCTTCAAACCCTCGAGGGACCCCTGGTGTCCCGGCGCTACCATTGTGCGTGATAGCGGCCACGAGTGGTGGCCGCTTTTCCTCTGCTTCCAACCATCTTGCAGGTCCAGACTGACTAACCTGGCCCTCTGACAGTCTGTTCATGGAGGAACACTGCAATTAGGCCTTACCTGTGAGCCCTACCTCTTCTGGGACAGCCCTGCCCTCAATTACACGCTCCACTCTGCAGCTGTCTGCCCCTGTCTGTCCATTCTGTGACAACCTCACAGTACAACTGATTCCAGCATGCTGGCTGGCCACACTCTAAGGTATTAGCACAGCTTGTTTGATGATCTTCTCCCCCCGAGGGGAGAGGGGCACAGTATTTCACCCTCCCCCACATCCCCATGAGTAGGCATGCTAATAACATTGACACCAACAGGGGTGAACATTACATTGTCTGGAGGATCAAGCCTTGGTGGTTCAGTGGCCACATGCTGGGATTCTAGCCACTCCAAGACTGTCCCAAGCAAAAGACTTTGTCTCAAGCAAAATATTTGAGGTTACCCCCACCTTATGCACTCCCTTTCTGGCTCCACAGTCCAAATTCACCTTGTCAATCGGCAGTAACAGTTCAACCCCTCCAATCAAGTAGACATCAAGGGTTTTCCTCGGTACCAATTCCTGTGGTGACACCAGCTCAGTGCCGGTGATCTGTAATCCAATGGCATAAGGTGACTGTCTGAAAGTTGACAAGGGACCTCCCACCTCCCCCACCCATATGCAAAACAGCGAATGGTTTCTGGCACTGGGGACACATGGCTTTGAAGTGTCCAGGTTATTTGCAGAGATGACGTCGGATTTCCCCCACAGTCATGGAGAAGGAAGCATGGGCAGGTGTCCCCGAGGCTTGGGGGTAGGGACAGCAGGCACCGCGCTTGTCTTACTCCCTCTCCAGCAGGCAGCTTTCTTGGCCTCTGGAGTCCTGCTGTTTGAGTACTCTTTGGCAATTGTCGCTGTTAAAGAGGCCCCCTTTGGCTTTCAGTCACAGACATACTGCTAGAGGTCCTCCAGGCAGTTCCACAAGCACTTCTCAGTTGCGATGAGCTTCTTCAGCTGCTGGACAGCGGTGAGCTCCAATCTCATGGTCTATTGGTTGATTCCTCTCAGTAGGGCCCACATGTGATTGACCCAGCTGTCTGCAGGACTCCTGCTGCATACTCCGGAACTTCTTCTGGTACGTTCCAGGGGTCAAGTTGTACTGCCAGACCAGAGCCTGCTTGATGTCCTCATATTAACCAAAGAAGGGGCATACAATAAAGAGCTCATCCAATTATAGCTACAGGAAAATCAAAAAAGGAATGGACACCCGAGCTATACAAAATACGGTTTTAGGAAGTTTCGCCCCCAGCAGTTCGCCCCCAGCATTTCGCCCCCAGCAGTTCGCCCCCAGGTACACTTCGCCCCCGAATATTTCGCCCCCAGCATTTCGCCCCCAGGTTGTTTCGCCCCCGCACATTTCGCCCCCGCACATTTCGCCCCCAGCAGTTCGCCCCCGGATGTTTCGCCCCCGGATGTTTCGCCCCCAGCAGTTCGCCCCGGATGTTTCGCCCCCGGATGTCTCGCCCCCAGCAGTTCGCCCCCGGATGTTTCGCCACCGGATGTTTCGCCCCCAGCAGTTCGCCCCCGGATGTTCCGCCCCCAGCATTTCGCCCCCGGATGTTTCGCCCCCAGCAGTTCGCCCCCGGATGTTTGGCCCCCAGCAGTTCGCCCCCGGATGTTTCGCCCCCGGATGTTTCGCCCCCAGCAGTTCGCCCCCAGATGTTTCGCCCCCAGCAGTTTGCCCCCGCATGTTTCGCCCCCAGCAGTTCGCCCCCGGATGTTTCGCCCCCAGCAGTTCGCCCCCGCATGTTTCGCCCCCAGCAGTTCGCCCCCAGCAGGTCACCCCCGGATGTTTCGCCCCCAGCAGTTCACCCCCGGATATTTCGCTCCCAACAGTTCGCCCCCGGATGTTTCGCCCCCAGCAGTTCGCCCCCGGATGTTTCGCCCCCAGCAGTTCGCCCCCGGATGTTTCGCCCCCAGCAGTTCGCCCCCGCATGTTTCGCCCCCAGCAGGTCACCCCCGGATGTTTCGCCCCCAGCAGTTCGCCCCCCGGATGTTTGGCCCCCAGCAGTTCGCCCCCGGATGTTTCGCCCCCGGATGTTTCGCGCCCAGCAGTTTGCCCCCGGATGTTTCGCCCCCAGCAGTTCGCCCCCGCATGTTTCGCCCCCAGCAGTTCGCCCCCGGATGTTTCGCCCCCAGCAGTTCACCCCCGGATGTTTCGCCCCCAGCAGTTCGCCCCCAGCAGGTCACCCCCGGATGTTTCGCCCCCAGCAGTTCACCCCCGTATATTTCGCTCCCAACAGTTCGCCCCCGGATGTTTCGCCCCCAGCAGTTCGCCCCCGGATGTTTCGCCCCCAGCAGTTTGCCCCCGGATGTTTCGCCCCCAGCAGTTCGCCCCCAGATGTTTCGCCCCTGGATGTTTCGCCCCCAGCAGTTCGCCCCCGGATGTTTCGCCCCCAGCAGTTCGCCCCCGGATGTTTTGCCCCCAGCAGTTCGTCCCCGGATGTTTCGCCCCCAGCAGTTCGCCCCCGGATGTTTCGCCCCCAGCAGTTCGCCCCCGGATGTTTCGCCCCTGGATGTTTCGCCCCCTGTCAGTTCGTCCCCAGCAGTTCATCCCTGGATGTTTTGCCTCTAGCAATTTGCTCCTGGATCTTTCGCATCCGGGAAAGACCTGCCTGAACTGAACATTGGCAGGTTTGCTTATCACTAATAATGCACCATATGAGTCTAAGATATACAATTCTGATCAAATTAGTTTTTTTTATTCTCAAACTTTGTTTTCTAGATGAGTAATTTTACAAACAGACAGGAAAATAGTAGGATTTCATTGGTTACTAAGGAGGTCGTGCCCCCTTGGAGCAGAACGGATCCTGGCTCCCTATGATACATTCAGGGCTGCTTGTTCACAGCCCTCTGCAAAGCTCCCCTTCACCCTCCGCTCATGTGCTCTGTCCTGGACAAGAGGAGGGCTCCCCCTGCCTGTGTAAAGCCGTTACAGGACGGAACACATAGGGGGGGCTTTGCAGAGGGCTGTAAACCAGCAGCCCTTTATACATCATAGGGAATATATTGTTAGCTGCATGCTCCTGTGCAGCCACGCCCTCTAGAATCCATCCACAAGTACTGCTACTAAGGAGAAACAACCTCCTTAGCAACCACTGAAATCCTGCAGCACATGAAGCTTTAACTTGGATGAGACTTTTCACACAGAAGTGAAGCTGCTGGAAGGTCTCCTTTGGAAATGAATATCATGGGCACAGGTACTATAACATAACATGTTTTTTGTAGAGTTATGCTTTAACTGTATATATCAAAACTGTTTTAACAAGAAACATAAAAAGGTATAGAGGGGAAGGATTAGAGAAAAAGAGAAAATACAAATTGCAGGTTATAATGCTTGAATTATTTTACAGCTAAAAACACTGCTCTCAAAACATACAATGTGACCATGAACTAAAAATCAAAGCTGTAGGCAATGCCTCTCAGATAATCCATCAAGCTTCTATTATCGAAATCTTGCACGATACTTTTAACCCTTGCTGAAATTGCAGCATACTTTTTGTTTCTTGCAGCGATGGGATTTCCTGCTATTATCTGAATAATTTCAAAACTATGGAGCTCTTGCTGATGTTTCAGTCAGTTAATGAACTGGTATATATTTTGGAAAAGAGTACCACATGTTTCTCGAAAGCTACAGTGCCATCCTTCGACATCATTATTTGTTCGCTGTTGATCATTCAATGTTCGTTCATACACATTCCAGAATTGAACTGGAAACAAAGGTGCTTGACGTCCTCTGCGAGTCATTCAACCAATATACGTATCTTCATAATACCGTGTTTCCCCGAAAGTAAGACCCTGTCTTACATTAATTTTACCCCAAAAAGTCCCACCCTGTCTTACTTTCGGGGGAGGTCTTACATTAGCCGAAAAAAAATGACAATTTCTTTTTAACCAATAAATTAACATTTATTAACATGCTGTTATACCCCATAACAGTGCCGTATCCCACTGCACACAGCCCCACACCCCATAACAGTGCCGTATCCCACTGCACACAGCCCCACACCCCATAACAGTGCCGTATCCCACTGCACACAGCCCCACACCCCATAACAGTGCCGTATCCCACTGCACACAGCCCCACACCCCATAACAGTGCCGTATCCCACTGCACACAGCCCCACACCCCATAACAGTGCCGTATCCCACTGCACACAGCCCCATACCCTATACAGTACATGTTTCCCTACTTGGTTTTTAAATGCTGGACGTTTTCCTCTGCGGTGCGGCTGTGGGTGCGGAAGGCCTGTGCTGCAGGGAACGCTGTGCCAATCAGCAGGGAAACAGCAGTGACGTGGGGCTGGGGCGGCCAATTACAGCCCAAGCTGCTGGACCAATCAGTGCTCGAGCCGGGGGCCGGCGGTGACGTGGGGAACAGGGGCGGCCAATGAGCTGTTGAGCTGGGCGGATTGCGGGGTTAACATGGCGAGTTAACCCCATGAGCGCTGGACCCGCCCAGCTGCACCTGAGGACACCTCTGGAGCCTGGGGACCCAATGGGGGACAGCGGCGGCCCAAAGGTAAGGGCCTTACATTTCACAGCGGCCCCCAACCCTGCCTTACATTCGGGGGAGGCCTTACATTGAAGGACCCCCCCGTAACCCCCACCCTGTCTTACTTTCGGGGGGGTCCTACTTTCGGGGAAACAGGGTAGCTGGCAATGGGTATGGCTTCTTGTGGAAAGTCAGGATCTTCCACCAATTCTTCAAATGATTGCACAACATTCTGTGGTGGTAGAAAGGCCAGGGCAGGTATCATGCGTATCCAACGGGCAAATTCATGGTCACCTTGGTATTGCATCTTGAGTCCTTCATTTTGAACTTTACGCCAAACCTACTGTGATAGGTGGAAAAAGCAACCAGTCTTCACAAGGTTGGGGAATTCACTTTCAAATGCCTGTATTGCAGCTAGTTCAAAATCCAACATCAGGTTGTCTGGCTGCAGTCCAGGCTGCAAGTTCTTCAGCTCTTGCAGCAACCTCTGATATGTAGAATGGCTCTTGTCTGTCAGCAAGGTGTACACTACAGGAACAACAAGGCCGCTGTGGACTACATGGATTGTGTAAAGTTGCTTAAACAAGGCTGGTGTAGTGAAAAACATGCCATCAGCAAACCACTCTTTACTTTGTGCCAGTAGATGGAGATTGTCTCTTGTTCCAAATATCAACATACGGCTGTGTCCATTTCCTAATTTAAAATGAAAGTATTAGTAGAGGAAATAACAGGAAAAGTGTAACAAGCAGCAGACAGAGTTTTGGGATAAATTCACAAAAAAAAATCCTAATCAGAAGCCTCTGTTCATATCTCACATTAAATACTCACATTTTGCTCCAGATTTTCTGATTTCATAATAAAAAAACTGAAGCAAAATCTAGTGTGAAGGGGCCAACCAATAGTTTTTTACAACATATATTGTCCCAGTGGAAAATTATATTTTTGTTTAAAATTAAAATTACTTCCAAACTTGAAATAGGTCACATTTTTAGGGTACCTTTAGACCCTTCAACTAGACGGCCGTTCAGCACGGCCGATCGCCACTATGCTGAACGGGCCGTCTAGTTGACAGCCGCATCCAGATGCGGCGTGCGGCTGGACGTCTAAATGAACGACTGGGCGGTCCGCCCGCCTGAATGGGGCATTCCATTCAGGCGGCTGGGCGCGCTAGTCGTCGGGTGGGCAGCGCGGACGTTCGCTGCCTATGCTGTCTCATTGAGAGGATTGTGCAGGACGCAAAAAAACGCCAGTAAAATCACCAGTGTGCTTTTGGCCTAAGGCATAACTGAATGGTCCATTAGGCTGGGGTCATATGCAGCATTAATGTGTAAATCCCATCCACATGCTGATGAAAAAATTTTGTTTACAAAAAAAAACATGCAGTGCAGCATGTCAATGTATGCTGCCATTATACAAACAAAATTCCAGCCATTCAGACAAGGGGCTGAAATCCTGCACTAAAACCTGCACCTAAATCCATAGAGTTAAGTGAAGATTTTGATACAGAATTAGGGTACCACAATAGTGGCCACAATTGCAGGCACAAATAGATTCTTGTGGGATCTCCAATTGCTACCGCAATTACAGCCGCTGCGGAGATGCCGCTCCACAATCCCCTTCCGTCAGTGGGCACGAGGCCTCAGGCTTTATCCAGACAAGCTGGATTTACAGCCTGAAACCCACCCTTTCATGTCTATGGTGCGGGTTACGGGCGGATTCCGGCCGGGGCCGGAAAACGCCCCACCGGAAAATAGCTTCAAAGCTATTTTCCGGCGGATCCCGGAAGGAATGGGAATGCTTCACTGCCCTGCACTCACCGCTGACCGCTCACACAGGGTTAATGCCAGCGTTAACGGATCGCGGTGTACTGCACTCCGTTAACGCTGCTATTAACCCTGTGTGACCAACTTTTCGCTATTGATGGTGCCTATGCAGCATCAATAGTGAAAAGATGTAATGTTAAAAATAATAATGATAAAAAAAAAGTTATTCTCACCCCCTCCAACGTCGCGCTGTCCTCCGCGCCTCTCTCCAATGCACACCATCCAGGACCTGCGATGATGTCACGGTCATGTGACCGCGACATCATCGCAGGTCCTACGCTGACCGGAAGCCACCGCCAGCAACCTCAGAGAGGCGCGAGGACTTCAGGGCCCGTGGCTGAGGTGAGTATATCTTTATTATTTTTTTTTAAACACGAATATAGTGCCCACATTCCTAGACTACGTGGACAGTGCAATATACTACGTGACCAGTGCAATATACTACGTTGGCTGGCCAATATACTATGTACGCTGTGTAATTTACTATGTGCGCTGTGCAATTTACTACATGGACTGTGCAATTTACTACGTGCGCTGTCCAAAATACTACGTCGGCTGTCCTATATACTACGTGGCCTGTACAATGTACTACGTGGACTGTCCAATATACTACATAACCTGTGCAACATACCACGTGGCTGTGCCTTCTAGAATACCTGATACATTAGAATCGGGCCACCATGTAGTATATTCAAAATTGGCAATCTTCTTAGCGATTTTCCAGTGCTTAGCACTTGGGAAAGTGGCTACTGTGAAAGCGGTCTTAGGGCTAAAACACAAGGCCAAAATTCCCTGCCTAATTTGGGGCCGAAACATCTGGGGGCAAAAAGCAGGGGGCGAAACATCCGGGGGCGAACTGCTGTGGGCGAACTGCTGGGGACGAAACATCCGGAGGCGAACTGCTGGGGGCAAAACATCTGGCGGCGAACGGCTGGGGATGAAACATCCGGGGGCGAACTGCTGGGGGCGAAACATCTGTGGGTGAAACATCCGGGGGCGAACTGCTGGGGGTGAAACATCCGGGGGCGAACTGCTGGGGGCGAAACATCCGGGGGCGAACTGCTGGGGGCGAAACATCCAGGGGCGAACTGCTGGGGGCGAAACATCCGGGGGCGAACTGCTGGGGGTGAAACATCCGGGGGCGAACTGCTGGGGGTGAATCATCCGGGGGCGAAACATCCAGGGGGAACTGCTGGGGCGAAACATCCAGGGGCGAACTGCTGGGGGCGAAACATCCGGGTACGAACTGCTGGGGGCGAACTGCTGGGGACGAAACATCTGGGGGTGAACTGCTGGGGGCGAACTGCTGGGGGCGAACTGCTGGGGGCGAAACATCCGGGGGCGAACTGTTGGGGGCGAAACATCCGGGGGCGAAACATCCGGGGGCGAACTGCTGGGGGCGAAACATCCGGGGGCGAACTGCTGGGGGCGAACTGCTGGGAGCGAAACATCCGGGGCGAACTGCTGGGGGCGAAACATCCGGGGGCGAAACATCCGGGGGCGAACTGCTGGGGGCGAAACATCCGGGGGCGAACTGCTGGGGGCGAAACATCCGGGGGCGAACTGCTGGGGGCGAAACATCCGGGGGCGAAACATCCAGGGGCGAACTGCTGGGGGCGAAACATCCGGGGGCGAAACATCCGGGGGCGAACTGCTGGGGGCGAAATGTGCAGGGGCGAAATGTGCGGGGGCGAAACAACCTGGGGACAAAATGCTGTGGGCGAAATGTTTGGGGGCGAAGTGTACCTGGGGGCGAACTGCTGGGGGCGAAATGCTGGGGGCGAAACTTCCAACTCCCACAAAATACACAATATTTTTTTATTACAAAATTAAATCACAAAATTCAATATAGACAAAACAAAGTTAAAATGCAACAGGAAACGACACCTAAGTGCCACGTCAGAGCAGGGAAATAAAGCTGAAGTCACACACAACCTATAAAAAATCAGTCCATTTTTCACGGACGAGAATCGCACAAATGTTTCATGAACACTGATCCGTATGTCATCCGTGTGCAATGCGAGGATGCGATTTTCTGGCATCTAAGCATTCGTGTGACATCCGTATACCATCCGTATGGCGAGACTTTCTCCCCGGCGTGCATATAATGGATCCCAATGACAGGTTAAACTAGAAAAGAAAGAATAGATATATACACAAAGAATACATATATACAGTTGTGGCCAAAAGTATTGACACCCCTGCAATTCTGTCAGATAATACTCAGTTTCTTCCTGAAAATGATTACAAATACAAATTCTTTGTTATTATTATCTTCATTTGATTTGTCTTAAATGAAAAAACACAAAAAGAATTGTCCTAAAGCCAAATTGGATATAATTCCACACCAAACATAAAAAAGAGGGTCGACAAAAGTATTGGCACTGTTCGAAAAATCATGTGATGCTTCTCTAATTTGTGTAACTAACAGCACCTGTAACTTACCTGTGGCACCTAACAGGTGTTGGCAATAACTAAATCACACTTGCAGCCAGTTGACATGGATTAAAGTTGACTCAACCTCTGTCCTGTGTCCTTGTGTGTACCACATTGAGCATGGAGAAAAGAAAGAAGACCAAAGAACTGTCTGAGGACTTGAGAAACCAAATTGTGAGGAAGCATGAGCAATCTCAAGGCTACAAGTCCATCTCCAAAGACCTGAATGTTCCTGTGTCTACCGTGCGCAGTGTCATCAAGAAGTTTAAAGCCCATGGCACTGTGGCTAACCTCCCTAGATGTGGACGGAAAAGAAAAATTGACAAGAGATTTCAACGCAAGATTGTGCGGATGTTGGATAAAGAATCTCGACTAACATCCAAACATCCAAACTACGCATGACAGGAAGTCTCTGAGCTCTGGTAACCCGGATGTCATCATGATGACATCGGGTTACCGTGGGAGCGATCGAGACCTGGCGTCATGCCGCGGGGTCTCTGATCCAAAGACAGAGGGGCTGTCACAGCAGACAGCCCCTCTGCCTGCTCCTGGAATGCTGAGATCATGTTTGATCGCAGTGTGACGGGGTTGAAGTGCTGGGAGCGGTCCGTGACCGCTCCTGGCACTTAGTGCCAGGTGTCAGCTGTGAGAATCAGCTGACACCCGGCCGCGATCAGACGCGCTCCCCCGTGAGTGCGGCTGATCGCGTATGATGGACTATTCCGTCCATGGGCATTAAGTACCGGGGCACATGGACGGAAGAGTACGTCCATTGTCACAAAGGGGTTAAGCATGGGGATGGACCAATCATGCTTTGGGGTTATGTTGCAGTCAATGGCACTGGGGAAGTTTCGTGAGTAGAGGGAAGAATGGATTCAATGACATTTCAACAAATTCTTGATACAAACATAACACCATCAATAAAAAAGCTGAAGTTGAAAAGAGGAAGAGGATGGCTTCTACAAATGGGTAATGATCCTAAACACATGAGAATCAACAATAGACTACTTCAAAAGGTGCAAGCTGAAGGTTCTACAATGGCCCTCAAAGTCCCCTGATCTGAAGATTATTGACCATCTGTGGCTAGACCTCAAAATAGCAGTGCATGCAAAATGACCCAGGAATCTAATAGAATTGGAAGAATTTTCCAAGGAAGAATGGATGAAATCCCTCAAACAAAAATTGAAAGACTCTTGGCTGGGTACAAAATGTGTTTACAAGCTGTGATACTTGCAAAAGAGGGTGCTTTTGCATTGGCCCTTTTTCCTTGTCATTTTTAAAACATGAAATTTAAATTTTTGCCTAAAATACAAAGTAAATGTGTAATTTTTAAGTTTAGCCCTTTTAGAGATCATTTCATCTTCATCTTGCTTAACTGTTCACAATAACAGTAATTTTGACAGGGGAAGGCATACATGATACTGTATTGTGCTGCTGACTAGGACACACACTGTAATGTGGAGTGTGATGCACGTGACAGAGTTGGGTTTAGTCGACAGTGGTCAGTATCCACCGGAAAGCCCACATTGAAAAGAAGAAAAAAAGAGGAACGGCGGAACAGGCATGGGAAGGTCAAAGATATGTGAGTAATGAAGTTTAATATTTTTTTAACTCTTTCTGACAAATTTGACTTGCGCCATATTTATAATATGCAAATTAAATCTCCCCTCTGAATTGGGCGAATCTGCCTGAATTGAATTTTATAAAATTTGCTCAACTGTAAAACATATAAGCCTAAACCTTGAATTCTAACTCATTGCCAAAACTGTGTAACTATGTTTGTCTCTCAGGGTAGGGGGTTTAAAATGAGTATGTTTTAACAAAAAGACTGCAGAATAAATAACTGCCAACTGTTGTGAAAACTTGGCAAAGCTGTTCCATGAGTCTGTGAAATGTGTTTATTTGAGGGGTGATATACTATACACAGAGATTAAAGCTGTGGTGTCAATCCAATTCTTTTAACAAGCACCACACAATAATGTTAAGAATCCCAACAACCTGACCTCATGCCTTAAAGAATTGGAGAGTCCAAAGCTTTTTGCAGCTTTCAGAGATTGAAGTCTGTCTCAAAAATCCTGTTTACAAATCTACTCAGTTTTCATGATCTCTACTTAAAGGAGTTGTCCTCTACTATGATAACCTATTCTCATTCCTCATGTTTTTCCCCGTTAAACAATAAGGGTATGTGGCTACGTTGAGTAAAGTTTCTGCACCATTTTTGCAGCTCTTGGCAGGAAAACCGCAGATTAAAAAACGAGCGTTTTTGTCCTACATTTTGCCTGTGTTTTTGGCCTACATTTTGCCTGTGTTTTTGGCCTACATTTTGCCTGTGTTTTTGGCCTACGTTTTTGCCTGTGTTCTTGCCTGCATTGCTGATTGATTGGAGTGGTCCATGGTGAAAAGCACACAGAGAATTGACATACTGCAGATTATTTTCTGCACCAAATCTGCAAGTCAAAAATAAGCAACATGCGAATGACACTTCAGGTTTCTCACTCACTTTTCCGGTTTCAGGCTTTGCTTCAGGTATATCTGGAAAATCTGCAAGTAAAAAAGGTTCCTGGGGCTCAAGTGCAGATGTCATGATACGTGAGCTCAGCATTCAATTGGCACTGGCATAACTGTCTTCACCTTAGGACAGATCAATCATCAAGAGGAAGTCATGGAGCAGTCACAGCCCTGGCTTCCTGGTGATGTTCAACATGTCTGAAGGCGCCGACAGTGAAGCCAGCACTGATTGGTTGCAGGACTCATGTGACATCACAACCCCACAACGCTGAAATGGCGCTGGCATGAGATGTGAGCATGCTGTAGGTGTTTTATATTTTAATGTGGCCAAACATGAGGAATGAGAAGGGTATGTCCAGGCAGTCGATAACCACTTGGAAGCTGCATGTTAACATAGGGAATGGAGATCAATGGGGGGGCAACAACTGGTATCTCTAACAATATCTCTAACAATCAGCTGAAAATAGCTGTGCCAGCTTCCAGATATAAGCATTGAATATATCACATTTTATCCATAGAAATGCAAAAAAATGGCACTTTATATCATCAATTCAACAAACAAGATTGGACTTATATTAAATTAGCCAAAGAGGAGATCCAGAAAATAATACTAAAATCCCATTTTATTATCCAAAATATTGAAAAAATGGTAAAAAATTAACAGAATGCCCAGAAGGAGGAATTTCAGTATACGCTATCCTGATCATAGAATCATAGAATCGTAGAGTTGGAAGGGACCTCCTGGGCCATCTGGTCCAACCCCCTGCTCAAAGCAGGATTCGCTAAATCATCCCAGACAGTCTGTCCAGCCTCTGTTTGAAGACTTCTATTGAAGGAGAACTCACCACCTCTCGTGGCAGTCTGTTCGACTCATTGATCACTCTAACCATCAAAAAGTTTTTTCTAATATGTAATCTGTGTCTCTTCCCATTCAGTTTCATGCCATTGCTTCTAGTCTTTCCTTGTGCAAATGAGAATAAAGATGATCCTTCTACAATGTGACAGCCCTTGTGATATTTGTAGACAGCTAGTAAGTCTCCTCTCAGTCTTCTCTTTTGCAAGCTAAACATTCACAAATCCTGCAATCTTTCCTCATAAGACAGGGTTTGCAGACCGGTCACCATTCTGGTCGCTCTCTTCTGAACTTGCTCCAGTTTGTTGATGTCTTTTTTAAAATGTGGCGCCCAAAACTGGACACAGTATTCCAGATGAGATCAGACCAAAGAGGAGTAGAGGGCAATAATGACTTCACGTGATCTAGACTGTATGCTTCTGTTTATACATCCTAGAATTGCATTTGCCTTTTTTGCTTCTGCATCACACTGTTGACTCATATTCAGTCTGTGATCTATTAGTATACCCAAATCTTTTTCACATGTGCTGTTGCTTAGCCCTATTCCTCCTGCTCTGTATATGCTTTTTTCATTTTTATTGCCCAGATGTAGTACTTTGCATTTTTCCTTGTTAAAAACCATTCTGTTAGTTGCTGCCCACTGCTCCAGTTTATTTATATCTTTTTGAATCCTCTCTCTCTCTTCTCTAGTATTAGCTATCCCTCCTAGCTTTGTGTCATCAGCAAATGTAATCAGTTTACCCTCAATTCCTTCATCTAAATCGCTGATAAAGATGTTGAACAATACAGGGCCCAGGACAGAGCCCTGTGGTACCCCACTTGATACATTCTTCCAACTGGATGTGCAGCCATTTACGATCACTCTTTGGCTCCGATGTAAAGGTGGAAGTAAGGAAAGGTATTCATACTAAACACATAGGCATGCATGAATTGGCCAAATTATGTGCTAAGCATCTCAATTTTTTCCTATTATCCAGAAGCAGTATTGCTATTCATATTTCTATAAATGTAATGTGAGCAGTGATTTTTTTCCTCCATGAGGCGACCTGCAGTGTGATATACATCTGTGTTCAGAACTTACTGTTAGTTTTTGTCAAAATTAATTGCAAAGAGTTGCCTGCGCTCCAGACCGACGAAAATCTCGAAAAGCAGTTGTGAGTAGCAACATCATCACTACTACCTAATACCACACGTCTCACCAAAGGGAAGCAGCTCCAGCCATCACTCAGGGGTGAATTAATTAAATGTTTGACCAAATATAGCGTAATAAATTTCAAATTGATTTTGTGCAGCCGTGTTATGGTCTATATATCCAAATGGCCCCTGGCAGAAAAAGGTTCTCGACCCCTGATATAGTATAAAAACTCTCTATTTAACTGTTGGCAAAGGTTC
Source organism: Dendrobates tinctorius (assembly GCF_039654945.1). NCBI lineage: Eukaryota > Metazoa > Chordata > Amphibia > Anura > Dendrobatidae > Dendrobates > Dendrobates tinctorius. The sequence goes on from NW_027361711.1 coordinate 40,436,673, forward strand.
CATATTTCAGCAGCGGAGTGCACATTATCATTTTCATCCACTTTGGTCAAAGGCTAAAACAAATGTCATAGGTGTCAACCACTTAAAGAGACTCCATTCTATCTGCTTTGCTCCAGTTGATTGACAGAGCTCTCCCTATGTACATGTAGGAAGATGAACCGGGCCGGTGGTACCTCTCTTGCGCCAATTCCGGAACTGTCGTGGCTGTCACCATTGTTCTGACCCGGCAGACAGACCTTTGCACTGGACTGTAGGGGGCGTGTCTGGGATAAAACTGATGGCGTGCGGGAAAGCAGGAGACTTGGCAGGAAGACAGAGTGCACAGGAGGGGAAGGTTGGTTCACTCTCCTGTCAGCTACGCAATACCTCTGTTCCGCGCTGTATTTCTCAGCCTATGCGCGCACTGACTGTGAGCAGACAGTAGCTGTGAGTCCGCCCACCCCTGACAGTGAGACGCCTCCTCTCACTGTCCTGCTGATTGCCGCGGGCTCATGGCCTAAGACTGTCCTGGAGCTTCACACAGAGCCGGACAGTTTCACCCTCACTGCCACCAATAAATTGAACCACGCTTTGGTGATTCCACAGACTGTGACACCACATGTTCGTCAACCCGGTAATGCAGGACCATGCTTAGGAGAGCCTGGATACGCCACCTTCTTCGGGAACCAGCTCCTCAACTATCTTCAGGATCACGCCAGAGACTTTACACGTCACTTACGTGAATGCCGCCGTGGGATGGCAAGCCTTCACAGCCAGGACACCAGCAGACTGATAAGTTTACCTGTTTCATGAACCATTGTTCTCATATAGATATAATATTCATGTTTACTCTCTATTAACCCATTGCCTCCCTGCGTGGAGTATTCTCTGTAATAAACCCGTTAACTCTTGTTCTGCCTCCTGCTCGTCACTGCATCCTGCGTTCCTGCGATTTCTACATACACACACACCACAGACCTGTCAATCAACTAGGGCTGGGAGAAACTGCTCAGTGACATCATCAGACTAGTCAGGTATCTCCATATAGTTTCCGGTTGAGTTTTTAAAACTGTGTTTTAAACTTTGTTTTAAAGGCTGCAATCGTGCCAGGCCATCTGGACCATGGTTGGGGCAGCAAAAAACTAATGACAGTTTTCCTTTACCTAGGGGCACAGTGATATGCATTTGTTTAACCTGCAGATCAATCCATCCATCTAGTTAGTTAGATAATGTTATTTTATATCAGACGTCACCACTGGAGTTGATATTAATAGTAAGATCGTCATTCTAAATGTCTTCTCTCATTGGCAACTTTAAAATCTATTCGTACAGAGCACTTATACTATAAGGCCAAGTTTTTGGCATGTTAAACTCATTATATATCCAGTGATTCATCACAAAGCATTTGGGTCACGTAAAAACTTCAGAAAACTCCAGTTACACCATTTGAACATCCTGATTTTCTTCCCCGGGTAATCACTAAAGAATATTTTTTGAAGTCGTCATAACTATTGTCACTCTGAAAGACAAAAGCAATTTATCATGTTAATTACTAGCTGGTGACATACTTTCACCCTACCTGTCTGGTATGAGTCTTGTAACGCTACAACATATTTCTTTAGCCTGATTAAGTTATGTTTAAAAATATCATGTGAAAGGTTTTCAGATTCTTCCTAGTGCAAGAACTGGGATTGAACTAAGAAGCAAAGCTGTCCCTGTATAGTGCTTGCTAATTTATACCTCACCTTAATCCTCATCAAATCTACTGATATTTCACATTGAATACAAGTGAATTAGCGAATTTAATACCCTATTCAAATGTAGCAGAAAAAAATCCATGATACTGACTATGTAGCAGATTTTTAAAAGGAGTGTTCCACTGCTTTAAAGATGTTTCAAGATCTTTTCTTTAGGAGTACACAGCTCCCCTGACTCCCAACTTCTACATCCCGGGTGGTGGTGTGCTCTTGATGATTGACAGTTTTGGCCGGTGGCATGACTTACCTGCTGGCACAAATTCTGCATTCTCAGACGCTACTAGTACAAGCAGCTTTGGCCCTGCACTCTTTCGATGCTGCAGAGGCAAAGACCAGAGGACTACGAGGGGCGCCTGAAAACTTCGAGGCCCACCCATGAAATCTTTTTTGCATGGTCTTGTTTTGCAATGCAATATGTTATTTAGTTAGTTTAATGGTCTCATGAGCAATCTGGATTTATTTTGATTTTTTTTGTTTCCGTTACAGCATTTTAAAGTTGGGTCGCAAGGCTGAAATATGGAAATGGAGAAGTTGGCAAAGTTCACACATCGGCTGTTGCAATGGCTGCAATTCCACCTTCCACCAAGGTGGTTTTTCATCTGTGGGAATAGGTGATAGTCCGAGGGAGCCAAATCAGGGGAATAGGGTGGGTGCTGAAGCATTTGGAAACCACAGGAGTGAATTGCAGCAGCCGATGTGTGAACTCGTAAAAAGCTTGCAAGTGTACATTCCTCGACTAGCACATTGTTCCTAACTTTAGCAACAAACTGGAAACTATTGAAGTAAAAATGCCTCTATTCTTGAGAGCAGAGAAAATTTTTAATAAGTGATAAGTTGCAAAGTTACTTGTTTCTGCAATGTAAAAAAAAATGTAATAAAAAAACAAAACGCAAAAGAAAATGAAATACTATGCTCACCTCCCAGACAAGGACCATTCATTCAGTTTTTCAGCTGTGTCCCTTGCCAATGTACTGGCATCGCCATCTGGAGGTGGTGGTTGAATTCTCTGCCCACAGACATTAAAGAGGCAGCAATAATGTATACATTACTCAATGGCTCCATGAAGTGAAAACAAGTAGTCTTCTGCAAATATGTCTGGCTAGGATCACATCCACACCGCCATTTCCAATCTTCGGATCTGTCACAGGAAACCTGAAACGTTGATGGACGTTTGACAAAACAGTCAACAATAAAGCCAAATAGACTCCGTTGACTTATAATGAAGTCTGTAAGCTTCTGTCATGGTGGAATTCAACTGGAGAGCATAAAACTGTATGTTGCACTACTTACCAGCAAAAATGACTAAATATGTGAAACAAAATATCGAACAAAGAGGTGAAACCAACCTATGAGTATCTGTTGATAGCTAACGATAATTTAGATGTAAACATGACTGGTAAAAGTTTTCAGATAATGCAGAACATTTTCTCATTATGACTATTTTGTACAATCTCTAAAGACCTTTCTGTTGGAAAAAAACATTGAAAGTGTGAGTCCACAAATATTACAGTTCATAACCTTGGTCAGCAGCAGTAGGACAGTCTTTCTAGGAAAAGGCCACAGCTGGCTCTGGTAGTGTTTCCATTGGCTCTAGACCACATTACTGGGTGTTCTGTGTGACAGTGAAGACTGCTGGACAGCAATAGCTTGTGCTAGAAAGACACAACAGCAGCAGGATCTGCCACAGGTAGTCTTGTGCCAATATTACTTGTAGTGATGGTAACACAACAAAAAGGCAATATTGCAACATTTAGTATAATTTACAGCATAGACCATGACTGTCTTTGTGCTTTTTTTTCAGAGTCTACCGCTCAAGGTATTAATCAAAGAATATACCCCTGACGTATTCATCTGATGGAAGCCTCTGACAAGATATGGTCAATGCTTTAGGAGACTGTTTAACCCCTTCACGACATTGGGATTTTCTGTTTTTGCACTTTTGTTTTTTGCTTCCCTTCTTCCCAGTGCCATAACTTTTTTATTTTTCTGTCAATGATGGCCATGTGAGGATTTTTTTCCTGCGGGAAGAGTTGTACCTGTCGACGACACCATTGATTTTACCATATAGTGTACTGGAAAATTTGAAAAAAAATTAACCCCTTACCTACAATTGACGTAATATTCCGTCCATGTGACCATGGACCTAATTACCATGGACGGAATATTACGTCATCGCGATCAGCGGCGCCCACGTGGTGAGCGCCGCTGATCGCGGCCGAGTGTCAGCTAATTATCATAGCTGACACCCGGCACAATGTGTCAGGGGCGGTCACGGACCGCCCCTGACACGTTAACCCCTTGCACACCGCGATCAAACGCGATCGCGGTGTACCGGGGGTTAAAGGGAAGCATCGGCAGGGAGGGGGCTCCCTCCGTGCTTCCCTGAGCCCCCCACGGCAGCGCAATGTGCAGCGCTGCTGCGGGGGACTCCCTTCCTCCAGGCCCCCGAATCCAAGATGGCGACGGGGGCCTTCGGGGGCCTGAGGAAGCTGGCTTCCTCAGTGCCTGCAAAGCGCAGGCATGAGGAAGTCTGCAGCAGTGCCTGTGACAGATCGCTGATCTGTCACAGTGATCTGTGATGTGACAGATCAGCGATCTGTCACAGGACAGTGATGTCCCACCTGGGACAAGGTAATAAAGTAAAAAAAAAAAAAAAAAAAGTGTTAAAAATAATTTAAAAAAAATCGCTAAATAAATTAGTTAAAAAAAAAAAAATATTCCCCAATAAATCCATTTTTTGAAAATAAAAAAAAAACAAAACAATAAAAGTACACATATTTGGTATCGCCGCGTCCGTAATGACCTGCCCTATAAAACTGTCCCATTAGTTAACCCCTTTAGCGAACCCCTTAAAAAATAAAAATAAAAAACGAAGCAAAAAATAATGATTTATTATCATACCACCGAACAAAAAGTGCAATAACGCGCGATCAAAAAGACGCATATAAATATCCATGGTACCGCTGAAAACGTCATCTTGTCCCGCAAAAAACGAGCCACCATACAGCATCATCAGCGAAAAAATAAAAAAGTTATAGCTCGCAGAATAAAGCGATACAAAAATAATTATTTTTTATATAAAATTGTTTTCATTGCAAAAAACCGACAAAACATAAAAAAACGACCTAAATGAGGTATCGCTGTAACCGTACTGACCCGAAGAATAAAAACGCGTTATCAATTTTACCGCACGCGGAATGGTGTAAACGCACCCCCCAAAAGAAATTCATGAAAAGCTGGTTTTTGTTCATTCTGCATCCCAAAAATCGGAATAAAAAGCGATCAAAAAATGTCACGTGCCCGAAAATGGTACCAATAAAAACGTCAACTCGTCCCGCAAAAAATAAGACCTCACATGACTCGGTGGGTCAAAATATGGAAAAATTATAGTTCACAATATGTGGTGATGCAAAAACTATTTTTACAATAAAAAGCGTCTTTTAGCGTGCGACAGCCGCCAAACATAAAAACCGCCATAAATCGTAAATCAAACCCCCCGTTATCACCCCCTTAGTTAGAGAAAAATAATAAAACTAAAAGAAAATGTATTTATTTCCATTTTCCCGCTAGGGTTAGGGTTAGGGTAGGGTTAGGGCTAGGGTTAGGGTTAGGGCTAGGGTTAAGGCTAGGGTTAGGGTTAGGGTTAGGGTTAGGGCTAGGGTTAGGGCTAGGGTTAGGGATAGGGTTAGGGCTAGGGCTCAGATTAGGGTTAGGGGTGTGTTGAGGTTAGGGTTGGAGTTATAATTGGGGGTTTCCACTGTTTGGGCACATCAGGTGCTCTCCAAAGGCAACATGGCGTCTGATCTCAATTCCAGCCAATTCTGCGTTGAAAAAGTCAAATGGTGCTCCTTCCCTTCCAGGCTCTGCCATGTGCCCAAACAGTGTTTTACCCCCACATGTAGGGTATCAGCCTACTCAGGACAAATTACAAAACAACTTTTGGGGTCCAATTTCTCCTGTTACCCTTAGGAAAATAAAAAATTGGGGGCAAAAATATAATTTTGCGGAAAAAAATGTTTTTTTTATTTTCACGCCCAGGCGTTATAAACTTCTGTGAAGCACTTGGGGGTTCAAAGTGCTCTCCACACATCTAGATAAGCTCCATGGGGGGTCTAGTTTCCAAAATGGGGTCACTTGTGGGGAGTTTCAATAGTTTAGGTACATCAGGGGCTCTCCAAACGCACATGACACCCGCATACCAATCCATCAAAGTCTGCATTCCAAAACGTCACTACTTCCCTTCCGAGCCCCGACGTGTGCCCATACAGTAGTTTTCTCCCACATATGAGATATCAGCGTACTCAGGACAAATTGGACAACAACTTTTGGGGTCCAATTTCTCCTGTTACCCTTGGGAAAATAAAAAAAATGGGGACTAAAAGATGATGTTTGTTGAAAAAATACGATATTTTTATTTTCACGCCCGGTCGTTATAAACTTCTGTGAAGCACTGGGGGGTTCAAAGTGCTCACCACACATCTAGATAAGTTCATTAGGGGGTCTAGTTTCCAAAATGGGGTCACTTGAGGGGGGTTTCCACTGTTTAGGTACATCAGGGGCTCTCCAAACGCAACATGACACCCGCAGACCATTCCATCAAAGTCTGCATTCCAAAACGTCAGTACTTCCCTTCCGAGCCCCGACGTGTGCCCATACAGTAGTTTTCTCCCACATATGAGGTATCAGCGTACTCAGGACAAATTGGACAACAACTTTTGGGGTCCAATTTCTCCTGTTACCCTTGGGAAAATAAAAAAATGGGGACTAAAAGATCATGTTTGTGGAAAAAATACGATTTTTTTATTTTCACGCCCGGTCGTTATAAACTTCTGTGAAGCACTGGGGGGTTCAAAGTGCTCACCACACATCTAGATAAGTTCATTAGGGGGTCTAGTTTCCAAAATGGGGTCACTTGTGGGGGGTTTCCACTGTTTAGGTACATCAGGGGCTCTCCAAACGCAACATGACACCCGCAGACCATTCCATCAAAGTCTGCATTCCAAAACGTCACTACTTCCCTTCCGAGCCCCGACGTGTGCCCATACAGTAGTTTTCTCCCACATATGAGGTATCAGCGTACTCAGGACAAATTGGACAACAACTTTTGGGGTCCAATTTCTCCTGTTACCCTTGGGAAAATAAAAAAATGGGGACTAAAAGATCATGTTTGTGGAAAAAATACGATTTTTTTATTTTCACGCCCGGACGTTATAAACTTCAGTGAAGCACTGGGGGGTTCAAAGTGCTCACCACACATCTAGATAAGTTCCTTGGGGGGTCTAGTTTCCAAAATGGTGTCATTTGTGGGGGGTTTCTACTGTTTTGGTACATCAGGGGCTTTCCTAATGCGACATGGTGTCCGATCTCAATTCCAGCCAAAAACGTCAAATGGCGCTGCTTCCCTTCCGAGCTCTGCCATACGCCCAAATAGTGGTTTACACCCACATGTGGGGTATCAGCGTACTCAGGATAAATTGCACAATATCTTTTAGGGTCCTGTTACTTTTGGAAAAATAAGTATTGAGGGTGAAAAGATCATTTTTGTGGAAAAAATATGATTTTTTAATTGTACTGCTGTACGTTATAAACTTCTGTGAAGCCCTTGGGGGTTCAAAGTTCTCACCACACATCTAGATAAGTTCCTTGGGGGGTCTAGATTCCAAAATGGTGTCATTTGTGGGGGGTTTCCACTGTTTTGGTACATCAGGGGTTTTCCAATCGCGACATGGTGTCCGATCTCAATTCTAGCCAAAAACGTCAAATGGCGCTGCTTCCCTTCCGAGCTCTGCTATGCGCCCAAATAGTCATTTACACCCACATATGGGGTATCAGCGTACTCAGGACAAATTGCACAATAACTTTTAGGGTCCTGTTACCCTTGGAAAAATAAAAATTGTGGGTGAAAAGATCATTTTTGTGGAAAAAATATGATTTTTTAATTGTACCGCTGTACGTTATAAACTTCTGTGAAGCCCTTGTGGGTTCAAAGTTCTCACCACATATCTAGATAAGTTCCTTGGGGGGTCTAGTTTCCAAAATGGGGTCACTTGGGGGGGTTTCCACTGTTTAGGTACATCAGGGGCTCGCCAAATGTGACATGGCGTCCGATCTGAATTCCAGCCAATTTTGCATTGAAAAAGTCAAACGGCGCTCCTTCCATTCTGAGCTCTGCCATGCGCCGAAACAGTGGTTCCCCCCCACATATCAGGTATCAGCGTAGTCAGGACAAATTGCACAATAACTTTTGCAGTCCAATTTCTCCTGTTACCCTTGGTAAAATAAAGAAAATTGAACCTGAAGTATTTTTTTTGTGAAAAAAAGTTAAATGTTCATTTTTTTTTTAATATTCAAAAAATTCCTGTGACTCACCTAAAGGGTTAATAAACTTCTTGAATGTGGTTTTAAGCACCTTGAGGGGTGCAGTTTTTAGAATGGTGTCACTTTTGGGTATTTTCTATCATATAGACCCCTCAAAGTGGCTTCAAATGTGAAGTGGTCCCTAAAAATAAAATGGTGTTGCAAAAATGAGAAATCGCTGGTCAATTTTTAACCCTTATAACTTCCTAGCAAAAAAAAATTTTGGTTGCAAAATTGTGCTGATGTAAAGTAAACATGTGGGAAATGTTATGTATTAAGTTTTTTGTGTGCCGTATCGCTGTGATTTAAGGGCATAAAAATTCAAAGTTGGAAAATTGCGAAATTTTCAAAATTTTCGCCAAATTTCCGTTTTTTTCACAAATAAACGCAAGTTATTTGAATGCAATTTTACCACTAACATGAAGTACAATATGTCACGAGAAAACAATGTCAGAATCACCAGGATCCATGAAAGCGTTCCAGAGTTATGACCTCATAAAGGGACAGTGGTCAGAATTGTAAAAATTGGCCCGGTAGTTAACGTGCAAACCACCCTTGGTAGTGAAGGGGTTAAAAATGCAGTGAAAATGCAAAAAAAAATGGCAAGTTCACAATTGTTTTGTTTTTTTACCACTTTCACCTAATGGTAAAACTGACCTGCTGTTATGATTCTCCAGATTATTATGAGTCGGCAGATACCAAACTTATATAGGTTCTTTTTTTTTTAAGTTTGTAAAAAAAAAAAATGGCACCATTTTACGAGACCCATTGCATCTTCATTTTTCAGGATCTGGGGTTGGGTGAGTGTTTATTTTTTGCATGCCGAGCTGACATTTTTATTAACACCATTTTGGGGTAGATACGATGTTTAGATCGCCAGTTATTGCATTTTATTCAACGTCAAATATAATTCAGCTCAGCCCTTAATGTTCACGATGAAGCACAGAAAGCACAAGCAAGGACACGTCTCCGCCAGACGTCACAGAAGATTCTTTGAAAAGTCCAACTCCGAGAACAGGTTATTGTGTAATTCTACAGATTTTTGTTTCTGTTTCTGTTTTTATATTCATTATTTTAATTATTGTCACCTGTTGTTTAGCTTGAAAACCTGTTCTGCTGCCTCTGGAGGTTAATCTGAGTCTAAGAACACAGAGTGTTCGAAACGCGTCCAGGCCGTCTATAGGCAATTCCTTATCGGACATTCCGGTTGGATATACCTGCATTATGAATGTAGCAGCCATATCACTTTTTTAATGGATTTCTGATAAAGTTTTGGATTTTATTCTCAGAGCTGGACTTTTCTCTTTTTCATTGCATTTTATTGCAATGTTGCAACAACCAAAAAAATGTAATTTTTTTTCTTGTTACGCTGTTTCCCGATCGAATTAATTTAGTTTATATTTTGATAGCGAGGACATTTCTGAAAGCAGCAATACCAAAAATGTGTATTTTTTTATTGTTTTATTTTGAATAGAGCAAAAGGGGGGTGATTTAATCTTTTATATTTTATTTTTTTAATACTTTTAAAATCATTTTTTTCTACTTGCTTCACAAGTCTGATCGCTTGTGTTACACATTGCATGGCTATGTAAGAAAATGATTTGTGTTGCCATTTTCTAAGAGACATAGCTTTTTTCATCGATCTTTTTATTAATGGTGCTGTATCAGGACTTGTTTTTTCGTGATGTGAGTTTACATTTTTATTTTTATCATTTGGTATAAAAACCACATTGTTCCCCTTTTGGGGGGACTTGAAGTGACCAAGAATAATACAATTCTGGCTTTCTTTTTCTTTAAAGCATTTATCATGTTAGATAAATAACTTTATGAACAAGGTAATGTCAGGGTTTGACAATTCATTTTCCGGAGGGGCCACATGAGAGACTGTGACTGTTGTGGAGGCCGAACCAATAGGATGAAATTAATTCTGTTCAATATTAATATTAGCATATTAATTAAATTGTATACTATTATTAATTGTATCACTTAATATTGATTAGAATTAAGCATGAGCCCACACACAGCTCCTCTATATTCTGTAAGGGCCCCCACATAGTCCCTCTATATACAGTATGGGGTGTTATATGTTACAATATCAAATGCCTTTGCAATGTCCAGATAAATCACATCAGTTGCATTACCAACATCCAGATTTGCACTTACGGTATCTCCTCATAGAAACCCAATATGTTAGTTAGACTTATTCTTCATGAATTTATGCTGGTTGTCAGTTATTATATTATTCTGTGCAATGTATATCTGTAGCTCATCTCTTACATTGCCCTCAAAAATTTTGCACACTCCTGATGTCAGGCTTACCTGGATACACCTCCTTACCTTTCGCAAATATTGGTACCACATCAGCCATTCTCCAATCCTGTGGCACCACCCTGCTATAAAAGAGTCTAAGAATATGAGATACAATGGTCTGTCAATTACTGGGCTCAGTTCCCTCAGAATCCGTGGATGAATGCCATCTGGGCCGGGGGATTAATCTATGACAAGATCACTATTTTTGCGTTGAAATGTGAATAATTAGTTCGGAATTCTCCGTCTGACATTTCTTATATACAAGAACTGATTTACACATAGTTTAAGACAGTAATAAACTACATCTTTTAAATAAAAACCTTAAGGCTTTAAGGTATCAAGGCTATATTCACACAACCATTTACAGTACGTTTTGGGTTTTCTTTTTACTCATAATGGACTGATTTTCTCTCATGCCTTATCTGTTTGGCATCCTTTTTTCCTCATCCATTTTTAAAAACTGAAGGAGGTAAATTGTCTGAACTCTGTTTTATCCAATGACTTTTAGCAATAGATCTGTGGAAAACTAATGAAACCCAGATGGAAAATTGAAGAGCAAAATATGTCTTCCATTCTAAGGACTTACTTGGAGTCTCACGGCCTGGAGATATAGATCCCGTTTTAAAATGGATGGGTGCATGGCTAAATGAAACTCTATGGTTCTGTGGTCCCTTCAGAAAATGGATAGCGCAAACACACGCGCACACACACTTGATGTGTGACTGTAACCTAAGGGTCGTTGATACATTCATCCTTTGCCTTTTCAATAAACAAGTGCTGTGGAGTACATCTGTCCAATGGAAAAAAGCCAAGCAGACCTGGCAGGATGAATGCTGTCTTCTGGCTTGACATGGTGTCCACGCAACTTTTGAACATGTTTTATCACTCATATGACAGGTGTAGATAACATAAAATTTTATAATGCATTTTTCCAGCCAGAGCCATTTTTCAACCAGGCCAAGTAGTTTTCGGTACTTTTGAACAGACTTACAGCACTAAATCAGTTGCATATGATGTCTAATTAAAATTCATTCATTCCTAAAGAGGAGAATGCAATAGACGTGACCTCTCTACAGCTGAAGGTTTACAGCAATAAGATAAAAAAAAACACTAGCTTTCTTTGTTACATTTGGCATCAAAACACTGTCCTTTTCATAACACAAGGAAAATTACATAAGGGTGCAAAATGTGGTTTAACATAGTAGCATAGTAACATAGTTATTAAGGTTGAAGGAAGACTTTAAGTCCATCTAGTTCAACCCATATCCTATCCTAACCTGCCCTAACATGTTGATCCAGAGGAAGGCAAAAAAACCCATGTGGCAAACAGTAATCTTCACATTGGGGAAAAAAATTCCTTCCCGACTCCACATACGGCAATCAGACTAGCTCCCTGGATCACTGCAATATTAAGGAAACTAGTGTATATACCCTGTAATATTATACTTTTCAAGAAAGGCATCCAGTCCCTTCTTAAATTTTAGAAGGGAATCACTCATTACAACATCATATGGCAGAGAGTTCCATAGTCTCACTGCTCTTACAGTAAAGAATCTGCATCTGTGAGTATGCTTAAATCTTCTTTCCTCCAGACGTAGAGGATGCCCCCTTGTCCCCATCACAGGTCTAAGAGTAAAAAGATCGTTAGAAAGGTCTTTGTACTGTCCCCGCATATATTTATACATTGCAATAAGATCACCCCTAAGCCTTCGATTCTCCAAACTAAATAACCCCAAGTGTAATAACCTGTCTTGGTATTGCAGACCCCCTAGTTCCCTAATAAACTTGGTCGCTCTTCTCTGCACCCGCTCCAGTTCAGCTATGTCTTTCTTATACACCGGAGACCAGAACTGTACACAGTATTCTAAGTGTGGTCGCACTAGTGACTTATATAGAGGTAAAATTATGTTCTCCTCATGAGCATCTATGCCTCTTTTAATGCATCCCATTATTTTATTTGCCTTTGCAGCAGCTGCCTGACACTGGCCACTAAATGTGAGTTTGTCGTCCACCCATACACCCAGGTCTTTTTCAGTGATAGTTTTGCCCAGTGTTTTACAATTAAGCACATAATTATACATCTTGTTCATTCTACCCAAGTGCATGACCTTACATTTATCCCCATTAAAGCTCATTTGCCATTTATCAGCCCAAGCTTCTAGTTTACATAAATCCTCCTGTAATATAAAATTGTCCTCCTCTGTATTGATTACCCTGCAGAGTTTAGTGTCATCTGCAAATATTGAAATTCTACTCTCTATGCCCCCTACAAGGTCATTAATAGATATGTTAAATAGAAGCGGGCCCAAAACTGACCCTTGTGGCACCCCACTGCTAACTGTGACCCAGCCCGAGTGTGCTCCATTAATAACCACCCTTTGTTTCCTATCCCTGAGCCAGCTCTTAACCCACTTACACATATTTTCCCCTATCCCCATTGTTGTCATTTTATGTATCAACCTTTTGTGTGGCACCGTATCAAAAGCTTTTGAAAGGTCCATGTACACCACGTCCACTGCATTCCCTTGTCCAGTCCGGAACTTACCTCTTCATAAAAGTTATCAGACTAGTCTGACAGGAACGGTCCCTTGTAAACCCATGTTGATATTGGGTCATGAGGTTATTCTTCTTCAGATACTCCAGTATAGTATCTCTTAGAAAACCCTCCAGGATTTTACCCACAGTTGAGGTTAAACTTACTGGCCTATAATTTCCAAGTTCAGTTTTTGTCCCCTTTTTGAATATTGGCACCACATTTGCCATTCGCCAGTCCTGTGGTACAGACCCTGTTATTATGGAATCTTTAAAGATTAAAAATAATGGTCTATCTATGACTGTGCTTAATTCCTGCAGTACTCGGGGGTGTATCCCATCCGGGGATTTGTCAATTTTAGAGATTTTTAGATGCCGCCGTACTTCCTGCTGGGTTAAGCAGGTGACATTTAATGGAGAATTTTTATCACTGATCATGTTATCCGTCATGGGATTTTCTTGTGTAAATACTGTTGAAAAAAAGTCATTTAGCATATTAGCTTTTTCCTCATCCTCATCCACCATTTCGCCCAGACTATTTTTAAGGGGGCCAATGCTATCATTTTTTAGCTTCTTACTATTTATGTAGTTAAAGAATATTTTGGGATTATTTTTACTTTCTCTGGCAATGAGTCTCTCTGTCTCAATCTTTGCTGCCTTGATTTGCTTTTTACAGAATTTATTTAATTTTCTGTATTTATTTAATGCCTCATCACTACCTACTTGCTTTAATTCTCTAAATGCTTTATTTTTGTCACTTATTGCACCCCTTACAGCTCTATTTAACCATAGTGGTTTCCTCCTATTTCTAACATGTTTATTCCCATACGGTATATATTGTGCACAGGTCCTATTCAGGATGCTAATAAACGTCTTCCATTTTCTTTGTGTATTTTTATGTCTCAGAATATCGTCCCAGTTAATTGCACCAAGATCATCTCTCATCTGTTGGAAATTTGCTTTCCTGAAGTTTAGTGTCCTAGTTACTCCTCTACTACACATCTTATTAAAGGACACCTGATAACTTATTATTTTGTGATCACTATTACCCAAGTGATCCTCAACCCTTATATTTGATATGCGGTTTGGCCTGTTGGTTAATATTAGGTCTAGCAGTGCCTCCCCGCTTGTTGGGTCCTGAACCAGTTGTGAAAGGTAATTGTCTCTCATAGTTGTCAAAAACCTATTACCTTAGCTGGAACTGCAGGTTTTGGTTCCCCAATGTATTTCAGGGTAGTTGAAGTCCCCCATGATAATGACTTCTCCTTGAGTTGCTGCTTCATCTATTTGCTTGATGAGGATATTCTCAGTTGCTTACATTATTTTTGGAGACTTATAACAAACCCCTATCAGTAATTTATTATTTTTCCCCCTCCCCTTATCTCCACCCACACGGACTCTACATTTTCATTAGATTCACATATATTATCACTCAGGATGGGTTTTAAGGATGATTTTACATATAAACACACGCCTCCCCCTCGCTTATTTGTACGGTCATTTCTGAACAGACTATAGCCCTGTAAATTAACCGCCCATTCATGGCTCTCGTCCAGCCATGTCTCAGATATCCCCACCATGTCATAATTATGTTCCAACAACATTAACTCCAATTCCTCCATCTTGTTGGCGAGGCTTCTGGCATTAGTATACATGCACTTTATGTATCTCTCTGTACCTCTATTCTTTCTTAAATTATTAACTGTTCTAACCCCACCCCCACCCCCAATTTCATTATTTGTGCCCAGGTCTCTATCTTCCCCTCCTTTAAAAGGAATATCCCCCATCCCTAGTTTAAACACTCTTCCAACCTTCTAGCCATTTTCTCCCCCAGCACAGCTGCACCCTCCCCTTTGAGGCGCAGCCCGTCCCTAGCGTAGAACCTGTAGCCAACTGAGAAGTCGGCCCAGTTCTCCAGGAACCCAAACCCCTCCTTCCTACACCAATTCCTGAGCCACTTATTAATTTCCCTAATCTCCCGGTGCCTCTCTGGCGTGGCACGTGGTACAGGAAGTATTTCTGAAAATACCACCTTGGAGGTCCTTGCTTTAAGCTTGCAGCCTAATTCCCTGATATCATTTTTAAGGACCTTCCACCTACCTCTAACTTTGTCATTTGTGCCAATGTGCACCATAACCGCTGGATCCTCACCAGCCCCTCCCAGTAATCTGTCAACCCGAGCAGCGATGTGTCGGACTCGAGCGCTAGGTAGGCAGCACACCGTTCGATTATCCCTGTCTTTGTGACAGATTGCCCTATCTGTTGCCCTAATAATTGAGTCCCCCATTACCAGCACCTGTCTGACCTGCCCTGCTCTCCTATTTCCCCCCTTACTGGAGCAGACACGCCTCCGGCTTTCAGAGGACATGCCTTGCTGCAGCAGTGCTACTCCTGCACTAACACTCCCCTCATCTGCCAACTTAGCAAACTTATTGGGGTGTGCCAGATTAGGACTAGCCTCCCTGGTGCTCTTCCCTCTACCTCGCCTTCTAACTGTCACTCAGCTAGCTGCTTCATTGTCCTGCAGCTCCAACCTAGCATCCCCCATCATCTATCCCATTGAGCGTCTGCTCAGTGAGCAGAAGACTCCTTTCCATATTGTCTATGGATCTCAGTGTTGCTAGCTGCACATTTAGATCCAGTATCTGGGCTTCCAAATGCACAACGTGCTCACATCTCGCACAGCAGTATGCACCCTCGACCGGCTGTTCAAGGATTTCATACATGCGGCAAGACGTACACTGGATGGCATTGGCAATAGTGGAGCATATCATAATGGGGATTGCACCAGACAGAAAAGATAAGCAAAAATAAATAAAAAGTATTAATAAAATATAACAGCAATTCATTAATACCTCTCTTGGAAACTCTCTGAATCCAAAGTCACTGAATCACAAGTCAAACACCACAGATCGCACTTACGCTCAGGTCACACTCAGCTCATTCACACTCGCTCAGGCAGAAGATGTAAAAGAGATTTTTTTTCCATTTTACCAGCACACCACCCTGCTGCTCAATGCACTTCCAAAAGGACTTGAGCCCCAACCAGCTGTATATACATTACAGATCAAAAGTTTGGACACACCTTCTCATTCAAAGAGTTTTCTTTATTTTCATGACTATGAAAATTGTAGATTCACTCTGAAGGCATCAAAACTATGAATTAACACATGTGGAATTATATAATTAGCAAAAAAGTGTGAAACAACTGAAAATACTGTTCTAGGTTCTTCAAAGTATCCACCTTTTGCTTTGATTACTGCTTTGCACACTCTTGGCATTCTCTTGATGAGCTTCAAGAGGTAGTCACCGGAAATGGTTTTCACTTCACAGGTGTGCCCTGTCAGGTTTAATAAGTGGGATTTCTTGCCTTATAAATGGGGTTGGGACCATCAGTTGTGTTGTGCAGAAGTCTGGTGGATACACAGCTGATAGTCCTACTGAATAGACTGTTAGAATTTGTATTATGGCAAGAAAAAAGCAGCTAAGTAAAGAAAAACCATCATTACTTTAAGAAATGAAGGTCAGTCAGTCCGAAAAATTGGGAAAACTTTGAAAGTGTCCCCAAGTGCAGTGGCATAACCCATCAAGCGCTACAAAGAAACTGGCTCACATGAGGACCGTCCCAGGAAAGGAAGACCAAGAGTCACCTCTGCTGCGGAGGATAAGTTCATCCGAGTCACCAGCCTCAGAAATCGCAGGTTAACAGCAGCTCAGATTAGAGACCAGGTCAATGCCACACAGACTTCTAGCAGCAGACACATCTCTACTGTGCTGTGTCCAAAGAAATGCCACCACACACCATTACTGACCCACTGCCAAACCAGTCATGTTGAAGGATGTTGCAGGCGGTAGATCGCTCTCCACGGCATCTCCAGACTCTGTCACGTCTGTCTCATGTGCTCAGTGTGAACCTTCCTGGTGACTGTCGGGAAGGAGGAGGTCGGAGTGAAATTGGACTACCAGGGGCAGTTATGCCAAGCCTGCCCCTGGGGAGAGTGAAATACATCAAGTGACAGCCGCCTCCTCCCACTGAACGCTGGAAAATGGGTGGAGAGGCCGGCCTATGCCCCACCCTGGAACAGAAGTGATCCTGGTGAAAAGGCTGGGTGCGGCTGTCTAGCGCCATTGAGCTCTGGGACATCGGACACGATAAGACGCTGCAGCTGCTGAGGCCTTGGCCGGATGGAGTGGCAATGGCGGCGGGAGATCGACCCAGTTATCTGCGCCTGGGAGTCACTGCCGACGTACCGGACACTCACCCTAGAGGATCAACCTTGGACCCCACTGAAGCTGCCGACAGCTGGACCTGCGGAGCTGGAGGTGATGGTGTGCTCGCCGCGGCACAGGCCGTGTCGGGGCGGCCGCTTGAGGAACCATTGCCGACTCTCCCTGCGGAACCATCGGGCCTGGAGGCTGGTCATGCCGGACGGCAGGATGAAGAGCAGCGGTGCACTCCCGACGACGGGACTAGTAGCAACGGAGGAGCAGTGGAGACCAGCGACACTGTGGATTTCTGGAGGAACTGCACGACGGCTTGAAGCCACGGCGCCAGGGAAGGTGAGTGTTCCCCTGGCCCAGCCGGCAGCACCACAGGCAGTCACCGCCCCCACGCCCTGTACACGAGCTAGGCCCAAGGGCCCCGACACCGGCCCTCAGCCTCTCCTCATCCAGCGCCCTCGGCTCCAGATGAATCCGCTGCCCATGCAGGGCAGACCGATGTCCGTGCCATCGACCCTCAGCTGCCTCGCCCGGCGTCACCCCATCCCATGTTGCCAGTGCAGAGCATATCTGCAGCCTGTTCATCGAGGCCCACAGCCACCTCTGCCGTGCTCCATACCGCAGCTGCGGCCTGTCCATTGAGGCCCACCGCCGCTCCGGCTCCACTCCAGACCGTGGCTGCGGCCAGGTCGCCAGGTTCCGCGGCCTATACAGGACCCTCTGTCTGGATTGCTGACGTTATTTCACTAAAGAAGTCCAAAGAGCAGGAGGTCTGGGCGCTGCTGCACGAGAAGGGGGAGGCAGCCATGTCTGTCCCTCAGTGTACTGGGCAGCTGGCGTACACGAATGTTGGGCTAGGGCTTCATCAGAGAAAAGGAGACTGGCCGAAAGGTGTACCTGAATGTGGCCTTCATTAAGCATGGGAGGGCCCTACAGATGGGAGACCGTGTATCCTTTTACAAGGAATATTGCCCCGTGGCTACTATGCCGTGGCAGTTATTGTGTACCCTGAGGAATGAGGGACCCAGTGATGGGGAGGTGGACACCTGGGTCTCGGGCACTGAGGACACTCGGGGCCCAGGAACAGTCAAAACATCCCGGGGGCTACACGGTGGTGGAGTTCCTTGTTGCTGGTGGAACATCGGCCATCAGGAGACGGCCCAGAGTACTGCTGGATAAGGACTACCGGGACTGCTGTGTGCTGTTGCGTAGCATGGGGACTGTTCCGCGTCCCCTCGATGTAAGAGACCACATCTCCTGACACGGCAGGGATGTGTGGGGGTGCTTCCCACAAAGGAAGGAGGCGCACCACTGTTTAGAATGTTTTTGACAAATGTTTTGAAACGTTGCATCATGACGAGTTTAATAATGATGTACAGTTTAATAAGGATGTCTAATGGTTAATAAAGGAGTTAGGTCGTAGGAATGGTGCCCGTGATATTAAACAGCGGAGATTGTGACTAGTTTCAATGTTGGCTAAATTAAAATGAAAAATGTTCAATATGTGCTAAATTGGAGGAAAATGCTTGCCATGACTAATTATAACTGAAGGTACAGCATGGTTTGCGAATTTGAACAGACAGCGGTCCACGGGTCAGGTCCTAGGTGGAAAGATACCCAAAGTGAAGGAGGGGGGCACACAGTGACCTGGTAGGCCAAAGCCTCGGTCATGTTGCCATGGAGTTAAAACGCAATTCTGAAAGTGAGAAAAGTGGGGGGAAGGCACTGGTTGAGGAGTCCGAGTGATCCCACCCCAATGAATTAAAATTTCACCGTGTGTAGCCATCAGCTACTCGGAGTTTAACTTCTCCCGACTCTGCCCAGCACCCTGTGTTAAGCTAGAGGGCACCAGGCACTGCTGGGGCAAACTGGCCATAAGGGCAAAAGAAAGTGGAGAAATACAAAAAAGGGAGGAAAATGGAAGCACGGGATTGTCGGGGACGACAATGGTAAAAAGAAGGGGGTATGTAGGGAAGTGTACTGACCCATGGACCTGTCTGAAGAAAAGTGAATGTAAAGATGTGCAGTAAATATACTTGAATTTGTATACACATGTGGGGAAACAGCTGGAATCAGGAAGAGATGGTGTAGGACCGGGTTTTGGCCACTAGGGGGAGACAAAGAATAGCAGGAAAAGGAGACGGTGCAGTACTGAGGTTTGGCCACTAGAGGGAGACAAAAGAAAGCAGGGAAAGGGCATAACAGCAGCTAATGCTTAAGAAACCGCAAAGTCATGGTGAGCGGAGTTACGGGTACTCAGGAAGGGAATTCCCAGGCAAGGGAATTAAAAGAGGGAGAGAGTCCAAGAGGGGGAGAATCCAGTCCTGGAGAAGTTCAGTGCAGCTGAGCTCAGGAGGAGACTGAAGAAGGACAAGCTCCGGAAGGGACTGGAAGGAGAGACAGTCAGGGGGGGTGGCCCTGACAGGATAGCCGCAGGACAGAGGACGCCCGGGGTACCAGACAGATGGACTCGGCCAGGGGAAGCGCTGTGGTGGTGGGCCTAAGGCAGCCACAGTGAAAGAACCGCAAGGGACAGCGCTTTAGGAGAGAGGAGGAGGTGAGAGGTATTCGGGCCTGTGCATAGAAGCAGTTGTGGTGCTGTGGTCATCGAGAGGACGGCCAATAAAGAGGACCTGTTTGAACGCATGTTGGTTTCTGTCTCCAGTCTGTTCACAGCCGAAAGGGACCACCCCCAGTCGGCGCACGTACTACAACTGTGCAACTGTGTTAGCCACTAAAAGGGGATCCTGTCAGCTCTAAGTGCAGTGAAATGGTGAAAAAAAGCAACTCTGCTATTGTTTTTACAGTATTCATATAGCAGTAAAAAAATCACCTGCCAACATGATTCTCCAAGCCAGTATGATTACAGTGATACCAAATTTGTAAAGCTTTTTTTTAAATGGTAAAAAAAATCATAAATTTGTTAAAAAAAAAGTTGGTTTGTATTGTCATTTAAGGCGTTAACAGTAGCGATTGGAGTTATCTCCAGCCACTACTGTTAGATTATATTTTTCAAACATTGCAGTGTAAAGGCTCATTCAGATGTCCATGCAAAGCGGTCCAAGATTGGTCACAATGCACGGGTCTCCCATCCCAAGCATGACAGCCTCACAGAAATATATGAAGCTGTCATACTTGGATCAGGGAAGCCACAGCCAGTTCATGCATTAGCTGTCCATGATCAGATCGAACGGCACAGACGTATGAATGAACCTCTGGTGTGCAACATAAAAGACAGTCTAATGCACACTATCATAGTGGTTGGTGTTAAATATTAATAATCCGTTAATTTCTTATAAGACTCAGTTCTGTAGAATGCTTTAGCTTACATGACATAGGCTATTTTTAAGCTTGGCTCATGGTAGAAAGACAGCTCCATATATGTAGAGACCACGTGCTTTAGGAGACGTATATAATTCATGGCTAACTGTAGAGGTCGCTCTTCTTCCCTCACCATCATGAGAGACAGACGCAAGATGACATGACATAACAGCTGGTATATTACTTGACGGCGATGTGAGAAGCCGAACTGAGACACAGCAGCCATTTGCTATTCAGGATCTCGGAGAGAAGAAGAATACATGTTGCTTTTGCCATGTGGGATCTCAGAGCATGATCTAATGGACAATATCTCTTTCACTTATTTTTATTCACCTGTTTTTCTGTAATAACCTTTCTTTGATGGAAGAAACCAAATAAACCACTATATTTTTATCTGGTAACTAGTCCTGAGTATTTTACAGGATAAGCATTATTTTACATTGGAGAGCCAGCCAGATCTGAATTTTTGTACTTTTTTGCGGATTTCCCTCAACTTGCCCACACGGGGGATTGGACTTTGCTAACGTCAAATCATATGTGCAAGTTATCGGGAATTCCACTACTTACAAGAATCACATAGAACCTAGAAGTAAGAATTGCCAGATAGATTGAGAAGTACTACAAGTGCCAAAAGTACCAGACGTAAGCCAGACGTGTAAAGACAGGAACCCAGCGTTGTCCATCAAAGGAGCTGAGACATTTCAAGGTAAGATAAAATGGATGTCATTAATTGTCTTGCTAAGCAGAGTAAATTGAAATTTAAGTCTGTAGACAATTCTAATTCAGAAGTTTTATGGTTAAGTTTATATGCCGAGTGTGAACTCGAGAATCAGAGGTTAGATTCTAAGTTTTTCAATAGAGAAAGAGAGAGATTAAAAAATATTCTACAGATGGTAGATATATTTCATAGATCTGTGTCAGAGAAATCCAAAAATGATTGTTGTGATGTTCTCGAGATTGGCTGTAAAGTTAGGGAGATTGACTGTAATCAAGTGTCTGTAGCAGCCATTGAAGGTGACCTTGCAGACGTGGAACAAGATGGAGAAG
Source organism: Dendrobates tinctorius (assembly GCF_039654945.1). Taxonomy (NCBI): domain Eukaryota; kingdom Metazoa; phylum Chordata; class Amphibia; order Anura; family Dendrobatidae; genus Dendrobates; species Dendrobates tinctorius. The sequence goes on from NW_027361711.1 coordinate 40,458,197, forward strand.
TAGGAGGAGACTTCAGAACTGACGTAGAGGACGTACAAGGGAAAGACGTACCACTAAAAATAGAAGACTCACAGGCCCAAATCCGAAGTAGCGTGAGGAAGAATTTGATAAAAATATGCCAAATAATTCCTGCTTATGACAACAAAATAGATGTTTGTAGAAACTCTGAGATTTATGAAAGTTGTTCTGAAAAATTTGATTTATCTAACGAGGAGAAGAATCAGTTGTTCAAAATGTGGATCCCTGTAAATTTTGCTAGGAGATTGTCTTTAAAGTTATCTGGTGAAACACATGAGAATTTAACTGATAAAGACAGATTAAAAATTCTCATTTTTTGTTCATCAAATGAAAATCATCCAGATATTGATATTCTTCAAAAATTAAGAATTGGTCGGAAGGAATGTATTTTTACGTTCATGTCCATATATGAACGTTTGTACAAAATGCTGAGTGAGAATGTCAAAACACCGTCCCTCATAAGGAGTTTTGTAAGCAAATTTTGGTTTCTAAATCCTGCATCTCGTGTTATTGCGTCACAAAAAGATTCTTTGTTTGAATGTGCGCAATCCCTTGATTTTGCCAGAAAACACGAGAATCGTGAGAGGAAAGTAAATTGTGCTAATTTTGTAAAGACAGGCAGAGTAAAATCTTATCAGAAGCCTGTATTAGCAAAGCCTTCTAAAATGAGTTTTCCCCAAAATCAAATCTACGAAGAAAGAAAAAGAAAATCACATGTTTGTTATAAACCATATGGAATGATGCAAAAGAACACCGAAAAGACACAAATTGAATTAAGAAAAATGATGAGTTCTGATTTTCTTTCTGTAACTAAGATGGCTGAATTTGACAGACAGAAACAGGTGGTGAGTGACATCATGGCCTGTAAACTGAATACTCTGCTCCAAGAATCTATCAGCTTTAAAATGGCAAGAACCTTTCAGGATATTTTTTGCAGAGAAATAAGTATGGGTGTAGGAATTGGTTAGAAAAAGTAATATATATTGTGTAACAGTGTTATACAATTAGTGAGTTATAGAGTATAATCCTGTAGTTTTATGGTTTGTGGATATATACATAGTCATACAGTATATATAGAGTGTTTGTAGAAGTAGAAATAGTAGAACTGTATTTTTTAATGAAAATTAAAATCTACATCAGTAATAATATTTAGAATATGAATATGATATTAACCTTATTTTTTATGTTTCCTTAGAATTTTCATTTCAAAGCAGGACTTAATCGAGAAAAATTCTCTTCCAAGGATTTATGCCTTTATTTACACAGGAAGTTGCAATATTGCATGATTTTATATATCTAACCCTTAAAAGGAAATAACTAATTGCTTTTTAAAATGTTCTGGGTGTGTGCTTTACTGCATGGTTTGAATGACAACCACAGCAGGGGAATTTGAACCTTGTTCTAATAATACAAGTATACCAGTATACTATGTCCCTGTTCCTTAGGAAAAGAATTTTAAAGGGGGTCTCAACTTTTGCAAAGCAATGGAATTTTTTTTTCCAGGCCTAAATGTCAAGTATACATATACATATATTTATGTCATATGTATTTGGGGAATATTCAAAGAAATATTAAGAGACTAAATTGAAATAGTTTACAATGCATTGATAATTAGGATAATTTGGGTTAAAATACGTGTATTCATCACACCTTCATATGTGAGGTATTTGGTTTAAAGTTAATATGTGACACAGTCTGAGTGACAGTGACTGAGTGTATGAGCAGCTGCTGAGCGAGTAATGTGATACGTTTGTATGAGGCCTCAGGATTCTGAATGAGGAAAGAAAAAAACCCCAAAGCTTTTATCTTTAGGAGAAATATGCAGATCAGTTAGATTATTAGAATATTAGGATATATAATGAAATATTATCTATACAACATATATTTCTGTATTTCTATAGTAATTATTTCTTGATTTAGTTAATTGTGGATAAGTGCAATCGCACAACAAAATAGAAAATAGTTTAGGAAGAAAATCTATTCTTTCCTTATCAGCTTTAGCTCTTTTAAACAGGCACCAGCACAGAGCCTGGTATTCACCAGCTGCATCTGGGAATAGTGGACCTTCCTTCTCTGTCCAAGTGTGTTAATCTTAAACTACATTTAAATTAATTTTTCCAAAGGATAATTTTATGATATTCAAATTAATTTTAATGGTTACACATCTTCAGACAAATAATGGTATAAGCAAGTATAATATTTACACAATTTATAAATTAATTATTTTTAATTTTGGTTTTGATAAATGAATTATTTCATGAAACAATATTTTTTGGTATTAAGGGGGAAAATATGTTTTTTATCCTGACTACATCATCACATTTGATTAATACCTCTTCTTCACACATTTTAATAGGAAAAAATATTAATAAGGTGCAATGGTATAAGTATTGGGTATAATAACAAGTATTATAAAGAGTCATTTCTTTACACTAAGAGGAATTACATGCAAAGTTGCATGATTTGAATATTTTGATAACACAAGTTTATGACAATTATGAAATAATCCAGATCATGGAAATATTAAGGGTATATGTTACTGAAGACATAACTACTCTGCATCAACATAAAGGCCTTATTCTTATTTTTATTTTTATTCTTATTTTTCATTATTTTTAATTTTTTCACCAATATTTAGTAAAGTAATATCTACTGAGAATATTGCTTCATTAAATATAGCAATTATATGGTTCTATTACTAAGGAAAATGTTTCACTTCTGAGTTATATGCAACAATTCTTTTATTCATTCATTCGCTCACTCATATATTCTTATTTTGGTTCATGGCTTTACATTCCTACATATTATTAGTATAATAAATATATTCCTTATTAATAAAGATGATAACACTGGTTACATAAAACACAGTGACACCTATGGGTTGAAAAAGGTAATTACACCTATGACATAAAAAAATGTTCTATCACATGAAAAATGCGGATAATAATGTATTATCGTTTATTATTTCAAATATTGAAATCCATATATGGTACAAATTCTGATAATAATTATATGGATATTACTGATTGCTATGGTACGCTGTGATATCATGGGATAGGGAAATTACCAGATTTGGTATAGAATAGGGAATGAAGACTTCAAGCAAGATACTGAAATTATGTTAATAAAGACTTTTCACATTTCTAAACTTCATTGATTTTTATCAGTTGCAAGAAGAAGAATGCCGCGATCCAGAAATCCCAGAAGGTAACAAAGCTATGATTACTGAGTAATAGACTGTGTTAATTACAAGTGCAGTATCCACCACTGACAGTCACAAGTGCAGTATCCACCACCGACAGTCACAATTAAAGTGTCTAACCTGACAACCAGAGGACGATGATCCTATGATGCTGAGATGAACGGTGTTATCACGTTCTTATCAAGTTCCAGAGGTTTTCAATCACCTGAAAAGCTTCGATGAAAGCTGGTGAACAATAAGGTAATTGTCAGGAAGCTACAACCCTGACATATGTCCTGTGCATTAGGACAAGGACTGGTTATGGTGCTATGTTTAGCAAGGAAGAGTCATTTTAACCCTTGCTTTGCTGACCAAAGACGTCACACCTGTTCAAAGACCAGTACCGATGGAGGATTCCAGAATATCCAAGGCGAGCCAATGTAAGCCCAGGTTTTTAAAGATGACACTGCACAGATATTAAAGCTGCATTTCATCTATAGACTTTGATTTTATATACAACACGATTTTTACAACATCTATATGTTAGAGAAAAACTGTATTTTTAAAAGAACCAAGAAGAAGACAGAAGACATCAAAATGAAGACCAGATGACATCAGATGATGATGACTGGACCTGAGATGCTTCAATTTAGACTTAGGGAAGTATAATTATACATATTTTATATGAATATTGTTCACGGCTTACCATAACATGAATTCACATCAATTATGTCATTGAGTACTTATAACGGTAATCTAATATTATTATTATTATTATTATTACTATTATTATTATTATTATTATTATTATTGATATTAAATTATTTTGTCAAAGAAGAAGAAAAGAAGAAAAAAGATCGTTATATTTGAGGGTTCCAATTAATGTCTGTCTCCCTCAAAAGGGGGAATTGTTAAATATTAATAATCCGTTAATTTCTTATAAGACTCAGTTCTGTAGAATGCTTTAGCTTACATGACATAGGCTATTTTTAAGCTTGGCTCATGGTAGAAAGACAGCTCCATATATGTAGAGACCACGTGCTTTAGGAGACGTATATAATTCATGGCTAACTGTAGAGGTCGCTCTTCTTCCCTCACCATCATGAGAGACAGACGCAAGATGACATGACATAACAGCTGGTATATTACTTGACGGCGATGTGAGAAGCCGAACTGAGACACAGCAGCCATTTGCTATTCAGGATCTCGGAGAGAAGAAGAATACATGTTGCTTTTGCCATGTGGGATCTCAGAGCATGATCTAATGGACAATATCTCTTTCACTTATTTTTATTCACCTGTTTTTCTGTAATAACCTTTCTTTGATGGAAGAAACCAAATAAACCACTATTTTTTTATCTGGTAACTAGTCCTGAGTATTATACAGGATAAGCATTATTTTACAGTTGGTAATAGGCAGGGGACTTGACAGATTCCCTTTAACAGCTTTGGGGGGGTTTTCAGACACCAAATAAATCAAGCAAAATCAAAGAAATGAGCTGGAACTCGTATTGGTATAAGTGCAATTTGCAAGTGCACACTCACACTGTGGCCATTAACAAACATGACCTAGGATAAAAACAAAATGTCCAAATACCCAGCAGTAAATAAATAAGTAAATAGTACATGTAAATAACATAGGGTACTTCATTGACACTATTTTGATCAAAAAAGCATAAAAACCATCTCAAGGTGTACCCAGGGCCTGTTTTAGGCAAAGTGGGGCCCTAGGCAGCTGCCTGGCCTGCCTGCCTGTAACGCCAGCCCTGTGTGTACCCAATCAGGAGGGTCTCTAACGCTAGTGTAAAACCCCTATATATGCCAGCGGGCCACAGTAGATGGAGGCAGAGCAGGACCCAGGCCTAAATGTTTAAACACCTTCACGTGGAAAACTATATGAACTAAATGCACAGCCAAAAAGGGGGAGCCATACCCCTGCACGTATAAAGTACAAAAAAATAAAGAAAATCAAAGAAATGTTGGTTTGCGTTGGGATGGCTTTTATGTTTTTTGATCAAAATAGTCTTCAACTATGTTCCCTACGTTATTTCCTGGTAGTATTACGATTTACTCATTTACGTACTGCAGGGTATTTGCTCATTTTGTTTCTATCCTGGGTTACCCAAATATATAAGTTCTAAGTCTCAAGACTACTGGCAAATGTTTCCTTTACTGGAAAAAGCTGAAATTGCAAGGCAACTTATTTTAAAGCAGCCACACTGACTCACAATCACTGATTGGGAATGGAATGATTATTATGTTTTTTATAAATCCATCTAAATAATCTTCAGTGGTTTGCTGTAGATCTCAGTTGCATTATTTAATCCATTCTGAAGCTTTAAAAAATACAGAAGTGGACAACCCATTTATGTTGCTTTGGTTGCTGAGTAGTGAGTATATATATATTCCTTTTACTGAAGTTAAAGCAGCTTTATTTTATAAATTACAGAAGACAAAGAATGATTAGAGGGGCAAATACAGGATTTTCCTGGGCAGAATTTCTCCTCCTCATATAATTAAAGAATGTAGTCTTTCCTTAGTCTTCATTCCATGAATTTTCATCACATTCTTTAATTTGCCCCTTGGGTGCTTTCTCCTCTACTAGTGAGCTGGAAAAGGAAAATTCTTTCAACCTTACTGTGATTTTCTTTTCCTGGACAACAGTCAAAGTATAAAATCCTGATTTCCCTTCCATAGCGCTTATTTGCTTTACAGCTAGATTACTTGCCTGTCTTATGGGTTTTCTCCTATATAAATATCAAGAAACTTATTTTTACATAAGGGAAACGTCTGAAGCAGCATTTTTAAATGCCTTAGGCCATTCTCACATTACCTGTGACGTAGGTTACAAAGCACTGGAACAACATAGAGGACATGCTGTGATTGTATAATAAAATCTTACCAAGCCCTAAAAAGGATAAATTATGCCACTTTTGTGGCATAAAAGAAATCACAAACGATGGTGCACACTATACTAGTGTCTTTTCCTGCCATTGAGTGGAAAAATGGCCTTCAGAGGTCAACAACACTTCAACAAATATATTAAATCAAGTAAAAAAAAATCTTATTTAAAAGGACAAGCACAAATGTATTAGGAGATGTGTACCTCCTATCAAATTTAGCACATTTTATAGTTTGAGACTGGTATATGAAAAGCCAGGTAGCAACTACTGTGCAGGCGCCTGCACGTCATTTTGGAGTAGGAATTTTTTGTTCTCTAGCAAGATGGCGCCGCCAGTGTCTGCGTAATAGCAGCTATTCGATCACCGATAGCTGCTACTGTGCAGGGGCAGATGGCGCCATTTTCAAATAATTTTTTGGGGGGAATATCAGGAGAGCAACAAAGAAATTAATTATGAACACACTTCATATGCGATTATGCTGCAGCGCAGGTGCCACCACTGGCACCTTGCTGCAGTAGGGTTTTGTTTTTTCCAAGATATATAATATTTATTATGTAAACTAGGGGGCAGGTCACTGAGGGATCAGTGTCCTCTCAGCAGCCATACACATGAATACCTAAGCAGAGCATCACATGAAGACCCACCCACAGGTCCCCCCGGGGCCATGGACATATCATTAACTCAAAACTGAAAATAAAGATTAAACAAAAACCACAAGATGGATTTCATCAACCAAGGTATCATTTTAATCAGTATAATTACACCAACCTGACACTGTCTGTAGGTTACTGTGCATAATCCTGCTGACAGGTTCCCTTTAAGTGAATGCCAGGAGAACATTAACTGCCTTACTGTATTGTGACAACTGTAAAGTTTGGTGGAGAAGGGATATTGCTTTGGGGGTTGTTTGTCAGCGGTCTCCTAGGTCCTTAAGTTCCAAAGAAGGGAAATCTTAATGCTACCACATACCAAGACATTTTGGCCAATTGTTTGCTTCTACATGTGTGCTCCCAATCCACAAAACAAGTTCTATAAAAGATACGAGTTTGGTGTCGAAGAATTTGACTGACTGCACAGTCTTGATCTCAACCCAAAGCCAGGCCCTTTTGTCCAACATCAGTGTTTGACCTTACAAATGGTCTTCTGGATAATTGAGCAAAACTTCTCACAGACGCACTTCAAAATCTTGATGCATTTCGCTAAATTATTATTACTATTATAGCGCCATTTATTCCATGGCACTTTACATATGAAAGGGGCAAATATAGACAAGTACAATAAACATGAGCAATACATGGCACACACTAGTACAGAAGGAGAGAAAACCCTGCCCGTGAGGGCTCACAGTCTTCAGGGGATGGGTGAGAATACACTAGGAGAGGGTAGAGCTAGTCGTGTGGCAGTTCAGTAGACTGAGGATCACTGCAGGTTGTAGGCTTATCAGAAGAAGTGGGTCTTCAGGTTCTTTTTGAAGGTTTCCATGGTAGGCGAGAGTCTGATGTGGTGGGGTAGAGAGTTCCAGAGTATGGGGGGAGCACGAAAGAAGTCTTGTATGCAGTTGTGGGAAGAAGAGATAAGAGGGGAGTAGAGAAGGAGATCTTGAGAGGATCTAAGGTTGCGTTTAGGTAAGTACTGGTAGACCATGTCACAGATGTATGGAGGAGACAGGTTGTGGATGGCTTTGTATGTCATAGTTAGGGTTTTGAACTGGAGCCTCTGGACAATAGGAAGCTAGTGAAGGGCTTGGGATAGAGGAGAGGCTGGGGAATAACGGGGAGACAGGTGGATTAGTCGGGCAGCAGAGTGTAGATTGGAGTGGTGCCAGAGTGCTAGAGGGGAGGCAAGAGAGTAGAAGGTTGCAGTACTCAAGGCGAGAGATAAGAGCGTGCACTAGTGTTTTTTGTGGAATCATGGTCAAGGAATGCAAGAATTCGGGAAATATTTTTGAGTTTGAGTCAGCAGGAGGAGGCAAGGGCTTGGATATGTGGCTTGAAAGAGAGGGCAGAGTTGAGGATCACCCCGAGGCACAGAGCATGCGGAACTGAGGAAAGTGAGCAGCCATTAAAATTGATGGATTGGTCTGGTGGAGGTGTAGAGTGAGATGGGGGAAAGATGATGAATTCTGTTTTGTCCATGTTCAGTTTTAAAAACCTAGCAGAAAAGAAAGATGAAATAGCAGACAGACATTGTGGGATTTTGGTCAGTAAGGAGGTGAGGTCAAGTCCAGAAAAGTAGATCTACGTGTCATCGGCGTAGAGATGATACTGCAAACCGTGGGATTCTGTGAGGTGTCCCAGGCCGAAGGCGTAGATGGAGAAGAGTAGGGGTCCTAGAAATGAGCCTTGGGGAACACCGACAGACAGGGGGTGAGGTGAGGAGGTGGTGTGGGAGAGGGAGACACTGAATGTTCGGTCTGTTAGATATGACGAGATCCAGGATAGGGCCAAGTCTGTGATGCCAAGAGATGAGAGAATCTGTAGCAGGAGGGAATGGTCTACAGTGTCGAAGGTAGAAGTCAGGTTCAGCAGAAGGAGGACAGAGTAGTGTCGCTTGCTCTTGGCGGTAAGTAGGTCATTGGTGACTTTAGTTAGGGCAGTTTCAGTTGAGTGATGCAGTCGGAAGCCAGATTGTAACCGGTCGAAGAGGGAGCAGGAGGAGAGGTGGGAGGACAGTTCAAGATGGACATGCTGTTCCAGTAGTTTTAAAGCATAAGAGAGAAGAGATATCGAGCGATAGCTAGACACAGAGGATGGGTCGAGGGAGGGCTTTGTGAGGCATGAGGCATTTTTGAAGGATGAGGGGAAGACACCATTTGTGAGAGGTTGAAGAGGTGTGTTAGGGTTGGTATGAAGACTGTGGGAGAACCTACTCCATACTAATGCCTATGATTTTAAAATAGGATATTAGAAAAGTTCCTGCAGTTGTAATGTGTTGGTGCACCAACTATACACAAAAATGGGCATGGTTGCTATTATTTAGGCTCTAAGTGTATTTCACACTGGGAAAAAATTTCAGGATTAGTTTGACTACAAGTGGCATAACCTGAAATTTGTATGGTGGTTTTAAATGCCTTTTGGTAGTATGATAATGGTCTAAACCACACTTCAGCTTGGTACACCAGTATCATGGTGATAGAATTTGAACACCATGTAGCACCATTTTGTTGCACTTGAGTTATATTATCTGAGCATGGAAATGTAATATTATTCAAGGTCATATATTGTTTCAGAAAATTAAGCATTTCTCCCAGAAAATTATTGGCATTACACATGTTTTGATGTATACATATTTATTTCCTTTGTGTTTATTTTACCCCAAAAAACCTGAAAAATAAGCCAAATTGGACATAATTTCACATAAAACCCCAAAAATGGGCTGGACAAAATTATTTACACCCTCAACTTAATATTTGGTTGCACACCCTTTGGAATAAATAACTGCAATCAAATGCTTTCTTTCTATAACCATCAAAAAGCTCCTTACACATCTCAACTGGAATTTTGGACCACTTTCGTTTGCAAACTGCGCCAGGTCTCTCATATTTGAAGGGTGCCTTCTCCCAACAGCAATTTTAAGATTTCTCCATAGGTGTTCAGTGGGATTTGAATCTGGACTCATTGCTGGCCACTTTAGAACTCTCCAGCGCTATACTTCCATCCATTTATGGGTGCTTCTTGAACTGTTTGTTGACATTGTCCTGCTGGAAGACCCATGACCCATGACCTAGGACGCAAACTCAGCTTTCTGACACTGAGCACTACATTACAACCCAAAATCCTTTAGTAATCTTCAGATTTCAATATACCTTGCACGCAGTCAAGGCAACCAGTGTTACAGGCAGCAAAACATCCTCAAAACATTTTTGAACCTCCACCTTATTTGATTGTAGATAGTGTGTTCTTTTCTTTGTAGGCCACATTATGTCTTCGGTAAACAATAGTATGATGTGCTTTAAAAACATCTGTATCTTGGTCTCATCTGTCCACAAGATGCTTTCCCAGAAGGATTTTGGCTTAATCACGTACATTGTGGCCAACTGCAGTCCAACTTTTCTACCTCTCTGTGTCATCAGTGGAGTCCTCCAGGGTCTCCTGCCATAGCGTTTAAATTTCAGTCAAATGTGACAGATAGTTCGCACTGACACTGATGCACTCTGAGCCTGCAGTGCAGCTTGAATTCCTTTGGAACTTGATTGGGGCTGCTTATCTACCCTCCAGACTATCCTGCGTTGCCACCTTTCATACATTTTTCTCTGTGGTCCACATCCAGGAAAATTAGCTACAGTGCCAGGGGTTGTAAACTTCTTAATTATGTTGCGCACCATGGACAAAGTAAGCTTGAGATTGTTGATATTTTAACAATTATGTTTCTCAAGTCCTCAGACAGTTCTCTTCTCCTCTTTCTGTTCTCTATGCTTAGTGTGGCACACACAGACACGTAATGCAAAAATTCAGTCACCTTCTTCACTTTTATCTATTTTCAGGTGTGATTTTCATAGTACCCACACTTGCTAATTGCCACAGGTGAATTTAAACAAGCATCACATGCATGAAACAAAGTTGTTTACCCACAACTTTGGAAAGGTGCCAACATTTTTATCCAGCCCATTTTCGGAGTTTTGTGAGAAATTATGTCCAATATTATTTGCTTTTGTGTTTCTGCAATACACACAAAGGAAATAAACAAGTGCATGTGTAATAATTGTCTGACAGAAATACTTTTTCCAGAAAATTAATTACAAAGGTGCCAACACTTTCGGCCATGACTGTGTGTGGTACTATTTGCATACATTTTTAAAACATTGCTGTAATACATACACAATGCATAATCAAATACAATATCTTTACAGTCAATTTACAACCCTTTCTTGGCTCTTTAACATAAAAGCTAAATATTTTTAAATTAAAACATTAATAAAAAAGAAAACACACATTGTGACACACTTTCCTGACAAATCAAAGTTGTCAGTAGTCATAGTTCATTGTCCAACAGATCACATGCCTGTCAGGAAAAGTAGCCTGCACTACATTATAATGTCAGAACTCATCTGGGGTTGTTTGACACTATAAAATATAGAAAATATTATGAGCTGTAGCAATCACTAATGGAATACAATTTAAATTTCATTGCATGTACAGTCATAGCTAAAAATTTTGAGACTAACACAAATTTTGATTTTCACACTTTGCTGCTTCAGAATTTATCCAGGCAATTTGCACTAAAGAGAACTGGTCATGTTCCCAAACGCTATAACCTGCAAGTTAATAGCATTTTAAGAAGCTGCCCTTCCACTGCACTGAAAACATGACTACCAGGAACAAATAAAATTTACTCCTCCCGCTAGGCACTGGGTTTCAGTCAAAGGTGTGACATCATTGACTGCTTATTATACAGTGAAAACTTAAGATGACAAGAAAATGAGCAAATACCCTGCCGTAAATAACAAATAAATAGCAATAGTGGCTGAGTGCAGAAAAGGTTAGTACCCACTTAAGCTTTGTCCCGTCTCTCTTATGTGAATGGGCTGAGGAGAGGCATGAGGAGGAAGAGTTGGAGGAGGACATGAACAGTAGTCATCATGGTGGAGACAGGGAAGTGTTGGCTGTAGGAACCTTGGCACATATGGCAGACTTTATTTACCGCTGTCTTTCCTTAGACCTTCGCATTACATTCATCTTTGCAAAAAAAAAGAGTACTGGTTGTTCACTCTGCTAGATCCATACTAGAAGCAGAACTTTGCATCTCCTCTTCCTGAGGTGGAGAGGTCTTGAAAAATGGTGCTATACCAGAAAGCTATTGTGGAAAATATGTTGAAAAAATTCCCATCAGACCATGAGAGTAGCAGGGGGCAAGACTAACCAAGGAGGAGAGACAAGGAAGACACACAGCAGAGGCAGGGGTACACTTTGAAAGGTTTGGGACAATTTCATGACACCAGCCCTGCATCCAGGGCCTGATAACCGGATATTTTTGACAAGGAGTGAAAAGTTTTTAAAGATGGTCAAGCAATACCTGGCTAACAAAACCAGTCTACTCTTAAATTTCTCTGTGACCTTCAGCTATTGAGTCTCAAAGCTGTTCACCTGAGCTGTCTTTCTATGCCTTGGAGCTGTTGCGCAGCCCTGCTGCTAGCGTCTTGTCTGATTGGGTTTTTAGTTCCACTAGGGGGGAGTTATAACAGACAGGCACCTTTGCCTGTCAACAGAAAGTGCTGACACGCTCACTCTGATAAAAATGAACAAAGACTGGATTAGACCTGACTTTTCCACTTCATCAACAACACCTAAAGTGCTTTTAATGTTCAATATTTAAGCGAGGCCCACCAAATGTTGCCTTCTAGGGTCTATGGATGATTGGACGACCCTCCTTATAATTTTTTCCTGGCTTTTCACTTTGTGCAAAATGTTTATGAATGTAGAAGTACCACAACTACACTTTCTTAATTTTTTTTTATTAAGCTCTCCAGTTGGTGCCGTCTAGGGTGTATGGATGACCCTGCTTGCAAATATTGGCAGGCTTTGCACTGTATGCAGAGCTTTTATGAGTATAGGAGTACCACAACTACACGTTGTTCACAATATTTGCATGAGGCACTACAGTTGGTGCCTTCAGGGGTGCACTTTTTGCTTCCGTCATAAATTACACTGAAATTTCCATTTTTTTAATAAAAAATTAAATTTTAGTTTACATATAATATTTAAATACTTTTTAAATTTTGCCTTCTATACAAGTCATTATACAGGAAAAATGTTTCTTAACCTTTTTTTTGTAGTCTCCAATTTTTTGAAGTAAAAGTGAGACACCATTGTTCTCAGCAGTGATCAGGGAGTCAGAAATGCCTCCAGGTTTTTTCCCCATGCTGTTCTCCTTCCATTCAGTAGATTTTCCATCCATTTTTACATTTTGACTGCTTTCCAGACCTCCTTGTAGGGTCTGCCTGACAAATGCTGGGATTTTCCATTGACACCCATTATACTCCTTTCTCGAAAAGAGCACCCGAGAATTAGAAATTGCTTGGTTCAAGTAACGAGTATAAGAGTATTTTAGTGCTTGCTGATCGCTACTCATTAACTCTATGTGACTTTTTCTTTGAACATTTACATATGGGTCTCGTAAGGGTTGAGGTCAGTTTACTGACTTGAGAAAATATTATTTTACAGGCAAGTCCTTCCACTTTCTTTGTTTTGGATTCTTCCACAGTCCACAGCATGAGGCCTTCTTTCCATGGATTCATAGCCTGATTCTGTCTCTTTATAGTTATGTGTAGACAGAAATTCCCAAATGAATGCAATCCTATTGACAATCTTTTTTAAATTGTCTAAAAATGTATTCTTCATCCAATCCAACTGACAATCTTTCAAAATTCTCAAAAAAATTATTCTTCATCCAATCCAATTGACAATCTTTTTAAAATTGGCAAAAAAATATTCTTCATCTAATCCAATTGACAATCTTTTTAAAATTGTCAAAAAATTTAGTCAGAGTCCCCCCTCTATGTGCCTTGATGGCTATATTGCAATGCCTTCTTGTAAGTTTAGCTAGGCCTTGCAGGGACTGTATAGCCTTTGCCAATTTTGGAGTCAGAATCTTTTTAAAACAGTATTAGAATTGAACAGGAGTCCCTCCTCTACGTGTCTATGCATCTGAGGCCGTCACCTGCATGTCTTGCAGGGTGTATCGGAGAGCCTCCTTCTAAGTTATTTTTAGCCCTTGCATATAGTGCATTGGCTTTATGAATGGAGGAGTCATAATACCTAAGAATTTTAACAGAATGTGTGTGAGGCCCTCATATATGTCTAATACAGGGTGTATTAGAGTCCCTCCTAATTTTTGCCAGTTCTTGCACTGTCTGCATGGGCTTGGCGGCGTATCACAATCCATTCTTCATAAATGAAACAGGATGTGTCTCACCATGTCACATGCCCAGATAAGGTAGTAAAATTTTAAAACTACATTTACTTGGAAATGGGTTTTTCACCATTTAAAGCAATGAGAAAGTGCAAAAACGTTGCCGAAATGCAGCAAAAACGCTATATGTGAATATAGCCTTATTTTGCCTTATATACAAGTCATTATACAGGAAAGATCGTTTCCTAACATTTTTTCCTGTAAAATTCTTATTTGCTTCGGATTTGTCTGTTTTATAGCCAGTCCGTAAAGGTGGTGTAATACTCTGACAATATTATTCCCAGAAGTGACCTGGGAGTCAGATATGTCCAGGCATCTTCCCTATTTGATTTGAACACTTTTTTCATCCATTTCAGCAATTTTAATACCCCCCAGACCTCCTGGGAGGGTCTGCCAGAAAAATGCTCATGTTTCCCATTGATTTCCATTATACTCCTTACTCAATGCGAGCACTAGACAAATATGACGTGCTTGATACAAGTAACGAGAACCTACACATTTTTGTGCTCGCTCATCACTACTTCACAACATCACTTGTTGTTAACTGTGTATTATCATCAACCGCTTGTGACTGATTGCTGTAGCACACCATTGTCTTCTTCTGACTACGGCTGCACAAATACTTGGCCATCACTACACACAATTTTCCCATGTCCCTCTTGAAATGTCCAGGGCGAGAGGCCGGAATTAATAAATGCAGTGGTTAACATTCGCACCTAGGAGTGTCCGAGTCTGGGATCACTTGTCTTCTGGGACTTGCCATGGTGGGAGAAAGGAGGATCAGGTTGATTAAGTGGTTCAGACCCTTGGCTAGTGAGACTGGACCGTATGAAAGACAGGGTGGTGCTGAGAAACAGACTGGAAACATTATGTGCCATACAACAGCACACCTATTTGCACGGTTCTGATTTAAATTGTTGTTCCGCGCCCACCTGCAAAGTTTAACATGAATCTAGGTCTCGTGGATGAGCATATTTGCTGTGCTCCTAAAATATTTATTTATGAGTGTGGGAAAGCTGCTGGCCCTCCAAAATTAATAAGCCAAGGCCAGCTGCTGGCTTTCCAAATCTTATAATTGAGAGCCAGCTGTTGGCAGTTTTTCCATCTATTTCAGTAGTTTTAAGGCCCCCCAAATGTCCTGGGAAGGTCCGCCGGAAAAAATGCTTTTTCCCATTGGCTTCTATAATACTCCTTACTCAAAACAAGCACTCCAGCATTACAGAAGGCTCGTTACAAGTAACAAGCACCCAAGCAATTATTTATTCAGGGGCGCAGCATGATTGATATTTTTATCTTGAGGCAGCATAATGACATTTATATTTTTAAAGGCACCATGTCGGGAAGTGCTGCAGAAGGACAGAGAAGAGGGAAGTTTGGAGAGATGACCTCTGGGCATGAAATCGAAAGACAAAAGAGTATGAAATGACTCCAATCAGAGAAGATGTCACATATAAGGTACATGGATGTAAATTATTATTTGTGACACAGACTAAGTCTCATCAGTACTGTGGTTCCTGTATGGTCTGCAGTCTGATGATGACTGGTAACAACTCCCAGTATCTACTTACTATTGTTAAGGACACACTGGGGGTTGCAGACTCACGTAATACAAGTGTATCATGGGGCTGATGCGAAACTGTATTGCTGTACTAAGCTTGGTGCTGTATTCCTGGATGGCACGGTGGCTTAGTGGTTAGCATTGCAGTGCTGGGGTTCTGGGTTCAAATCCCACCAAGGACTACATCTGCAAGGAGTTTGTATGTTCTCCCTGTGTTTGCGTGGGTTTCCTCCCACTTTGCAAATAGATACTGATAGGGAATTTAGACTGTGAGCCCCATCGGGGACAGTGCCAAAAAAGTCTGTAAAGCGCTGTGGAATTAATGAGTAAAATAAATAATAAATATTCCTGCACTGGTGGTTCTGATCATGTAGCTATCTATAATGTTCTTTATGTTAGTACTGAAAAATTTTTAAAACTTAGTTTTGAGATTAGGAAGAGAATTTGGTTTAGTTTCCATACGCTCCATGTGAGGTTTCAGTGTGTTATAATATTTTTGTTGGAGCAGAAACTAAGCAAAAACTCTCCAAATCCTTCTCAAATACTCAAAACTTGGTTCTGATTGTGTATTAATGTACTGACAATGTTTCTGCTGATATATGTATGCAAGTAACCCTTCACAAATGTTATTGCGGCCATTCGGATTGCTTCAGTATGACAATGTGGCCCTTGGACCAAAAAATGTTGTGCACCCCTCATCTAAGTGCACAGAACTATTACTGACTGTTCTGTGGGCATTTGAAGTGCGGTCAGTCTTTGAAAACAGGCTCTTAAACAACAACTGCCTATCAGCAAATATGTAGTCAAGTGGAGGTGGCTTAGTGCAAAATAGCCAGTGTAAATGAGTCTAGATGGCTTTCTTAAAAAAAATCTATATATACACTGCTTAAAAAAAATAAAAGGAACATTAAAATACCACATCATAGATATCACTGAGAACAATAAAACATAAAAATGATCAATGGAAATCAAAATGAATATCCCATGGAGGTCTGGATTTGGAATGATACTCAAAATCAAAGAGGAAAATCAATTTACAGGCTGATCCAACTTCAGTGGAAATGCCTCAAGACAAGGAAATGTTGTTCAGTAGTGTGTGTGTGGTGTCCAGTGCCTCTATGACCTCCGTACAACCACCAGGCATGGTCCTGATGATGTGGGGGATGTTCTCATGAGGGATCTCTCCCAGACCTGGATTAAAGCATCAGTCAACTCATGAATAGTCTATGGTGCAATGTGGCATTGGTGAATGGAACGAGACATGATGTCTCAGATGTGCTTAATAGGATTCAGGTCTGGGGAACTGACAGGCCAGTCCATGGCCTCAATTTGTTCATCATGCAGGAACTGCTGACACACTTCAGCCACATTAGGCTTAGCATTGTCATGCATCAGAAGGAACTCAGGGCCCACTGCGCCTTCATATCATCTCACAATGGGTCTGAGGATCTCATCCCGGTATCTAAAAGCAGTCAGGGTACCTCTGACTAGCACATGGAGGGCTGTGCGGCCCTCCAAAGAAATACTTCCTCACACCATTACTAACCCACTGCCAAACCGGTCATGTTGGAGGATGTTGCAGAGAGCAGGATGTCCTCCACGGCATCACCAGACTCTGTCACGTCTTTCACATGTGCACAGTGTAAACTTGCTCTCATGCATGAAGAGCACAGGGCGCCAAAGTCAAATTTTACAATCTTCGTGTCCTCTGGCAAATGCCAATCTTCCTTCACGGTGTTGGTCTGTAAGCCCAACACTTACTTGTGGACATTGGGCCCGCACACCACACTTATGTAGTTTGTTTCTGACAGTTTGAGCAGACACATGGATGTTAGTGGCCTGCTGGAGGTCATTTTGCAGGGCTCTGGCACTGCTCCTCATGTCCTTCCTTGCACAAAGGAGGAGGTAGCAGTTTTGCTGCTGGATTGTTGCCCTCCAACATCCCCGTCCACGTTCCCTGGTGTACTGGCCTGTCTCCTAGTAGTTGCTCCATGTTCTGGATACTGTGCTGACAGACACAGCTACCTTCTTGCCACAGCTTGCATTGATGTGTCATCTTGGATGAGCTGCACTAACTAAGCAAATTTTGAGGGTTGTAGACACCGACTCATGCTACTGTACCTCTAGAGGAGAGAGCATTTACACTACTGAGCATCATTTCCTTGTCTTGAGGTATTTCCACTGGAGTAGGTGTGGGGAGGAAGACTCACAGACAGTGAAAGTACAGGTACCCAGGGGATCGCCATCAGGGTTCCTGAGGGAATGATACTTGGGAAGACAGTAAAAGGAAAGACTTGACTGAAGTTGTCAGGGAAACAGGGGGCGGTGCAAGCTTAAAAGGAGCAGGGGGCGCGCTGTAGTGGCAGTTGACAGAGAGCAGGACAACAGACAGGAACCCGTGTGAGACAGAGAGGACCGAGGGAGCAGACGGTGTGTTGTGGAGAGACCGACGGGGCCTGTGAAAGGAAAGCTGCGGACTCACCGACTAGTGACACGTGAGAGACTTGCACCGGCGGCCGATCCCCGCATACGGTCCCATACAGCAACTCCCGCTGCTTCCCACCCTGTTGTGACAAGGCGGCTACCTCAGCTGACCACAGCGACGACAGACCATTCCTTTACAGCGGTCAGGACACTGCCCCCCTGCCTTGTCCCACAGATGCGGCCCTATCATCACCGGCCCCAGGGGGCGCCACCTCGCTACAGGCGGTAGTAGAGGCCCCCGTCCGGTTTGCTCAGGGACCCTGAGCAGAGGTTGGTGAACGGTCATATTTTGAGACTGCGTCATAACCCCGCGGTGAGACAGGAGACGCCTGTTGTGCCCCACCGTCACAGTTTCTTCAGGGCCTGTTGCACCCCACCGTCATCGTTTCTTCAGGGCCTGTTGCGCCCCACCATCATCGTTTCTTCAGGGCCTGTTGTTCCCCACCGTCATCGTTTCTTCAGGGCCTGTTGCGCCCCACCGTCATTGTTTCTTCCGGGCCTGTTGCGCCCCACAGTCATTGCTTCTTCAGGACCTGTTGCGCCCAGCTCCATCCCGGAATATCGAGGCGTCAAGGCAGCCGCATCAGCGACCTCTACGCTGCCACGCCTGTGATCCTGACAGACCCCTGGAAGTAGAAGTTTATTATAAGAGATAAGGACCCCTCAGTTTGGTCATACGTGGCCTATAGCACCCGGGCCAACCGGGTTAGTCGCATTACCCATAAGAAAGTGTTGTTAGGTTTGTTGAGTCCCTGCGTGGACTGGTTGCTGTTAATACTTTTTTTGGGTTGCTCAATATAGCCCCAGCGGCTACAGTTTATAAAAGTTATTTCCACAAACCACACTCAGTCTCGTGATGCAGTCTCCGAGCACAGACAGTGGTGCCCCAGATCAGGGTAGAGCTGTAAACTCTACAAATGATGAGGGTCCCCGTACCAGCATATCATTGGGGGCCATGCTGAACAACCTGCCTAGATTTTCCGGCTCCAATACTATGTTATGGAGCTGGACAGAGTGGATGCGGGGGCTCTTTCGGATGCAGCCCATGACCCCTGATCTGGAGGCTGAGGTGGCACTCATGGCACTGGACGGGGAGGCGCGGAGGTCAGTGATGTTGAAACCTCCGGGTCACCGCAACACTTTTGAAAAAGTGTTACAGATAGTAGAACAGACCCATGGGGACCCTACTGATGTGGGAGAGTTAAGAACCCGTTTGTTTAGTCGGATGCAAGTAGAGGGGGAGACGATCACAGAGTATATGAATGTCCTCCAAGAATTGCATACGGCTATAGAAAGGACGGGGTAGGGGCAGGACCTGTTGACATTACTCTACGTGACCTACTGGTGACTGGTTTGCGAGATCCATTAGTCAAACAGGCACTGCGGGAACAGATCAGGATGAATCCCCGAATAGACTTTTCAGAGGTGGGAAGTCAGGCACATGCTCGAGAGCAGGAGCAGGGGATGGCGGTCCCCGTGGGGAAAGTCCGAGGTGTGGAGGCCTCCGCGAATGTAGTCAAGGAGCCTCAGTGGGTGGAAGAGATGAAGCAAGAGCTGAAAAGTATTAAGGTCGAGTTGGCCGAAGTAAAGAGAAGAACCGAGACCGGGACTGGACGACCTGGCTTTAACCCCGGCTTCTTGGGATCACAAACGCTCCCCGCGGGGTGGTCAACCTACACAGGCCCGGTGTTTTGAGTGTGGAGAACCAGGCCACTTTGCCCAAGAGTGTCCGCGGCGTGGGAGATACCCACCCCGGCCGCCATTAAACTAAAGGGCTCCGGGCTGGGGGGATGCCGCTCGGAGCTGAAAACCACAACTAGGGGTGGTGGAAGTCCCGAAGATTTGGTAGCAAAATGCCCAGTGGTTTGGGCAGAAGTGGAGGGCCGGGCCGTCCGCTGCCTGGGGGACACGGGGTCACAAGTAACCACTATGCCCGCAACGTATTTTCAACAGAACTTCCCGGAAGCAGCAAGGCCTCAGTGGGGGCCCGTGATCAGACTAGTAGCTGCCAACCAACTGCCAGTCCCAGTTGCCGGGGTGGTGTGGGTGTAAGTGACGCTGTGCGGTAAATCCCTTGGTCGCAGAGGGGTGGTACTGACTCAAGGAGAAGCTGATAAGCAACACCCCGCCACCCTAGGCATGAATGTTCTACGAGAGTTCGGCAACCTACTGCTCAATGACCCTACACAGAGGATTCTGAAGCAGTGGGGTTCTCGCACAGCACAGGGACAGGTATTCCAGCAGCTGGTGCAGGGAGCACGGGTACATCAGGACCGCCAGGAAGGCGAGGCTCTGGGTAAGGTCATCACGTCAGCAACTCCCCTGCTTATGTTACCTCCTGGACAGACTGTGGTGGCCCTGTCCATTCGAGCCCCAATACCCTTGGAGGGCGTGGAGGTGCAGGTGGAGCCGTGTCACTTGGAGCGCTTACCTCCTGGCATACTGGTGGCCCATTCCCTGGCTACTGTGCAAAAAGGAGCCGTCCTGGTAAGCTGCGTTAACCTTGAAGACCAAGACACGGTTCTGAAAGCACGGACTGTGCTGGCGAAACTAGTAAGGCCTTTAGAAGAAGTGCTGCCAGCTCCTGCGGTTCAAATACAAGTACACCCCCGAGGATCCTTGGGAAGTAACAATACAAACCTTACAGCCCCACGAAGTCTCGGCGCAAGAGAAGGACCGTAAGATTTTGGAGCAGATGTGGGCCGAGGTTTCTGGATTAACTGCAGCCCAACTCTCACAGATAAAAACATTGCTGGGACAGTACCATGAAGTATTTGCTAGTCATGAGGACGATTTTGGGTGTACCACCGCCATCTCTCATGAAATCCCCAAAGCAGGAGTGGCCCCCCAGATTCCGCCACAACTCTATCAAGAGGTGAAAACTTTGCTGGCCCAAATTCTGCGAAAAGGGGTGATACGGGAAAGTCAAAGCCCCTGGGCGGCCCCAATCGTGTTGGTCCGGAAGAAAGATGTTACACTACGATTTTGTGTGGATTATCGTAAACTGAATACTTGCACTATTAAAGACTCATATCCACTGCCCCGCATAGAAGAATCCCTGTCCGCCTTGGGAAAAGCTACATATTTTTCATCCCTGAACTTGGCCAGTGGGTACTGGCAGGTGCCCATGTCAGAAGAAGATAGAGCCAAGACAGCGTTCATATTGCCCATGGGACTGTTTGAGTTTAATCGGATGCCGTTTGGGCTGGCCAATGCCCCCGAGACCTTTCAGCGATTAATGGAGCAGTGTCTGGGAGATCTCAATTTTGAGGCTACGTTGATCTTTCTGGACGACATCATCGTCTATGCCGCCACCTTTGAGGACCACCTGAAGCAGTTGGGACAGGTACTAAGCCGGTTGCAAAAGTACGGGTTGAAGGTGAAGCCTCAGAAATGCCACCTATTTCTCTCTCAGATTGAGTATCTGGGTCATGACCTTTCGGCAGAGGGTGTGAGGCTATCCCGGGAGAAGGTTGCTGCTATCCAGGAATGGCCTACCCCCGAGACGGTGAAAGATGTGCGGGCTTTTCTGGGGTTAGCCGGATATTACCGTCGCTTCGTAAAGAATTTTGCATGTCGAGTTCGAGCCCTGCACGACCTGCTGAAGGGGGCTCCCACTGGGGCCAATGGGCGAAAAATCCAGTGGCAACACCCTCAGGAAGAGGCCTTCCGAGACCTCAAGGCTGCGCTCTCGGATGCCCCAGTGTTGGCTTATGCGGATTTCTCCCAACCGTTCATCCTGCACACTGACGGGAGTCTTCACGGGCTGGAGGCTGTGTTGTCACAGGTTCAGGATGGCCGGGAGAGAGTGATCGCATATGGAAGTCGCTCACTCCATGACTCCGAGCGTAACTCTGACAATTACAGTTCTTTTAAGCTCGAGCTCCTCGCAGTGGTGTGGGCTATGATGGAGTGATTCGCAGAGTACCTAGTGGGCTCCGAGGTGGTAGTGCGAACTGACAACAACCCACTGGCTCATTTGGAAAACGCCAAATTGGGGGCTCTGGAACAGCGATGGGTGGCCCGGATGGCGAAGTACAATTATAAGATTAGATACAAAAGAGGGGCCAAGAATGTCCATGCAGACGCCCTCTCCAGGATTCGACATACAACTCCAGGACAGAATCGAGACGAAGAATTAGAAGGAGAGGAAATACCGTTCGCTCTCACTGCTGCCGTGCTCACAACTGACAATAAAAAAAATCTTCCTCTGAGACCCCAAGGGGCATATTAGAACAATCCCGGGATAAGTGGATACAATAGCAACAAGCAGACGAAGCGGTTGACCTT
Organism: Dendrobates tinctorius; assembly: GCF_039654945.1. Classification (NCBI taxonomy): domain Eukaryota; kingdom Metazoa; phylum Chordata; class Amphibia; order Anura; family Dendrobatidae; genus Dendrobates; species Dendrobates tinctorius. The sequence continues at coordinate 40,480,539 of NW_027361711.1, forward strand.
CTCACGACATGGGTAGCCGCTGGGCAATTACCTCTTGACTCTCAATGGCAAAATTTGACTCAAGACCTGTTGCTTATGCTGCGACAATGGGAGAGGTTGATTATCCGAAAGGGATTATTGTATCGTAAAATAACATCACAAACAACCTCAATGACGGTTTGGCAAGTGGTTACGCCAGGAACCCAACTTCACGTACTGGCTCGGGAGGCTCACGAAAAAGGGGCCGATTTCGGAACAAAAAAAACTTTGCAATGGCTGCAACAGAAAGCTTACCACCCGCACTTGCCGGCTGTTGTGGACGAAATTTGCCGGACCTGCCGCTTGTGTGAACTAGCCAAACCACCAGCTCAGCGAGCCGCAACACAGACCATTGTGACCTCCGCGCCCCTTGAGCTCCTGACGGTGGATTACCTGACCATTGGGCCCACATTTCAGGGATACGAACACTGTCTTGTTATGGTAGATCATTTCACCAAGTTCGCTGTGGTCACCCCCACTCGGGATCAGACCGCAGAGTCAGCTGCCTCCGCCATTTGTAGAAACTTTATACAAGTATACGGCTGTCCTCAACGAATACATTCTGATCAGGGAGCACGTTTTTTGGGAAAAGTCATGGAATAACTACATCACCTCTATGGAATTGACAAATCCCGGTCCACACTGTATCACCCGCAAGGGAATGGGGCTTGTGAACGATTTAATCGGACATTGATTCAGATGTTGCGCACTCTGGAGAGTGACAAGAAGGCCCGTTGGCCCAAGTATGTTTCCGAATTAGTTTGGGTCTATAACAATAGGGTACATCGAGTGACTGGCTATACCCCCTATTCCCTGTTGTTTGGGTGAGAAGGTAAAGGGATCACGGAGGTGGGGTTAGACCCCGAAGAACCTCAGCCCTGGACTGGAGTGTCGTCTTGGGTCTGAAATCATCGCCATCGGCTGCAAACTCTTCACCGAATTGTACACACTAAGCTCCGAGACAGGGAGCACCCAGGGAAGAATGCAACCCCGCCTCCTAACCTCCAAAGCGGGGACTGGGTGCTTGTACTAGATCAATGCCCCCAGAACAAACTGGAGCCGCGTTGGGAAGAAAGTCCTTATCGGGTCTTACGCCGTATCCATCCGGACGGACCGGTGTACGAAATACGACCCGAGGAGGATGAAACACTGCCCACTCGTGTTGTGCATCTTAATATGTTATGCCCATGTACTTCCTCCGACCCGAAGCAACCGGAGCCTATCCCATCGACATCTGAACCGCCTTCCGTATGTTGGGACCCGGACGACGACAAAGATTGTCTCCCAGGACCCGGAGGCCCTCCACTCAGTAATGAATCATCTGATACAATTAGCCCGCCCGCATGAACCAGCCCACCGATGTCCACCACCCCAGACGACTCTACCTCAGTCGAACTTAGACGCTCCGAGCGGTCAACAGCCGGGAAACCCCCTGAATGATATGAGCAAGATCAATTCATATGGCAACGAACATTGAAACCTCTTCAGACCGATGTCAATAGACTAAGGCCCTCGCCAGAGGACTGGTGAGCTTACAGGGTGGGAGAGTGTGGGGAGGAGGACTCCCAGACAGTGAAAGGACAGGTACCCAGGGGATCACCATCAGGGTTCCTGAGGGAACGATACTTGGGAAGACAGTAAAAGGAAAGACTTGACTGAAGTTGTCAGGGAAACAGGGGGCGGGGCAAGCTTAAAAGGAGCAGGGGGCGCACTGAAGTGGCAGTTGACAGAGAGCAGGACAACAGACAGGAAGCCTTGTGAGACAGAGAGGACCGAGGGAGCAGACGGTGTGTTGTGGAGAGACCAACAGGGGCCTGTGAAAGGAAAGCTGCGGACTCACCGACTAGTGACACGTGAGAGACTTGCACCGGCGGCCGATCCCCGCATACGGTCCCATACAGCGACTCCCGCCGCTTCCCACCCTGTTGTGACAAGGCGGCTACCTCAGGCGACTGCAACGACGACAGACCAATACTTTACAGCGGCCAGGACACTGCCCCCCTGCCTTCTCCCATAGCTGCGACCCTGTCATCACCGGCCCCAGGGGGCACCACCTCGCTACAGGCGGTAGTAGAGGCACCCGTCCGGTATGCTCAGGGACCCTGAGCAGAGGTTGGTGAACGGTCATATTTTGAGACTGCGTCATAACCCCGCGGTGAGATGAGAGCCACAAGGAGACGCCTGTTGCGCCCATCGGCACAGTTTCTTCAGGGCCTGTTGCGCCCCACCGTCACAGTTTCTTCAGGGCCTGTTGCGCCCCACCGTCATCGTTTCTCCAGGGCCTGTTGCGCCCCACCGTCATCGTTTCTTCAGGGCCTGTTGCGCCCCACCGTCATCGTTTCTTCAGTGCCTGTTGCGCCCCACCGTCATAGTTTCTTCCGGGCCTGTTGCGCCCCACCGTCATCGTTTCTTCAGGGCCTGTTGCGCCCAGCTCCATCCCGGAATATCGAGGCGTCAAGGCAGCCGCATCAGCGACCTCTACGCGGCCACGCCTGTGATCCTGACAGACCCCTGGAAGGATAAGTTTATTATAAGAGATAAGGACCCCCCAGTTTGGTCATACGTGCCCTATAGCACCCGGGCCAACCGGGTTAGTCGCATTACCCATAAGAAAGTGTTGTTAGGTTTGTTGAGTCCCTGCGTGGACTGGTTGCTGTTAATACTTTTTTTTGGTTGCTCAATATAGCCCCAGCGGCTACAGTTTATAAAAGTTATTTCCACAAACCACACTCAGTCTCGTGTCTCGTCACTGCATCCTGCGAACCTGCTAGAACCCTACATAGGATCAGCCTGTAACTTGATTTTCCACTGTGATTTTGAATATCATTTCAAATCCAAACCTCCATGGGATATTAATTCTGATTTACATTGATTATTTTTATGTTTTATTGCTCTCAACGCATTCCACTATGCAATGAATAAAGATTTGCAACTGATACATTTCAGTCAATGATATCTAGGAAATGGTATATTAGTGTTCCCATTATTTTTTGAGCAGTGTATACACACATATACATATACCTAAGAGATGGGGAAGATGGTTACTCACCATATCTCCATCCCAAGGGTGTGGTTCAGCAAGTTAAAGAGACAGCTCCACAAACGTCTTTAGATAAACTATGTTGTCATACCGTGAGTGGGCGGAATCCTGTTGGCATATGGACTGTGCTATACGTTATCTTTTGTTTTCCCATAATGCCAGAAAGGTCGTGTTTATTTTGTTGAACTCTGCATTGCTTTATGCCGTGTTCTAATTAGTGATGGGCGAACCAGAACAGTAATGTTCGGGGTCTGTACTGAACACCTACTGATCGGGCACGGTCTTCTCCAGTAAGTCTGTGTTACTGTTCAGGTTAGGCACACCGATCCCAAACATCAAAACATCAGGTGTTTCCCACGCTGTCATCTGCATGACAGCACGAGAAAGACTGGCGGCTCTGATCAAGGGTAAGATCATTACCGCCGGTCAGAGTGCCGGCAGCTGTTACCAGCGATAAAAAGTGTACCTCAGGTCACAGGGGGATCGGCTAATGAGAGAGTGCTACTCCCATAAGGCTACACCTGTTGCTGTTAATAACAGCGAGAGCAGGCATGGCTGATGGAAGTATTCATCAGCCGGCATCTACAATATAAATAAATAAATTAAAAGATAGCTTGGGTTCTCCTCTATTTTTGATAACCAGCAATGCAAAACTGACAGCTGCGGGCTGCAACCCTCAGCTGTCAGGCTTATCATTGCTGGATATCAATAATAAAGGTGTCCCTATGCCGTTATTTTTAATTATTTAAATAAATAACTTAAAAAAAGGCATGCCCCCCATTTCTAACAACCAGCCGAGCTAAAGCTAACAGACGGGGGCTGGCATTCTCAGTCTGTTGAGGGGTCATGCATATTGCCCCACCAGCCAAAATATAGCAGGCTCAGAAAAGGCGCCTCTATTAGATGCGCTCATTCTGGCTCTTTGCCAGGCTCTTCTCACTTACCCTGTGATGGTGGCAACTGGGGTTCATATTTGTGGGGTTGATGTCACCTTTGTATTTTCAGTTGACATCAAAACCACAGGTTAATAAAGAAGAGGCATCTATAAGATGCTTATCCATTACTAACCCCATAGTCATATGGTCAGTAAATAACACCCAGAATAAAGTTCTTTATTTGAATTCCTTGGAAAACAGGACACCATCATTTCTCTGCACTGGAATATCCAAAAGGGGGTGGGTATACCACGGAGGGGGGCCAGAGCCATAAATGGGGGGGCATCCAAATTACTCTGAGGATCTACCAAAGGCTGCTTTTAAGGATGTGAACTGATGGTGATGTCACCATCCTGAACAAATAGTTACATGGTGTAACATGTTCCCTGAAACGATGGACTGCTGTCATGATCCAGGACGGGATTTCGCTTTGACCCGTCCTGGTTAGACTATGGGTTAATTGTGCTGCCTCTCTCTGGCAGAAGGAGGCTATTTAGTGCTCACTGGACCTGGGTCCGGTGTCAGTTATACTCCTGCCCTCAGCTGAGTTAAGTGACCTCTTGTATACGTGTGCCTTGTGCCTGATATCTTGCTTGCTTGTTCGGTTGTGATCTGGTTCTGTCCCTGTTACGAGTTCTGCCTGACCCTCTTGTACTGCGCTACCTCTCGTGTATGACTCTCTGCTTGTGACCCGACTTCTCTCTGCTTGTCCCCTTGGTATCACGTCGCCCTCTTGTGTATGACCTTTGGCTTTGTCTGACTACCTGTCTGTTTGTCCCTCCTGTACCTCGTTTGCCCGTACTGCTGTGACCTCTGTTTTGCCTGACTCTGAGTTGTTGTGTCCTGTCCTATCTGAAAACAGGATGCTAAGCCCCACCCCCTTGCAGTCACATGACCATAGGTCCCGTGCCAGATTATTCAGTTTCAGTGTCCGCAGGTCCCGTGCTTCTTTACCTTCCGGCGTTGACTGGACCCTAACACTATTAGCCTGAAGCACGCATGGTCACCTCTGCTGCCCTGCTCCACAGGTATCTTTTAGCACTGCTTCTGTTCTCAGGACACACGCACTGGCTCTATGAGCAAGTGCAGTGCGGTGTCTCTGACATTATAACTGACCCATACCATTTTTTTTTCTCTGCTCCCATTCACCTGTGTGTGTGATGGATCCTATGCATGCTCTTTCTGAGCAGGTTAAGCATCTGACGCAGATGTCTCAGAAACTCTTTGGAGAACAAAGAGTCCTGGCTCAGTCTCAGCAGCTGATCACCGACACTGTGCAGGGGGTTCTTTCATTGGGGGCTCGGGATGTTACATTAATTTCCCCTGAGTCTCCAGTGAAGTTACCAGATACCTTTTCTGGAGATAAAAATGACTTCAGAGTTTTCAAGGAGGGCTGTAAGCTTTTTTTTTTCCTTAAGACCACACTCTTCTGGGGATGAAAGTCAGAGAGTGGGGGTCATTATGTCTCTGTTAAGGGGAGCCCCCCAAGCTTGGGCTTTCTCCCTTCCTACCACGGCCCCTGAGCGTATGACTGTGGATGCATTTTTTGAGGCCCTGGGGCATATTTATGATGAGCCTGATCGGGTGCGTATGGCTGAGGACAGGCTGATGAATGTTTGCCAGGGGAAACACTCAGCCGAGTGGTTTTGCTGAGAGTTCAGACGCTGGGCTGCTGAGGTCTGCTGGAACGACGCCGCTCTCCGGGGGTTGTTCCGTAGAGGCCTGTCTGAGCATCTGAAAGACGCCTTGGCTCTCCACCCCCCACCTGATGCCCTGGAGGAAGCTATGACACAGGCCGTCCGAATGGATCGCAGGTTACGGGCAAGGGGAGTGATACAAACCGAGACATCATTATTCTCTCAAGGAAGGGGAGCCAGTTCTTCATTGAAAATCACGGAGATGGGAACCATCAACCTTAAGGAGGAAGAAAGGAGACAACGGCACGTGAGAAAATACTGTGTTCCCAGTGGCGAGTCTGGACATTGGAAAAAGGATTGCCCCTCCCGGCCACTAACCAACAAGCGACTGAGCCCGGGTGATTATCGTGGAGGTCACCCAGGCTCTCAGGTACCCTTTTCTGCATTTTCTAAAATGTCATTGCAAGTGGAACTTTGTTGTGGGAGTGTCTCCACATCTGCCTTCGTGGATTGCGGTTCATCATTGAACTTTATTGACTCTGACTTGGTGGCCAGGTGTAAGTTAGGGACAGTTAGGTTGGAGACTCCGATTCACCTTGTTGCTATTGACAAAACACCACTGGTTAAAAATGACATTGTGTTTTGTACTGAAGAGTTTCTCCTTAAAGTTAGTTCCTTACACCAGGAACGTATTTCATGTTTTGTAATGAACAACCTGCCTGCGGGACTGGTGTTGGGGTTCCCCTGGTTACATCTGCATAATCCTGTGATTAATTGGGAATCTCGGGATATTGTTAAATGGGGTCCCTATTGCTCTGAGAAATGTCTTGTTTCTGTGTCTGTGTCGTCCGTGGGTCTAGAAGGCATTCCGGAGTGCCTGATAGATTATACAGATGTTTTCTCCGAAAAAGAGGCTGAGGTTTTACCACCACACCGCCCATTTGATTGTGCCATTGACCTGGTTCCAGGTGCTAAATTGCCCAAAGCCCGCCTGTATAACCTCTCGGGTCCGGAACGGGCTGCGATGAAGGAATATATTTCCGAGAGCCTCCGTAAGGGACACATTCGTCCTTCTGTTTCTCCTGTGGCAGCAGGGTTCTTTTTTGTAAAAAAAAAAAGACGGTGGTTTGCGCCCATGCCTCGATTTTCGTGAGTTAAATAAAATAACTGTGAGAAATACTTATCCCCTTCCACTTATTCCTGATTTATACAATCAGTTGTCCGGAGCCAAGTGGTTTTCGAAATTAGATCTACGGGGAGCGTATAACCTTATCCGAGTCCGGGACGGAGATGAGTGGAAGACCGCTTTTCTCACTACTGAAGGGTTGTTTGAAAATTTGGTCATGCCCTTCGGCCTGACCAACGCTCCAGCGGTCTTCCAAAATTTCATAAATCATGTGTTCTCCGATTTGATTGGACGTTTTATGGTGGTGTATTTGGATGACATTTTAATCTACTCGCCTGATAAACAGGCTCACATTGGTCATGTTCAGACAGTTCTCCAAAGGCTCAGGGAGAACTGTCTTTTTGCTAAACTTGAAAAATGTTTATTTTTCGTTCAGGAACTGTCCTTTCTGGGGTTCATCGTGTCTGCTGAAGGGTATCGCATGGATCCTAATAAGGTGCAGGCCATTCTCGAGTGTGTTCAACCGTGTGATTTGAAGGGTCTGCAACGTTTCCTAGGGTTCGCTAATTATTATCGGAAATTTATAAGGGGGTTCTCACAGGTGGTTAAACCCCTCACAGACATGACTCAAAAGGGGGCCGATATCAAGAATTGGTCAACCGCAGCGGTAGCGGCATTTCAGTTTTTGAAAAAATGTTTCATGTCGGCCCCGGTTCTTATTCAACCGGACCCCTCTGAACCATTTATTGTTGAGGTAGACGCCTCAGAGGTGGGGACCCGCCACTTTGACCAATTTAAGACCTTGCGCCTTTTTCTCAAAGAAGTTCTCCCCTGCGGAGAGAAACTATGATGTGGGGAATCGGGAACTTCTGGCCGTAAAGTTGGCCTTTGAAGAATGGAGGCATTTTTTGGAGGGGGCTGTTCATCCTATAACGATAATCACAGACCACAAAAACCTAGCTTACATTGAGTCAGCTAAAAGGTTGACTCCCAGACAGGCTAGATGGTCACATTTTTTTTTCCCGATTCAACTTCTCGATCACTTTTCGACCAGGATCCAAGAATATCAGAGCGGATGCGTTGTCACGCAGTCTAGATCCGGTGTCCCCCCCGGAACCTCCATCCTCCATTCTTCAGCCTGGGGTGGTGGTGGCAGAGGTTTCTAATGTGTTGGAACGGGAGATTCGAGAAGCCCAGGCTCTTGCACCTCCAGCTAAGCCGGTGGATAAACTTTTTGTGCCAGCTCAGTTTCATCTCAAGGTCCTCCAGGTGTTCCATGACTCAGTTCTGGGTGGACATCCAGGGATCTCAGCGACCCGGAAGGCCATTGCTAGAATATTCTGGTGGTCTTCTTTAGCCTCTGATGTTGGGGAGTATGTGTCTGCGTGTGAGGTTTGTGCCCGTGCGAAAACTCCCCATAACCGGCCGGCGAATTGGTAACACTGCCAATTCCTGAGAGACCATGGACTCATCTGTCCATGGATTTCATCACCAACCTTCCCCCTTCCAAGGGTAATACCATGGTCTGGGTCGTAGTGGACAGGTTTAGTAAGCAGAAAAAACAAAAAAAACTGAATTGAATGACATGCATGATGTAAAAGCATGTTCACATTGGCCATAAAAGCAAGCAAAACCAAAGGAAAAAACAATGTATGCATATACCCTAATAAAAATAAATAAGTAAAAAAGCAAGTGCATTAAATAACATAGGGTACTTAGTAAACACTATTTTGATCAAAAAAGTATAAAGCTGTCCCACCACGACAAGGTGTACCCATTTGAGACAGTAACTACACTAACGGTTAAAACCTACCTAGTGTGAATAGTAGCAGAGTCTCTGGGTCCCAAACGGACACCCAGCTTCAGAGGGACTAAATAAACTACACAGCTCAGTAGAATGGAGGCCACACCCTATTTGTACTGAATACAAAAATGCTGAAGAAAAAACAAAAAAACTGAACTGAAGTAGAATTGAATGACATGCATGATGTAAAAGCATGTTCACATTGGCCATAAAAGCAAGCAAAACCAAAGGAAAAAACAATGTATGCATATACCCTAATAAAAATAAATAAGTAAAAAAGCAAGTGCATTAAATAACATAGGGTACTTAGTAAACACTATTTTGATCAAAAAAGTATAAAGCTGTCCCACCACGACAAGGTGTACCCATTTGAGACAGTAACTACACTAACGGTTAAAACCTACCTAGTGTGAATAGTAGCAGAGTCTCTGGGTCCCAAACGGACACCCAGCTTCAGAGGGACTAAATAAACTACACAGCTCAGTAGAATGGAGGCCACACCCTATTTGTACTGAATACAAAAATGCTGAAGAAAAAACAAAAAAACTGAACTGAAGTAGAATTGAATGACATGCATTCCGGTGGTCTTCTTTAGCCTCTGATGTTGGGGAGTATGTGTCTGCGTGTGAGGTTTGTGCCCGTGCGAAAACTCCCCATAACCGGCCGGCCGGGGAATTGGTAACACTGCCAATTCCTGAGAGACCATGGACTCATCTGTCCATGGATTTCATCACCAACCTTCCCCCTTCCAAGGGTAATACCGTGGTCTGGGTCGTAGTGGACAGGTTTAGTAAGCAGGCACATTTTGTACCTTTGGCAGCTCTACCTAATGCGGAAATATTGTCCAGATTGTTTGTGGAGCATGTGGTGCGGTTGCATGGGGTACCCCTGAATGTGGTGTCTGATAGGGGAGTGCAATTTGTGTCCAGATTTTGGAGAGCTTTTTGTAGGAGGTTGGGTATTGGTCTGTCCTTTTCATCCGCCTACCATCCAGAGACTAATGGGCAGACTGAGCGGACCAATCAGTCTCTGGAGCAAATTCTGCGTTGTTTGACCTCAGCCCGACAGGATGATTGGTGTTCTGTGTTACCATTGGCTGAGTTTGCATTTAACAACCGCACTAACCAGTCTACGGGTACATCTCCATTTTTTTGCAATTATGGGTTTCATCCTCATTTTGGAGAATTTTCCCGCTTGAATTCTGGGTGTCCTGGGGCGGATGAGACGATCCAGCGGTTGGGGGAGGTATGGCGGGAGGTCCAGAATAACATTATGAAGGCCCAGGACAAATTTAAATTTTTTGCGGACAAAAAACGATCCGTGGGTCCAATGTTTCAGGTTGGGGATAAGGTATGGTTATCCACCAAAAATATAAGGCTCAAGGTCCCCTCTGCGAAGCTTGGACCCAAGTTTATAGGTCCCTATGTAATTACCGAAGCAGTTAACCCGGTGGCTTTTCGGTTGAGTCTTCTACCATCTCTAAGCATCCCTAATGTTTTCCATAAAGCCCTTTTGAAACCTGTGAGGTCCGGTGGGGAGGGATCATCATCTTCCCCGACACCGGTTTTGGTAGATGGGCAGGCTGAGTACGAGGTGGAACGAATTGTCGACTCCAGGTTGGTCCGTCGCGCCCTTCAGTATCTGATACATTGGAAGGGCTACGGTCCTGAGGAACGCTTGTGGGTTCCTGCTCGATCAGTTCATGCGGATCGGTTGATCCGAGCCTTTCACGCCAAGTACCCTGAGAGACCTGGGGGTCCATTGAGAGGAGGGTACTGTCATGATCCAGGACGGGATTTCGCTTTGACCCGTCCTGGTTAGACTATGGGTTAATTGTGCTGCCTCTCTCTGGCAGAAGGAGGCTATTTAGTGCTCACTGGACCTGGGTCCGGTGTCAGTTATACTCCTGCCTTCGGCTGAGTTAAGTGACCTCTTGTATACATGTGCCTTGTGCCTGATATCTTGCTTGCTTGTTCGGTTGTGATCTGGTTCTGTCCCTGTTACGAGTTCTGCCTGACCCTCTTGTACTGTGCTACCTCTCGTGTATGACTCTCTGCTTGTGACCCAACTTCTCTCTGCTTGTCCCCTTGGTACCACATCGCCCTCTTGTGTATGACCTTTGGCTTTGTCTGACTACCTGTTTGTCCCTCCTGTACCTCGTTTGCCCGTACTGCTGTGACCTCTGTTTTGCCTGACTCTGAGTTGTTGTGTTGTGTCCTGTCCTATCTGAAAACAGGATGCTAAGCCCCACCCCCTTGAAGTCACATGACCATAGGTCCCGTGCCAGATTATTCAGTTTCAGTGTCCGCAGGTCCCGTGCTTCTTTACCTTCCGGCGTTGACTGGACCCTGACACTATTAGCCTGAAGCACGCATGGTCACCTCTGCTGCCCTGCTCCACAGGTATCTTTTAGCACTGCTTCTGTTCTCAGGACACACGCACTGGCTCTATGAGCGAGTGCAGTGCGGTGTCTCTGACAACTGCAACATAGGGTGTCGTTGTTCCTATTACGCCTATCCGGCCTGTAGTGTAGACTGGCAACCCAGTGAGGGACTGCAGGCATCTACTGTGTCTTTTAATGAGGTAATAGTACTTGGTCTTTTGTACTCCGGAAGTTTGGTGACTCTGATCAGTGCTACACTTCCCCACCAACTCATTCCTGACAAATTTGTGATAGTTCACTGTACACACAGAGACACCAAGCGCTACCCTGTGGTCACATTAACCATGGGAAAAGACTATGGAGTCCCATGAGGTCGGGGTAGTCAAGCACTTGATATATCCTATCATAGTGGAGGCAAGACTTTTCTGGCTTTTGGGACTTATGGAAAAAGAGGACTGTACGAGTGTCTTGTACAAAAGACAAACTCCTGGGGAAGAAACCCTGTTGAAATCAAAGGTGGATGAGTTCCCCCTGTGTGTCCTAACCAGAGGGGAGCATGAGAGAGTGACCAAGGAGACCACCCTCTTTAAGTTGAGAGTGTCTGGAGAGAATCTTGGGACTGCTCAAATTAGGGAACTTGCCTTAAAGGGGGCATTTGATAATGTTACTGTCTGGAACATGGTTGCTCAAGAGCTGGGGGCAGACACCAGGTTTCCACACTTTGTACTCAATGAGGAGTTCTTGTATCAGGTAACTAAACTGAGGTGAGGGGAAATCATGTAGCAGTTGTTGGTTCCAGGTCCCTATCGGTGGAGAGTTGCAGACATGGCACATTCGCATGTTTTGGGGGGAACACCTGAGTAGAAAAAAATTAGGAGAGGATAATGCAGGGGTTCTATTTGCCCGTATGCTACTGGGATATCATAAATTATTGCAGGTCCTGCCCTACCTGCCAGGTAACTGCTCCCTCTTCCCCTTTCCGAAGACCCCTGGTCCCGTTACACTTTATAGAGGTCCCATTTGAGAGTAGTGCGATGGACCTAGTAGGTCCCATAGTTAAGTCTGTACTGGGACATCAATACATCCTGGTGGTCATGGACAATGTGACCCGTTACCCAGAGGCAGTACCACTGAGCAACTCCTCTGCCAAGTGTATAGCACGAGAGCTTGTGCATATTTTTTCTAGGACTGGCCTGCCAGAGGAGCTCTTGATGGACCAAGGGACACTGTTCATGAGCAAGGTGATGAAGAACCTGTGTAGGGTCCTCCAGATTGCCCAGCTGAGAACCTCCATCTACCATCCATAGATGGATGGCCTAGTGGAGTGCATCAAAAAGACCTTAAAGGCTATGCAAATTCTTGAGAAGGATGGATGAGACTGGTACTATCTTTTTTCCGTTACTGCTCTTCTCTGTCAGGGAAGTTCCTTAAGCCTCCACTGGTTTCTCTCCGTTCAAGCTCATGTATGGTCGACATCCACATGGACTCTTGGATATCACTAAGGAAACCTGGGAAGCCAAGGTCAAGCCCCCATCAGAGCATCATAGAGCACGTCACCCAGATGCAGAAGAGAATGGCGAAAGTGATGCCTATCCTGAAGGCACATCTCCTCCAGGCACAGTAGGTACAGGCAAGAGTGTATAACCGGTCAGCGATGCCAAGGCAATTCCAGCCTAGGGACTGCATACTGGTGCTTATCCCCACGGTTGAGAGCAAGTTCCTGGCCAAGTGGCAAGGCACATACAAGGTGGTGGAAAAGTTGAGCGAGGTTAATTAAAAGGTCCACCAGCCAGTACGAAGAAAGCCTCACCAAGTATACCACATGAACTTGCTAAAGCCGTGCCAAGATTGGGAATCGCAGGAAGCCGCAAGTCTGGGAGCTCGTCCAAAGCCAAATTTGGAGGATGTCACGTTTGTGTAGATTCTTTCAATGGCCCAGAAGCAACAGTGTCAAGAATTCTAAAGCGGAACCGTGACCTGTTCTCGAAGTTGCAGGGGCGCACGCAGCTGGTGGAGCATGACATTCTGATAAAGCCGCATATAAGGGTGAAGGATTCACAAAGCACACCAGGAGGTAATCTTAAATGAGGTGAAGAGAATGCTGGACCTCAGTGTGAAAGAGGAGTCCAAAAATTGGTTGGTTGTTTGATTCCTATCATACTTGTTCCGGTGTGTGGCGGTTTTGGAACAAATACTGCAGGCTAAATGATGCGTCCAAATTTGACGCCTAGCCGATGCCACGCATCCATGAACTCATTGAGAGGCTTGAACCTGCAAGGTACATTACCACCCTCAACCTGACAAAGTGCTGCTGGCAAATCCCCCTGTCGATGAGCGCCAAGGAGAAGACGGCCTTCTCAAAACCTGATGGGTGATTTCAATATCCAAGAATGCCTTTCAGACTACAGGGTGCCCCAGCCACCTTCCAGAGGGCCATGCCATGTATCGGATCTTAGCTCCCCATAAGAAGTAACATTCAGCCCAGTCTGCGGTAGTCATCTACCAAAGGTACAGGTGATTATGATTGTTCTGTGGAAGGCGGGTTTACCATATATCCAAAATAAGTGACATGGGGAAGGAAGAGACCAAATACTTGCTACAATGTCAGGAGAGGCGAAATCAAGCGACAAGTAAACAAGGTCAAGGCAATCTATAAGTGGCCGTAAACGCTTTCCAAGAAGCAGGTGAGAGCGTTTCCTGGCATTGTGGGGTATTACTGGAGGTTTATGCAAAATTTTGCCTAGATTACCACACCACTGAAGGATTTCTTAAAGGTACCAAATTGACGATGGTCAAATGGACTGATAAAACAGAAATGGCATTCCAAGAGCTGAAACTGGCCCTGTGTAAACAGCCAGTCCTGGTCGCACCAGATTTTAGTAAAAAATTTGTGGTTCACACAGATGCATCAGAAGTCAGGGTGGGAGCCGTGCTTTCTCCAGAGATAAATGGTGAAGAACATCCAATTCTGTATCTGAGTCGGAAGCTCTCTTCCTGAGAGAAAAATTATGCCATTTTCGAGAAAGAGTGATTAGCCATCAAATGGGCTGTTGATAATCTGAAATATTACCTACTTGGCCATAGATTTAATCTAGTGTTGGACCATACACCTCTGAGATGGTTAAGAGAAAAGAAGAGTAAGAATGCCTGGATGACTAGGTGGTTCTTAGGCCTGCATTGGTTTATGCTGTGTTCTAATAAACCAGCAAAAGAGTAACCCAAGAAGCGCCCCTGTGTCTACCTCTGCGAGAGTCAAGTGAGCCAATCTAACACAATATAATAATAATAATAATAATAAATTTTATTTCTATAGCGCCGACATATTCCGCAGCACTTTACATTTCAGAGGGGACTTGTACAGACAATATACATTACAGCATAACAATAATCACATATATCATAACAGATACCAAGAGGAATGAGGGTCCCGCTTGCAAGCTTACAATCTATGAGGAAAAAAGGGGAGACACGAAAGGTGGGTGGTAACAGTTGCCCTGATTGTATGGACCAGCCATAATGTTAAGTGTGTAACAGTACAGATGCAGAGGGCTAATGGATGCATAAAGCATGTGGGAACATGATGCGGGGAACCTGGTTGTGGTAAAAAACTTTTGGCTATGCCACATAGGGATAGATTAGGTTAATGTGTTGAGGCGGTAGGCCAGTCTGAATAAATGAGTTTTCAGGGCATGCTTAAAATTGTGGGGATTGGGGACTAATCGTATTGACCTGGGAAGTGCATTCCAAAGAATTGGCGCAGCACGTGTATAGTCTTGAAACGGGAGTGGGAGGTTCTGATTATTGAGGATGCTAACCTCAGGTCATCAGCAGAACGGAGGGCGCCGGTAGGACGGTATACTGAAACAAGGCAGGAGATGTAGGGTGGTGCTGAGCCATGAAGAGCTTTGTGGGTGAGGGTAATAAGTTTGTACTGGATTCTGGAGTGAATGGGTATCCAGTGTAGTGACTGGCACAATGTAGAGGCATCGGTGTAACGATTGGCGAGGAATATGATCCTGGCAGCAGCATTCAAGACAGATTGGAGAGGGGAGAGTTTGGTAAGAGGGAGACCGATTAGAAGGGAGTTACAATAGTCGAGACGAGAATGAATAAGAGAAACAGTCAGAGTTTTTGCAGAGTCAAAAGTAAGAAAAGGTCGAATTCTAGAAATGTTTTTGAGGTGCAGATAACAAGAGCGAGCCAGTGATCGGATGTGGGGGACAAAGGAAAGCTCGGAGTCAAGTATGACCCCAAGACAGCGGGCATGTTGCAGGGGAGTAATAGTAGAACCACACACGGAAATGGCAATGTTGGGTATAGGTACATTAGTAGCGGGAGGAAACACAAGGAGTTCAGTCTTTGATAGGTTCAGTTTCAGATATAGTGAGGACATGATGTTAGACACAGCATTTAGACAATTGCCGGTGTTTTCTAGAAAGGCTAGCGTGATGTCAGGAGAAGAAGCGTATAATTGCATGTCGTCAGCATAGAGATGGCACTGGAAACCAAATCTACTGATTGTATGACCAATAGGGGCAGTATACAAAGAGAAGAGGAGGGGGCCTAGGACTGATCCTTGAGGAACCCCAACAGTAAGGGGAAGATGAGAGGAGGAGGAGCCAGCAAAAGATACAGTAAAGGAGCGGTCAGAGAGATAGGAGGAGAACCAGGAGAGAACGGTGTCCTTGAGGCCAATGGAACAGAGCATAGTGAGGAGGAGCTGATGATCCACAGTGTCGAATGCTGCAGAGAGATCCAAGAGAATTAGCATGGAGTAATGACCATTTGATTTAGCTGTTAGTAGATCATTAGAGACTTTAGTGAGGGCAGTTTCAGTAGAGTGTAAAGAGTGGAAACCGGATTGGAGAGGGTCGAGAAGAGAGTTTTCTGAGAGATAGCGGATAAGACGGGAGTGGACTAGGCGTTCCAGGAGTTTAGAGATGAAGGGAAGATTAGAAACAGGTCTATAGTTAGCGGCACAGTTTTGGTCGAGGGATGGTTTTTTAAGTAGTGGATGTATGATGGCATGCTTAAATGAGGAGGGAAAGATACCAGAAGAGAGAGAGAGGTTAAATATTTTAGTTAGGTGAGGGGTGACAGCAGGGGAAAGGGGCTGGAGTAGATGTGACGGAAATGGGTCACTGGTGCAAGTGGTTGGGCGAGAAGATTCAAGGAGCCTGCTTACTTCTTCTTCTGTGACTGGTTCAAAATCAGAGAGTGAGCTAGATGCAGTGGGGGAGGGAGGACAGTGCATGGTATGAGGTGATTGGGAGATAATTTCCTCTTCGGATCTGGTCAATTTTTTCTTTGAAGTAATTGGCCAGATCGTCAGCACGAAGCTCCGTGGTTGGGGCCTGTTCTCTTGGGTTGAGTAGAGAATGAAAAGTGTCAAAGAGACGTTTAGGGTTATTGGACAGTGAAGTGATGAGGGTGATGAAATAGGTTTGTTTTGAGAGGTGAAGAGCAGTGTTGTATGTTCGAAGCATAAACTTATAATGGATGAAATCTTCGGGTAGGTTGGATTTTCTCCACAGACGTTCGGCGCACCTGGAGCACCGCTGCAGGAAACGTGTTTGCAGGGTGTGCCAGGGTTGTCGCCGTCTGTGTTGTGGTGTTCTATGTATAGGAGGAGCAAATTCATCCGGGGCACTTTGAAGTGTTTCATTGTAATGCTTCAATGCAGAATCAGGACATGAAAGGGAGGCGATAGGGGCCAATGAAGACTGCAAGTTCTTAATAAGTTTCTGGGTGTTAATGGCCTGTATGTTTCTATAAATATGGACAGTGGGGGTGACCTGAGCAGCCTGGCAGTTCTTGATAGAGAATGAAAGAAGGCTGTGGTCAGAGAGCGGGTGAGGGGAGTTTGCAAAATCATCCACTGCACAAAGCCGAGAGAAGACCAAGTCGAGGGAGTTTCCGTCTTCATGCGTTGGAGAATTAGTAAGCTGTAAAAGGCCAAATGAGGAGGTTAGAGATAAAAGGTGAGTAGCAGATGGGGAGAGGGGAAGAGCAATTGGGATGTTGAAATCGCCCATGATGAGGGTAGAGATGTCACTGGAGAGAAAATGTGGAAGCCAAGTGGCAAAATGATCCAGGAACTGATGGGAGGGGCCGGGAGGAAGATATACCACCACCACTCGCATGGAGAAGGGGGTGTAGAGTCTGATGGCATGGACCTCAAAAGAAGGAAATACAAGTGAAGGTACTTGAGGGATAACCTGAAAGGTACATTTTGATGATAGGAGCAGACCAACGCCTCCACCTGCTCTATTGTCTGATCTTGGGGTATGAGAGAAGTGTAGTCCCCCGTATGAAAGAGCAGCAGCAGCGGTAGTGTCTGACTGCTGGATCCAGGTTTCAGTAAGAGCCAGGAGGTTAAGAGAATTAGAAAGGAAAAAGTTATGAGTGAAGGAGAGTTTGTTACACACTGAGCGAGAATTCCAAAGTGCACAATTAAGAGAGACAGATGGCATGCAGGGAATATTAATAAGATTAGAGGGGTTTCTGAGTGTAGCAGTTGGGGGGTTTGACTTTCTATAACATGGGGGACCAGGGTTGGGAGCAATGTCTCCTGCGACTAGGAGAAGGAGGATAGAAAGAGTGAGCAGAAGGTTTAATTGATTTGTGAGAGCGTCTCTGATGTTGAATGGTGGGACTGAATGGATCTGTGCTGTGTAGCAATGTGAAAAGAGCGTGAGTGCTATACATAGGAGAGGAAAGGAGTGAGGGGCCAATATGGACGGTGTGTAGAGAGTTAATACCAGGGCGGTGGATGTGTGTAAGTGCAGCGGCCAGGATATAAATTAGACAAATGCATATGGTAAATATTTGGGTTGCCCAAATGTACAGGGAAGAGATTTATTTATCTGTCTTACCTGTCTCCTGCCCTGTCTAACTGCCATGTTATAACTGCCAGCGTACTTTGATGCATGTACTTAGATTACATGTACATAAATGCCAACCCTGCATAAAAAATACAATATATATGTATATAATATTATATATATTTTTGGGGCTCTCTTGGTCTCAAGGACCCCTGTACAACTGCTACCTCTGTAATCTGTAGTTAAACTACTACGAAATCTTTATAAACTCAGAACAGTGACTCTCAGTGAGGCCAGGACAAGGAATCATTCCAAACAAGTGTCTAAGGCCTGTTTCACACTTATGTTTTTCAGATCAGTTGTAATCCGCGAAAATGGCGGAAAACGGATCCGTAGGCATTTTGACAGCAACGTGTGCCACCGGACCGTTGTTTTGACGGATCCGGCGAAGGTTGAATTTTAAAGGAACCCGTGCCCGGAAAAACGAAAGATAGAGAGAAAGAGAAAGAGAGAAAAAAAATTTTGGCGGATCCGTCAAAAAACGGGTGTGACGGACGACCATCAGTCATGATCCGCCACTAATGTAAGTCTATGGGGGAAAAAACGGATCCGCCCCTTTTTTGGCGGATCCGTTTTTTTCCGAAATTGGCGGATTTTGGCTGACGCAAAAAAACTGAAGTGTGAAACAGGCCTAATAGGAAAACTATTTTAAGAATGAAAGTGTCTGCTCAGTTTTATGGTAATCACACAAGGATTTCTGAAATACTGGATGGCTTTTAATCCAAACACTTATGTGAACATTTAATTGTAAGTTTGTTTATTGCAAAATCAGTCATGATAATTGCAACAGGACACCAAAACTTTGCTCAAAGATTATAGATTAAAATTTATTATCTCTCTATATGTGGCACCCCAGGAGTCCGGTTGCCACAGTGGCATTCCTTCCCTCACAGGGGGGTGATGACACGCCTTCGAGCAAGGAGGGTTTCCCTGACCAGAAAATACTTACATCCAACACTTTTCCTGACTCCAGACCAGAAGGCGGAGCTCTCAACCCAGTTTCAGGGGAGCTTCTCTATTAGTTCTGGCCTGGAGGAGGGGTTAGTCAGTTAGTGTCTGGGACTGAGAGAGACAGGGTCTGAGTGAAGAGACGAGAGAGAAGTGAAAAAGAACCTGTGGAGTGCATCTATGACCAAGCTCACAACAGAGTACAGTGCTAGAAGCTGGACACGGGAGTCCATGGCTGACGGGTACAATAGTCTCAGCAGCTAAATCCGGAGGGCAGGGGATTGCAGGTCTCCTGGCCCAGCAAACACCCGAAGGCACAGAAGCAGACCAGAGTGGGGAGTCTGCGCAGCCTCAGTGACTACAGCTGACGTCACTTAGGCTGTGCAGATTCCCCGCCTGACCCGCGGTGAACTCAACAGTGTGGAAAAATGTTCAGAAACTTTCCCATGCTAATGAGTTCATGTCAGGTCAGGCGGGGAGGCTGAGCAGGCAGCTTTTCATTCATTCTACAGTGGTTTACAGCCAGGGGGTAGCAAAAGCACCTCTCCTGGTTGTAAACTATTTAACCCCTTGAGATGGATTGCAGCGTGGGACATGAGTGTGCGGCGGACAGGTATGGGATATTGTTGCTTTTATACTTTGGATTTTTTACAGGACAACAAGGGCTTCAATTGGAATGGGAGTTTAATAAAGATGACAAAAATGTGTGTTTAATTAGTTCATTAAAAGTCTTTATTCTTAATGTCTTTGTTTTTTTAACCCTTTCAGACTAGTGGATTAATAATGAATAGGTGTCTTATTGACACCTCTCCATTATTAACCTGGCTTAAACACTTCCTGACATTTGACGTACTATCCCGTCCTTGTGCCCTGGGCCTTAATGCCCATGGACGGGATAGTACGTCATTGCAATCAGCTGTGCTCACGGGGGGGGGCGCAGCTGATTGCAGCCGGGTGTCAGCTGATTATCAAAGCTGACACCCGGCACTATGTGCCAGGACCGGTCACGGACCGCTCCCGTTACATTAACCCCCGGCACACTGCGATCAAACATGATCGCAGAGTTCTGGGTGCATAGGGAAGAATCACACAGGGAGGGGGCTCCCTGCATGCTTCCCTGAGACCCTCAGAACAACGCGATGTGCTTGCGTTGTTCCGAGGGCCTCCTCCCTGCAGGCCCCCGGATCCAAGATGGCCACGGGGGCCTTCCGGGTCCTGCAGGGAAGTGGCATGTCAGTGCCTGCTGAGAGCAGGCGCTGAGAAGCCACCTGCACTGCCTGTCAGATCGCTGATCTGACACAGTGCAGTGCAAAGTGTCAGATCAACAATCTGACACTATATAGTAATGTCCCCCCTTGGGACTATGTAATACAGTAAAAAAAAATCTGCAAAAATAATTTTTAAAAAATTCCTAAATAAATAAATAAAAAATATTCCCTAATAAATTCTTTTTTTTGGAAATAAAAAAAAACAATAAGGCTAAGTGCCCACGTTGCAGAAATACTGCAAAAATGTCTGCAGCATTTCCACAACTCCCTGCTGCGGGTAAAACGCATGTGGAATTCGCATGCGTTTTCCCGCAAAACACTAGCGTTTTGCAAGCGTTTTTAGGTTGCAGAATGCTTGCGCTTTCCAAGAGATTTGTAGCATCGCTTGGAAAAGTGATTGACAGGTTGCTCACACTTGTCAAGGATAGTGCTTGACAAGTGTGACAAACTTTTTACTATTGATGCCTATGCAGCATCAATAGTAAAAGATAGGCTGTTAATATAATAAAAAAAAATATATAAGGTTATTCTCACATTCTGACTGCCCACGATCTCTCTCCTCCGCGGCGCTCCCGGTACGTTCCGTTCCCAGGGATGCCTTGCGACAATTACCTCTGATGACACAGTGGTCTTGTGAGACCGCTACGTCGTCAAAGGTCATTTGCGCAATGCATCCCTGGGAACGGGAGTTGCTGCCAGCGCCAATGACGACCGCAAGGACTCTGGGGGCCGTCAGAGGGTAAGTATATCTCCAGACCCTGGGTACCATCCGCACATGAGACGCTCCCTTTACGCATGGTGGGCATAGCCACATGCGTAAAGTGAGCGTTTCAATTCAATCCTATGGCGGCGGAATCGCCGCGATTCCGCAGAAATAATGAACATGCTGCGGATTTTACCGCTATGCGATTCCGCAGCAGTAAAATCCGCATCATTATCACAGCAACTGCAGAATCCCATAGGATTGCATGGGGATGTGTTTTTGAAGCTTTTAGCGCTTCCGCGGCCACAAAAACGCGGCGGAAACGCTAATCAAATGCAATGTGGGAACATAGCCTAAAAGTACACATATTTAGTATTGCTGCGTCCGTAACGACCCGCCCTATAAAACTGTCCCACTAGTTAACCCCTTTAGTGAACCCCTTAAAAAAAGGCAAAAAATGATTTATCATCATACCGCCGAACAAAAAGTGCAATAACACGAGATCAGAAAGATGGATATAAATAAACATGGTACCGCTGAAAACATCATCTTGTCCCGCAAAAAGCGAGCCACATTACAGCATCATCAGTGAAAAAATAAAAAAGTTATAGCTCACAGAATAAAGCAATGCAAAAATAATTATTTTTTTATATAAAATTGTTTTATTGTATAAAAGCGCCAAACATAAAAAAATGATGTAAATGAGGTATCACTGTCATCGTACTAACCCAAAGAAAAAAATTGCTTTATCAATTTTACCACACACGGAACGGTATAAAGGCCCCCCCCAAAATAAAAGAAATTCATGAATTACTGGTTTTTGTTCATTTTGAATCGCAAAAATCTGCATAAAAAGCGATCAAAAAATGTCATCTGCCCGAAAATGGTACCAATAAAAACGTCAATTCATCCTGCAAAAAAAAGACCTCACATGACTCTGTGGGCCAAAATATAGAAAAATAATAGCTCTCAAAATGTGGTGATGCAAAAACTAATTTTTGCAATAAAAAGAGTCTTTTAGCGTGTGACAGCTGCAAAACATAAAAACCTGCTATAAATAGTAAATCAAACCCCACTTTATCACTCCCTTAGTTAGGGAAAAATAATAAAATTAAAAAAGTATTTATTTCCATTTTCCCATTAGGTTCAGGGTTAGGGTTAGGGTCAGGGCTAGGTTTAGGGCTAGGTCTAGTGCTAGGGTTAGGGTTGGGATTAGGGTTAGGGGTGTCTTGGGGTTAGGGTTGGAGTTAGAATTGGGGGGTTTCCACTGTTCAGGCACATCAGGGGCTCTCCAAACGCGACATGACTCCTGGAGACCATTCCATCAAAGTCTGCATTCCAAAACATCACTACTTCCCTTCCGAGCCCTGATGCGTGCCCATACAGTAGTTTACTCCCACATATGGGGTATCAGCATACTCAGGATAAATTGGACAACAACTTTTGGGGTCCAATTTCTCCTGTTACCCTTGGGAAATTAAAAAATTGGGGACTATGTTTGTGGAAAAAATATGATTTCTTTATTTTCACACTCGTGCGTTATAAACTTCTGTGAAGCACTTGGTGGTCCAAAGTGCTCACCACACATCTAGATAAGTTCCTTGGGGGGTCTAGTTTCCTAAATGGGGTCACTTGTGGGGGGTTTCCACTGTTCAGGCACATCAGGGCCTCTCCAAATGCGACATGGCATCCAGCCAATTCTGCGTTGAAAAAGTCAAATGGTGCTCATTCCCTTCCGAGCTCTGCCATGCGCCCAAACAGTGGTTTACCCCAACATATGGGGTATCAGCATACTCAGGAAAAATTGCACAATAACTTTTGGTGTCCTGTTTCCCTTTGGAAAATAAAAATTAGGGGTGAAAAGATCATTTTTGTGGAAAAAAATATGATTTTTTAATTTTACAGCTGTACGTTATAAACTTCTGTGAAGCCCTTGGGGGTTTAAAGTTCTCACCACACATCTAAATAAGTTCCTTGGGGGGTATAGTTTCCAAAATGAGGTCACTTGTGGGGGGTTTCCACTGTTTAGGCACATCAGGGGCTCTCCAAACGCCACGACATGGCGTCCAATCTCAATTCCAGCCAATTTTGCGTTGCCATCAGAGCTTTGCCATGCACCGAAAAAGTGGTTCCCCAAACATATCATGTATCAGCGTACTTAGGACAAATTGCACAATAATTTTTGAGGTCCAATTTCTCCTGTTACCCTTGCTAAAATTAAAGAAAAATTGCACCTGAAGTAATTTTTTTGTGAAAAAAAGTTAAATGTTCATTTTTAAAAAAAAATTCTAAAATTTCTGTGAAGCACCTGAAGGGTTAATAAACTTCTTGATGTGGTTTTGAGCACCTTGAGGGGTGCAGTTTTTAGAATGGTGTCACTTTTGGGTATTTTCTATCATATAGATCTCTCAAAGTGACTTCAAATGTGACGTGGTCCCTAAAAAAAAAGGTGTTGTAAAAATGAGAATGGTCAACTTTTAACCCTTATAACTTCCTAACAATAAAAAATTTTGATTACAAAATTGTCCTGAAGTAAAGTAAATATGTGGGAAATGTTACTTATTAAGTATTTTGTGTGCCATATCTCTGTGATTTAAGGGCATAAAAATTAAAAGTTGGAAAATTGCAAAATTTTCACCAAATTTCGTTTTTTTTCACAAATAAACACAAGTTATATCAAAGAAATTTTACCACTAACATGAAGTACAATGTGTCACAAGAAAACAATGTAATAATCACCAGGATCCATAGAAGCGTTCCAGAGTTATTACCTCATAAAGGGACAGTGGTCAGAATTGTAAAAATTGTGCTGGAAGTGCTGGAATAGGCTCATTTTACAGATGCGCCTTTTCTGGGGTGGCTGGAGGCAGATGTTTTTAGTCAGGGGGGCCAATAACCATGGTCCCTCTCTAGGCTATTAATATCTGACCTTAGTCACTGGCTTTCCCTCTCTGGCGGATAAAATTGCATGGAAGCCCACGCCAGTTTTTTCTGTGAATTAATTCTTTAACACCTACAGCTCCAATATTTTACACACACACTACTAATATTATCAGTGAGGGACATTCCGGCCTCTCCGTGAGGTACAGAGATTATCAGTTATTAAGCAGGTTCTACACCAATATACTGGCTTTCTAGCTGCAATGAGAGCAGAAATCTTGCTAAAGAGATCATCCACCATAACCTGGATTTCTCCTATTCTACTCTGCTCTAAAGAAAATAAAGTACACCTGTTACAAGTGCATTTGCTGAGTGAAGAGTGACATTTTTCTTTTAACCCCCAGTTTCCTTTAGAAAAGCATTTTATTACACATTTCTTTAAATGGATGGAGAATGTCAGAGTTGAAAGAAAATGATGACTAATGGCCAGCAGTGTTTCAAAAGTTAGGGGTTGTATGAGATTTGAGGAAAAAGTATGGCACATTAGTCACAATTGCTTGAATGAAGCGGAGATGCGATATCAGTCACAGCCACAGCCAATACTGGTTTTAATATAAAAACATAATGCCATGTTTTTGCAAACAACAGGAATAAGATTTCTTTGTAATCAACTTCTCAATAAAGAACATGATTTTGGTTAAAGGTAACCTGTCAGGCAATGCATGCTGCCCAAATTGCGAGCAGCATGAATCAGAGCCTGGCTGCATGTTCCAGTGCTTCAAAGAAAATTTACTTTGATGATTCAGTTGTGGACCATAGAGAGACTAGTCTGGCAATGCCCTTGGCCGGCTTTACCCAGCACTGCTAGAGGTGATTGGCAGGTCCCTCCTACATACTGGCAAGAGTGAGACCTGTCAATCACATTTAGCAGCGCTGGGAAGAGTCAGCCATGGGCGGCGCTGGACTAATTTGGTCTCACTCTATGGTCCACATGTGGATGTTTATATTATATTTATATTTTCTCTGAAACAATGAAGCACTTCAGAGAATAATATACCTAGCAGCAATCATGCAGCCAGGCTCTGATTCATACTGCCCACTGTTTGGGCAGCATGAATCACCATTGGCTTCCTTTAAAGTATACCGTATTTTTCGGATTATAAGACGCACTTTTGTTCCCCCAAATTTTGGGGGAAAGCGGGGGGTGCGTTTTATAATCCGAATCTGTGTGCTGTAGAGGAGTGGGGCGGCTCTGGCGTGGTGTCAGAAACACTAAAAATCATTATATAGTAGCAGGCTAGGTTAGAAAAATGCATTTAGTGGTAGTAGGCAGCCCCTACCTGCTTGGATTATTTCTGAGAAATATCTCTAGCAGTGAGAAAATATGATAGAAATTGGACCTTTACATAGTAAAAAAATTGGCTTTCAATATAATGATGCCTTCAAAATAAAAAAAATAATAATTTGAACAAAGCAAAGTGGTACAGGACAAGTACTATTCCTTTTGCACTGATGAAAAGGATGATTGATCAAATCAAGCCTAACCATTCACTCAAAGCACAACTAAAGAACGTTATATATCATTTATCACAATTTTTGAACGATTGTTATGTTCTTAAAGGGGAATTTTATCTTATTTAATGTAATAAGCTAATCACTTTTCAATTATACTTTAAAAATTGTAACGGGCTGGATGGTGGAACCACTGTGTCGTGGATCAATGAAAGCCTGGAGGGGCGTGACTCGGTGAATCACCAAATTCGGCTTTGGACACACGGCAGCTGATCCGAGGATGGACTAAGGAGGTGGACCATGTGCTACTCAAGGATTGACCATGGGAAGATGGCAGCTGATGGGTAGCTGGGATGGCCCAAGGGAAGGTAAGGGTAGATGCAGGCATGTGAAGAAACATGGGAGTCACTAATTCTGACTGGACCAGCTGACGTAGGAAAGAAAACTGGTAGGTGTGCACTGGATCGGCTGATGAACACGAGCACTGGTAGGTGGGGACCTTGACCGGCTAATGAACAGAAGAGCACTGGCAGGTGCGAACTTGGACCGGCTGATGAACAGAAGAGCACTGGCACAGCTGATAAACAGGCAGGCATAGCAGGTAGATAGGCAACTATACGGGGATACAAGCACTGGGACCTGAGAACTAACAAGAGGAAGCAAACTTACAATGTTGCACAGGCACCTCCATGCCAGAGCAGGTGCCTTAAATAGTAAGTGTTCTCCAGAAATTGGCTGGGGACACTTTAGGAGGACATGTGCAGTCCCTCTAAGAGAGGGGAAATGTGCATGCACCTTAAGCACGGTGCACACACCACAGGCAGCTGCAGACATGGAAGAAGAAGACAGAGCAGGATGGGAGCCAAAACAGTTAGTACCACGGCATCTCTGCTGAAGGAAGGGGGCAGGAATAAGAGACGCTGCCACTACAAAAATTCCCTACCATTCCCTCTCTTACTGTATCTTTTTACCTCTGTTAGATTATCCCAAAATCAACTGTGAATTCTCAACCAGAATATCAGCAGGGAGCCGTGGCTGCGGTCACTGCCACAGCTGCTGTCGTCACTGATGACATTTGTTTCGGAAATTGGGCTGTGTTCTCCCTGCTTGCCGCATTCTCTCCTAACAGGGTGCTCTATTGCTGGCTCATGACTCATCAGTATGTGAGTGCACTGTCATTGTGCATTGAAAGGAATAAAGCACTGTGAGCATATTTTGAATATTGACAACTGATGCATGCTAAGCCTCCTGCCTGCATAGTAGAGCAGACTGGGTCTCTTAGGACTCAGCAGCTCCGGCTACCTACCTACACACAGTGATCACATGATTGCTGGGCCTAGATTAGGAAGCATAGGAAGTGCTTCCTAATTCGTAAACACAAATGCTGATGCATTGCTGTGTACAGGGGGTATGGAAAGTATTCAAACCATTTTAAATTTTTCACTCTTTGTTTCATTGCAGCCATTTAGTAAATTCAAAAAACTTCATTTTGTTCTCATTAATGTACACTGTACCCCACCTTGACTGAAAAAAAACAGAAATGTAGAAATTTTTGCAAATGTATTAAAAAAAGAAAAACTGAAATATCACATGGTCATAAGTATTCAGACACTCATATTTAAGTCACATGCTGTCCATTTCCTTGTGATCCTCCTTGACATGGTTCTACTCCTTCATTGGAGGCCAGCTATGTTTAAGTAAACTGATAGAACTTGATTTGTAAAGGCACACACCTGTCTATATAAGATCTCACAGCTCACAGTGCATGTTAGACCAAATGAGAATCATGAGCTCAAGGAACTGGCCAAGAAGCTCAGAGATAGAATTGTGGCAAGTCACAACTCTGGCCAAGGTTACAAAATAATTTCTGCAGTACTCAAGGTTCCTAAGAGCACAGTGGCCTCCATAATCCTTAAATGGAAGACTTTGGGACTACCAGAAGTCTTCCTAGACCTGGCCATCCAGCCAAACTGAGCAATCGTGGGAGAAGTGCCTTGGTGAGAGAGGTAAAGAACAACCCCAAGATTACTGTTGCTGAGTTCCACAGATGCATTAGGGAGATGGGAGAAAGTTCTACAAAGTCAACTATCACTGCAGCCCTCCACCAGTTGGGCCTTTATGGCAGAGTGGCCCGACGGAAGCCTCTCCTCAGTGCAAGACATATGAAATCCCGCATAGAGTTTGCTTTAAAAACACATGAATGACTCCCAGACTATGAAAAAAAAATTAACTTTTTTGAATTTACCAAATGGCTGCAATGAAACAGTGAAAAATGTAAAGGGGTCTGAATACTTTCTGTACCCACTGTATACAGCAATAGAGAATGTGTACATGGTAATAAACCACTATGTGTGGAATTTGACTGTGTCTGACACCCTGCTCCAAACCCGCATAGTTGCAAAATCTTATGCAGGCTGCTTACATTGTATTGACATTTTATAAAGTCAGTTTCGGGTAAAGTGTGGACCAGCCAGACATTTATAGTCTGTAGGCAGTCCAGATAAAGTTGTTAATCAATGCAGCACTAAGTCACAAGAATTTAAAATTAAGAGTAGTCCAGCTTGGATTGCAGTACAGGGAGAGAATTATAATGATACAATAATTCATCCATAAAAGGCCTGATTTTTGAGACCATGAAGTTTAGCGCACTGCCCTTCCCCCCATGGATCAGAAATTGTGTTGCGATGTTTATTACCGTAAGTTGGATATAGTCGCCCAGCTAATGCTAGATGGACTTGGTCCAATAAATTGTGTATCAGTTTTAGATTATTTATTATTCTAATTTTGGAATAACAGTAAATTTATTGGGCTTAAGTATTTATTTAATTATCAATGATTTAACTAAGTAACCCTTTTATAAAGATCGCAGCCTCTTTTAGCTAAAGATTTAAGTGTATGTGTTTATAAATTTTTTCATAGCTAGCTTTGGGGATGTGGGTCCACATTTCATGTTGTCAATCTGTACATCTTATTAGAAGTAAATAACCATGGCCCGTGACTTACGACACTTGTCACTGAGGTTAACAGAGGGGTATTGAAAATATGCTAAGGGTACCGTCACACTTGGTGACGCACCAGCGATCCCGACAACGATGCGACCTGGTAGGGATCGCTGGTGTGTTGTTAGGGCTGGCAGAACGCACCAGATTATAAAATAGTAGAGAGCGCGTTCGCAGCCCGGGGTCCACCGTGCAGAGGTGGTACACTGCTGCTAGGTAATGGCGGAAGAGAAGAGCGGCGTGAAAACAGTCACACGCGGGTTACGTCACCCAGTGTGAACAGGAGCGGATTCTGTTACTTCACAGAACCGCACAGCCGCTTGAAAGTGAATGCTGGAGCCTGTTTAGCTCACAGAGCGCGGCCACAGAGTGCACAGCAAACAGCCACAGAACTCCACCCCAAGGCACGGGGTTAGAGTCCTTCTAGGCCACTGAGCGCACGGCGTTGCTGCCACGAACGCCGCTATAGATGCTGGCTAAGGAATGCGGAGCACTTGTTCTGAGGCTTGCCGAGTCACTGATGGTGACTAATATCTGACTCAACTCTGTCCTACCTACGCCTAAGCCTGGGCGCTAGCAGGCTAGGCTGCACAACACATGCGTACCAAGGGTAGGGGTTTCATAATGAGTTAGTCACCAGAGACATTCATACGTGCATCCATCACTCACTCCTTATAGTCAGAAAATACAGACTATCCTAGCGCATGGCCGAGCGGCCATGCAAACCTTTTATAGCCGTGAGCGTCCGGGACCTTCCTGGCTTCTTGGATGGGCCAATGCGAACACGAGCAGGACCTGAGCACGTGACCTTCGATCTCCAATGGGAGATCACACCACAGGCATGCTCAGTGGCCCGACATAAGTACTTAGTCCCTGGAGAATCTCGCTGCTGAGCAGCATGCATTGCCATAGCTGTGCCAGAGGTGGCAGCAGCAAGCAAACCCACGGAGCTGGTCTGGGCAGAGCGCCGGGACCGACGAGTTTGCTGAGCAAGCTCCTCTGTGGCTGGAGAGGAATAGGAGACCGCCGGAAGTAAGGCTCGGGATTCTCGCTGTGCAGCGACAGAAATCCGACGCCTAACATGCGTCGCTACGAGGTCGCAGGTGAGATGTCAAACAGTCAGATCTCAACAGCGACACAGTAGCGATCCAGAACGATACGACGGTCGTTGGGACCCTGTCTCTCAGACCTGTAGCATTGAGGTCGTTTGTCGTTGTCCCTGTCAAACACAGCGATGCATGCTGGCCAGCGGGACACCAGCAATTAAAAAATGGCCCAGGACATTCGAGCACAATCAACGACATCACAAAATAGGTGACGCAACAGCGATCTCGCTATGTGAGACATGGGCTTAAGAGTTGTAGAAGGGCAGCAGCAGGAGGTAGCTCAGGGATACCCTCGTGTTATATTTTTAGGTGTGCCCCTCTGTACCATAGCTAAGAATAACAATGGTAGTCTATTGACACAGAGCAACTACACAGCAGCTAGATCCATCTTTAAAAGGTCAACTGTAATGGGTCAGAAGCAGTTTGCTACTGCTATGCTTGACCACAATCTGTATTTAGTTCTGGCAGTACAACACAGTGTAATCATTCTACAGTAAAAATCACAGGCCTCCTTTTGAGTCTGGATTTTCCACTCCTTATTTATTTTGGGTGTGATTTAATAACTATTTAAACATCTGCTAAACCTAGAAAATGAAAGCATTCATCCACGCAGTAGAGTAGCCTTTTACCACTAACTTTTGTGTAATGGCAATATGCAATTTAGTTTTAGACTTTACAGTTTTAATTTGCATGAATAATGATTTTATACATTATTTTTTTAGCCAAGAAAGTTGCAGTAACGTAGTAATGTCATGACCACCTGTTTTGTATTGTGCATTATTAGTAAAAGTTTTCCATAATCAGCAAAAATAAGAAATACTCTTTAATTTTTTTTAGTGAATTTGTATGACTATTTCGGTATTTACCAAGCCTTCATAAGGTCCTGACAATGGAACAGGGTCCTGTAAATATTTTTGCTCATTTCTACAGAATATACATTCAGACTTTTCTTAAACTCTGTCAACAATAAACCATTAGACACCTCATGCTAAAGAGTTCTACAATTTAAGGCTACGTTCCCACAATGAGCTTTTGGTGAGATTTTGATGCTGCAGAATTTCTGCATCTATTAAGTAAATTTGGTTATTTGTAGTTTTTTCATTACATTTGTGTGAGGCTTTTTGCATGCATTTTTATTGCTACATATTTTGTCTCTTGTTGGTGTGTCAGGTTTTCAGCAAAGCTGCTATGTTTTTGATACTTTCTAGTATTTGGCTTTGATAAAACTTTATTGATATAGTCATGTGCAGAGGGAGAAAAAAAATTGCAGGATGCACTACTTTCTTCTGAGTCTTGGATGAGAATCACCCATTTAACCAATTCATGACATTTGACATACGACATACTTATATGTCATGGTAGAGTAGGGGTTTCCGACTAATGATATATAAGTCCATCATGGTGACCATGCATGGCACAGGAGCTGTGCCAGCACGATATCAGCTTATGTGATAGCTAAGCCCCTGCTGATAGAGGCAGGAGTGATGCCCACACCGCCCCCTGCTGCTTTAACACCTAAATGCCATCGATATCAATCGCAACATTTAGGAGGCTAGTGTCATGATCCAGTCCAGAGTTTGTTTTCTTCTGTCTTCTCCTTGGACTGGTCAAGTGGGGGTTTAATCCCCTCTGCCTCGTTCTGGAGCTGGCTGGGCTATTTCAGTCCTCTGCAGCCTGCGGGCCAGCGTCAGCTATACTGCAAGCTTCCAAGCTAGTGCCTCTGACCTGTATTCCTTTAGTGTTCCTTCTGTGCCCTGATTACCTGGACCTGTGTATGACTCAGCTTGATCTCTGGACTCTGCTTCTGGTTTTTCCGTTTCTGATACCACACTTTCCGACTGGCTTCTGACCCTCTTGCTTGTACCCTGACAATGGCTTACGTCTTACGTTTCTGATACCACGCTCCTGGTAGGTCCTGACTTCTCACTCGTCCCTGACTACACACTTGCTGTCTCCCTTGGTACTCCTGCTCCTGACAGTTGCTGACTTCGGCTAGTCTGATCACTCTTTAATCACCTGTGACACCTGTGCTGTTGATCTGTGCTACTACGTGGTGTGTGTGCAACCTCTCTTCCCTCACATCACCCCCTGGTGGAGGTTGCGCTGTATTACACTGCAGCAGCACATTACATTATAGCTGACTGACACATTTAAAGAGGAATTTGCATTTTTTTCCTCTGGTCATGGATCCGCTTGGTAACTTAGCGGATCAAGTTTCCAGGTTGACACAGGAGATGCGGGGTTTTTCAGAGGAACATTAGGCCCTTGTCACATCTCATACTCTCTTACAGAAAAAACTGACTGAGACTGTTCAGACTGTGCAGGAAACTACCCATCATGCTGTTTGTTGACCTGGGGATGCAGTTGATGTTGTTGTGCATTCTCCCAAACCTCAGGTTAAGCTTCCTGATACCTTTTCTGGCATAACAGATAAATTTCATACATTCAGGGAAAGTTGCAAATTATTTTTTTCTTTGAGACCTCGATTGTCTCGGGATGAGACTCAGCGGGTAGGGACTATTATCTCATTACTTAGGGAGGGTCCCCAATCTTAGGCTTTCTCGCTGCCCCCTTCTGCCCCTGAATGGATGTCGGTAGATAGGTTCTTTGAGACCCTAGGACTTATCTATGACAAACCGGACCATGTGAGGTTTTCAGAGGACACTATTATGGGTCTGGTTCAGGGAAAGCACTCAGCCGAGTAGTACAGCTCCGAGTTCCGTTGATGGTCCACTGAAGTGTCCTGGGGTGACTCAGCGCTGAGAGGTCAGTTCAAGTGTGGACTGGCGGATAATCTGAAGGACACTCTAGGTCTCTATCCACCTCCCAGCTCATTGGAGGAAGCTATGACTCAGTCTATCCTCATGGATCAGAGGCTGCGTGTGAGAGGTATCGCACAGTGAGAGGTTCCATTGCTCTCTGTTGGTCCAATTGTTTTGCCGCTGTCTAAACCTATGGAAGTGGGGGCCGCCAAACTCGAGGAGAAGGAGAGGAGGCGGCGGCGGAAAGAAAAATTGTGTTTTTTTTGTGGAGATCCCAGACATTGGAAAAAAGACTGCTCCTCCTGTCCACCAACCAACAAGTGGCTGAATCTGGGTGATTGTCATGGAGGTCACGCAGGCTCTCAGGTACCTTTTTCTCCATTTTCAAAAATTTTGTTGCAAGTGGAACTTTGTTGTTCCACTTGCCAGGAAAAAAAAAACAAAGTATGAGGATAGAAGGGAATTACCACACCTACAAACCACACAACAGTCACAGATAACTCCTCCAAAACTCTTTATCATATGAATACATCTCCTCCTTAGACATGCACCCAAAGCTAGCTCTGTCATGGGTTTGAGTCAGGACCCAGATTATAAAGGGGATGGGAGTGGCTAACTGAGCTCAGCTGAGAGCTCAGAGTTTCCAACATGCTCAATTAATCCCTGTTATGCCAAAAGAAATAAACACCATTAAAAAAGTAGAAGTGCTTCTTCTCAGCGCAGGAGTAGGAGCAATCAGATGCTGCGGTCTTCTGGCTTCTCTCTACTGTGGTAACCCCGTGACACTGGAGGACTCTACACAGCTCTCTTATTACCTTGCTCATGAAATGGTTTCCCTAGTCCATCAAAATCTCCTTTTGCAGGCTCATCCTAGCAAAGATATGGACAAGCTCCAGGGCGATACTTTTAGGTGAAGAGCTCCTTAGTGTCACCGCTTCAGGGTATCGGGTTGCATATTCCATGACCACTAGGATTTACTGATGGCTCTGTGCAGACTTAACTAGGGGACCTACTAGGTCCATGGCAATCCTCTCAAAGGGGACCTCTATCACGGGTAATGGGACTAAGTGACTTCAGAAGTGAGAAGTAGGAGCGGTTATCTGGCAGGTGGGGAAGGACCTACAATAATTTAAGATCTCCCGGTAACATCCTGGCCAATAGAACCTTTGCATTACTATTTCCTGAGTTTTTTCTACCCCTAGATGTTCCCCCAAAACATGCAAATGGGCCATGTCTAAAACCTACTGCCGGTAGGATCCTGGAACCACTATCTCACCTTTCCTCAGTTTGGTCATCCGATAAAATAAATTGCCATTGACGGCAAAGTGTGGGAGCCTGGTGTCCGCCCCAGCTCTTGAGCAACCCCATTACATACAGTGGGTATGGAAAGTATTCAGACCCCTTAAAATTTTTCACTCTATGTTTCATTTCAGCCATTTACTAAATTCAAAAGAGTTCTTTTTTTATCATTAATGTACACTCTGCACCCGATCTTGACTGAAAAAAAAACAGAAATGTAGAAATTTTTGCAAATTTATTAAAAAAGAAAAACTGAAATATCACATGGTCATAAGTATTCAGACCCTTTGCTCAGTATTTAGTAGAAGCACCATTTGAGCTAGTACAGCCATGAGTCTTCTTGGGAATGATGCAACAAGTTTTTCACACCTGGATTTGGGGATCCTCTGCCATTCTTCCTTGCAGATCCTCTCCAGTTCCATCAGGTTGTATGGTGAACATGGTAGACAACCATTTTTAGGTCTCTCCAGAGATGCTCAATTGGGTTTAGGTCAGGGCTCTGGCTGGGCCAGTCAAGAATGGTCACAGAGTTGTTCTGAAGCCACTCCTTTGTTATTTTAGCTGTGTGCTCAGGGTCATTGTCTTGTTGGATGGTGAACCTTCGGCCAAGTCTGAGGTCCAGAGCACTCTGGAAGAGATTTTCATCCAGGATATCTCTGTACTTGGCCGCATTCAAACACACAACAGAGAAAAAAAACAGTGGCTCAACATTTAACCTCCCAGCCACTGCCTTGAGGTGGACATATGGTGAAAAGGCATCCCACACATCTCTGACCTACTCATCTAAAATACCCGTCCCTTATCATGGCTGATTAACCCTTTCAGCACATAGCATGCTGGAGAGAAACTTATGGGTTTCTAGATCACGGAAGAAAGCAATCTTCATGACAAATATGTCCCCTCACATACAGTGAGGTATAATGTGTTGCAATTATACCAGCAAACAGAATAATAAAAGTTGCAGTCCTGTAGGAAGAGTAAGTAAAAATGAAAAAAATTGCAAAAATATTGAAAAAAAATCACAAAATAAAAAAATATTAAACCCATAAATATTAATATTTATGTGAAAAAACTGAAAAAAAATGTAGACATTTGGTATCGCCACATCTGAAACTATCTGATCTGTAAAAAAAAGTGGCAAAAAAATTATGCTTTCTCATCATATCGTCGAATAAAAAGTCAAATGCAAATTAAAATCGTATAGGTAAAAACCTCATCATGTCCTGCAAAAAAACAAGCTGTCATATAGCTTGGTCAGAGGAGAAATAAAAAAAAAAGAGTGTTCAGAATACAGAAAACATTTACGGTATTTTTTTCTATAAAATAGTTTTTATTGTGTCAATGCAGCAAAAAATTATAGAAATGTGGCATCGCTGTAGTTGTACTGACCCAAAGAATAAAGTTGCCTTATCATTTTAACCACACGGTGAAAGGCAAAAAAAACCCCTAAAAAACAAATGTTGTTATGTGCCCGAAAATGGTACTAATAAAAACATCAACTCGTCCCACAAAATAGGCTCTCATATAATTGTTGGAGGAAATATAGAAAAAAATTATAGCTTTCTACGGCAAAACAAAAAACTTATTTTTATTTTAAAAAAATGCTTTTTAGTGTGTGACAGCAGCCAAACATAAAAAATAAAATGAATCTGGTATCGTTGTAATCGCACCGACCTGAAGAATAAAGTCGTCTGATCACTTATACTGCACGAGGAATGGCATAAAAAATAAACATAACCAATTCTTATACATTTCTGTGAATCACCTGTTGGTTAAAAATACTCACTTCACCCTTAGAAAAATTTCTCAAGAGGTGGAGTTTCCAAAATTGAGTCACTTCTGGGGATTTCTGCAGTTTTGGCATATCAGTGGTTCCTCAAATGTGACATTACATCCTCAATCTATTCAGACAAAATTGCGCTTCAAAATTAAATTGGCGCTGCTTACCTTCCGAGCCTTGCCGTGTGCCCAAACTGTTATTTTCCACAACATATGATGTATTGGTGTATTCTTGAGAAATTGCACAACAAATTGAATGTTCCATTTTCTTCTGTTACCCTTGTAAAAGTGAAAACTTTGGGACAAAAACAACATTTTTGTGTAAAAAATGCATTTTTTAAATTTGCCTTGTTTAACGTTATAAAATTGTGAAGCACTGTGAGTTCAAGGTGCTCACCATACCACTACATAAATTCCTTGAGGGGTGTATTTTCTAAAATGGGGTCAAAATTTGGGGCTAAAGCAACATTTTTGTGGAAAAAAGTAAAATTGACTTTTTTTCCACTTCGCTTTAATTCCTTTAATTGCTGATAAACTTTTCACACTTCTAAGTTAAAAAATAAATAAAATTATGTTTTAAAAAATTATGTAAAGTTGACATGTGGTACATGTTATTTATTTACTATTTTGTGCAATATACAGTGGGGCAAAAAAGTATTTAGTCAGTCAGCAATAGTGCAAGTTCCACCACTTAAAAAGATGAGAGGCGTCTGTAATTTACATCATAGGTAGACCTAAAACTATGGGAGACAAACTGAGAAAAAAAAATCCAGAAAATCACATTGTCTGTTTTTTTTTCATTTTATTTGCATATTATGGTGGAAAATAAGTATTTGGTCAGAAACAAAATTTCATCTCAATACTTTGTGATATATCCTTTGTTGGCAATGACAGAGGTCAAACGTTTTCTGTAAGTCTTCACAAGGTTGCCACACACTGTTGTTGGTATGTTGGCCCATTCCTCCATGCAGATCTCCTCTAGAGCAGTGATGTTTTTGGCTTTTCGCTTGGCAACACGGACTTTCAACTCCCTCCAAAGGTTTTCTATAGGGTTGAGATCTGGAGACTGGCTAGGCCACTCCAGGACCTTGAAATGCTTCTTACGAAGCCACTCCTTCGTTGCCCTGGCGGTGTGCTTTGGATCATTGTCATGTTGAAAGACCCAGCCACGTTTCATCTTCAATGCCCTTGCTGATGGAAGGAGGTTTTCACTCAAAATCTCACGATACATGGCCCCATTCATTCTTTCATGTACCCGGATCAGTGGTCCTGGCCCCTTTGCAGAGAAACAGCCCCAAAGCATGATGTTTCCACCACCATGCTTTACAGTAGGTATGGTGTTTGATGGATGCAACTCAGTATTCTTTTTCCTAAAAACACGACAAGTTGTGTTTCTACCAAACAGTTCCAGTTTGGTTTCATCAGACCATAGGACATTCTCCCAAAACTCCTCTGGATCATCCAAATGCTCTCTAGCAAACTTCAGACGGGCCCGGACATGTACAGGCTTAAGCAGTGGGACACGTCTGGCACTGCAGGATCTGAGTCCATGGTGGCGTAGTGTGTTACTTATGGTAGGCCTTGTTACATTGGTCCCAGCTCTCTGCAGTTCATTCACTAGGTCCCCCCGCGTGGTTCTGGGATTTTTGCTCACCGTTCTTGTGATCATTCTGACCCCACGGGGTGGGATTTTGCGTGGAGCACCAGATCGAGGGAGATTATCAGTGGTCTTGTATGTCTTCCATTTTCTAATTATTGCTCCCACAGTTGATTTCTTCACTCCAAGCTGGTTGGCTATTGCAGATTCAGTCTTCCCAGCCTGGTGCAGGGCTACAATTTTGTTTCTGGTGTCCTTTGACAGCTCTTTGGTCTTCACCATAGTGGAGTTTGGAGTCAGACTGTTTGAGGGTGTGCACAGGTGTCTTTTTATACTGATAACAAGTTTAAACAGGTGCCATTACTACAGGTAATGAGTGGAGGAAAGAGGAGACTCTTAAAGAAGAAGTTACAGGTCTGTGAGAGCCAGAAATCTTGATTGCTTGTTTCTGACCAAATACTTATTTTCCACCATAATATGCAAATAAAATGAAAAAAAAACAGACAATGTGATTTTCTGGATTTTTTTTTCTCAGTTTGTCTCCCATAGTTGAGGTCTACCTATGATGTAAATTACAGACGCCTCTCATCTTTTTAAGTGGTGGAACTTGCACTATTGCTGACTGACTAAATACTTTTTTGCCCCACTGTATCTCAGGTTTAACCCCTTAGCGACAGAGCCAGTTTGCAGCTTAATGACCAGGCCAATTTTTACAATTCTGACCACTGTCCCTTTATGAGGTTATAACTCTGGAACGCTTTAATGGATCCCGCTGATTCTAAGACTGTTTTTTCGTGACATATTGTACTTAGTGGTAAAATTTCTTCGATAAGTCTTGTGTTTATTTATGAAAAAAATGGAAACATGGCGATAATTTTGAAAATTTTGCAATTTTAAAACTTTAAATTTTTATGCCCCCAAATCAGAGAGATGGGTCACACAAATTTCTTAATAAATAACATTTCCCACATGTCTACGTTACATCAGCACAATTTTGGACGCAAAATTTTTTTTTGTTAGGAAGTTATAAGGGTTAAAAGTTGACCAGCGATTTCTCATTTTTACAACAAAATTTACAAAACCATTTTTTTTAGGGACCACATCATATTTAAAGTCATTTTGAGGGGTGTACATGACAGAAAATACCCAAAAGTGGCACCATTCTAAACACTAGACCCCTCAAGGTGCTCAAAACCACATTCAAGAAGTTTATTAACCCTTTAAGTGCTTCACAGGAACTAAAGCAATGTGGAAGGAAAAAATTAATATTTAACTTTTTTTTGCAAAAAATTTACTTCAGAACCAATTTTTTTTATTTTCACAAGTGTTAAAAGAGAAAATCAACCACAAAAGTTGTTGTACAATTTCCCCTGAATACGCCGATACCCTATATGTGGGGGGTAAACCACTATTTCAGCACACGGCAGAGCTCGCAAGGGATGGAGCGCCATTTGACTTTTTCAACGTAGAATTGGCTGGAATTGAGATCGGATGCCATGTTGCGTTCGGAGAGCCCTTAATGTGCCTAAACAGTGGAAACCTCCAACAAGTGACCCCATTTTGGAAACTAGACCCATTAAGGAACTTATCTAGATGTGTGGTGAGCACTTTGAACCCCCAAGGGCTTCACAGAAGTTTATAACGTAGAGCCGTGAAAATAAGAAATCTATTTTTTTCCACAAAGATGATCTTTTCGCCCCCAAATTTTTATTTTTTACAAGGGTAACAGGAGAAATCATACCCGCACAGTTGTTATGCGGTTTGTCCTGAAAACGCCGATACCCCATATGTGGGGGGGAACCACTGTTTGGGCGCATGGGAGAGCTCGGAAGGGAAGGAGTGCCATTTTGGAATGCAGACTTTGATGGAATGGTCTGCGGGCATCATGTTGCTCTTGCAGAGCCCCTGATGGGCCTAAACAGTGGAAACCCCCCACAATTGACCCCATTTTGGAAACTAGACCCATTAAGGAACTTATCTAGATGTGTGGTGAGCACTTTGAACCTTCAAGTGCTTCACAGAAGTTTATAACGTAGAGCCGTGAATATAAAAAATCCATTTTTTTTCCACAAAAATGATCTTTTCGCCCCCAAATTTTTATTTTTACAAGGGTAACAGGAGAAATCATACCCGCACAGTTGTTATGTGATTTGTCCTGAGTACGCCGATACCCCATATGTGGGGGGGAACCACTATTTGGGCGCATGGGAGAGCTCGGAAGGGAAGGAGTGCCATTTTGGAATGCAGACTTTGATGGAATGGTCTGCGGGCATCATGTTGCTCTTGCAGAGCCCCTGATGGGCCTAAACAGTGGAAACCCCCCACAAGTGACCCCATTTTGGAAATTAGACACCCTAATGAACTTATCTAGATGTGTGGTGAGCACTTTGAACCTCCAAGCGCTTCACAAAAGTTTATAAACGCAGAGCCGTGAAAATAAAGTCTTTTTTTATTTCCACAAAAGTGATTTTTTTAGACCCCAATTTTTAGACCCCCAAAGTTGGCAAATAGTGGAAACCCCTCAATTCTTGCTCCAACCCTAACCCCAACACACCCCTAACCCTAATCCCAACCCTAACCCTAGCCCAACCCTAATCCCTAATCCTAATTCTAACCCTAATTCTAGTTCGCCCTAACCCTAATTCTAACCCTAGTCGTGACCCGAGCCCTAACCCTAGCCCTAGCACAACCCTAACCCTAGCCTAACCCTAGCCCAACCCTAACCCTAACCCTAGCCCAACCCTAACCCTAACCCTAGCCCAACCCTAACCCTAACCCTAGCCCTAACCCTACCCTAACCCTAACCCTACCCTAACCCTAACCCTAGCCCAACCCTAACCCTAATGGAAAACTGAAAAAAAAATTATTTTCTTTATTTCATTATATTGGCCTATATAAGGGAGTGATAAACGGGGGGGTTATGTACTATTTTTTTTATTTTGATCACTATGATCGTTTATCATAGTGATCAAAATAATGAATGGAATCTGCCAGCCGGAGCCGGCAGATTCCCGGCGGGCGCACTGCGCATGCGCCCGCCATTTTCAAGATGGCGGCGCCCATCGGAGGATGCCGGCGGGACATGGGACCACCGGGAGGGGACGGAGGGCCAAGGAGAGGTTCCAGGGGGGGATCGGGGACCCTATTTCTCTCTCCTCTGATGTGCGATCACATCAGAGGAGAGAGAAATTAAATGTAAAATCGCAGCTTTTTTTTTTGCGGTCGCCGTTATAGGGTTAATAACGGCGATCGCAAAAGCGGGGGTCGGTAAAAACCGACCGATTCATGTTCTCTGGGGTCTCGGCTACCCCTGGCAGCCGAGACCCCGGAGAAAATCCGACACTGGGGGGCGCTATTCACTTAAATCACAGCGCCGTGAATTAACGGCGCTGTGGTTTTAGTACAATTAATTACCGCCGTTAAAAGGCGTATCGGCGGTCGTTAAGGGGTTAAGGGCTCAAAAATGTAAAGGTTTGAAAATTGCTATATTTTCAACATTTTTGCCAAAATTCCGATATTTTCACAAATAAACGCAAAAATATCGATCCAAATTTACCACTAACAAATTACAATGTGTCTCAAAAAAACAGTCTGGGGTATGTTATAGCATTCCAGAGTTATTACCTGATAAAGTGACACTGGTCAGAGTTGTAAAATTTTGCCTGGTCGGGAAGGTGAAAACAGATTTGGGGGTGAAGAGGTGAAGTCTGTGGGTGCGTAAAGAAAAAATGTAATATATATATTGTTGGAATATGTTTGGTGTAACAACTCCATTCCAGTTTTCCTGCGTCAGTGTATGAGAGAAGCAGCCTGCTGTAGATGCTGCACAGATAGAGACACACAAATGATTTATTCCTGATCTACTAAGCTTATCATTTATTGTTCCTGATTGCTCCTGAATAAACAAGTTCTGTTATTACACGCTTGGAGAGTATTGTGAGTAATCCGCTGCCAACAGGTTATGAGCCCAGAGTGACACAGCAACAGAAGCCCAAAGCAAAAGCAGCACAGAGCAACAGAGAAGATGTCCACTAGCAGCTATCCTGTCAAGTTCTCTGTGCCAAGCCTCACTAACCAGAACTACCAGTCCTGGAAATTCAAGGTGAAGATGTTGCTAATAAGAGAAGGTACACTATGTGGAAATATACTCAGGCATCTGACTATCCACCTACTGATGATCTGGTTAGGAGAAATGAGTTGAGGTTCTTCTCATCAACTACCAACCTTGAGTACCTTTTATCTTACTGTTATTAACATCATTTATTGGTTTCTCTACCATATGGGTCACAAACGGACCACTGGTATAAATTATGCCTTCTACTAATTTATTGTTTTGCTACCCTTGTTAAATTATCATAAGTCATATTAGGGACTTCAAGGGATAGCTGTCGTGGAGCGGAGGCGCCATTCCGCTGACCAGTAGGGTGCCAACCTCTGCTGTTAGGAAGGTATTCAGTCACAGGGAACAGTATCAGTCAGGTACTCAATTGTTTGCACATGTCACTTTATTGTTTGTGTTTACAGCACGTTTTTGCACTCTTTGTATTGTTGCCTACCCAGCTACCTATATTGGTAATACCTATACATACCTTTCCTGGTCAAATGGGTGACTGCATGCTGCACCAGGCCAGGGTCATTTAGGAGTACCAGGGTTCAGCCATCGTCGAGCGGGGCGCCAATCTTGACTGTGTTTAGGGTGCCAACCTTCGCTGTTAGGTAGTTTGTTATCAGGGCCCCATAATAGGGCCACAGTATGTGACATGGTTGGTTGGTTTTTCTGTGTGGTTGTCTCGTTTTTAGTCAAGTTTTCAATAAAGGATTATTCAATTTTATCATATATATTGTTGCAGTAAGGTTCTCATTAAGCAATAATTGAAATATACTCAGGAACAAGTGCTTCATTGAATACCAGATGACTGGCTAGAGAAGTATCAGAAAGCACAAAGCACGATCTCCCTCAGTGTAGATGATAATCAGATTGTGCATATATGCAAGTGTGCAACTGCAAAGAAGATGTGGGATGGGTTACAGAAAGTGCATGCAAGATCAAATGTCAGCAATAAGCTTTATCTCATGAGAAAGCTGTATCAGGCTAAGCTAAGTGATGGACAGAATATGCAGGACTATATAAGAAACACACTAGAGATTGTGGAGCGTCTCAGAGGTATTGGTGAAGAAATTAAAGATTTTCATGTTGCTGCACTTCTATTAAGTGGTCTTCCAGAGAGTTATGACACACTCGTGACTGAATTAGATGCAAGGCCAGATGATGAGCTGACACTAGAGTATGTTAAAGGTATATTTGTGGATGAATTCAAAAGAAAAATGCAGCATGCAAGCAGCAGTAATGAATCCAGAGCAGAAACAGCATTAAAGACACAGGATTTCCCTAAATACTGTATAAGAGCAATCTAAGAGAAACTCGTAAATGTCTTGTCTGTAAAAAGCCCGGCCACCTTAAAGCAGACTGCAGAATTTGGAAAGCAAGAATGAGTCAGCTTAAAAAACCGAATAGTCATCAAAGGGTTAAACCAGCTGTAAAGGAAGATTCTGCATGTGTTGAATCTGCATTTAATGTTAGTACAGGCCCATCTGCAAAGCATATATGGTGTATAGATTCTGGTGCAAGCCGCCATATGAAAAATAACAAGGATTTCAGAAAAGGTCATCTTAGCTAACGGCCACTATATGACTTCAGAAGGAGTAGGAGACGGCTACCTCCACTGTCCAGTTTCCTCAGCACAAAGCAGAAAAATCCCAATAAAGGATGTTTTCTATGTTCCCAGCCTTGAAAGCAATCTTCTGTCAGTAAAGAAGCTCATGCAAAAGGGGAACGTAGTTACTTTTAAAGATAACAGCTGCATCATCTCAAAGAAGGGTCACATTCTTGCAGAAGGAAAAATCCAAGATGAACTTTATCAGCTAAAATGCTAAGAAAGAGTGTACAGTGCTAGACAAGATCTACATAAAAACTGTATCCATGTATGGCACAGACATCTTGGGCACAGAGACCCAGAAGCAGTAATGACGCTAGCTCAACTTGCAAATGGTATTGAAATCAACCAGTGTCAGGAGCCAAAGGTGCCTCAACACCAATGGATCGGTCATACTTAAAGTTGGAAGGAGAAAAAGATCTGCTAACCAGCAATGAGAGTTACAGACAAGCAGTGGGGGGCGCTTCTGTACATAGCAACCACAACTTGTCCAGATATCACAGCCAAAGGTGGAATTCTCTGCGGACATTTAAGCAAGCCACACCAAAGAGACTATAATGCAATTAAGAGAATTCTTCAATATCTTAAAGAAACTCAAAGGCTAAATCTTAAGATATCTGCATCAGGAGATCTCACTCTCAGAGGTTATGTGGAAGCAGATTGGGCTGGAGATTCAAGCGATCGTAAATCAACAAGTGGTTACTTGTTCAAGTTGTTCAATTTCTTGATCCATCAGAAAACAAGTGTCAGTCGCATTAATTTCTACAGAAGCAGAATATATGTCTGCTGCTTATGCAAGCCAAGAAGTAATTTGGTTGAAACAACTTTTGGAAGATTTCGGGAAGCCATTAGCTCAACCAACAGTTATCTATGAGGACATCCAAGGATGCATTAAACTTGACAGCAGTGAGAAGATTAGTGCAAGGACTAAGCACATTGATGTAAAACATCACCACTTATGTGACTTAGTGGAACATGGTGTACTTGAGTTCGTTTATTGCGAGTCTGACAAGATGATAGCTGATGGTATGACAAAGCCATTATCAAGAGCCAAGTTTGTGGACTTCAGAACCGCAATGGGACTAACACGATAAGTAGTTGTTGAGTGGGGGTGTTGGAATATGTTTGGTGCAGCAACTCCATTCCTGTTTTTCCTGTGTCTGTGTATGAGAGAAGCAGCCTGCTGTAGATGCTGCATAGCTAGAAACACACAAATGATTTATTCCTAATCTATTAAGCTTATCATATATTGTTCCTGATCGTTCCTGAATAAGGAAGCTCTGTTGTCACATGCTTGGAAAGTATTCTGAATAATCTGCTGCCAACATATGTATAAAACAAAA
The DNA here is from genome assembly GCF_039654945.1 of Dendrobates tinctorius. Classification (NCBI taxonomy): domain Eukaryota; kingdom Metazoa; phylum Chordata; class Amphibia; order Anura; family Dendrobatidae; genus Dendrobates; species Dendrobates tinctorius. The sequence continues at coordinate 40,524,276 of NW_027361711.1, forward strand.
TCTCTCTCAGAGCTCACAAGAATCATCTAAATTTTACTATTATTAACTTCAGAAACTGTATTTGATCATGTACAATTTTTTAGTGTAGATGTATGAAAGTTTAGCGCACATGGACATCCTATGAATGTCACACTGATATCACACGGACAGAAAAATGGACACACGGATGACACATAGATGAAATATAAATAAGAATCATCCGAGTTTTCTAGTGAAAAATATATCTTTCAGGCGGATAGCTCCTGGTACCCACCTAAAAAGCAGAAAAAAAACATGTGGGTCATGTGGTGTCGCCACATCCAAAAAATTCCAATCTATTAAGATACGAAATTATTAACCAGATTGGTAAACAGAAAAAAATTATGCCAAAATTGCGTTTTTTGGTCAACACAATCCTGCGTCTTGGACGAAGGGGAGCAAAAAACGAAAACACAGAAATTGGCCATATAAGAAAGGGGTTCAAGGTTATTCCCACCTCACACTTTTACGGCATTTAGTAAAGACAGTACACTAGGTACGCTATGTCAGTTTGTCAGATCGTTGATCTAGGCTTCCACTGGGTGACATAAAGACATGCTCTTACTGGCTGGTGGTGCTAGTGTACAATGCTTTTATTGGCTGATGTTGCTGGTGTACAATGCCCTTACTGACTGGTGGTGCTGGTGTACAGGCCATCAAATTCAATAAACATGCCATACATTTGTGAGAAGAGAATAGGTCTTTAAATTACACTACAGTATAAAGGTAGCCACCATGGCCACTTTCTTAATAGTGAGATATTTAAGAAAAAAGTGAATTTAACGTATAGTAGGCGTTAGGCTACTTGCCTTATCTATTGCCTTTTGACTTTCAAAAAAAAGTCATGTACAAACCTTTTGTAGTTTGACTCATGACTGCACAGTGTGAATATATGATAACACTATCAGTATGGGGAAAGTAAGAAGGTAAAGAGGTATACGCCTTCCATATCTAATATAGAGACTGCATATTCATGGAACTTGTTTCGCTTGTTCTTTAGAATTAGGATGCACAGTTTAGTAATATACTGAAAATCTTGAGTAGTCAGTATACTTGGTATGAAGTAAAACTTTTTTGAACAGTTCTTTGTGTGCATGGGTCTCTTCTCACACCCCAAATATATACCGGTACTCATAAGTTAATTCATAATGCAAATTACATCATTACATAAGAGAAAACTCCAACCCTGCTCTAAGTCAGGGAATTCTAGAGGTCATGATATGGAAATCATAAAACTAGAATTACGTAATTAGATGAAAGAGAAACTCACCAGAATTTTCAAGTCATCTCAATGACAAGACATAGATAACCGCCACCTCTTAAAACCATGTCAAGTATTAAAATACCTTTGCTCCCACACTGACCCCTGTTTTGTGAGATGAAGGATGTTAGCAATCATCAAAAGTTATTTTCTACTACATTAATGTTTACAAACGTTGAATGAAACTTCCTTTAAGACAATGGATCTGCTTTCAGACTATTTTGAGCCTATTTGTTTTATGACATATTTGAATACTTATAAGGTGTCAGGCTGGGGAGTATGCATGACAGAACTTACACTATAAGACTACACTCACACATCAACGTGACAGGTCCTAGCACTGTCAAATTTTCTCTCAGGTCACACTTTGATGTATAAAGTTTCCCTGAGCCATTCATATATCTGTTTTAAAAATGAGACCCTGAGCCATTCATATATCAGTTATAAAAATGAGTCCCTGTCTCTGGTGCATGAGACTTACAGCAAATCCTATTCTCATCAGCTTTGGCGGATTAAACTCAGCCATTAAAGTCTATTGGGATCCATGAGACATGGATGAAACTAGGAATATATTCTGTACTTCAGAGTTACATCTTAGTTTCACCTGTTTAAAAAAAAGTTGGAGAAAAAAAAGTTCTGCCTACTTTCTTCAGTGAGAAAAAAAAACTGATGCAATGATAATGACTAATGAGAGGGTCTTGGAGGCTGAGGATAAAAAAAAAAATCAGTCCATTTCTCTCAGAAGGTATTTGTCACAAAGGTGTTGGGACTTTGGCTGCTTTGGTATCCCCAAAAGAGGGATACCATAGCCACCACTGGGGGGAGTCTGATGTCTCATGGAGCCGTTGAGGGGTTGCCAAAGGCTGCTGGTAAAAACCTGATGTGCTGGTGGTGTCATGGTCCTGGACACATAGAGACCTGTTATCCTTTGTCTTCCGAGCAGATGGATTGTAGCCTACGAACAGCTGCTTGTACTATGCTTATCCCGCTTGCAGTGTGAACTATCAGCACGGAGAGGGGCCGCAGTCATGTCCTGTGACCATAAATGGGGTGCTGGTATCAGGACTGTTGGAGTCAAGGAGTTTTGTGACCCAGATAAGGGCCACACTCCCCCACCAGTTTATCCCAGGAAACAGTGGGTGTCCGCTGTATCCACAGGGACACCAAGGACTACCCCATCGCCAGAATGTCAATAAAAACAAGTCGGGGTACTGAGTCCCATGAGGTCGGGGTTGTGAAAGACTTACTACACCCTGTGATAATCGGGCAGGACTTCAGCCTGTTTTGGGACTTGTGAGGAAAGGCAGGGATGCTAAGTGACTCAGCAGAAGCCAACTCAACCCTGATGAATCCCAGTCGCAGACAGAGGTGGAGGAGTTACCCTTGTGTGTCCTGGAAGGTGACGAGGACGAGACGGTGGCCAGTGAGGTCGAGGTTCCTGATATGGGGGTTTCTAGGGAAAATGTTGGCTCTTCTCAAATGTGAGATGTTACCCACCCTAAAAGGGGCATTGTGTTTGTGATAGATGGGGTTGCTCAAGATTCTGGGGCTGACACCAGGTTCCCACACTTTGCAGTCAATGGTGAGTTACTGTATCGAGTGACCACACTGAGTGAGGGGAGATATTGGAGCAGCTGTTGGTTCCTGGTCCTTACTGGCAGAAGGTTTTAGACATGGCTTATTCACATGTTTTAGGGGGACATATGGGGGTAAAGAAAATGAGGGAGAGAGTAATGCAGAGGTTCTACTGGCCGGGATGTTACCAGGAGATCCTAAATTATTGGAGGTCCTGCCCCACCTGTCAGATAACCGCTCCCTCTATTAACTTCCGAAGTCCCCTAGTCCTGTTATCTGTGATAGATGTCCCATTTAAAAGGCTTGCCATGGATCTAGTGGGTTCTCTAGTTAAATCTGCACGAGAGCATCAATACATCTTACTGGTCATGGACTATGCGACTTGGTACCCTGAAGCAGTACCACTAAGAAACTCTTCGGCCAAGAGTATCACCCTGGAACTTGTCCATATTTTTGCTTGGATGGATCTGCCAAAAGAGATTTTGACAGACCAGGGAACCCCTTTCATGAGCAAGGTAATGAGAGAGTTATGTAAGGTCCTTCAGATTTCCCAGTTGCGAACCTCAGTCTACCATCCACAGACAGACGACCTAGTAGAGCGCTTCAATAAGACTTTAAAGGCGATCTTCAAGGTAATTGAGAAGGACGGTTGAGACAGGGACTACCTGCTTCTGTTTCTGCTCTTCTCAGACAAAGAAGTTCCTCAAACCTCTATTGACTACTTGTTCAAGCTCCTGTATGGTCAACATCCGTGAGGGCTCTTCGACATTGCCAAGGAAACCTGGGAAGCCGAGGGTACGCCACACCGGAGCGTCATAGAGCATGCTGCCTAGTTAGAGGAGAGGATGGCGAAAGTAGCACCTATCATGAAGGAGCATCTTCTCTGGGCACAGGAGGCACAGGCAAGGGTGTATAACCATTCAGCGAGGCATAGGCAGTTCCAGCCCAGGGACCACGTGATAATGCTTATCGATACGGTGGATAACAAGTTCCTACCTAAGTGACAAGGCCCATACTAGGTGGTGGAAAAACTGAGCAAGGTGAATTACCAGGTACACCAGCCAGATTGAAGAGAGCCTCACCAAATATAACATGTGAACTTGCTCAAGCTGTGGTGAGATCGGGAGTCGATGGAAACCCCTTGCCTGGGAGCCAATCCCAAAGCTACTGTGGACAATGTCACCATTGCAGAGACTCTAACGTCGGCCCAGAGACAACAGTGTCGGGAACTGTTGCAGCAGAACCAGGGCATACGCAGGAGGTGGAGCATGACGTGTTGACAGAACCAGATGTTAGGGTGAACATCAGGCCCCATAGAATTCCCGAAGCACATTAGGAGGTAATAGTAAATGAGGTGAAGAGGATGTTAGACCTGGTGGTGATTGAGGAGTCAAAAAGTGGATGGTCGAGTCCCATCATCTTCGTGCCTAAGCCTGACGGTGAGTGGCGATTTTGCAATTACTACCGAAGGCTGATATGAGGTCTCCAAAGGTGATGTGTATCAGATGCCCCATGTGGACAAACTTATTTAGAGACTAGGAATCGCGAGATATATTACAACCCCTGACCTGAGGAAGGGCTACTGGCAGATTCCCATGTCCCAGAGTGCCAAGGAGAAGATGGCCATTTTCGATGACTGATGGGTATTTCCAATACACCAGAATGCCCTTCGGACTGCAGTGGGCTCCAGCAACCTTCTAGAGAGCTATGGATTGGGTCCTGGCTCCACTCAAGAAGTATGCCGTGTCCTACCTAGATGACATTGTGGTCTTCAGCCCTGATTGAAGTAGTCATCTATCAAAGGTACAGGCAATCCTGGATGCATTGAGGAATGTGGCCTGCTCCCTCAAACGTATGGACTGTGTTAAAACATTTATTTTTTTTTTTTTGTTTGATGTTTTTCCTGAAGGGCTGTGTTTTCTTTCCCCTTCTGGATGGTTTATTCCGCCATGTAATAAACCAACCAAAGATTTAAAGAGACAGTGTTCCTGTTTTCTACATCTGTGTACTGCCGAGTAAGTTGAACTACCACACCGCGGATTCATTTAACACGTCTTTTCGACAGTCGCAACACATATATGGATTGCCTGTTTGCTAGACTATCCCTGCATATGTTGCAGCTGTTGAACAGCTGCGCAACATGCAGCCACGGGGACTCGAACATATTATTCGAGCATGCCGAAGACACTTGGTTAGCACATAAGCATGCGCGGAAAACACCTTATCAGAGCACAATCGCTAATCACAACTAGCCAACTAAATGTAATGCCAATGTCTAAGACCTCCTTCACAAGTCCTGGTGATTCCTGTGTAGGAAAAAACAGTAATGGTGAGATCCGTGGTCCGTGTGTCTTTTGTATGTACTTATGTGACATCCACATGACATCCATGTGCTGTCTGTGTGACGTCAGTGTGACATGTACCAGCGCCTGGGAAGAACCGGTACAGTTTGCGCTGTTCCAAGGTGCCGGCTGCTGAAGGCAGATCTCATCGTTTTCGCCTAGTCTCCCTGTGATCAGCACAATCAGGCAACAATGATGGGAGTTGTATTCCTAATCCACTGTGTACATCCTGTGTAAAATAAAGAATTAAATTTAAAAAATGGTGTTGGCTCCTGCATAATTTTCATAACCAGCAGAGGGAAAGCCCATGTCTGGGGCTGATTTTAATAATCTGGAAAAAGGGAAATATCTCAAAATGTTCCCAGACTACAGCTCACAGCTGTTTGCTAAGCCTTTACTGGTGAATTTACGGAGGAAACCCAGAAAAAAAACTGCATAGGGTCGCCCTACTGTGAGGAAAAAAAGTATTTAGTCAGCCACCAATTGTGCAAGTTCTCCCACTTAAAAAGATGATAGAGGCTTGTAATTGACATCATAGGTAGACCACAACTATGAGAGTCAAAATGAGAAAACAAATCCAGAAAATCACCTTGTCTGATTTGGCAAGATTTATTTTGCAAATTATGGTGGAAAATGAGTATTTGGTCACCTAAAAACATGCAAGATTTCTGGCTCTCACGGACCTGTAACTTCTTCTTTAAGAGGCTCCTCTGTCCTCCACTCATTACCTGTAGTAATGGCACTTGTTTGAACTTGTTTCAGTATAAAAGACACCTGTCCACAACATCAAACAGTCACACTCCAAACTCCACTATGGTGAAGACCAAAGAGCTGTCAAAAGACACCAGAAGCAAAATTGTTGCCCTGCACCAGGCTGGGAAGACTGAATCTGCAATAGGCAGGCAAACTTGGTGTGATGAAATAAACTGTGGGAGCAATAATAAGAAAATGGAAGACATACAAGGCCACTGATAATCTCCCTCGATATGGGGCTCCCCACAAGATCTCACCCCATGAGGTCAAAATGATCACATCAACGGTCAGCAAAAATCCCAGAACCACACGGGGGGACCTAGTGAATGACCTGTCTAGAGCTGGGACCACCATAACAAAGGCTACCATCAGTAACACACTACGCCGCCAGGGACTCAGATCCTGCAGTGCCAGACGTGTCCACTGCTTAAGCCAGTACATGTCCGGGCCCATTTTAAGATTGCTAGAGAGCATTTGGATTATCCAGAAGAGTATTGGGAGAATGTCTAAAGGTCTGATGAAACCAAAGTAAAACTGGTAGAAACAAAACTTGTCGTGTTTGAAGGAGACAGAATGCTGAGTTGCATCTAAAGGACACCATACCTACTGTGAAGCATGGGGGTGGCAACATCATGCTTTGGGGCTGTTTCTCTGCAAAGGGACCAGGAAGACTGATTTGTGTACATGAAAGAATGAATGGGGCCATTTATCATGAGATTTTGAGTGCAAACCTCCTTCCATCAGCAAAGGCATTGTAGATGAAACATGGATGAGTCTCTCAGCATGATAATGATCCCAAGCACACTGCCAGGGTAATGAAGGAGTGGCTTCGTAAGAAGCATATGAAGGTTCTGAAATGGCCTAGCCAGTCTCCAGATCTCAACCCCATAGAATACCTTTGGAGGGATTTGAAAGTCTGTGCTGCCCAGCGACAGGCCAAAAACATCACTGCTCTAGAGGAGATATGCATGGAGGAATGGGCATACCACCAACAGTGTGTGCCAACCTTGTGAAGACTTACAGAAAACATTTGACCTCTGTCATTGCCAATAAAAGATATATAGCAAAATATTGAGATTAACTTTTGTTCATGGCCAAATACTTATTTTCCACCATAATTTTGAAAATAAATCTTTCCAAATCAGACAAGGTGATTTTCTGGATTTGTTTTCTCAATTTGACTCTCATAGTTGTGGTCTACCTATGATGTCAGTTACAGGCCTCTCTGATCTTTTTAAGTGGGAGAACTTGCACAATTGGTGGCTGACTAAATACTATTTTTCCCTACTGTATAAATTCAAACCACCAAAGGTTAAACAGACAGCTGTGGGCTGATATTAACCACTTCACCTGTTTTCATTTTCATGACTACATCAAATTTTACAACTGCCAGAGTCATTATATGTGGTAATAACTCTGGTATATTTCAAAGGATCTCACTGATTGAGAGTTTTTTCATTACATATTGTAATTCATGAAAGTGGTAAAATTTGTTTGATATGACATGCATTTATTTGCGAAAAAAAATGAAATTTGGCAAAAAATGTTAAAATTTTGGAATTTTTATACTTTTGATTTTTAGCCCATTAATTCAGAGAGCTATGTCACACAGAATAGTTAATAAATAACATTTCCCACATATTTACTTTACATCAGCACAATTTTTGAATCATAATTTTTTGTTAGTAAATTAAAAGGGTTAAAAGTTGACCAGTGATTTCATATTTTTCCAATAACATTTACAAAACCATTTTTTAGGGACCACATCAGATTTGAAGTGACTTTGAGGGGTCTATATGACAGAAAACACCCAAAGTGACACCATTCTAAAAACTGCACCCCTCAAGGTGCGCAAAACCACATTCAAGAAGTTTATTAACCCTTCAGGTGCTTTACAAGAACATTTTACCTTTTTCCGCAAACATTTTTAATGTAGTCTCAATTTTTCTTTTCACAAGAGTAACAGTAGAAAATAGACCTCAAAATTTGTTGTGCAATTTCTAATGAGCACGCCGATACCCAATATGTGGAGAAAAACTACTGTTTGGGTGCACGGAAGGGCTCAGGAGGGTAGGAGCGCCATTGAATGAAAAATTTTCTGGAATAATTAGCGGACACCATGTTGCATTTGGAGTACCTAAACAGTGGCAACCCCCCCACAAGTGACACTTTTTGCAAACTAGACCCCTTAAGGAACTTATCTAGATGTGTGATGAGTACACTGAACCCCCAAGTGCTTCACAAAAGTTTATAACGTTGAGCCATGAAAATAAAAGATCATATTTTCCCACAAAAATGTTTTTAACCCTCAAATTTTATATTTTCATAAAGAAAATGAGAAGCAAGAGAAAACAGACCTCAAAATTTGTTGCGCAATTTCTCATGATTTTGATAAGATATGGGACTTCGGTGTAAAATACTTTTTAGGTAGAGTGCAAAGCTGAGAAGGAAAGAAGCGTCATATTGGAGCTCAAATAGATTGGTTTGAGGGTGCCATGTCACATTTGCAGAGCCCCTGAGGTGCCAGAACAGCAGAATCCCCCCGTAAGTGACCTCATTTTACAAACTACACTTCTTAATGAATTTATATAGTGGTGCAGCGATCATATTGATAACACATGGGTGTCACAGTGTGGGGGGCAGTGAAGAAAAAATAATTACATTTTTACCACCAAGATTATATTTTAGCCCCAGATTTTACATTTTCACACAGGGTAAAAAAAAGATAAAAGACACACTGAACATAGCAATTGATATACATCTACTAGAAATAGATAGTTACACCACCTACGGATTATGTGTTATATATCTGCTAAGCAGAAGAATGGTAGACCATTTGGAAAATGACAGGAACCAAAAGGAGAATACCGAACTTAAGGTCGAAAGAAGAGTATGGGACATAGATAAAGGGATAAAATACCTTTATTATCCTGAGTGGCATACCATAGCACTACAAACAAAGAGGTGTCCGCACTTGTGTTAAACAGAAGAATTAAACAGTATATGTCACACATAAAATACAATGCATGTGCTTAAAAACCAAAACACCAGGTACATTAATAGAATTTTTTTGTATATCTCCTTTATGTAAATGATATCCATAGTGGATCATGAAAGTCCTTCATTGGAAGGATAAGCAAGGAAAAAAGGGGTATGAGGAGGTAATTTATCATGCTTCAAAGAGCAATATGTGAAAAATAGAGGTAGTGGACTGAGGACTGCGCTTTTATGCATGCCTAAAAAGACACCGCTGAATCATAGGCCAGATGGCATCCACAGTGTTTTCATCTGCCTCATTTATAGGGAATCTTCCACCAAAAGTTTCGCCTGAATCACCTATTTCAAAGATTTAAATGGAAACCCCGGTGTAAGCGCTCAGCGCAGAGCGCAACATAAATTTGGGCCGTGCCTTACTGCGATCTTTGGGAGGTAGAATGAAAAAAATCAACAGCATGTCAAGAATTGATTTTATTTATTTTTAACGGCGTTCCTCTTGCGGTATAAGTAATTGGACGACTTTATTCTTCAGGTCAGTGCGATTACAGCGATATTAGATTTATATCGGGTTTTTAAGTTTGGCTACTGTCACGCACTAAAAACGGAGATTAGACCTACCGGTAATGTTATTTCCAGGAGTCCATCCTGACAGCACGATGGAGGTTGTCCTCCCTTTCATCCCTACAGGGACAGGAAATGCACGAGAGGTTAAAGGTACCCTCCCACACCCACACTCCAGTGATTATCCCAAGTACCACGCCAGTATAGATGCAATTATTACTTATTTAGATTTAGTACAAGCATATTATCACAAATACAAATCATCGGGAGGGAACTACCAGTGCTGTCAGGAGGGACTCCTGGAAATAACATTAACGGTAGGTCTAATCTCCGTTTTCCAGGATGTCCCTTCCTGACAGCACGATGGAGAATATCAAAGTAGGAATTCGTTAGGGTGGGCCTACTGCCTGTAGCACCTTACGACCGAAGGTCGTCTGGCTAGCTGTTAGTGTGTCCAATTTATAGTGTCTACAGAAAATGTTTAGTGTAGACCAGGTGGCGGCCCTGCATATTTGCTCTATTGAGGCTCCCGCCCTCTCTGCCCATGAAGTTGCTATTGCTCTAGTGGAATGGGCCCTAAGCCCCTCTGGTATAAGTAACCCCTCGGCCTTGTACGCTGAAGCGATAATTGATGTTATCCATCTTGCTAGGGTGTGTGTAGATGCACCTCTACCCCTATTTTAACACCGTACTCGATAAACAATTTTTTGTCCTGTCGCCACTCTCGCTTGAACTCTAAGTAGCGTGTGACCGCTTGTCTGACGTCCAATGAGTGAAAGAATTTTTCTTTATCGTTTTTCAGGGATGGGCAAAATGAGGGTAGGACTATCTCCTAGTTTGGATTCTGGGGAGATACTACCTTAGGGAGGAATCCTGGGTTTAGTTTTAGTATTAAGCGGTCCTCGAAGATTTGAATGTAGGGGTTCCTGACTGACAGGGCCCTGATCTCGCCAAGCCGCTTGGCTGAGGTGATGGCTACCAAAAAGACGTTTTTTTGTGTGAGCATTGTGACGTCTATTTCAGATATTGGCTCATAAGGGGGCCTGCATAGAGCGTTAAATACCGGATTTAGGTCCCACGGGGGGACTATATTCCTTTGGGTCTCAATCTCTGGATGGCCTTTGTAAAAAGCGCTATCCATGGATGAGAAGCTAAGGAGAAATCAAAGAAAGCACTTAAAGCTGCTATCTGGACTTTCAATGTGCTTGGAGTTAGACCCTTATTAAATCCTGCCTGCAGGAAGTCAAGGATTTGAGGGATATTTGGGCAAGACGGGTCTATGGGGGTACTACCACCTTCCGAGCAGAACTTCTTCCAAATTTTACAATATATAGCACTTGTAACGGGCTTACGGCTAGCCTGCAATGTGGAGATCACTTGGTCAGAGAGGCCTCTGGATTTTAGGATCTCCCTCTCAGGATCCATGCTGTCAACTGTAGGTTCTCTGGATATGGGTGTAGAACTGGGCCCTGGGAAAGCAGATCCTCAGCCGTTGGTAGATGGAGTGGCCCCTCCTGAGCCATCTTCTTCAGGAGAGGGAACCAACTTCGCCTGGGCCAAAAGGGTACGACTAGCATCACCCATGCTCCTTCCTTTTCCTGAGGACTATCGGTATTATGGCGATAGGGGGAAACCTGTATAGCAGTTCCCCTCCCCAACTCTGGTTCAGGGTGTCGACCCCCTCTGGATGGTCCGCTGGGTTGAGGGAGTAGAATCTCTTTAGCTTGGTGTTCTTTCTTGTTGTGAAGAGGTCCAGCTGGGGGGTTCCCCACCGATGGCACAAGTCTATGAAGATTTCTTCTTTTAATTCCCACTCGGTGGCTCGGACTTCCTGTCTGCTCAGATCGGCTATGTTGTTCCTGGAGCCTTCTAGGTGTATCGCTGACAAGGAACGAACGTTGTTCTCTGCCCAGGTGAGGATGCGGGCTAAGTCCTGAAGCTTCCCGTGCCTCGGGCCCCCTGATGGCGTAGGAAGGCTACTGTGGTCACGTTGTCTGACATGACCTTTATATGTTGGTCCCGTAGACTCGACCTGCTTTGTTTCAGTGTCTCCCACACTCTCTTTAGTTTGAGGACTGTGAGCTGATGATTCCAAGCCATGTTCCCTGCAGGTACCTTCCTTCCAGATGGGCTCCCCATGTATCTCTGCTGGCGTCCGTGACGATAGCCACACATGGTGACAGGATCCAAGGCACCCCCTGGCTGATATTTCTGTGACTTATCCACCACTTTAGAGATGATCTCAAGGTTGGGGACAGCCAAATCTTCCTGTCCAGAGAGGACTGCCATCTGTCCCATTTTGTCAGGATCTCCCTTTGTAGGCTTCTTGTGTGAGCCTGGCTCCACATTATGCAGGGTGTTATGATTGGGTCAACGAGGAGGAAAGCAAGACCAAGCTAAGCCACAGAAAACCAGAGAGGTTGGTAACTAAGTGGATTGCAGACCCCTGATCCTATCTACACAACTAGCAGTAGCCGTGGAGCGTACCTACGATGATCGTAGATGCCTCGACACAGCCGGATAACTAAATAAGCCTAAAGCAAGAAAGGGGAAATCTAAACTGCCCCAGAGCAGACCCGAAAGGATTAGATAGGTCCCAAACATATACTGTCGGTGAGACAAGATGAAAACACAAACGCAGGTAGGAAAACAGACTGAGCAAACGATGGGGCCCACACTAACTAGACAAGACAGGAAAGGAAAGACTCTGTCTGCAATCACGCAAAAAACCCTGCAAAAAATGCCTAACATGTCTGTTACAAAAATACTGAAGTCACTAGACTTCGCCCACTATATCAGCACTCTGATATATTCTGAAAGCAGAGGAAAAAGAGGCCAATCTAATAAGGGACAAAAACAAACTGGCACAAGCAGTAACATATGGATTGAGTTTCAGCACAGACCCAGCCGGAGCTGGCTGACCACACAAAACTGAAATAGACAAAACCAGATCAAATGTGAACAATAGCAAAAGAACACTTAGCTGAGCATGCAGGGACTGGAAACTAAGACCTCAGGAGGCAGGAAAAAAATCACCAGCAGGGATAGAGGGAGTCGGCTGTCTTAAATCCCGTCAGAAACTCCAGATCTCCAGTCATCCTCCTCATTATCAGGTGGCAGGCCTCTGTTAATTAGATCAGCTCCATTACCTCCAGTAACCACCAGAGGGAGCCCGGAAAGAGAAGTCGCGACCCCTCTGTCAATATAACCAGCTCCACTACCTTCACTAGTAACCAGAGGTAGGCCAGAAAGTGAATTCACAACAGCAGAGTATGCATGCGGTCAGGGTACCCAGGATCTTCATTGCAGTCCTTATGGATATTCGATCTCGCCATAGTTGACGAACTTTGTCCTTGATGGGTTTCTTTTTTTACCTCCGGTAAAAATGAGATTCTTCTCTTGGAACTTCTTCTGGGTACTGGGCTTCAGGTCCAACTTTTCTTTGTTCAAGATCCAACCTAGGTTTTCGAGCATGGCAATTACCGAGACTAGTTGTTCTTTTAACTCCGATGCTGAATGAGATATCACAAGGAAGTCGTCCAAGAATGGCACGATGATTATGTCGTCCTGTCTCAAGTGTGCCACGATCTCGGCGACCAGCTTCGTAAATAATCGGAGTGCTGAAGCCAAGCCGAAAAGAAGAGCCTGAAACTGAAAGTGGTAGTACCTGCTTTCTTTTTTTAGTGCAAAGCGCAGGAACTTCTGAGAGTGGGGGTGGATGGGAACGTGATAGTAGGCACTTTTTAGATCTATTGTGCACATTGCGGCGTTCCAGTCTATCAGCGGGATGATGGTTTTTAGTGACTCCATTCGGAATCTATTGTATCGGATCCACTGATTTAATGGCTTTAGATTTATAATGGTTCGACTCTCCCCCGACGGTTTTGTGAAGAGGGTTGAATAGTGGCCCTGACCTCTCTCTATTTCTGGAACCGGAACCACTACCCCTGACTTTAGCAGGTCTTTTATATCTGCCCATATAGCATTTATAAGGGTTTTGGGCCGGGGATTTGTAACTACGAACCGTGCTGGGGGGGTTGTGAATTCGATGGTATAGCCCTGGGAGACCATATTGAGAATCCACCGGTTTTGGGAGATGAGTTCCCATGCCTCCGTGAAGTGTCTGAGGCGACCCCCTACAGATATGGCGTCATTGTCTCCTGCTTCTGGAGCTTTGTCCGGAGCGAGATGGGGGAGCCTTACTTTTTCTCCCCTTCATGTACTCCCCAGCGAGATGAATTCCCCTTCCCTCTATATTCCTGCCTTTGGTAAGGACGGGACCTTTGAAAGGGAAAATGTCTTTTTGGTTTTTCCTCGGGAAAACCTTTTTTGTCGTCCGAGGCATTCTCCAGAATCTTATCTAAGGCTGGCTCAAAAACTTTCCCACCTGAGAAGGGTATGGCACATAATTTATTTTTCGACTGGTAGTCCCCTGACCAGGTCTTCATCCATATGGCTTGACGAGCCGCATTGGATAAAAAATTATTCCTGGCCACAAATCGCACAGATTCAGCTGAAGTGTCCGCCAGGAATCCGGTCGCGATCCTTAACAGGGGAAGGCCCTCTAAGATATCGCCCCTAGGGTTTTTCTCTTTTAATTGTTGCTCTAAGTGGCCGATCCATAGATGCATGGATCTGGCAACCGATGTGGCGGCTAGGTTTGTCTTCTTGTCTATGGGTTCCTTGAGGCTAGAGGAATCTTCAAAGGGATTTGAAGTCTTCCTTGACACCCTGGCCACCAGGGAGTCGATCTTAGGAACTTCGTCCCAAGTGTTAATGTCCTCTTGGTTAAATGGTAGTCTAAGCTTAAAGTCTCGAGGCACGACCAGTCGTTTCTCGGCGTCCTCCCATTCCTCCAGAATCATTGAACGGATATGGTCGTTAACTGGGAAGACCTGACAGATCCTCGCTCTTAGGCCTCCGAAACATCTCGTCCTGGATGGATTGAGTCTTTGGGGCCTCCTCAATCTGCATAGTGCTTCGCACGGCGCCGAGAAGCTCGTCCGTGTTTTACGAGAAGAGGTATCTTTTCCCTATCTCGGGGGGTTCTGAGGTGTTCCCGCCCTCTTCTTCCTAGTTCGTACCCTGGATCTCATCGTCTGATGACTGATCAGACTCCCATCTTGGTCTCTTAGCCTGGGGCTGGCTGGAGGACTGAGCGGGTAGCAGTCCGGAGATAGAGGCCTGGACCTCCTCTCTGACCATTGTGCGCATCTCTGCAAGGAAAGAGGCCTGTTCGCCTCTGATGATCCTAAGGGTGCAGTCTTCACATAGGGGTTTTTTCCATGACCCTGGTAATTTGCTGGCACAGATGGGGCATTTGGGTCTACCCGAAGTCCTGGAGGTCGATGCTGTAGGAGTTGGTGCTGTCTTTTCCTTAATACAAAGCACAGGAGTTTTTTATTAAAGCTCCTGTCTTTTTGGAATATACTGCCCACCGTGCCCCCTACTTACGTACGCTGGCTGCTTGGGCTGATCACCGGTTTTCGCGGCATTTTCCATTGTGGAGTGCGGTTACAGCGGACCTGAATGGTCGACCCCCCCGCCGCTTTATCCTACCTTCCCACCAGTCAGGAGACCTGAGCGCCTGTCCACCACGTCCACCCGTTCTTTGATGCACCCATGCCGTGGCGCAACCGGAAGTTGTCATCGGGCGCCCGGAAGTGATGTGGCCGCCGACGCTCCAGCGTCTCTGGATGCAGCGGGAGCTGAGAGCCCCGCTAAGGGGAAGCGGCTCCGAGTCCCGGAGCAGCGCTCCACAGGACGCCTGGCGGAGAACCCCCCTTAGGGGGGTGTCGCCCCGGACCGTCTGACGGGGGGAGCTGGCGTGTGGACCCTGATCCCCCTGGCCCGTCGGTAAGCTTCTCTTGCTGGATGCCGCGGCTATCTTCCTCCGCGGTGTCTCTCGTGCCTGTCCTTACAGGGACAGGAAAAACACTGGCGTGTGGGTGTGGGAGGGTACCTTTAACCTCTCATGCATTTCCTGTCCCTGTAAGGATGAAATGAAGGACAACCTCCATCGTGCTGTCAGGAAGGGAAGTCATGGAAAGACTCTTTATTGCAAAAATTTTTGCATCGTCATATTTTGATAGCTATCATTTTTCCATATTTCGGCTGACAGAGGCATGTGAGGACTTATTTTTTGTGGGACAAGTTGATGTTTTTATTGGTACCATTTTTGGTCACATTACATTTTTTGAACGCTTCCTATTCAGATTTTTGGTAGGCAGAATGAACAAAAAACAGCAATTCAGGAATATTTTTTTTTGTTTAATGCCATTCCGTGTTTAGTAAAATTGATAAGGCAGCTTTATTCTTCAGGTCAGTAGGATTGTTTTGTTTATGTTTTGGCACTTTTACACAATAAAAACTATTTTATTAAAAGCATGGTGAGCATGGTGCAAAACAAAGCTCTGAGCATAGTAGAACAAGGCGTTCAGCCTGCCATCCAGCAGAGACACTGAGTTCCACTTGATACACTGATTCTGCATCACGGTCATGTAAATAAGGTGCACAGGATTCATAGCCGATGAACTCCATTCACCTTACTGACGTCACCACTAACGTGAGAGCTTTCCACGGGAAAAGTGGGAAGAACGAGGCTAAGCGCCAGATTTGGCGCATCTTATGGAAGTGCTATTTCTGGGGTGGCTGAAGGCTGATGTTGGTAGCCATGGAGGGGGGGGTAACTATATTTGGCTCCTTCCCAGGCTATTAGTATCAACAAAGCTGTCTGTTTAGCTTTTGCTGGTTTTAATTTTTTTTTCTGCTGTTCCCCGTAAATTCACCATTTTGGGATATTGTCCCTTTTCTCAGATTATTAACATTAGCCCCCAGCAGTGGGCTTCCCTTTGTTGGTTATGAAAAATTAGGCATGAGCCCACTCATTTTTTTAATTTCTTTATTTTACACAGGCTGTACATAGTAGGTGCGGAATACAACTCCCATCATTGCCGCCTAGTTGTGCATAATCTTAGGCCAAATAAGATACAATTGATTGGCATGAAGTTATATCTCCAATATTCTTCACACCTCACCCCTTTAGAGTGCATTAGGGTTCAGCACTTATCGCTGTTTCCCCGCGGGATAACCCATCGGCATTACCGTGTTCACGTGGCGAATGGTGAAGTGGTACTGCTGGAGCTCAAAGCTCCAGTGTAGCAACTTCCCATTCGTTCCGGATACAGTGTGCAACCAGCTGAGGTGATTGTGGTCCGTTTCCACGGTGAATTGGCATCCGTAAAATTATTCCTTCTCCATCATGGAGTAGACCACCTCCCTCGACAGGAGCTTCTGGCTCAAAAAGGGGTGTTCTTGGCCCATAGAGTCAACCTGGCTGAGCAAGAAATGCAAAAGGAGGGGTGCACTAATGTCATATCTCAATCTCCAGTGGAGTGCAATACCTAGCCCGTAAGCAGAGAAGCAAAAAAAAAGGGAGAAAAAGACTAGGCTAATGATGGTATGCACATCCCAATAGACAATAAAAAACCTTTATTTCATATTGGGTACAATAAGCTAAAAACATTTAAAATACAGACAAAGAACCAATGACCCAGACACCCCCAAAAAACAGGTAATATGAACCTAAGATGTGGCCCATATTGGACTATCCATAGCCACCCATAAGCAGGCACATATCATGCAATTCCATAAAACAAGACAGCCATGTACATTGCAGCCAAAGATAAGGCAGAAAAACAGACTTGAAGCATATAATAAAACAATGTAAGAAAATTTGTAAATCCTAACTGCCCTAACGCATGTGGAACTAACCACAGAATGAAATTGACTAGTGCAAAAGACACCCAAGCATGGTTATACCATGGCTGAAATTGCAAAGTTGCAGTGGATGCATAATGAGCAAATTAGAACCACCAGATACAGGTCAGAGCAGCAAGAGTCCCAAAGGGGTTAAAGAAAGGGGATGGTAGGCAGGCCCCACGCGTATCGCCACTGCGACTGGCGGCTTCGCCAGGGGATCCTGGCTGAGCAAAGCACCGAGGCCAAAGTCGGTCTGTACTACAAACGGCTGTGTAAAGTCAGCTGCTTATAGTACCGGGCAGCTGGAAAGGTTGATCTTCAGCGCCCAGAAGCACATCTCACAGTCGTTTGTCTAATCAACTATGGAGGGCAGTTCTTCTTGATGAGTTCCGTCAGGGGCTTTGCCAGGTTTCTATAGTGGGGGACGAACTTCTTATAGCACCCAGCAGTACCCAGGAAAGACATCAACTGTTTTATAGTCCTGGAGGTGGGCCATGCGATGGCATCCACCTTCCAGGTTTCTGGCTTTAAAGCCCCCAGCCAATCCCATGTCCCATACAGTGGACCTCACTCATACCCAGTTGGAACTTTTCTGGCTTAATGGTCAAGCATGCCCGCCAGATCCACCCGAGCACCTGCACTACAAACTCTAGGTGATCCTCCCAGGTGCGACTGAAGATGACAATGTCGTCCAGGTATGCAGACGTGTAACCTTCAAGCCCCTTGAGCAGTGTGTTGACCATCTGCTGAAAAGTGGCAGGGGCATTCTTCATGCCCAATGGCATCACTCAGGTATGACTGTGAAAACACATTATCTATGATATGGTTGCTCAGAGGTCACTCTGCCTTGTTCTATGCCCTTTTCTGCACTATTATCTCCTATCAGGAACTTTGTTTTTATCTGATTTGTACTAATAAAATATTCACATTTTATCTTGGATTGTGCACTTCCCTTCTTTTGGGTATAGCAATGGCATCACTGTAGACTCATACAGTCCAAATAGGGTGATAAAGTCATAGCATTCCCGTGCCTCATGGGTCAAGAAAATCGGCCATTATCCCCGGCTCAAATTCATGATGGTTAGGTACTTGGCCCCGGCCAACTGATTGAGCAGGTCATCAATGCGTGGCATTGACCACGCATCAGCCATCCATGACGGTGTTGAGCCCCCTGTAGTCCACACAGAATAAGGTTGTCTGGTCCTTCTTTGGGATGAGGACAACAGGTGAGGCCCAAGCGCTGCTGGATGGTTGGATGACCTCCAGCTTCAGCATCTCGTCAATCTTTTGGCGCATGTGCT
Source organism: Dendrobates tinctorius (assembly GCF_039654945.1). Taxonomy (NCBI): domain Eukaryota; kingdom Metazoa; phylum Chordata; class Amphibia; order Anura; family Dendrobatidae; genus Dendrobates; species Dendrobates tinctorius. The sequence continues at coordinate 40,542,845 of NW_027361711.1, forward strand.
CTACCTCTAGGGAGACCTGATATGCTGAACTCTGGAATGGGGGGTAATCTCCGGTGTCCACGTGATGGATGGCCAACTCTGTCCTTCGTTGCCCACTGCTGAGACTGTTGGTCCGACAAGAGTGGGTGACAAACCTCCACATCCTCGATAGTCCCATTAGTCCAAGCCTGGGCGAACATATCCAGGAGGGTCTTTGCCTCTCAGTCTTCTGGCAGATTGCATACAGGGATGGCGCAGGCCCCCTTGCTCATGATGTGCCTTCATCATGTTCATGTGGAAGGCCTTCTGACGTCTCCGGGTGTAGTCCAGGGTAACCAGGTAGTTAGGACGTTCAGCTGCTGGTGCATGAGATAAGGGCCCTCCCAGGCTGCCTGAAGCTTGTCCTGAGCTACAGGAACCAGTACCCACACCTTTTCACCCACCTGGTAGTTCCTCTCACATTCTGTTCGTACCATCGCTTCTGGTCATCTTAGGTTTGTGTCATATTACTGTGTACCAGCTGCAACAAGGCCTGCATCTTGTCACGGAAACACACAACATACTCAACGACTGACACTCCAGGGGTGGCTAAGACTCCTTCCCAGACCTATTTCACCAGAGCCAGGGGCCCCTGCACATGTCACCCGTACCAAAACTCAAAGGGGGAGAACCCCATTGTTGGCAAATAGAAGGCATGGGAAGTATCTTAAGCATCTGCTTCAGGGTGCCATTGAACTGCTTGCATATGCCATTGGTCTGTGATTTGTACGGGCTGTTCACCAGATATTGCACCTGTACCTGCTTACAGAGGGACTCCATCAAGTGCAACATGAACTGGGTCCCCCGGTCGGTGAGCATTTCCTGGAGAAAACCCACTCAGGAGAAAATCTCAAGTTAGGAGGTGGCTACCTTGTCGCCCAAATGAACGACAAGGCTACCACTTCCGGGTGGCATAGTCTACTACCATCAGTATGAAGCATTTCCCGGAGCTTCTGGGAGTGGCCATCGGGCCAACTAAATCCACGGTCACCATCCTGAAAGGCGGTTCAATGATGGGCAGAGTTACCAGTGGGTCTTCGAGGCGCCACCCCGCTTTCCCCACCCTCTAACATGTATCGCACGAATGGCAATAGGTAATCACATCGGCCCCCATCCTTGGCCAGCTGAAATGCTGGGCTATCTTGGCCTTTTTCTTAGTGATCCCTTGATGCCCGGCCATCAGAATCCCGTGTGCAATCCACAACAACTCTGCCCTGAATGGATAACTATCACCAACTGTTGGTCCCTGGGACATGCCTCTGGTGAGCCCTGCTGGATCATTACCAGGTACAGCCATCCTTTGTTTCAGACTACCCACTCGAGGTCTGAGTCCAAGAGAGGCTATGCCGCTTGCTCCTTGAGCGCTTTCAGGCAAACTCCGCCTGAAATCTCTGACTGAATGTGGCCACAACAGTCAAGACCACCACGTCTTCTGTCAGTTCCCTGGGACCTGTCTCCTGGCCTCCGTCTGACCCAGCAACCACTTGGTTAGAAGGGGTAAGCTGTCTGACCCACGGCGCTACCACTGGGTGTGTCAGGGGCCATGGCGGCTGCAACCGCGAGTAGTGCCCGCTCATCCTCTCCTTCTGACAAAGTTGTTGGTCCAGACTGACTAACCTGACTCTCTGACGTCCTAGCCGTGGAGAAACCCTGCAATAAGGCCTTGCCTGAGTACTCTTCCTCTCCTGGCACAGCCCTGCCCTTAATTGCATGCTCCCCTTTGCAGCTGTCTGCCCCCTGTTGGTCCCCTCCATGACAACCTCACAGGACATCTTGATGCATCGTGCCGGCTGGCCACACCCTAAGTGGCCACACTCTAAGGCACTAGTACAGCTTGATTGATTGATCTGCTACCACTTGAGTGGAGAGGGACATCGTAAATCACCCCCTACATCCCCATCAATAGGCATGTTAATCACATTGCCATCAACAGGTGTAGACATTACGTTGTTGTCTGGAGGATCATGCTTTGTGGGTTCAGTGGCCACGTTCTGGGACACTAGCCGCCTGAAGTAAAACACTTGTGGGAATATTTGAGGTTAACCCCACCTCCCGAACTCCCCTCCTGGAGCCCCAGTCCAAATACACCTTGGCGACTGGCAGTAACGGTTCAACGCCTCCAATCTCATGGATGGCAAGGGTTTTCCCGGGTACCAATCCTGTGGGGACACCAGCTCAGGCTGCAGAAGAGTCATCTCAGAGCCGGTGTCCGTAGTCCATGGCCATCTTACTCCCTCTCCAGCCGGCAGGTTTCTCGACCTCTGGAGTCTTCTTGTTTGAGTACTCGTCGGCAAGTGTCACTGTTGCAAAGGCCCCCATTGGCTTCCAGTCACTGATATACTATTGGAGGTCCTTGAGCAGTTAAGCAAAAACTGCTCAGTTACGAGGAGCTCCTTCAGCTGCTGGATGGTGGTAAGCTCCAATCCTGTGGTCCATTGATCGACTGCTCTCAGTAAGGCACACATATGATCAGCCCAACTGAATGCAGGGCCCCGCCGAATATTCTTGGGTGTCTTCCGGTACGTCTCAGGGGTCAAGTTGCACAGCCGAACCAGAGCTTGCTTGATGTCCTCATAGCTCAGGGTGATCTCGCTGAGATGTACCCAAAGATTTCCAGGGCTTTACCTCTGAGGCGAGGGGATAAGAAGCGGACCCACTGGTCCTCAGGCAGATGGTACTAACAGTAAGTTTTTCAAATGCTAGTAAGAAAGTGTCCAAGTCCCCTTCTTTGTCCAGCAGGGGGAAGTCCTCCGCCCATAGCTTTGAGTCCCGGACCTCAGGATACTTGCGACTGGCTGGGGTCTGAAACTGGAGCATTTGTTGCTGATGCTTGCACTCCCGCTGATGTTCCGCAGCAAGCCCCCATACATCTGCAGAAACATAAAAATGCTTTAACTCACTGTAATTTTGCTGACCTACAGAAACTATCAAGTCATTTTTACTGCTGTTAAAAAAAACAAACAAAAATAGCAAAAATGCAGTTTGTTTTTTTTTGCTTGTTATTTTATTTTTGCTCACTGTTTTACTACACTTGGAATTTAATTTTCACAGTCTTCAGAGCATTACATGCTAAAAGAAATGCTGGCATTCAAAAATACGATTGTTCCAAAGAAAAAAAATGAAAGGTAAAAAAAAAAAGATGCAGCTTTTGGCCGGGATCACACATGCGAGGAATATGGCCGAGTCTCGCATGTTAATACCCAGCACTCAGGAGCGTAGTTTGGGGCTCCATGTATTTCTATGCAGCCGCACGCTCCGATCCTAACACAGTGCTATTTTTTCCTTGGGCTTTTTTTTTTGTTACCTGTAGTGTTTTTTAAATAACGAACCATGTCAATTCTTTTAGTTCGTCACAAAGATGCAGAATTCGGGCTGCAGTTCTCTAGCCATAGCCTACAAATTTCATGCAGAAAAAAAAAAACCCCTATGTGAACATACCTTTCGCCTACGTTCAAAAGCTGCATTTTTTGCATTACTTTTTTCCTGTGTTTTTTTTCATTCACATTAAAAGCGGCTTTTTAGCAAACCAGCAAAAGCTATGAGATTTCAGAAATCTTATGCACACCTTTTTTACCCCGACTTACATGGAAAACTGCTGCTTTTTGAAATCTGCAGCATGTCACTTCTTTCAGCAGAGTTGTTTCACCATAGAAAGCAATGAGTAAGTGCAAAAATGCTGCAAAAAAACCCACAATCATGCATTTTTGGTGAATTAAACATGTGCTGTAGACAAATGAGACGTATAATCCTTATAAGCAGCTTTTCTACTGCCAAGAGAGTCGGTTTTGGCTGCAGGAAAAAAACAGCAGCATGTGAACCATGGGATAACGCCGGTTGAACCGATGCGGCTGCACCAGGGCCTAGAGGCTCCAGGAGGCCCCTGCAGGGCAGCTAATAATGAAGGCAATCTGGCTGGTTTCTCCGGGCCCGAGGCACCGGTGGGCCCCTGGCCAAATTGCCCTCATGTGTGGCGGGCAGGGAGCGATCCCAGCAGCTCCGCTGCCTGCAAGAGAAAATAGCAGGAGCGGAGCTGCAAGGATTTGTCCTGCTTCCTGCCTAGCGCCTGCGCTTCCTGTCTCTGACACAGAGAACATTGCCGCTGGATGACCTCATCATTCAGCGGCCTACTAGCCACTGTGCCAGGGCGAGGAAGTGTGGGCGCCGGCAGGGCTGCCACTAGGAATTTCGGGGCCCCATACTGGCAAAATTTTCGGGGCCCCCTTGAGACTCCGCCCAGGCTTCACCCAGACCCGCCTCCACCCCTCAAACTGTCCACAGTCCCACCGCTCTCTCTTGAAAAACAAAACTTCTCACCAATCACAAATTAACAGTTCCTATCACCAGATCACACATATAGCTGGCAGCTTTTGCTTTGGACAAAAGATTTTTTTAAGCCGCCACCATAACAGGGTAGAGACTTTTGGCCGGGCTCTACTCTACTGTAACCTATTAAATATTTGTTAAAATCTGCAATACAATTTAGGTAAATTTTTATTTATTTTTCAATTTTTAAAATGACCAATAATATCACATACAAGGAATAAATACCACTAGACCATGTCCTGACCACATATTACCACCACATAGTGACCTATAATACCACATACAAGGAACACATACTGCCACACCATGACCAGACCACATATTACTACCATAGTGAACGAATAATATCACATACAAGGAACAAATACCACCGCACATGACCAGACCACATATTACCACCACAAAGTGACCAAATAATAGCACATACAAGGGACAAATACCACCGCACCATGCCCAGACCACATATTACCACCACATGGTGACTGAATACTACAATACTGATCATTAATAAAAAAACATAATACTATCACCATAAGTGGCATTATACACAGGAGATCTGTATTTAGTATGCAGTGTTTGTGTACAGGTAATATAGTGATCAATGACATTATACACAGGAGCTCTGTATATAATGTACAGGTAACACAGTGATCACTGGTGACATTATACACAGGACCTCTGTATATAGTATACAATGTATAGTGTCAGTATACAGGTAACACACTAACTCACCCAGTGATGTCTCTAGGTGAAGTCCTTCATCCTTGCTTTTCATTCATCCAGCACAGATCGCCATCACGTCTTCCAGCCAGGGCTCGTTTCTGCAGGAAATAACACAGTTATCCAGAGCTCCGCTTGCAGAACACATTACTTATTTTTTCCCAACTTCTACATTACACCACATGAAGCAAAAAAGGTGACATAGTGTCGCTCTGCACAGTAACAGGACCACCCCCCCATTTAAACCAGTATCCTCAAAAAATTAAATACATCACTGCAGTAATAATATCCCTTAATTAGCCCCTATGGTAATAATATCCCCCATCCTGACCCCCGTGTGTCTCATTCCTGGCTTTAGCCATATGTTCTCCCATCCCGCCCTCATGAGAATCCATTCTGCCCCCAAATGATCTCCATGGTATCCATCCTGCCCCATGATCCTGTGCGATCTGTCTCCAACCCTGCCCCATCTGTTATGAATGAGTCACCGGAGGAGGAAAGAACAAAAATACAAGCTAAGTCCAGAAAACCAGAGAGGTTGGTAGCTAGCGGATTGCAGACCCCTGATCCTATTCACAACAACAGTAGCCGTGGGGTGTTCCTACGGTGGTCCTAGACACCTCGTTCACAGCCGGAGAACTAAATAAACCTAAAGAAAGAAAGGGGAAATCTAAACTGCCCCAGAGCAGACCCCAAAGCAATAGACAGCCCCCAACATGTATTGACGGTGAAAACAGATGAAAACACAAACAAAGACAGAAAGACAGGCTGAGCAAGCGATGGAGCCCTCACTAACTAGATAGGACAGGAAAGAAAAGCAACTGTCTGCAATTACGCAAAAACCCTGTCAAAAATAATGTCCAACACGTCTGATAGAAAAGGCCCTGAAGTCACTAGACTTCAAAATCACTATATCAGCACTCAGGTATATTCTGAAAACAGAGCAAAGAGATCAACTGATCACAGACAAAAATGGAGTTCAGCCAGTCCCAACCAGGGCCGGCTGAACACAAACACTAAGTAAACCAGACAAAATCTCATGGAACAATAGCAGAGCAAAAACTTAGCTTTAGTAGACAGGACTAAACTGGAGGCCAGAGCTCAGAGCAGAGAGGATCACCAGCAACCCAGCAGGGCATCGGCGGCCTTATGTCCACTCAGAGATTCCGGATGTCCAATCACACTCCACCTGTTCAGATGACAGGTTTTTCCCATCCAAATCAATTTCACTACCTCCTTTCACCAGCAGAGGGAGTTCATCGGACATCAAAGGTGAAGGAGAAAATGAGCTCATAACCGTACCTCCCCCTTGAGGAGGGGTCACTGTTGTGAGTTCATTTTCCCCTTCACCATTGAGGTCTGATGAACTCCCTCTTCTGGTGAAGGAAGGTAGTGAGGCTGATTACCAAGCACCTGAGCAGGATGATGATGACTGGGTGACTGGAATTGCTGACTGGATATAAGGCAGCCGACGCCCTTCTGCCTTGCTGGTGATCTCTCTGAGGGATTCTAGGAGACCAGTCTGATTCCTGCTCCTCAAAAGCTAAGTTTTCTGCTCTGCTTTTTGCATTTGTGTTTTGGTTTTGTTTTGCCTTGTTTTTCTGGATTTCTGCCATTCCCTGCTGGGGTGAGCTGAATTCCTTTTTGCTCTGTCTTCAGAAAATACCTGAGTACTGATATAGTCTTTTTGAAGCCTAGCGTCTTCAGGGCTTTTTTCCCTATCAGTCTGTTGGCTCTTGTTTTGATAGGGTTTTGTCGGATTGCAGACAGCAGCTTTTCTATCCTTTCCTATTTAGCTAGCTTTGGCCCCATCATTTGCTCAGCCTATCTTTCTATCTGTGTGAGTGTTTTTTCATCTTGTTTCACCGTCATTATAAGTTGGGGGCTGCCTATTGCTTTGGGGTCTGCTCTGGGGCAGTTTAGATTTCCCTTTGTCTTTAGGCTATTTAGTTCTCCGGCTGTGATCGAGGGGTCTAGGGCACCGTAGGAACCCCCCACGGCTACTGCTAGTTGTTGTTGATAGGTTCAGGGGTCTGCAATCCGATAGCTGCCAACTTCTCTAGTTTTCTGGACTTAGCTAGTATTTCTGTTTTTGCCTCCTACGGTGACTCATTCATAACAGGTCACCGAACCCTCATCCACGCCACCAGGGCGATCAGGATGGGCCCGATGAAAAGCACGAACCAATCTTTCGGCATGAATATCGGATGCAGAGACCCAAGAATTATCCTCCTGGCCATAACCCTTCAACTTAACCAAATACTGGAGTCTCCGTCTAGCCAGACGAGAATCCAGTATCTTCTCAACCTCATATTCCACTTTACCTTCAACCAATACAGGGTCAGGAGGTGCCACCACAGGAACTACTGGCTCAACAAACCTCTTTAACAGAGACTTATGAAACACGTTATGGATCTTGAATGTAACAGGAAGAGCCAAACGAAAAGAGACCGGATTAATAATCTCCAAAATCTTGTAAGGTCCAATAAATCTAGGTTTAAACTTTGGAGAAGCCACCTTCATAGAGATATTCTTTGATGACAACTAGTGTTGAGCATTCCGATACCGCAAGTATCGGGTATCGGCCGATACTTGATGTATCGGAATTCCGATACCGACATCCGATATTTTTTCAATATCGGATGTCGGTATCGGAATCGGAAGTTCAAAGTTGATTGACAGCCTGACGTCATCATGATGCGCGGTGTGTGCGCATCATGATGCGCCGTCATTTCGAGCCTTCCGGGGGTCTCTGCCGGCCTGCCGGGGGGCTGTGCAGGCTCCGGTGGTCTGTGCCGGCCTGCCGGGGGGCTGTGCAGGCTCCGGTGGTCTGTGCCGGCCTGCCGGGGGGCTGTGCCGGCCTGCCGGTGGTCTGTGCAGGCTCCGGGGGGCTGTGCCGGCCTGCCAGGGGGCTGTGCCGGCTCCGGGGGGGCTGTGCCGGCCTGCCGGGGGGCTGTGCCGGCCTGCTGGTGGTCTGTGCAGGCTTCGGGGGTCTGTGCAGGCATCGTCCGATGGGACTACAAGTCCCATCGGGCGATGCCTGCTACCATGACAGTGATTGACACATTAGCCAATGATGGGACAGTAGTAGTCCTATCATCCGGCTAATGTGTTGAATGTAAAAAAAAAAAAAAAATTACATGCTACATACATACAACATGCATACTACATATATACTACATGTAACATACATACTACATATATACTACATGCAACATGCATACTACATGCATGCTACATACATGCTACATGCTACATACATGCTACATTTATACTACATATATACTACATGCATGCAACATACATACTACATATATACTACATGCATGCAACATGCATACTACATATATACTACATGTAACATACATACTACATATTTACTACATGCATACTACATACATGCTACATACTACATGCATGCTACATGCATGCTACATGCATGCTACATACATACTACATGCATGCTACATACATACTACATGCATGCTACATACATACTACATGCATGCTACATACATACTACATGCATGCTACATACATACTACATGCTACATACATACTACATGCTACATACATACTACATACATACTACATATATACTACATGCATGCTACATACATACTACATACATACTACATGCATGCTACATACATACTACATGCTACATACATACTACATACATACTACATATATACTACATGCATGCTACATACATACTACATACATACTACATATATACTACATGCATGCTACATACATACTACATATATACTACATACATACTACATGTATGCTACATACATACTACATGCATGCTACATACATACTACATATATACTACATACATACATGTATGCTACATACATACTACATGCATGCTACATACATACTACATACATACTACATATATACTACATGCATGCTACATACATACTACATATATACTACATACATACTACATGCATGCTACATACATACTACATGCATGCTACATACATACTACATATATACTACATGCATGCTACATACATACTACATGCTACATACATACTACATATATACTACATGCATGCTACATACATACTACATGCTACATACATACTACATGCTACATACATACTACATATATACTACATGCATGCTACATACATACTACATGCTACATACATACTACATATATACTACATGCATGCTACATACAATACATTCATACAATACATACATAGACATACAGTACATATAGCATAGAGTAACATACTTACCAATACTTGTCACATTGTTCCCCGAAGCCATTGTCGTGTACGGAATAAATATTAACATAACAAACCACAAAAATACTCACCCATGATCCGAAGCAGTCCACGAGTGTGTCCCACGACGATCTTGGGTAGAGAACTGCAGCATCAGCTGATGCTGCCGCTCTCTACGGGCTACAGGAATCCAATGACGGAAGGTAGGTATCCTTCCGCACTGTATTCCTCCGCCACTTAAAAAAAAGTCCCTAGTCTCACTTTATGCCATTGCTGCGTGGGAAATTCCCACGCAGCAATGGCATAAAGTGAGACTAGGGACTTTTTTTCTTAAGTGGTGGAGGAATACAGTGCGGAAGGATGCCTACCTTCCGTCATTGGATTCCTGCAGCCCGTAGAGAGCGGCAGCATCAGCTGATGCTGCAGTTCTCTACCCAAGATCGTCGTGGGACACACTCGTGGACTGCTTCGGATCATGGGTGAGTATTTTTGTGGCTTGTTATGTTAATATTTATTCCGTACACGACAATGGCTTCGGGGAACAATGTGACAAGTATTGGTAAGTATGTTACTCTATGTTATATGTACTGTATGTCTATGTATGTATTGTATGAATGTATTGTATGTATGTAGTATATATGTGGTATGTATGTAGCATGTAGTATGTATGTAGTATGTATGTAGCATGCATGTAGCATGCAGTATGTATGTAGCATGCATGTAGTATATATGTAGTATGTATGTGGTATGTATGTAGCATGCATGTAGTATGTATGTAGTATATATGTGGTATGTATGTAGCATGTAGTATGTATGTAGCATGCAGTATGTATGTAGCATGCATGTAGTATATATGTAGTATGTATGTAGTATATATGTAGCATGTATGTAGTATGCATGTAGTATATATGTAGTATGTATGTTACATGTAGTATATATGTAGTATGCATGTTGCATGCATGTAGTATATATGTAGTATGTATGTAGCATGCATGTAGTATGTATGTAGCATGCATGTAGTATGTAGCATGTATGTAGTATGCATGTAGTATATATGTAGTATGTATGTTACATGTAGTATATATGTAGTATGCATGTTGCATGCATGTAGTATATATGTAGTATGTATGTTGCATGCATGTAGTATATATGTAGTATGAATGTAGCATGTATGTAGCATGTATGTAGCATGCATGTAGTATGCATGTTGCATGTAGTATATATGTAGTATGCATGTTACATGTAGTATATATGTAGTATGCATGTTGTATGTATGTAGCATGTAATTTTTTTTTTTTTTTTACATTCAACACATTAGCCGGATGATAGGACTACTACTGTCCCATCATTGGCTAATGTGTCAATCACTGTCATGGTAGCAGGCATCGCCCGATGGGACTTGTAGTCCCATCGGACGATGCCTGCACAGCCCCCCGGAGCCTGCACAGACCACCGGCAGGCCGGCACAGCCCCCCGGCAGGCCGGCACAGACCACCGGAGCCTGCACAGCCCACCCGGCAGGCCGTCACAGCCCCCCGGCAGGCCGGCACAGACCACCGGAGCCTGCACAGACCCCCTGGCAAGCCGGCACAGCCCCCCGGCAGGCCGGCACAGACCACCGGAGCCTGCACAGACCCCCTGGCAGGCCGGCACAGCCCCCCGAAAGGCCCGTACAGACCCCAGAGAGGCTGTACAAGGCAAAAATAGGGTTTTTCTTATTCCGATACCGGAAGTCCCATAGACTTGAATGGGACTTCCGGTATCGGAATCGGCGATACCGATACTTTTTTTTAAGATCGGCCGATCCATTCGATCCGATACTTTGAAGTATCGGACGGTATCGCTCAACTCTAATGACAACCAAACCATATCACCCACTTTAAACCGGGGACCAATGGTCCTATGCCGGTTGGAAAACCGCTGGGCCTTTTCCTGGGAGAGAGACAACTTATCCACCACTTGGTCCCAGATCTGGTGCATTCTCTCCACCACAGTGTCAACACCTGGGCAGGCAGAAGACTCCACCTGCCCTGAAGAGAATCGAGGATGAAACCCAAAGTTACAAAAAAAAGGTGACATCAAAGTGGCAGAACTAGCTCTATTATTTAAAGTAAATTCGGCCAAGGGCAAAAATTAAACCCAATCATCCTGATCAGCAGAAATAAAACATCTCAAATAAGACTCCAAAGTCTGGTTTGTTCTCTCTGTCTGCCCATTGGTCTGAGGGTGAAACGCAGAGGAGAAGGACAACTGAATTCCCAGCTTGGAACAAAAAGTCCTCCAAAATCTAGAAACAAACTGAACTCCTCTGTCAGACACAATATTCTCAGGAATCCCATGCAAGTGAACCACCTGTTGCAAAAACAAGGGCACCAACTCTGAGGAAGATGGCAACTTAGGGAGTGGTACAAGGTGGACCATCTTAGAGAATCTATCACAAATCACCCAAATAACAGTCATTCTCTGAGAGACAGGCATATCAGAAATAAAATCCATTGAAATATGGGTCCATGGCCTCCTGGGCACCAGCAAAGGCATCAACAACCCACTAGAGCAAGAACAAGGTTTAGACCGGGAGCAAGTCCCACAGGACTGCACAAAATTCCTGACATCACGAGACAAGGAGGGCCACCAAAAAGACCGACTCACCAAATCTCTAGTACCAAAAATAATTGGATGAAAAGCCAATGCGGAGCAATGAACTTCAGACATTACTCTCTTCCTCCACTTGTCAGGAACATACAATTTTCCAATGGGACAACGCTCAGGTTTGTCCTCCTGAAACTCCTCCAGAGCACGTCTCAAATCGGACGAGATGGCAGAAGGAACTACCCCCTCACCTAAGATGGTAGCAGGCTTGGTCACAATAGGAGAATCAGCAAAGAAACTCCTAGAGAGGGCATCTGCCTTGACATTCTTAGTGCCCGGAAGAAAAGAGACCACAAAATCAAAACATGTGAAAAACAAGGCCCACCTAGCCTGTCTAGGATTCAAGCGTTTGGCCGACTCAAGGTAAATCAAATTCTTGTGGTGAGTAAGGACAACGACTTGATGTTTAGCTCCCTCCAACCAATGTCTCCACTCCTCAAATGCCCATTTCATGGCTAACAGTTCCCAATTCCCCACATCATAGTTGCGTTCGGATGGGGAGAACTTTCGGGAAAAGAAAGCACAGGGATTCATTTTAGATGTTACCGGATCTTTTTGGGACAAAACAGCTCCTGCACCAATCTCAGAAGCGTCCACCTCTACCTGAAACGGGAGTGAGATATCAGGTTGACGCAAAACCGGAGCAGAAGTGAACCTCCGCTTCAGCTCCTGAAAAGAAGAAACAGCCTCTGGAGACCAATTCAGCACCCTTCTTAGTCAAATCAGTCAATGGTTTGGCAATGCCAGAAAAATTAGCTATAAATTTATGATAAAAATTAGCAAAACCCAAAAACTTCTGGAGGGCCTTCAAAGAAGTGGTCTGAACCCAATCATAAATGGCCTGTACCTTGGCTGGATCCATTTCAATAGTCGACGGAGACAAAATAAATCCCAAAAATGAAATCCTCTGTACACCAAAAAGGCATTTTGATCCCTTAACATACACGGAATTCTCCCTCAAAATCTGGAACACAGTCCGAACATGTTCCACATGACAGTCCCAATCCCTGGAAAAGATCAAAATATCATCCAGATAGATGATCAAAAATTTATCCACAAAGTCCCAGAAAATATAATTCATGAAGCACTGGAAGACAGAAGGGGCATTAGTGAGCCCAAAAGGCATCACCAGGTACTCAAAATGTCCCTCCGGAGTATTAAACGCCGTCTTCCATTCATCCCCATGCTTAATGCCAATAAGATTATTCGCCCCCCTGAGGTCAAGCTTGGTAAACCAGCAAGCACCTTTAACTCTGGAGAATAGATCAGAAATCAGGGGTAACGGATACTGATATTTCCACTAATTTTGTTGAGGGAACGATAATCAATACAAGGCCTTAATGAACCATCTTTCTTGGCCACGAAAAAAAACCCAGCACCTAAAGGGTGAAGAGGATGGTCTAATATGACCCTTCTCCAACGACTCCTTAATATAAGATGGCTTAGCCTCGTGCTCGGGTACAGATAAATTGAAAAGTCGACCCTTGGGAAATTTACACCCCGGGCTCAACTCAATTGCACAGTTATAACTCCTATGAGGAGGCAAAGACGCAGACTTATTCTCACTAAATACATCATAAAAATCAGCCAAATAGTCAGGAACATCATGCGACTGAGGAGAGGTGGAGAAAACAGGAGCATCATCAAGAGCACACCAACAACCCCAACTCACCACAGACACAGATTTCCAATCCAAAACTGGATTATGGATTTGCAACCAGGTAAATCCCAGAACAATGGTATCATGCAAATTATGCAACACCAAAAATCTGTAATTTTCTTGATGGTCTGGGGCGACCCGCATTACCACCTGGGTCCAAAACTGAGGTTTATTCTTCGCCAAAGGAGTAGCATCAATACCCCTCAAAGGGATGGGCGTCCGCAGAGGTGTCATAGGAAACCCACAACGTTTAGCAAAATCCAAGTCCATCAGGTTCAGAGCCGCTCCCGAATCCACAAAAGCCTTAGCAGAAAATGTGGACAGGGAGCAGATCAGAGTAATTGCCAGAAGAAACTTAGGTTGAACACCACCCACAGCAAATGTGTGTGCAAAACGTTTCTCTCGTTTAGGGCAGACAGAAATCATATGAGAGGCATCTCCACAGAAAAAACACAGCTTATTACGCCTTCTGAACTCCTGACGTTGCGCCCTAGACAAAACTCTATCACGTTGCATAGGTTCAGACATTTGTTCAACAGGTGGCAACATTTCTCGTGTACTTTTACGTTCACGTAAACGCCGATCAACCTGAATGGCTAATGACATAGAATCGTCAAGACCAGAGGGAACAGGAAATCCCACCATAGTATCTTTTACGGTTTCTGACAAACCCTTCCGAAAGAGAGCTGCCAAGGCACCATCATTTCAGGTAGTAAGGACCGCCCACTTTCGGAAGTTTTGACAGTATAACTCTGCAGAATCCTGACTCTGGCTCAATGCCAACAGGGCTGTCTCAGCTTGATCAATAGCATTAGGTTCATCATACAACAACCCCAAGGCTTGAAAAAATGCGTCCACATTAGTTAGAATAGGATCATCAGGTGTCAAAAGAAAACGCCCAATCCTGGGGATCGCCGCGCAGCAAATAGATGACAATTTTAACCTGCTGCACAGAGCTCCCCGATGAGTTAGGCTTCAAGGTAAGAAATAATTTACAATTATTCTTAAAATTCAAAAATTTAGACCGATCCCCAAAAAACACATCAGGAGTAGGAATCTTTGGTTCAGCAGCATGTGAATGAGCAAGATAGGCAGAAATTCCCCGCACTTCAGCAGCCAGCTGCTCCACACGATCAGACAATTGCTTAATCTCCATTAAGAAAATTCCTCCTACGGCCCCAGAGAAAAAGAGGAAAAAATATACATAAAAAAAAAATTCTGACACTTTTTTTTTTTTTTTACAATTCTTTCCTGCTATTGAGTACCCTAGAATCTGCGGTATGGCTGGTGATTCTGTTATGAATGAGTCACCAGAGGAGGAAAAAACAAAAATACAAGCTAAGTCCAGAAAACTGGAGAGGCTGGTAGTTAGCGGATTGCAGACCCCTGATCCTATTCACAACAACAGTAGCCGTGGGGTGTTCCTACGGTGGTCCTAGACACCTCGTTCACAGCCGGAGAACTAAATAAACCTAAAGAAAGGGGAAATCTAAACTGCCCCAGAGCAGACCCCAAAGCAATAGACAGCCCCCAACATGTATTGACGGTGAAAACAGATAAAAACACAAGCACAGATAGAAAGACAGACTGAGCAAGCGATGGGGCCCTCACTAACTAGATAGGACAGGAAAGAAAAGCAACTGTCTGCAATCACGCAAAAACCCTGCCAAAAATAATGTCCAACAAGTCTGATAGAAAAGGCCCTGAAGTCACTAGACTTCAAAATCACTATATCAGCACTCAGGTATATTCTGAAAACAGAGCAAAGAGATCAACTGATCACAGACAAAAATGGAGTTCAGCCAGTCCCAACCAGGGCCGGCTGAACACAAACACTAAGTAAACCAGACAAAATCTCATGGAACAATAGCAGAGCAAAAACTTAGCTTTAGTAGACAGGACTAAACAGGAGGCCAGAGCTCAGAGCAGAGAGGATCACCAGCAACCCAGCAGGGCGTCGGCGGCCTTACATCCACTCAGAGATTCTGGATGTCCAATCACACTCCACCTGTTCAGATGACAGGTTTTTCCCATCCAAATCAATTTCACTACCTTCTTTCACCAGCAGAGGGAGTTCATCGGACATCAAAGGTGAAGGAGAAAATGAGCTCATAACACCCATCTGTCTCCAATCATGCCCCGTATCTCGCATTCTGCCCCCAGCATCCAGCATTCTGACCCCAGCATCCAGCATTCTGACCCCAGCATCCAGCATTCTGACCCCAGCATCCAGCATTCTGCCCCCAGCATCCAGCATTCTGACCCCAGCATCCAGCACTCTGCCCCATGTCCAGCATTCTGCCAGTCTCCAGCATTCTGCCCTAGTCTTTAGCATTCTGCCCCAGTCTCCAGCATTCTGCCCCCGTCCCCCAGGATCGCCGCTGTAAAAAAAAACAAAAAAAAAAAACAAGTTCTCCTTTGGCCTGTTTCACGGATCCGTTTTTTCCCTTCAGTCAAAATCCGCCAAATTTTTTAAAAAACAGATCCGCCAAAAAAGGGGCGGATCCGTTTTTTCCCCCCATAGACATACATTCCTGGCGGATCTTGACTGACGGTCGTTCGTCCCCCCGTTTTTTTACGGATCCAAGATTTTAGCGGTTCCTGGGCGGATGAAACGGACCCTGCAACGATTTTTTGCTTTGACGGTCCACTAATTTCAGCATTAACCCATAAATGCTGCTTCGGGAGCCGATAAAATCTCTCTCTCTCTCCTCCTACTCACCCTTCCCTGTTGTGAGTTCATTTTCCCCTTCATCACTGAGGTCTGGTGAACTCCCTATTCTGGTGAAGGAAGGTAATGAGCCTGATTATCAGGCACCTGGACCTGATGAGGATGACTGGCTGTTGTGAGTTCATTTTCCCCTTCAGGGGTCTGCAATCTGATAGTTGCCGACTTCTCTGGTTTTCTGGACTTAGCTTGTATTTCTGCTTTTGCCTCCTACGGTGACTCATTCATAACAGAATCACCCGCCATACCGCAGATCCTAGGGTACTCAATAGCAGGAAAGAATTGTAAAAAAAAAAAAAAAAAAAAGTGTGTATATTTTTTCCTCTATATCTGAGGCCGTAGGGGGAATTTTTTTTTTCTCTCAATGGAGATAAAGCAATTGTCTGATCGTGTGGAGCAGCTCGCTGCGGAAGTGCGGGGAATTTCCGCCTACCTTGCTCATTCACATGCTGCTGAACCAAAGATTCCTACACCTGATGTATTTTTTGGGGATCGGTCTAAATTTTTGAATTTCAAAAATAATTGTAAATTATTTTTTGCCTTGAAGCCTAACTCGTCAGGGAGCTCCGCGCAGCAGGTTAAAATTGTCATCTCTTTGCTGCGTGGCGATCCCCAGGATTGGGCGTTTTCTTTGAAACCAGATGATCCTATTCTCACTAATGTGAACGCTTTCTTTCAAGCTTTGGGGTTGTTGTATGACGAACCTAATGCCATTGATCAGGCTGAAAAGACCCTGCTGGCATTGAGCCAGGGTCGTGATTCTGCAGAATTGTACTGTCAAAAATTCCGAAAGTGGGCAGTACTTACTACCTGGAATGATAATGCCTTGGCTGCTCTCTTTCGGAAGGGGTTGTCGGAAGCCGTAAAAGATACTATGGTGGGATTTCCTGTTCCCTCTGGTCTTGACGATTCTATGTCATTAGCCATTCAGGTTGATCGCGTTTGCACGAACGCAAAGCTGCACGAGAGGTGTTGCCACCATGTCTGAACCTATGCAATGTGATAAGTTTTTTCCAGAGAGCAGCGTCAGGAGTTCAGAAGGCGTAATAAGGTGTGCTTTTTCTGTGGAGATGCCTCGCATATTATTTCTGTCTGTCCTAAACGAGAGAAACGCTTTGCACACACGTTTTCTGTTGGGGGTGTTCAACCTAAGTTTCTTCTGGCTATTACTCTGATCTGCTCCCTGTCCACATTTTCCGCCAAGGCTTTTGTGGATTCGGGAGCAGCCCTAAACCTAATGGACTTGGATTTTGCTAAACGTTGTGGATTTCCGATGACACCTCTGCAGACGCCTATCCCTTTGAGGGAGATTGATGCTACTCCTTTGGCTAAAAATAAACCCCAGTTTTGGACCCAGGTGGTCATGCGGGTCGCCCCAGACCATCAAGAAAATTGCAGATTTTTGGTGTTGCATAATCTGCATGATACTATTGTTCTGGGGTTTCCCTGGTTACAGATTCATAATCCAGTTTTGGATTGGAAATCTGTGTCTGTGGTGAGTTGGGGTTGTCGGTGTGCCTTTAGTGAGGCTCTGGTGTTTTCCACCTCTCCTCAGTCGCATGATGTTCCTGATTATTTGGCGGACTTTTATGATGTATTTAGTGAGAATGAGTCTGCGTCTCTGCCTCCTCATAGGAGTTATGACTGTGCAATTGAACTGAGCCCGGGGTGTAAATTTCCCAAGGGTCGGCTCTTCAATTTATCTGTACCCGAGCACAAGGCTATGCGATCCTATATTAAGGAGGCGTTGGAGAAGAGTCATATTAGACCATCCTCATCACCCTTAGGTGCCGGTTTTTTCTTTGTAGCCAAAAAGGATGGATCATTAAGACCTTGTATTGATTATCGTGCCCTCAACAAAATTACTGTTAAATATCAGTATCCGTTACCCCTGATTTCTGATCTATTCTCCAGAGTTAAAGGTGCTTGCTGGTTTACCAAGCTTGACCTCAGGGGGGCGTATAATCTTACTCGCATTAAGCATGGGGATGAATGGAAGATGGCGTTTAATACGCCGGAGGACATTTTGAGTACCTGGTGATGCCTTTTGGGCTCACTAATGCCCCTTCTGTCTTCCAGTGCTTCATGAACGATATTTTCCGAGATTTTGTTGATAAATTTTTGATTATCTGGATGATATTTTGATCTTCTCCAAGGATTGGGATTCTCATGTGGAACATATTCGGACTGTGTTCCGGATCTTGAGGGAGAATTCCCTGTATGTCAAGGGATCTAAATGCCTTTTTGCAGTACAGAGGATTTCTTTTTTGGGATTTATTTTGTCCCCGTCAACTATTGAAATGGACCTGGCCAAGGTACAGGCCATTCACGATTGGGTTCAGCCCACTTCTTTGAAGGCCCTCCAGAAGTTTTTGGGTTTTGCTAATTTTTATCGGAAATTTATAGCAAAATTTTCTAGTATTGCCAAGCCATTGACTGATTTGACTAAGAAGGGTGCTGATGTGCTGAATTGGTCTCCAGAGGCTGTTTCTTCCTTTCAGGAGCTGAAGCGAAGATTCACCTCCGCCCCGGTTTTGCGGCAACCTGATGTCTCACTTCCATTCCAGGTAGAGGTGGATGCTTCTGAGATTGGTGCAGGAGCTGTTTTGTCCCAAAAGGATCCTGTAACATCTAAAATGAATCCCTGTGCTTTCTTTTCCCGAAAGTTCTCTCCATCTGAACGTAACTATGATGTGGGGAATAGGGAACTGTAGGCCATGAAATGGGCATTTGAGGAGTGGAGACATTGGTTGGAGGGAGCTAAGCATCAAGTCGTGGTCCTCACTGACCACAAGAATTTGATTTACCTAGAGTCGACTAAGCGCTTGAACCCTAGACAGGCTAGGTGGGCCTTGTTTTTTACACGTTTTGATTTTGTGGTTTCTTTTCTTCCTGGAACAAAGAATGTCAAGGCAGACGCCCTCTCTAGGAGCTTCCTTGCTGATTCTCCTGTGGTGACCAAGCCTGCTACCATCTTAGGCGAAGGGGTAGTACTTTCTGCCATCTCGTTCGATTTGAGACGTGCTCTGGAAGAGTTCCAGGAGGACAAACCTGAGCGTTGTCCCAGTGGAAAGTTGTATGTTCCTGACCAGTGGAAGAAGAGAGTGATGTCTGAAGTTCATTGCTCTGCTTTGGCTGGTCATCCAGGTATTTTTGGTACTAGAGATCTGGTGAGTCGGTTTTTTTGTTGGCCCTCCTTGTCTCGTGATGTCAGGAATTTTGTGCAGTCCTGTGGGACGTCCTCCCGGTCTAAATCGTGTTCTCGCTCTAGTGGGTTGTTGATGCCTTTGCCTGTCCCCAAGAGGCCATGGACCCATATTTCAATGGATTTCATCTCTGATATGCCTGTCTCTCAGAGGATGACTGTTATTTGGGTGATTTGTGATAGGTTCTCTAAGATGGTTCATCTTGTACCACTCCCTAAGTTGCCGTCTTCCTCTGAGTTGGTGCCACTGTTTTTACAACAGGTGGTTCGTTTGCACGGGATTCCTGAGAACATTGTATCTGACAGAGGAGTCCAGTTTGTGTCTAGATTTTGGAGAACTTTCTGTTCCAGGCTGGGAATTCAGTTGTCCTTATCCTCTGCTTTTCACCCTCAGACCAATGGGCAGACAGAGAGAACAAACCAGACCTTGGAGTCATATTTGAGATGTTTTATTTCTGCTGATCAGGATGATTGGGTTTCATTTTTGCCCTTGGCCGAATTTGCTTTAAATAATAGAGCTAGTTCTGCCACTTTGATGTCACCTTTTTTTTGTAACTTTGGGTTTCATACTCGATTTTCTTCAGGGCAGGTGGAGCCCTCTGCCTACCCAGGTGTTGACACTGTGGTGGAGAGAATGCACCAGATCTGGGACCAAGTGGTGGATAAGTTATCTCTCTCCCAGGAAAAGGCCCAGCGGTTTTCCAACCGACATAGGACCATTGGTCCCCAGTTTAAGGTTGGTGATATGGTGTGGTTATCATCAAAAAATATTGCTATGAAGGTGGCTTCTCCTAAGTTTAAGCCTAGATTTATTGGACCTTACAAGATTGTGGAGATTATTAATCTGGTCTCTTTTCGTTTGGCTCTTCCTGTCACATTTAAAATCCATAATGTGTTCCATAAATCTTTGTTGAAGAGGTTTGTTGAACCTGTTGTTCCGGGGGTGGCACCTCCAGACCCTGTATTGGTTGAAGGTAACATGGAATATGAGGTAGAGAAAGTACTGGATTCCCGTCTGGCTAGACAGAGACTCCAGTATTTGGTTAAGTGGAAGGGTTATGGTCAGGAGGATAATTCCTGGGTCTCTGCCTCTGATATTCATGCCAAAAGATTGGTGCGTGCCTTTCATCGGGCTCACCCTGATCGCCCTGGTGGCGTAGTTGAGGGTTCGGTGACCCCTCCTCAAGGGGGAGGTACTGTTGTGAGTTCATTTTCCCCTTCATTACTGAGGCCCGAGGAACTCCCTCTTCTGGTAAAGAAAGGTAGTGAGCCTGATTGTCAAACACCTGAGGCTGATGATGATGACTGGCTGAGTGGAGTTACGGACTGGATATAAGGCTGCCGACGCCCTTCTGCCCTGCGGGTGATTTCTCTGTGGGATCCTTGGAGACCAGTCTGAATTCCTGCTGCTCCAAAGCTAAGTTTGCTGCTCGGTCTTTTGCTTTTGTGCTTTGACTTTGTTTTGCTTTGTTTTTCTGGATTTCTGCCATTCCCTGCTGGGATGTGCTGAATTCTTTTAGCTCTGTCTTCTGAAAATACCTGAGTGCTGATTTAGTTTTTGAAGACTAGCTGCTTCAGGGCCTTTTTCATATCAGCTTGTTGGCTTATGTCTTTGATAGGGTTTTGGCAGATTGCAGACAGCAGCCTTCCTGTCCTTTCCTATCTAGGTAGTTTTGGGCCCCGTCTTTGCACAGTCTATCTTTCTGTCTGTGTTAGTGTTTTCATCTTGCTTCACCGTCATTATATGTTGGGGGCTGCCTATTGCTTTGGGGTCTGCTCTGGGGCAGTTTAGATTTCCCCTTTCTTTCTTTAGGCCTATGTAATTCTCCAGCTGTGATCGAGGGGTCTAGGGCATCGTAGGAACCCCCCACGGCTACTGCTAGTTGTGTTGATAGGTTCAGGGATCTGCAATCTGATAGTTGCCAACTTCTCTGGTTTTCTGGACTTAGCTTGTATTTCTGCTTTTGCCTTCTACGGTGACTCATTCATAACAACTGGCTGAGTGGAGTCACGGACTGGATATAGGGCTGCCGACGCCCTTCTGCCCTGCGGGTGATTTCTCTGTGGACTTCTAGGACACCAGTCTGATTCCTGCTCCTCTAAGCTAAGTTTTTCTGCTTTGCCTGTTTGCATTAGTGTTTTGTTTTTGTTTTCCTTGCTTTTGTGGATTCTGCCATTCCCTACTGGGGTGAGCTGAATCTCCTTTTGCCTGTAGCTCTGTCTTCAGAATTTCCCGAGTACTGACATAGCTTTTTTTGAAGCCTAGCGTCTTCAGGGCCTTTTTCACTGTCAGTCTGTTGGCTCTTATTTTCATAGGGTTTTTCACATGTTGCAGACAGCAGCCTTCCTGTCCTTTCCTATCTAGCTAGATTGGGGCCCATCTTTGCTCAGTCTATCTTTCTGCCTGTGTTAGTGTTTTCATCTTGCTTCACCGTCATTATATGTTGGGGGCTGCCTATTGCTTTGGGGTCTGCTCTGGGGCAGTTTAGTTTTCCCCTTTCTTTCTTTAGGCCTAGCTATTTCTCCGGCTGTGATCGAGGGGTCTAGGGCATCGTAGGAACCCCCCACGGCTACTGCTAGTTGTGTTGATAGGTTCAGGGGTCTGCAATCCGATAGCTGCCAACTTCTCTGGTTTTCTGGACTTAGCTAGCATTTCTGTTTTTGCCTCCTACGGTGACTCAATCATAACAGAATCACCCGCCATACCGCAGATCCTAGGGTACTCAATAGCAGGAAAGAATTGTAAAAAAAAAAAAAAAAAGGTGTGCGTATATTCTTTCCTCTATATCTCTGAGGCCGTAGGGGGAATTTTTTTTTCTCTCCATGGAGATAAAGCAATTGTCTGATCGTGTGGAGCAGCTCGCTGCGGAAGTGCGCGGAATTTCCGCCTACCTTGCTCGCTCGCATGCTGTTGAACCAAAGATCCCTACACCTGATGTTTTTTTTTGGGGATCGATCTAAATTTTTGAGTTTCAAAAATAATTGTAAATCATTTTTTGCCTTGAAGCCTAACTCGTCAGGGAGCTCCGCGCAGCAGGTTAAAGTTGTCATCTCTTTGCTGCGTGGCGATCCCCAGGATTGGGTGTTTTCTTTGAAACCAGATGATCCTATTCTGACTAATGTGAACGCATTCTTTCAAGCTTTGGGGTTGTTGTATGACGAACCTAATGCTATTGATCAGGCTGAAAAGACCCTGTTGGCATTGAACCAGGGTCGAGATTCTGCAGAGTTGTACTGTCAAAAGTTCCGAAAGTGGGCAGTCCTTACTACCTGGAATGATAATGCTTTGGCTGCTCTCTTTCGGAAGGGTTTGTCAGAAGCCGTAAAAGATACTATGGTGGGATTTCCTGTTCCCTCTGGTCTGGACGATTCTATGTCATTAGCCATTCAGGTTGATCGGCGTTTACGTGAACGCAGGATTGCACGAGAGGTGTTGCCACCGGTTGAACAGACGTCTGAACCTATGCAATGTGATAGAGTTTTGTCTAAGGCGCAACGTCAGGAGTTCAGAAGGCGTAATAAGCTGTGTTTTTTCTGTGGAGATGCCTCGCATATTATTTCTGTTTGTCCTAAACGAGAGAAACGCATTGCACACACGTTTTCTGTTGGGGGTGTTCAACCTAAGTTTCTTCTGGCAATTACTCTGATCTGCTCCCTGTCCACATTTTCCGCCAAGGCTTTTGTGGATTCGGGAGCAGCCCTAAACCTAATGGACTTGGATTTTGCTAAACGTTGTGGATTTCCGATGACACCTCTGCAGACGCCTATCCCTTTGAGGGGGATTGATGCTACTCCTTTGGCTAAAAATAAACCTCAGTTTTGGACCCAGGTGGTCATGCGGGTCGCCCCAGACCATCAAGAAAATTGCAGATTTTTGGTGTTGCATGGTCTGCATGATGCCGTTGTTCTGGGGTTTCCCTGGTTGCAAATTCATAATCCAGTTTTGGATTGGAAATCTGTGTCTGTGGTGAGTTGGGGTTGTCGGTGTACCTTTAGTGAGGCTCCGTTTTTTTCCACCTCTCCTCAGTCGCATGATGTTCCTGACTATTTGGCGGACTTTTATGATGTATTTAGTGAGAATGAGTCTGCGTCCTTGCCTCCTCATAGGAGTTATGACTGTGCAATTGAACTAAGCCCGGGGTGTAAATTTCCCAAGGGTCGGCTCTTCAATTTATCTGTACCCGAGCACGAGGCTATGCGGTCCTATATTAAGGAGGCAATGGAGAAGGGTCACATTAGACCATCCTCTTCACCCTTAGGTGCCGGTTTTTTTTTTGTGGCCAAAAAGGATGGTTCTTTAAGGCCTTGTATTGATTATCGTGCCCTCAATAAAATTACTATTAAATATCAGTATTCGTTACCCCTGATTTCGGATGTATTCTCTAGAGTTAGAGGTGCTTGCTGGTTTACCAAGCTTGACCTCAGGGGGGCGTATAATCTTTTCCGCATTAAGCAGGGGGATGAATGGAAGACGGCGTTTAATACTCCGGAAGGACATTTTGAGTACCTGGTGATGCCTTTTGGGCTCACTAATGCCCCTTCTGTCTTCCAGTGCTTCATGAACGATATTTTCTGAGACTTTGTCGATAAATTTTGGATTATCTATCTGGATGATATTTTGATCTTCTCCAAGGATTGGGATTCTCAAGTGGAACATATTCGGACTGTGTTCCGGATCTTGAGGGAGAATTCCCTGTATGTCAAAGGATCGAAATGCCTTTTTGGAGTACAGAGGATTTCATTTTTGGGATTTATTTTGTCTCCGTCAACTATTGAAATGGACCCGGCCAAGGTACAGGCCATTTATGATTGGGTTCAGCCCACTTCTTTGAAGGCCCTCCAGAAGTTTTTGGGTTTTGCTAATTTTTATCGGAAATTTATAGCAAAATTTTCTAGTATTGCCAAGCCATTGACTGATCTGACTAAGAAGGGTGCTGATGTGTTGAATTGGTCTCCGGAGGCTGTTGCTTCCTTTCAGGAGCTGAAGCGAAGATTTACCTCCGCCCCGGTTTTGCGGCAACCTGATGTCTCACTCCCGTTCCAGGTAGAGGTGGATGCTTCTGAGATTGGTGCAGGAGCTGTTTTGTCCCAAAAGGATCCTGTAACAGCTAAAATGAATCCCTGTGCTTTCTTTTCCCGAAAGTTCTCTCCATCTGAACGTAACTATGATGTGGGGAATCGGGAACTGTTGGCCATGAAATGGGCATTTGAGGAGTGGAGACATTGGTTGGAGGGAGCTAAACATCAAGTTGCGGTCCTCACTGACCACAAGAAATTGATTTATCTAGAGTCGGCTAAACGCTTGAACCCTAGACAAGCTAGGTGGGCCTTGTTTTTTACACGTTTTGATTTTGTGGTCTCTTTTCTTCCTGGAACTAAGAATGTCAAGGCAGACGCCCTCTCTAGGAGTTTCTTTGCTGATTCTCCTGTGGTGACCAAGCCTACTACCATCTTAGGCGAAGGGGTAGTTCTTTCTGCCATCTCGCCCGATTTGAGACTTGCTCTGCAAGAGTTCCACGAGGACAAACCTGAGCGTTGTCCCAGTGGAAAGATGTATGTTCCTGACCAGTGGAAGAAGAGAGTGATGTCTGAAGTTCATTGCTCTGCATTGGCTGGTCATCCAGGTATTTTTGGTACTAGAGATCTGGTGAGTCGCTCTTTTTGGTGGCCCACCTTGTCTCATGATGTCAGGAATTTTGTGCAGTCCTGTGGGACTTGCTCCCGGTCTAAATCTTGTTCTAGTGGGTTGTTGATGCCTTTGCCTGTCCCCAGGAGGCCATGGACCCATATTTCAATGGATTTCATCTCTGATATGCCGGTCTCTCAAAGAATGACTGTTATTTGGGTGATTTGTGATAGGTTCTCTAAGATGGTTCATCTTGTACCACTCCCTAAGTTGCCATCTTCCTCTGAGTTGGTGCCCCTGTTTTTGCAACAGGTGGTTCACTTACACGGGATTCCTGAGAACATTGTATCTGACAGAGGAGTTCAGTTTGTGTCTAGATTTTGGAGGACTTTCTGTTCCAAGCTGGGAATTCAGTTGTCCTTCTCCTCTGCTTTTCACCCTCAGACCAATGGGCAGACAGAGAGAACAAACCAGACCTTGGAGTCGTATGTGAGATGTTTTATTTCCACTGATCAGGATGATTGGGTTTCATTTTTGCCCTTGGCCGAATTTGCTTTAAATAATAGAGCTAGTTCTGCCACTTTGATGTCACCTTTTTTTTGTAACTTTGGGTTTCATCCTCGATTTTCTTCAGGGCAGGTGGAGCCTTCTGCCTGCCCAGGTGTTGACACTGTGGTGGAGAGAATGCACCAGATCTGGGACCAAGTGGTGGATAAGTTATCTCTCTCCCTGGAAAAGGCCCAGCGGTTTTCCAATCGACATAGGACCATTGGTCCCCAGTTTAAGATTGGTGATATGGTGTGGTTATCATCAAAAAATATTGCTATGAAGGTGGCTTCTCCTAAGTTTAAGCCTAAATTTATTGGACCTTACAAGATTTTGGAGATTATTAATCCGGTCTCTTTCCGTTTGGCTCTTCCTGTCACATTTAAAATCCATAATGTGTTCCATAAGTCCTTGTTGAAGAGGTTTGTTGAACCAGTTGTTCCTGGGGTGGCACCTCCAGACCCTGTATTGGTTGAAGGTAACATGGAATATGAGGTAGAGAAAATACTGGATTCCCGTCTGGCTAGACGGAGACTCCAGTATTTGGTTAAGTGGAAGGGTTATGGTCAGGAGGATAATTCCTGGGTCTCTGCCTCTGATATTCATGCCAAAAGATTGGTGCGTGCCTTTCATCGGGCTCACCCTGATCGCCCTGGTGGCGTGGTTGAGGGTTCGGTGACCCCTCCTCAAGGGGGAGGTACTGTTGTGAGTTCATTTTCCCCTTCGTCACTGAGGTCTGGTGAACTCCCTATTCTGGTGAAGGAAGGTAATGAGCCTGATTATCAGGCACCTGGACCTGATGAGGATGACTGGCTGAGTGGAGTCACGGACTGGATATAGGGCTGCCGACGCCCTTCTGCCCTGCGGGTGATTTCTCTGTGGACTTCTAGGACACCAGTCTGATTCCTGCTCCTCTAAGCTAAGTTTTTCTGCTTTGCATTAGTGTTTTGTTTTTGTTTTCCTTGCTTTTCTGGATTCTGCCATTCCCTGCTGGGGTGAGCTGAATCTCCTTTTGCCTGTAGCTCTGTCTTCAGAATTTCCTGAGTACTGACATAGCTTTTTTTTGAAGCCTAGCATCTTCAGGGCCTTTTTCACTGTCAGTCTTTTGGCTCTTATTTTCATAGGGTTTTTCACGGATTGCAGACAGCAGCCTTCCTGTCCTTTCCTATCTAGCTAGATTGGGCCCCGTCTTTGCTCAGTCTATCTTTCTGTCTGTGTAAGTGTTTTCATCTTGCTTCATCGTCATTATATGTTGGGGGCTGCCTATTGCTTTGGGGTCTGCTCTGGGGCAGTTTAGTTTTCCCCTTTCTTTCTTTAGGCCTAGCTATTTCTCCGGCTGTGATCGAGGGGTCTAGGGCATCGTAGGAACCCCCCACGGCTACTGCTAGTTGTGTTGATAGGTTCAGGGGTCTGCAATCCGATAGCTGCCAACTTCTCTGGTTTTCTGGACTTAGCTAGCATTTCTGTTTTTGCCTCTTACGGTGACTCAATCATAACACGTCCCCCTCTCGATATCGCGCTGCTCCCGCGATGATATCGCGCTACTCCCACGATATCGCGCTACTCCCAGCTCCCGCGACTACCCCCAGTTCCCGCGATGATATCGCGCTACTCCCAGCTCCCGCGATGTCCCTCTCCCGGTCGCGCTCCACCTCGCGAGATCTACATGCAATTATCGACCGCCGCGGTCGCTTTAAATTTGGCCGCATCGCTTCTCCTGGTGGGCCCACATGTCAATAGCGTTTAGCTTCCGCCCGCAGCGCCGCGCTAAGGGCCCGGTTCACCTGCCGGTAGAGGCCCGGTGAGCAGAGGAGACCGGGGCCCCTCTGCCCACCGGGCCCCATACGCCAGTCAGGGCAGTAATTCCCTGATGGCGGCCCTGGGCACCGGTGATGCTGTGGCTGCGGACAGGTGAGAGGTGCTGTGTGTTTTGTATGTATGTGTGTTTTGTATGTATGTGTGTGTGTGTAGAGATCAGTGGTGGTGTGTGTGCATGCGTAGCGCTGCGGGGGAATATGCAGAGAAGTCAATGGTGCTGTGTGTGTGTCTGTGTGTAGGTGGAGAGGGGAATGATGGGGTGATGGGGAGAAGGCAATGATGGGGGCGATGGAGAGAAGGCAATGATGGGGGTGATGGGGAGAAGGCAATGATGAGAGTGATGGGGAGAAGGCAATAATGGGAGTGATGGGGAGAAAGCAATGATGGGAGTGATGGGGAGAAGGTAATGATGGGGATGATGGGGAGAAGGCAAAGATGAGGATGATGGGGAGAAGGCAATGATGGGAGTGATGGGGAGAAGGCAATGATGGGGAGAAGGCAATGATGGGGTGATGGGGAGAAGGTAATGATGGGGAGAAGGCAATGATGGGGGTGATGGGGAGAAGGCAATGATGGGGGTGATGGGGAGAAGGCAATGATGGGGGTGATGGGGTGAAGGCAATGATGGGAGTGATGGGGAGAAGGCAATGATGGGAGAGATGGAGAAGGCAATTGTAACAACCCCGCCGGCATCACTGCATGGCCTTCCATCCCTCACACACCAACTTATGCTGGTTTCACATTAGCGTTTTTTTTTTGCGCAGCACATCGTGCACATCCGATCACATGCGTCATGCATACCTATGTTTAACATGGCGTGCGCATGGTCTTGCATTTGCACGCTTTTGTCCGTGTTTTCGTGTGCATGCTTTTTTTCATGTGTGCGTCTAGACTCGCCGGACGCAACCTGTTGCATTTTTGGGACTGCCCAAAGGAGTCAAAAAAGCATGCACACGGAATGCGACAAAATAACGCATTAGTCTATGGGAACGCAGGCGTGCGTATGGACATGCATTCGTCTGCGTTTTCGTGCACATGCGTTTTTTGTGTAAACATGTCTAGACACTGGTTTAAACCACCCCTTACACAAAGAAACATTGTTTGATGTCCCATTAGTGGAGTCTGTTTCAAGGAGTTTACTCCTGTGAAAAGTGACACCTAGAGAACGCATGCACATAAAAATGCAAACGCATGCAAAAATGCATGCGCATTTTTGCATGCGTTTTTACTTGCACACGAAGATGCAAATTTGAAACTAGCCTTACTCACTGCTCCAGGCCTTGCTGTGTGTTATGTATGCTGCTGGCTTCATGCTGTGTGCCTCTTGCTACCTGCCTGCTCTCTGCATGCTTCCTGGCTGTGTGCATAGGGGGGTGGCGCCAGAACTCTCTGGTTCTTATGGAATCAGGGTGCACCTGTCTAATGTGTCCCTGGCCAATTACCAAGAGGTCTTTAGTATTTAGGGCAGCTCCACCCAGTGGAACTTGCCTGTGCAATGTCTTTACTCGGTGTCTTGCTTCTGATTGGCCAGGTCCTGCTGTGTGTCGCCTTCTCTGAAGGCTTGATTCTTAGCTTTGCCTTGTACCTGTCTGTCCACCCTCTAGGAGGCAGAATATCCGCCTCCTTGTCTATGTTCCTACCTTGCCTTGTACCTCTCCGGCAGCCCTTCATGAGGCAGAATATCCTGGTCCCTGTGTCTTTGTTTCTGTACCTTGTCTCGTACCATTACCTTGTCTGAACTCTACCTCTGTGTCTATCCTTGTGTCCTCTCCGTCTGCCTGTGCCATACTCGTGACTCTGCCTATGCTCTGCACTCTTGCGGCTCTGCCTGCTCCATACTCTTGCGACTCTGCTTGTGCTCCGTACTCTTGCAGTTCTGCTTTGTTCTGGTTCTGCTGCTGCAGAACCTCTTGCTGCTCTACAGCTCTTCTCCGCAGCCTTGCAGTTCTCCTCCTGTGTGAACAGGTCCAAACCTGTTCCTTCACACTCCATTCCTTCCTGCCAGTACCAGCTGTGTGAACAGGTCTCTACCTGTTCCTTCATACACCATTCTGTCCTGTCAGTACCAGTACCTACATCCGCTGTGTGAACAGGACCCTACCTATTCCATACACCACTCCTTCCTGCCCGTGTCCCTGTGCCTTTCGAATTGGTCCCTGCCCGTGTCTCGGCCATGCCTGCCTGCTCTGTCTCGGCCGTGCTTGCCTGCCTACTCATCCGAGTATCAGCTGTGCTCATCTGTCAGTCGTGCCTGTTGCCTGTACCCGTCCTACTGTTCCGTCTCCCCAAGTGGGATCAGCAGCCACAGCCAGATACCACCCTGGAGTGGCACCTGGCAGCTGCCTGCCGCATAAGCCTGACCTCACCATCAGAGGCTCCAGTAAAAACCAAGGCAGCTGTCTTAGTCACGCCCCTTCCAGGTAGTCAGGGTAAGTAATTAAAAAAACAGCGTGGGGACCCCTCTATTCTTGAGAACCAACCTTGATGAAGCTGACAGCTGAGGGCTGCAGCCCCCAGCTGCAAGTTTCGTCTCGTTGGTTCATAAACTGAGGGGGACCCCACGTCAGGTTTTCATCCATTCTGCGCTCCTGCTCGCTGTTGCCGGCAGAGCAGGAGAGCAAAATGTCAGCCGTGGTCAGCACCAGCCGCCGGGAACAGCGCTTACTGTAGCGCTACTTCCCGGCGGATGTCCGTGTGGTCAAGAGGCGGCTCACGTGCGGCACACGGAGGTACCACTTGTCCACACAGACAGCTCCGGTACCATGTTTACCGGTTCTGGAATTATCTGGACGTGTTAAACTGGCCTTACATAGTGTATTCTTGTTAATTTTGTTATTCACAGCGCCCTCTTTTATTACCTAGTCCCCTCTCTTTTTAGATATAAAATGACTGCTGATGGAGGAGCCGGTGACCAGACGACCAGTCCATCTCCTCTATTAGAAAGGAAGCTTTCCCATACTGCATTAGACAGCTAAGAAGACGGGACGGTAAGTAATAAAAAAACAGGGCTCTATATAATCCAATATGTAAGGGACGGTACTGTACACAACAAGGGAGGGCACTGTGTAAGGGACAGCAATATACATAATAAAGGAGACTATGTAATATATACATGTGTGGCTATATATATATATATATATATATATATATATATATATATAGCTTTGTCGCTATAAAAGGAAGGCGGCCCACACACACATTTCTACATTTCTTGCACAGGGGCCCCAAGCTGTCAGTGTCTGCCCCTGGTGTAAACATAACTGGAGTATATTGTTTTCTCCTAAGTCATCTTTGATAAACAGGAAATGACAACTATACAACTATAAAAGAAACATTTGGTAAGGGAGCAAAGACTGAGTCACGGCACTCTAGCCAACCCAGCCAGCACTGCCATCCAAATGAATGCAGTTACCCTGAATAAAATGGCGCTCCATCATAGTGCGCGGATGACGGGAAGAGCTGAACTGTGGGAACGTAACGGAATAAACAAGTGGCAGTCTACGGGATGGCGTCCCACCGCACCGAAGAATACGGAGACACTGGTCATAAACCTGGAATTACGCGAGTGCCGCTGGTTCTATTGCTCCGGAGCCATGGCCTCCGCTTCCCCGGTCAGTTATTAAGTTTCACACTTTTCTAATGCCCTCGTCATGGGAAATGCGTACCACCCCATTCAGACCCCGCTGTAAGGGCTTGTGGGCAGTGATCGGAGCAGATGTGTTACCAGCAGCCGGCACCAGGTCTGCTTCCGATCATATACGCAGCCATCATGGGGCGTTAAGCCAAGTGGGCGTGACCCTTAACGCTTCTCATAAGGATCACGCCCCCTTGTCGAACAAGACTGGATTTATAGTCATTTCTCAGGAATAGAGACCAGGCATCGGCAGTCAGGACACCAGATCCTAGTAAGAGGCCATGTTTGTAAGGAGTGCTCGCCTAGATCCAGGGGTACAGCAGGCGGTGTGCGCCCGGTTCCCACCCGTGAGTCCGCGCGGAGGCTCGGGCACAGGCGGCTGTAGTTGCCGGCAGCAGCCAACAGGTTGCAGCGTTCCCCGCTCCTCCGCCGGCCTCTCCTCCCTCCTCTGCCTGCACGCAGAGCCCCCTCCGCCGGGCGGCCGCCCTCTGCCTCTCTCCTCCCCACATGTCCGGGATAGGCGGCTCCCAACCCCGAGGGCGCCTCTGCCGTCTGCACCGCGCATCGGGGCCGCTGGGAGCGACGCACGGAGGGGACACCGGAGACCCGCGAGAGACATGCCCGGAGTGTGAGGGCCGGGAGGAGTAAGTGTCAGCGCTGCGGGCGGGAGGGCGCACTCCGGAGCTGCGGGCGGGCAGGCACTACCGGGAGCCGCGGCTCACACGCCTCTCTACACCCCGGGGAAGTTCCGTGTGGTCCCGGCGCACACCCACCGCTCAGCGGACGTTACCGCACATGGAAGTGGGCAGGGGCCGCACGAATGGCGCCTGAAGGGCACCGCTCCCGCCCGAGCCCGGGGAGGCGGCCCCCGCGTGCTGTCCGCCGGGCTGCTAGAGGCACCGGACCCCCCCTCCGGGAGCACGGGCCGGAG
Source organism: Dendrobates tinctorius (assembly GCF_039654945.1). Lineage (NCBI taxonomy): Eukaryota > Metazoa > Chordata > Amphibia > Anura > Dendrobatidae > Dendrobates > Dendrobates tinctorius. The sequence goes on from NW_027361711.1 coordinate 40,574,953, forward strand.
CGTGCGCCCCCTCTGTCCGTGCACTCAACTTTCCCTGCCCGTCACCGAGCTGCTGCTGCTGGCCGTGACTTGTGGGCTCCCAGCTGTTCCGAAACTCGCTACTCCCAGCATTCCCCGGGAGGCTGCTCACGTTAGGAGTTGTGTTCTCACAACAGCTGCGGAGCCACAGGTTGCTAGGCCGTGACGTGCGCCGGACGGTGGTGGGCTCCACTCCCCCGTGACGGAGGAGACGCTGTTTATTTCCTCTGCTGACAGCAGCGCGGGCTGAGGGGGTGGGGCCGCACGTGACGTCACGGGCTCACGAGTATTAATACACGTCGTGTACTGTGAGGGGAGGCTTACACAGGGGCCCTGTACTCACTAGTGCTAATGGGGGGGGGGCTTATGCTGGGGCCCTGTACTCACTAGTGCTAATGGGGGGTGTATAGTGATGGGGGGGCTTATGCTGGGGTCCTGTACTCACTAGTGCTCATGGGGGGTGTACAGTGAGGGGAGGCTTACACTGGGGTCCTGTACTCACTAGTGCTAATGGGGGGGCTTATGCTGGGGCCCTGTACTCACTAGTGCTAATGGGGGGGCTTACACTGGGGTCCTGTACTCACTAGTGCTAATGGGGGGTGTATAGTGATGGGGTCCTGTACTCACTAGTGCTAATGGGGGGTGTATAGTGATGGGGGGGGCTTATGCTGGGGTCCTGTACTCACTAGTGCTAATGGGGGGTGTATAGTGATGGGGGGCTTACACTGGGGTCCTGTACTCACTAGTGCTAATGGGGGTGTATAGTGATGGGGTCCTGTACTCACTAGTGCTAATGGGGGGTGTATAGTGATGGGGGGGGCTTATGCTGGGGTCCTGTACTCACTAGTGCTAATGGGGGGTGTATAGTGATGGGGAGCTTATGCTGGGGTCCTGTACTCACTGGTATTATTGGGTGGGATTATATTAATGGGGGGGGGCTACTATACTGGGCTCTTGTACTCACTGGTTTTAACCCCTTCATGACAGAGCCCATCTTTGTTTTTGCTTGTTTTTTGCTCCCCTCCTTCCCAGAGTCACAACTCGTTATTTTATTTGTTGGTCAGTATGGCCGTGTGAGGGCTTGGGTTTTTTGCGGGACAAGTTGTACTTTTGAATGACGCCATTGGTTTTACCATATCATGTACTCAAAAATGGGGATGGGGGGAATCAAAGTGCAGTGAAATTGCAAAAAAAAAGTGCAATTCCACAACTTGACCAAACGGTAAAACTGAGCTGCCATTATGATTCTCCAGGTCATTACGAGTTCGTAGACTCCAAACATGTCTAGGTTTTTTTTTTTTTTAAGTGGTGAAAAAAATAATAATTCCGTCATTTTCTGAGACCTGGGTTGGGTGAGGGCTTACTTTTTTTTTTTTGCATGCCGAGCTGACGTTTTTAACGATGCCATTTTGGTGCAGATATGATCTTTTGATCGCCCATTATTGCATTCTAATGCAATGTTGCGGTGACCAAAAAAAGTGATTCTGGTGTAGCAATCGGGTTAATTTTTTTTAATATTGATCGGACGATTCTGAACATGGCGATACCAAGTTGTATGTTTTTTTATTTATTTTGTATGGAGCGAAAGGGGGTGATTTCAATCTTATATTTGTAAAAACGTTTTCTTTTTACTTTTGGCATGCTTCAATAGTCTCCATGGGAGACAAGAAGCTGCCACAACCCCATCAGGTCTGCAACGTACAGGCATTGATCAGATCACCTGTATGTAGCAGAAATACTTGCTATGAGCGCTGACCACCGGGCGGTGCTCATAGCAATCCGGCATTGACAACCATAGAGGTCTGCAGGAGACTTCTGATTGCAGATCACAGATGGGTCAGCATGACAATCATGTGATGGGGTCACCCATGGGTGGGATTTCTGGCGCAATTGCTGGAAGCGCTCGTTAAATGCTGCTGTCAAGCGTTTGACAGCAGCATTTAGCGGGTTATCTGAAGCGGGTGGATCACAGTTCCACCCGCGGCTGTTAGGCACATGTCAGCTGTTCAAAACAGCTGACATTTGCCGGGAAAGATGTGGTCCCACATCAAAGGAGGAGACACGACATGTACCGTACATGTACGGCGCTTGTCAAGTGGTTAAGGGTGCGTGTATAGTAATGGGGGCTTATAATGATGGGGTGTGTATAAGGAGTATGCTTGTCATGTACTCACTAGTAATACACAGCATTATAAGTACTAGTGAGTACATGACAAGCATCCCCTCACCATATACACCCACCATTAGGAGTACGTCTGAAGCCTTCCTTTAAGCACCCTCGTTAAGTGAGTGGAGGCATTTATACTCAGCAGTATCATTACTAGCAAGTACATGACAGTCTCCCTTCACTATACTCACAATCACCAGTGAGTGACAATCTTCCCCTCACTGTATGCAAACGCTTATTACTAGTGAGTACACGACACACCCCCCTAAAATGTGTGCATCTTCCAGTATTTTATATATATATAATCACTGTCATTTTTCAGTCCACCCATCGAACTTGAACCTGTGGTTGTTTCTCACTTTCACTGTATACTGCAGTATTCCAGCAGAAAGCGTGGGCTTCACAGGAGGTCTCCGATGTTTGTGCTGTGGAATATGTCATTGTGATCAGTTGGATACGGGGTATTTTGGCTCCAGTACACAAGTGGTTGGGGAGCAAAGCACACTGTCCCTAATTGGGGAATGGCTCTTGTGGCAGGACATCATGTATTTGGGGATATTTTAGGTTATGTGCACACGTAGTTTTTAGGTGCTGCGGATTTCTCCTCTCCCTCCCCCTCCCCCTGGATTTTGTAAAATCCGCAGGTAAATTTCAGGTCAAAAGTCCTGCGGATTAGGCTGCAGTTTATCACCTCTACAATGGAGGAGATGGTAAACTGCAGGGGAATCCGCAGAAAAGAAGTGACATGTCATTTCTTTCTGCGGATTTGAAACCGCTGCAAAACTGCGTAGAAAATTCCACAGCGTGTGCCCAGCGGTTTCCATTTTACATAGAGTAGAGTGGTACTGTACAACGCAGCGGATTCTGCTGCTGACCCGCAGGGCCAGAAACGCTGCGGATCCGCAGAAAAATCCGCAACGTGTGCACATAGCCTTAGGGGAATTGTTCCTGTGTTTAATAGGAATATATTACACCCTGAAGACTGAATATATCTGATTATAAATCTATAGAATAAAGATGGAGCCTCCATGTTGTAGGAGCTGTGTGCAGGGTGTGCTGCGAGGCACAATATATAGTGTTAGGAAGTTGGGATTTGCATTGCTAATCTTTAATTAGTGACACTGCAGAACGTATGTCTGTTTCCCAGTAATGCGTTGTTGTATATTCTGGTCAATAGAAGCCTGATTGAGAACAGAGACGAGGGCTGGAGACTACATGTGCCGGTACAAATGTCTCTCCAGAAGAGCCTAACACAGCTGAAGCATGGCATGGTGTACCATCAGGGCAGGTGTGGTGATCGTGCTCTGTCGGGTTACAGCTAACCTTTCCATCTCCACCTTGTTGCTTTAAATTGGTGTTTTATTAGTCATATGCTTTCCTTTATTGTCATAGGGCAATGAAGGGTTAAAGGTAATCCTTGCTGTCTTTTGTTGTCTTTTTTTTTTTTTACGATTCTGTTTTCTTCCCTTTCACATCTCAGGCATCGGTACTCGATGGATCCCAAAGACCTATTAAAGCCACCCAATGAATCTCAGGCTGTGACAGGCGCACATTACGGTGACAAGACAGGGAATGTGATTGACTTATTTACAACCTACCGAGGTGGAGCCTGTGTGAACACTTCTACATCTTCTGCTGCATCACCTGCAGGACTGCCAGACACAAGACAGCCACAGCAGCAGCAACAACAGTTAACTGTGGACCCAGCTAAGGGTTTAGGCAATGTGCCACAGCCGGACCTGTCCAAGGCAGTCTCTCTTTCAATGGGACTCTATATGGGGGAGCCAGACACAAAAGTAATGGGCAACGAACTTGGCTATACTCAGCAGGCTCCAATTGGAGTTCCAACAGCAGATACAGATTTCAAGCTCTTGGAAGAGAGCATTGCCAGTCTTCAGGCAAAACCACCTGTTCCTGCAGGCCCTGAAGACCAAGGAGGCATCAAATGTGATATGTCTACCCAAGCGGGTCCTTCTGCCCAGAGTCAGGGGGGCAGCATTGGGAGCAGTGTCGCCAAGTTGTATTCCAAAGACCAAAGCACCTTTGACCTTTTACGGGATTTAGACTTACCCGCAGGTTCACCGAGGGATGGCAAAGGCAGTCCATGGGAGTTGGACCCCATTTTTGAAGATGATGCAGTTGGATTACTTTCCCCTTTGACCACTGATGATGAATTTCTTTTGAGGTCCGGTGCGTTAAATGAGGACAGCAAACCTCTCATTACACAGGATTGTACACCTAAAGTGGAGGACTTGCTACTTGCCAACCCTGAAATACAGCTGTCTCAAGTGAAAACTGAAAAAGAGGACTTTATAGAGCTGTGTACCCCCGGAGTGGTTAAGCAGGAAAAATTTAGTCCAGCTTATTGTAGTAGCCATTTTTCAGGATCTCGTCTATTTGGTAACAAATCGCCAGCAATTTCTGTGCATGGTGTTAGCACTTCAGGGGGTCAAATGTACCACTATGACTTGAACGCCTCCCCCATGGCTCAGAAACAGCCGGATCAGAAGCCAATTTTTGCTTTGGGCACAACTTTGTCCACCGTTTCGGATTCATGGAGTAGGGTCCATGGGACTGGGGATGACCATACCGCTGGGAATATAAATTATTCAGGAAGGCCCATCTTTTCAAATGGCTACTCAAGGTAAGAGTTTGCACTTTCTCGTCACTGGTGTGTACACACTTATTTAGTATGTTTCCATATGTCTTTGAAAAGATGCGTATGGTGATACCATAGGTTAGATAACCCATCCCCTCAAATTGTGTCCTGTGATACAGCTTTGTATTATCTGACCCGTGCAGCCTTCCAAGCGGTGATGGAGTTAACGGCTAGTTGTTACCAGGTAAACTTCCAGTGTTTGTGTTCCGAGGAACAAATTGGTGTCGCTTGGTTTAATTTCACAATTCGTTAATATTACACAGGGGAGATTGCATATAAAACGCGCAGCCGGTTGTTTGTTTTCCCCGGCTGCTTCTTTTATGAGTGTTTTGGCAGAATACACTTTGTGCGTTGACTCTGCATTTTGCAAGGGCTCAACCTTTGTTTATATTTCTCTTTTTTTTTTTTTTTCCTCTGCCTTTCCACACTTGAAAAGATCTGTATGGTACCGATCGGTGACTTTGAGTGTAAATTTGTGCTGACGAATAGTTAGACTGGCTTACGTAGCTGTGAACTTGCTGCAGTGTTTGTTTTCCCAACACGTAAGTAGTGTTTATTAGAGCAGTAGTGGCGCACCTCTTCTGTAGACACCCCAACATGGTGACCTTCTGGAAAGTATTAATCCATTCTCTCAAACTTTTAATTTTCAAACTTTCTCAATTTTTTGTTTTTCTTGCAGCTCTGCACAGTGATGCCTCATGCAGTTGTCAGTCAGCTCTGATTGGATAATACTATTTGGGGGTTCGTGCCTGCGCACTGATGGCCGTGTTATCAATGTTTCTTAAGATTCTCAGTGTTACTGCTTGATTTATGAGCAATACTATATAATGGACAGGTCTGTAAGGGTGACCTCTCATATTTAATGCAAAAGGTTTATTAACCTCTGTGTAGATTTTTAAGATTCCTCCATCTGTATTGTGCAGATAAACTCCTTTAATTGAGGATTTTGGCAGTAGTGTAAATCCCATCTCTATAGAACCATGGGAGTGCCCAGGAATCCCTCGAAGTTGATGCATGAATGGATGAAAATAGAACTTGTTCCACTTTTCAGATTCTGCTTGATCACTGCTCTTTTGTAAGTTACGGCGTCCTCTAAGTGATCCTTTAAGGTGCCTGACAGAAGTTGTATCTCTCGAGTGTTGTGCATAGTGTTTCAGCAACGTCAGAGCTTTCTGTTCTTCCAGCGCATCAGACGGGTTGCAAATAATCTTAATTCAGTCTCCTGCTGTTTGGATCTCATTTTCAGATGTATGGATGGAAACGAATTAAGACTAAGCTTGTTTGGTAGGATGCTGCGGTCATTTGTTATCTAACAATTATTTGTGTTGGGTGAGTGACGAACTGGACCACATCACATTGGAAGTCTCTTATGCGTTAGAGCTGATACAGAAAAATGTAGATTAAAGGATTCCTGTCACCAGTTTTTTGGCCTATCAACTAAAAATATCATAGAGCGTGAGCTATACATTCCCCAACTACTTGTGAAACCCCCTGACTCCCCATGAATTCCCCATAAAAACGTTTTATATTGCTCGCGCGCGGTATGGTAATATCCTCGGTCCGATGGGCGTTGGTTCTGGTCCCTCTCTCCACCCCAAATCGGCGTGCTGTACGCATTCTGTTGTATGAATAGCGTTGTTCGCGCACAGGTCCCGCGCGTGCGCATTCAAATTGCCTCCCGCGCGTATGCAGTTTGCTTTGCCCAACTGCAGGCAAAGCCGAAAAGCATTAGTTTGCATATGCTGGAAGTACTATGTCCCGGAAGTATTTTGCTGTATACCGGCACATGTGCACTAATGCTTTTCGGCTTTGCACGCAGTTGGGCAAAGCATACTGCGCATGCGCGGGAGGCAATTTGAATGCGCACGCACGGGACCTGTAAGCAAACAACGCAACTCGCAGAAAGGAATGCGTACCGCACGACGATTTGGGGTGGCGAGAGGGACCAGAACCAACGCCCATCAGACCGGACCAAGGATATTTACATACAGCGCGGGAGCAATATAAAAGGTTTTTATGGGGAATTCATTGGGGAGTCGGGGTTTCACAAGTAGTTGGGGATTGTATAGCTCACATTCTATTAGATGATATTTTTAGTTGATAGGCCAAAAACTGGTGACAGGTTCCCTTTAATTCTTTATAGTGGACTAAATTAATGATGTGACGAACCATTCAGCATCTCACTGATTACTTAATTAAAATTTATAGAAATCCAGTCATTGAGAAACGTAAAGGGTTCAATATGAAGTGTATTACAGCTTTACAATTTCCCAACTCTTGTGTCTAACGTTTTGCCTCTTGTACCACCACTGTTCTCGCCAAGACCCCCAGATTGTGTATGATCGGAATAGTATGCCTGTAGAAGTAAATATTTCTAGCCCATAATGTATGTGACTTGGCACCAAGCTTGTGGATTCTGAATACTACCAAAAGCTTGTTTGCCCCTAAAATGATTGCGGGGCTTTAGGCAATCACTAGTCGCCCCAAACTGCTTGTGAGCTCAATTGTTAATGTGGACAGGTCGCAATAATCATCTTTCTGGCTGACCTTTAATGAAGCGGACACTTCTCCAGTAAAGTGTATTTTTGGCACAGGCTGGCTGGTGTTTAGATAAAATGTACAGTTATAGATGCAGCAGCCATTCTAGAATAACCATTTTCTGCATGTGGCTTGGCATCTTTGGGGTCCTCTCGTGTGTCAGATCATGTGAATTACATTATTCCCAGTGTAACTCCTTCCATGGACTGAGAATTTCCTGTCTTGTGTAAGACTGCGCACACATTGTACCATCATTACTGATGTGTAACCTCAGTGCAGGGAATATACAGAGAAATGCCTTCTGAGCTATTTGCCCAATGCTGCTGACATGCTTTCCTCCAGTGCTGGTTATCTGGATTTTATCAGCTTCGGGTGGGATTTGTAGAGAAGTATCACGGTGCTGGAGGCACGTACTCCAGGCTGACATACCTTGGACTGCTGTTTTCTGGTAACGTGGCAGTAGGCTTTCTTATTAATCTGATCCCATAAGTCAACCATGCTACAGACTATTACTCTGTGTAATGTGATAATGGAGTCTGAGAAACATGTCTTGTCGCCCAGCATTCCCACGCAGTAAAAGCTAAGCTGGTTTTGCCTTGCGCTTCAAAAACGCAACCTATGAGGATAGCGTAAGCTATAGGCAAAATCAACATGAGTGACTAGTTTATTTCTAGACTTCCTGACAGGTTTCAAGCAGAGGACATCTAAAAAGGCACAAAGCTTAGGTTATTGATGACGCCCACCAGTGAATTAAAATGAGGTGGTGCTGTGCTACAAGCGATTACTAGTGTTCTAAGGACCCTCGGCATTCGTGACGTTTACCGACTTTTTTGCACCATATTAACAAAATGGTGCCTGCAATTAAAAAAAAAAATATATATATTATCTATTTTTTTTTTTTTTCATATATTCTTTCTCTGTTCCTTCTCCCGTTTTTGTGACTTTAGTGCAAAAAGTTCCACATTTTGCAGACTTTGGGTGGGGGGATTGTCGTAATAGAAATCATCAATCTAAAACATCTGGAAGGCCATAAATGATGTGAACATAATAACTAAACCACCTAAAAGCCAAGTGGTTTGGCTTTGTGATTTGACAAACTGTCACACATGCAATGATGAGTCGGGCCGAAGGTGTCTTGTGTTTTTTGGAGGGTTGCTGTCGCAGTGATGTCATTACAACATGATATTCAATGATGTTCACTCATACTGAGATATGGAGTATGAAGGCTGAGTGACAAAGCAATGAAACCATCTATTTAGATCTCCTTACACAAGTTCAGTAGTCTTCCTCTGTCAAAACCGTATGAGGTCATCAGCACCAATACACTTTAAAGGGAACCTGTCACTTGATTCATGCTGCCAAAACCACACGTCTCATGAATGAGCCTGGCTGCAGCACGATTGCAGCCGGTTATGTTTTTCTCGGAAACACTCTGGCATTTCATGGAAAATTCCAGTTTGGAGATTTGGCTGGGGACCAAGGGCAGAGAGGAGTCAGGACTGCCCCAACCAGCTCTTCCCTGCACCACTAGAGGAGATTGACAGGGCTATCCCATTAGTGTATGTATGGGAGAGCCTCCTTGTCAATTGCCTGAAGTGGTACGAGGAGAGGCCACCTGGATCTTTACACTAGGCTTACCATTTTCTCACTCTAGGGATAATCATACTGCTTGTGGTTTGGGAAGCATAAGTCACAGGCTCACTTTAACTTAACTCAAAAGCTTAAGCCTGGCTGCTAACATGCACATACTGAGTAGTAAAGGGGCCTGGATAAGACTTGGATTCTAAAGGGCCTGTCATACTAAGCGATATCGCTAGCAATATCGCTATAACGTCACTGGTTTTGTGACGTAGCAGCGATATTGCTAGCGATATCGCTATGTCTGATACTTACCTCCGACCGGCTCCCCCGCTGATTATCGCTGCTCGCACGAGAACGTCCTGGACCGTTTCTCGTCGTTAGCTTCCTGTGGCGCCGACAAGCGATGTGTGGACGCGGGCGGGAGGACGTCAGGGTCGCCTCGTCTGACAGGTAAGTAGCGACCCCGACCCCTGCTGCATCGCTGGTGACATCTGCCTGTGTTTCAGCTCACTAGCGACCACTTAGCGATGCACCAGCAATCCCGAAGTGTGACAGCACCTTTACTATGCAACTGCAAGTTGTACGCGGTAACACATCTGACTCTTGGGGCTAGATTTCTCTTGTCTCTAGATATTCATGGCTACTATTCTTGTAAAGTGTTGCAATCTCCTATGTGTTAATATGAAGATACTACATATCTGTGATGCTTTCTTCCTGTTACTTATTAGGAAATCTTGAAATTCATAGGAAATGGCATAATTTCAACATTCAGAAAATCCTATGAGTATGAAACAATAATCTGGAGGTTTAGGAGTGGACAGGTGCCTGCAGGTAAATGGCCTTTAAATCATGTGACTATATTGAGAAAATTACGTTCCAGCCCCCTGATGACTGAGCAGCTGTAGGGAGAACAGACCGGCCACTACAGCGGGCACACTGCGATCACTGGCTGCTTCTCAAGGTGTCGGAGAAGTGATTCCAACTACTCGCAGTACGGTGACCACCGACAGTAACAGCCCCCTGCACCACCCTGATGACTGTAAGGGAGCAGCTGCTGGAATATGGCTTGCTGTTCTCCATTACCCCTTCACCTTGAGACTTTGCATTTTCGTTTTTTCCTCCTTCCCAGAGCCATAACTTTTTTTTTTTTTTTTTTTTTATGAACAGCCTGATAAACTATAATGGGTATATGTTGAAACAGTGAAAAACATGGCTAGAATACATGCCTGCAACATGTATGTCGGAATGAGGCCTTACATTCCCAGGTACAATGTGCTTGTATTGGATTACTCCACTGGTTTCTTTGTTTATTAGGAGAAAGGAGGTGATTTCAGGTTACTCTACAGATCACTCCATTTCGAGGGCTGCTTTGTTGCCCACTGACTATACAAATCTTGTTCAGAATGGGTGTAGCCTTTAAGAAACTTAAAAAAAAAAGTATCCATCACAGCAGGTGCTTGTTTTATTACAACATGATCCCTTGCTAAATGTTTTATAAATAATGGCAAAACATTAATTATATAATGTGGCGAGACTGGTTGTCCTGGTTTTGGCTGCTCAGAAAAATGTTCATTGTTTTGCAACCTAGAATTGCAAAAAATGAAATGCAAGCCTGCACCGAACTATTAGACGACCTTTTGTCATCTTCCCCGACAAGCGGGCTCTGATGATCTCCTTTTTGCAGACCTTTTAATAACCCAAGAGCAGACAGGATTACCTTGTGGTCCCTCCTAGCTGGCTCAGAGTAGCAGTGTGACGTTGTTATCCTGCTCGCAGTATGCAGCCTCTAAATAGAAATGAGTATCATTGTTTGGATTGCCATTCTTCCAGCAATGAACTGCAATCCAGTGCACAAATCCACGACTTCCATCACCTAGGGAAAGATGCCCGACTGATGCTCTGGAACTCCAATTGTCATATTACACTGAGCCAGCCAGAATACAGTGTGGGCTGCCTTCACGTGTAGAAGGCTCTAGGATGCCAAAGTCTTAGTCTGGGCTACTGTGAAGTGGCTTCGGTATGGCTGAGGCTGTCTGGTCCAAAGTTAACAAGGCAGCCTTTAATACAGCAGACACCTGAACAAATTGGTCACAAGCAGGCTCACACTTCATGGAAAACATAGTGTTGATGACCTCGCAGAAATGGACAGACTTTTGTGTGACCATGTAAGCCCCTAATGTTTGACCCCAGTATGATTTGCTTTCCTGTTTGTCCCAAGTTGAATGCTGCTTTGTGGGGAGGTTGTATCCCAACTTCATAAATGTTGTTACACATATGATTTCCAGATGAATCAATGTTGCTTTGCATACTTATAACACGTTGGCGTTACCATTTCTTTGGAAATTGTGATGTTACATGTAGGTTATGCAGACAATGTATATAACTAACGTGCAGCGTGTTTCAGTACCTCCATAATTAAATCAATGGCTTATCTGTCAGGTTCACATCTGTAAAACAGGTCTCTGCAAAGATGTTTCTTCAGCATTGGCTGGGTGTTAGTAATATAGGCCCTGTGTTTTAAAATACTTACCAGTCACAAACTTTTGTTCTCAGCGCCGCACCATTTCTCCTGTCCACCATGTGACCAAAGTTGTGACCTGCTGGATCACTCTGGTGCTGACGGGCTGGAAGTCACTTTCCAATGTAAGTCTGAGTTATGTTGAGTGATATTAGTATTATCAGTGACTGCTAGCTAGTCAGAGCTGCGATCACAAGATGGTAGAGAAGGTTCAGAACAGCACTGGAAGCGGTAAATTGCTACCAGTAAGGGGTTTTTTTTTTTTGTTTTTTTGTTTTTCCTTCCTCCTACCCTATGATCCTCTGAAGCATATCCTCCAATGACGAGTTTTATCAGTAAACTGAATTTTTGTAGGTCGCATACAAGCTCTCCAAGGTTGAAGAGCAAATTTCTTTAGTAAAATAATTTGGTACACACCTTGCTTGCTTCTGTCATGCCAGTCCTGCAACTGATCCAACTCTACTTCAGCTCTGCTAGTCATGTAGAACTCTTGCAGGTAAAATACTTCTCATTTTACAGTTGGAAGTGTCTGTCTTGTAACACCGTGTTTCAATTGGACTCTAAAGACTTGCCCATGTAAATATAGATTTGAGAATCGGTGTTGTACAATGCTTGTGAAACACAACTTATAGAGGATTCTCCATGGGAACAGAATGTGTAACTCGTGCCCTGAAATGCTCTCAGTCACATTACAATTGTGTGTTTTCATGGGGCTTTACTAAGCATCATGTTTTGGTTTTGGGTTTTTTTTGTCTTGCAATTTGGAGGAATCAGAAACCAAGTAATGTGGGTGATCTGACAAGCCTTAGTGGGAATTATTTAGCAATAATCAAACTGCTATGGCCTTGGAAAGGCCGTACATGAAACATTGATATAGTAATGTGTACTAGGCCCTTCTAGCATCAAGGATACATGTTCAATAAAGGTCCTTCTGAAATGAACCCTAACTTAGAAACCATGCAATAAAAAGACAACACAGTAGTAAATATGGGCCTTTATCTGATTATAAATGTGAATTATACAAGCAATTGCCAACCTGCCAAAACTTCTTTAAAGAACAACTCCTTTAAGAAATTGCCTGCCGGTCTTTCATATAAAACTGTCCATCCTCAGCCAGTGACAGTCTGGCTTTTATAAAACTACAACGCTGGGCATGCGCTGATGGCCAAGTTATGATCTTCACATTTTGGGAAGCCCCACACTGAAGACCTGACATGTGGTCGGTGTCACCGTAAAACAGCTGTTGTATGCTGGTTTAGTGAGCAGATGACTGGCCTGGCAGATCAGGTGAAGGCACATCTTATTTGCCTTGGTCACTGCCAATCAAAAGTAACCACCAATATCAGACGTCCTCCTTGAGCCATCTATACATTAGTTTGTCCAGGCTGATTGCTCTATTATGGGATGGGACTGCGTCCTCATGGAAATTGTAGGTTTGTGGTGTTGGGTTTTGATCCCACCAAGGACAACATCCTCAAGGAGTTTGTATGTTCTCCCCCTGGAGGAACTCCACGAAAACATGTTGCCCGGTTTGTTCCCACACACCGGAGATATTCTGATAGGAAATTAAGATTGTGAATCCCAATGGGGACAGATGACTGTAAAGTGCTGTGGAATGAATGGCGCTATATAAGCACTGCTTGTGCCCTATATGTAGAATATGTAATTTTTATAAACCGAATCTGTTTGTACCCTGCAGTAAATGTTAGGTGTATGCGTGCATATTGATGGGAGTAAAGCATGCTGTAATGAGTGCTTGAGAATAGTGTAGATGGTGGGAAATGTAAAGTGTTCATATACCTATTGGAGTCTGCCCTCCCAATGAAGGACTGTAAAGCGCGGCCTTTTGCTGACACTGGCTAACAGTGGACAATCCATTTTAGGCAGGACTGTGGCGTCGGTAAGCCAAACCTCCGACTCCCCAGCCCTGATCTTTAGATGTTGAATGGCAGCCTGTATTTCCATAAAGTTGTGCCACATCGGGTATAGGAGTTAAAGAAAAGACTAAGAGTAACCATTGTTTTAATTTTTTTTTTTTCATAAATCAATCGTACATGTGAAAATAAGCAATCTGTTATCTTACCAGTGAAAAAGGCTTTTCCTCTGCCAGAATTGGTCATCAAAATTCTCTGAATTGTGGCAGTAAAAGGTGCATTCAGTGAAGACGGACCGTCCCACTAAGTGGAAAGGAAATGGTAGCAGCTGCTGCTGATAAGGTTCTATGTAGATGGGAGGAGCTAGAGGCAGAGCTCCTCCCCCTCCCAGTTGTATCAGTTGTAGTCGCCATCTCCTATCTAGATGGGAGGGGGAGGAGCTCTGCCTCTAGCTCCTCCCATCTACGTAGAATCTTATCGGCAGCAGCCTCCATCTCCTCTCTCAGTAGTGGGACAGTCTTCACTGTATACATGTTTTACTGCCACAATTGAGAGAATTTTGATAATGACCAATTCTGGCAGAGGAAAAGCTGTATTCTCTAAGTGGTTACAAAAGTTGCATATTTTTAGGTGTATCTAGTGATTTATGAAATAAAAACTAAAACTGTACTTTGACAAATTTTTGGCTTGTGTGGAAGGTATATGTTGGAAGTAATGAAGATGTGTCCATCCCAGACTGTACTGATATATTGTAAAGTGAAAAATGACTTTTATAAAATATTATCTTTGCTGTGCTGCTGCACTGACTGTATAGCAAATCTGACTAGGTAAACCATCCATCGCCGACAAGTCTCTTGGTGACACCGGGCTGCTTGTACCGGAAGGCTTCCTGATCACTGCATGGAAGGAGATCGTGTCCCATCTTCCAGCTACAATTCCTGCCTCCATTACTGTTAGCGCGCGCCTCTGGCCTTATAAAAATCAGCAATATACTAATATTGGGTGTGGTCCTCACACGTGTATCTGTGGGAAATGGTGAGCTTTGCACGCCACGGTGATGCAGACATGGCAATTAGAAGGAGAAATGAATACTGGTTTGACAGCGCCCTGTGCCAAGAGAGATGCTTCCTGATCTGGAACACTGAATGTATTCTCTAGAATTGTTTACCATAATTATGGGTAGACGTGGGCCTAAGCACGGTCTCCAGGATTCCCTAGATTCACAGGGGGTTACTGGAGATGACGGATTCAAGCTGGTAGGCAGTGAGCCACAAGTCTCAGTGGTGGTTGTCACCTGGGGAGACTGGTCAGCAAGCAGGACCAATCTCGATAATGTTACCTTTATCTATTGTACTTGCATAGCACCTCTTAATTCCAGAGCTTTATGTGTCACTGTCCCCATTGGGACTCACAATCTGAACTTCTTATCACTTTGATATGTGGCAGAAACCTAGGCAAATCTCAGGTGGCCATATAAACTCCATGCAGGCCCTGAAGGAAGCTACAGTCTCCTTTATGCACCTGCCAAATGTGATGTTTTGCTGTTGCCCCCCCCCCCCCTCATTGGTTTGAGAAGAACTTGTGCAGGTGGAACCACAGTGGCAAGACTGATAAATATTGGCGATAACGGCTTTCTTTAACCTGTGGAATACACCTGTAAGAATGCAGATTAGCCACATTATTTGTCTGCTGTGACCCTGGTACATGGGCAGAAATGCACAATTGAAATTCCTCTTAAGAGAATAGCTGTCCGAAGATTGCCATAGAGACGGCACATAAAGAATGCTGAAGGGGCTTATGGAAGATTTACAACTTTCTTGCATGTCGCAGACTCAGACCTTTCCTCGTATCAAAACTTGATGTATTGCATTTATGATTGAGCTACACATCCATTTCCAAAATGAGAGCCTCCGATTTTTAGTGTTTTATTGCCGTTAAGTCACTTCTTTTAAGAACTTTATATATATATATATATATATATATATATATATATATATATATATATATATATATATATTATAGATAGATATATATTATAAATTGTTTTTTTGTTTTTTTTTTTTAATATACAAGCAGTGTCATCCTGTTATTGTAAACAAAGTGATTAAGTTGTTTCTCATGCTTCTCCTCGCACTAGGAAGTGGAGATGAGCATATTAGTTCTCAGAACCCTAGTCTGATGGCTGGGTCAGTAGTCTGCCACTGGATGGGGTCCCTGTGAACTGCCTGAGTGGGCTCACGTGTCACAACAGCAGGGGAACCTCAGGACTGCGAGTGCCGACACCTCTGGGGCGCGTTGGCACATGAGTTACAAGGCTTTATGGCGGCCAGGCGTGGGGTATGAGAAGGGATTGTCTTAGTAGTGAACAACCCCTTTAGCTGCACCTTTCACAGCTAATGTTTTAAGCAGTAAATTCCTATTCCTGACTGGTGACCGAACTCATTGTCCTGAGCCAAGGTGGTAATTGATCACTGTAATTAAACCCTTGTCGCACTGTCAGAATGACTTGACACCTTCTAATCCAGGTGACCTTGAGATGGATGATTACAGTCCTAAGAGGCCAAAACGAGAAGAATGGGGTGTGTAAATGCCGAAGGTCTACATGTCAACGTTGAACGGATATGTAAACTAATGGGATGTGTTGTTGTTTTCATTTATTCTCCAACTTTTAAGCACAAAGTTATATGTTCTAAAAAAAAAAAAAAAAAAAAAAAGTGCAAAAAGTTTGCACATTGCATGTTGTCACTGAGACTGGAGTGCATTTTGCAAAATTCGGTGACCAGTCTCAATTGATGAAAATACCAGAACTATACTTGTAAGTTTTCTGTAGAATATTGTGAAAATGCCTAATGGCTTGGAAAGATTTGGGTGCAGTGTAAGTCTATGTGCCCACGCTGCGGATTGGTCTGTGGATTTGTATCTGCGGAACAGCAGGTAAAACTGCAGGTAAAATGACCTGCGGATTGGCCTGCAGTTAAAAATCCGCAGAATGTAAATCACATAGACTTACATGCTACTGTACACTGTCTGCAGAACTGCTGCAGATCCGCAGCGGCCAAAACCGCAGCGTGTGCACAACCGCAGATAATCCGCAGGTCTTTTGACCTGCGGTTTTTGCAAAATCCGTGCGGATTAATCCGCAGCGTCTGCACACACCCTTACTGTTCGGGCACGGACTTCACCAGGAAGTCCGAGTTACTGTTCGGCTACCTGAACACCAGGTGTTTGTCACGCTGTCATGTGCATAGCAGCGCGACAAGCACCGCTTCTGATCGGCAGGGAGGTAAGAGCCAGGGTTAGACAGCAGGAGCGCTCAGCTGTGATTGAAGGTATAAAGCTTACCTCCAGTCACTGGTGTCAGCTGATGGGACTACTGCTCCCATCATCTGACACATGCGGCCTTTTAATTACAGTATGTCACGGAAGTCACGACAGTGAAGCCCAGCTGACAACGGAGCCTCACTAACCGGAGGTACCGTACCTCTGTCGCCACCGGCCTCTGAGGCTGCGCTCGCAGCACTCTAGTCAGTGGTTTTCAGCCTGGACGGATGTGAAACCCCCCCACCCCCAGCTGTGTTTAGTCTGGCTGGTTAGCAGTTATACAGGAAAACCCACGCCAATTATTTTTATTTTTTTTTTTAATTTACAGTGCAGAAATGGCTAATGAATACTCCCATCCGCTGCTCCTACTCTGTACTCTGTAATTAGCGGTAGCAGGTGTTGGATGTTGGGATCCGTAGTCCCATCAGCTGACACCAGTGACCTGAAGTAAGCTTTATACCTACGATCACAGCTGAGCGCTTCCGCTGCCTTTTGACAGCGTGGGAACTGTGGCTCTGACCAGCGGGGATGATTCCCCCCCCACCGATCAGAAGCGGTGTTTGCTGTGCTGACATGCACGTTACAGCTCAGCAAATACTGGATGTTCGCCCCCCCCCCATTCAAGTGAAATGGGGTCTGGGTATTGTTCTGGTACCCAAACTTTTTGTAACTATGGTCTGACTGGAATTTGCCAAAACACATCCAATGGAAAGAGTCCGATTGGTCTAAGGTGTTGTGGTTGGATGAATTCAAGTTCATTCTGTTTGGTAGTGATAAGCACTATATATACCGTGCAATTGGAAAACTTGATGTAACGTACCAAACGCCTACAGTGAAACATGGTGGTGTTAATGTCATAATTTGGGGCTGCTTTTGTGCATCTTCCATGGGCCCTCTGCATAGAATTGATGTATGAATGCTACCATGTACAAGAATAAACTGGAGAATGTAATGCTGCCACATGGTCAAACCAAAGTAGGCAGGGGCTGGAAACTCCAGCAAGACCATGGTCCTAAGCACATTTCCAATTTAGTTAAAAATTGGCTCTGCCATTGCAACAGGCAAACATCTTTCTTTGCCAACCAATCACTTGGCTTAAATCCTATGGAGGGAGAACCTTTGGAATGAGTTGGGACCCATACCCATAACAATAAAGATGACAGCCTGACCTCGGGATGTCTTGTTTGTTGTGATCAATAAATAGTATGTGCAAAACTTTTGGCAGTCAGTTTTCTTTAATTAAATTACCATACCTATATTCTAAGCATTTTGGTTAAAATATAAGGTCTTACATAATGACAACTTCATGCACTTTTAATTCATCACCAGGAAAATGGCATCACAACAACCAGAGAGAAGTATTCACACACCATAAAATAAATGCAGAACTTTGGGTCGCTTCTGTGAAGTTTCTGATTCTTCATAGGTCAATGTTTGAGAGAATAAGATTGATTTAGAACTACCAACAAATAGCTGTAACCCCTGCTACCAGAGGCTTTAATCTAGTAAGGTTACTAGGTTTATCTACTTACAATGTGATTAGGCAAATTGCTTTCCAGATTGCTAAGTTTAGATGAATGGCTTTTAAAGATCCATCAACTGGCTGTCTCTTGATGCCTTGCAGACTATTTAACAGTAAGTAAAGGTTTGAAAAATTCTGGAGCCAGGTAGCCAACACACCTAGTAACTTATTGTTTGACATTCCTATTACATTTACCTTAAGGTAATGAGTGCAGCATTATTTTATTTATTTTTTTTTTTTCAAACTTTGTCTTAAAAATCAGCAAAAGTGAACATGGATAAGGCCGAATAAAATGAACCTAGCTCCTAAAATAATTAAGCTGGTTTCTATAGCTGAGGAAAGATATCTCTTTGTGCCGTTTTAGCCAGTAGATGGAAAAATATTTAGAATTGAGAATTTAGAATTGAGTGGTTGATGCCATTTAAAAAAGGTAACACTTTGCAAGCTTTCGAGTCTACTCATGTCTCCAAAAGGCTAGACTAATACGAAATCTGAAGAATCGCATGTTTATGCACAGCAATAATGCCGTAGATAAGACGAATGACATGAAGCAGAACTATCATTATGGGAGAGGGGGTGAACTGTTGTGGCCATAAATAATGGAACAGTTCATAGATAAGGAGTGTGAAAGTTTTATTATCCTCTGATTGCAGTCTGGTTCTGTGTTGTGATGCCCCCACAAGGTCGGAGGAGCAAATTCTTTAGTTGATTTCAAAAGACATTAAATCCATGCAACACATTCATTCCTGCACCGAGTGTCAAAGGTTGTCATAAGCTTATACTCCCAGACTCTTCTCTCTCTCTGAGATTTGAATTTACCTTTTAATATAAGGTAACTTCAAATCTCAGAGAGACAGAAGAGTCTGGAAGTATAAACTTATGACAACCTTTGACACACTCAGTTCTGGAATAAATGTCACATGGATTTATGTCTTTTTACATCAATTAAGGAATTTGCTCCTCAGACATTGTGGGGGCATCACAACACAGTACCAGACCCCAATCAGAGGATAATAAAGCTTTCACACTCCTCATCTATGAACTATTCCAATATTTATGGCCACAACTGTTTATCCCTCTCCCATAATAACTCTGCTTCATGTCACTTGTCTTATCTACTGCATTATTGCAGTGCATAAACATGTGATTCTTCAGATGTTGTATTAGTCTAGCCTGATGAAGAGACCTGCATAGTCTCGAAAGCTTGCAATGTGTTACCATCTTTTCAGTTAGCCATTAAAATTTTTCTCAGAAAAATCTGAACCAACAAGCACCTTCTTGGTATGAAATATTTGGTGCGCTCATCATGATGTAAATTGCAGGTGGTGAGCGTTTCACTGTCGTCAGTTAATCGTGCTTTCTTGGAAGCGGCTCCTTTCATTGCAGGCCTGGGCTTTCGGCACTTACAAAAGAACACACAGGGAAACGTCTCTGCACTAATTGCGAACATGAAGGAGGTAAAAGGGATTATTTTCTGGAGTGTGGGTGTAAACTGTAGTGACATAACTTGAAATATGTTATATAAAATGTGTTTATTGGTCTGATTTTTCTTTGCAGTTATGTTTGGTAACTACAAGGAATAGTTCGTTTTTGAACACTTTAATGCAGGTTTAACAGATCCCATTGGCACGTTCTGCAAAAAATCTGCATGTGGGGCTAGGTATATTTATGGGTGTACATTTTGGCACTTTATACAGTGTTATCAAAACGGGCCAATGTTTTGTTTCAAAATTACTCTGACTTCATTAATTTTGTATGTTTTATTAAATGATAGTGTTAACACTCCCAACCTGACAGCCTGGAATTCACTCATTTTAGGCATTCATACTTCTCTGAACAGTTTGTGCCCACTTGGAACAGCTGGATTAGCTGTAAAATAGTGTGATCTTGTTCTATCTTCCTTCTTCTATAGTAAACCTGCTTCTCATACACGAAGACCCAGAGTCGTCATATTGTGTATTTCATTTTTTTTCTCCCCCTCCCCCCAATTTTAACAATCAAAAGTATTTTGCACCTAAGAAGTTAACATGTGGACTTGTTTATCAGATATATATTTAACTGGGGGCATATACTTCTCCTTGCTGTATGACTTGCCCGGTTATAAGCTGGCAGAACTCCCCACCAGAGAGTGTAGTCTGGCGATGAGTCACATTGTTTTGAACAGACAAGTGATTTATCTCCTGAGGGGCTGTACAGCAGAGCTGATAATGTTATGAGGTGTTGAAAGTAATTGTAATGTGATATAGCTAAACTCAGCTGTACTACCCCTCCCTGCACAGGGACCTCATTTGAAATGTTATATTTGTGCTGATCGCCTGCATAATTTTAAAGTGCTGGGAGATTAGAGCTATTACACACCAAGAAACCCAGAAGTATATACCCACTTGGACGTAAAGGGACCCTGTCAGCAGGATTGTGCTCAGTAACCTACAGAGAGTGTCAGGTCGGCGCCATTATACTGATTACAATGATGCCTGGTGATGAAATCAGTCTTGTGGTTGATGTTCAAGCTTTATTTTCAGTTTTGAGTTAATGATATGCTCGTGCTCCAGGGCGGTCTGTGGTGCTCTGCTTAGGTATTCATCAATATGGCTTCTAACAGGTCACTAATCCCTCAGTGGCCTGCCCCCTAGTTTACATAATTAATGTTGGATCACTTTCCGCAGGCACCTGCACTGCAGCATGATCGCATCTATAAAATGTATTTTTAATTTTTTTTTTTTGGATGGTATACATTCATAAAAAAATCGCTCTGAAAATGGCTCCGGCCATGCCTGCACAGTAGCAGCTATTGGCGATCTGATAGCTGCTACTGCACATGTGCCATCTTGCTAGAGGGAAAAAGTCTCCTCCAAGATGGCGCCACCAGCACATCTGTCAGATCACCAGTAGCTGCTACTGCACAGGTGTCTGCCTACAGAAGGTGTGTTTTTATTTTTTTAAATTTTTTTTTTTTTTCATATGCCGTATTTTCCGGCGTATAAGATGACTTTTTAACCCCCTAAAATCCGTCAAAAAGTCGGGGGTCGTCTTATACGCCGGTATCTCCTTATACAGCAGTTGTGGCGCAGTCTGTGGTCGGCGGTCGCCTTATACGGTGGTTGTGGAGGGTTGGCGGTTGCCTTATATGGCGGTTGTGGAAGGGTCAGCGCATATGGTGGGATGGGAGCGGCAAGGGGGCACCTTACCGGGGAAAAGAGCTGCTGGTGTCCCGGGTATGGCGAGAGCAGCGCTGTGCCCCGAAGACACGCCTCTTTCATCTGTCTCGCCCTTGTACCTTCTCTGTCACTTGGATTGTGCACATGCGCGCCTGCACCGCTTCAGTCCTCAGGAGCAAGTGAGGCAGAGAAACAAGGGTGGGCCAGATGGATAAAAGAGGCGTGGTTTTCTTGGCAGAGCGCTGGAAGTACAAGGGATGCACTCTGTCTTGGGGAGGGGGCTTGGCAGGATGGAGCGCAGACGGGTGTTTTTCTAGACATGGCGCTCTCTGGAGGTACCAGTAATAGGTACAGGGGATGTGCTCTGCTTGGGCACTGAGGGTTTGGACAGGCAGGGAGAGCTGACCAATCCAAGCAGGATTTATACAACAGCCGGCCAATCAGTGGTAAGGTACATTGCTGGATACCAGTACATCACCAGTATCTGTACCTGTTCACCAGTACATACAGTACAATACAAATGTCCAGCAGTCTAAACCCCATCATGGCTCCACCAGCAAGAAGAAAGAAATATGAAGCCAGTTTTAAACTTAAAGTTGTAAACTTTGCCATGGAACATAATTGCGCTGCTGCAAGACCATATGGAGTAACAGAAAAGATGGTTCGGGACTGAAAAGCAAATGAAAAAGCATTAAAGAGTATGCTGAGGGGTAAGTGTGCATTAAGAAGAGGCACCCCACATTGGCCAGAACTTGAAAAACACGTAGCAGACATGGTGAATGAGCATCGCCAAAACGGTTATGTAGTGACACGAAACCAAATCCGTTTGTTTGCACTTCAGTGGGCCAAATCTAACCCAGATCACGGCAACAGCTTTAAGGCCACTGGATCCTGG
The DNA here is from genome assembly GCF_039654945.1 of Dendrobates tinctorius. Classification (NCBI taxonomy): domain Eukaryota; kingdom Metazoa; phylum Chordata; class Amphibia; order Anura; family Dendrobatidae; genus Dendrobates; species Dendrobates tinctorius. The sequence goes on from NW_027361711.1 coordinate 40,597,204, forward strand.
TGTACTAGGTTTATGGCAAGGCATAATATGGTACTGAGGCAAAAGACGAAAATTGCCCCAAAATTACCTGCAGATCTTGATAGCAAGCTAAATAGTTTCCATCGATACGTAATAAAACTGCACTAAACGTGGCTATCCGTTAAGTAATATTGGAAATATGGATGAGACTCCAATGAACTTTGATATGATTGGAAATAAAACTGTCCATCAAAAAGGTGAAAAAACTATTTTAATTAAAACAACGGGGCATGAGAAGTCCAGTTTTACAGTGGTGTTAGGGTGCACAGCTGATGGCGCCAAACTGAGACTAATGATTATTTTTAAAAGAAAAACCATGCCGAAACTCAAGTTCCCTGTTGGTTGCTTTGCACATGTGAATGAAAGGCTGGATGGATGAAGAAGGGGTAAAGCTATGGCTTGATGATGTTTGGAGCAGGCGACCAGGTGGACTTATTCAAAACTGTAGTCTACTGGTGTGGGATGTGTTCAGGGCTCATTTAACTCCCAGCACCAAGCAAAGGCTAGCAAAACTAAGTACACATGCGGCAGTGATTCCGGCAGGATTGACATCATTGGTACAGCCACTGGATGTGTGCCTAAACAAGCCATTTAAAGATCGCATTCGAGAACAGTGGAATGAATGGATGGTTAGCGGCGAAAAGTCATTCACAAAAGGAGGTAACATGCATGCTCCACAGTTGGATGTTTTGTGCAAGTTTGTCATAAAAGCCCGGAATGATATTGATGCAGAAACAGTAATCAAGTCTTTCAAGAAGTGTGGCATATCAAATTCATTAGATAGTATGGAGGACGACTACTTGTGGCAAGATGAAGAGGAAGCCGAAGCTGAGCCCACACATCTGATGCGGAATTCAATCCATATGATGACTGCCTTACAGATGTATCACAAGATGTCATTGATGTACTTATGATATCAGATGACGAACAGGAGGATTTTGAAGGCTTTTAAATGGAAACTGTCACACCAGCAACACCTCTAAAAGTACGGTACCGTAGGTTGTAGTTAGGATGGCCGTTGCTAACTCGACTTGCCCGGTCTCTACTGTTTGTTATCTTCCTCCTATCAATATCAGTTCCAGTTTGGTTGACAGCTTAAAAAACAAACCGCATGGCAGCTCCCATGGGTTTATTGTCTTATCCTTCCTTTCCGCTTTAGAGTGAATTAGGAAAAGTTTAATCCACTTGCACTGTTATATATTATACATGTTTGATGATAAACAGCCTTATGTTTATAAGTGACATTTTTCCTCCTAAGTACCGTACCGGAGTACCTGCATGTCATAAGCATTTGAATTAAAATTACCATATTGAAATCAAATCCTGTTTTAATTTTTTTTTTTTTTTCCATATGTGCATTGGAAGAGGGGTAGTCTTATACGGTGAGTATATCCCAAACTCTATATTTTGACTGGAAAAGTTGGGGGTCGTCTTATACGCCCAGTCGTCTTATACGCCGGAAAATACGGTATTTAAAGTATTTATTATGCGAAATGGGGGGGGGGCAGGTCAGTGAGGGATCAGTGACATGTCAGCAATCTGCATTATGAATACCTCATCAGAGCTCCACATGACACCCAACACCCCCCCACAAGCCACCTCGGAGCACGAGCATATCATTAACTCAAAATAAAGATTAAACAACAATCTCAAGACAGATTTCCTCAACCAATGTATTTTTAATCCGTATAACAGCACCGAATTGACACTGTGTCTAGGTTAGGCCTCTTTCACACTTCCGTTTTTTACAATCAGTCACAATCCGCCAGGTTTTGAAAAAAAACGGATCCTCAATTTTTTTTTTTGAGGATCCGTTTTTTTCCCATTGTCTTGCATTAATGTCGGATTGTGACGGATTGCTGTCCGTTGCATCCGTTTTTTGTGAGGATCCGCCAAAAGTTGCTGTCCGTCACCATCCTCAAAGATTTCAAAACGGAGCTTGTAACGTTTTTTTCTCTGGCGGATCCTGCAGACACTGATTTAACCCGAATTTCTTTCTGGGTGCCGGACAAAACAAGAAAAAAATTCTTCTCTCTCTCTCTCTCTCTCTCTCTCTCTCTCTCTCTCTCTCTCTCTCTCTCTCTCTCTCTCTCTCTCTCTCTCTCTCTCTCTCTCTCTCTCTCTCTCTCTCTCTCTCTCTCTCTCTCTCCTTTAAATTTCTTCATTTTCAGTATCCGTCTAACAACGGATCCTGTGCTATCCGTTCACATCAGTTGAGAACGGATCCGCTTGTCCGCCTTTTTGGCGGATTATAACTGATGCAAAAAACTGAAGTGTGAAAGAGGCCTTACTGTGCACAATCCTGCTGACAGCTTCCCTTTAACTCCATTAGGTCCCATTTACTTTGCCAATATCTCAAAATTAAAGGGAATCTGTCACCTCTTTTGGCTGCCATTAGATGAGGCCACCGCCTTTTCAGGGCTTATCTACAGCATTCAATAAATTCCATCTTCTTATGATTGCCGCCCTCCTGCTTGCTTCAGGGCTCCCTGGCATCGCGCTTGTGCGCAGGTGCACTTTGATGCCCTGTTGAGGGCAGAGCTAAGTACTGCAGTGCGCAGGTGCCAGGAAAGATCAGCAAGTCCCAGCGCCCGCGCACTGCAGTACTTTGGTCTGCCCTCAACAGGGCAGAAAAGTACACCTGTGCAGACTTGCAATGCCGGGGAGCGATGAAGCAAGCAGGAGGGCGGGGTTGCAAGAATATGGGAGGTGCTGGACAGAGACCTGCCCCCCTTCCCCGGTGAGTATAATAAAACTTATTTTTCTTATCTTTCAGGTCTGATCGGGGGCTTATCTACAGCATTATAGAATGCTTGTAGGTAAGCCCTGAAAGGCAGTGGTCGTATCTTATAGCGGCCAAAACAGGTGGCAGGTGCGCTTTTATCAGTGTCCAGTTCAACGCTCAATGTGTCATGGACAAGGCAGTCCTCTGCTCGACCGGTTTCCACACAGCATACACTATATGCAGCGGTTTCCAGACTATAGTGTTCCCCAAAATCTTTTTCATGATCACTACAACACTGGCACATAGAGGTACCACTTACAACAGTGTAATATGGGTTCTTGTCGAATTTCGACCAATCTTGATTGCTTCCATGCCTGCATATTTTGGGTAGACATGCTCTTTAATTGAAAGCATAAATGGCATAATTGTAAAGCTTGTGACTCCTTCAACATCAGGTCTTAATTATGAAAACCTTTTGGTGGATGTGGTGGAGAGGCACCAAGGGCATATCGGGTTCTGCTGCTGCACTGACGGTAACACTATAAACGACTGATTCTTAGATTTCAGTGTTTGGAGAGCAGATTAAGGGAATTGTAATAAGGCTGGAGTCTAATGTTAAACAATGCGTATAATCTCCTAACTGCATTATGCTTTTGAGCTTGAAATCAAAATCCTATATATCATTTATCTCTGCTTAATCTTGCCAGATTATATTCTGGTATAGCCACGTGCTGTGAACAAGCCTGTCTAGAAGCGTTCCTCAGCTAACCTTGGCCTGCATATCCCCTTCAATCGACTCAATCCATGGCAACATAATATTAATATATGCAATTCATGGGGTATCCAGGATCAAGTTTAAGTAGATACAGTGGGTATGGAAAGTCTTCAGACCCCTTTAAATTTTTCACTGTTTCATTGCTGCCATTTCCTAAATTCAAAATATTTATATATGTATATTAGACTGGGCACAATATCACACTCAATCAGTGGCAGCAGAATGAGAGCAGTTGGGTATAATTCCTTTACTAGAAATTAAGTATCAGTTATGTAAATCCATTTTGATGCCAAAATGTGAGTTTACACCAAAATACCAATGTAGAAAGTGCATAAGTTCCATTCCCCCTCGTAGTTCTCCGAGAAGCATTGATCACCTGTAAGGCTGAGTTCACACGTGGCGGTTTTTTCGCGTTTCTTTCCGCGGCGGTTTTAACCGCGCGATTTTGCCGCGAAAAATAAGCATCCCATGCATTCCTATGGGATTCCGCAATGCTGTGCTAATGCTGCGGTTTTTACCGCGGCGGAATCGCTTCGCGGTAAAAACCGCAGCATGCTCATTAGGGTATGTGCACACGTTGCAGAAAATTTCTGCACAAAAACCTGAATCCCTTCCCAGAAACCGTTTTTGATGCGTTTTTAACCGCGATGCGGTTTTTTCGCGGTAAAAAACGCATCAATGTGCACAGAAAGTGCAAAATGCATAGAAATGAATGGGAAGCTTATTTTTAGCGGTTTTATAGTGAAAACTGCTGTAAAAAACGCTGTGTGTGAACACAGCCTTAATTTGCGGAATCGCGGCGATCCCGCACCCATAGGAATGCATTGTTCCGCTTACTTCCCTCATGTGGCTGTGCACACCATGCGGAAAGTAAGCAGAACAATTGCGGATGGTACCCACGGTCCGGAGGAGAGGAGACTGTCCTCCGGGCTTTGGGTACCATATCCCTGTAAAAAATAGAATTTAAAAATAAAAAATATTGTTATTCTCACCCTCCGGCGTCCCGCGCAGCATTCCCGCTTCTCTTCACGCTCTCGTTCCCAGTAGTCCTTTGCGAAAATGCCCGCGATGGCGTCCGTTCTCGCGGGATTGCGAAGTCTCGCGGTCATTCGCGCGACGTCATCGCGAATTACCGTGAGACATCGCGATCCCGCGAGAACGGACGTCATCACGGGCATTTTCGCAAAGGATTACTGGGAACGGATGCGCGGGACGTCGGAAGGTAAGAATAACACCATTTTTTTATTTTTTTTTTACATTTTATCTTTTACTACTGATGCTGCATAGGCGGCCTCAGTAGTAAAAAGTTGGTCACACTTGTCAAACACTATGTTTGACGAGTGTAACCAACCTGCCAATCCGTTCTCCAAGCGATGCTACAAATCACTTGGAAAACGCTAGCATTCTGCAAGCTAATTACGCTTGCAAAATGCTAGTTTTTCCGCGGGAAAATCGCGGGAATTTAAAATGCGATTTTCCCGCGGACTGGAATTCCGGAATTCTCGCGGTAATTTCCGCGAGAATTCCGGTACGTGTGCACTTAGCCTAAGTGTGATCTAGGGCATGCTAGGGGTGGTGACGTGTTGGGAGGTCCACATGTTTACACTAGAGCGCTTCTGTCTGCATCTTGTGCCTATTTTGTGCTTTGTTCAGATTGTCTCTTTTGTTGTGAAGCTGTTGGTATTAGTCCTGGTAATGGCTGTTTCCTCTTCTGCTATGTGTGGTATTATAGGCATGTGCTGGATAAGTACAAAAGCTCCTTTATTTCCCCAAGAGATTGAAATGCCTTGGCCTAAGCCGCAGTGATGTGACGGAGTATACTCTGGGAGGACAGGCCTACAAATCTCTCATGTTAGAGTTATTTACCATAATCTGTGACATATGCTCCCATGTACAATCGTGTGATTACCTGGGAAGTATGGATTCTAATGTACATATTGCATGGTTTTTTACAGAAATGACATGCTAACTGGGTGGGTGTTTTGGATCTTTTTTTTTTTTTTTTTATACCCCCAACATGGTTGTTTCAATATTCTTTACACACCTGAGACAGAGTTCACATGTCCCGTATTTGCTTGTTTGAAACTGATCGAGTAAAGCAATAACTGGATCTGGTTTTAAAACTGAAACTGTATTAGCCCCTTAGCGACCAATTCGCATTAAAACGGCGGCCGCTAAGGGTACTTGTTCCCTTATTGTCTTAAAAGCAATCGGGAATAAAGATGTAGCTTTACCCCCCCCCCCCCCCCCCTGCCTCCAGGGCCTCTGCTGTCGGGCTTGGCTGACACTCCAGAGAACATGATCAGGGCTGTATTTTTTTGGTGCCCAATCACATGATCGCTGTTACTCCTTGAATAACGACCATCACAAAGTGTGCCCGCTGTTACAATGATTTCCTTGCATGATATACATGTCAGAGAGAAATGATTCCTCCCAGTACCTCTGCCATCTCCAGCGTCACCTCCCTGGGGAAAAAAAATGGCGGGCGCAGTGCGCCTGCTGAGATCTGCCAGCTGGTACCCAGCAACAATAGGAAACTTTTAGTGGTTCCTTTTGATCACAGATTTTTTTTTTTTTTTTTTTTTTTTTTCTTATTTCACATTGCTTTAACACCTTGTGGGGTGCAGTTTTTAGAATGGTGTCACTTTTGGGTATTTTCTGTCATAAAAAAAAATATTCTTTGAAAAATGAGAAATTGCTAGTCAACTTTTAACCCTTTAACTTCAATTGTGCTGATTTAAAGTAGACGTGAGAACTATTTAACATTTAACTTTTGTGACATCTCTCTGATTTAAGGGCATAAGAATTAAGTTTGAAAATTGTGAAACGTAACAATTGCCCTGATTGTTTGGACCAGCCATAATGTTAAGTGTGTAACAGTACAGACACAGAGGGCTAATGGATGCATAAAGCATGTGGGAACATGATGCGGGGAACCTGGGTATGGTAGAACTTTTGAGAGTGCCACACAGGGATAGTTAGGTTAATATGTTGAGGCGATAGGCCAGTCTGAATAAATGAGTTTTCAGGGCATGCTTAAAATTATAGGTATTGGGGACTACTCGTATTGACCTGGGAAATGCATTCCAAAGAATTGGCGCAGCACGTGTCTAGTCTTGGAGACGGGAGTAGGAGGTTCTGATTATCGAGGTTGCTAACGGTCTTTGTAGCAGGAAGAGTCCTCCTGTGCTGCAGTTGAGGATCTGTCCAACCTTGCAATCTTGAGTAAGCCACACCTTGTCTCATGGCCTCCAGGAAATAATGAGTTATATTATGGAATATGATATATGGGCTTCAGATTATTTCATTAACCTGCAAAAAAGAAACCCATTAAAGCTTGATTTCTTTTTCTTGGATTATTCCTCTTAAAGAGGTTGCCCAAAGTCTGTAGTCGCTGACCTCTATGCATCTGTTTTTTTCCTATATTGCCATAAAGCTGAGGATGAGCAGCTTTTAGGTACTCCTGCCAACATTCCTTTGAGTGATTTGACCATGTGCACAAGACCTTACTGATCCAGGATGCTTTCCAGCTGCAGACTCTGAACTGCATACATGGGAAGTCCTAAATTGTGAATCTACAGGAAGAAGCCTAGGGACAAAACGATTGCACACATTGAAGCCATCTTCCTTTTTTCCTGTGTTAGATTAGTCGCAGTGATCCTTACATTTTCTGCCCCATATGAGAGAAATGTTACATCCAAAGGAATCCACCTAGACTTGTAGCCAAAAGAAAATGAGCTTGTACTGAAGGCCTGCAGTCATCCTTGTAGATTATCTCTAAGCTGACTCATAACCCGGAATTCCAGTAGATCTGAAGTGTCATTAGCCAGCTTCTATCTAGAAGTGTCGGTTTAGCCTCGAGCATTTATTCCTGTATTGACAAGTAGAAAAGTGTTTCTATCCCTTACTTGTGCTGCTTATTCCTGGTGGTCTCCAGCTGTTTTCTACAATACAGCCACATTCAGTAGACTCTGCAAGACAAGGGAATGAGTGAGCTGTACTACCTCGGGTTCATGTTGAATTTGCTGTGTATATACTGTTATGCCAATAGCCCCAGAAGGGGACCTTAGGTGGTAGCAATGCTAAATGGATTGCCCAGGTCTAGAGGTATGCTTTTCTTTATGAAACAGCGCCACTTGTGTCTACAGACAATGTCTGGTATTTCTATCAATTTTTTATCTGTATGTCACTTGATATGATACAATTATCTACTATTTAATTTGTGCATGGAACTCCACTTTTTCTTGTCTTTTTGGTTTGCTATTTGGAGTATACAATTTTGAGTTTTTAAATAATTTTATGGGGTAAAATTGTTGATTTTTTTTTTTTCTTTTTTTTTTTTTCCACTTGGACTTTATCTTTATATATAGCTACGGTAAGTGTTACACTCATAGCTTTGTCGGGAATTGTTTTTAATGTCTGGTATTGCAGCACCATTTCATTCATTTGAATAGTGTTGCTATGTCAGGGCAGTACGGCGACTCTGTGTCTACCACTGCACTTCAGGGGTTTATCAGGTACGTTTTATTCACTTTAGTAAATTCATTTTTTTAAGGGAATCATGTACACAACATTGCAGCCTTGCAGCGCTGGAGTCCTGGGTTAAAATCCCACCAAAGAAGACACTTGCAAGGAGTTTGTGTGGGTTTCATCCCAGACTCTAAATAGACACTAAGGAATCTATAGATTGTGAGCCCCAATGCTGGTAATGTCTGTAAAGTGCTGTGGAATTACCATAATGGCGCCATATACAGTGCTGTGCAAATTAATTGGGACAAAGCATTTTTTTTAAGTAAAATCGTAAGTTGTTTACCCGTCAGTGATTCAAACCACTTTTAACTGCTTTGCATAGGCACTCACACCTGTTCAAAGCAGTAAAAACTGGCTTGAATCACTGACTGGTAACCAACTTACGATTTTACTTAAAAAAAAAAAAAAAAATTCTTTGTCCCAATTAATTTGCAATGCACTGTAACTGCTATAAATTTACCTTTTTGGATCGATGATGGTACTACATCAAAATACTCTGTAGGTGGTCACTTCTGTTAAACATCATAACTCTGTTCCCACACGGTATCTCCACTGTGGAGCTCTACAATATCTACAGCAGACATTGGCCACAAAGGCGCCGGTTGGAATTTGCACCTATGTCTGCTACATAAATTAACGTAGATCTCCTCTGCAGTGCACATTCCTTTTGGTTATTTCACTGCGTGATTTTTATTCAAATCTCATGTAATTCTCAAGCACTACATGACACTGCAGAAAGTCTATACTGTCTCTGCACCATGGTAACTTTGCCTAAGGCTACATTCAGATGTCACACTGCTGTGTATGTATAGATTTATATTTCTTGCTGTACATGGACTTGTAGAACGCTACTGATCCATACACTGATCATTGTCTCTAGTCTGAGACTTGCTAATACACTAAACAGAAGACCATCAGATGATCTCCACCTTAAGTCTATGGGGATCCATCTAAAACTGACAAAATAAATTTTCCTTCTGCATTTCATCTGTTTTTCACTGATCCAGTATTAAAAGACCACTAAAAGTTGACTGTTTTAGACCTCCGCCTACAGAACATTATGGAAGAAAGCTCCATTTAACAGATGGGGATGGGGGGGAGTTATGCGGATGTAAGAATTTGGCCCAGCCTGGTGTTGCTTTACACTCAGTTATACAGAATGTGAATTTACGGACGTTCTGTTGAGTAGTCATGTTGCCTCCTATACTATAAAGGTGTAGCTGCACTAACATTGTGACCTCAGAATGCCAATGAGGTTTTTTACAAGCCACAAAAATTCAAAGCAATTCTTAATTTCCTCTAACTGCTGCTCCATTGTAATATTGGATCCACTAAATCATGTCAGAGGCCCTTTATTAGTATGGATCTGACATATTTGGTAGAAACATTTTTACAACTCTTGTGCTTTGGGAGGGGGAAAATTCCTGCCCTAATCTCCATGTGTAACTTTTTTTTTTTCCTTGCTCCTCACTTACTTCAACTATTCCTTAATGCAATTTATGGTTTACCTAATCAGTAGACATGTTAATGATTTTAAAAACTGTTTCCTTGGTTGTCTAAGGAATGTTCTGCCATGCTGAAGGCACTTGGGCATGCAAAGATCTGCTGCTGGCAGCTCTATTTGCACTTGCCAACAAATTATGTCCCAGATGTGCTCAACGGACAAAAAGTCCAGAGACCCTGCAGGCCATAGTAACTGGTTTACGCCATGCAAGCTGCTTACAGTATCACAAGCAACATACAGCCTGGCATTGTTGTTGAAAAATGGCTCCTTGGACACACAAATGGCTTGACCACTGGTTTTACCACCAAATCAATGAAATGCTGAGCTTTCGGTGTACCTGGAATGAATACTAGACTGGCTTCTGTACATTGCCATCCCACATGCTAATCTCAGGAAAAGGACCACTCTGACGTTGACTCTGTAACAATGTTACCTCATTTCGCTCCCCAGAGAGTATTACAGGAACAGTTTCTACTGAAGTCTGGCTGGTTTATTTCAGTCCTCATAAACCGCATAAGAGGAAAACTCCAAAACAGTCCTTCACTGGGTCAAAGTACAACATAAAGCAAAAAGTCCATACAGTAGTGCTGGTTTGCCCGCTTGGCTTAAAGTCCGGCTTCTTGGTCCTTTAGCAAAGACGCACAGTCCAGGAGATCCACACAGAACAATGTGTGATAAACGGGTCCTGTTTTACAATGTGAACCACACACAGGTGGAGAACTGGTGAGCAACAGTCCTGCTCTAACTCTTCAGCTGCTCACAATAAGACCTTAACCCCTTTTAGTACTATATGTACTAAAACATTACTCCAGGTTTAAATCACAGAGGACATGTACCTCTGTGATGCGTATCTCCCATCCACGATGTGTCCAGCAGCAACCTTCCACCTAGGAAAGGCCTCTTTATAATATTGGCAGTGTTGTCTTGATGCATGAGATTTGTCTGGAGACAAGTGTGGGACTCCTTGTTGAAGATTGGCTTCTGTTCTTTTGTTTTATTTTGTTTTTTCACTCCCCATGTGTAATGGGTTTTAGTGTTCTTGGTGGGTTGTTCAATTTGTTGTCCATCTCAGCATTAAAACTGAGCTTGTGCTTTTTATGGAGATCATGATTATCGTAAATGGGTGGGTTGGACAATGTTAAAATTTGGATGCCCGAATCACTTTTTTTTTTTTTTTTTTCCCCAGACCTGGTGAATGAAAGGCATGGCTAGACAGAGCCGCCTTGTTTTACTAGTGAAGAAGATGCCTGTGGCTTCAAATGTTCCCTTCCTCCTTGTTGGACTGAGAATACTGCTTAGAAAACTTGCATATTTTCCTTTCTGTAGACATCTTTGGTGAGGCGTAAACAAGTTACTGTAATGGGAACAATGCCAGTTGGCATCAGGCAGGCGAAAGCCATGTGACGGTTCTCGGGGTTAGAAAAATGACTTGACTTCATTTCCTCCCTTTAAGTGAACACAAAAAAAGCACTGTCCTGTTCATCTGTAACCCTTTCTGCGCAGAAGCCTGCTGCGCTGGCACACAACCTGCTATGATGGAAAGTGTCCACAACAAGCGCTCATATACATAGAAAATGCCAATGTGCAAGCTGTAGCAGAGTTTCATGTGTGACACTCGTGTATTAGAGGGCGGTGTAACATGCCGTGTCACTATGCGGCCCTAGGTACAGGATGATGCATGCTCTATATTTGGCCTTCTCCGATTCCCACCTCCTCTTTTGCTAAGGCTGTGTGCATGACAATGTAAAGGGTATGTGCCCATGATCAGGAAATGGCAGCACTTTGGATGCGGTGTATTTTCGATGCGTTCAATCACAGTTAAATCCTCGTGTTCGTTGAACAATGTGGATTTAATGCACCCAATATATTCTACTAGCTATTGAACCCGTTCTACGCCCGGGTGGCGAGCATTTACTGTATATTGGTATATGGACTCCCTTTCCGGCGCCATTTTCTTGAAGACACACTGCAGTATATTCAACAAAATGGCGCCGGAAAGCGCGGACTGCACAAGTGCCGCCCTCTCCTGGCATCACGTCGAGACCCTGCGGCAATACCGGATCGGTAACTTGTTGTGCCGGAGATCGTGGTATGCGTTCAGTGTTTACGCATACCGTGATCTCTTGGGCCACGTGCCTCATCCCCGGATGCATCACTCTGTGGGGTCCAGACTGCACAGGCGCGGCGCGCTTGCGCAGTCTGTAAAAACTTCGGACAGAGTGACGCTTCTAGCGTTATATTATAGATTGTGGACATTACTGTTGCAGAGACTAGTGTCTCCGCAGCATAAAATGCCATGCTGCGGCTCATAAACCTGCACCACACTTGAGTTTACATAGCGGTAAATAGAAGCACAGTGGGCATGGGATTTCTATAAACCCCATCTACTGTGCTTGTCACCTAGAACGCAGCGTGTTGGACACAGCGCAGGTGAGCAGCATCCAAAACGCTGCTAGTCCAGATTGTGGGCATGTACCCTTATATTGGATTTTATGGGGGGCCCCATTCAGCCAGCAGTGCCTTAGGAGGGTTGATCCTACTGAGAATCCCTTTTAAGACATCAGAGAGTTGAAAAATAAGTTTGTTGACATCTGCGATCCGTTAACTAAGAAAAATGTTGAATTCTGTGGCATATATAATGAGATGTGGACCAAAATGGATCTGAGAATCTGCCTCCAAAGATTGTTTTTAAATGAGAATAGACATTACCTGTGTGATGCTTGTATATCACGAGAGCAGACTGTCATTGCACAGCTCACCCAAATTTCCATATTAAGGGAAAAACATGGGCTTCTCCAGAATAATGCACGCTTGCATTTATACGTGTGTGTAGATCCTTGCCCTACATTTTAATTGGACATGTTAATAACACTGTCCTCTCATAGCCTGGCCTTAGCTTGAAACGTCACCTGCACATGGTCCATTTTGACATCTATAGCAGGTAATTGTCTAATGTGCAGTAGTAACGTAGGTAGGAAAACGTGACCTGTTGGTGGCTCTTGACGACTAGAGTTGGGCAACATTGGGTTTAGATGTGGATGCCAGAGTGGTAGGAGGGCGTTACTGCAATCAGTATGTCAAAGGAATATGCTTTCTGGGTTTTATACTAATGGCGACCAGTAGGAGACTAGTCATCGGTCTACCACAGCTAACATCTGAGTGGTCCCTAACCTTTATACGCATGAGGATCTGTCCACAAGGTCACTTGGCGCTTTCACACCTTTACTTCCATGTCCATCAATGACATTCCCAAGTGATACAAGTTAATTTTACATTAGATCAGCTAAGTATACACAGCGATAAAAAGGCGGCACTGTGCTTAATATACAACCAGCCAGTTTGACAGGAAACCAGCAATGCTGTCATATGTACAACTGCATCATCAGCACTTCCCCAGGCCACCAATCCAAAATGTGAGCTGAGTAGTCTCGGTCTTGTATGTACACGTTTCCTTTAGCTCTCTGTAGGCGTATATTATATATTACAAGAATTCTGCAATACTAGGAGCAGATGTAACTGATTGATAAACAGTGTAAGCTTCTGTTTCAGCATAACCTTTTTGAATGGGATGTGGATCTTGAAAAATCCCTATCTAAAAACTCCCAAATACTTTAAATCATTTTTTTGGTTAACTAAAATGATCAATGCTGTGCTACTTATGAATATTCAATAGTTTAACTCGCCTTTTTGTTTATATGATAATTTAATGGATGGTGCAGGGAATAGAGCTGGAGTGGCAGAGGCTTTAGAGCTACAGCCTCACTCGCATATCAGTTTAAATGCAAATTTCTCAGTATTGACAGAAAGGACTTGCCATGTAAAATTATTGCTAGCCTTCTCTTTGAAAAAGCTACATCTAAAACCCAGCAATCCTGGTAACCTGCTGCTTGCCACTTCTGATCCTTTTTTAAAGTTGGCTCCATCAGTAGATCTCTGCTCAACAACCGTATATAATTTCCAAACGCATTCAAGAGCGACTCTGAACACAAAGACTGAGTGATCATGGATGAGCCATTCCTGCCATCTCTCCAAATTCTTTCACTGCTGAGCGTGCAGGAGAAGCATTAGGTATAGCTCAATGGCAACTTCAACACTGTCTATATACTAACCTCCTCCATAATATTGCTTGTAGTGGGCTTATACGGATCTTTACCAGCGTGATATCACAGCCCGCAAAACATTAGATGGAGCCAGAGCTTTTAATAGCATTATATTGTTCTAGATGGAGGCCCGATGCTATCGCATTGGGTGGGCGGTAATGTCACGATGGGGGCAGGCTTTGCAGCGTTGAGAATTCCCCCCCCCCATGTACTTACCAATCTATCCACTCTCTCTTTCCCCATGTGCTGACTTCTCCCGTCTGTGCTCTCTTCTTTGACCTGTCTACACCAATTGCTATCCCCCTTGTCTGCTGTCTCTCTCCTTCCTGTGCTGTCCCGTCTGAGCTGTCTCCTCCCTGTGTCTGACCATGTACGGAACATACCACATCTCCTGGGCAGGGGAGGAAGCAAAAGACAATACTGACATTACAGCAGGAGATCGCAGAGGATACATTTTGTGAGGTAAAATGTTTTTTAAAAAGTCAGTGAAATATTTTACCTCACAAAATGAATCCTCTGTGATCCCCTGCTGTAATGTCAGTATTGTCTTTTGCTTCCTCCTCTGCCCAGGAGATGTGGTATGCTCCGTACACGGTCAGACAGACAATTTTAAAAATTAACTTTGAGAAAACCCCTTTATTGTGATTGGCTTCCTCTGCCTGTAGACCCATCGTGCATCTGCTGCCAGGATCAGCTGAACGATTCACCATGTGGAATTCGCACAGGCGCAGTAAATCAGACCGCCGCCATCTTTGCGCAGACAGATAGCGATTATCACATTAAAACTGCGCATGCGCTCCTCCTGTACAAAGATGGCGGCGGTCAGTGAATGATTCGGCTGATCCCGTCTGAAGCGTGTTCGCGACGGTGTTCTGCTGAAGGTACCACGCAAGAGGCTGTGTACGGTGTATACAATGTATGTGTATGGTGCGTAAGGCGTATACAGTGTGTGTGGTGCGACTGTGTTCCGCTGGTGGTACCGCGCAAGAGGCTGCTAACAGAAGCCATTTCCATATTGAGACACCCATCACTTGGGTGTCCCAATATGGTGGTCGGTGAACTTCGCCACTTGGAATTCTGGGATCTGGACGGAACAGGAAGTGAAGACATTACAAGGTAATGGAAGTCTGTTAAAATAAGAGGGACAATTTGGGTACCAAATAAGTCTTGGAATGGTTTATAAACAGTTAAACCCAGAAATATTTGCACAGTGACCGATCTGACATTTGGGCTCTACATGCCACTAATTTTGGATTGAAAATGAAACTGAGATGCAATTAAAGTGTAGACTTTTGGGTTTAGTTAAAGGGGTTAATTAAATATCCTGTAAAACATAGGAATTGCAACCGTTTTTCCACAAAGCTTCTATTTCAGGGGCTGGAAAGCAAAACTAATACTAACTTTACCATATATAAAATTAGAAGAATACCTGCGGCTTCGCTCAAGGAAAATGTTAAATTGTTGGTTATGGTAGCTAAAGTAAAATTTTCAGAGTGCTACAGTAATTTTTTCTTTTTTCCACTTTAAATTATTTTACTAATTTGTCGTAACATTGATGTGAACAAAACCTTTTTTCAACTTTTCTATTGATTTTACATATTACATATATTTAGATTTTACATATATTTATATATTTAGATTTTATATATAGATCTTATTACATATATTTTTACATATTATGTAGTATAAACTATTTTTTGAACTTTTTTATCAAAAATTAAAATTTATGCACCTTACCCAAACATATAAAATTTTCATTTACACCCAATTACAACATGGGACAAGCCCCCCCCCCTCTAGTGTAACCTATAAGTAGTTCACAGACAAAAGAGTAAAGGTTCCGTTACATTTAGCGATGCACCAGCGATCCCGACAACGATACGACCCGGTCAGGATTGCTGTTGCATCGCTAAATGGTCGCTAGTGAGCTGCCAAACAGGCAGATCTCACCAGCGATGCAGCAGCGGTCGTTACTTGCCTGTCACACGCAGCTCTGATGACGTCTTCCGCCCGCGTCCATGCATCGCTCGTCGGCGCCAGCAGGAAGCCGACGATGAGAAATGGACCAGGACGATCTTGCGTGATCAGCAATAGCCGGGGGGGGGCGGTCGCAGGTACGTGTCACATGTAGCGAGATCGCTGGCAAGATCGCTGTTGCGTCACAAAATCGGTGACGCTCTAGTGATATCGCTAGCGATCTCAATATGTGTGAAGGGGTCTTAAAATTGGTTTCCAGTTAAACAACTATCTAGTATAGTGCTTTTTGGTAAACAATGTTTCCGGTTTTACCTTCAGGTGCATATAAAAAGATTTTTGTGATAACCCACTCTAGAGCAAGCAACGTACAACTGTCCATGTGAAAAACACGGGCTCTCCAAATTAATGCTGGCTACTTTAAGTGATTGACCTTGTGCTTTGTTTATAGTCATAGCAAATGCAAGTCGGATTGGGAACTGCAGATGCTTAAAATTGAAGGCATGTTGTTTCACCTTCACATTTCTCCATTATATGTATAGGGCCTAACTTCGGGGGCCCCAATCTCATGACTGGGGGGTCGTTAGCGAG
Organism: Dendrobates tinctorius; assembly: GCF_039654945.1. Taxonomy (NCBI): domain Eukaryota; kingdom Metazoa; phylum Chordata; class Amphibia; order Anura; family Dendrobatidae; genus Dendrobates; species Dendrobates tinctorius. The sequence continues at coordinate 40,613,421 of NW_027361711.1, forward strand.
ACTTAACGTGTGCAGTATTCTGCTCCTGTGTATCCTTTGTATAGAGCGGGCTACTACAGTTTGAGTTTTTTATATAGATGATTTTAATTCTTTGTAGAGAATCATTTGCAGTCAATGACTGGTGATGTCCATGGCTTCCTGACTTCCTGCTGGGTTTCCTCTCTTGTGATTCTTTGCCAGGCCTTTATTTCAGCTGATTTTGGTTGTCTGTGGGCATTTCCTGCCTTAGCTTTGTCTTAAGCATGTGACGTGCATGCTCGACGGGGTTGAGATTTGGTGATTTGACGTGGCCAATGCAGAATATTCCACTTCTTTGCCTTTAAACTCCTACATCTAAAGGAATATGCAGAATGAAAACACTTGCTCCCTTAGTTTCTCATAAGAATAGTGGCTTCAATAACATTGGGCATGAGACTCTCAATGCCCAATCTTGTGCCGTTACACATTTTTGGTGGGTCAAGGTTCCGAAGCAAAATTATTGTGGCTCCTATTTTTAAAGTGAGCTTATGCGGTGGCATTCCAGGAGGCGCCAAAGAATTCAATGGATATATTACGGCTGGTTCACTCTCCATGACTGACTCAATATTAGTAGTAAGAGTTTGCTTCTAAACATGTATCCACAGATGATAAGATTTTAGGCAGTACATTCAGAGCATCATGTGATCTGTTTCTTCTGCAATACATTGAAGATTGTCGCTTCATTGCTAAATAATATCTCAGCTTTGAAAGTCCTGTCCAACCTTTACAATAGCTACTTCGTTAACAGTGGAAGAATTAAATCGCCTTTCATGGTCGCCAACCGGTGTCTTGTCTGCTCTTATTACAACTTGATATTCATGACTTGGCATTCTTTCTAAGGCTATTTTGAAAAGGTTTACTAACTGATTGTACTGATGGAAAAATCTTTGCAAATTCAACACCATCTTTTTTTGGTCTCAAGTATAGCTTCACAACGTCTACCAGCTTGCATTTGTTAGTCTCCCAAAAAATACATTTGTAAAAACTGTGGATCTTCATTTGCTACAGGAAGCATTGAACTGATTTTGTGATATATTTGGCCCTTGACGTTAAAAGTTGGCATAAATCCTGCTTCCTGGAGTCCAGCTGTCGTACCAAAGGATGTCATCTGGAAAGATGAATTGTATCTCCTAATATTTTGCAGAAAATCCTTGGACTCGGGAGTTGTTCCTGACATGTATGAAAGTGGTTCAGGAGGTAGATCTAAAGGTGGCAAACTGACTTTGCCATTTGAGCAGCACATACCAGGGGATTCCAAGTTAAACTTCTTTGCTTGACAAAGTCTGCATATTATGTCCGTTTTGCGAATTATGACTTTTTGATGTGACCTATAGTCTTGAATTGGGTTGTAGTGAAATGCTTTCAAACTCAAATCAGCCTGCCTACATCTTTGCACACGTTGCATGCGGTCATTTTCACAATGTTCATCCTTATGTTCAGATGTTTCCATATTCCTTGCTTCAGCCTGCCTTACCCAATTCTTGTGATGACGACCTTCCCGTTGCTCTGATGTTTCAGCTGCCTTACATTTAGCCTGTCTTATCCGTTTCTTTTCAAGCCGCAAGTCGCGTTTACATGTCTCAGCTACTATGACCTGAAGGAGCTCACATATCAGAAATGAAAACTGCCTCACAGGCAGACTTTTCTAGTTGCCCATAGCTACCAATCAGAGCTCAGCTTTCACTTTACCTCAGCAGCTTCAGTGATGAAAGCTCCCTGTATAGTAAGCAATAATGACAATCTTACTATGAGGCATTTTTCGCCTGACCAATATTGCTGCTCAGTAATGTTCGTCCGTGTGCGTAGGGTGCATCTATCTGAGTGCGTTTGCATGCATGTGTGGTCCATCCGTGCGTGCGTGTAATGTGCATGTGATATTTATGGGGTGGTATTTGTGGTGTTGTGCTTGTGGGTTGGTGTGCTGTCTGTGTGATGTTGTATTGTGTTGTGTGGTGATGCGGCCCCTTTAGCTGCCTCTTTGGCGCTGTTGCTATAATCCGTCCCTGTTTTCTCCTCAGCACTTTTACTTTCACCTTCACATTTCTCCATTATATGTATAGGGCCTAACTTCGGGGGCCCCAATCTCATGACTGGGGGGTCGTTAGCGAGACTTAACGTGTGCAGTATTCTGCTCCTGTGTATCCTTTGTATAGAGCGGGCTACTACAGTTTGAGTTTTTTATATAGATGATTTTAATTCTTTGTAGAGAATCATTTGCAGTCAATGACTGGTGATGTCCATGGCTTCCTGACTTCCTGCTGGGTTTCCTCTCTTGTGATTCTTTGCCAGGCCTTTATTTCAGCTGATTTTGGTTGTCTGTGGGCATTTCCTGCCTTAGCTTTGTCTTAAGCATGTGACGTGCATGCTCGACTGGGTTGAGATTTGGTGATTTGACGTGGCCAATGCAGAATATTCCACTTCTTTGCCTTTAAACTCCTGGGTTGCTTTTGCAGTATGGTTTGTGTCATTTTTCCATCAATACTGGGAAGTGCCGTCCAATCCACATTTGGTTCAATCTGAGCAGTAACTTTAGCCCTGTACACTTCATAATTTATCCGGCTGCTTCTGTCTTCAGTCACATCAATAACTAATGCCCCAGTGCCACTGGAAGCCAAGCATACCCATGCCATCACACAGCCTCCATGTCGTGCAGAGGACGTGGTGAGCGTGGGATCGTGAGCCGTTCCAAACTGCTGGACCAAATTGATTTATCCACTTCTGTCAATCCTGTGATCACTGGATTTTTTTCAGCCTATTGATGATCTTTCTCTTCTATTGAGAGCTGCTTTGACCTAATGTGGGTTCACAGCAAAAGCATGCAAACTTGAAATTTGGCTCCAAACCTTTACCTGCTTAATGGATTAATAAGGGAATGGTCCATTAAAGAGCTTTTGAGAGAATTGTCCAATGGCTTTTGGTCACTTTGAAAAAGAGGCAGTTGCGTATTAAATGTCTGCTATTCCTAAATGATCACTTCAATTAGGATGTGAATACCCTCAAATTAAAGCTGAACCAGCTTTTTTAGCGCATATTGATTACAGTATCTTAAATATTTTGGTAAATGGCTAAAATGCCAAAACTTGTGTAACTAATGTCATAAGGAAGAAAAAGTAAACTGCATGTTTTTTGTTATCAAGTCCTTCTGATGTAAGAAATCCCATCTGAAAGCACACTGAAACTTAATATGAACGACCGATGTAAGAATGGAGGCTTTTAGGCCATGTGATTACTTGCATAAACCCAGAAGTGATCGAAGCATATACAAGACTCTTAGTGGAGTAATAGAAGAATCGAGGCAATACAAAACAATGCTCCCATTCAAATGAACGGAAAACGGTATGTGTAACTTCCAGTAAAAAGCGGCTTCTGTGGGGGTGAAATGAGCAGCCCAACAGCGTCCCCCAGCGGTCTGAACGAATGGGGCTGAGATGAGCTAATTTACAGCCCCCAGTATATTGCTTGTGCCTAACTTTAAGAGCCGTAGCCAAACACGCCACTCTTTTTTTGTGACTGAAGGTAATGCGTCCCTCACAGCCAACACGCTCAGCTGCACTTAAACTTCTGTAAATAACCAATTTTTGTGAATTGCCCCGGTCAAAATTCACAATCTGCTAGGGGTGACCATAGCCTGAAAGGGCAGACACAAAGTGTAGCCTCTACCATTTACAAGTAAAAGGAGCCAAAAGGGCGTCAAAGCTCCGTGTGCAAATTTTCCTGCTGGCTTGATAACCTGCTGACAACCGCGAGAAGGTTCTCTTAATACATGTGTCACTTGAAGTCAGACTTTTCCAGCCCTTTTCTTTGCTTTACATGCACTTGGTCTAATTATCCCGGATTAAATAAGATTTTCTACTGCTGTTTCCTGCTCACACTTCAGAACTGCACAGATCTGCTTTTCTCACCGTCCGCCAAGGTCTTTCTGGCACTTCTTCTGTTACCTGAAGCCATTCATTTACGACAATTGCAAATGTCCAAATCGCGTAAGTCTAATGGCTCCCTAAATTCAGCTAATTTGAAGTGGCTTGCATTTCTTTCTCTCAGTTGTTTGGCCTTTTCATCCAAGGCTTGTTACTAAGGCCACTTTCACATGGCAGTACTTTGTATCAGTTGTTAACGCTCTTCACATGTGTATTCTTCATTGGTGTCTTGTGCTCAATCATGGGCGCAGAACAACGAAAATGGCGACACTGCCAGATTTTCAAAGGGGGTTCTAATGTAGCTTCCATCAGATGTGAACATGGCTGAAACTAGTATAACCGAGACTGACAAAGCTGTAGATATATCTGCACCTATTCTGTTGTATGCCCACTCCTAACTTTCTTACAGAGGCTGAAGATGCAGACTAAAATGCTACCATGTGAATACGGCTTATCATGGGGGCACGGTTTAGTTAAGGCTAGGTTTAGTTCTGACAGTGAAGGGATCCTTCTGGGATGATTTACTATCTGGGTAGGTCCACATGACACCTTTCTCCACACTCGTGACAAACTGACCTATTCTGATCAGTGGCATCAGCTCTTCTCATACATGGAGAGGAAAGTTTCCCCATCTTGTCCTTAGTGCGGGCTGATTTTCAGACTGGCAAATGGATATACAGTGGGGCAAAAAAGTATTTAGTGGATTTTTTTTTTTTCTCAGTTTGTCTCCCATAGTTGAGGTCTACCTATGATGTAAATTACAGACGCCTCTCATCTTTTTAAGTGGTGGAACTTGCACTATTGCTGACTGACTAAATACTTTTTTGCCCCACTGTATATCCATAAACTGCATTGCCAATTTTGATCCCTCCCTCCCCTGTGCAGACCACTTGTACATGTGCACTGCCCCATAAATATCAGTACAAATGTTCTCCATTATCACGGCTAGCGGTCGTGCATGAGCCCTCAGACTTTCTCAGCTTCTTCCTACTCTTCTCCCAGCAGCACTAGGTGGGGAAAGACCTTGACTCCATTGATGTATCACTGTTTACTGGGTGCAGGCGTTTTCATTGTTTCTCTGCAGCAGAGATCTGAAGACTGATCCGTGTATAACCCCCTCCCACACCAGATTGCCAGCTTTTTGTGTACACAGAGAAAGCTATTATTGGTGGTGGGGGTGTGGTTGGACTAGGAGGCACATGGCTGATGGTCCAGTAGTGGTGATCTGCTGATAAAATGGACTTCTTAAGTTTGGTGCATACAATCCAACAGTATCGGTGGCTCTTGATGGATAATACATTTGGCACCCATTTTGCATTATACTACCTCTACAGGTTTGTTTGTTTTGTTTTTTTGCACCAAAATGTTAAAGTGCTCCTACAAAGTCACATCACCTTGTGGAGCGAGGCTGAATTCTGCACGGTATTTATGCCAGATCGGTGCCACATTTGTGTAGCATAAATAAGCTCCATTATATTCTGCCTAGACTTTTCCTGGGGTGTCTACTTTAGGCTATGTCCTGAAGTGGCACCGTATTTTCGCTGCGTCCAAAACGCTGCCGTCTATTGATCGCAGGTAAATCCACGTGGTCACTGAACCGTGCAGACTTGCTGCATTCCATACTTTGTATTGATTCACTTTTTGCGGCGGAGACTGGAAACTTGATCAGCATGCACAAGCCAACAAACGCCGCAAAGCCTGCTATTTGTAATCAGCTTCTTTACTGCCAAAAGAGCAGGAAAAAATGCAGCAAAAACCCAACGTATGAACATGGCCTGAACCCGAACCTTTGCCAAGGGAAAATGGTAAATCCCTGAAGGCAGAACTCCCCGGAAGCTTTGCGGTTACCGCTGTGAAATGTAGACCTTTTCTGTACAGGTGACATGGATGCTTGTTGACCACTTTCTAAAAGTCAGCAACGAGAGCAAAAGTTGACTCCCTTTCTTGCCATGATACAACTGTCTGTTAGTCCGAGCTTTGTTGTTGATTTATTATGTAAGCTGTATACTTCTAAAATGGCTGTCACCGAGGAATTTGATCCTCTGAACTTTAGATGCATTTCATAAGTTTGTTGATAGCGCGCAATATACATATGTGCATCAGATCAAGGCCAACAGTCTAGTCAACCATTATTTATCGAGTGCGGTAATCACTGCAGAGAAACAGAGCAATGGAGTTGTTTTATTTTGCCTTATGTTGTGAACAATCTGACCACTTGGCTCATGAACAAACGTAGCCAAAGCCTAAATTGGCAGCTTTTTTTTTTTTATTTTATTTTTTTTTCCCCCCTTTTGCTGCTTGTGTCAAAGCACATCTGTACGATCATTGGTTGTCATTTTGTATTGGTGATGAGTAATGGCCTGAGCATTAATATCTAAAATGTACACCTCCTGTTTTGCGGTGTTGTGCAGCCCTCTGCCCACTTAGTGCACTTTACCACTCCTTGCACTTTCCAATATCCTAGAAACCTCTTAATCAGGACTGACATTCTCCAGATTGCATTTCATATACTTGGCACAGCTACTGGCCGCAGCTCCCAAGAAACCGAGTCAGAGGTGAATGTATAAATACACAATGAGCAGTTTAGCCCCCAAAAGCGGATCACGGAAAGCCACAACCTTCAGTTAAAGAGAATCTGCCACCTATTTTTTGCTCTATGAGATGCGGTCACCGCCATCAGGGACTTATCTACAGCATTCTGTAATGCTGTAGATAAGCCCCCGATGTCCGGGTCTGATGGGTGTTGCGGTTAGGGTCCGGCACCTCCTATCTTCCAACGATGACATCCTCCACCTTGCCTCATGCCGCGGCTCCTGCGCAGACGTGCTGATCTGCCCTGTTGAGGGCAGACCAGAGTACTGCAGTACGCAGGCGCCAGACCTCTCTGACCTTTCCCAGATCAGTACACCTGCGCAGGAGCCGCGGCATGAAGCAAGGAGGAGGACGTCATTGCTAGAAGATTGGAGGCGCCGGACCTGGACCGCGACACCCATCAGACCCAGACCGCACCGCACTGCCCTCCCCCATCCCCGGTGAGTATAATCTAACTTGTTTTTCTTATCTTTCAGGTTACATCGGGGGGCTTATCTACAGCATTACAGAATGCTGTAGATAAGCCCCTGATGGCGGTGACCACATCTCATAGGGCAAAATATAGGTGACAGATTCCCTTTAAACAATGCATGAGGAATGTATTGCAACTTAAAGTGCGTGGGATACATATGGCTGGTGTGTGCTTGGCCCGAGTTCTTGCCACCCACCCCACTGTTGGTAGACATAGTATTTGTAGAATTGTGTATGTGTACTGTCCCTCTCCCCCCCCCCCCCCCCCCCCCCCCCTTCTCTTTGACATCAGGAAGGATGGCTTGGGCTAAGGTGCATGAATAGGGGTCTCTGTACATTAAGGGTATGTGCACACGCTGCGGATTGGGGTGCGGATTTGGCCGCGCGGATTTTGTAAAATCCGCAGGTAAATCTGCAGGTCAAAAGACCTGCGGTTTTACCTGTGGATTAGCCTGCGGTTTTTTCCCTGCGGTTTTTCATCTCCACAATGGAGGAGATGGCAAACCGCAGCGGAATCCGCAGAAAGGATTGACATGTAGATTCTTTCTGCGGTTTTTAATATCCATAGGATATTATGGTACTGTACACCGCAGCAGAAACTGCTGTAGACCCGCAGCGGCCAAATCCGCTGCGGAACCGCAGCAGAATCCGCAGCGTGTGCACATACCCTTAGGATTGTTCACAGGACTTGTTGCTGCTGCTCCCCTGACTTGTAAATTGTTTGCCAGATTTAAAGGAGCATGGGGAATAACATCAAATGAAACCTGGCCACTCCGGACCTGATAAATGCTGTTTAAATTCAAAGATTCTCAAATTTTGTGTAGAATACAAATATTACCTACTGAATTTCTGTTCTGCAAGTTACCATATCTAGTATAGTGACTTGGATTCTTGGCTCAGAAAAATCCATAAGTTAGTGCGGTTTTGGCTTTCTGCAGAAAAATCATGAAGATCATCTCAAAAGTCTACAATTTCTGTGGCTTTGCATTGCAGATTCTTGCAATTTTTCTGTGGAAATCTAACTTGTCTTGTGTTCTATAGTTTTTTTAGTATATAAAAGTGGATATCCGCCAGTACCTTCATGTGACTGACCAGAATGTGCTGCTTCAGCAGTGTAAGCGGTCATCGTTATACAAAATGTGCCCTTTAACAATTTACAGTGATTTACACATACGTCATTGAATACTTTTAGGTAAGGTACCATCCCTACGTGTATTTCATGGTGATTGTATATAGGTTCAAGAAAGCTTGTTCTTGTCATTTAGCCACTTAAATGACTTCATCATCTGAGACGTTAGACAGGTTTGTGCCCCCTGCAATGCACCTGTCAGGTTACTTATAGGTTGAAAGGTAACCAGAGGTCCTGCAGTGGCTTCTGAGTTGGCAACCATGGAAGCCGATTTATGCAGTTTTATAACTACCAAAGCCTTGAGTAATTGAAAAAATGTGTATTAATTCTCCATAAAAAATGAAATATACAAGTAATAGTCATGTGTCCAAACCAGTGGTGACCATATCTCCAGGAATGGATGTCACGGCAATCTTGAGGATTCCCACTGTTCCAAGACCCACCTTTAACCTGCCAATGCTGACAACTTGGTCTTTCTTTGACCATTGTGTGTGTATACAGAAACAGAGTTCTCTCCTAAGATAAGTCAGTCTGCATTTTGCTTATATTTTATGCAATAGATTGTTGCGACAGTGAATATTCATGTTACACCCAGACTAGATATATTCTTTCCTGAAATGTTATCTGACTGCAGGGTTGTTAATTACATTACAGGTTTGTGCAGTTTAAATGATCATAATTAGATTATACATAACATATAACTTATTAGGCAGAGATTTGCTTTGCAGCATGCAAATGGGCGATGTCAGTCAGAAAGTGATCTATTGACTTTAGTGCTTTGGCATGGTTTGTGACCTTTGCAGGCAGTAGGTGAGTGGCGTCCATCAGGATGGGGATAGGAGAGCTTTCATTGCAGTCCCGCCTATGATGCTAATGAGATGACTGATCTCCGAGCCTCACAATATGATCAGCTCTTGCTCTATCTATAGATGATCTGCCAGGCTATTTCTACTTGGATGGCAATGTCAAAAGGGAAACCCCCTGTATCCGAAAGTAATTTAAACAATGGGTAACTTTCCAAAGCGTTTTCTTTAGACCACATTGAGTATTTGGTCAGTATTTTATATCAGTATTTGTAAGCCAAAACGCGGAGAGAAAGTCAGAGAAAAAGTATAATGGAGACACGTCACCACTTCTGTTTTCATCACCCACTCCTGGTTTTGGCTTACAGATACTGATGTAAAATACTGAACATGTGAACGTAGCCTTAAAGAAGCAGTATTAATCCTGGCAGTTATTCCTTTGCCCTCCTGAAGCGGCTTTGTGCACAACTTTCAATCTCGCAGGTTATATAGTTTCAGAGTGACAGATGAGGTTAAGTGTACCTAGAATGAGGTATATGGACCATATCTACTTGGCTGATTATGCTGTAGACTAAAGGGTTTTGTAGTGGCAATTACAGGCATGCTGTTATAGTCCAGACGTTAGTACAAGTGACCTTTGCAGAGTATGTGCAGGCTAGTGTGATCAGGGCTGTCTATTGCCATTACTATCCCACTGAAAACTGCAGCTGAAGGATGGCATTGAGATGGCTGACGAATGGGCTTCTCACTTTATTGATTTTAATTTACGTTAGTTGTACATCTTCTGCACTCGCAAGGGAAATTTAAATAGCTGATGTTTCACTGAATGCGCAATAAATAGTGGCCGGTGCTTTGTGCCTGGTGTCTGTAGAGCCTAGTATCGCAGGAATGGCCATCCTGTGAAAAGCGCACGGTTTATTTTTAATACCCATTAGAACATTAGAAAGTGCCCTGTGATCTAAAGCAACCCAACCCAAATGGGGCAATAGAACTGCAGTATTCTTGGTGTAGAGTCACATACTCAAACTCCTTGTCACCATGGCCATCCTGGTAAGGTTATTTGGGTCATATATCAAATCACCATTAATGTTTCACTTAGTAAATGTAATTCAATTCTAATCACATTTCACCAAGTTTTATTGGATAAGAGTAATAAATGATGGCTACCTGTGGTGGAAACTAGTAGTGGTAGTTGATGGTTAGGGCAAATCTGGCAGATTGGTTAAACAAGGAGCCTGGGGCACTCCAACACTACCACACCACCACTACCACAACCAAAGGGTGATGGTGTAGGTGATAAAGGTCTAATTTTGCAATCTGCTCAGAAGCTAGTGTCCACAAACTGCCAATGATTAAGGAGCCTCAACTGCATCTGAAAGCTGAGGTGTGAAATCTATATATGTAGGCCTCTCAGATATGGTAATTGTTTGCAAAACTTTCACCAGCGAGCAAGGTGTTAAACCCCTGTCTCACACAGCGCTGGTGCAGGGAGCTGGTAACCAAGGTACACATTGGGTTTCTAAGAGCTGCGCGCCGCTTAGAAACCTAATGTGTACCTTGGTTACCATCTCCCTGCACCAGCGCGCTGGTAACTAAGGTACACAGTGGGTAACTAAGTGACGTGCATTGCTTGTTACCCGCGTGTCGCTGGTGCTGATCGCTGGTGAAGCTGCCTGTTTGACAGCTCACCAGCGATCATGTAGCGACACACCAGCGATCCTGACAAGGTAATATAGTTGTCGGGATCGCTGGTGCGTCGCTATGTGTGACTTGGCCCTTACCCTCTTCTCTGCACGTTCTTGTAGGCAGGCCACTTTCTTAATGAGTGACACCAGCCAGGTACCGCTAATCAATTGCTTGTCATGCTCAGACTCTCTCCTCTGTAGCTCCATCAGATATCCATACCTGATTGTGTGGCCAGGAAACACCTTGCGTTTTGCAGTCTCCCAAATACCATTTTCTGGATTCCACTGCCGTCCTAGAAATGATGGCATGTGCTAAGCTCAGTTGCAGTACAGAGGTGCAATTATTTTACAAAAGGAAAAATGTTCTGCACCCTTGACACACACAATTGCAATTATGTACCGGGACGTGTGTTTTTTTTTTTTTTTTTGCTGTTTTCACAACCCATTGGGACAATATTTAGACTAATAATTGATGGTAATTCACGACCAGGGTAGGTGGTAAAGTTTCAATGTTTGGGAGCAAGGTCTGCTTCCAATGCTAGATGATGCTTATCAGCATCACCCCCTCTAAATCTTTCTCGATGGCTGTTGCCCAAGACGATAACTTGGTAGAACTTTGTCTATTTCCCATCTTCAATGGGGGATTGGTGTCATTGTGGACAGATCACCCCGCTAGGCTTTGAAAAAAAAAATGCTGCTTGCTCTGATGTTGCAACAAGAAAATTCAATGCTGCAGATGTTTGGGCATCTATATGTGCAGCATAAAGCTGTGACTGACTTCATGATGTGGCGGGCAAATTGGAGCTTGCATTATTTTGAAATCTGCCATTTGCAGCTGAGACACTTGGCTTACTGGGGCCCTTTAAATGGATTCTAAACTGTCCTCAATTGTCCCCACCTCATAGTTTATATAGGAGTTGGGGAGAGGGAAACTCATAAGAATGTAAAAAGAAGCAACTTCTATGTGATTATTGATATCACCCGGGGTCTGTTGGGGATTCTAAAGTACAATGTTGCATGCAGCACGCATGCGGACTATTGAGTTTCCCTAGGCACATGCAGGGAACAAGGCTGACAGTCAATGTAAGGTGGATTCCTATACTGGATGACTGTCAGTGGCGTGTTGAAAGTAAAACCAGTAGAGCTCTGTCATGCTGGCAAGCATAGGAAGCTGCATGCTTTATCACATGTGGTCTGTCACTCCTTTTTGCTTGAAGATAACTATATGCCTATTAGCCATTGGGAATACCATGGGGGTTACTTTAATGGCAGAATACCATCCTCCTTTAGCATGTGTAGCTGTAGCAGGATACCTGGCTCAGCAAGTGGTCCAGCCACAACAGCTAGTATCCAAGCTCATACAGGATGATTTTCTGTGGCTCTGATGCTGTGTAACTGCTTTGTCTAGTCAGATAGGATCTCCTAAAGAGATTTAAGGAATATATGGAGTTATCGTACATCCCAGCCACATAAATGTTAGATTTTCGTCATCTCCACTCATGGATAGTGGTTGGCTGAAGCCATTTATTGTCAAAATACTGTTTTTCTTTTTAAATCATGACATCCCAAAACATCCAAATGACCCTGATCAAAAGTTCACACATCCCATTTCTTAATGCTGTGTATTGCCCCCCCACCTCCTAACATCAATGACAGCTTGAAGTCTTTTGTGGTAGTTGTGGATGAGGTTCTTTATTTTCTCAAATGGTAAAGCTTCCCACTCTTCTTGGCGAAAAGCCTCCAGTTCCTGTAAATTCCTGGGCTGTCTACTGTAGCATGAACTGCGCACTTGAGGTCTCCCCAGAGTGGCTCAATGGTATTGAGGTCAGGAGACTGAGATGGCCACTCCAGAACCTTCACTTCTGCCTTAGCCAATGACAGGTGCAGACGTTAACTATTATGCAGCGCTTTGGACGCAGTACATGTCTGCTGCTTCCAAAGCGCTGCCGGCTATAGGACGGAGGTGATTCCTCATGTGTTCACTGAACCGTGCGGAATCATCGCAGCCGATAAATTTCACGAGTACAATGTAGCTTGGAGACTCACATCTCTGAAAGATAAAGACATGCTGAGGTCTGGAAAGACACGCTGCAAGTCCGTCTCTGCAGGTAAGCCGCTGGTGTCGATGCATGCATAGTGGACATGGGATTCCATGAAATCCCATCCACTGTGCTGTAACATCTGGACGCTGCAGATGTATGCAGCATCCAACCCGCAGCATTTACTGACCGTGAGAACATACCCTGAGTGGTTTTAATGTCACTTCAGATTTGGTGAATGGTAGAGGTGGAAACGCATTATCCGATCATCCCAGAGGTGGCTTCACAAAAAACTCAACATGCGTTTTGTCCCTCCGAATACAAAAAGCAAATATCACTGTGTAAATAAGTGTACAATGTACTTTGTACTTCCTCACAATTTGGATTTCATGAAGAGTTTGGCAGTCCAAACAAAAACTGAATGGTCTACTCTTAAAATGCCTGACTGGTTTTGCTGGGTTGTATAGTGCAGCATTATTCTGGCTGTCAAAGGAGGTGACCTCGGCATACTAAATGGGGGAAGATGTATGCATTGCAGTGGAGATTAGAATAGGGTCAGGAGCACTACATTCTTGGCTTTATACTACATTCTCTGCTTTATATACAGATTTGTCAAGAAAATAGGGATGTTCTAGATTAAATGTCATCATACAAATATTACTATTTAAAGGGAATCTGTCACCCCATTTTTCGACTACGAGCTGCCGGCACCGACATCAAGGGCTTATCTACAGCATTCTGTATTGGCCCAAAAACTCTAGGGAATCTTATTACCAGCAACATCAATGAGAATCCTGAAGTACTGTGCACAGAAATATCTTTACTTTCAGGATTTGCTGTGCGTTTTAAATCTGCAGCATGTCAATTCTTTGTGGGTTTTTTGCCATGTTTTCTCCATTGACTTTATTTGTAAATGGAATACGCAGCAAAAACGCAGGTATGAAACTCTTTGCATATTTGCTGCATTTTTGTTTACATCTTTAAACTTCCTATGTTGTGTCCTATGCTGTCATCTGTGTTACAGCACGAGAAACACCAGCGACTCTGGTGATAAGGTTGTAACTCGCGGTCAGAGCACTGCGGTGTCGCGCTGTGAGATGTTGGCGTGACCTGTGGTAAAAAGCTTAATGCCGGTCACAAGCATTAGCTGATGAGACTACTACAATCATAATACATCTGCTGTCATTGAAAAAAAAGTTAAAATAAACATTGAAATAAAAAACGCATTATATACTCACCAAGACCTAATTCCTGATGCACTGGTCTCCTATAAAAAAAAAAACTACTTTTTAACGCCTAATTCCCGATGCCCATGTCACCTGGAAAAGAGGAAAAAAAAACACACTATATCCCTCACCTAACCGCTGTAATACATATAGTCCCTTGACTATTCAGATCACTTGTAGAGCAGTCACATCAGCTGATGTCTCTACCTGGCAGCTTGCTACACACTGACAGAGGCGTGTGATCATTCCTAGAGTTCATCAGCTGATGAGCCTCAGTGCCATTTCTAGGGCAGCTGAGAGCTAATATTTTTAGTCTGGGAGGGGGCCAATAACCATGGCTCTTTCCTAGGCTATTATCAGCCTGCAGCTGTCTAACTATCCTTTGCTGTTTAGAATTTATATGGGGACACTACGTCAATTTCTTTTGATCTGGGGTCTCCCTTAAACTAGCCAGTAAAGGCTAATCAAACAGGTGAGATGTTAATAGCCTGGGAACCTTTTGGCTCTTTCCCAGAATATTAATATCAGCGCTCAGCCATCGGCTTTCCCTCTGATGGTTTTGAAAATTACAACTTTTATTTAATAAAAAAAAATCAGCCTGGGAGCCCAGCAATATGAACTGGAGTAACCCCATGCGCATCACATTCACCCGGTATCGAGGTGCATGCAGAGCTCTGCCAGTTGGGATATATGTCCACAATCCAGAATAGTAGAAGTTTGGATGCAGCTCATCTGTGCTGTGTCCAAACCACTGCATTCTAAAATGCAAGCACAGTGGATGGGATTTATAGAAATCGCATGCCTGCTGTGATTCTATTTGCTCTATAAACTCACCTGAAGCATGCCTGTTTTTGTTGAAGAGATGCTAGTTTCCACAACAGAAATTTCCACAATAGAATGTATTGGGTGCAGTAAATCCTCATGGTTCAATGAACACATGCTGATTTAGCTGCGTGATTGAATGCAGCATTTTGGAAGCAACAAAAATGCACTGCGTCCAATTCGCGATTTCCGAGTCATGGGCACGTACCCTTGCTGTTCGGTTACAGCCTATGTAGGTTCATTCTGTGAATGCTCCTATATAGGCTGGTGACTACGTGGAACATCGCTTTTACCCTTGGATTACTGTCGGGCTGGTATGTTTAGCCTGGGAAAGGGGCAAATGAGCATGAAAAAGGAGTTGAACAAGGAAATTACATCACAAAACTTTTTTTTTTTTTTTTTTTCTTTATTTGGCTCCAAAAAGCACTCACTGCAGAACAAAAACGCGTCTATATTCTTTGCTCCCAACAATTTCCTAGAGATGCAGAAACTTCCGCAGTCGAATCAAATACTCAACGTGTGCACATAGCCTTACTGTTTTCATTGCAAGGCTGCAAATGTGCCATTAGACTGTTGCATATACAAAATCAATGAAGCTTGCAATACAAAGCCTTTTTGATCATGGATTTCACAATGTATGGCCTGAAGTCTGTAAGGGTATGTGCCCACAATCAGGAAGAACAGGACATGGTGTATTTTTTCTGCGTCCAAAATGCTGCATTCTAATCATGTGAATGGCTATAGGTGAGACTAGCTTCTCTGCTGCAGATAATTAACATACTGCCACTCGTAAATTAAAGCACAGTGGGCATGGCATTTCTATAAACCCCATCCACTGTGCTTCTAATGTAGAATGCAGCATTTTTAGACGCAGCGCAGGTGAGCTGCATCCAAAACGCTGCTTTCCCGAATCATGGGCACATACCCTAAAGGCCCCGTCACACACAGCGAACTCGCTAGCGAGATCGCTGAGTTTGTGACGCCACAGCGATCTCGCCAGCAAGATCTCTGTGTGTGACGGGGATCAGCGACCGGCCCCCCTGCCAGGTGTCGCTGATCGTGGTCGATCGGCCTGGGCCATTTTTTTTCATCGCTGGTCTCCCGCATGGCTGCTTGTGGCAGCGAGAGACCAGCGATGAGCGACGCTGGTTTCTAATGTAAACATCGGGTATCCAGGAGCCGCGCGGCTCTTAGATACCCGATGTTTACCATGGAAACCAGCGCCGGTTTCCAAGGTAAACAGCGGGTATCAAAGAGCCGCGGCTCCTGGATACCCGATGTTTACGTTAGAAACCAGCGTCGCTCATCGCTGGTCCTGATCGCTGCAGGGGCTGTCTAATGATGTCCCAGCGATCCCATCCATGTCGGATCGTTGGTGGGAACGCTGGGACATCGTTATGTGTAACGGGGCCTTAACGCTAATGGATGACAAGGTAGATTTAAGATTTCATGATATGGTCTAAAATCAGGTTGAAGGTGGTCCCAAATCTCTGCTCTTACATTGCATTGTAATTTTGCTGCTGCAAAACCTTCTAAAACCACTTCTGATTTTGTGGACACATTAGCGAATTGGACTAACAATAATGCAATATTACACATTCCTGGTAACTGCACAGCTTGATTACCTAGTTTTTGCTAGTTCATTAGAGGGGGTAGTCAACATTTCTGACTCCTGCAAAGTAACTGTCCCTTTTTAAGGAAGCCAATAACTAACAACTTCTGCCGCTTGAGGAGAAAGATGCTTTTGTTTTTAGCAACGGTCTACAACAAGCCTCGTCCGCTCATTCCAGGTGGTGTATACGTTCTCGCCTTGGAGCTTGCCCCATATGAGAGCTCCTCTTTGAAGTCTCCTCTATGACAGACCCTGAGAAGTGTGTGGTTTTGCCGAAGGCTCTGTCTGAGTTATTGTTTGAATAAGTTGTATTGATTTTATGTATTTTGAATGGAGTCCAGGGGAATTCAGAATGTGTTCTTCATATGAAGAAACTGAGGAAAATTTTGCAGAAGAAAAGCAGGATATGAGAACTTGAAATATATTTTCATTTCAATTCACGCAAAGTATATACCGTGTATGTATGTAATAATTTTAAAGACCGTGTTGCAACTTGAATTAAATAAATCAATCTTATGGGAAAAGGCTGACTAGCTGGTAGCATCTTCCTATGTCTGTGGGGGCCGAGCAGTTTGTCCAGGGCACATCATATAATGCAATGTGTTCGTGACACTTGTGGACTGTTAACTGCCGATTGCTGGGGATTGTCGGACAAGACCACTTATTTTTTTTTCGTTGTGTCTTGTGCATCTGGCAGATATTTTGTTGCAAGAATACATCTAAGCCCATTATGTGTATAGTAAAAATAGTGCATTACTTAGTGACCTCCTTAAAACGGTATCCTCAAGTTAGTAAATTGCTTTAATTAAAAGAAAAGCAAGTCGTTGCAAACTTGCCAATTTTCATGCTAAGGCCAGGGTCATACTTCCGAGTGCAATGTGAGGAAAATCGTGCGAGTCTCTCTCCTCAATATCCTGTACTGCTGCTGCCGGCGGTTCGGACCTTAGCGTTCAGCTGCATAGAAAGACGTGCAGCAGCATACTTCGGTCCTGAGTGCCGGGTATTGAGGCGAGAGACTCGTGTGAGTTTCTCGCATTGTACTCGCAAGTGTGACCCCGGCGTAACAGTCATTCTCCTGGAATGACAGCTTTTATCTTCTACAGTGTACAGCTGTAGAAGCCTGGCCAAGATTGTGCAGTAGCTGCATTACATGAGAGAAGTTAACTGTTGGCATCCTAATAATCAACACTGTTGCTCAAGGAGAGCCTGCCTGCTAGAAGCCAGGAAGAGAAAGGAAAGCTGTATGCTGATTGCATAATCTTAAGAATACCCCTTAGGCTTTATTCATACATTATTTTTGATCAGTATTACTTTCCCAAAACCAGGAGTGTCTCCAAAACCCTGAATAAATGTAAATATTTTAAATTCTAGTTTTTCTGTCCGTTCCACTCCTGGTTGTTGCAGACAAATACTTATGCAAAATACTGATGTGAATAAGCCCTTAAAGATGCAACACAGTGCACCCATTGTCCTATAAATGTGTTTTTTTTTAGTCTGATTTGTTGATGCAAAGCAGACATCACTGCTGTTACAATTAAGACCAACAGGAATTGTCTGCCTCTAGCTCCTTCCTCTCCAGCAGTTTTTTGTTTCTGGAGCTTGAAACATTTTAGAACAGAGGAGGAAACCACCTATCCTTTCATCTCTAATTGCCTGACTTTAAATCACTTCACTTGAAAATAATTATACTCTGTTTCTGGAGCAGAAACTGAAGGGGGGAAAAAAAACATGTTTTTAAGACTGATTTGGAGAGTTTTAACTCTGCTTCAAAATCTCGTAATTCTGTATCCACACAGGCAAAGAAATCAAACCATAGATGTCAATAAATTGCATAATAATGAGAAATGACACAGGGAAAAAGTATTTAACACGCTTACTGAAATTTATTTAATGCTTCATACAAAAAATCTTTGACCGCTTCAAGACTCCTCCTGTATGGAGAAACTAGTCGAATGCAACTCAAACTCAAAAATATCTCCCGGATCCGCTCATTCCTCAACCACAAAAACACTAGTGCATGCTCTTATCTCCTGCCTCGCCTACTGCAACCTCCTCCTCTCTGGCCTCCCCTCCAGCACTCTGGCACCACTCCAGTCCATCCTACACTCTGATGCCCAACTAATCCACCTGTCTCCCCACTACTTCCCAGCCTCCCCCCCTATGCCAGGCCCTTCACTGGCTTCCTATTGCCCAGAGGCTCCAATTCAAAACCCTAACAATGACATACAAAGCCATCCACAACCTGTCTCCTCCATTCATCTGTGACATGGTCTCCAGGTACCTACCCGCACGTAACCTTCGATCATCTCAAGATCTCCTTCTCTACTCTCCCCTTATCTCTTCTTCCCAAAACTGCGTACAAGACTTCTCCCGTGCTTCCCCCATACTCTGGAACTCTCTGCCGCTACACATCCGACTCTCACCATCAACGGAAACCTTCAAGAAGAACCTGAAGACCCATCTGTTCCGACAAGCCTACAGCCTGCAATGATCCTCGGTCTACTGAACCACCGCACGACCTGCTCTACCCTCTCCTACTGTATCCTCACCCATCCCTGTAGACTGTGAGCCCTCGCGGGCAGGTTCCCCTCTCCTTATGTACTTGTGTGTCCCTTGTCTTACACATGTTTATTATACTTGTCTATATTTTCCCCTTTTCACATGTAAAGCGCCATGGAATAAATGGCGCTATATAAATGCATAATAATAATTAATAATGCATTGCTTGATGTGATTTTTTGGCCCATTTATCCACACAAACACTCTTTGAGCCCAACGAACCTTCAGGACTTAATCTATGAACTCTAAGCTTTCGTTCCTTCCATGATTGTTCTATTGGATTCAGGTCAGATGATTGGCTGGGCCATTTTTTGCAGTTTTCTTCCTTTTCTGAAACCAATAAGAGTTTCCTTGGCTGTGTTTGGGATCATTGTCTTGATAAAATGTCCACCCTCATTTTATCTTAATCATCCTGGTAGGCAGCGACATATTTTTATCAAATATCTTGGTGGTTTTGTCCATTCATCCTTCCTTCACTTATGTGAAGTATGGTATGTCACTGCCGTATGCTGAAAACTGCCCCACACCATTATGTTCCCACCGCCAAATTTCACTGTTGGTATGTTTTTGTTTTTTTTTGTTTGTTTGTTTTTTTGGGTTGGGGGGTAAGCAGTGCCTTTTGGCCTCCAAAAATTATGCCCGTTCACAGCGCACGTTCACTCTGCCAGCACAATTAGTCTACGGCCCCCTCGGCGCGTACATCCGAATCCCGTTTTGCATTGGGTTCGGATGAATGTCTGTATCCAGGTGTAAACATGAACATATCTGCCCCAGGCCTGTTTGCAGGAGTAGTGCTGGAATAGACGTTGCCTAGTGTGGGGGGATTTTTTGGCTCCGATCCGGTCTGCTGTGAACATCTGCAGCACAGCACACATGCCACATGTGAGCCCACGCTGGCATCCTAACGCTGCGCCTCCTCCTGGCAATGTGGTACAAAGTGGCAGCTAGGTGATGAGAAAGTGTGCTTTCACTAATCATACACACATTTGAATGACATGAGATATAATCGTATTAATGTCACTTTCTCCCCACATCACACTTGCTCTGGGAGCAGATTTTCTGTCCACACTTCAAAGTGCTTCTAAATTTCCTTTTCATTTGCTTTTTTTTTTTTTTTGTGCACAGCAGTGAAATGAAAGAAACTGCTGTTCCTTTGGAATGTTTTGTTTTTCTTGCAAATGGAAAGAAATGTTTAAGATCAGTAGGGTAGAAAGCGCCACAAGTGCATGCTGAAGACTCGCTTACGGTTTCCGCCTTCCTTAAAGGCGACAGGTCTAATGGCTGGGGTGGAGTTTTGGCTCTGGTAGTTCTAAACGAAAAAAAAAAACCTAAGCCACCCATTGTTTGGTTTATACTGGTCTGCATACACTTTAAATGGAATGTATAGCTAATACTCAATATTTAAAACTAGATACAATTTTTTTTTTTTTTTCTGTACATCAATAATTTTTCTCTACCCTAATCTGTACATGTTCATGGAGAACCATTTTTCTTAAGCTGCTGCTATGCAGATAGACTTTTTATTCGTCCTATAGCCCAGACTGAGGATGTGCATTCACCTCTATGGAGGGATTTTCTAGGCATGCTCTGTGGCCTCTGCAGAAGTTGGTATCTCGCCTTTCACAACAGGTGATCGATTCTGTCCACCATGTAATTGTTAGTTCCCAGTGTGAGCTTGCCTGTTCTGATAATGAGGGAATTTCTACTAATGAGTAATCAGATGGATCTAGCCAGCAAAAAACCTGCACGCACACGCACGCGCACACTGTTTGATCAGCTGATCCTGCCTTAATTGGCAGGTTTAGTTGACTTGTGTGGCTCCCCCTCACTGTCGTTTCCCCCCCCCCATAACATATAATTTGGCCATTTTATTTATTCATAACACCCTTCTTTTTGAGGGTTCCCTCTAGTCAGAAAACCACCTTGAAGCTGTGTGCACGCTTTGGTGCATTTGTCGCCAGCAAAGTGAATGAGAACCTTGAAGGCTATGTGCCCATAATCGGGATATAGCAGCATTTTGGACTCTGCATATTTTCACTGCTTTCTAATCGCACACCACATGAAGACCACCACCCCACACAGGCTGCCCCAGAGCACTGGCATATCATTATCTCAAAACTGAAAATGCAGATTAAACAACCACAAGATTGATTTCATCAACCATGGTATCATTTTACTCAGTATAATAGCGCTGACCTTACACTGACGACCTAGGGCCCCGTCACACATAGCGACTGACCAGCTATCCCGACAACGATATGAACTTGTCAGGATTACTGGTGAGTCGCTGCGTGATCGCTGGTGAGCTGTCAGACAGCTTCACCAGCGATCAGCACCAGCGACGATGAGCGGGCGCGTCGCCGTGTACCTTAGTTACCAGCGTGCTGGTGCAGGGAGCTGGTAACCAACGTAAACAGCGTGTTTCAAAGTGCGGCACTTAGAAACCCGCTGTTTACTTTGGTTACCAGCTCCCTGCACCAGCGCGCTGGTAACTAAGGTACACAGCGGGTTTCTAAGCGCGACGCTTAGCGTAGAAACCCGCTGTTTACCTTGGTTCCCAGCTCCAGATCACTGGTCTCCCACCTGCCACACGCAGCGATGCGTGCTGGCCAGCGGGAGACCAACGATCAAAAATATGTCCAGGGCTTTCCACAACGATCAGCGATACCCGGCAGGGGGGCCGGTCGCTGATAGATGTCACACACAGTGATCTCGCTGGTGAGATCGCTGTTGCGTCACAAAACTTGTGACTCAGCAGCGATCTTGCTAGCGATCTTGCTGTGTGTGACGGGGGCTTTGGTTACAGAGCACAATCCTGCTGACAGGTTCTCTTTAAAGGATTACTCCCATCTCCAAGATCCTATCCCAATATGTAGTAGGTGTAATATTAGAAAATACCTTCAATTAAAAAAAAAAAAGTTTTCTTTTCTGATTCGCCTTGTCTTTCCTCATGTGCAGTCAACCTTAGTGGATGTGTTGAATGCTGCACTAATCTAGGGAAGTATGTGCACTTGAAGCATAAGCGATCACACTGACTTTGGAGGACCCTTGGTTTTGGACTATATATCGAGCTGGTATCTGTAGACGTAGCGTGCATGGAAAGGTAGGACTACTCCAGATCAGAAAACGACAGCGGTAAATTCCTCAGCACAATGCGTTTCCGCACTTCCGCTGAGTTGCTTTCCGTTCCTGGTGGCATATAATGCAGTTGGTGGATTGGCGTGCAAGCTTAGTATTGCAAGTATAAGCTCGTGTTTGAGCAAAGACTTGGATTGGAGGTGCTGGATTTAGTTTCCCTTCTAATAGTATGACTTGTTTCCCAAGCCAGTCATAAGCATCTCCAGTTTCTTCAAATGTCATAAATGATAAATATCTCTTGGCCGAAAAGAGCTTTCCTTTCTAGTCCTTGTTTGATCACTGTCAGAGCTTCAAAACCTCTTTTCACCACTCCCTTTTATTATGCGGGCCTTCTTGGTTTATGCCTCGACATCAACTTTGTGTTGGTTGTCTACGTCTACATATAACGGCGAGAATGGTTTCAATTCCATCCACATGCACCTAGGTAGATCCTCATTAGGGAGGCAATTCTCTTCTTACATTGTAAGCAAAGTGTCTTCTGGCTTCTTACAACTGATCATCTGAAGTCTTGGTGCTGCAGTCACTTGGCTCTGCACCCTTGCTGCTCTTTCCCTGTGCGGTAGCGCAACTGCAGCAAGTGGATGGCATTGTCCTGGCAGAAGATGACCAATGAAGGGGATATTTATTTTACTCATTTGTATAGCACCATTAATTCCACAGCTCTTTACAGACATTATCATCACTGTCCGCAATGGGGCTCACAATCTACATTCTCGATCAGTATGTCTTTGGCGTCTGGGAGGAAACTGGAGAACCTGGAGCAAACACGGGAAGAACATAAACCTCTACTGAGCCACCGTGCTGCCTGATATGGTGCTAACTGGGCAAATAAACCTTCATCCTTAGAATTACTACAGATAAAACTCCCTCCATCTTGATGCCATCGCTTAATGTAGAGTATCTCTTTAAAACATACCAGTCTTTTAACACAAAACTGGTTAACGTACCATATGTTCATTTTCTCAGTGAAATAACAAAAAAAATTGGTGTAGACACTGTCGAAGGGTTTATATGCTTTGTAACTTGCCACACAATGTTTTCCTGGGCAGTTTCTCTGTCTGCTTTCTGCCAGCACTGTATGTGATGGAACTTTCTTTTCGTTACCCATGTGTTTCCCCTACCATTCCCCCAAGGCTTGCCTGCCCTACGCTGAAACACCGCCTGTGGTTACAGCTGTATGCAGTTTATACGATGGCTATAGAAGGCTGTCTGTTACATTTAGGCTAAGTTGTGTGATAGAAGAAAAAGGAAGGATGGCGCAAATCAAAAATGCACACACACAATTATAAATAACACGGCTTTATTGGAAACCGTGCCAGAATCAAGTACAAGTTAACAACCTTAATCATGCAAGAGGACATGTACAAGAATGGACAGGCACAGTAAGGAAGAATATCCCATATGTGAGCAAGTACATAATATAAATGACCCACAAAATCAGATATGGCAGGTGGAAAATGTACTGTTACAGGTGGTCACACTGGGTGTCTTTACAGCTGTTTTTTATGCTAATTTTCAGCTGCTTTTTACAGTACCAGCAGAGTCTGAGATTTCAGAAATCTCATGCAGTTTTGTCATCAGTATTTTGTGCTTTGCATGGATTTTTGGACAGAGCATGTCAGGATTTTTCACCCATTGACAGGTTTTGCTACGGTTTATGCCGACACCTGATTCTATAGAATAAGCTTTTTTTTTTTTCTCTTGTTACTTCATTTACTGATCAGATTATTTTTTATATTTTGATACCAAGTGTTTTTAATATTTTTAAAACCCTTTTTCTACTTTTTACTTCAATAGTCTCCTTAAGAGACTTGAAACTGAAATACTCCAATCGCCTGATCATCTGCTATGATGAGACGATGGACCCGTTAGAAGCGATTGTACGCGAAACGGTCATAGTCCTTCCTCCCTGTATGCCTCCTTGAACCTGCACGTCCGACTCGGTCTAAACCACATATGGTGAAATAAGACATTGAAAAATTTTTAACATGTAAACAAGTGCGGGTGGATTGCGATTCCACCTGCAGCTGTTAAAGGCACATGTGAGCTGATTAAATCGGCTGTTATGCTGGAACCCATGCAGGTTCAGCGCCAGAGCCTGCAGGGGTTGCAGAGCCACTGTCTATGATGTGTGTGTGTATAGGTCGTGAAGGGGCTAATTAGTCCCTTTTATGGGACTTTTGTTTGCTTTCTTGACTACTTATGCATTGCAAGGTATTGGACCTGGTGGTTTTGCTGGAGTGAGAATAAGCCCCTACTTCTCGCAACCTTCTATATGCTATGATTGCGGTTGATGGTGGGATTTAGAGGGTTAACAGCCAGTCTGTGCTGGGGCTTAGTAATCAGTTAAGCTAAGCTCCCGCTGCAGTGGAGCTGGGCACTGCACCTGTGCCTGCAGAATCACCAGGATGTGCTAATGCCCATTTGTATGTCTGCCTTTAGCTCCTTCCCTCTCCTCTCCTTAAGAGATAGAACTTTGTGCAGAACCTTCCATCTCCGTAATGGGAAAGTCTGTATTCACTGAAAACCAACACAGCAGTAAAAATATACCAGATGGTATAAGTAACCCTTTTGTTAATAAAGTGGTATATGACTGCTTGAAATTTGAATGGTAGACCATTCGGTGATAAAGAAAAAAAAAAAAGCGCTTCCGAAACACGCGTCGGGGAGCGTGCTGCACCATTGTCTTTTTGTCCCTAATAAGGTACAGTAACATCTGTTTTTTCTTTATCTCGGTGCCCTTCTTTTTTCAAGCATGACAGCTCTATAGCTTGGCCCTTGGCTAGCATGTAAGTGTACACAATAGACAGTATCTTTTATAGTGTCTGACAATAAATGTATGTATCTCCTACATAAAACCTTATGTTCCATATCAAGGTCCTTTTTACAGCAGCATTAAAGCACTGCAATCTGACAATTCTATAGAACATATGGTATACTTTTTTTTTTTTTTGTCAGTTAGGAGTCCTTTGCACACAGCACTTTATAATTTGCACTTTGGTCACCTTCTTCTACAATACTACAATATATATAATTTGCACTCTTCTAGTTATCAGTTTGGCACTAAGCACTTCATACACTGAGGTCACATTTTTCTTGTGTACATATTATATACACTCTTATCTATTTACTTATTGTCACTGATTTTTATGATACTCTACGATTTTTCACTTATATATTGAAATACTGTGGAATTTGGAACCCTGCTGACCCTAGTGTTGTATATTAGGTGACACTGAGATGTGCATTGTATATTTATAGGGGTATATACAAGAGATATATATTATACAATTTTTTGTTACTTTGGGTCAATTTTAACACTTTGTATTTATTACCATATTTTTTTTATTGTACTTCGCTTTGGTCACATTGTGTGTACGGTGTTATCCATCTACCCACTTATTAATAAAGGTGTTTCATCTTCAGAACTATATTTGAAGTCCCACTTTGTAATCTTCTCACGGATCCAGCACTTAGTCCAGGTAACCCTATAAAGAAAAGTGTTCGATTCCAGGGAGCCGGTAACATTCTCCGGAGCGTCTCCCCCCCCCCACTAAGCCACAGGATCTCTTCTGGAGCCTGGATTGTGTACATTGGTTGTCCGTTGCAATAACTACTTGTGTTGCATTATTTTTACCCTTGGCAAGCTGTCCACACAGTATTGAATCTGGCAATGTCCCACATGGCCCAGTAAATATTGTCATTTATCTGACTAGATGGATTGCCTGCTGAACATGCCAAAACCCAAATTAGATTCGGCTCCCTGGGATAGTGTGGTATTTAATTATTTTTAGTGTATAGACACACTAGACGGGGTGTGTGATACAGTGTTCGTGTGTTGTATCTAGACCAGTCTACTGGCTTTGTGCCCCCTTCAGAGAACTGGCTATTTGTTAGGAAGGCTTCCATTATAGCTACTTTAACAAGACGTCTTCAAGATTAAAAGGATCTATCTTAAATTGGATCAACATGTGTAGTACGTCACCAACCCTTAATGCTTTTATTGTTCCAGCCCCTTACTCCTGCTACTCCACTACAGAGTGGCCTTCATTTCTCCACTCGGAAAATTCTTCGTTTTTGTCTCTTGAATTGTTTATCGAAACCTTTGTTCCTATGACTTTTTTTTTTTTTTACCTATTGATGCAAAATAAAATATGCTATTATAACCTTGCGTTGAGCCATGCATAACACGTGGAGACCTTGTGCGTGTTACCCCACCATGCCAATACGTTGTGCCTCTGAGACCTTGTGTTTTTCATAGTACGGCATAATTGTGCCATTATGTGTGTGATAAATCCTCCACGTGCCGTCATATAAAAGGCAAGGTCCAGTGTGGTGTAGTTTGAGACTATTGCGTGTACTATCTTGCACTCCACATCTGCTTTCTGTCTGGTATCCGGTTGTGTATCAGCGATCAGTGCTGCAAGTGTTAATAACATTGTAATAAGCTGCACACAGTTTTCAGATAAAGTGCTTCTCACAACTCTAATCTGATGTGTGTATGCATGTATAGAGCGCCTGTAACAGTTTGTTGTATCAGTTTCTACTTCTATCATGTTAGGTTATATTGGTGTATTTGCTGATCCTGTATTGTAAGGAGCAGCTGCAGGAATAGGAGTGTCTCCATGGACTGCCAGGTTAGCAGTACCCAGATCTAAACCTATGGGACTCCGAGTATTGCTGTAGAAAGCCTTCTGCAGTTATTGGCAGACTGTGGATAGGAGGCAGTGCCAAGTGTTCCTGTTCTTGTGTGGAGAAAGGCATCTTTTACAGCCAGGTGTGGTGGTGGCAAAGGCTTGCCAGAAGTGGCTGACCTTCAATAACACTCAGCAAAGTGCACCCTTAGTGTGGCCAAGCGCTTCAGTGCACCTTCCCACCTGTGCTCCATTTATTTCTGCCCTTCTCTGGCGCTAAGTCCAAGCTATAAACTTGGGGATGGAGATAAAGGGGGAAAATAAGTAGCACGCATCTTTCCTCTGAATGTTTGGGTACACCATTCTGCATCGAGCACCTGTGCTTGGTTTGAACAGTTGTTTTGTGCTGACAGTCCCTTTCTAGACTGTGCACATGGAGGGGTAGTCCCTCCCAAAAATTTTCTTTATAAAAAAAAGGAAAAATAGAACAAATTTTGGAACAATTTGCTGTTCATATGTGCAATAATAATCTTTATTTTTATATAGCGCTAACATATTCCGCAGCGCTTTACAGTTTGCACACATTATCATCACTGTCCCTGATGGGGCTCACAATCTAAATTTCCTATCAGTATGTTTTTAGAATGTGGGAGGAAACCGGAGTACCCGGAGGAAACCCACGCAAACACTGGGAGAACATACAAACTCCTTGCAGATGTTGTCCTTGGTGGGATACGAACCCAGGACCCCAGCGCTGCAACTTTTTTTCTCCTCTTTACTTGCCTGCCTGAAGCAGTTTCTTCTTGATCCAGTTGTTTATAAATGCTTGGTGCATGTTTAATTAAGGTGGGTTTATCTGTTACGATTTAGATCACGTTTTTGCTATTATATTTGGAACACATCTTGCATCACTTGACTTTGGTGTGACCGAGAAGTGTGCATGGACCCCTATGAGCGGAGGCCAGATCTGCAGCAAAATTCACCCATTGTAATGCATGCCAAATTTGTATATAGGATTGTTGTTTACTCTCTGGCCATTGAGACTTGCAGCTTGTATTTTAATAATTGTTCCACTCTGCAGCCTTTATGTATTTTACAATTTTACTCTACAACAAACTCAATCAACTAGTTAACAGAAAATTGGAGATAAAGACCTCTCTGAAGAGGGGACATATCATCCTCATATTGAACATATGGGATTAATTATAACTGGGGGGAGAGTGAAAGAAAGACACATGACTCTTCAACTTCCATTGAAGTAGGACCTCCTGCTGTGAACCTGTAATTACAACAGGAGATCTGCTGAAATCCAGCCACCAAGACTAGGCTTTGTATATAAACGTGTTTGGTGGTCCCCATACTGCATATATTATGGGTAAGCTGTGATGTCTGTTTCAGATCCCTCTGTATATTTGTGCCCCTCTTTACGTGTTTCAGCATTATACTGTTGCCATACCAGAGCCAATTGCGACTGTTACACATATCTAAATAATGCTCTATAAAGGGGTCCATACTTGTTTTGCTTGATCCTGTTTGAAACCTCGTATTGTCTAAATTTTATTTAAAAGCTGATATAGATAGATATAGACATATAGATAAAATATATATACACTCACTGGCCACTTTATTAGGTACACCATGCTAGTAACGGGTTGGACCCCCTTTTGCCTTCAGAACTGCCTCAATTCTTCGTGGCAGAGATTCAACAAGGTGCTGGAAGCATTCCTCAGAGATTTTGGACCATATTGACATGATGGCATCACACAGTTGGCGCAGATTTGTCGGCTGCACATCCCTGATGCGAATCTCCCGTTCCACCACATCCCAAAGATGCTCTATTGGATTGAGATCTGGTGACTGAGGAGGCCATTTGAGTACAGTGAACTCATTGTCATGTTCAAGAAACCAATCTGAGATGATTCGAGCTTTATGACATGGCGCATTATCCTGCTGAAAGTAGCCATCAGATGCCTGTTCTTAGCTGAGAGGAGTGGTACCCAGTGTGGTCTTCTGCTGCTGTAGCCCATCTGCCTCAAAGTTCGACGCACTGTGCGTTCAGAGATGCTCTTCTGCCTACCTTGGTTGTAACGGGTGGCAATTTGAGTCACTGTTGCCTTTCTATCAGCTCGAACCAGTATGCCCATTCTCCTCTGACCTCTGGCATCAACAAGGCATTTCCGGCCACAGAACTGCCGCTCACTGGATTTTTTTTCTTTTTCGGACCATTCTCTGTAAACCCTAGAGATGGTTGTGCGTGAAAATCCCAGTAGATCAGCAGTTTCTGAAATACTCAGACCAGCCCTTCTGGCACCAACAATCATGCCACGTTCAAAGGCACTCAAATCACCTTTCTTCCCCATACTGATGCTCGGTTTGAACTGCAGGAGATTGTCTTGACCATGTCTACATGCCTAAATGCACTGAGTTGCCGCCATGTGATTGGCTGATTAGAAATTAAGTCTTAACACACAGTTGGACAGGTGTACCTAATAAAGTGGCCAGTGAGTGTGTGTATATGTGTGTGTATATATATATATATATATATATATATATATATATATATATATATATATATATATATATATATATATATATTATAGTAAAAATTTTTTGTGTGGTTTTGTGAACACTCTTGAGTGGAATACTCTAACATTGGTGCCTACATATGAATACCCAAGCTTTCTTTGTATATTGATGGAGGGACTTGTTCCACTAGGTCCCTAGCCAAAGTTAATATGTATGTATGCTACATGAACATTCGGGTAGTCCTATCTGTACCAGAGTGGCCATGAATGTGAGATTTGTCTATTTAGCTGTTAATAATGTGGCTAGTAGAACGCTATTTAGTTTTCATACATGGCATCTAGTACACACACTGAACAGTGTTGCCCTCTAAACCAGCGTGAAATGGATCTCAGGAGTTTTTAATAAACCATGCTGACTACTTGTTGCATTTTTTGTAAGTGTTTTTATGCAGAAAGCCATGTTTTAGTGGATCACAATCCACCTTTCTGCTAATGTTCAGGCAATTGAAGGCAAATTGGAGATGACAGGCTATTTTCCTATTCCGGGTGACCTCGCTTCTCTTGTCTGCGGGGTAAGGGGCACCTGCACAGTAAACTGATGGGGTGTGATGTAATTCATGACCTTACATTCACGTTGCACCCATGCCGTAGGGTTCCTTAATTTCTTATTGCCTGCTTTTAGAAGAAGGCTTTACACAGTTGTCATTATAATGTATCTCTGGGGCTTTGCTTTATGAATTAAATATTAGGTTTGAAGAAATGGATTGATTGAAATGGTAATTTCCTTCTGTCAGATAAAGCACAGGTTTAATGTGATCCTTCAGACCTTTACAGACTAAATCCTACTTCATAATATTTATTATGCTCCTATGGTCTGGTCAGGTCCTATGGTCATCGATGTTCTTGATCTGATGTCTCCTCTCTAATTACAATGCAGTCCCCCCTTCATACTTTGTGTGGATCATGTGTCCTCCATCCTGCACAGGTGCACTTAACTCTGCCCTGTCGAGGGGCACAAAAAGGGAGACTTTACCAATGTTGGGTCTGATGCCTGGACTGTGGTCTCCTGGCCCAAACACTATAGCCTCAAAGTAATATCGGGGGATACCTGCTTAGTTTTGGTCAGGGTACCTGCAGACAGTCTGTACTTTGTGATATGTACAGACAATGTTGGATGTGTTGCGTTGGCCTTAAATGTTAGCTATTAGTCCATAGGAAAAAATAGATGAATGTTCTCCATGACAAGTCCATAATTTTGGCTGTTGTAGGACCGTTTTGCTAACCTTTGCAGTGTGCTCATTGGGCCAGCAGAGCATCAAATGTAAATCAGTAAGCCGTATCCGTCTGACCCTCCTGCCAAACTTTGATAATGCGTTGGAGCAATGTTGGCTTAAAGCCAATAATAAGCGCTGTACAGTTCCATGGTTTTAATCCACCAATTTGGCAAAGTTATAAAACAAGCATTTATCAGCTCATCTGTACACTGTGGGAATTCACCATGTACCCCGCCATATGTTCGCATCCACGGTGTCTCTGTAAACCTTCAGTAGGTGTCAATAGGTAGAATTCTTTTCAGGATGGGGAAATTTGTTTTGTTTCGTACGTGTATTTGTCAAACACAATTTTGCGGTTTGCTGGGTGACATTGATTGTAACAAGTTAATAGCAGGAAGGTTACCTTTACGAAAACTCCTCCAACATCTAGCTCAAATGTTGGTCAACACCATTAACAGGCCATTTTTTTCGGAGCAACAATTGTATGAGCTCTTGTGTATCTGACTTGAGCTACGTTCTTGCCAGTCTTGCCTTGCCCTTTACTACCTGGATAAATCCATCATAATGCTTGTTTGTTTTTTCTCCCCAGCCCTGGAATGAGATCTGATGCGAGTCCTTCTCCGTCCACTTCATCTGCAAGCACCGGACCACCCCCAAAACTTTGTTTGGTGTGTTCAGATGAAGCGTCTGGGTGTCATTATGGAGTATTGACCTGTGGCAGCTGCAAAGTATTCTTCAAACGAGCAGTAGAAGGTGCGTTTCTTTTGACTACTTGTAATTGTAACCCTCGCCTACTGTATTTTCACCCATCCCTTGTAGATTGTGAGCCTTCGCGGGCAGGGTCCTCTCTCCTCCTGTACCAGTTATGACTTGTATTGTTTAACATTATTGTACTTGTTTTTATGTATACCCCTCCTTACATGTAAAGCGCCATGGAATAAATGGCACTATAACAATAAATAATAATAATTGTGAAAAAAGTATACAATATGATCTTTGCGACTTGGCATACAGAAGATGTTAAAGGCGAGACAAGTTACAGCACTGAAG